>NW_027411866.1:0-2400000 GCF_047663935.1 Musca autumnalis | reverse complement strand
AGTTATTTTAATATTTCATACACAAATAACAAACTATTGTCATAGTCTCCTTAAGCTCATCCGAGTTTTTATTAAATTGCAAAAATGCCAATAAAACACCCAACAGCAACAAATGTTTTCTCCCTATGCAACATACCACCATCTTAACTTCCTTTTATTTTCCCATTCATATGTGTGTCTCTATTTGCAATTCTGGTTAATGTGGGCGATGGTAATAATCTGAAAAGAGGGAGAGAGAAAAAAAGCAAAAATGCCCTCAAGTAAAGTTGCCATGGAAGGATTTATCGCTTGTTTGATTGACTGACTGGTTGGTGGGTTGCACAGATGTATGAGACAGACAGAGTATTGTAAGAAAGTTGAAATACAATTTTGTAATTTTTAAATTTAAATTTTTTTCAATATTTGCATACAAATTTCCCCAAGCATCTCGAAGGCAAGAATCATCTGATATGAATAAGTGTAGTTCTATTATAATATAGAGTTAGGAACTAGTCGCTGAAATGCTCATATATTATGGACTTTCTATCCCATGACCTTCTATCTACATATGTTCCCACAACATCCCCGAAGGGACAAGGAAGACTCCTCTCATATCAATGAGTGCACGCCGATTCATATTGACTAATTTATTGCCTACTCCGAACGGCGTGTCCAAAGACAACACTTGTAGAGAAGTTTTTCATGGCTGAAATTCTCAGGAAATGTCGCCAACATTACTGAGGGGTAATTTTGCCACCGTTGTAAATTTGATATTGCTTGGCCTTGGATTCGAACCGCAGACCTTCTGAGTGCAAGGCGGACGTGCTAACCATTGCACCACGGTGAACGCATTCATATTCTTATGAATATTATGATTGTGACCTATTTCATAAGGCACTTTTATACATTTTTTAAATTATTCTAAATTTTGTGCAAAAATTTCTTTAAAACAAATATCCAATTATTCCACTCTCTAAAGCCGTTACAACACAGCACCGTTCACATGGAAAATTTTCTTAATGTTTTGAGATAATTTTAAAAGGATTTTATTCTTCTTAACTTTCCTTTGAACATAAACGCCTACATTATGTTTGTTCTTTGCCGCTTTGATTTACTAAATATAGTCAGTAGTCTGTCTATGCTTTTCTGACATGCCAAACATTGCGCCTGAATGTATGCATGCTTTTATTGTTAACTTTATCATAATTGCATTAAATCAGATTACGGCTTAAGTGTTACTTTCATTACATGAACAGACAATGAAACTCATACACCTGACATTGACACGCACACTTAGTCACACGCTACATAAGGCTCTCTGCATGGAGAAGGATATTTGTCTCCGGCACAGGATATGTGTAATGTGTTTAAGTATGGCCATATAGTTAATCCTTTTATATAGCAGAACAAAGGATGCAAGGATGTGTAAGTAGGTATCTGTCTTTGACTTTAATGGCTGCGGCTGCTGCCTTTTCTTATACTGTACATGCTATAAACGCCAACCGTTTTGCCAAACCACAAACTATGCTTGTACAAAAAATAGTATGTTATGGCATAAAGTATGCAATATTTTACGACTTGTAGCTCTTGATGCTAAATGTTGGCATTGTCATATCTCTTCCCCTCCATGTACGTTAATTTATTAAGAACGAGAATCAAGGAGGAATGGGGAAATTTTACTTCCTTTATGAAATTTATATACAATCCTTATAAATATGGAAAAAATGGTAACGAAGCTGTTAACATCATTGCTACTGCCACCTCCTTCATCTGTACATTCAATCTCTCCCTCTGCTTCCCTGTGTGATAAAATAATATATGTATGTATGTAGCTAAAAGTATGATCTGATATTTGTTCGCTGTGAATAAAGTAACTGATAACGTTTGCCTGAAAGCATATTTTCAGGCGTTTGTTATTTTTAATTTCATTGAAAGCAACGCAATAAATTTCATCGAAAGGCGTTATATGTGTGTCTGTTTGAATATTGAGTTGCTGTAATTTTATTTATGTTTTTTTTTTTTTTTTAATTTAATGGAAAATGTTGTTTGCGGTAAGCAGAACGGCACTGATTGCTAGGTAAACAAAATTAGTGTAAAAATTAATAGAAAAAATATATACTCAGAAAGTATATATGGGACAATAAAATATAGTGATGAAATGTACGAAATGTACATGGATTTGTGCATGCACGGGGATCATTGACACTTAGCTTTCTACACTTCAAAGCCTAGGTACACAAGTGGTTCGCATTCTTGCTTAAGTGGTTTCTGGTAAAAGAATAAAAAACGGCCGAACCAAATTCGAACTACGAAGTTCCAAGAAGGTCTATCTCGGACAACACTTATGAGTAAATCCCTCACAAAAGTTCAAAGCTTTGTTTAAGTCCAGGTTAAAGGCTGTTTGAGGATTGATTATAATGATACTAGAGTTGCTTGCCCTTGAAACAGTTTGATGTTACCTTTTCTTAAGTCATTTATATTTTTCTTGCATCGTTAATTAGTCGGGATCTGCAAGTGACTATAAACAAAAAAATCTTCAGAAATTTTGGTGTCGACATGCAATTTTAACATACCGCAAAATAACTGATGGATTGAGACCTAATTTATTTCAACATCAAATTTACAATGGTGGCAAAATTGCCCCTCAGTAATGCTGGCGACATTTCCTGAGTATTTCAGCCATGAAAAACTTTTCTACAAGTGGTGTCGTAAGACACGCCGTTCGGACTCGGCGATAAACTGTAGGTCCCATATCATTGAGCCAATATGAATCGGCGTGATATGAGAGAAGTCTCCCTTGTCCCTTCGGGGATGTTGTGGGAAGATATGTTATGTTATACCTGACGAAGCTATAGCTATCGATATGTAAACTTCTAATCTAACCACTTGCTTTCCAATAAGACCAAAGCTTGATTTGTAGCATATTTAAGAAAGTGGGAGTGGTCGGAGTGGTAGCGCAATAAAAAACAGAGCACAGGGGTAACCCTCTCCTCCAAAATTCAACAATATATAGTCCGTGTACATCAACTGAAAATAACATGGAAATTGGTTCAGAAGTTTTGGAGATATAACATATTAAAAAAAGTTGGCGTGGTAGGGTCTTAAGGCCACAAATAAGTGCCTAGGGTCGGGGACATCATTTCAGTGGGTTATCGTACAACTGTTGGACCAGTATGCCTGGAAGCATGGACTTGTCCACAAAAAACAAACAACATCATTGGTATAAATTTGCAAAGGATCTCCAAACACTTGGACACAAATGTTGAACTCTTGTGGGGGAGGTATATCCGTTCGAGAGTTATCTTGCGCTCCAACCACTACAAACGGTGTCATAGGGGCTTTTGAAACTTTCAGGCTATTTTCTCAGGAAGTATGGTTTTGCACCCCCCCCCCCTTATGGGGGGCCGTGAATACAAGTTGTTACAACAAAAATCAAAACGATTCGAGAGCAGGTCCTAAACTGAACTTTTTCGATTGAGTCCATATTGGATCCACACCTAAAGTAAGGAGGAAATTTCACTATGTGCAAAGCATGGATCAAATCAGTTGCTCCCTTTAATAGTTATCGTGAGCACAAATTTTCCTACCATTTTCGAACTTTTGTGGGGGAGGTACCGGAAGGAGTGGACCGATAAAACCCATCTTCGAACTTAAACTAAGTTTGGACAAAATATTGCGAAAGCAAAATTTTGGACCAAATCGGTTCATCCGTTCGAGAGTTATCGTGCGCACCAGCCAGACAGACAGACCGACGGACATTGCTAAATCGACTCCAAATTGTCTAAAACACATTTCGTCCAAACATACTTGGGGTCTAAAACCATTATTTCGATGAGGCACATTTTGCCCGTATGAAAGTGTATATACCCTCGTTAGCATAAATGCTGAGGGTATAAAAAATAGGGTATAGGGGAGGTGCCCCGCTCCCTCCAAAATTCAAAAAAATATGTATAGCCTATTTCCACCAGGGGCCATTCTTGCACATTCTCTGAAATTTTCAGGAAAATCGGCTCAGTAGTTTCAGAGATATAACATATTTAAAAAGTGGGCGTGTTCGGGTCTTTAGGTCCTAAATAAGTACCTAGGGTCGGAAATTTAACCACCAATGCCTAGCAAATTTTTTTCTAAACCATACGTTCGTAAGTTTTTCAAAAAAAGCTTATTTAAAAAAAAGGGCCTAGGAGAGATTCCCCGCCTCCTCCGAAATTCAACAAAATATATAGATTATATTCACCAAGGGTGTTCCCTGTAGATTCTCTGAAATTTTCAAGGAAATTGGTTCCGCTGTTTTGTATAAATAACATATTTAAAAAGTGGACGTTCTAATATAGAGTTTTTAAAAATAGAGCACATGGGAGGTACCCGCTCCCTCCGAAATTCAACAAAATACATAGCTTACTTTCAACACGGGTGTTTCCTGTACATTCTCTGAAATGCACTGAACAAGAGTTCTTCCTTTCAATATAAAGGACTAAAAGGATGAGATCTTGTTGCGAAGACCGTAACTATAGGTTTCTCTGCCTTTCCCGAAAGAAAATCAATTTTAACTACATACAACCCTACAAAGCTTGTTGTTTTTAAATTTGAAAGCAACAAAACTGGGATTAAGCTGGATTACATTACCAATAATAAGTAAAACACATCTCAAGAATATTGCGAAAGTAATCTTTGTTACAATTTACAATTTTATTCTGTGTAGACTTTGTTGATTGGGTCTGTCAGTGGAATAATTAAGATCACTGTTAATGATACCTACTCCACAAATGCCTAAAAATTATCAGTCCACCTCGGTCCACCAATCCTGTTATGGTTTTTTTGCACAGTCACAGTTTGATACTTTTTTGCTTGCTTCCTTTATTATTAAACATATCGCAATCTATTCTTTCCATATCATTTCGTTTTGTATTTTTCATTTCACTTTTGCTCAATTCCCATTTCATTGCTTCATCTCTTGTTTTTATGTAGTGGTATTTCCAAAAAATACACACATACACACTCTCATTTTCTTTGGTTAAGTTTGGCACAATCGTAAGAGCCATTGTAGAAATATTGAGATTTTTGTCCCATGACAGATGCGATGGTAGATGGGAAGGAACATTCCAAACTATTTGGGGAAATGAAAGTTAATTGAATTTTATATGAGGTTTTAATAAACCCAAAATCGAATTTTTTATTCCATGACATAAATAAGTCATATGTTAGAATGAAAAATTGTATGTGTTGCTTTTTATTTTAATTTAAGAGATTTTAAAGCATATTTTAGGGTTGTACGCACAGCCTCTAAAACATTTGCAAGATGTAAGATTAATCTTATCATTGTTTGAATATTTTAAAACACACATTCAGGAACTTAGCTTTGAGAGCTTAGACATCTGAAAGTGAATATCAAAAAATTTCCCACCACACGTTCAGTCTGAAAGGTATGTTAATTTGTTCCAAAAACAACACTCAGCATCCCAATTTATTTTCACTCTGATGTCAGATGTTCATTATTATCTACACCTCCGTAGTAATTTGTTCCCATTTTATAACTCAATTTACCACCACCATCGCTTTGATGTTTCTTGGGCTTTTAAAAAGCAATTTTCTGCCCATTTAAAAATAGTACGCCTATTTTTAGGCCCACCATGCGTCCGTCCGTCTTTTTATGTGAAAAACATGTTAAGGTTCATAAATTATTCGCAAAACAACAAGGCATGATGTTTATTATTTGACTGCTGTGCTATTATTCTATTGTCCCACGCTTAAATCCACAATAGCAATTCGAAGGAAAAAGTTTAAAGACCAAAAGTCCATAAATTGCACGCACGTACAAACAATTTTTCGATACGCCGACTTGTCCTCACGTAACGGTGTATTTATAAACACCATTTGGAGATAAAAATAAAGTCACTTAAAATTAATGTTGTCTGTCAATAATAGTGCCTATCATTTTGATTGAAATTGTGAAGGTAGATAAAAAACTATAACTTGGGGTTTATTTTGTTTTAAATTTAAAGCAAGGATTTGGAAGCACGTTTCATATTTGGCAGTAATGTATGTATGTTTATTACACTAAATTTATTCATATTTGTGTGATTATAATTATTCCTTGAATTAGAAAATCAGATAATGTCGTTATTTTCGACAATTGAATATTTGTTGTGCTATTTTCTGAAATTCTCTAAATAATTATTATTTTGGACACACGAACAAGTCTTTTTTCATTTGTTCTACGTTTATTTTCCTCACTTTTGAAGTATTAATTATGCCGAAAACAAAATTATAACAACGTAAAACCATATTAAAAATTTTGTTAGTATCGATTCATACTTTCAAAGTGGGTGTTGCTTGGTGTAATTTTATTGTACTTACTTCTATGTTTTTTTTTTCGAAAGATTGAATTAATTTAAATTCGCAGCAACACCATCAAAATGTCCTTTAATCATAGACAAATGAATTGTATAGACAAAGAAATGCTCTCACCAATGTTGTTAACATTGAGTTAGTTGACAGAACAACTCAATTAAAATGCCAATATATACGATTTTAAAAACATTTTGTTCTAACAAAAACTGTATGGGGTTACTTTTTGACGGAATCTACATCCTCAGATAAAAATATTTAAGAAAGTCCTGGCATTTCCCCAAAAATCGCCTTAGAAAATTTCTGAGTTTTTCTGTTGACATAACATGAGTATTTCTTTGTCTATACGATAATTTGTCTATGCATTATTTTGTTCTCACTTGCATCACAGCACTTCTCCAACCAAATACCTTTTTCTTTTTATTTCATTGTATTTCAAAAGAAATGGCCGATGATATAAATGCTTCTATTGTTTTTCATTTCTTTACAGCATCAAAACATATGATTGATAACAGTAACTGCAACATTCCAATGTTAACAAGTCCAAAAGAGAGGTGAAGAGTGACAATGGTATTTAAACTACATCAGATCTAGAGAGAAAAGAAAAAAGGAATAATTATAAATTATTTATCTGTGTAAAAAAATAATAACAAAAAACAACGGTGGTAATGTAATTAAATTTAAACAAACAAAAAGAGAAATGTAACCTTAAAATCACTCAATACTAAATACCTGAGAGTGGGAGTGTAGTTTTTTTATAGTGTTAAATGATTAAAAATTAAAAAATTAAATGTTTAACAAAGAAAGTGTAAAATAAACGAAACTTTTATACACATTACATAGATTGTTGGGGGCGGGCAATCATTTGTGTCCGTATTGAAATAATCTCAAGTCATATTTGCCACCATCATCCTCCACAAAAGTTATAGGGTGTGGTATAAAACATGACTAAAAAGTACGAGTTCGATTGGATAATTCCGGTACCACCGGAATTAACAACTGGCTGTGTCTTCGATCGTTGGTTTGAAAATGAAAAGGATACCAAAGATAACGATTTCGAAAAGGATGCCTTATTTAAAGTGGATGAATATGGCTTCTTTTTATATTGGAAAAGTGATGGAAGGGTAAGTAAAGAGGATGTTAATATTTATTTGTGGAATATTCCAAAGGCTGTATCTCTTTGTAACCATTATTATTATTTTTTTGTTTGTTTTTTTCTTTTCATTTCTCTTAGGAAGGAGATGTCATAGAATTATGTCAAGTCAGTGATATAAGAGCTGGTGGAGTACCTAAGGTAAGTAGCTTAAATCTAAAGGGTTTTATTATGGCAATTTTTAACCAAGTTATGGTTGATACTCACTTTCAATGTCTGTATAGTCTGTAAAAATACGATTTGAGAGAAAGGAATATATTAGGCTCTAATCTTGGCTACTCACTACAAACTTATTAAAAAAAACACAAACAACAGGTTCTACCAAATCTTAAAATTGAATGGAAAATTTGACTAGGAAACAAATTCGAACTTATGGCAATCCCCCGAAGGCATGTCTTACGATACCAGTAGTTCGATTCTCTAACCCATTCATATTAACTCAATGATATGGGACCTACAGTTTATTGCCGAGTCCGAATGGCGTGTCCTAAGACACCACTTGTAGAGAACTTTTACATGGCTGAAATACTCAGGAATTCTGTTAAATTTTATTTGAACTTTTCATTCATAATTTTGCCATTCAGTTTGACCGATATTTGTCGCTACCCCAAAAAATGAATCAAACAATAACTCGGTTTTGGACAGCGCCTGACAAACCAGTGTACATTTATTTTTTTCGTCTTTTCTGTCTGTTTGGAATTAGCATTTCTCGAAGAAGCTGCTACAGATTGTTGGGGCTCGTGCCTGGGTTGTACAAAGGTCCGTACCATGGTAGTGTTTGGTTGATTTGTCACGAACATATTTCGGAAGACTTATTCGGTTGTGGGCCTAGGGCAATACAGACTATATTATATTATACCGTGATCGATTTAGCTAGATGTGATATGATACTACGTAGCATTATCCTATACAGCAAGATAACCGCAGTATCTCACATCACATGTTATTGTACCAAGGTTTCAGTGTGTTTGGCATAGAGCTAAACAGGAACTACAGCATACAGCGTTGTAGAAGATTAGCTCTACTATTTCACATCTCGATTGCGTCAGATCTATTATAAAAGGAGAACTGTGTAGCCCTTCTAATGTTCGGGTAGAAGAACGAATTTCCGGATCATCTCCGTTACCGTTCGCTATATAAATACATGCTGGTTGAATAGCCGGTGGAAGGCCAAATTACCCAGAAGAGGCGGAGACACCAGCTTGAAATTGGCTTAAGTTTGACTGTAGTGACCAATATTTGGAGTGTATGAGGGTAGCGGTAAAATGTGGAAAAGCTGAGATAGAACTGCTAAATTTGTACATCCCGCTGATTCATAGCTATGTCCCGAGTTATTCGCCTGACATCAGGCCACTGTTGGATGAAGATAACCGGCTGGTCCTAGGAGAATTTAATGCACATCGTGAGTTACGACATAATACATAATAATTGTTCTACAAACATCCCATACGGGACAAGGGAGACTTCTCTCATATCAATGACTGCAGGTCGATTCATATTAGCTCAATGATATGGGACCTACTGTTTATTGCCGAGTCCCAACGGCGTGTCTTAAGACACCACTTGTATAGAAGTGGAAATACTCAGGAAATATCGCCAACATCACTGAGGGGTATTCTGCCACCGTTGGAATTTTTGATGTTGCCTGGCCGGGGAATTGAACCCACGACCTTCAGCGTGCAAGGCGGATGTGCATACCATTGCACTACGATGGCACCCAACGACCTTCAACCCCCTGGAAATGACCAGAGAGCGCTGGCTGAGCAAATAGATAGCTCCACATTTCTCACCATGAACGAGGACTCACCCAGAAGGATAAGGGGAGACTGTCATAGTTCGTCTGGCAACGCGACATTTCTCTTGGGTAGGATTATCTCCTTATCCTCATCTCTATCAAAATATCACCCTACTTCATAACCTCTGAACGCCGTACTTTCCTTAACCATGAACAAGTCAATTGGCAAGGATTCAGAAATTTCACCAACCAAATCTTCAGAGAACAGCCCAATACCTCTGATGTTCGGGTAGCAAAGAGGAATTTCCGAGACCTCGTTACTGCTGCAGCCGGTCGTCATATTCCTGCTGCTCGAATACGTGAGACAATACCTAATTTCCCAGCATGTGCGACAAAATTAGCTAATGAGCGTAATGAGTTTCGCCGTACGAACACTAGCGACAGAATCAGAGAACTGGCCATGGAAGATTAGTCGGCGAGCACAAGGGGAAAAAGTGGTTAGAGCATCTGAAGTGCTGCATCATTGGAACCGTTAGTAGTAAATTCGGAGTCAAGGGGTAAGGTGTTATGAATCCTGGTAAACAGGATGACCGAACCTCTGTCATGTTTAACGGTCTGGTTGGGACAGATCCAAAGAGGTGCCCGGTTATTTTAGCTGATTTATTGAGCACCCGATAGCGATCTGTCAAAGATAAGTTTTTATGTCGTTTGCGATCTCTTGCGGTTAGACCTGTCGGAATTTCAATGGTGATGTTTTAGCAGTTTGATGAACCAGGAGCCGAGTATTTGAGCAAGGTCCCCAACTTTTTGTTAGCCACTCTAAAAGTTCCCAAAGCCTGGAAAATGGGCAAGATGGTACCGGGAGGTGGGAAACCTGGCATGGATTCCAGGAAAGGTTAATCATACAGGCCGACGTCACTTTGGTCACCAGAACGGAAACAGTGTGGTTTGCCAACGTAAGTGATACGCAATAGAAAAACTTCCAAACTTGCCAGAACGCAACTCTGAGAACCGCAACAGGGTGTCTCCTTATGTCTTTAGTCGACCATTTGCATGAGGAGACTAAGATCTTGCGGTCTGCACAACAAGATGTTGGCGACACAATATCTGCTCGGATGCTATATTTAAAAAAATGCAAATCACCATTTAGTGGATAGGTACCCCCACGTCCAGACATGCCAGGAAAGGTCTTCATAATCTAGGGAGGAAGGTCCAAAGATATATGTAAATCATAACTTTTAGATCAACAGGCTTATCAGCCAGCTTTGCGAAATATCCATACTGAGGGACAAACAACTGAGATCTGGTCGGTGTAGCCGCCTCAATTCTTATTGGGCTAGGATTGATGGCTCAACGCAGAACATCTGCACAGCATGAAATACCAGTCCGCATGATATGCTACACCTTTTCAACGGCCCAGCCCACGGCAGCGGGTTCTTTCGTACCGGATTGACCCGGAACCATAGTGTTTCGGCCAGCGGCTGCCAACCCAGCATTAAACCTTTGCTTCTACGTAGGTTTAAATGCTGCTACAACAACAACAACGGGCCAGCCAAACCAAATCACGTAACTCCACTCTCATTACGGACTAATACTATCCAGGTGGCGTCTTTTCTGAATTTGGAGTTGGCCAAACGCAAGGGACCTTTTTTACCCACTCCATTAGATATAGCTATTCAGTTGAATTTCTATTTAACTACCACAAAATCCTCCAGGTCCATCCATCCATTCGGCAGCATGTTGTACGTAGTCCTTGGCAAGGTCAATATTACCACATATCTATGGAAAAATACCTATTTCTTTAGTACGCGTATAGTGGCTCCTATATTGTACACGGGATATGGGTTAATCTATCAATATGTTATTAAACACCTGATTTATATAACACATTGCATAAGCCAAATACTAAAGAGTCTTTGATTATTTTCCTTGTGTAAAAATGTGTTGCTCTGAATGTTGCAATTCCACTCCAAGTTATGTATGTGATTCATTTGTTCTTGGTCCATGGACAAATATAAAACAAATTGAATTATTGCTGACACATGCTCTTCTCCAATTGAAATCATTAAAAGGCAATCAAAAATCTTAACGTAGACAAACACAAGGATTTACTTGTGTTTGCACACAAATGTTCACTTGAAATAGTAACAGCAACAACAACATCATTATCTTTTTCTGCAATCATCTTCGAGGGGTTCGTTTGTTAATGTTCAAGACGTAAAACATCAGCATCAGGATGCATCCTCATCATTATCCGTATTTCCTCTCTGCTGGCTTGCTTGCTTGCTTGCTGGCTGGCTGATTTAATCCTTAGTAATACTCGTATCAACCTTGATGTCATACGAAAAGGAAATGCTAGAATTATTGACAGTGTCTCCTGCTTGCATTGCTCGTGTGTTTTTTTTTTTCTTTTTCATACTGTCAATATGTTACAGTTAATCACATCAATAGTGTGCTGACACTCTATATTCTATGACAATTTTCCATTAGATCTCTCTCTCCCTTGCTACCCTTTTAAAGTCTGTTTATCAACAAGAAATGTTTTTGTGATATGATGAAATTTTTTATTTTATTTCCTGTTATTTTCTTTCTAATACAATATCCTGACTTTTAATAAATATAGTTGAATTTCAATCTATGGAATTTCCGTTTCATTTTCTCGAAAAGAGAGAGAGAGAGATGTAAGTAAAATTATTTACTTGATGAATGTTGACATTGAGAAATGGCGCGAAAAAATATGGCACAAACTCACGGTTTTGGAACGTAAGGATCAGCAAAACCGTGGTTCTATCTAATTTTGATGCCATTATTGGTTTTAAACTATTTCATAACTCATGAGGATTAATGCTTATACTGCGATTTGTAATCAGTTGCTCCCTCGCTCTCCCTCTTACAGTGCCGTATAATTGACTTTGAAAAGAACAATTCGTTGCATGTTATATTATATTAACATTTCTCTTTCTTTTTTGCTTTGTTGCTTTCTTTTACAGGATCCAAAAATTCTTGATAAAGTAACGAAAAAATGTGGAGCAGATATGGCGGCCCTGGATAAAAAATCTCTAACAATATGTTCCAATACAGATTATATAAATATAACATATCATCATGTAGTGTGTCCGGATGCGGACACGGCAAAGGTAAATTGAGTAACACTTTCAATATTATTTTCCATTTATTTTGAAAATTGTGATTGCCATATCATGAAAGGCCAATTGTAAAAGAAAAGAAAATATGAACACTTATGGCCACATGAGGACATGTTTGCCACTTTACAAAATTTTAACAAGTATTTCATTCTAAGAAAAGAACTTAAATTGTTGAAAAAAATCTAAATCACACAAAATTGTAAATCTCCAAAAAAAGTTATAGTTTTCCACACAAACAAAATGGGAACTTAACAATAGTCGTGCCACAATTTACTTTTTGCAACTAATATTTTCTGACAGCAGTTCTGCAACAACAGCAACATTTCCCCCAAATGTTCTTCACATCACCAAGGAAACTGCCAAAAAGTACGAAAAAGAAAGAACCCACAAAAGCCAATACCGACTGGCTTGGCTGGCAAGGCAAAAAGAACAACTGAAATCAAACAAAGATGAAATTGTGTGATGAAGTGGGGCTGTAGTTCACAAAGAAAAACTCACATCACTCATAATTTTTCAAACAATGAAGACTTTTTCTACTTTCCAAGAAACTAAGGGCACTTTTTCTTGTTTGCACAAAGTTGAAAACGGTATAGAGGGAAAAAGTTGTGGAAATTTGTATTAAAAATAGATTTAATCGATACATTTTAACAAATTGTAAACTTTTTAATAGAAACCATTGGATTCTTTTTTTGAGATTGATATAGGGAGGATTAGGATAATTTGAGGCCATACATCGCCTTATGTCCTATTACAAGTTTGATTTAGTTATTGGTTGGAAAGATTCAACATCGAAAGAAATGAGTTTTGAAGTTTAAAAACATTTCGATTCTTGGTACTCACTACTACTACGTGAGATGCTGCCACACATCCGGCAAAGAGAATGGAGAAGTGTCATTTCAGCGCCTAAAAGAGGCAAACAGGAAACAGAATTATGTTGAGGACACGGAACGAGCTCCAAAGTAATGAAACATCAAAATGAAATCACTTGGAAACTATAAGGTCAATAGGTCAGTAAGAAAGCAGGAAAACATTAAGCTTACGCGAAGGCTGAAGACGATGTGCATATGATATATATGCTTCAGCTAATGAGAAAATTCTGGCTAGAGGAACACATACCCGGTAATTGGAACGAAGGCATAAATTAGAAGACAAAAAGCTTGTTCCTACAATAGAGGGCTACATCTACCTTCCATCGCATACAATGTGATAAAAACACGTATTGTGTGAGTGACAAAAGGATATGGTCAACGAAATCGTACGAATATATATATATATAAATAGTGGAGAAAATATATATAGTAGTGGAAAATAAATAGGGGAGAAAAGCCAAGGGAAGCAGTTCAACATTTAGAACTTCTTTTGACAAGAAGGCCGTCACACTGTTATCCTATATTGCAATTTTTGTATTTCAAGCCATGCCTTAGTTTGATATTATTGTATACAACTATGGCATATAACATAAACGATCCTTGATAATAATAGGAAAGCTTCTATTCGAACTGTTTAGTACAAAACAAGTATACCGTCTAATGTGTAATCCACCGCTGGGACTTTGGATTTGCAGAGGGAAGTGGCAGAATGGTTTTCAGGGGGCAGATCGACACTTAACACCTATTTCTATAGTACAAGCCTGCTTTTGATGATAGAAACAAACAACTATATGCTCAAAGGTGGTAGTGACTTCCCGCATATCCATGAGTGCAGCCAATTCCAAACTAAGGAACTTCCGAGTTTGAATGGCATAGTTTTTATACCATTCACCATAAATGATATTGGAACCAGTTTACAGCCATTTCGGTTGGACAATATGCGCAAGAGAGGTTCTACAGGGACTATACAAACACGTGGACCTATACCAACAATTCTGTGCAGAAATATGTTACAGCTCCAACGGAGACTAAGTAATGTGTGTGAGAGTAATGAAGCCAAAACCTTCAAAATACCGAAAATGGAAATGTGCCGTTCTATGGAAGGTTATATACATATATCAAACCGTGGACCTATACTTACAATTCTCTGTTGAAATGCCATTTACCTACAGCAATGATAAATATTACTAAAATCGGAAAGTACCGTTCTATGGGGGCTATATCAAAACGTTGACCTGCACTGACAAATTTCTGGTGGGAAATTTTGTAGCCCCAACGGAAACTAAATATCACATTTCAGCCACTTTGATGAGACTAGCCACATTGTCCCATCAAAGTGGCTGAAATGTGATATTTACCTAAAATACCTAATATCTGGAAGTGCTGTTCTATGGTGGCTATATCATAACGTGGAGCTATGTCCACAATTTTTGGTGGAGAAGTTTTTAATCATTGAGAAACATAAATGCAAAATTACAACCAATTTAGGCTTAAACCCGGTAACCGTACCTGTGGTATGGGGGCTATACAAAAACGTGGACCTATGTCTACAATTTTTAGTGGAGAAACAATAAATGCCAAATTAAAGCCATTTTAGATTGAAAATGTAGAAAAAAAACTTCAAAATACCCGAAATCCGGTTATATGGGGACTTTACCCAAACGTGGACCTTGTATAGATAGTTTTTTATGACAATGGTTTCTTACCTCTGGAAACACAAAATTCAACTAGGTGGTCAAATTGGACTAATATTTTCAAAAATCTTAAAAGTGACACGTAGCGTTATATTGGGCACCTAATAAGCAATCTTGGGTACAAATATATTTTAGCCTCCGGAAACTCGAAGTTGCATATTACAACCAATTCGATGGTAAAATGGGACTAATACCTTCAAAATTTCTTAAAGCGTCGACGCGTCAACACCTCACTATATATTCGTATGGGGCCTAAACCAAAACGTGAACCTATTTAGACCATATTCAAATTCAATTCAATACTTTTGAATTGCATGCTGATCAAGAATATATATATATATATATATATATATATATTGTTTTTTTTTGTGGGATCTATAATGATTATTTGGAGGAGGTATAAACGTACCTACTTAATACACTCGTACTCCATTATATGGTGAAGAGTATAAAAACTCTCAAATTATTTTAATACTAATCAAATGCTTCAGACAAGGGGAACAAGTGTCGTTTGGGGGCACCTCTCGGATCGGTCCGAAATTTTTACCATAGGTAGTCCTTGGGACCCTGATTCCAACGATATATAAATTTCCGTGGGGAAGTCCATAATGGGTCTTGACATTTCGGAAATTTCGTACTTTCACACCTTTAGGTTGTTTAGGGGAACCTCTGGGATCGGGCTTCTTACAGTAGATAGCCCTTGGCACACTGAACACAACGATATATACCTTTCCGTGGGGAAGTCCGTACTTTCCTAGATATGGGTCTTGACTTTTTTACTTTTATCACCATTATTTTTAAAACCTACGCAATATGGGACTCGTTTTAAAGCTCACGAAGAGTACTTTCCAATGCCGCCAATAATTAAAAATGGTAATTAGATTTTTCAATTATAATTTATTAATTTATTATACGTCAACATCCTTTCTTTTAAATTTAAAGTGTTCTTAAGTAGCCGGCCTTCGGCCGGGGATTTAAGACTTTCTCCTATGGACAGGGTCAAAAGTGGGCTACGCGATCAAAACTCTCTTGTAAATTTAAAGTTTTCTAAGTAGCCGGTTTTGAACAGGAGTTTAATACATTCTCCTATAAACAGGTGTAAAAATAGGTCGCGTGCATAAAAGTACTCTCCATAAGCTTTAAAACGATGCCCATATTGCCCACGTTAGTATTGTAAAATGTCAAAATTATATATCGTTGTATTCAAGATGCCAAGGGCTATCTACTGTAAAAATTTCAGCCCGATCCGAGAGGTGCCCATAAACAACCTAAAGGTGCGAAAGTACGAAATTTCCAAAATGTCAAGACCCATATCTCGGGAAATATGGACTTCCCCCTGAAAATTATATATCGTTGTATTCAGGATGTCAAGGGCTATCTACTGCCCGATCCGAGAGGTGCCCCTAAACGACATTTAAGCCAGACAAGGAAACGGATGTGTACCTTTGAGAACAAGTCTAACTGCACGATATTCTTAATACCGAATGCAAAAAATGCGTCCATCCATTTGCACCTGAGGATATCTTACATTCCTACAATTCTAAGGATCTCCTCATTCCTTCCGAACCTCCACCCGCGCTTTGTGTTTCAATACCCATGCGTTCTCCGCGATGCAGCCCAAAAAAGGACGGATACCATACCGCAAAGCCCCTGACAGCCTCAATTATATCATGAACCCTCCAATAGCCGAAATTGCTATGTAAACCCCAAAACCCAGCCAACAAACAGCTGAAGAAGTTATATGAGATGGAAAAGGGAATATCTATGATACACCTTACACAAAATAGGAAAACTTACTCACTTACGCTGACGATATCGGCTTCGGAAGTTCAACTGTGCGAGTGGCAACAGCCAACTCTAGAAAAAAAAGAAAATTTGGCAATAAAATCTTTGAGAGTAGGACAAAAAGTGGATTCTGAAAACAAAAAATAAACAACGTAACTTTAAAAAATAAAAAGAGTAGAATAAATCTGTCTACTAGATTCTGCCTTTGATTGAGACAGCACTGCAAACAGCTTCTCGCAAGAGAAAAGCAACCCAAACGAAAAGCCACTATGTAAAACGTTGATACGACCCAGAACCATGGGTTCTTTCGAAAGCCGAAACATATTGGAAAAGTCTTTAGACCAATCTCTTTAGATGAAGAATATCAGTGGCATAAAATAAATGAAAAACTCACGAGAAGGAGGAAACATGTTAACTAAAAATTTGCACGTGTAAAACCTAATAAAAAACTATTGGCAACTTGTGAAAATGGTCATATTTGATTTAGCATACATATTTATGACCTAAACTTTGAGAAGATTTTCCGTTCTAATTAAGTATACACAATTCTCTTCAACTGTTTTCTTTAATTTCCCTCCAGTTTATAGATTTCCCATAACAACACATTGTCTCTTATTTTGTATTTTATTTCTCTTAGATTTGGTTACAAGGTTTACGCAAAATTACCCACAATGTTAAGGCCAATAATATTTGTCCGATGATGTGTCTGAAAAAACAGTAAGTCAACGAAAATAAACTACAGCAACAACAACAAATCTTTGCACCATAACAAACCAAGTGGATACTTCTTGGTCACCCCTTTCTTTTCACTTATCGTTCTTATAACCAATAAATATGCAAATAAGTTTCATATTTCTATTTTTTAACAATTTCTATTTCTGTGTTTTGCGTTCTCGCTGTGTTGTGCATGTGTCGTCCGTCTTAAGCGTTCATTCACACTTCCGTTTCAGACATTGTGGTCATAGTACTTCTAGAAAAATGATTGCATGTCAAAGTTCTATAGAATTGTTTGTTTCTTCATTCTCTGTTTCTGTTTCTCTTTGTTATTTTTATTTTGTTTTTCTTTTCTTTTCTAATTGTCGTGTGTTTTCTTTGACCATTGTCGATTCACCACCAGCAAGCACCTACCGGCTTGTGACGTTTTCTTCTAATGTGACATAACTGTTGCCGCCACATTGTTGATGTGTATTTTATGATATGTTAATAATATTATACCATTATTTGGTTTGTAAATAATGATATTGTGTGTGTTGTGTTGAGAAAATGCCGGCGGTCATAGCCGGAACAATTAATAACACGCAAACTTGGTTTGGTTATATGGGACAGGTTATAGTTGAAAAATATATACATGCGTACATACATACATGTATAATATTTGAGCTAACAGATTTCCTAAGTTATTGAGCTTTCATAGTGAAAATAAATCGCTAGTAGAAACCCAACAGAAGGGTACTACAAATACCACGCATATAAGATACCTAACAGGTGGCGTATAAACTTCATTCTAGTAGATAATTCATTCGCCCACCAGTACGGAAACAATGCAATAGGAATATTACTACGCCACCTGACACAGTCCAATGAACATTAGTATGAGTCATATTCCGTTTTACAATTTTAGGGAAAATTTCCTTAGAGGAAAAATGCCTAAAAATGGCGTATTCTAGTGGATAGTGTGCCAGACTACAAACCGTAGGGTTCGAATCTCGGCGGAGAAGGAAAATTCCTTCTCAAATTGATTTTCGAATATTTATAAAAAAAGAGGCTCCCTCCAGATGAAATCTATCCGAAGTCCCCTGACATTCTAAAAACAACCCTGGGCATCAACACCAACACAAGAGGATAACATAAAATACGGTTGGTAGGGGTACAACATAACAAACAGAACAACTACAACAGGATCTTACGTCAATGATCTTTTGTACACTAAATAGGACGCATATTGCGCAATGGAAAGTACGAACTCTTCGTGAAGCATAAAGCCTAGCACAACTTGAACAGCTAGTGGCGTCGTATAAGATCGATATTTGGGGTTTAAGCGAAGTGAGATGTCGAAATTCGGCAAGGAGATATCATAATTTGCATAGGTGGCTTTAACGAAAAATAGGGAGCGACAGCACCAACGCCCGTTCAACAATGGGAAAGCAAGGATATGGTGTTAAAACAATAACGGTGAGCGACTCTTGAAACTCTGTCAAACATTTTAGCTGGTCATTGGTTGGCTCCATCTTCCCGCACAAGGAGATTCATAAATGCACATTGACATCACATATACGTGAGTAGATAATGTAGCTCTCTGCCAGGCGTCAGAAACAAAAGAGGGCCTGACATTGGCATTGACCACGACCTTACCAGAGACGAAATAAAGATCAAATTGAAATACCCAAGAAGAAACACCAGACACATGCGGCGAAAACAACTAAGCCCACAACAACTCCAAAACAACAGAACCAGAAACACCCTAACCACGGCAACTCGCAAAAGTTACCAATAAACAAACACAATACATGGGAAGACACCACATTCACATATCACCAAGTTGCGGAAGAAACGTTGGGAAACAGGGAAACATTTGTAAATTACACCACATTTGGAATCTAAGTAGATCTAAGTTACTTCGATTTCACATCATATCAGCTTGAAAGGAAGAAAGACTGCCTCCAACATGGAAAAAAGGCATCGTTGCACAGTTGTTCAGGAATCGATCTTCCTGGCCAAAACCCCAAATTTTTGTCGTCACCGATTGTTAATTTCTATATGGGATTTAAAAGTAAATATTTTGGAACTAACTAACTAACTAACTTTGGGTGCCACCGTGGTGCAATGGTATGCACACCCGCCTTGCACACAGAAGGTCGTGGGTTCGATTCCCCGTCCAGGCAACATCAAAAATTTCAACGGTGGCAAAATACCCCTCAGTAATGTAGGCGACATTTCCTGAGTATTTCAGCCATGTAAAACTTCTCTATAAAGTGGTGTCGTAAGGCACGCCGTTCGGACTCGGCGATAAACAGTAGGTCCCATATCATTGAGCTAATATGAATCGGGGTGCACTCATTGATATGAGAGAAGTCTCCCCTGTCCCGTCTGGGATGTTTGTGGAACAAATTATTATTATTATTATTTTGGAACTAAGGAAATCAAAAAATTAGGCCAAAATATTGGAAGGTGTGAGCGTGGCGTGTTCCTAGAGATATATAACTGATATTGTGTTCATTGTTTTTTGTTAGGTAGGTAGAATTGTTCTTTTTAAGAACCGTTTCAATAAATTACCGTAGCGTTTACACGAAGTGAGCTATTTGATTTTTCCTCAAGTACTAAATTTTAGTGAAATTCAAAATTTAGTGGACTAGAACTTTTTGGGAAGCTGCATCCGTTTAACACTTTCTTAAATTTTTTGAAATTAATTGTTAAATAAACATACCGGACGGCTCAAGGGAGACTTCTTGAGAGCACCCCGAATCATATTAGCTCAATTATATGGGGCCTACTGTTTATCGCCGAGTCCGAACAGCGTGTCTTAAGACACCACATTTAGAGAAGTTTTACATGGCTGAAAAGCTCAGGAAATGTCGCCAACATCACTGAGGGGTATTTTGCACAGCTGAAAATTTTGAATCGAACCCACGACCTTCTACGTGCATTGCACCACGGTGGCACCCAAATTTTTGAAATTACCTTAATTATAGCCCCAAAGAGTATGTTTTTAATTTTGGAAAATAAAATTAAATTTTAGAAAAAATATTAATTTTTTTTTAATTTTTTATAATTTTATAGTTTGTTTATTGGTGTCTGGCCTTTTTTAAATGGTTAGAACATATGAAAACTGAAAAGCACTCATATTTTGATGCAAAATATGAAAAAACTCAAATTTGTAACTTTGACCTTTTAACTTTTTAATGCATCGGAAGGTAGATTATGTTGTCTGTCGAACAAAAGAAATTATGAAAATAATTCTATTGGTTCAAAAGTTACAGAGTTTTGACCAGGAAAAATCGATTCTGAACCACTGTGCGTAGTAAAGTTTCCCAAAAATTGTAACTTAAATTCAAAGACAGGCAGCAAAACATTCGGAGAGATGAACAAGCTGGCTTCATACCAAATAGAAACTGTATAGGCCAGAACAATGTAATAGAAAAATGTCGCACCCATCCCCTGTATATACTGTTCATCGATTACAAGAAAGCCATCGACACCATCAGACAAACTGTTATATGGGAAGTATTGAGCAAAAAGTGGGTGCCGCAGAAAAAAATCCAAATAATAAGAGCGAAGTACGAGAATGCAGAACTCTCAGTTCTTTACAACGGGAACATAAGCCAACTGTTTCGCACAAACGCGGGAGTAAAGTAAGGATGCCCTCTGTTCACAATTATACTGTCAAACTTTTAACTTATACATTTAAGATTAAAAAATGTCCATTTCGGGTCGGGTCTAACTAAGTCGATGTTAGCAACTGGGGACTTTAGAACTTTAGAAAAAATGTAATGGCGCTGAATGGATGGCACTTGAATGGAAACCCCAAGGATATCGACCAAAAAAACACCTGGCAACAAATAATAACTGTGTTCCTTTACTTACCTGAGGTTACCATCTTTACCATTTGTTACCATTTGTTACCATTTTTAACCTGCAAAGCGTTCCTTAACCCCAAAAAGTGGTAAAACTGGCAGCAATTTTTAAGAGAGTGAGAGAGGAGAGAGAGCACATATGCCTTTCTCTTCTACCACAGGCTACCAGACAAATTTTTGCAGGTAAAAAATGGTAGAACTGATTTTTCGACTTTTGTTTGACGATTATTTCACAATGAAGGAAAAAATGGACGAAAACAGAAGAAAAAGTCGAACGCTGACAAAACTAAAATAAAACCTGTGAAATAAAAGACGAACATTGATTTTGTATGTTTCTTTTTGACATTGCTTTACTTTTCTGGTAAAAATGTTCATGAGAGAGCAATTTTGAGCAGTTTTGACATTTTTCCCTTTTACCACTTTTACCATTAAAAAAGTAAAGGAACAAAGCTAATAATAACCCAAGATCTAAGACAAAATAACCTTACATGGGAAGTTGCCCTATTCTCACAAGGGGAGCAGCAGGAGGAAAAAATTGTATTAACCCATTTAAAGCCCCTGTCCGTTTAAAAAATGCCTAGAAAGTCTCAAAAATACAATTTTCATACAAAATTTTAAGTTTTCTCGCAAAAAAATTCTCGGCGCTATGTGGGTTAAGTTAAAAAACCATCAATATGTATTTCAAAATCTAACATAATTATTGGACAAATTGAATGTTAATCTAGTGAATCAATATGGTTCGCGAGGAATACTTTTATACTTTTCTACCAACTTGAGACGAACTCGAATGAATATCGCAATCTTTCAAAGGTTTACGATGTTTACTTCTTCTTCCTTATTTGCAAATTCGGTATTCGAATATAAGCGACCATACAATTGTAGCATATTTCATTTCAATTACATATGTAGATTACAAATGTGATATTTTTTTCATGACACTTATAAATTATTGACAATTCTTTCAAAACTGCTTCTATTTCTTGATATACTGAGAAGATTAGCCGTGTTGTTGATATTTGTCCAGTCTTCTATATTTTTTATCCAAGTCATCTCTTTTCTGCCTCTGGTACGGCGTCCTTCAATGGTCATTTTAAGTATTGCCTGCAGAAGCTTATACTTTCCATGTCGCATGATGTGTCATAAGTATGCCGTTTTTCGTTTTTTGATGACATATACAAGTTCTCTCCGTTGGTTCATTTTTGTCAGTACTTCGAGATTTGTGACGTGTGCAGTCCAAGGTATTTTTAATACTCTTCGATAAATCTACATTTCGAAAGCTTCTAGCCTTTTTATGTCAGCAGCTTTAATGGTCCAGGCTTCTGCAGCGTATAATAAGACTGTCCATGCATAACATTTAATAAATCGTACTTCTGTCTCAATATTTATATCATGGTTGGTCAAAACTTTTTTATATTTGAAGAATGCATCTCTTGTCATTTCTATACGACATCTTATTTCCTTTGAGGGATCATGGTCATTAATTAGAACCCCGAGATGTTTACTACTTTGTATAAAACAGGTTCGTTTCGACCTTTACTGATTTAAGTCTGATTAAATCTCAGATAAGTTTTGCTATACATTTTTAATAAATTTTACTTAATCAGTTTTATTTATATTTTTTTTAATATACATTTTTTTTGATTCTATTACTGCACTAACTATTTTTATAACATAATTTTTTTCTTTTCATTTTGCATGTCTATTCTATGTTGGTTCCTAACTCTTTTTTGGTTGTTTTCGTCTATGTAAATAACAAATAATTTAAATTGTTTTCTCCACAAAATTTGCACGTCTTTCTTTGTGACATTTTGTCAACTAACTAACCAACACCAAAATTATACAACCGAACCCATCCATCAACTCAAATAAACCGAAACCGCATTTTATCAAATAGCGTTGGCAAGATGGGTTACGGTACATTACTCACAATAATAAGGCCACCAATGTCTGTCCAACGACAAATTTAATGAAACAGTAAGTTAAATATTTGTTAATTAAATTTATTTAAATCTAATCTAATAAATGGAATGGAACGTTAAAGGTAAGTACGGAACTATGTCTTGTCATAAAATGTAAGTAAAAGGGAGTTGTTTGTGACAGGTCATGATACCCTCTATCTCTCCTTTTCATTATCATTCAAGTATTGTACTTGGAACTTTCTGTGTGTTTAATCAGTATGGCATCAAGTGCGTTCCATATGTATATCTCAAACAGTTCCCATTTGTAACATGGAATGCACAAATCACACCTGACCTTTAACATTTGGCCTGCAGATAATTTATGACTTTTCAAGTTTTTTTTTTTGCTCCTGCTGCAACAACAAAAGTAGAAGCCTTATTATGAGGTTTTGCAGTATTACTATGAAAATCCTGCATTCTATTATTGCCCCACCCTGCTCCAGCTCCATAAAACTGCAGTTCTCTTCTGCATAGACTATAATAATTTTCCCGCCATTCAACCATCATAGAAAAGTTATCGTGAATATGTTGTTATACCCCATGAAATGATGATTGAGAAGAGTGATAATACAGCTGCTGCCGTCGTTGTTGGAGGCTCAGATGATGATGACGAAACTACACAGCAGAAAAAATATCCCAACATTGCCATTTCATTGCAAAAAAATTTCATTGCATTTGCAATTTTATTACAAGTATGAGTTGAATCTCCTGACAATACCTTCACACTGACAAGGACGTAAACATGCTTTTTTTGAATTCTCAACTAAAATGAATACATGAATAAATGAATAAATACTGGCTTCATAAACAAATTCAAGAACGGGCTCTAACAGATTGCAATTTGTTCTACTTTTGTGTGTGTGGGTGGGCAGGAGGTGTTGGACGGGCTTTTGTTCATGTACCGGAGGGAGTGAACCTGAATATTCTTCTGAGAGATCTAAATCAGTAACACATATTAAATTCTGTTTCCCATTTTATTCCAAAAAAGGAAAATTTAATTTGTCCCTGTAGGGTTTTAGAGAACTTAGCGGAAAGTATGGACTTCCACAAGAAAAACGTTAAGGGGGTGGGCTTGTGATCATGTACCGGAGTGAGTGATCTTGAATATTTTTCTAAGAGATCTATATATCTAGAGAACAAAAAAGGGAAAATTTAATTTGTCCCTGTAGGGTTTTAGAAAACTTTGCGGAAATTATGGACTTCCACAATAAATCGTGAAGGCCTTGGTACCTTTGCATCATTGCATACTTGATAAAGTCACCGAACCAAATTCAAACTGAACCAACTACGATAAAATTTCTATCGTTTGAAAATTTATAAAATACCTATCCAAAGAATGGTAAATACCCTTGAGGCATTTCTCGTCCCCAACATCAGAGGAAGCTGTAAAACAGGCCGTGTCACAGTGTTTGCGGCTTTTCACACTTTTTGATGACAGCAAGCAAACAACTTTCCGATCGAGTTTGAAACATTTCTCGCTTCGTAGTATGAAACAGGGATTGGTTTCCTAATGATTTTAAATAAAAATCGATAGGGGCCAAAAGTATGTGTCAAATGGGTCAAATAAGCGAATAACTATTTCCGATCCCAAGAAAATTATGATTCCAGTAATAAGAGCAACATTTCAATTGTTAAAAAAAAACAAGTAAAAAAGTCATTGTTTTTTTACAGTGGAGGACCAAAATGTCCTTTGAACAGATCCCTAATTTAAACAAGTAAAAAGTGCGTTTTGTTCGGCTGTACCGAACTTTTATACCCTCCACGATAAATTATATTGAAAACAGATTCCATTTCTATTGTTTAATGTGGCTAGAACTTTGGAGATAAAGAAAATCGGACGAAACCGTTCTATGGGGGCTATATCAAAACGAAGATCAATACCGACAATTCTGTGCAGAAATATTTTATATCTCCAATGGAGACTAAATACCATTTTGGTTAAAAAATGTGGCTAAAACCTTTAAAAAACGGAAAATCGAGAGGTACCGAACTGTAACGGGTACATCAAAACGTGTACCTGCACTGACCATTCTCGGAGGGTATGTTTTCATCCCCCAACGAAGACTTAATACCAAATTTCAGCTATTTCGGTTGGATAATGTGGCGAAAACCGTATAAATTCCCGAAATCCGGAAGCACCGTTCAATGGGGGCTATGTAGAAACGTGAACCTATACCTACAAATCCCTGCAGAAATGTTTTTACCCACAACTAAAACCAAATACAAAATTTTAGCTATTTCAGTTGGATAATGCAATTAATTCCTTGAAAATAACGAAAATCGAGCGACACCTTTCTATGGGGCCTACTTAAAAACATGGACCTGCATTTATGATTCTCTGCGGGAATATTTTAATCCCCCAACGAAGACTAAATACGAAATTTCAGCTATTTCGGTTGGATTCTCTGGCTAAAACCTTAACGATTCCCACAATCGGGAAACAGCGTTCCATGGGGGCTATATTAAAATGTGGAACTGCACCGACAAATTCTTAGGGAAGTGTTTTGTAGCTCCAGAGAAGTTTAAATACCAAATTTCAGCCATTTCTGTGAAATAGTGAGGATAAACCCTTAAAAATACCAAAAATCGGAAGGCCCCCAAAAATGGAGGCTATATCAAAAGCTCTATCATAAAAATTGCGAGCTGTATCTTGATTTCTTTACATCGAATTAGGAATAGACTGACGAATATTTCGGTGTGTTACAAACGAATACCAAATATAACTATACCTTCCATCTCATGGTGGAGGGTACAATTTTCGTCGGTAAAAAATAAGGTTTGGAAGTTTATCAACTAAAATTTTAGGAGTTTGTGTGGTAGGCATCCTAAAAAGTGGGCCTAATAATTCGACTGACAGTCCCAATCAACACAGTCTACACAAAAAAACCAACCATAGTTTTTCTTATCGCGAAAAGAATATAGAATAACATTTTAGCCTTGTTACAAAGACCACAGGGAGTGACCCTATACACTGGGAAATGTCGAAACCCATACCTCAGGAAGTATTAGCTTCCCATAGCAAACGGAAATAAAGCACTAAATTGTTGAACTTTTGCGGAGGTGACCCCTGAAGGAATGGACCCACATTGGTTTTCTTGGAACTGGATCTAATTTTGGGAGTGATTTCTTTTGATCGTGACACTCATCCAAAAGAACTGGTTTTGGGTCATTATCTTAAGAGGTGTGGACATGCCTCTGAAATTTAAAATTAGCCGAGCAATGTATTAAAACTGCACTTTTACGAAAATTTTGGAAATTTTGTGTCATAGGTATCTGAAAAAGTGCACCGTATAGTCTATATTCGAACCTAATCTATGCCTGGAAGAGATACTACGATGTGCAAATTTTGGACCCAATAGAAAGCGATACATGTTGCACTTTTGTGGGGAAGATACTCGAAGGAGTGGCTATTGAACCGTTCGAGAATTGTCGTGTGCACGAAATTTGTCAAACATACCTGGGGTTCCAAAACCATTAGTTAAATAAGACGGTGCTCTTGAACCAACTTTAAATGAAAGGAGCTTAAACCCGTCTGTCTGGCTGGTGCTCACGATAATTCTCGAACGGATTAACTGATTCGAACGAAATTTTGGGTGTCGTAATATTTTGTCGAAAATTAGTTTTAGTTCGAAAGTGGGACATCCACTCCTTCGAGTACCTTCCCCACAAAATGGTGTGAACAATCACTCTCGAAGGGAGCTATCGATGGTCTAAACTTTGAACATCGTATTATTCCTTCCAGATATAGATCGGGTTCGAATATGGACTATATCGGTCCACTCCTTCTGGTACATCCCACACAAAATTCGTATAATGTGAAGTTTAAGAGCTGCTCTTGGATCGTTCTGAAATTATTTTCAGTAGGTTGTCCTTGCGGCTCCCTTTACGACGGTAACATTTTTTTCTTCCGCAAGTCCATACTTCCTGAGATATTGGCCTTAACGCTCCAAAAAACCCTGACGGCACCCACCAAAATAGCAAATCCGCAAGATAATTCTCGCAGGTAGTTTCGTATTATTTCATCTAGTCATGTATCACTTTGGAATATGGACTATATCGGTCCACTCCTTCGGGTACCTCAACACACAAAATTCGAAAAAAGTGAAATTTAAGAGCTCCTCTTGCATCGTTTTGATTCCTTTTTCAGTAGGTTGTTCCGGAGTGAGTAAGTCAATACAGTGGGTTCTGACTGTTGGGGAACTTTACATAGATAGGAAATATTTAGCCGTTGCTATGCTACTTTGTCGAGAAGATAACTCCAAATCACATTTTCTTTCTTCTATTAAACCTTTTATGTCTGATGGCAAAACATGAGTTTAAGCTCTCTACTTTTCTCCCGCGATATGTTGTGGTCTACCTACATTTTTCTTAGCGACTGCTCATTATACGCCAAGTCGCTTATATCGATTAGACAAATCCTTGAAATTGTGATGCTAGGGCTAGGGCGGGACGATGACTCCAAATCAATTTTTTTTTTCTTTTCTTAAACTATGTCTATGTCTCCGATAAAAAAATCTATAGCCCAGGTGCTTATTTCTTCTCTAAAAAAGGGTAAGTTAATGATATTAGACCAAAAAAATTCACAAAAAGGTAAGATTGTTTTCATAATCCATTTATTTACTAATATATTTAAATTTTGTTGTTGTAAATAACAGAAAATTTCTTAATAATGCAATGATTTAATAAGTTTCTTATCCTCTTCCTCTCTCACTATCTATCTCGCTCTCTTGACAGTTGGATGCGTTTATCATTTTCAGTGGAAAAAGGAGGGAAAATTCCCATAAAAGTTGTCGCCAAAACCTTCGCCTCAGGCAAAACAGAAAAATTGGTATATCAATGTATCAAAGATTGTGGACTGCCCGATGACAAGAGCGCCACAATGACCAGGGACGAATTTACATTCGATAAGTTTTATGCCTTGTATCACAAAGTCTGTCCCAGAAATGATATCGAAGAATTGTTTACAACGATGTAAGTGGACCAACTAACATATTTTGGATTTTTATCAACGGGAGTACTCATCCTCCTCTTCTCCTCTTATAGAACCAAAGGCAAATCAGAAGTCATAAGCCTTGAACAGTTCATACAATTCATGAATGAGAAGCAGCGTGATCCACGCATGAATGAAATTTTATATCCCCTCTATGAAGAGAAACGTTGTACAGAAATTATCAATGATTATGAATTGAATGAGGATAGAAAAAAGGCTGGTAAGTAGTGATGCAATCCACCACACACTTTTTGATAGAGAATCATCATTTACCCCTTTTTGCGGCTCTTTGCAGGTGAATTCTCTTTAGATGGCTTTAAGCGTTACCTGATGTCCGATGAAAATGCCCCCGTGTTTTTGGATCGTCTAGACATGTACCAGGACATGGAGCAACCATTGTCCCATTACTATATAAATAGCTCACACAATACCTACTTATCGGGCAGACAAATCGGTGGTAAATCATCAGTGGAAATGTATCGGCAAACATTGTTGGCCGGATGTCGGTAAGTGTCTGTAAGACAAGTGTTGCGTACGTAAATTCTCAAAATTACCATTTGTCTTTAGCTGTGTTGAATTGGATTGCTGGAATGGAAAAGGTGAAGATGAAGAACCTATTGTTACTCACGGTCACGCCTACTGTACTGAAATTCTGTATAAGGTGAGACAAGAGAATTGCATTCTCCTATCACATAGATCATAATTCCCAATTTCCTTTTCGCTTCGTCCAGGACTGCATACAAGCTATTGCCGATTGTGCATTTGTGGCCTCCAGTTATCCGGTTATTTTGTCATTTGAAAATCACTGCAATCGTGCCCAGCAATATAAATTAGCCAAATACTGTGATGACTTCTTTGGTGAACTCTTGCTAAAGGAACCCCTACCCGATCATCCGGTAAGTGTGTTTTTTATGCACGGTTAGCTTTTTGGCTTTTTTTCTAAATTTTCATTTTATATTGTGGACAGTTGGAACCGGGTTTACCACTCCCACCGCCTTGCAAATTACAACGTAAGATTATGATTAAAAACAAACGCATGAAGCCCGAGGTGGAAAAAGTCGAATTGGAATTGTGGCTCAAGGGTGAACTGAAAACTGATGATGACCCCGTTGAAGATGCCACAGCTGTCAAACCGCCAGAAGAAGCCCCGCCGCCACCACCAGAGCCTGCGGCTGGTGAGCCTGGTCCTGATGGGGCACCGGCCGATGGTGCTGCCGCAGAGGGTGGTGAACAACCAGCAGCCTACAGTGGCTCCACAACCAATGTCCACCCTTGGCTGTCGTCAATGGTCAATTATGCCCAACCCATTAAATTCCAGGGCTTCGATAAGGCCATCGAAAAGAACATTGCCCACAACATGTCTTCATTTGCCGAATCGGCCGGCATGAATTACCTAAAGCAGAATTCCATCGATTTCGTCAATTACAACAAGCGTCAAATGTCTCGAATTTATCCCAAGGGTACACGTGCTGATTCTTCCAACTACATGCCTCAGGTCTTCTGGAATGCTGGCTGTCAGATGGTCTCCCTGAATTTCCAGACATCAGATCTGCCCATGCAATTGAACCAGGGCAAATTTGAATATAACGGTGGCTGTGGCTATTTGCTGAAACCCGATTTTATGCGTCGTTCCGACAAGGACTTTGATCCCTTTGCCGATGCCCCAGTGGACGGTGTAATTGCTGCTCAATGTTCGGTGAAAATCATTGCCGGTCAATTCTTGTCAGACAAGAAGGTCGGCACCTATGTTGAAGTCGATATGTTTGGTCTTCCCTCCGATACAGTGAAAAAAGAATTCCGTACCCGTTTGGTACCCAACAATGGTCTCAATCCCGTATATAATGAAGATCCCTTTGTATTCCGTAAAGTCGTCTTGCCCGACTTGGCTGTGCTACGTTTCGGTGTCTATGAAGAGAGTGGAAAAATGATTGGTCAACGCATCTTGCCCATGGATGGTCTGCAGGCGGGCTATCGCCATGTATCGTTGCGTACAGAAGCCAATTTCCCCATGTCCTTGCCCATGTTATTCATTCAGATTGAATTGAAAATTTATGTACCAGATGGCTTTGAAGATTTCATGGCAATGCTTTCGGATCCCAGAGGTTTTGCTGGTGCAGCGCAGAAGCAAAACGAACAATTGAAGGGATTAGGTATTGAAGAGCAAAGCAGTGGTGCTGCCAAAGATGCTGGTAAATCTAAGGAAGAAGAGAAGAAGGAAGCACCATTGGTATTTGAGCCGGTTACATTGGAATCGTTGCGCAGTGAGAAGGGTTTCCAGAAGGTGGCCAAGAAGCAAAACAAAGAATTGGATACCCTCAAGAAGAAGCATACAAAGGAGCGTATGGCTGTGCAGAAGACACAAAATGCCGCCATCGACAAGTTGATCAAGGGAAAAAGGTAAGGAGAACAGAAGAATTGGTAATATTTGGGGAAATATTTTTTAATTGTTCTTCATTATTCCACCCTTGCAGCAAGGATGAAATCCGCAATGACTCGGCCATTAAGAATGCCATTGCTGAACAAACTAAACAATGGACTGAAATGATTGCCAAACACAAGAAGGAAGAATGGGATCTGTTGCGTCAACATGTCCAAGATTCTCAAGAAGCCATGAAGGCTCTCATGTTAACAGTACAGGCATCACAAATCAAGCAACTGGAAGAAAGACATGCAAGGTAGGTGAATGTTTTAACACGAAATTGTTTCTTTAATTTACCCAACCGTACATAACCATCACAGGGATGTCAAGGATTTGAATGCCAAACAGGCTAAGACTTCAGCCGATACCGCCAAAGAGGTACAAAACGACAAAACTTTAAAGACTAAAAACGAAAAGGATCGACGTCTAAGAGAGAAAAGACAAAATAACATTAAACGCTTCATGGAAGAGAAGAAGGTAGGTGTCCTCTGTTTTGTTGTGAGTGCCAAGTGGAATAACATTTTCTCTTGTTTTTTCAGCAAATCGGTGTTAAACAAGGCCGTGCCATGGAAAAACTAAAAATGGCCCATACCAAACAAGTCGAGGAATTTAGTACTGATGTACAAAAGGTACTAAACGACACACTGCCGCAGCAGAATGACACAGTAGCAAAGTAGATCTGCCTCTATGTAATGCTATAGAACTAAACTGAAAACAAAAACAACAACACAAAACATTATAGTCCATAGTAGAATTTCATCACAGAATCATCAACACAATGTGATTATTGATCCAATAATTATATTTGTCGATATATGTATGTGTAGTTGTCATCCAAAACATTACCATTAACTCCATATCATATCTAGATAGAATGTGCTCGATACACATAGCAAAACAAAAACAAAGAAACGTACAGACAGAGATGAAACAAGCAAAATATTGAAGTAATTTGTTCATTGTTTTATTCTATTGTAGTAAATATTAACAGTTGTGCGTGCGTGTGTGTGTTTGTTGAAAAATTTTAAATAAGTCAATTGGCCTAAAAGTATGCAACAATTTATTGGTATATTATGCAATTCGCATAGAAAATATTTATCTGTAATAGTGTGGAAATAAACACTCATGAAGAAGTTTAACCCGGCAAAAAGTTCTAATGCAAACGGCATTTTACATCCCAAGCGTGGGCACTAGTGTTAGAGAATATGGTACACGTACCAGTCTTAAGAACACCTAACAAAAAAAATGTATTCTCATATAACATTGTTTGTATGTCCCTTGAACTTGAAACGAACTCTGTAGGGGATATACTCGAACTTAATAAGCATCACAGTAGTTTAATTGCTTATTACTTTTCAAATTTTTTTGATAGCAAAGAAGCCCTCTAGAGTTTCCATCCCTGTTTCGGACTTCCTTACATTTACTAGAAGGATCACTTTTTACGTAGACAATGGTTTCGTTTAAATAAGAAAAATTAGACATCTTGAGAAAAAACAATGACTGCAGGTTCTAAGCTTGATAGGTGAGAAGCAGATGAGCTATTTTTGGCACCGAATGTCTGTGTCCAGGGGGTTACTCTGTATTGCGATGAGTTTGGTATTTTGTTAGCGCAAGATATTTGCGCTAATGCACGATTTTGACATAGGCTTTTGTATTACAGACTGCGCTGATGCCAGAAAGGAAAATGGAACAAAAATAGTTGCAAAAGGAGAAACGAAAACACATTGGAGACGCATTTTATTTCCTTACGCATCGCATTTTGCTTACGCATCGCGATAGAGAGTAACCCACCAGTATTATATAAAATTGGACACTGGCACCTTAATCTTCATATAGCCTGAAATATTCGGCTTGCTTTTGCCCCACCACAATTTTCTGAAGTACGGAAGAAGTTTTTCGACGCGATCGTTCAGATAATCAACGAAACGAGCTCGATATAATATTCGCGTTTAATTTGAACGGCGTATAACTTGTCTTGTTTGCTGGTGAAATTATACAGTTGTGGATGCCCAGAATATAAGAAGACTGTGATTCCGCATGTCGCAGCTCATCAGCTATCTCGTTCCTCGCGATGTCACAATGTCCCGACACCCACCAGAATATAATTTAATTCTTAGACTTTCCCAACAGATATCTACACATGTAAATGGCCTTGGATTAGATAAAGTAAAAAATTTAGTGACAGGAGTGACGCCTGATTATCGACAAATACCGGTATAATGGTTTGAATTACTGATTTAACTGATAGGAATGTCGGACATTGAGCTCCTTGCCATAAACACCGGTCCTTTTTATACACTCAGCATTTATGCTAACGAGGGTATATACACTTTCATACGGGCAAAATGTGCCTCATCGAAATAAGGGTTTTAGACCCTAAGTATGTTTGGACGAAATGTGTTTCAGACAATTTGGAGTCGATTTAGCAATGTCCGTCCGTTTGTCTGTTTGTCTGGCTGGTTGGTGCGCACGATAACTATCGAACGGATGAGCCGATTGGGTCCAAAATTGGCTTTCGTAATATTTTGTACAAACTTAGTTTAAGTTCGAAGATGGGTTATATCGGTCCAATCCTTCCGTTACCTCCCCCACAAAAGTTCGAAAATGTTCGGAAAATTTGTTCGCACGATAACTCTTGAAGGGAGTAACCGATGTGGTCCGTACTTTGCACATCGTGAAATTTCTACCAAGCATAGATGAGATCCAATATGGACTCAATCGGTCCACTCCTTCGGGTACCTCCCACACAAAATTTCAGAAAAGTTCATTTTAGGACCAGCTCTCGAATCGCTTCGGTTTTTGTTGTTACATCTTGTATTCGCCGACCCCATACGACGGTACAAGTTTTATCTGGTCCAAACTGTGGCTTTCGTAATATTTTGTCCAAACTTAGCTTAAGTTCGAAGATAAGCCATAGCGGGTCACTTCTTCAGGTACCTCCCCCACAAAAGTTCAAAAATGTTCGGAAAAATTGTGCGCACGATAAGTCTCGAAGGTAGTGACCGATGTGGTCCATACATTACACCTAATATATCTACAATATGTATATCAGTTTTGAATATGGATTATATTTGTCCACTCCTTTGCGTACCTCCCACACAACATTTCAGATAAGTTCACTTTAAGACTTGCTCTCGAATCACTTTTATTTCTGTTGAAGCAACATGCATTCGCTGCCTCAATTACGACGGTAAAAGTTTTTTCAGGGGCAAGTCCATTCTTCTTGATAAAACTGCCCGAAAGGTGTAAAACCCCATAGCACCATATACCGGAGAGCACTATAACTTTCGAACTGATCAACCGATTTGGTCCAAAATTTGGTTTTCGTCATATTTTGTCAAAACTTAGTCTTAGTTCGAAGATGGGCAACAACTTCCGGTACTTCTTCCTCAATATTTAAAAAATTTCACTAAAAATGCAAAATGGAATGCACGATGTCTCTTGAACGGGGCAACCAATTTGTTCAAAACTTTGGATGTCCTAATATGTTGTCCAAATTTAGTTTAACTTTCAAAATAACTATCAAAAATAAGACCAACTTCCGTAATGGACTATATCGGTCCATTCCTTTAAGTACCTCTTCCGCAACACTTTTGGATTTTAATCCTAATCCACATTTTTGTCGGCAAGATCAAATGTCCAAAAAGGGCCACAAAATTCTGAAAAGACCCTAAATACATTCGATCTGTCCGTAGATGATAGCTTAAATTCAAATAGGCTGAGGGTATATCTCTGTCGGCAAAGCCGACGGATACTTCTTTACTTGTTCAATTTTGGATCTATCCTTATAGATGGTCAACATAGGTGCAGTTTCATGTAGTCACTTTTAGCCGCTCCCAAGTTGAGTATCACTGTTCCAGAGAGCTCAGACCCATGTTATTAACTCCCTCAGCCCGAAGGCGCTCCAAAAATATTCTATTGTTTGATGTCCAGCGTTGCTTTTATGGTAGATTTCAACAGCACCGATCATGAGGAAAGAAACCACACGGTTTGCCTGTTTCGATTTAGAGCAGTGTGTGTGCTACCAGACGAGACAACCTAGTCACTTTTAGTGATGAGTCGAACCACATTCTTTTAAATTCAGTGTATGACTTGCGATCTGCGCCTTCACCTCTTTCCTAGAGTGTCCTTGCAGGACCAGCTATCATTCCCTATTCTGAGGAGACTAAATAGTTAGTCGATCAATTTTCTTTACCTGAGCACAGATTATAGACTATGGAGTAGGCTTGAGCGATTTGTATGGAAGAAAAATATCTTAATGGGCGCTTCGCGTTTGTGATAAAAATTAGTAGCAAATCATTGAAAATGCTTCTGAATTATGGTGAATTAATTATAGTTATACGCTAGGGGGTACCATAATCATTTTTATAAATCATACGCCAGTGGGGATAAAATACCAGAATTTCATAAATATATGACAATAAATAACAAAATGAAGGATGAACAATGTTCAAAAATGCTTTTTACGATGTACTAGAGGGTTTTAAATTACTATGGCTACCATTTTTGTCTTAGTATTGGATCGAAAATCTCAATGGTTTAGAAAAAACGTGACGAATGATGATGAAAAACTTCTAGTCAAAATTGGGTGGGTCGACTTTCATCGTAGACGTATGGTTTAGTGGACTTGTTTGCTCAGTACAACCCAATAATCAGAAACGCGAAGCGCACCTTAAGATGTTCAAATAGCCCCCACCCTACTATAAAGTCCTATATACAGTTTAGAGGGGCTTCTATATGTATATATAAAAGCCCCGTTTAAAACAACTTTTATCAATCAATGGACAGTGTATCTACAGAACACCACTTTAGAGGGACTCCTATATGTAAAAGTACCCTTTACACGGGCCTTTAGGCTGTATCTATCTACAAAAGACAATTTAGAAAGGCTTCTTCTGGGCTGCTTTAGATGACGTTTGTTCTATATAATACCCCTTTAAAGAAGTCTGTAATTAAAGATAATACCGTTAGAAACGATTAATTCTACGTAAGGTTCCTTTAAAGTTACCTCCATCTATAAAATACATCTTTATAGAGACTTAATTCAATGGAAAATCTCTTTGGTGGTGGCTAAGAGTTAAAGCCACGGTAAAGCGTCTGGCTTTCCTGCTTAAGTCATTTACAGCAAAAGAGTAAAAGACAAAGGGCAACCTAGTTCGAGTTTCGTTCGGCAGTTCTTTATTCTTCTATCACAAACAACTTAGACATGAATGCCAAGCTGCTTCTCTACCAAGGACTTACAACTGTTATGATTGTACTTTGCCTGTGAAAATAAACCTTTCCGAACTTTTCAATTTTTTGTTGGCAGTTAACGTTGTGAAGTCATTAAACATAATTATATAGTAGCTTTAACAAGTGTATATAAAAATATGAATGACTAATATTAAATATTTATTGTTATTTTTTTTTGAACAAAACAAATTTAATCATTTTTTATATTTGCCTTATTAAGGCGAAGGTCATTTATAGTGATATTTAATTAATAATTAATTCTCTTTAATTAATTGTCTGTGTTTGCTCTTTTCTTGATTTTACAGCTCTTAGATATGTACAAAGTGGAAGAAGAGGCCTATAAACTACATGGAAAATCTGAATTCTATGCCTAGGATTTGCCAACTGAGGATACCCAACAGAAAAATACGCCAAAACAATAATATTATATTTTTAAACAAACAAAAGTTTTATAATAACACACTTACATAACTACAAACTAATACAAGGGGTCTCATGTAAAATAGAAGAGAGTATTTTTCTATCAAAAGCCAAAGAGAATGAGAATGAACAGCATTTTAGGTATTTTCCTTTAAAAAAGCAAAATCCTAGAACGAAAATCATTTGGCTAAAAAATATCTACAAACCAAAAAAAATGCAATCGAAATATTAATGTTTAAGAAGAACAAAGTTTAGCTGAAAATACATACAAACATATATATATATTATCTAAGTAAAAGAACATAATTTATTTAAATAAGTTTAATGAAATATTTAAATAGCCATAAGTAAAGTTAAATTAAGTTTAACAAAGAAAGAAAAAGAACTAAAATAATTATAATAGATATTTATTAAACAGGAAAATGAAAAAAAACTCAATTAAAAAAAAAAACAAACTGTTAATATTTAAAAACCAAACTAAATAAAAAGTTATTATTAAAACATAAGAAATGTATAGTTTGTATTTTTCAATATTAACAGCCTATAAATAAAAGATATATATGAAAATTCCAAACAAATATACACCGATTATACAAAATATAATAATAATAATAATTTAACAACAACAAAAGAAATCTAGTCAAATTTATAAAAACAACAAAGTAAACTCTATATAAACTTATCCATAAATAATAAAAAAAAACAACAACAGTATTTTGAATGAAAACAAAATATCCCAAAGAGTTTCCGTTTAACCACCTATCTGAGAATTACTTAACCCGGTGGCACGGAATTCATTCCAAATTAAACGGGGTTAGGTAATTCTTTTTTATAATTACAAAAAAAAAAATCAAACAATTTATTATAAACAAATGACCAAATAATGCACCATCATTTAAAGAAATGCCACGCATTCGTTTTAGAAGAAGCGTGAAAGGATAACAGCTGTAGTTGTGGAATAAGTTTAACTAATTAAACAATTTGGTGTAGACCTTATTTACATTAGGCAATTTTACTTGCGGCAATTTTAAATTTATCGAAGAGTGTCGTAAGACTAGCACTTTATTTTTTCAAATTTAATTCGAAACATTGTAAATTGTAAAATTTATTTTACAATTCAAGTATTGCAATTGTAATTCGAAAATAAATGAAATTCATTGAATTACAAATGCATATATTCGAATTACAAATGAAAAATTCTAATTAAAAATTAAATAATACGAATTTAAAATGGAATGTAATGAATTACAAAGAAATTGTCGAATTACAATTGAAATGTTTAGAACAACGCTGAGCACGTCTGTGTGCTAGAAGGAATTTTCTCTTTCTTTTTGGAACAATGTAGACATCAACCTTTATGCATATATTTATTCATATTTTTTTATTAATTTATATTTTGGACAACATTTATGTTAAAAACAATTAACGAAATATCAAGAAAAATGTAAATGTAATTCTCCCTTAAATAGTCTCTTTTATTATTTTGCTCAGCTATGGTTTAGAACAGTGTTCACCAGCGAGCCCGTACTGAGAGCAACTGAGCATACATTACCGTGTGTTTTGGATTGAAAGTTACGATAATTTGCTCTCAGTAGCAGCTCGCTGGTGAACACTGAGCTAGTTCTTTACATTTCCACATCCTCTCTTACCAACAGTCTGCGAATTGTCTCAGGTTAAGATTGTCTAATGTAAAACACAGCCGACCAAGAAGAGGGCACACAAAATTCTCAATATTTGCAACTTTTGACAGTGTGTTAGTAACGGTGTATGCACGCATGCTGCAAAACAAAAACAAATCAAAACATTTGTGTGCTCTTTCGTTGCGTTCGGGTCGTGTGTGTGTGAATTGCCGAAAAACTTCGTAACTTTAACAATATCAAAGCACGACATTGATGTAAAATAAGACAAATAACGGTAAAAATGTCATACCCAAGGAAAACATATTTTGACTTTCCCACTTTCAAAATATTGCAACCCAGCCGAAAGCCTTTGCATCGATACTTATTTCTCAAGCACTGGAAAAATCTCAAATTAGAGACGGGTCTATTTCATATTGATAATTATGGCTGTAGGAATGAATACTACGTTTCAAAGTTGAGGGTGAAGCGACTTACAGCTGGAGAAGTAAACTTGCGAGTCTATGCCACATACAGTTATGCCTTCAAATTTGAATAGTTACTGAGATGACAATACAACAATCCTAGTCATCGGATCGAATAATAAAGGATCCATACTGTGTTTCTCCGTAATATTTTTTTAAAGAATCTCTGGATAAACGTTTTCCAAGAAAACCTTTTCAACTGCCCCGCCAAACCTACTCATCTAACTCCAGTGGATCTGTGGCTACATCCCATCCTGGAACTGGAGATAGACCCAGAGCCATATTGAGCAGCAGAATGAAAATACAAACATATTAATAAACACTGTTACAACAACAACAAAGAAACACATTAACACATAATTGTTGAGGTGACGGCCCCTGGTCGAACCTATCGTTAGCCACCCATAACATACCAGAAGCCTAGAAAGTTGGCAGGGTGGTCCCGTTACTGAAGCCTGACAAGAATGCCAGCACAGGTGAATCGTACAGGCCGATTTCGCTCCTGTCGCCAGTAGCAAAGATCCTAGAGGCACTACTCCTCCCCACGATGAGAAGGTGTTTTCCAGTTGCCCAACATCAACATGGATTTCGGAAAATGCATAGTACTACAACAGCATTAGACGCCATATCCACACATATCAGTAGAGGACTGAATCAGAAAAGGCCGTGCGACCGAACAGTCATGGTGGCTCTTGACCTATTGAAGGCTTTCGATACCGTCAACCATGCCAAGCTGTTCGAGGATATAGAGAAGACTAATCTCCAACCATGTTTGAAACGTTGGGTAATCAACTATATGTGCGGACGCCAGTCGTTTGTGGAATTCCGAAACAAGAAGTCCAAAACCCGTAGAGTGAAACAGGGAGTTCCCCAAGGAGGGGTGATATCTCCGGAACTGTTTAATCTCTACCTTTCTGAAATTCCACACCCTCCAGACGGTATAGAGATCGTGATGTATGCGGATGATTGTACGATCTTGGCGTCGGTGGCGTCGGGTACTATCATCGATGACATATGTGATAGGTTAAATGTCTACATAGCTGACCTAGTGCAGTTCTTACATCTGAGGAATATGAAAATATCCGCCGCTAAATCCACTGCCACACTGTTCGCCACATGGACAGCTGAAATGAGGCTCCCACTGAACATATTGGTCGATGGTGCACTGATTCTGACCACTAACTACCCCAAAATACTGGGTGTAACGTTCGACAGCATGTTTAAGTAGTCCGCGCATGTCACAGCTATTTGCGATAAGATCAGAAGTAGGAACAACGTGCTCAAGTTGCTGGCCGGCAGCACTTGGGGAGCTGACAAAGAAACCTTGTTGAACACCTACAATGCAATAGGCCGGTCTGTGGTAAGCTATGCGGCACCAGCGTGGTCTGCAAAGGTTATCACTTCGCAGTGGAAGAAGATTCAAACCTGCCAAAATGCTGCCCTGAGGACTGCAACAGGGTGCCTGCTCATGACACCAGTGGACCATCTTCATGAGGAGACGAAGATTTTACCAGTGCGTCAACACAATAAGTACCTGCTTGGGTGTTATCGTGGTGAGCCTACCTGTCACGATTTAATGGACAGGCTTCCTCCACCCCGGCACGTCAGGAGAGATCTTCATGATCTAGAGAGAGCGGTCCAAAGGTATAAAAGAGAACCTCTAGACGAACGAGCTTATCAGGCAGGCTTGGATAGCATTCACACTGACATGGTTGCGCCGGCAGTACAGAGATACAGTGTGAATGTCGTACTTGGCAGCAGAAGAACGCCAGCTGCCAAGGCAAACACGAGTGGTTTTAGCCCAGTTAAGATCAGGACAATGCAGCCGCATCAATTCGTATTAGGCCCGAATTGACGCCACGATACCCAACACATGCCCAGCATGTGGATTGGGACCACACGATACACTGCATTTGTTTAGCTACCCAGCTAACCCCACTCACCTGTCTCCTGATTCCTTATGGACGCAACCAGTCCAGTTTGCAGAATTCTTGAATCTGGATACAGTGGAACCTGATAACTGAAATAATACACGAAGGAACACATTTGCGTTGCTACAACAACAACAACAACCTAGAAAACCTGTGCCTGAGAAACAAATTGTATAAAAAATTCTAAATCGTCGTTTCTCTGGACAAAAATTTCCTAAAAAGATCCATCTTTCTCTGAAGTAAAATGTTGCCTTAAAAAAACTATAGACTAAACAAAATTTTGTCTAAAAATATCCACATATCTCCAGACAACTTTTGTCAAAAATGCCACACGTTGTTCTGGTCAAAATTAAGGTGCAGGGAGTTTTGTTTTAAAAATTCCTATGTTTTGTGGGTAAATTTTGTTTCTTCGAAATTCTTTCCTAGAACAACCACAGTTACCCCTTACTAACTTTTTTAGCCACTAAAATAGGTTGTTAAATAAATAACTAGCCACTTAAAGTCGTAACTATTTATTTAACAAAATTTTTGTAGTATATTTATTTTTTTTAATAAATTTAAATTTAGTCAATAAAGACGCAGGTTTCTCTGTATACCAATGTCTAGAAAATTACTCCTAAAGTTGTCCACGTTTCTCTGTGCAAATTTTATCTCTAAAAATACCACGTTTCTCTGGGAACATTTTTGCCTATTTTTTACCTAAAAAATCAGTTTTCTGGAGTTAAATATCGTCTATGAATTCTGCTGTTTCCTTAGACAAATGTTGACCTTGGTTTCCTGTCATTGAAAAGTCGAAAAATACCGCAATATGTAGAATGACAAATGAAAGAGCAATTCCAGAAAATTAGTTCGACCGATCAAAATGACTTTTAACATGGTAAATTCCAGAAGTGGCAAAATTTTCAAGATCTTTATCATATTCTTTATCTTCAGACAAAAGCGAATTCTTTGTCAAGCGTACTATTGTTTTTTACGTCACCTGCAACTCACAGAATCTGACAAGTCATACCACATCTTGAGGAGCATGAGGTATTTTATTTCGAATTCTTATTTCTTATTAGTCTCACTACTTCACAGAAGTTATTTTTTCCACTTCCTTGGCGATTACAATTTTGCAGTTGGTGGCATTAGTTGGTCTATTTGTTGTTTTTTTTTTTAGTTTTAAATAATAAGTAACACTAACACGATTTTTCATAAGCAACAGAAAATACACTGAGAACAAAAATTCTTCCGTAAATAAATAAAAAAATTTCTAACAGATAAAAGCATTTATTTTTCAAAAGAAAGAAATAAAAAAACTTAAAATACATTTAATACAAGGAACAAAAAATAAAACAAAATGTTATTAACAAAACAAGAACTCAAAAACAAAATACATACAAATACATATACAGAATTTGGTTTTTATTGTACTTTACAGATATCAAAGGTGTTTTTCACAGCTTAAAGAAAGAAACATTTATGGAGGGGTGACAAAATGTGGCAAAGTGCAACATCAACGATAACCATTGATTTGCAGAATGTGAATTCATGAATATTAAAAGAAATGTATCTTCAAAAAATTAAGCTTAACGTTGTCTAGAGCATGAGACATTTTTTGCAAATTATATATTGCTATTGCTAATTTCTAACTAACAAATTTACCCAATGTGCGGCCATGCTTGAAAGTGGTTTGTTTAGCCAAACATTTTTACTAAATATTTTTTATTTCAAAAATTCCATATAAAATAGTTTAGCCTCCAGAATCGAAAAAACACACTGCATTTGAAAAATCAAAGTTCGATGATAAGCTTAGAAGCATTGCCAAGATAAGCTCTTCCTACAGCAACCGATATGCCTCATGAGCTTAACTGTAAGTATTTGATATTCCTTTCGCTGATGTTTTGTCACCTTTTCAAAAAAATAAAAACATTTTTATGAAACATATTTTTTTTTTAATTTTAATGCTTAAAGCTTCTATGAAAATAACAGAAATAATATTAATAACACTCTTTTGTAATGGAAACCATATAATAATTTGCCACTTTGCAACAAAACAAAAATTATAAAAACAACAAACCTTGGATTAACTTTTATATGTGATACATAAATCTAATATTTCTAATTTAAAGAAAAAAAACCTAATAATTTTGACTTGAAACAAAGCAAAATAAACAAAGTAATCTATAATATAATTTCTAAATATTTCTATTGTTTTCTAAAAAAAAAAAAACTAAATAAATTAATGAAAACAATAATAACAAATATAACAAAAAGAACAACCTGCGCTGCGTATGAACTTATGAAAAATTCAAATACCAAAAAAAACACAAAAAATGTTTTCTTTAATGAAAAAAAGAAAAAAATAATTAAAGAAAATTATTTTACCGAGAACAAAAAAAGGAAAAAAAACAACATTTCCACATAATTTTCACATTTATTGTAAACGAATTTGCTTAAGGGCAATTAAAATAAAAACACACATAACTCGCATATAAATAATATTTTTTTTTTTAATTTTTATGATTTTCCTTTTTCGTTCCTATCAAAAAACCTACTAAAACTTAATATATAAACCCATTGTAAAAGTTATAAGCAAAGCGAAATAATATGAACAGAATCTATTTATTTAGTTACCTGTGTAAGCTTATCAAAAAGGTATTATAAAGCAAAACAAAAAACAAGAAGAAGGAAAGAAAGAAAGAAACATGGCAAAATGTACCACTCTCAGAAAACATAATCTATTATTAAGTAAGAAAACAAGGCTAAAAGAAACACTTATAGAAAATATTAAGAAGCAAAGAAAAAAATTATAAAAAAACCGATTACATTCAAAGAAAATATTGCGATTTTTATTTAAAACAGGGAAGGGAAGTATCAGTTTGAAATATATGTATATGCCCTAAACAATTTTTTGTGCGGATTGTTTAAATTTCTACTCTTCTATACCGAATTTAGCGTTAAAAATCTAGCACCCATTCTACAATTCCACACCCACCGAACGACATTGAAAGGGTTCTTCTAAAGACCCTTTCTATAAGAAAGGGTGCTTCTAAAGACTCTTTCTATAAGAAAGGGTTCTTCTAAAGAGAAGGGGTGCTTCTAAAGACCTTTTCTATAATAAAGGGTTCTTCTAAAGACCCATTCTATAAGAAAGGGTGCTTCTAAAGACTCTTTCTATAAGAAAGGGTTCTTCTAAAGAGAAGGGGTGCTTGTAAAGACCTTTTCTATAATAAAGGGTTCTTCTAAAGAGAAGGGGTGCTTCTATAGACCTTTTCTACATGAAAGGGTGCTTCTAAAGACCCTTTCTACACGAAAGGGTGCTTCTAAAGACCCTTTCTATAAGAAAGAGGTTCTTCTAAAGACACTTTCTATAAGAAAGGATTCTTCTAAAGACCGTTTCTATAAGAAAGGTTTCTTCTAAAGACCCTTTCTATAAGAGAGGGTGCTTCTAAAGACCCTTTCTATAAGAAAGGGTGCTTCTAAAGACCCTTTCTATAAGAAAGGGTGCTTCTAAAGACCCTTTCTATAAGCAAGGGTGCTTCTAAAGACCCTTTCTATAAGCAAGGGTGCTTCTAAAGACCCTTTCTATAAGCAAGGGTGCTTCTAAAGAACCATTCTATAAGCAAGGGTGCTTTTAATAGAAAGGGTGCTTCTAATAGAAAGGGTGCTTCTAAAGATCCTTCATGTAAAAAAGGGTGCTTCTAAAGACCCTTTCTATAAGAAAGGGTGCTTCTAAAGACCCTTTCTATAAGAAAGGGTGCTTCTAAAGACCCTTTCTATAAAAAATGGTGCTTCTAAATACCCTTTCTACAAGAAAGGGCTAAAGACCCTTTCTATTAAAAAGAGTTGCTTTCTATAAGAAAGGGTTCTTCTAAAGACCGTTTTTATAAGAAAGGTTTCTTCTAAAGACCCTTTCTATAAGAGAGGGTGCTTCTAAAGACCCTTTCTATAAGAAAGGGTGCTTCTAAAGACCCTTTCTATAAGAAATGGTGCTTCTAAAGACCCTTTCTATAAGAAAGGGTGCTTCTAAAGACCCTTTCTATAAGAAAGGGTGCTTCTAAAGACCCTTTCTCTAAGAAAGGGTGCTTCTAAAGACCCTTTCTATAAGCAAGGGTGCTTCTAAAGACCCCTTCTATAAGCAAGGGTGCTTCTAAAGACCCTTTCTATAAGCAAGGGTGCTTCTAAAGACCCCTTCTATAAGCAAGGGTGCTTCTAAAGACCCTTTCTATAAAAAATGGTGCTTCTAAATACCCTTTCTACAAGATAGGGCTAAAGACCCTTTCTATTAAAAAGAGTTGCTTTCTATAAGAAAGGGTTCTTCTAAAGACCGTTTTTATAAGAAAGGGTTCTTCTAAAGATCCTTTCTATAAGAAAGGGGTTTTCTAAAGACCCTTTCTATAAGAAAAAGTTCTTCTAGAGACCCTTTCTATATGAAAGGGTCTTCTGAAAACCCTTTCTGTATGAAAGGGCGCTTCTAAAGACCCTTTCTTAAGAAAGGGTGCTTCTAAAGACCCTTTCTATAAGAAAGTGTGCTTCCAAAGACCCTTTCTATAAGAAAGGGTGCTTCTAAAGACCCTTCCTATAAGCAAGGGTGCTTCTAAAGACCCTTTCTATAAGCAAGGGTGCTTCTTAAGACCCTTTCTATAAGCAAGCGTGCTTCTAAAGACCCTTTCTATAAGCAAGGGCGCTTCTAAAGACCCTTTCTATAAGCAAGGGTGCTTCTAATAGAAAGGGTGCTTCTAAAGACCCTTTCTATCAGAAAGGGTGCTTGTAGAGATCCTTTCTATAAGAAAAGGGTTCTTTTAAAGATCCTTTCTACAAGACAGGGTTCTTCTAAAGACCCATTCTATAGGAAAGGGTTCTTCTAAAGACCGTTTCTACAAGGAAGGGTTCTTCTAACGACCGTTTCTATAAGAAAGGGTTCTTCTAAAGTCCCTTTCCATAAGAAAGGGTTCTTCTAAAGACCCATTCTATAAGAAAGGGTTCTTCTAAAGACCCTTTCTTCTAAAGAGAAAGGGTGTTTCTAAAGACACATTCTATAAGAAATACCCTTTATATAAGAAAGGGTTCTTCTAAAGACCCTTTCTATAAGAAAGACTCTTTCTATAAGAAGGGGTTCTTCTAAAGACCCTTTCTATCAGAAAGGGTGCTTCTAAAGACCATGAAAGGGTGCTTCTAAAGATCATGAAAGGGTGCTTCTAAAGACCCTTTCTACAAGAAAGGGTGCTTCTCAAGACCCCTTCTACAAGAAATGTGCTTCTCAAGACCCCTTCTACAAGAAAGGGTGATTCTTGGGACCCTTTCTACAAGAAAGGGTTCTTCTAAAGAAAAAGAGTGTTTCTAAACACCCTTTGTATAAGAAAAGGTGCTTCTAAAGACCCTTTCTATAAGAAAGACTCTTTCTATAAGAAGGGGTTCTTCTTAAGACCCTTTCTATAGGAAAGGGTTCTTCTAAAGACCCTTTCTAAAAGAAAGCGTGCTTCTAAAGAACCTTTTTATAAGAAAGGGTGCTTCTAAAGACCCTTTCTACATGAAAGGGTGTTTCTAAAGACCCTTTCTACACGAAAGAGTGACTCTAAAGACCCTTGTTATAAGAGGTGCTTCTAAGGACCCTTTCTACAAGAAAGGGTGCTTCTAAAGACCCTTTCTATAAGAAAGGGTGCTTCTAAAGACCCTTTCTAAAAGAAAAGGTACTTCTAAAGACCCTTTCTATAAGAAAAGGTGCTTCTAAAGACCCTTTCTATAATAAAGGGTGCTTCTAAAGACCCTTTATATAAGAAAGGGTTCTTCTAAAGAACCTTTCTATAAGAAAGACCCTTTCTAAAAGAACGATTTCTTCTAAAGACCCTTTTTCTATAAGAAAGCGTGCTTCTAAATATCTTTTCTTCAAAAAAAGGGTGCATCTAGGACCCTATCCACAAGAAAGGTTCTTCTTAGGTCCCTAAAATGCGCTTCATAAGACCCATTCTATATGAAAGGGTGCTTAAGATACATTGCAAACTGCTCCATAATATATGAACTTCTATAGGAAAGGGTTCTTATGACGAAATAAGTATCGCAAAATGCCCCAGATTGTCAAAGAAAATGCGGTAAAACTCATCTCGTTGCTATGGACATACGAAAAGCCATTGCGGGTCACACACTGCACAGCAATGAGGGACCATAGATATCAAATGTTATCTGCGAATATCTTGTATAGGATAATGAAACAGAATAGTGTTATTTTGAGCGCGTAATTTTATATTAAACGTTTTAAAGCTCATATTGCCCATATGGACAATATGTATGTGTGTCTTGTTTAACGTTATACCACGTTATACCTACCCAAAGTTGAAATAAACGCTTTAAGCAAAATAACGCAGCTGCTTATCAAACAGCTGTTGGAAAGCTCTGTGACGTACATACATATGTATGTATCTGCCAAGCAACCAGACGGATAAGAAAGAACGACCATAGTTCATAAAAGAAACAAAAGTGTAAACAGCGGACAAATACATGATATTCGATTAAAAACAAAATAATTTCGGATAACTCCAAACCTAGTAAAGAAGTACATTTGGCAAAAATGTCAACATTTGGCCCAGAATTTGAAAAAACATGGCCCACAGCCGAAACACAGCTACAGCTAAGCAATTTTGGTAAGAAACTCTTAAAACAATGCGAAGAGATCAAGAAGCCCGAACAAAATGAAGTGGATATAAATGCATTTAAATTGAAATCTTCAAATTTCCCATTGGAGGTAAGTTTTCTGAAATTTGGCTCCGATTTTCAGTGTTTATTTTCCTCCGTATTTTTTTTACAGTTTGGTACCAATACCTGTCGCATTATGAGTCAACCCAAAGACCGCTATCCCAACATCGAAAAACAAATTGTCTCAGCTTATCCCGTGATCCATGAAAGAGTTTTACAATTGTATTTGGACTTCTTGGAGCATAAATGTCAATACGGTAAGTACAATTATTAAAATAAATAACGAAGTGAAAACTTAATTTCACAATTTGTTGATATGTTATCCATAACAAATGACCACCGCTACGAGCACATAAACCATACATATTCAACTGCTACTGTGAGTAATTTAACGGTAAGAGAGAACAATGTCAAATGTGGAAAGGGAAGTTTATAAACAGTATATGAGAAATGGGGGAGAACGAAAGTAAATGCATTGCCAACCTATTGTATTACAGTAGCGGTGTTCACTTCAAAGATTTTGATTAGAAAAAATAAAATGAGTAACATACTGATGAAATTTATTAAACCCTTATAAGATACGCCCGAATAAATTTTTGAGGCAATTATTATAAATTATCATTGATTATTATGATTTGAGTTACCGACAAAAATCGGTAACAATAAAACGCAAAATTATGAATGAAAAGTGTCAATAAAAGGTGACAGCAGTGTTGCCATCGGTTGAATTTAGCAACAGCTTTATGTTGGTTGTTCACTTACCAAAAAAAAATCGTTAATTACCGAAATTATAAGCATTTTAATTTTACCGATGTTTGTGGGTAAATCGAAAAATGAGTTACAGAATTCCACTACAGATTCATAGTTTTTAGCTGTAACTAATTTTCTGGCTTTGAAACTTAAACGCTTATAAAATGACCCAAGATAATTTTTCAAATAATAACGCCTATTTTTCAAATATCTTTAGGAAATACCATTGAGAAGGAAATTTATCAAAATCTCACATTAACCGGTTTCATACAACGTCTTCTGAAACAAAGGTGTGCCAGTTTCTTTGGCAAAAATGATAAATATCTTTTGCTAACTTCCGAAAGAGGATGCAGTGGATTTATGGATGTCGGCACAACAAATGAAAAGCCGCCATTGCTTTTAAAGAATGTCTTGAGCTATGATGAAATAAAGGTATGTCCGTCCATACAAGTCTTTATAATTTTGGATATTTTTTTTTTCAAAATTTTGAACCCTCTTTTCAGCTTTCTGCCTTGTTATCGGTTTCCTCATACTCGGAGCTAATTAACAACGGTAATCGTCAAAATTGTGGAGTTATAGAGAAAAATAAATCCCTCATAGAACGAGAAGGTGTTGTTATTGGAATAATTGGAGCCCGTCTCACCAGAAGAGATGTTATGGAATTTCAAGATATTGTCATAGCTAAAACACAAAATACCAAAGAAAATGGTTATGGTTTCCCCTTGGATGAAGAACCTGATAACAGACCAAAAGATTATCGCCATATTTGGAAGAAATTTTATGAAGAACCGGATTTTCTATTTAGCGAAGTCAAAAAGGATGATAAACGATTTGGTGCAGCTAAAAATCAAAATGATATTTTCGACAATCTTTTGATGAAGAAACGCTATACGATTTCCTTTGATACCTTGTTATTGGAGAGTAATGAACGTGCCAAGGCGGCGGGTAAACAGGCCTATGTTCATGTTGTGGGTATTGGTTTAGGTGTATGGAAAGCAGCCGAACATCAGGAAAAAATCTTTTTGGAAGCATTTACGCAACGCATAAAATATCTGTTGCCGAAATTGAATAACATTGATGTTTTACATTTCTCATGGTTCCACCTCAATGAATGGGGCGAATTGAAAAACGGTAAAGTTTTTAAATCGGAAACTCATCCTTCGGGTGGTGTAAAATGTTTAATTTCGAAAAGAAATCCTGCCGATAAACTGAATACACCAGAAACGGAAAATATGCTATTGGTTATTTCGTATGCTTGGGATGGTAATGCATTGCCAGGGAATGAATTTTGGATGGTACATAACAAATTTTATGAACATTAACATATTTATTACCTCATAATTGTTATGCTTTTATTTTTAGAAAATGTTAAAATCAACTGGAGACTCTTCTACGGCTTGCAGTACTCTGATAACAGAACTCCACAATCCCCACATCAATTCGGAATGGGTAAATGGTGATAATTTACATATAGCCAGCGAAGAATATGGTATCATACATATAGCCGATTATGTAAAAAAGAAAATGCCTGAATAGAGGTAAACAAAAGATGAAGATAATGGAAAATTACACCCACCTGCATAATGGAAAAAGGCAAGGCAGATTGAACAGGTAACCTATTCGTCGAATACCACTAACAACAAAACATTTAAATGTCAAAATTTGTTATGTTTTTGTATGAAGAATTCCGTTTACAACAACTTTGTAAATCGGCTACCTAATTCAATGTGTCTTGGAAAAATGTTTTTATATGAAGTGCAATAATTAATATGCAAACCATACACTTATGATCTTGTAAATAAAATATAAATAAATGTAAATATACTAATCGATCAACTGATTTATTGTGGGTGTCACTCAAAATGATGTATGGAGAACCACTTTAGACAAAAAGGTAGATAAAAATGTGAAAATAGCTGAAATAGGGTTATACGGGAACCCTATGTAGACAAACGTGGATCTATATACACAGATTTCTCTGAAAATATTTTCTTACATCTGGAAACACAAAATCCCAAATTACAACCAATTATCATAGAAATCCGACAACAATACATTTGTTACTGTAAATTACAAAGTTTCGTCATCGTCAAAGTGAAAATATATGGAAATAGAATATTAAGTGAGAAACTCGTTTGGAAGTGAGTTAGTTTCTCACTTAATATTGCTTGCTGGGTATCTTCCAATAATCATTGTGTACCTATTTTGATAAAGCTTTTATAGATACGTACTCGTATGTATGTATGTAACACTTTGTTGCTGCACTAAAAATCTTCACATATGGTAGCAAATTTACTCAGTTCAAGTTCAATGCTGAAACGTACAACATACATAAAGAATAAAGAGAGCTTTAATTCCAATAAACAAACAAATTAATTACAAAGAATTTGAAGAAAGATGTCAAAATTTGGTTCTGAATTTGAACAGGTATGGCCTAAAGCCGGTACCGGTCTAATATTAAGTGAATTTGGAAAGAAACTTTTGAAAGAATGTGAAAATATCAAACAACCCCATAACATCGAAGTAGATGTGGAGGCATTTATGAAGAAATCTTCCGAATTTCCATTGGAGGTAATTTAAAACTTGTTTATATTGAACATTTTTACAAATAAAAAAAAATAAAAATGTGTAAAAACATACATTTTTTGTTTGTCTCCAAAATAGTTTGGCTCTAACAACTGTAGAGTTATGAGTCAACCCATGGATCGTTTACCCAACGTTAAAAAACAAATTGCATCAGCTTACCCTGTTATACATGAAAGGGTATTGCAATTGTATTTGGATTTTTTGGAATATAAATGCCAGTATGGTGAGTTAATGTGTGTGTTCGTTTACTCAAAATTTGTACAAATTGTTAGTGGATGTTGTTAATACAATGCAAAAGACCTTAGCCGATTACAAAAAGTTACTGAACTTGTACAAATTGTTGAGTAAACGAATTAAGTGTGTGGAGTTGAGTGTGGTAACTAAGAAACTCAATATAAAATGTCAAAAAATACAAGTTAATAAATATTTTGTTCTGGCAAAAGACTATATGAGGTTAGTTTTTAATGGGAACCATTATTCCCAGATAAAAATGTCGACGAAAATATTGCCATTTTCCCCAAAAAACGTCTTCGAAATTCTTTGAGTTTTCGGGTTTGAGTCTCTTGATCGTGGAAAAATTGAGTAATCCGTCGTCTATAAATTCATTAGTCTATGCTTGAGAATTGTACCAATGGTGTTCAAATTAAATTTAAGAGGGTTTTGCGAATGTCATTTTTCTCGATTTTTTTCTTAATTTATTTACTATTTTACAAAATCGGATTTAAAATAGTCCTTTAAATAAATTATTATCAAATAAAAGCAAAAAATACATAAACGTTTATATGTTGTTGAATTAAAAAATTAAGAGTTTTGTGCAGCAACCACCAGTGGATGCTCGTGCACACGGCTGTTTTGAACAGACGTTTAAGACATCAGACGTTTGGTTTGCTAGGTCTGCAGCATATAGAAAAAGTCTCTATCCTGATGTACTACAATGTTATACTAAAATGCTGTCCAACATGTATATAATGAATGAATTACGTTAATTACCTTGTCATTACGTGAATTACCCCTTTATTATTAAAACATTCAGGACATCCAAAAGAAAAGGCTCTGTACAAAAATATGTCTTTGGAAGAATTTGTACAGCGCTTATTAACCAAACGATGTGTAATGTTTGCTGATCCTGAGGATGCTTATATACTTCTCAATGGTAAAACGGGTTATGGTTCCGGTTGCATACCGTCTAATCCAGAAGAACATGAAGAAGTATATAGCGGCGACTACGATCTAATTGGCACAGATAAAGAAAACGAACCATTGGTATTGAACGATTGTCTGTCATATGATGAAATTAAGGTGAATAAAATATTTCAGTTGCCATTCCGAAGTGTATTTAATTCGCCTCTGCTCTGTATTAGCTTTCAGCTTTTCTTTCGGTCTCTTCCCATAGTGAACTAATCAACAATGGCGCCCGTGACAATATGGCCGTTATAGAAAAAGACCACAGCAAAATTGAACGCGAAGGTGTGGTTATTGGTTTAATTGGTGCTCGTTTTCAACGAGCATTCGTTATGGAATATCAGGATATATTCATCACCCCTGAGCAAAATATTGAAAAGAGGGGTTATGGAGCCAGAAACTCTTCCGATTGTTCACTAGCCAAAAGAAAGTGCTATGATGGAAACACCCCTGAAATGCTTCAGGCCATAGAATATCGCAAAATCTGGGAGAAATTCTATGAGGAGCCCAGCTATCTTCATTGTAATGTCCAAAAAGACAATCAACGATTTGGTAATGCTGATTGTTTTGATTTAACGGATATTTTTGATAATGTTGTTATGAAAAAACGTTTCACAATTTCATTCGATACTTTGCTATTGGAGGCCCAGGCAAGGGCGGCCCACTTAAACAAACAAGCGTATGTTCATATTGTGGGCATAGGATTGGGAGTGTGGCGTGGTGCTGTACAACAAACTGAAATTTTTTTGGAAACTTTCCATCAAAGAGTTTTAGAACTCTTACCCAAACTCAATAATATTGGAGTTTTACATTTCGTCTGGTTCGGAGTGGACCAATGTGGAGATTTGAAACACAATGGTTTCATAGCATCACCATCACATCCGCTGGGTGGCATTAGAACTTTTCTAGCAAATCGTAATCCAGCTGACAAACTATTGGAACCAGATTTTGCGAATATGCTTTTGGTTATATCATATGCCTGGGATGGTAATGCATTACCGGGAAATGAATTTTGGGAGGTAAGTTGCGAAAAAATTGGTATGCAGGAATATTTGTTTTCCTTTCAGTACTTCGTAAATGTAATTATCTCCAATTATTTTACAGAAATCCTTGGGTAATTCTAGTGATTCCTCAACGGCTAGCAGTACTTTGATTACCGAACTTCACAATGGCCACATTAACGTAACGTGGGTGTGTGGTAGAAATCTTCATATAGCAAGTGCTGAGCATGGCATAATACATATTAGCGATTATGTGAAAAAGTCAAATGAAGTATCGAAATAATGTTCAACATAAACAGTAATAATGAAAAAGTTACCCAAAAATTAACTATGTATATTGAAGAGTATAATGTTATGTATGTTTCTGAATATTAAATCAGTTTTAGATCTGATTTGTAATTTAACTGATTCACATTAAACTTTTTGAATTTCTAAAAGAAAACGTTGTAAAAAAACAAAAACTTTTGGAGCAGAAATATTCTCTGTTATTGTCTTGATTTTTTTTTTTTTTTTGATTAAAACCAACATTTAAGAAAATGTTAAAAACGGTCAAATGATTTTACCAATCTACCAATCCGTTTGGAAAAGCGGTTTATTATTCACATCGAACATAGCAAGTTCGATCAGATATTTTTTAATCTGCCGATGGTCAATTTTTCATTGATTTTTTGATTTTTGTCGAAAAACATTACAAATATTAAATGTGTCTGCGTTGTTGTTTTTTACATAAATGTTCAGTAAATGAGAATGAATTGAGAGACTTGTTTTGAAATTTTTATTACTGAGAACTTATAATTTTTACTGAAGGAATTTTGTTCAGTAACATTTTGTAGCTTTGACAAAAGTTTGGCAGTTAACAAAAGTTTAAAATATTCAAATATCATAATCGTCAATATTAATCAAATTGAAAATTTGTACTGAATAAGTGTGTCTGCGTACTCGATAATTTGTAATAGTTATTACTGAATGTTGTTTTTTACATAAATGTTCAGTAAAAGAGAATGAATTGAGAAACTTGTTTTGACATTTTTTTTTACTTAGAACTTATAATTTTTACTGAAGGAATTTTGTTCAGTAACATTTTGTAGCTTTAGGCAGTTGTCAAAAGTTTGAAATATTCAAATATCATAATCGTAAATATTAATCAAATTGAATATTTTTACTGAATGTTGTCTTTTTACTTTTTTCCTTTAAAAGGGTATAAAATTCTTAACTCTCTAAAAAGAAGTTAAGACCTGCGTACATAAGCTGCTCTGCCTGATTACCTTGCTTTCCTGCTTCATTTTTGACAAAATAAAAGAATAAAGAAGGCCGAGGAAATTTCGAACTGGGTTGCCCTTTTCTTTTTTATTCTTTTATCAGAAGTAAGCAAGGTAAGCAGGCAAGGCAGCTTATGTACGCAGGCCTTTACTGAGTAATATTTACTGAGAAAGTACAAGGACAAACCTATTGTGTATCCTTCATTTATTAATTGTTTTATTATTTTGTTATTTATCTTTTTTATTATTTTACTTAAAATTGTGTAACTTTTTACTGCTTTCAATTTAGTTTTTCTTTCATATATTGACAACAAAGATTTTTTTTGATATTCGCCACCGTATTCACCCGTTCGCTGTAAATGAGTTTGACTGTTCTTAAGCTTTCACTAATACGTTTATAACAACAGAAAGACGCTCTCTCAGCAAAACAGCAGATAAGAAGCTTTTTGACTTTCGGTACTAAAATATAAATATAAAACTTGAAAAAGTAAACAAAACAAACTTGTTGGAATACGCCGAACTACTCATATTACCCCCGTCCACGTATTCGTAAAGACACAAAAACATAAAGCGCAACGAAGCACAACATAAGATTATTATTTTATTAATTTCATCACTACAGTCCACAAAGAAGTAAGAAAATGTCAATATTTGGTCCGCAATTTGAACAGGTATGGCCTAAAGCCGGTACCGGTCTAATGTTAAGTGAATTCGGCAAGAAACTTTTGAAACAATGTGAAAATATTAAAAAGCCGGAAAACACTGAAGTGGATATTGAGGCATTTATGAAGAAGTCTTCAGAATTTCCCTTAGAGGTGAGTAATTGTCATTCCAAATGGTAGGAAACATAGTTTAACATTCATTGTTTTACTCCTAAATACCCACCCGTATGTATGCAGTTTGGCTCCAACAACTGTAGAGTTATGAGCCAACCCAAGGATCGTTATCCCCACATTAAAAAACAAATTGCCTCAGCTTATCCAGTAATACATGAAAGGGTATTGCAATTGTATTTGGATTTTTTGGAATATAAATGCCAGTATGGTAAGTTAATAACAATACAACATTTTTTTATATATAGTGCCGGTGCAATCTTTGTTCCACATGTGCTCTCCACCGTCATCAGTAAAGCACACACATTGCCCAGCAAACCAACCCAACCAACTTTTAATCGAAAGTTATATGGATTGACGTGTTCTCTGACCCAACATTGAATGAACATGATTCATATTTATAACTTTTGTTGAATTTATACCACTTATCTTTCCAACTGTCGAGCGGAAGTTTTTTTAATATTAATTCTAAAACGAAAAAAAAAACAAAACCATAGACTAATGAATTTATAGACGACGGATTACTCAAATTCTCTGCGGTCAAGTGACTCAAACCCGAAAACTCAAAAAAGTTGGAAAGTCAATACAATTTCAGTATATATTTTTAATGGAGGAATTGGTGGTGGGGTATAAACAGCTAAATGTTTTTTTATAGTTTGTTTATAGTGTGTTTGTTTGTTTGTTTGTTTTATAGTGTGTTTATTGTTGGCAGAAGGTAGCTGGATACATTATTTAGTGCATTTCTTTGCGTTTGCTTTCCAATTATTTCCACTTTTTTCCACGTATGAACATAACAAAATTTTAAAATATAGAATTCATGGATACCTTTTTAACAACCCATCTCTTTAGAACCCTGTAGTCCATGCCATCTTATTTAGAACTGCTAGTTTTGTTCATTCGTTTTAGGGAATTCAATTGAAAAGGAATTGTATCAGAATCTAACTTTAAGTGGATTCATACAACGTCTTTTACAAAAGCGTTGTGCAAGTTTTATTGGCAGAAATGATAAATTCTTATTATTAACACGTCATCGCGGTTGTGGTGGTGGATTCAGAGATGTGGGAACCCCAAAAGAAAAATTCCCTTTAACACTAAAACATGTTCTAAGTTATGATGAAATTAAGGTAAGTCCAATTAAAACCATGTGGGAAATGCGAAAAAAAATAATATACATGTTTTAGCTTTCCGCATTACTGTCAGTTTCATCCTACTCAGAACTGATCAACAATGGTAATCGTCAAAATTGTGGAGTAATTGAAAAGAACAAATCCCTCATAGAACAAGAAGGTATAGTTGTGGGTCTAATTGGGGCCCGACTAAATCAACCATATGTTATGGAATTTCAAGATATAATTATAACAAAAACCCAAAATACTGAAGAAAACGGTTACGGTTTAGCACCACATGAGCATCCAAATTCAAATAAGGCCAGCTACAGGAAAATATGGAATCGCTTTTATGAGGAATCTGATCAACTTTTTACCAACACGAAATTGGATAATCGACGTTTCGGTCCAACTAAATATCAGTGTGATATTTTCGATAATTTAATAATGAAGAAACGCTATACCATTTCATTCGATACTTTGTTATTGGAGAGCAATGAACGTGCTCGTATTGCTGGTCAGCAGGCTTATATACATGTTGTTGGTATTGGTTTGGGTGTTTGGAATGCCGCTGAGCAACAAGAGAAAATATTTTTGGAAACATTTAGCCAGCGTCTTAAATATTTATTGCCAAAACTTCATTACATTGATGTTTTGCATTTTTCATGGTTTCAACTGAATGAATGGGCTGAATTCAGACATGGCAAGATATTCAAATCAGAAACTCATCGGTCGGGAGGCATTACATGCTACATATCCAAACGAAATCCAGCTGATAAACTTAAAACCAATGGCAATAAACGTAGACTTTTAGTTATTTCATATGCTTGGGATGGCAATGCTTTGCCGGGTAATGAATTTTGGATGGTACGTATTAAACTAGATTTTATATTTCTTTATATAAAGAATTATTTTTTTACAGAAAATGTTAAAATCCACTGGAGATTCGTCTACTGCCTGTAGTACTCTAATAACAGAGCTTCATAATCCCCACATCAATGATAAGTGGGTAAATGGCGATAATTTACACATTACCAGTGAAAATTATGGTGTCATACATATTGCAGATTATGTGAAAAAGACAAAACCAGATTAAGAGAGAGAGAGAGAAAAGAAAATAAAAAACACTTTGTAGAAAAGAAAAAACTTTTTTCCTTTATGATATCAAAAAAATAGTAAACATTAGTAGATTCTTGCAGTTCTGGAACCGACCAAATGTCGCTAAACACCTCTGTGTAAACCCTGCATTCTTAAAGCCATGTAATAGTTCTTTATAAATGACAATAAACTTTGTTAGGCACTTCTTCAATGAGAAGTAGATTCCATATCTTTGAGCCAGAAATAGAATCGAACATCACTTTTTGATATGAGAACAGTCTCCCCTTCTACCATCTGGGTTGCTCGTAGGAAATACTGTTTTCCATACGTTATTTTTATGAATTTGTTTTCGTATGAAGATGAACACTTTGAAAAAATCTATTTACTTCTATAAAAACATTTTAAATGCTACGCCCAGGCCATACGAAAGAAAAGACCCTCTATAAAAATATGACCTTGGAAGATTTTATACAACGTCTATTAACAAAACGATGTGTTGCATTTGTTGGGCCCATGGACGCGTATATGCTTCTTAATGGCAAAACAGGATATGGTTTCGATTATGATCTAATTGGCACAGATGAAGAAAAGGAGCCATTGATATTAAGCAATTGTCTGTCGTATGATGAAGTAAAGGTAAGCCAGCTTTTCGAAGTTCCAAATACAATCTACATATGTATGTCAAGTTTTCAATCATTTTTTAGCTTTCAGCTTTTCTTTCGGTTTCATCGCATTGTGAACTAATCAACAATGGAACTCGTAAAAACATGGCCATTATTGAAAAAGATCCAAACCAAATCGAACGTGAAGGTGTGGTCATTGGTTTAATTGGTTCCCGTTTCCAACGACCATTTGTTATGGATTATCAGGACATTGTTATTAGTTTTGAACAAAATAACAAGGAAAGAGGTTATGCTTCTGGAACTTCTTACTTTGATTTCCTTTCCAAACGAATCTTTAACAAAAATGTGCATCTCGAAGTTCTTCCATTTAGGGAATATCGTAGAATATGGGAGAAATTTTATGAGCAACCTAGCTACCTTTTCACTAAGGTCAAGGTGGACAATAAACGATTTGTTGATATTGGAAATTCCAATTCAAGTGTAATTTTCGATAATGTTGCAATGAAAAAACGTTTTACTATTTCTTTTGATACGTTGCTACTGGAGGCCCAAGCAAGGGCAGCCCATTTAAATAAACAAGCATATGTTCATATTGTTGGCATAGGATTGGGTGTGTGGCGCATTGCTGCACAACAAACTGACATTTTCTTGAAAACTTTCCATCAACGAGTTTTGGAACTCTTACCCAAACTCAATAACATTGGAGTTTTACATTTCGTCTGGTTCGGAGTGGACCAATGTGGAGATTTGAAACACAATGGTTTCATAGCATCACCAGCACATCCGCTGGGTGGCATTAGAACTTTTCTGGCAAATCGTAATCCAGCTGATAAACTAATGGAACCTGACTTTGCAAATATGCTTTTGGTTATATCTTATGCTTGGGATGGTAATGCCCTACCGGGTAATGAATTTTGGCAGGTTAGTAGCTTATACTTATTGAAAATGAAATGCATGGCTTGTGCAGAGAATTTAAAACCATTTCCATTCAATTTATCTTCCAGAAACACTTGGGAGACTCCAGTGATTCTTCAACGGCCAGCAGTACTTTGATTACCGAACTGCATAATGCTCACATTAACACGAAATGGGTATGCGGTCAAAATCTGCATATTGCAAGTGATAAATACGGCGTCATTCATATTAGCGATTATGTGAAGAAGGCCAATTATGCAAATCAATGACAATAGTATGTCTATGCGGCTATGCTAACCAATTCATGGTTATCATGATCAGTAGACAATGTTTTGGATATAATTACGCATATTAGATTTAAAAGAGTTGTGTGTTTAAAATGTCATACTATTATTGTTTAAATTTTATAAAAAGTATGCGAAATTCATGTGTCGTATTTTAGTTGTCAAGAAGCTACTCTATCTGTATCATATCTACAGTGAAATCGTTGTATGTGTTCATGTACTGTATGTTACCTATATACATACATAATAAATGGTTAAAAAAATATTAAAAATTAAAAAATTAATTAATGTGCTATTTATTATGGAAGGTTGTCCTATCTTATGATAGAACAAGAGAAAGGAAGGGAAAGGAAAAATGAAATTTTTTAAATTTTGCATTTTAGGGCGAAGATAATTTTTAATCTTACAAATCTTACAAAAGAAATTTTAAGTAACACCAAAAATCAACTCACTACTCTCTTACAAAGAGAGGATTTAACTTCATTTCTAGAGAGTGAGAATATAATTCTCCAAACTCAAATCTCAAAACAAAAAGAAATACACATCAAAAAGCTAAACACACTAAAACGACAACAACATCGAGAACTCAATGCACAACACAACAGAGAGTGGTTTGTTAACACCACAAATACTCACGTACCCACAAATGTTGAATGGTTGCTCTCACTTGGACCAAAGTTTTCGTTACCAACAACAAGGACAACGTTTCCCCTGTTCAATGTAATATCAGAGGGAGAGGACTGTATACAGACTATAGAGAGCAAAGAACAACAAGAGATCTCTCGTGTTAACTTAAAAACACTTATAAATGACCATATGAGAAGTAATGTATTGGGAAAAAGAGATCGCTTAATTTTGGATACAGTGGGACAAACTAATAAATTCCTAAAGGAAAATAAACATGTTTTAATACTTAATGCGGATAAAGGTGGTAAGACAGTGGCTATGACGAAACAGGACTATGAAACAAAAATGCAACAAATACTTATGGACATGTGCACCTACAGGCGTCTGAGAAAAGACCCCACAACGGTACTACAGGATAAATGCAATAAATTAATTATAAAGTTGTTTGATTCGAACATAATTAATGATATGGAAAGAAACAAGTTAATAAATAGAACCTCGGTACCACCAAAAATATATGGACTCCCCAAGATCCATAAGGATGGTATTCCCTTAAGACCAATATGCTCCTTCGTTAACTCGCCGACGTACGAATTTTCAAAATATATGTCATCAATACTAAAAGTACTAACATTGGAATCGAAATACAATATAAAGGATGCGGTAGAGTTTAAATACAGGATTAACAATCAATACATTGATGACTCTGAAATGTTAATTTCCTTTGACGTAATATCCTTGTTTCCTAGCGTTCCAGTAAACCTGGCAATAAAAACTATAAAAGAAAAGTGGAACATAATAGAACAACACACAAATATCCCACAAGATATCTTTATTGATATTTTAACATTGTGCATTAAGGATTCCAGATATTTTATTTATGATGATAAAATATTTGAACAGCTAAAAGGAATGCCTATGGGTTCCCCCATCTCCCCAATTATAGCAGATATCATAATGGAAAAACTACTGGATGAAACAATGACAAAACTCGAGGTAAAACCACGAATTTTAACAAAATATGTCGATGACATATTTTGTGTAATACACAAAGACCAAGTCGACAAAACAATAAATATTTTAAATTCGTATAATAAACAAATACAGTTCACAATGGAAAGTGAAACTGACAATCGTTTGCCATACCTGGATTCTATTGTGCATAGACAAGGCAAGAAGCTTTTCTTGGATTGGTATCAAAAGCCAACAGCGTCGGGAAGATTGATAAATTATCATTCCAAACACCCACGAGGAATAAAAATCAACACAGCGACAAACTTTATAAGAAGAGTTTTGAACATCAGTGATCACAAGTTCCATACCAAAAACAAACACAAAATCAGAACAATATTGAAAATGAATGACTTTCCTTCCAACATGATTAATAGTCTAATTAAACACGTAACAAATACAAGAATCGACAACAAAGAACAAAAAGAAGTCAAGACATATAAACGTTTCACTTATGTGCCTGGGTTTTCAGAAAGGTTTTCTCATTCAAACCTATATGACAACAAACGATATCATTTAGCCCTGAAAAGCAATAATACAAACAACAACTTTTTTAGCAAGACGAAAACGAAGATTCCTAAGGACGAAAAATCTAACGTCGTATATAAAATAAAATGCAATGGTGACTCGTCCAACGTATGCCCTCAGGTATATGTTGGCACAACAAAAAATAAATTAAAAACAAGTAAGAACAGACTATAGTCGGACGGGGCCGACCATGTGATACCCTATACCACTATCCCTGTGCACTAGCTTTCCGGGCTAGCTGTTATAAGATGTGCATTAGAAATTTTACCAATTTTCACACAAAAGTTTTGATCAATTTAACCCGCTAAATATTATCCGATCATACCGTTGACTTGCACGCTACTTCTTCATCTCAAACCAAAACTACGTTTAAAATTTCGCGCCGATCGGACTATTATTGCGACCTACAGAGCGGCTACAAAATCGAGCAAAAATTTTGTTTTTGGTCCATTTCATCCCTTTAACATTTCACGATCATCGCCAAAAACTAATCAGTTCTATTCTGGTCCAAACCCGACCTCCATACTAAATTTCGTGACAATCGGTCCATAATTGCGGCCTCTAGCTTGATTACAATTTTTAATGGACGGACAGACGGACGGACGGACGGACACACATCGCTAAATCGCTTTATCTCGTCGAGATATGAAGTTTGGTATACCACATGAGGGGTCTACGACGAATATTTCGCGGCGTTACATGAATTTTTGGGAAAACAAACTTATTATACCCTTTTCCACATTGTGGTATAGGGTATAACTAGGATAAGTGGTCACAAGTCAGACCATAAGAACAAAGGCAAACCACTTGAACAAAAAACGGCTCTTGCGGCACACTGTGCAACCACAGGACACACGCCCAACTTTAAAGATGTTGAAATTTTAACACAAGAAAGAAACTATAAACGAAGATTCATGCTTGAAATGCTTCATATCATAAATGTGCCAGTGGAAAATCGGATAAACTATAAAATGGATACCGAACACTGTGCACAAATTTACAGAAATGCAATAGAGAAACACAAAAAGTTTTAGTTGAAAAATACTCGTTTCCAAAATAAGATGTGCATACTCGACGGTTGTTAAAGAGATAAAAATAAAATGTAATTATTGTTAAAATATTTTGTTTAATATTTATATAACGATTGTTATTTGTTCTTTTTTAATTTAAAGTCCCTGATGATGACTTTCGGAGAAAGTCGAAATATTGGAAAAATAAAAATTAAATAAAAAACAAAACATATTGTTTTTATTTTCTGACCTAAAGCCAAAATAAAAATCAAGAAGTCGATTTTTTTATTAATTTTCTCGTTTAGAGTTAAGCTTGATGATTGAAATTTTTTGCAAGTGAAACAGGAAAGCCAAGGACTCGAACCCACACAGTCACCAAATTATGTCAGACATATTGACTGTGGAATGGCTACTCTGTCCTAGAACTTTTGGTTTTTCAAATGCAAATATGTTTTTATACAATAACGGATATTTGGCCGTTGAAAGGCAGCGCAAAAAAAGCGTTTGTCATGAAGAAATACAATTCAACGGCCAAATATTTGTCATTGTATAAAAACACATTTGCATTTGAAAACCAAAAGTTCTAGGACAGAGAAGCCATTCCACATAACTTGGTGATTGTGTGTGTTCGAGTCCTTGGCTTTCCTTTTTCAAGCTTAACTCTAAACGAGAAAATTAATAAAAATTAAAATGGAATTATTGGCTCAATGCATAAATGCAACATTTGCATTGCAACTTTTGACAATCTAATATGAAGACAAAGTAAACATGTGTGGAAACATTGACTTTGTCAAAAAAAACATGTCATTTTACCACGTTTATGAACGCAACAATTGCTTTACATTGTTTACTTTTTGCAAACTTCGGTTTGTCGAACTTCTCTATAACGAATTTTTCTCTATAGCGATTAAAAATGAAAACACAACTTTTTTTCCGCCCATTTTCACTTCTTTATAACGAACTTCTCTATAACGAATTGATTTTAAGGCTCAAGTGGAAATTCTCACACAAAATATCCTCTTTATAACGAATTTTTGACAAACTTGTATTCATTGAAGTTTACACAATAAATAAGAAGCAAAAATCACTTATCAACGCTCTTTTTATTTAATTTCACACTAAAAAAGAGAAGTAAAACTCTTAAAATAAAAATTTCTGTGAAATAGGTTACATTCATAGAAGAATCGGAGAATAATCTCCCAAGGCAAAAGCATTTTTTGATTCGGAGGATAATGAAACGGACAGATGTGAAGAGTATCGAACGATGTATATAAGTATCGAACAGGCCTATTCTCTACATTATATATCAAAAGTTTAGAGCTTTCAATTCTACTTCTAACTAATCGATGCATTTTAGGCTATCCGCTGGAACAAAAACTTTATAAAGGCATAGGTCTCAGCGAATTTGTTCAACGTCTATTGGATAAGCGCTGTGTTGCCTTTGTCGGTGGCTATGATTCTTATAAGCTTATTACGGGACAAAGTGGGGAGGGCTATACAGATTATCCCCAAATTGGTACTCCAAATGAGAAAGAACCTCTAACACTACAAAATTGTATTTCCTACAATGAGATTAAGGTAAGATTATGGGATACTTAACATTGAACAGTGCAAAGTGAATAATGCGTGACCACAGCTTTCAGCTTTTCTCTCCATTTCGTCTTTCACGGAGCTACTAAACGACGGCAATCGTTATAATGATGGTGAATTTGAAAAGGATTTAACTAAAATTGAACGAGAGGGAATAGTAATGGGTTTGATTGGAGCACGTTTCGAAAGACCCCTTTATATGGAGTATGAAGATGTCATTATTTCATCACAGCAAAATACCAAAGAAAATGGATATGTCGGAGACCAATCTGAAACACCATTGAACTGTTCAAAAGTCAAATTTGAATATCGTAAATTATGGCAAAAATTCTATGAAGAAAAGGATTCGCTCTATGAACAAGTCATAGAGGATAGAAGTCCAAGATTTTACAAATGTCCATCTGGAGAAATATTTGATAACCTATTAATGAAAAAACGTTATGCCATAAGCTTTGATACGCTACTTATGGAGGCCCAAAGTCGAGCAGAGAAATGCCAAAAGCAGGCCTATATTCACATTGTGGGCATAGGCCTAGGTGTTTGGAAAAAGGTTTCACATCAAAATAAAATATTTCTAGAAACATTTTCTCAAAGAGTCCAGAATATGCTGCCCAAATTAAATAATATTGGAGCACTACATTTCTCCTGGTTCCACATGACCGAATGGCGTGATTTGAAACACAATGGTTTCATTGAATCTACAACACATCCGCTGGGAGGTATACACATTTTAATGTGTAATCGCAATCCGGCTGATAAATTGAAGGGGCAATTCGAAAATATGTTACTGGTGATTTCCTATGCATGGGATGGTAATGCATTGCCGGGTAATGAATTTTGGTTTGTGAGTATTGAATGGAGAAATAACATGTTATTCTCATTACTTATGTACCATGTGTTTGTATATGTATGTATGTGTGTATTTGCAGGGTTCCTTGTCTGGCTCTAATGATCCATCGACAGCATGTAGTACCCTAATTACAGAACTTCACAATCCATACATTAATACCAATTGGATATGTGGTGATAATTTACACATAGCTACTGGTGGAGCAACTCTGCATATTCGTGATTATGTTGAAAAGATATCACAACAATTATTGTAGCTACAGAGACAAGTCGCTTGGGCATTGAAGAGAATATCGAATTCAATCAATATGAACGCAGTTTCAATGCACCAGATTGACTGGGAGGAATCTTCGTCCAGGGAGCGTCACGCCCGCCATTATATATTTGTGTTCTTGTGCCTAATCTAATAATAACTGTTATTGAAATTATTATTATAAATTATTAATAAAAATGTATGTGGCTCAAAAGAAATTCTTGTTTAATCTTGTTACCATTTTAATAAGTTATAATTCAAGTTCATGTTTCACATTGACAGATTGGAGAAAGCTCCTCAAAATAGGCAGCAATAGACCGAAATATCGAAAATGTTACATTTCCCATATGTTGGGGATTCCCGATCCTAGGCTCGAACCAACATACACATTTTTTATAAATCGAACTAAGTATTGACTTTCCAACGCATTCATTTTTAACCTCCACCTTTCAATATATCAAGTTCCTATTGATCTTTGGCATAATTTCTGCGATGTTGACTGACTCAATTTCTTTAATTTATTGCCTTGTCTTCCATCATCTTCATAAGCATTTTGAAGGCAATTGCTTTTTTGGAAGTATGTACTCGTAAAAAATTCACAATATAAAGCTTATTAACTTTCACGTTGTAGGGAAGAGGGCTGTATGTATTCAACAAATGGAAGGTGCACAATAGGGTTATGACTTTTCGACATTTTTTCTCAAAAATTATTTCCTGTAGCACGGATGAATGAACTTTTCCCTATTAACCACTAAAATAACGTTTTTGAAAAAAATCACGCACAAGCCGATTTTAACAAATATTTTTTTTAAATAAATGTATGAAATGAAAATCATCTTTAGAAGATTATTCTTTGGGTTTTGTTTTTTTTTTCATTTGTTGTCTTTGAGTTTTATTACCCCCCTTTGTTTTCTTTTTTGCCTTGTTATTATTTTTAATTATTCCCCTGCAAACATTTCTCAAAATTAATCAGATTAATCTTCTGTGATTCCCAACGGCGATCATTGGGCGATTGTTTACATTTTTTCTTAGAATACTCTTCTGGAAGAGCAAGAGATGATTGTCACTGTCATTTTTGATTTGGTTGTATATAATTCTCATATACACTTTCATCTGAACTTTGATATAAATGTCACACATAATATTATGAGAATTGACAAACACAACGCCGCATGCCCAGGTTTTGCCGAGTTTAACTAGAAAGACAACAAAGTGAATGAGGAAGCAGTATAACTAACCACCAACAACATAAGTAATAATTAAAAATCATAACAAGGCAGAAAAGAAAATAAAAGGGGTAATAAAACTCAAAGACAACAAATCGCACAGCAGCGGGTTCTTTCGTACCGGATTGACCCCGAACCATGGTGTTTCGGCCAGCGGCTGCCAACCCAGCATTAAATGCTGCTACAACAGCAACAAGGCAACAAATGAAAAACAAAACTCAAAAAATAATTCTATCCTTTTTACTTTATATTTTAATCTTCTAAAGTTCTTCCAGATGATTCATTTGCGATTCTTCCTCTGGAAGTTAATTTATGTTGGGGATTCGCGAAGATCATTAGGTGCGCTCTCCCTCGATTGAATTGATCTTCCCCGCGAATCCCAGGTTATCTTTAAGTGATTGAAAATTTAAAAAAAAAAAAGTTTGCAGGGTGATGTTTTGTTCACACTAGTGCACGTGAGGGAGAAAAGCAAATGCAAAGACAACTCAGTGGGATCGCTGAGTATACTGTCTTTTCAAAAATGAGCAGCTCTGCTCTTAAGTTTATTTTCAATTATATATCTGCTTACAGTGACTTCAAAAAACTGCCCATAATTCTGATAAATTCAAATTTTAAAATGAGGTTTTTTCATAGAATCACCTTATAATTAAGGTTTTATGTAATCTTATGTAGAAACTCATTACGCTATGATACAGGGATATCAGGTTGTAAAAAAGTCTTAACCCCGGTCCACAAACTTAAAACTCACTTCACCTATCTGCTTATCATTGGATAGCTTTTCTATAAGTGAAAAGAATCAGAGTTGAATCAAAGGCCCTTTCTCATTCCTGTATGTGATCATTTCGTGGCATAGGATGTCATGAGGGTTTCTTGAAAACACGCTTCATTTCAAGAAACTCTCATTTTGTAGTATCTTTTAGGATTATATTGAAAAAATGTAAGTTTTACACAAAATGTGTTTAATAATATAAAATATTGACTTATATGGGACATTATTTGTTAAAACTTATTAAAAAATAATAAATAATGTCATAAATTGGTGCGTTTTTTGTGTACATTATTTGAGTCCAAAATGTGTTCAAAAACGCCAAATGTTTATTTTAGCTGTTAGTAAATATACCTTTTGACAATTTTTAAAGTTTAAAATATAACAAATATTTTACGGGTCGAAGAATTGGACCTGGCGCTGGATTCTTGTTCTATGAAAATTTGAAATGAAAAATATTTTCTTTACAAAACTTTTAATTTGACATTTAATTCCTTTATGATGTGCTATTTTTAGGAAACCAATGTTTTTTTTTTTTGTTATAAAGTTGTTTTCAATGACCAGGTCCATTTCTCCGTCTCGTAAAATTTTGTCTTATCTTAAGCTTCAAAAAATATTTAGCGGTTTATTTATTTATTTATTTATTTATTTATTTATTTATTTATTTATTTATTTATTTATTTATTTATTTATTTATTTATTTATTTATTTACTTTTTTATTTATTTATTTATTTATTTATTTATTTATTTATTTATTTATTTATTTATTTATTTATTTATTTATTTATTTATTTATTTATTTATTTATTTATTTATTTATTTATTTATTTATTTATTTATTTATTTATTTATTTATTTATTTATTTATTTATTTATTTATTTATTTATTTATTTATTTATTTATTTATTTATTTATTTATTTATTTATTTATTTATTTATTTATTTATTTATTTATTTATTTATTTATTTATTTATTTATTTATTTATTTATTTATTTATTTATTTATTTATTTATTTATTTATTTATTTATTTATTTATTTATTTATTTATTTATTTATTTATTTATTTATTTATTTATTTATTTATTTATTTATTTATTTATTTATTTATTTATTTATTTATTTATTTATTTATTTATTTATTTATTTATTTATTTATTTATTTATTTATTTATTTATTTATTTATTTATTTATTTATTTATTTATTTATTTATTTATTTATTTATTTATTTATTTATTTATTTATTTATTTATTTATTTATTTATTTATTTATTAGTTTCCATTGATATGTCGAGCACTGTACAGCTGTATATTTGTTTAAACAAGTTTTCAATATTCCAATGCATACGAGTATAATTATTTTAGCTAAAATCAAGAAGGTGATACAATTGTTCCATTAGTATCATGTTCTTATTCCAATGTGTATGTAAATTTAAATTTACAATAAATTCTGTTGCAATAACATTTTGTCTTTTGTACATTTAGGTAGTCCCAAGGAGAAAGAACTTTATGGCAACATGTCCTTAAAAGATTTTATACAACGTCTTTTAACAAAACGATGTGTTTCTTTTGTGGGACAAATGGATGCTTATTTGTTGCTTAGCGGTGAAACTGGAGCTGGTGAAAGTTACAGCAGCATAGGTTCGAACAAAGAAAAAGAACCATTAACCTTAAGGAATTGTCTTTCTTATGATGAAATAAAGGCAAGACCACCAACAAACTAAACTGTATTACAATCTTAAACATCTTCCATTTCCTTTTTTAGCTCTCGGCATTCCTCTCCATCTCCTCATACACGGAATTGATTAACAATGGAAACCGGCAAAATCGTGCAATTATTGAAGAGGACCTCAATAAAATAGAACGCGAAGCTGTTGTGATAGGTTTAATCGGAGCACGTTTTCAAAGACCCCTTGTAATGGACTATCAAGACATTGTGATAAGTCGCCAACAGAATACTGTACAAAGAGGCTATGGCGAGCCTAAAAAATTTAGCTTATGGAATAAACTAAAGTCACACATCATTCCCAACAGATCTCTTAGAGAAAAACGTAAATTGTGGCAAAAATTCTATGAGGAGCCTAGTCTGTTATATTCAGAAGTTCCCAAGGATAATGGGCGATTTGGTGAAGTTTATAAAGCAGGTTCTAAAGAAATATTCGATAATGTAGTCATGAAAAAACGTTATGCCATATCCTTTGATACTCTCCTAATGGAGACACAAAAACGAGCTGCCTTCGAAAATAAACAGGCTTATCTACATGTTGTGGGTATTGGCTTAGGTACATGGCGTATTGCTGCACAACAGACACAAATTTTCTTGGAAACTTTTGAGCAGCGTGTAAAATATTTATTAGCGAAACTTAATAATATTACAGTTCTACACTTCTCATGGTTTGATATGCCCGAATGGGGAGATCTAAAAAATAATGCACTAATTTCATCTAAATCACATCCTTCGGGTGGTATACGTATCCTCATGGAAAATCGCAATCCTGGAGATAAACTCAGGGGAACAAAGTTCGAAAATATGTTACTGGTAATCTCATATGCCTGGGATGGTAATGCCTTACCGGGTAATGAATTTTGGTTGGTAAGTAGTGAAGGGGGAATTATTTATCATTTAAAAAATGTTGTTGGATTTTTTTAGAACCATCTATCTGGATCCAGCGATTCAGCAACAGCCAGCAGTACCTTAATAACGGAATTGCACAATCCTTTTATAAACTCTGAATGGGTTTGTGGTGAGAATTTACATGTATCAACGTTCGAACTGGGAATTGTTCACATTAGGGAGTATGTAAAATATCTAAACGAGTTGTATGATATCCAATAAATATAATAATAAATCTTAAATATTTAATTTAAAAATGATTAATGGTAATGGGATGGTATGGTAATCTGTTTTATTTTATTAATAAGGTTTAGCTGTAGAGACAGGGAAGTCTATAACATTCATCTGACACTATTCGGAAGTAACAGCATGTTTAGAATACGGTGGATTTAAGCTGCCATTTTCATACAATATACGTGAAATAAATCAAAATAATGCACTTAATCATCGTATACGTATGTGGTCTAAAAGGCGTTTAAAAATAAGGTTTGTGGATTTTGAAAAGAGTCATGATTATCAGAGATTAAAAGGTCAATTGTATATGCCTCAATGACTCTGATATAAAATATAGATTACCGCATAGCTACAGCCAATCTAGGCGGCGACATTGGCACAAATGTACAAACAATTAATGAACGATACCTACATACTAACTTCGAATGACATTTTACCCCTCTGTTCCTTTACTTTTTAAATGAAAACAAGTAAAAAAGTATCAGTCGGCTTTGCCGACAGAAATATACCCTCAGCCTGTGTAAATTGAAACACTTTTTTCCCAAAAAACGTATGTATTTAGGGGGTTTCAAAATTTTGGGCGAACCGACAAAAATGTTGATTAGAATTAAAGTTCAAAAGTTTTGCGGAGGAACTACTTAAAGGGATGGACCGACATAGACCATGAAGGTGCCATAGGCGGTTTTTACACCCTTTGGCCTGTTCTCTGAAAAAGTATGGACTTGTCCCTGAACAAACTTTTACCATCGTAATTGACGCAGCGAATGTAAGTTGATTCAACGAAAATCAAAGTGATTCGATAGCAGGTCTTAAAGTGAACTTATCCGAAATTTTGTGTGGGAGGTACCGGATGGAGTGGACAAATATAGTCCATATTCGAACCTGATCTATATTTGGTAGATATATTAGGATGTGTAAAGCAGGGACGTAGCCAGGATTTCATTTCGGGGGGGGGGGCCCACCTGACCAAAATTTTTAAAATTAAGGTTAGAGAAAATTTGTTATTTAGCAATGATATAAACTTTATTTTAGGCTTATTTTACTGATGAAATAATTTCCATTACTATTTTTTAATTAAAATGGCGTATATTTTTTGGCCAATTTCCCCTTGTTTCAGGCTTCAATTTTCCACTCCAGTATAGTCAATTTTTCAGTTTCGGAAGTTCAGGTGTCCAATCGTTTTTATTGTCATAAAGAAACCAACTATCGTTATTTCCCTAAAGATATTTTGGTGTCCAATCGTAGATCTTATCACAAAGAATTTCTGAAGGCCGATAGTGGTTTCCTTGATACAGAAAATATTCTGAGCAATAGTGAGTCTATCAATCATGAAATTCTAGCACCTAATCGCGGGTATGTAAATGACGAATTCTATTGCCCAATCGTGCATATAAATAGACTATTTTGGCGTCCAATCGTCGGACTTCTCTTATAGAAATTTTGGTTTCCGATCGTGGATCTTCTCATAAATTGATCAGGAACTAGGAAAACTCTGGCAACCAGTCTTGAATTCTTTTAAAATGAAATTCTGGCGTCCAATCCAAGATCAATACATGTATACATTCTTTTATCAAAAATCCATGAACAAAATGTTTCCCAATCTACATTTTTTATACTCTCAGCCTTTAGTCAAAATAATCCTCGTCGAAATAATAGTGTTAGGGCCAAAGTGTGTTTGGAAGAAATCTGTTTCAGAAAACTTGAAGTCGACTTAGTTATGTTCGTACGTCTTGGTGGAGGACACGATGATTCTCGAACAGATCGGTACAAAATTTGGCCTTCGTTTTATTTTGTCCAAATTTTGAACAACTTCGAAGATGGACCATATGAATCCATTCTTTCGGTAACCTTCCACACAGTATTTCAAAAATGTTCAGAGATGTGCAGTTTAAGACCTTTCTCGACAATAAATAAGTGGATAAGTGTAAGCTGAAGACCTAAGTAGTCATGGCTTCACTTCCTTTTTGCTAATAATTTAGTTATAAGTAAAAATATGATATAAATAAATTAATAAATAAAAAGACCTCTCTGGAAACGCTTTCCTTTTTTGCAACAAGTGTTCTCGGGGCCACTATTACTACAGTACAAGTTTTTCAGGGGCAAGTCCACACTTTCAGAGAAAATGGCCCGAAAGCTGTAAAGAACCATCAAATGTAAAACCATCAAAATAGTTGTTAAATGCAGTTTAAGGTCTGTTCGAGGATCTTTAGAAATGATTACTGAAGGTATTCCTTGTGTTTAAAACGGTATTGTGTTTTTCGTGGGCAAGTCCATATTTCCTGAAAAAAAAACTGAAAAATATTCTGTGACGAACTGAAATGATTGGTGGGAGCAAAATATTTTAAAAGGAATGACTTCCAAAATAAAATCTACTTTCAAAATGAACTATGTCGGTCCGGTTAAAAGGAATGACTTCCAAAATAAAATCTACTTTCAAAATGAACTATGTCGGTCCGGTTCATTTCTTCAGGTACCTTCTCCGCAACACTTGTGATCAATGATATAATCCACATTTTGTCGCCAAGTTCATACGTCCGAAAATGGCTACACAATTCCGAAAATCTCCTAATACATAGCTTTGGGTTAAAGGATTTTGGTTGTTTGGATCTATTTATATTGGATCTGTCCATAGATGAAAACTTCAGTTCACACAGACTCAGGGTATATTCCCGTCCGCAAAGCCGACTGATTCTTGTTGAGATTTTGACGAAGAAGAGAATCTGTTTCCGATCAGTTTTTGTTTTTTTTTTTTTTTTTTTTGATTTCGTTTGTCGTCACAAAGTCCTTTATCAAAGCAGGAAAAAGGAACATTTCTACAAATGTGTATCCATAATTCCCAAAATACAATTCAAAGAGTAACACTATGCAACACTGAAAATGCAAACAACTTCTAGTATGAATTTTTTGAAAATACATATTTAGACTACAAAAACCCTAGTAGGGTTTTGTCCTGTCAGATCCAGTTCGGATTTTAAGGCCTCATCTAAACCGGGCTAAATCTACACGTTTTTGCATTTATCAGGCCTTTATCTCAGAAACGAATAAGAATTTGGCCTTGCTGTCTTTAGCAATATTGTAGCCCTGTACTAGAAGAACTTATATTCTGAAAAACCCACATAAGAAAAACTCCGTCTACGGCATCAAAATCTATAAAATATAGAAAATTTTACATAACTGCTGAAATTCTGGTCAGTATGGGCTAAACTATTGGGAGTTGAACCAAGTAACCTTTTGCAAAAATCTTCCAAATAAAGTTCTCAACAACTCTTTAGAACATTCTGAAACTCTAAAATGCTTACTTCAGGGAATGTTTTTCCAAAAGAAAATATTCAGAAAAAATTAACGGTTGTGGAGATACGGTGCGAAATGTATAAAAATTGTGGAATTTTTGCATATATTTTGAAATTTGAGCCAATAAATGCAGTTTTTCGAGTTCATTATTTCTCCAAATATTTTATGCTTGTCCTTATCTACAAATTTGCCTCAGAGGTCAGAAGAAGATCCGCATTGGTTTCACAGATATAACGCCGAATTTCTTTAAAAACTCAATATTTAACCATGTTAACCATAAAATCCGAGCTGGATCTGACACAACAAAAACCAACTAAGGTTTCTAGTCGTTTGGGTCTGTACTTTCAAAAAATCATCAGTTCGAATTGTTTGCACAAGATCACATTAAAAATGTTGCGCAGTATAATCCCTGAAGTTGAAATTCAATGTAATTTCGAAATATTGGAAATAATATGCAATAAATAAAATATAAATATTGACATCAAGCTCATTAATCTTGGTTTTATTAACATTCGAAAGGTAGAACAAAACATAAAAGTACGACAGAAAAATCATTTTTTTATACAATAGACATTTACTAATTTGTAACAAGAGACCAGTTTCTAATACATAATCTCAACGAATGAGACTGCGGTGGAACAGAAGTTTTATCATAAAAAATGGTTGGTATAGTTCTTTTTTTTGCAAATTTGAAACATAATAAAGAATAAGGACCACAAGAATGTTTTTTTTAGATATTGTTTACAAGCCAGTAAACATCTTGTTCTGAACTCAACAGCACTTAGAGTCAGCCTAAAATTACTATTTAACGCTTAAACAACACCTTAAAACATACCAACAACTATGCAGAAAATTGCTCAAAAAACCTAACTTCTTCATTATTTCATACTTTCAATAAGTAAACCAATGTAGTTGACCCAAATACTTTACATATTTCTTTAAAAATCTAAAACATTTTAAAATTTTACTCAAAAATTAAAAAAAAAAATGTGTAACATAAGCTAATATTCTATGGGAACGAAAATCATTTCGGGGGGGGCCCGGGCCCCCCGGGCCCCCCCCCCTGGCTACGTCGGTGGTGTAAAGTATGGACCAAATCGGCCACTCCCTTCAAGAGTTATCGTGCGCACAATTTTTCCGAACATTTTTGAACTTTTGTGGAGTAGGTACCTGAAGGAGTGGAGCGATATGGCTTATCTTCGAACTTAAGCTAAGTTTGGGCACAATATTACTTACTTAGTTGGCCCATTACAGAACATTTGTTCCATAGACCGAACTAAGAAAAGATCTCCATTCCTCTCTGTTTTTCGCTTGACTTTTTTTTCCACTTGTTTGCTCCATCGAAGCTTAGGCCTGCCGATTCTGCGTGCACCGCCATGTGGCATGTATTCATACGCCTTTTTAGTGGGTTCATCATCGCTCATTCTCATGATATGGCCTAGCCAACGCAATCGTTGCATCTCGATACGTTTAACTATATTCTGTCTTTGTATAGCTTATATAGCTCGTGGTTCATACGACGTCGATATTCACCGTCAACGCAAATCGGCCCGTAGATCTTTCGAAGAATTTTCCTCTCAAACACACCAAGCACTCACTGCCTTATCTGCTTGCGCAAGTACCCATGCTTCGGAGCCATACATTAGCACGGGTAGTATCAGCGTTTTGTATAGTGTTATTTTTGTTTGACGAGATGTTGCTTTGTTTTTAAATTGCTTACTTAGACCATAGTAGCATCTGTTGGCCAATACAATTCTTCTTCTTATTTCACAACTGATGTTGTTTGTTGTGTTTATGGCAGTGCCGAGGTAGACGAAGTCTTTAACTACCTCAAAATTGTAGGTACCAACTTCCGCAGTTGGTCCGAGCTCTATGGACGCTTTGCGCGTCGACACCATCAATTTGGTCTTTTCGCCGTTTACCGCCAGACCCACTTTCGCAGATTCTGCTTCGACCTTCCTAAAGGTATCAGTTACTTCCTTTACTGATCGTCCCATGATGTCTATGTCATCAGCATAGGCAAGTAACATGTGGCTATTGGTGTAAATTGTGCCATTTCTTTTGAAATTTGCATCTCGTATTACCTTTTCCAGCAAAATGTTGAATAGGTCACACTAAAGGCTGTCTTCTTGTCTGAAACCTCTTTTGGTACAAAATTCTTCGGAGAGGTTCTTTCCAATTTTAACTGAGGACCTAGTATCAGTTAAAGTCATCTTACAAAGCCGGATGAGCTTTGCGGGGATACCAAATTCAGACATTGCGTGGAATACCTTTGATCGGAGGGGACTGTCGAATGCTGCTTTATAATGACAAAAAGGTGAAATATGTCGATCTGCATCTCTTGGGTCTTCTCTAGGATTTGCCGCAGGGTAAATATCTGGTCAATGGTGGACTTGCCAGGTCTAAAGCCACATTGGTATGGTCCAATTATTTCGTTGACCATTGGCTTTAGTCGTTCGCACAATATCCCTGACACTATCTTATAGGCAATAGGGAGAAGACTTATGCCCCTATAGTTTGAGCATACAGTCTTATCTCTTTTCTTGTGGACGGGACATAGGATGCTCAGGTTCCAATCGTAGGGTACGCGTTCTTCCTGCCAGGTGGTGCTAACTAGCTTATGCATACACCTTATCAGCGCGTCGCCTCCGGTTTTAAACAGCTCGACTGGTAAGCCATCGGCTCCTGCTGCTTTATTATTCTTCAGCCGGTTGATTGCTGTTTTTACCTCATCTTGGCCGGGCGGTATACATTCTATACCATCTTCTGGGATTGGATCTGTGGTATCATCGTCTTCGCTACAATTGGATACCAGCAGATTGGAGAAATGTTCCTTCCATATCCTGAGCACGCTATCTGTATCTGTTACCAGATTACCTTGCTGGTCTCTACAGGAGGATGTGCCTGTACCAAAGCCATCTGTTTGATGTTTCACTCTTTGGTAGAATTTTCGGACTTCATTCTGGCTCCTGTACATCTCGATTTTTTCACACTCCCGCTTTTCCATTTCTCTGTTTTTCTTGCGGAAAAGACGTTTCTCTTCTCTCCTTTTCTCCCGATATCTCTCTCGCGCGCTCTATATGCCGCATTTTTTTTTCTTCGGTAGCAGCACAACACTCCTGGTCATACCATGAATTCCTTTGTGGAGGTCTCTGGAATCCAAGTATGGATTTTGCGGCTGTTTGCATGGAGTGGGCAATATGTTGCCATTGTGTTGTTATGTTATCGGGACAAGGAGTGCTCGCGTTAAGCAATTGGGCTAGTTGAGTGGAATGTGCTGTGGCTATCTGTTGTGTTTGCAGCCTATCGATGTCCAACTTCCGCGTTGAGTCTGTTCGTGCTTTATTTGCAACGTTTAGACGGGAACGTACCTTTGCTGCAACAAGGTAGTGGTCCGAATCAATGTTTGCGCCTCGGAACGATCGTACATCCAACATGTTCGATGAATGTCTTCCATCTATCACAACATGATCAATTTGATTACTTGTTCTTTGATCTGGAGACAGCCAGGTGCCCTTATGAATATCGAGATGATTAAATCTGGTACTGCTAACTACCATGTTTTTTGCAGCTGCAAAGTCTATCAGCCTCATACCATTGTCAGATGTTTCACTGTGGAGACTGAATTTCCCGACTGTTGGGCCAAAGATATTCTCCTTTCCAAATTTTTCATTAAAATCGCCTAGAATGATTTTAATGTCATGGGCAGGGCAACGGTCATATGTTTCTTCTAAGCGCTCGTAAAATATATCTTTGGTCTGTTCGTCCTTTTCTTCAGTGGGAGCATGAGCACAAATAAAGCTGATGTTAAAGAATTTAGCTTTTATTCGAATTGCAGCAAGTCTTTCATTCACTGGGGTGAAGCTGGATACCAGATGTTTTAGTCTCCGACTAACTACGAATCCGCAACCAAACTCATGCTTTGCGTCATGGCAGCTATAATACAGTGTGTCACCTTTAGGTGTTGTTGTGACGCCTTTCCCAATCCATCGTATTTCCTGTATGGCAGTAATATCGGCCTTGTACTTTTCAAGTACGTCTGCCAATGCGAAGACTGCACCTTCTCTATAAAGAGTGCGAACATTCCAGGTGCAGATTCGCAGATCATGGTCCTTAAAACATTTGCGGGGTTCGTCAACTTTAGAGGGGTTTGTTTTTTTTTTTTCTTTGGTTTTTTCATAGTAGGATGTTTTTTCTAGGGGAGGGTTACTAACCCGACGCCCAAACCCAAGTTTTTAACGTTCTTATGGGTGAGCGCGCGGCACATGTTAGCTCACTACCTTCAACGGGTGTTAAAGGCAGTTCCCCAGGTGACACCACAGGAGGTCAGTGTCCACTTGAGATGAAAGAGGGACCAAGATAAATCCTGGGCTTTGCCATGTTAAAGCCGGTCAAGACCGTTGCTTGGTATCATTCATCCCCTACGTCACCCTGGGCACAATATTACGAATGCCAAATTTTGGACGGATTCGGCATATCCGTTCAAGAATTATCTTGCGCTCCAACCACTACACATGGTGTCATAGGAGTTTTTTCAACTTTCAGGCTATTTTCTCAGGAAGTATGGATTTGCCCCCGATGAAACTTGTACTTTCGTATGGGGGACAGTAAATACAAGTTGTTACAACAAAAACCAAAGTGATTCGAGAGCAGGTCCTAAACTGAAATTTTCCGAAATTTTGTGTGGGAGGTACCCGAAGGAGTTTACCGATTGAGTCCATATTGGAACCTTATCTAAGTCTGGAAGAAATTTCACGATGTGCAAAGTATAGACCAAAACGGTTACTCCCTTCAAGAGTTATCGTGCGCACAAATTTTACAAACATTTTTGAATTTTTGTGTGGGAGGTACCGGAAGGATTGGACCGATATTATCCATCTTCGAACTTAAACTAAGTTCGGACAAAATATTACGAAAGATAAATTTTGGACCGAATCGGCAGATCCATACGAGAGTTATCTTGCGCTCCAACTACTACGCACGGTGTCATAGGGGTGTTTTGTACCTTTCAGGCTATTTTCTCAGGAAGTATGGATTTGCCCATGAAGAAACTTATAGCATCGTATGGGGGCCAGTGAATACTAGTTGCTATAACAAAAATCAAAGAGATTCTATAGCTGGTCCTAAACTGAACTTTTTCGAAATTTTGTGTGGGAGGTACCCGATGGAGTGGACCTATTGAGTCCTAATTGGAACCTTATCTAAGTCTGGTAGAAATTTCACCATGTGCAAAGTATGCACCAAATCGGTTACTTCCTTTAAGAGTTATCGTGCGCACAAATTTTCCGAACATTTTCGAACTTTTGTGGGGAGGTACCGGAAGGAGTAGACCGATATAACCCATCTTCGAACTTAAACAAAGTTTGGACAAAATATTACGAAAGCCCAAATCGAATCGTTTGATCCGTTCGAGAGTTATCGTGCGCTCCAACCACTACACACGGTGTCATAGGGGTTTTTGTACCTTTCAGGCTATTTTCTCAGGAAGTATGGATTTGCCCATGATGAAACTTATAGCGTGGTATGGGGGGGCAGTGAATACTAGTTGCTACAACAAAAACCAAGGCGATCCGAGAACAGGTCCTAAACTGAACCTTCCCGAAATTTTGTGTGGGAGGTACCCGAAGGAGTTTACCGATTGAGTCCATATTGGAACCTTATCTATTATTTCGATGAGCACATTTTGCCCGTATGAAAGTGTATATACCCTCGTTAGGATAAATGCTGAGGGTATAAATATAGGAAAAGAAGTAAATGTTGCTACCCTTTATTGAATGAATGTACGTCGTCATGTAAGAAATAGCTAGACTTGAATATTACGAAATAAAATATTTGCATGGCCACATAGCTCAAGAATTTTTCGACAAAAATAAACTATTTCCTGGATATTGTTTGACTTTATTTGTAAAATAGGAAAGTTAATAACTCCCCACTATCAATGAATATTCAATTAATGCATTTAATCTTTCCAGAACTTGCTCTAAGCTGCAATAGAACAAAATTGATCCCTTAGTAATGCGAAGGGAAACAATTGACAGAAATGTTTTTCGTTTCTGAATGATTTGGTCTGTTCTAGAACTGCAAAAATCTACCAATTGTTACTATTTTCTTCAATATCATAAAAGAAAATTGTTATCGTAATATAAATTTGTAGATTGTAGCAGGTTCTGGAACAAGCCAAATTGGTCTGTGAATGACTTTCCAATATTATTTTTCGATATCATTTAAAACGATATAACTGTTCCTTGCTCCGTAGGGGTTTTAACAATATTTTCTATAACCCAAACAATAAATGAATACCGGGAGTAAAAGAGCGAAATAAAAGTTCACAATAATAAAATAAACAGTAAACAAACCTCTATAAATTATAAATCCCCTGCAACAATATGAATGGTGATATCAGAATGAAAATTCTCCACAATGTATCAACAAAGACTTGTGCTGCATATATGTACATACATATCCTGCAAACATTTGTTATCGGTTTTGTAACGAAAAGGTCACTTCAAGACGATTGCATCAACGAATGCGATAGTACATTCTTATCCAAAAAGATCAAGCTCTCGGGAAAAAAACTGTTTGGGTTATTTTGACTTAAGGTTTTATTTTAATTCATTATTTATCAACGTACATATGTACATATGTTTTTAGGAATACTCAGTAGTGCGATTCTCTAACTCATTTTTGGAGTTACCGTTAAGATTCGTAAAAATTAAAACCCAATATTATGAATGAAAAGTACGAATAAAATTTGACAGCACCCTTTCTATCGGTAGAATTTTACGACTATTTATTTTTAGTCGCTAACTTTTCGAAAAATATCGTTAATTAACGAATTTATAATCACTTAAATTTTATCGATTTTTGTCGGTAACTCAAAAATGCGTAAGAGAATCGTCTTATTTGTTCTAATTACTACAATTTTAAAATAAATGTAAGCAATCCAAATATTGTAACCAAAAATATTCTGCTTAGATGATGAATGGTAGTCATAATGGTAATATAGAGTTTTTATTTGACTACATTTCTCTGCATTAAATTTTGGGAAACTGTTTAGAGTGTTAATTGTTTTTGTAAAACTATGAGGGTTGGCGTTTTTTGTTTGGGATGACGACTTCTATTTTGTTTTTCAAAATAGTCAGGCTTAATCCCATAGTCGTTGTTTTAATATTTTATTAAAACAACTTTAATTTATTAGTGGGAAAAAAATGGCGGTGTAAAACAATAGGCGTCATACTTTTATCTGCAAATGCAATAACAATGTAATTGTTGTTGTATATATGACAAATGTCGCATTTTTACAGAAAAAGAGTCAATAAAAAGTAACGAATTGTGAAGAGAAGATAAAACTCACTTCAAAATGCTTGCAAGGTATGCACATATAAAGAAAGATTTGTTTATCAAAAAGCCACAATACACACTGGATGACGACGATATTGATGATGATTCACGACACTGGCTAAAGCCTTTTTTCCGCCATAAACCAAAACACAACAATTGCACGCCAGTCTCTGTTGGATATTTCTACTCTCCACAATGTCTGCTGCATTTGACAAGGAAGAGTTCGAAAGGGGTTGGCCTCCCATTGGCATAAAGAAAAACCTTACAAAATTCGAGCATAAACTTATTGAAAAATGTCTCTCCGTAGAAAAACCGCAGGCAACAAATATTGAAATTTCGAAATTTATAAAGAAATCATCAAATTTTCCCATAGATGTGAGTATACTTGTTTTATTATTGGTGGATCAATGTTTATAGGAGCGTAACGTGTTGTTTTAGTTTCCCATCGATAGTTGCCGCATAAAGTCCCAGCCCAAAGAACGGTATCCAAATATACAGCAACAGATTGTTTCCGCTTATCCGGTGATACATGAAAAAGTTCTCTTTTTGATAATTGACTTTTTGGAGCATAAGCTTGAATTTGGTATGTATACAAATGACGTATTAAGTGTTTGGGCGGGTAAATGGCAACATGTGGCAACCCGAAGGAAAAGCTTTCATTTTGTTGCCGTTATAAAAGCTGGGAACATATTGCTCATTTACTCAAAGAGTGGCAATTGATTTCTTAAAAAAAAATTATTCAAAGTCGGAGTTCGTATAAACCGAATTCTTATCAAACATCTGTTTTTATAGAATTTTTTTTTGAAATGTTTGATTGAAAACAAAAGCAAATAATAAAGACATTGTCCTATGCCAGACTATGAAAATTTTCATTGAAAACTCTTTGTCATTTTCTTCTAAAATTTCATTGACATCCACACACGAATATGAAATCAAATGAAAATTGTGATATTTTCATTGCTTACATTGGTTTGAAAGTTACGAATTTAAACACAAAGAAGAATTTCAGATTACAGAACCTTGTGTTCAGAGTTTCACTCCCTTCACACCTCTTGCCAATAAACTCATTTTCATGTACATGAAAATTTTCATAGTCTGGCATAAGACATACCCTCAGTCTGTGTACATTGAGACTTTCATCTAATGACAGAATGAATACCAGGTAGGGTACAAGACCGAAATCCTTTTGCGCAAAAATCCTAAACACATGGGAGTTTTTCAGACTTTTGTGGCTTTTTCAGGAAGAATAAATTTGCCGACAAAAATGTAGTGTGGACGTACCCAATAAATGCAAACCTTTACCAATAAATTTGATTGGAATACTTCTCGTCCTCAGATAACAAAATTGTATGTCAAATTATACTAAAATATGAACCAATAACAAAAATATGTATTTTGAAAGAGATTAATTATTGATAAAGAACTCGGAGTGCTTGGAGGCTCACGAAAATATTGTCTATATCACTCCGCAACAGTCTGTCCCAAGCCCGGATCATTAGTGGAATTCTGTAACCCATTTTTCAAGTTACCGACAAATATCTGTAAAATGCTTATAATGTTTTAATGCTACCAATTTTTGTCGGTAACTAAAATAATGAGTTACAGAATTTCACTACAGAAATGAGAAGGGGTTATTCAATGCGTTGGTATCCCTTCCTTTTAAAAAAAGTATTTTACCATGAAAAGATAAAAAAGATTCAACTCCCCCAAATGTTGTAGCGAAACTGCTCCTGGAATGTTCGGATTATTTATAGAGAAGATGGAGTTTACGCACTTGCAGACGTATTTACAAAGTACAAGGCCGATTACTGTCATACAGGAAATACGATGGATTGGGAAAGTTAACGGCACTGTATTACAGTTGCGATGATTTAAAATACGAGTTTGGTTGCGGATTTGTAGTTAGTCGCAGGTTAAAACATCTGTTGTTCTGTTTCACTTCGGTGGATGAAAGATTTGCTACAATTCGGATCAAAGCTAACTTTTAAAACATTCGTTTTTTTCGTTCATGCCCCCACTGAAGACAAGGACGAGCAGAAGAAAGATATATCTTACGAACTCTTAAAAATGTAGGACCGGTGTCCTGCCCATCACATTAAAAATGTTCTAGGCTGATAGACTTCAGCGGTAAAAAAAATGGTATTTAGCAGTACCGGATTTACGCATCTTGACATTCGTAAGGATACCTGACTGTCTGCAGACTAAAAACAAGAAATCAAATTTATCAGATTAAACGTATCAAATAAAGTACGAACAGATACAACACAGAAGTTGGACATCGGTAAGCTGTAATCACAACAGACAGCCGCAGTAGATTAGGTCAATGAAATAATTAAAATAATCAAGTTACCATCTTTTTGTCGATTATAAAGAAACCGTTGACAGCCATATAAATATGCTCAAAGGTGTTTCAAGCCATGCATTATTCAGTATTCCCGCAAATCTCATCCGACTTTATAAGATGATACTAACAGATGCACGATTCTCAGTTAACAATGAGAAAGGAACTCTCCGAACAGTTCAGTACCAAAAGAGGTTTAACAAGAGGTTAAACCATGGTAGAATAATAAAAGGTAACCTTATGCTCACAGCATTGTACTCGACTTGACGTAACTTCATTGTCAAAATGATTTTGACACACCTTGTATGTATGTGTATTGGGTATGTAAACAAACATATATGACGACAATTTCTAAATAAAATAAAATAAAATAAAATAAAATAAGAAAACTTGGAATATATTTGAACTGTACCATGGCACAATTACCCAGGTAGTGGCATCGTAAAATTTTGAATATGTTATGTCAAAACTTTCTTTATGTTGTTGGGGAAATTACAACAAAAATAATTTTTTTATAAAAGGATTTGACTTTTCATATTCGATCAGCTGGTGTGATACCACTACCTGTAGTGCGATTCTGTAACTTTTTTTAATAACGAACCGACATCGGTAGTTAACGAAAATATTCGGTTGAGTTAACGAATGTGCTATTCTGTAACTTTATGTTAACGATTGTAGAAATCGTTAACTCATACCGACGAAAATCGATAGGAAGGAAATGTCAAATATTATATTTTAATATTAATTAAAATATATTTTGAAGCTGAAAACATTATTTCGTCGCGAATACAAAACATAAAGCGTTTAAGAAGGAAACAATTCAGATTTTTGAAGGAATTTGGCTCAAATTCCAGTAAAGAAGGATTTCTTAAGATGTTTTTATTGTGTGTGTGATTTTTTTAATTAAAAGTTGGGATCATATTTTGGGTTGTGGCGCTCTGTATGGAAATTCAGCTTTGATATTTGACATGACTTAAGCAGCTTCAGTGATCGTGGATCCACGTTACCGTCATTTGAGTTTATATATTCACATATTCAATTCACGCCCACATTAAATGAAATTTCTCATAGCGGAGAGTATGAAAAGTTCGAAAATCCAAGCTTATACGCCATTTTTAGCATTCTGATTGTTAGTGATGCTGAGTTAAAATCTATAAGATTATCACAGAACAAAGTAGGTTATAGTATTCACGTGTTGGCCTCAATGCTAAATAAAAGCCAACGAAAGCCTCCTAGAAAGATAGTGTTACGGACATTGGTATAGGTCTTACATAGCAGTACCACACTTGAGTTCTTTTGAAGCATTAGATAACGTTTTTCCTCTTTAGTAAGTAAAACAAAGGTTAGCGTAGTCTTCATATGTAGGATAGCATGGGGCAGCTTCGCCACAGTTGCGCCTTCGCCAGCGCCGGTTTAATTGATGCTACATGAAGGTGGTCTAAAGGAAATTTATGAGTTAATCGAAGATCAAAGAGAACTTTGATATGCAGTTTCAATAAAATCGGCGCTGGCGAAAGCACAGTAGTGGCGAAGCTGACCCATGTTATCATACATAGTTAACCCTTATGTGAACGCTTTAAGAAGATTTTTCTCAATAAGGCAGAATTTACCTTGTGTACACTCCTCATTAACATAACATATGCTCATATAAAAACGCCGTTTTTAAAAGAAATCAACAAAATATTGCAATAATGTACTGTCGTTAAGACTTAACAACAATTTTTTTTTGGTTGTGAACTTAACAATAATTTTCGGTAATTAACGACAAAATTTACCGACAAAAATTGTTAAAATTGGTATACAGAATAGCACTTACCGAAAATTATCGTTAACTACCGACATTCGTCGTTAATTCTGTCGTTAAGGAGTTACAGAATCGCACTACTGGTAGTTCTGCCTTGAACTGTAGGAAGGCATATTTATATAAGGCAGAAGTGACAATCAGCTGTATTCTTACTTTTTTTTTAAATTTACAGTCTGCTTCTGTATGTCGAAAGAAGAATGTGTGCGAATGAAACACCCCCAAACTTTAGTTTTCGAAATAATTTTACCTTTGCTTTTGCTTCAAAACAAAAAACAAATTTGAAAAACACGCAAGAGTTTGGGCGTGTTTCATTCGCACACATTCTTCTTTCGACATACAGAAACAGGCTGTTAGTGTAATAAAAACATGTAATAAAAACAAGTAAGTACGTTTCAGTCAGCTGTGCTGACGGAGAAATACCCTCAGCCACTGACCAAGAAAAAAACAACAAAACCAAACCAAACACAATAATTATGCCGTATATAAAATATATTGATTTTTTTATCACGAGTTTGCTTAAAAATCTGTAGGTACCGTAACGTGGGCTTATACCAAATCATTGACATATACCAAACATTTTTGCAACCAAACTTCCTCATAAAGGACTCAAAATACTAAATTATGTTAAAATAAGTTAGAAAGAAATTTTTGAAAATAGTTTTATAGTTATCCGACAGTGTTTTGAAGCTTTTGGACCATTATCTTAGGAAGTATTGACTTACTCCGGAACAAAATGTATCATTATAAATGAGGCCGCTCCAAACAATCTACTGAAAAAGTGTCAAAACGATGCGAGAGGAGCTCCTAAAAAAACAGAGTTGTTTGAGCTTGAGGTCTTATTTTTGTTGTTTATTTATTTATCATTTCCAATATTTCGCAATTTACTTGAATTGCATCCTCAGGGAAATAAGTAAAATCAAAATAAAAGTGTCAAGTTAGCTTAAAAACTATGATGGTGAAGCCCAACCTCAAGCTCAAACAACTCTGGTTTTTTATTAATATCAAAAAGGTCGAACAAACACACAATAATATAGGAGCTCCTAAACTTTACTTTATCCGAATTGTGTGTGGGAGGTACCCGAAGGAGTGGACCGATATAGTCTATATTTCAATCCCATACTGGACTGGATGACACAATACGATTTGCAAAGCCTGCATCAATCAAAAACTCCCTGCGAGGATTATCTTGCGGATTTGCCATGGTTGTTATTGAAAATTAATTGTCAAAGATAAATATTGAATAATAGAGTCGTTCCAAAAATTTGTTCAGGAAAAACCTAAATACATTTTGAAAATCCTCTAAAATAGAACAAATTTGAATCAAAATGTAAATATAAAACATACAGAACTGTCGTAGGTTATTGTTATTACACGTTTACTGTGAAAAGAACAATTTTATGGTAGCAAATTTCGAAGTTTCAAATTTCATGAGTAGACCCCATTACATTTTGAAAACTAAATTTACAAAAAAAGTAAAGGCCTGCGTACATAAGCTGCTTTGCCTGATTGCCTTGCTTTGCTGCTTCAATAAAAAAATAAAAGAACAAAGAAGGCCGACCCAATTTCCAACTGATGGCAACCCAGTTCAAAATTTCGTCTTTATTCTATTATTTTTATTACGTCAGAAATGAAGCAGGAAAGCAAGGCAGTCAGGCAAAGCAGCTTATGTACGCAGGCCTTAAGAATACAGCTGATTGTCACTTCTACCTTGTATAAATATGCCTTGCCTACGACCATGGCAGAACTACCAGGTAGTGGTATCATACCAGCTGATCGAATATGAAAAGTCAAATCCCTTTATAAAAAAATTGTTTTTGTTGTAATTTCCCCAACAACATAAAGAAAGTTTTGACATAACATATTCATACATATGTGCCATGCCTACGACTGACTTTCTATCCTGTCTGAATATTCTTTTGTTTATAGGAGACCTCTAAAAGACATTATATTTGCTTGACTCTTCTTTCTATATAATATCCATGGAAGAGATAGGTTATGATTTATAACGAACAAAGCTTCCATTTGTCTTTAGTCACAATAAAGTTAAGAATTTATCTTGGTCAATTCTTGATCTTAAGTACTGACATAATCGTAGGGTGAGACAACGATGGGTAGATGTGTCGATAAGAGAGACCTTAAGCTGAAAACACATCCAACGTTTGGGTAAAGTTTAGTGTCGTTTCGGCCGTTTTTACACTGTTCGGCATGATGCCGAAAAATTCAAATTCATTTAAAATATATGCCGGCAAACATATCAACGCTGGACATTGGTGTCGGCGTCGCCCTGTTGTTGTTTTTTTTTTTTTTTGTTTCTCAACGCCCATCACAAAACCTTAATCAAACGTTGGATGTGTTTTCAGCTTTAGGAGATTATACGAAATGCGAATGTGAATAGATATATCATACTATACACAAAATAACGCAGTAACATGCGCCCATGTTCTACTGGACAGTTTATCCGAAATGCAAATGTGACTAAAAATAGTTCATACAGGAAACTATGTCCATAAATGCCATGTCACCATAAATGCCAAAAGTCGTAACAAACAAAATAATAATTTTACAGGAGAAGCAAAAAAAAAACAAGTAAGAAAAGTCTATAGTCGGACGGAGCCGACCATGGGATACCCTATACCACTATCCCTGGACAATCGCTCTCCACGGAACTTCTTTTCAATGATTGTGAAAATTTAATTATCAAATATCAGAGATGTAATGTATAATACTTATGAGCAAAACCAAAAAGTTATCTAGCATGACAAAGACATTTTTGTAGCAGGAAAGGAAAATTTAGTTCACACAAACTGAAATGTAATGAAACTCACTTATGTAGTACTACTACTTCCGTTGTTTAACCGCTACGTTATTGAAATTGTTACCACTTTCACACAAAAGTTTCAGTCCATTAACCCGCTAAGTATTATCTGATCTTCACGTTGGTTTGTACGCTTTTCTTAATCATAAACTCAAACTTTGTTTAAAATTTTGCGGGTTATTATTTTGACCTACAGAGCCGCTACAAAATTGGTTAAAATTTTGTTTCTGGTCCATTTCATCCCGTGAACATTTCACGATCATCACCAAAAACTAATCATTTCTATTCTGGCCCGAACCCAATCTCCCTTAAAAAAATTTGTTTCAATCGGTCCATAATTGCGGCCTTAAAAGCTTGTTTACAATTTTTAATGGACGGACACACATCACTAAATCGCTTTATCTCGTCGAGATATGAATTTTGGCATACCAAATAAGGGGTCTAGGACGAATATTTCGTGGTGTTACATAAACTTTTGGAGAGACAATATGTAGCACAGAACCCATTCTATATTAGGCAGTAGGCCCGTTATCTAGCAAACACTTTATTGCAATTTACATCAGAGGAAAGGTCAGTAGTTTTTTTCCATATGTAGGCTACTTTGCGAAATATATATGTCCTCAAGAAATTAAAAATTATATTTTTCATACAAAAGTAATGGTCCATTTCACCCGCTAAAGAATATCAGATCATCATTCAAAATTGTAGGCATCTTTTTCGACCTATACTCTTACCCGGTGCAAAATTTCGTGACTATTGATGTATAATTGCGACTTCTAGCGAGTTTATTATTACACTACAAACAAATAACGGGGTATATTAGGCTGTAACTCTGTTATCTAATCATACACACCAACATAATTGGCATCAATTGAAAGGTCAAGCGTTCCACTTTCAAGTATATCTCACTTGTCCTGAATGTCACTTCCAGGAATTAAGATATAAGCTGTATATTAAAAATGTTCACACAAAAGTTTTGGTCCATTTAACCCTCTAAATATTATCCGATCGCCATCTCAAATTGCAAGCTTCTCCTTTGTGATATACTCTTACCTTATTTAAAATTACGCGTTGATCGGACTATTATTGAGACCTACAGAGCCGCTACAAAATTAGATAAATATTATGTTTTTGGTCCATTTCACCCGCTAAATATTTCACGATCATCACCAATAAGAATAGGGATCTATTCTGATCTGAACCCGACCTCCATACAAAATTTCGTGACGATCGGTCCATAATTGCGGCCTGGAGCGTGTTTACAATTTATAATGGACAGACGGACGGACGGACGGACGGACGGACTGACGGACGGACACACATCTCAAAATCGCTTTATCTCGTCGAGATATGAAGAATGGTATACCACATTGGGGGTCTCCGACGAATATTTCGCGGTGTTACATGAATTTTACCAAAACAAACTTATAATACCCTTTTCCACATTGTGGTATAGGGTATAATAAAATGAAAAACAGTTTTATGGAATATTAATCTTATGAAGGCGAGAATATGGGATATTATCAATCATATACGAATGGGAGTAAGAAATGAAACCAAAACCACGAAAACGCTTGGTTTTGGGATCTGTCATTACAAAAAACTCTGCATTTATCGTTATTTTTGACATTTTGCAAGAGCATGTATTTTAGTCTTATGAATTAGATTCAATCAGAAAATTAATTTTGACTTTCTTGAAGATATGACTTCGGGCATTTATGGTGACGATATGTTACATACTTATGAATATCATGGACCGCCGTCTACTAGCAGTAATACCCGCATTTGAAAAATTCAAAGAAGAAGCTGTCAAAGCAAGCCTGACAATAATATAATATATAAGCAGAAACACCAAATCGGTCTGTTATCTACAGCAAATCGCTAAGATACGTTCTGTCTCTAGAGGGCCTTCATACAGAAAATCTTCTTAATCTTCAGTAATACCCTAGACAGGAGGCACCGTTAATTTGCATTAATTACCTTAATTCAAATTAATCCGTGCATTATCCAAATTCTTAATGTACAAAATCAAACTGAATTTAATGTGCATTTACATAGGTATTTCAATATGTCAATATCGTAAAAGAAAGCCCATATTCATATGAGGTATAGTGCATGCTCTGAGACAAGGAAAATAAAAAATACAGTGCAAACAATAACAAAACAGCAATCAGCTGTTTCGTAAATGCAGAAACTGTCGTCTGTCAGGGTAAAATAAAATGCTGATCTTAATGCAACTTAATGCTTGGTTTACATTTACGAAATCCAATCGATTTAAACTGTTAATTCCATTGATTAAACGTCAAATGAAATCCAATGGATTTCAGATAAGTTTTCATTTGACATATACACAAAGGAATTGACAGTTCAAATCGAGTGGATTTCGTAAATGTAAACCAAGCATAACGCTGCCGTCTGTCAAAGACATAAATACAACTAAGACATGACAAAATGCATGCAACAAAAAAATGTTTACGAAACTTTGTATATAAACATTACCCTTAACAGGCTGCAGTTAATTCAAAATCGCAACCAAGGAGGAACATTTCATGTAATGGTATCAGAAACGAAATTTATGAATTCAAGGATCTATTCAAGAATAATTCTATGTCAACTGGATCGGTAAATTCGGTTAAATACGTAAAAATGTATAAAAGAAAAAAAATGTTATATCACCATATCGTGATATAACATTATGTTAAATTCAAAAGCCATTCACTGAAGAATGATAGCAAACAAAATGTCTTATCTTGTTGTATTTATGTCTTTGCGTCTGTCTAGGGTATAACCCTTTAAAAATTACTATGTTAAGAGTTTTAATATACACATATGTTGTGATCTTTCTTGGAAATCTAAAGAGACGTTTGAGTGATTTTTGTTGACCGAAGACCTTCATGTCTTCAGCACAAAGAAGACTCTCCAAATGGTTTACATATGTGTGATGGAGGTACTTCATAAACTCAATGTACTCCAGTTTGTTCAAACGTGTAACGACATAACTAGAAACACTGGCATGATCAAATCCAGCACAGAGCGGAATAAAATAGAATAAAGATATGAAGTGTGTTGAAATTGAAAACAAATTCCACCTCAACTGTTCTAATAATAGAAATTTGTTAGCTTATTTTTCAACTTCCAGTAGTTCAGTGCGATATGCCCTCGTTAAAATAATGGGTTAGTAGGTGGTTTTGTAAGTAGTTACGATTACCAAAAAGTACTATAAAAACCCATTATTTACTAAGGATTTTTTGCTGGGTATGGACTAAAACGCTGAAGTATATCGTAAAAGAGGTTACCAGTAAGTATTGGATAAACCGCCATAGGCTACCCGTAAGTATTGAACAAACCGCCATAGCTCTGGCCATTCAAGGACATTGTTATATTACTTTTATTCCAGGCTATATATACAAAAAATTTCACTAAACGTATTAAAGAAAAGTCATTCTCTTTTACAGGATCTCCCATTGAAAAACGTCTCTATAAGGGAATGACAATAACGGATTTTGTTCAAAGGCTATTAAGCAAAAGATGTGTAAGTTTTTATGGTGAAGATGATGACTATATGCTGTTAGACGCTTATACAGGACATGGCCCCAATTACAAACAAGTTGGAAGTAGTGAGGAAATAACCCCTCTTGTCTTAAAGAATGTCCTAAGCTACGATGAAATAAAGGTAAGGGTTTACAAACGTCGAACATTTTGAGGTGATATGGACACTTTTACTTGTTGCCTCAATCGTATATCCTCAGATCTCCGCATTGCTTTCGGTTTCCTCATTCAGCGATTTCATTAACGACGGCAATCGGGCAAATTGTGGTAAACCTATTGCGGACTTAACAAAAATCGAACGAGAAGGTCTTGTGTTGGGCATGATTGGTGCCAGATTTGAACGCAGAGAGGTAATGGAATTCCAGGATATAATTATATCTGAAAATCAGAATATACCAAAAAATGGTTATGGGGAGAAAAGTTTTGAGAAGAAACAAATAAAAAAGTCATTTTTCAATACCCTAAATCCCAGGAGAAAAATTAATGAATTGGACAAATTGCAAGATTATCGCCGAATATGGAATAAGTTCTATGAGGAATATGACAATCTATATGCAGAAGTGATGAAGGGCAATGATCCACGTTTTGGTAGTTCCCTGAACTGTTTGCTCAAATTTGATAATCTAATGATGAAGAAAAGATATGCTATTTCTTTCGATATGTTATTGCTGGAATCGGAACATCGTGCCAAATTGGCTGGAAAATTAGCCTACATACATGTGGTAGGATTCGGTTTGGGTGTATGGCGTGCTGCTTCCCAACAGGAACAAATCTTTTTGGAAACCTTCCATCAACGACTAAAATGTTTATTGCCAAAATTGAATAATATTGGAGTGGTGCATTTTGCGTGGTTCAATTTGAAGGAGTGGGGAGATTTAAAACATGGCAGTTTCTTGAAATCGGATAGTCATTCTTCTGGTGGTATTAAAATATTTCTCTCCAAAAGAAATCCCAACGATAAATTGGTAAGTTAAGGAGTTACTTAACAATAACACAAAAAACATTAGCAAAACAATATTTTCCTTTTAGGAATCTCCGGATTATGATAATATGCTGCTGATTGTAACATATGCTTGGGATGGAAATGCCTTGCCGGGAAATGAGTTTTGGGTGGTATGTTATTACAAACACACATGTATATTTTTTAAATGTTTTATTTCAGAGAAAACTTCAAGCCTCAAATGATCCGTCAACAGCCTGCAGCACCTTAATAAGTGAGCTCCACAATCCCCACATCAATACGGAATTTGTGTGTGGTAACAATTTGCATATTGCCAGTGCCGATTATGGTGTTTTGCACATTAAGGACTATGTGGAGAAATTAGTAGGAACCAATGGCTAACAAAGCCCAGAGCATTTTGAAAATATTAAAAAGAAGTTACGAATATATTTGTATGACCTCATATTTTATACGTGTTGAGAAAGGAAATAGCACAAATAAATCGAATCAAAGAATCAATTTTTTATTGCCTTCGTTTAAATAGATTCATATATGTATTTAGAACGTCTCAGCTGTTTCTAGAAGCGTTCTAAAAGCGGTTATTGTGTGCAGCCTTTATTTTCTAAAGTTTTTTTTATCGAACTTTAAGAATTAAGTAAATGGTTTTTAAATGTTTTTTTATACAAATCATTCGAAAATAGTTTGCACAAATTGAATCAGGGATGGTCCTTCGTATCCCAATACCCCATAACAACGAATTCAACCAATGATAATTGAGTATTTCTAACACCCTCAATATTATGCTACTACCCACCCACCCTTTACGTGGTTGAAGATTATTTGGTCAAAAGCTTTTCTCGTAGTGCGAAAGAGATAGAAGACAAAAAGCTGTCATTATTGATGGGAAACGGAAGATGTGCTGCTCTTTAGAAACAAAATGGCTAACGTTATTTTGTGGGTGGTAATTTAGCGTTAAATTCCTTGTGGTACACACAGGTTCAGTTGAGTATAGCATATTGCGACCGAGAATGAGAGAGGAAGAAAGAGAGACGCACACAATTTTAACTGAGAGAGTGTAAATTGGAATATAAACGGATTTTAGCAAACATTTAATCCTTACCCCCATATTTTATGTAGGCAGTTGGTGCTGCTGCTGCAGCTTTCACTGCTATGTTTTAATGAATCTTATCCTGCCACCAACAACAACTTTATGACGTTCATCTCATCATAACTGTCAGTGTTTATTTGTAATTCGTTTAGCGTTGTTTAACTTTTAAGGACACCCATCCAGATTCGGATTTCTGGCCGGAATGCCATAACGCTTTCGCCAAGAGTTATAAACAAAAATTAACATCTGCGGCTTTGGTCAGTTGTTCATTTAGCCTCGTCACTAGTTCAACATTTAACGGATAAAATCCAAAATCGTGTCTAAGAAAAACATAAACGTTTTTAAAAAAGCCGTCGAAAGCCGTCGGGAAATAAAATACCTTTTTAAAAATCAAATAACGCAAGAAGAAAATTTAACAAAAAATTATAAGCAGAGAAACCCTCAGATAAAAATTTACACAATGCATAATCAAAATTCCAAATCATTTTTGATTCGAGATCTTTTGGGAGATTTAATTAATCATCAGCAACAAAATAATGAGGATGGTAAGATTCTAAGAGCTATGTATTTTGAAAGAGGTTTTAACAAACAACGTATTGAATCGGTGTCAGGTAAACTATATAGCCTTTCATAACGTAACAAATTGCGTTACAAAAAATTTGTGTTTTATAGTACGTTTATATATAACCGGATTTAACAAACCCACTGGGTTTTAAATGTCAATTCCATTACATATACGTCAAACAAATCCTCATAAAGAAGGTTAACCCTGCAAAGGCTATAATATAAACATGGCCTTAGAGACTGAGATAAAAAATATACAAAGCAAAGCGAGTTATTTTGAATTGAGAAATAATGGAAGAATATATTTCCATCTGAAGCATCTGAAACAAGTGAAATTGGTTATTAAATATCTTCGCTGAGTAGACTTTATAGACTTATAGAGTAAGACCATGACATATTAACTGGTTATTTTCCTGAATATTTCAGTTGACACGGTGCTCTTGAAACAATTATAAATGGGAGGTGCTTACACCTGGGAAGTTTTAGCGGATTCTGAAACTACAATGTTCATAGATGAGAAAAATTAAAATAAAAACAAAAAAAATCTCCGGAGCGCTTTTTAAATAAATCGCGATTCAAGTTGACATTTTTACGGGTTTTTTAGGTTTTCACGATTTTGCTTGGAAACCGCAAGTCCTATCGATGTGGAACTAAAGACAGGTGTAAGAACCTTCCATTTAAAGTTGGTTCAAGAGCGCCGTGAAGAGTAAAACTATTCTAAGTTCAAGTGTCAAGTTCGATACTAAATGGTATCGGGATCGGCCTTAAGAAGAAGGTCCATTAAACAACAAAAAAACGTTCATATATTGGTGATACATTTTCACTTACCGTCGGCCTGTTTGTACAGACTCAACGACGGTTTCGATTCCCCGACTTTTTCGTTCGTGTTAATGTCGTTATATATGTTCGTTATACATGTTCGTTATAATGTCCAATTCAACGATTTAGGGAGAGCAGGCAATTGCCTCTCTTAAATGTATATGTCAAGAGGAGTTAACTCGTTCGACGGATTCTTATTTTCGAATCAGTACATTTAGACTATGCTAGATTTAATAAATCTAGTCGATTTAAGTTATCATTTTCATACAATATAAGTCAAATAAAACGAGATAATGCACTTAAACATGTTATAAGTTTATAGTCTAACAGGCGGTTTAGTATATCTTTAGTTCATTTGCAGTCATTTGCCAAGCACCTGACGATACGGACGTCAGCCATAATAACAGTAAAAGAATAAATCCGATTTCAGATACGAGTTCATATGGAGTGGTTGAAGTGTTCCCTAGCCGAAAGTTTGGATAAAAATCGGTTGCTTCATGGTTTAATAAGAAAGGTTAGCCAAAGATTTATGTCAATTTAATTTTTTTTCATTCGAGTATGCCTAAAACTTCAAAACAATATAAACAAACTGTGTATGTGTGTGTGGTGTTTGAATAATATGCCAAACAATTTTAAAAACAATCGAATTCAATTATTTTTAAAATTGTTTTTAGACCAATTGTATGGAAGAAATTGGTGAGATTTGCAATGAAACAATCAGTTTATCATATTCACAACTCGATTATGTGGAGAAAACTAAACTCTTCATTCATTTTTCGCGTTTTTTATAAAATGCTCAAAAAATGCATTGTAAACAAAACCATTTGTTGCTTTTATTTTGAAGTTTTAGGAATTCAAGAAAAACAAGGGTTCCATAGATTTTTTTCATTTAAATCTACCTCTTTACTTATACCATGGGTTGCTTTTATCGGCTTTCGGACCGAAATTGGTCCGAACTCTGATGAAATATCGTATGGATTTCTGCTTTATTTTTGGATAAAATTCGTAAGAAAATTCTTATGAATTTTTGAAGTGATGATGTCTCACAAATATTTCCCAATATTTATATTAAACTAGCAGACCCCGGTTCGCGTTGCTGGCCCGTCGTAATGATTGTTAATGACAACTTTTTATGGTCTTTATTCTTGACAATTCAAAAATAGGTATTTTCTACCTCACTTCTTCGGTCGATTGTCAAACCGAGGAGAATTTTAAATTTATCAACACATTTAGTCTATAACCTTTCTTTTCTCTTACGGACTTTGTAGGATTTTGCGCCCATTGATGCTGTTTGGAATTTATTGTCTCTCAACTGATGACATTACCAACGAACGACATTTGATTTTTATTTATATAGGTATAGCATTTTTAAAGAAATAGAGAATAAAGAAATAAAGAGTATGGAGGAAGTACCCCGCCCCTTCCGAAATTGAAAAATATACATATGTAGCCTATTTTCACCGGGGGCCATTGCTTCAGTTCAGTAGTTTTTGTAGAAAGGATAAAAATTGAAAATTAAAAAAGTGGGCGTGTTCAAATTTTCTTTGCATAAAAACCTAAGATGAGTTATAGCAAACATTTCAAAAAAGAAAAATCCAAATCGATCCAGCCGTTGTCAACTGATGCCATTACCAACGAACGATATTTGATTTTTATTTATATAGATAATGAATAATTTTTTTAATATTCTTTATTCAAAAAATTAAAAAAAAAATGTTAGCTGAATTGAACAATTTTCGCATATTCTTCTCAAATGTAGATTAAGTATTTTCGGCGTCAACTTTCAGATTGCCTCATAAAGGCATTAATCCGAAACATTGATTTTCGATTCAATCGATGATCGCCAATACAAACCTTAAAAGTTCGACTATATTGAAATTAATTGGCGCCCAACGCGTCAAATATCAAACATACATACATACATATGTCGCCTTTGATAAGCCAATACGATCATTTGTACATAAGCCTACCCATATCTGAGTTTGATATCACTGTCAATTTGACACTTATGATATACGACTACACACGGTAACATAGGCGAGCTATTAAAATAGGACAACCTCTAAAAGTCCCCCAACTCTAAATGAGTTCACAAGATGACTGTCTAAGTTTCTGCTGTAAAATACATAACATAGAATTATATCAAAGATTTTTTCATTTTCAATTTTAATATTAAAATCATCCAGAATAAATCAAATGTCATTGTCAGGACGGAGAACATTTAGGTGCGCGTAGGGTCATGGACATAGAAAATGTAAATTTGAACTGACAAATCTGAATTTTCCATCGGTAACCAAGGGTTTCAACACCCAAATGTAAAAATTTGGAAACGTGGGTATAAGCACAGGCAATAGGAACTTCTCCTGGATGGATTCCTTTAGGAATCCTGAAAAAGTATGGAAATCAGAACGCAATGCTATTTAAGAAATTAATAATTATATTAATGTGATATCGTATGTAATAATATCTCCCCAGATTCCCCAATTCGAGGTTACACACAGTGCGCCTGAACTAACATTAAATAAAAGATGCTTACACCTGGGAAGTTTTTGCGGATTCCGACAAAACAATGTTCATAGATGAGTAAAATCAAAAAAAAAAAACCCGCTGGAGGGATTCTCAAATAAAATGCCCTTAAAGGTCACATTTTTCGGTTTGTGATATATGTATATGTTAAAATTGGAACATTACAGTCATGACATTCTTTTATAAGCAGGCGACGGAGTTAGTGCAATGTCCCAATTCGAACTTCTATATCTCAAATATGGTAAACCCTAGGAAAAAATCATATATGTCGATCGTATAAAGAATTTTCACAGCTATAACATTTTCTGTACTCCCGTTCCGTTAAGACTTATTGTTTTCAAAGAAAATTCTGTAAACCTAAAAACCCTACACAAGTGAACTTTGACCGCTATTTTTTTTAAAATCCCTCCGGCGTTTTTTTCGGTTCTTTTTCCTCTATGAACAAAGTAAAAATAACCACTAATTTCGAGCGACATGCCCTTATTAAAATAATGGGTTAGTAGGGGGCTTTGTAAGGGGTATTTTTGCGGGGACCTTTCATTTAACCCTTCGTTTACACATGACAACACAGTTGTCATGTGTTGACGCCTGTGTGACGTAGGCGTCCAAACACCAGCAAAAACAGTTGTAAAATTAAGAATGAAAATCGTCGATTTCGTTTTGTGTTCTGTTCACATATTTTGTTTTTGTTCATGTTCTTTTGTTTTCAGCACATTTCAAGATTTTTTTTTACAAAAATGTCAAAAATTTATTAACCCTACTTTCTGTGAAAAAATGATGGACAGGTGGGAGACAGCCGGCAAATCTATGTATGTGTTAGTAAATCAGAGTTGTATTTTAAGACAAATTGTCTGGTGTAAACGCCTAGTTAAGTTAGTTCAGGCGCACCATGTACATTGAAAAATATGAAAACATTTGATCCAAATACTAAAACTGAAACCTTTATTCCTTTTAATTAGTTTATGACTTTATTAATTTTAATTTCTCTTTCCATTTAGTACATCTCACATACTTCAGGAACTCATGTCACCAACGTTCCATGCAGGGACGTAGCCAGGATTTCATTTCGGGGGGGGCCCACCTGACCAAAATTTTGAAAATTCATGTTAGCGAAATTTTCTTATTTAGCAATTATGTAAATCTTATTTTTATTAATATTTCTTAATTAAAATGACGTAAGACTTCTTCGCCAATTTCTCCTTGATTTCAGAACTTTTTTGACAATATATTAGAGTTACTATATGTTCAAAACAATAATCGCATATATTTTTGTGTGTATAATTTTTCAAATAACTCACAACTTCAGTGAGTGTTATGTAATTTCGTGATATCACTTCGGTAAGACCAAAATAAAGAGTATACAATCGGAAACCCTTAAAAATATCTTAACATTTAACTTTTTTGTTTACATGGAATGTTGAGGACCTTTCCTTTGTTTCCTACTTCACAACAGTTTAATTTTCCACTTCAATTTTATTGAGTAATTTATGGAAGGAAAATGAGATTAGTAGAGAATTGATTTATGCAGAGGGAACCTTTGAATATCATGGCGTTATCCACAAGTATTTTTTAAATTTACAGGTAGAATTTAGGAGTTATGTAAATAAAGGAAATAACGCCGAGACACGTGTCTTCTTTTTTTGTCTTTTTTCACGCTGCTGTGTCAGAATATAGCAAATTTTTCAATTTCGGAAATTCAGGTGTCCAATTGTTGTTATTGTCATAAAGAAACCAATTGTAGTTATTTCTCTAAAGGTATTTTGGTGTGCAATCGTAGATCTCATCACAAAGAATTTATGAAGGCCGATAGTGGTTTTCTCGATAGATAACTAATGCTGAGCAATAGTGAGTCCATCCATGATGAAATTCTAGCATCCAATCGCGGGTATGTAAATGACAAAGTCGTGCATCTGTCAATAGACTAATTTTGGCGTCCAATCGTCACACTTCTCTTATAGAAATGCTGGCTTCCTATTGTGGATCTTCTCATAAATTGATCAGGAAATAGGAGTACTCTGGCAACCAGTCTTGGATTATTTTAAAATAAAATTCTGGCGCCCAATCCAAGGTCTATACTCTCAGCCTTTAGTCAAGATGTGTCTTATCGAAATAATGGTTTTATGGTCAAGTGTGTTTGGAAGAAATCTGTTTCAGAAAACTTGGGGTTGACTTAGCTATGGTTGGCTGCCGGGAGAACACGATAATTCTCGAAAGATCAACCGATTGGGACCAAAATTGGGCCTTCGTGATATTTTGTCCAAATTTTGATCAAATTCGAAGATGGACCTTATCGATCCACTATTTCGGTAACCATCCACAGAGATTTCAAAAATTTTCAGAGAAGTGCAGTTTAAGACCTCTCTGGATAATTAGTAAATATATGTACCAATGTAAGCATAAGACCTCAGTAGTCATGGTTTCACTTCCTTTTTGGTAATAATTTAGTTATAAGTAAAAATATGAAATAAATTAATAAATAAATAATAATTAATAAATACCTCCAGAGAGGTAGGAAACGCTTTGCTTTTTTGCAACCAGCGATCTCGGTTCTCCTATTACTACAGTACAAGGTTTTTCAGGGGCAAGTCCATACTTCCAGAGAGAATGGCCGGAAAGCTGTAAAGATTACCTACGGCCATAACGTGTAGTGGCTGGTGCGCACGACAACTTTCGAACCGTATACTTCGTTGGTCCAAACTTTGTTAATCGCAATATTTCTGCGAGCCTTATATAAAGTTCGAAGATGATGATTTTCCGTCTACTCATTCTGGTATTTCCTCCCAAATTTCAAGAATTTCAGCTATAGTGATATGTACGATTTTTCTTGAATGGAGCAACAGATTTGGTCCAAACTATTTAGTAATATTTTGTCCAAATTTAGTTTTAGCTCGAAAATGGACCATACTAGGTACATCCCTCACAAACCTTCAAAATAATTGTTTTATGCAGTTTAAGGTCTGTTCGAGCATCCTTAGACATTTTTACTGGAGGTATTCCTTGTGTTTAGAGCGGTATTATGTTTTTCGTGGGCAAGTCCATATTTCCTAAAAAAACTGTAAATTATACTGCGACGAACTGAAATGACTGGTGGGCGCAATATCTTTTAACAGGAATGATGTCGGTCCGGTCTATTTCTTTAGATACCCCCATAAAAAATCCATATTTTGTTGGCAAGTTCATACGTCCGAAAATGTATACACAATTCTTAAAATCTCCTAATAGATAGCTTTGGGTTAAGGGATTTTGGTTGTGTAGCCGCTATTCGATCTGTCCATTGATGAAAGTTTCACTTCACACAGGCTCAGGGTATATTCCTGTCCGCAAAATCCACTGATACTTGTAGAGATTTTGACGAAGAAGAATATGTTTCCGATCAGTTTTTTTTATTTCGTTTGTCATCACAAAGTCCTATGTCGAAGAAGGAAAAAGGAACATTTCTAGAAATTTGCATCCATTGAAAGTACTTCCCAAAATACAATTCAAAGAGCAATCGACAGAAAAAAACCCTGAAGTAAATTCAATGTAAATTCGAAATATTGGAAATAATATGCAATAAAAAAATATAAACATTGACCTCAATCTCAATAATCTTGATTTTATTAACATTCGAAAGGTCTAACAAAACGTAAAAATGCGACAGGAAAATCCTTTTTTGTACAATAGACATTTACTATTTGTAGGAAGAGACCAGTTTCAAATAATCTCAACGGACGACACTTCACAAAAATGGGTTGGTATTGGTTTTTTTCCCAAATTTCAAACATAATAAAGAATTTGTAGTTGTTATGATGCTCAAAATAATTCATTACATAAACGTGTAAGAGACTATATACAGCAATTTAAAACCATAAAGATTAAGCAACGATTTTATCTTTTATTGTTGAATTTCTCTTATCAAACATTTCAAAAACAAAAGATCGAATGTTTTTCTTGGTGTTGTTTATAAGCCAAAGTATTGGACGTAATATGCTAAAAAAAGTTTAATATATACAAATAAACGTCTTGTTCTGAACTCAGTATCACTTAAAATTACGATTGAATGCTTAAACAACACCTTAAAACTTAACAACAACTATGCAGAAAATTGCTCAAAAAGCCTAACCTGTAGTGCGATTCTGTAACTCCTTAACGACAGAATTAACGACGAATGTCGGTAGTTAACGATAATTTTCGGTAAGTGCTATTCTGTATACCAATTTTAACGATTTTTGTCGGTAAATTTTGTCGTTAATTACCGAAAATTATTGTTAAGTTAACAACCAAAAAAAAGTAGTCGTTATGTCTTAACGACAGTACATTATTGCAATATTGTGCTGATTTCTATTAACAACGGCGTTTTTTATGAACATACGTTAAGTTAATAAGGAGGGAACACAAGGTTAATTCCGCCTTATTGAGAAAAAATCTTCTTAATGCATTTACATAAGTGCTAACTGCGTAGAATAACATGGGGCAGCTTCGCCACTGTTGGGCTTTCGACAGCGCCGATTTTATTGAAACTGCATAAAGATCATCAAAGAGGACTTGTAGATCTTCGATTAACTCATAACTTTCCTTTAGACCACCTTTATGTAGCATCAATTAAATTGGCGCTGGGGAAGCTGCCCCATGCTACCCTACGTATGAAGACTGCGCTAACCTTTGTTTTGCTTATTAAAGAGGAAAAACGTTAGCTAATGCTTCAAAAGAACTCAAGTGTGGTACTGCTATGTAAGACCTATACCAATGTCCTTAACACTATCTTTCTAGGAGGCTTTCGTTGGCTTTAAATTAGCATTGAGGCCAACACGTGAATAGTATTACTATAACCTACTTTGTTCTCTGATAATCTTATTTTAAACTCAGCATCCCTAACAACCAGAATGCTAAAAATGGCGTATAAGCTTGGATTTTCGAACTTTTCATACTCTCCGCTATGAGAAATTTCATTTAATGTGGGCGTGAATTGAATATGTGAATATATAAACTCAAATGACGGTAACGTGGATCCACGATCACTGAAGGCGCTTAAGTCATGTCAAATATCAAAGCTGAATTTCATACAGAGCGCCACAACCCAAAATATGATCCCAACTTTTTATTAAAAAAATACAACTGCGCTTTTAAAAAAGATAATTGATGCTTTTATCACTTTTATTACTTTTAAATCACACACAATAAAAATATCTTAAGAAATGCTTCTTTACTGGCATCCGTAGTCATCCAAAAGACACACATTTGAGCCACATTCCTTCAAAAATCTGAATTGCTTCCTTCTTAAACGCTTTATGTTTTGTACTCGCGACGAAATAATGTTTTCAGCTTCAAAATATATTTTAATTAATATTAAAATATAATATTTGACATATCATTCCCATCGATATTCGTCGGTATGAGTTAACGATTTCTAGAATCGGTAACATAAAGTTACAGAATAGCATATTCGTTAACTCAACCGAATATTTTCGTTAACTACCGATGTCGGTTCGTTATTAAAAAAAGTTACAGAATCGCACTACTGTTCATTATTTTTATACTATCAAATATGTTGGACAATAAGTATACCAATGTAGTGAAATAATTCTCTGTTATACTTCCTCCAAATACTTTACATATTTCTTGAAAAATTTAAAACAGTTTAAAATTTTACTCAAAAATTAAAAAAAGTGTAATATAAGCTAATATCCTATGGGAACGAAAATCATTTCGGGGGGGGCCCGGGCCCCCCGGGCCCCCCCCCTGGCTACGTCGGTGGTTCCATGTAAAACATCCAAGTATGATAAGAAAACAAAACTTAAGGACGTCTTCACCATTAAGAAAACTGAAATCGCTCATAAACCATTGCTTGAATTGCCGCCATTTGTTGGCAACATTCGTTTTGTAATACAATGAATAAACAAAATGAAGACATAATTTTTTTAGCTTTCCAACTAAATACGAGTTAATTTTGTATTTAACATTTAAATAGTTGCTAATTGTTTAGTACAACATACTTGGATGTGAATAGGATACTTGTATCCATAAAGTTATGACAAGTTTATCTCTAATTCAAGTTCTGCACTCTATTTAACACATACCACAACACACTCACTCTAATTAGCATGGCATCATTCTCTTTGACATTATCCTCCCGCTTGCAAATGTAGCCTGCTGACACTTTACCCACTCTCCTCATTCACTTTCAACCGCACACACAAAATGCCAGAGGCCAGTTTAGAATTTGTTTATATGGGTGCATGGGTGTGCGTGTGGTTGTGGTTGTTTCAGTTAATCCTGAAAAACGAATCCTTATTGTTTAACAATATTGTAAAAGTGGCAAAAGTTGTGGCTGTGTGAATGAATGAATAGCTAGACATTATTTTACATTTTTAATTGCCGTATGATTTCTCTGTGTGGATACAACAACAAAAGCAATTTCATTTCTCACTTGTTACCATGCCTGGGGGGGCTAAAGGCAAACGACTTCTTCTCCCATCTTTTATTTGGCTAGAAAATCCAGCGACGATTTCCCACTCTCCTCGCAGGTGGTGGCGGTAAATGAATGCAGAGGCAGAAAAACAAAACAATTGTCATTTAGGGCGTTTTATGTTATTTTCAAAAGTCGTACGTGACAAATTGCTTATAAAGTTGTTAACATATTTTCATCGTTTTTTTGGCAAGAAGAATACCCTACACCGAGAAGGTGAGTGATATTACACATTTCCCATGAACATTCCAAAAGAGAGAAGATTGTTTTTCTTTTGCATGTTTAGCATAATAATAGAAATGTGGCTGGCATTATTATGGATATTAACCACCGTTTTCTGATGCAAGGGTTCTATCGATATCTTTTTCCATTTATTTACTAAAATGAGGATAGAAAATTGAAATAACAAGTAAAAAAGTATCAGTCGGCTTGGCCGACAGAGATATACCCTCAGCCAGTGTATAATGAAACAATTTTTTCCCAAAAAACGTATGTATTTAGCGGGTTTTAACAATTTTGGACATATTAAACGACAAAAATGTTGATTAGGATTGAAGAGCAAAAGTTTTGCGGAGGAAATACTTAAACGAATGGATCGACATTGACCATTATGGAAGTGAATCTCCAGCCACTACATATGGTGCCATAGGGGGTTTATACACCCTTTGGGCTGTTTGCTCAAGAAGTGTGGATTTGCCCCTGAAAAAACTTTCACCTTCGTAATTGAGGCAGCGAATGCAAGTTGCTTCAACAAAAATCAAAGTGATTCGAGAGCAGGTCGTAAAGTGAACTTATCCGAAATTTTGTTTGGGAGGTACTGGATGAAGTGGACAAATATAGTCCATATTTGAACCGGCCACTCCCTTCAAAAGTTACCGTACGAACAATTTTTCCGAAAATTTTTGAAATTTTGTGGGGGAGGTACCTGAAGGAGTGGACCGATATGGCTTATCATCTAACTTAAACTATGTTTGGAAAAAATATTGCTAAGACCAAATTTTGGACCCAATCGGCAGATCCGTTCGAGACTTATCTTGCGCTCCAACCACCTTACATTGTGTCATAAGGATTTTGTGCAACTTTCAGGCTATTTTCTCAGGAAGTATGGACTTGTCCCTGATGAAACTTGTACCGTCGTATAGGGGGCAGTGAATACAAGTTGCAAAAACAAAAATCAAAGCGATTCGAGAGCAAATTTCACGAACATTTTCGAACTTTTGTGGGGGAGGTACCGGAAGGAGGGGACCGATATAACCCATCTTCGAACTTAAACTAAGTTTGGACAAACTATTACGAAAGCCAAATTTTGGACCGAATCGGTTAATCGGTTCGATAGTTATCGTGCGCTCCAGACAGCCAGACAGATTTTGCTCAATCGACTTCAAATTGTCTGAAACACATTTCGTCCAAACATATTCGGGGTCTAAAACCATTATTTCGATGAGGCACATTTTGCCCGTATGAAAGTGTATATACCCTCGTTAGCATAAATGCTGAGGGTATAAAACTATCCTCCAATAGAATGCAGTGCAGCTCAAAAAATTGCAACTGAAATTCTTCATTCAGATTTTATATATTTCTGGGGAAAAGTACACTCCTCGATACATAAGCGGCTGCCATTCTTGCTTAAGTCATTTCTGGTAAAATACTAAAAGGCAAACGCCAAACAAGTTCGAATTTGTCTCGGGCGATCTTTATTTACAGGATTTGATAGAATAAAATCAAAATACAAACATAACAAGTAAGAAAGAATCAGTCAGCTGTGCTGACGGAGATATATCCTCAGCCTTTGACCAAAAAAAAAAGAAACAAACACAATAATTATACCGTATATTAAATATATTGATAATCGTGATACAAGAGTTTGCTTAAACATGCGAGGAATCTGTAGTTACCGTAATGTGGGTCTACACCAAATCATTGACATATACATACATACCCAGCAAAATAAATTGGAAGTAGTGCAATGTAGACTAGTTCTTTCACGGCATGTTTTTATGCAGTTCAAACGGAGTCGTGAAAAAGGCACTCCATTCCTCAAATTTTAACCGCATTTGGATGCAATCCAAAGAATCACATCCATTTGTCACATTTTAACAACATCCGGAGGCAGTTCAACGGAGTCGTGAAAAATGCACCCCAATTCCTCACAATTCAACAGCATCCGGATGCAGTGCAAACGGAGTCGTGAAAAAGGCACGCCGTTCACTACATTTTATTAGCAGTTGTTAGAGATCCCTACCTGTACATAAATCAGTTTGTACATCTCTACAGGCAGCGGAATACATTTCCAAAAAGAGATAACCGTGTTAACATTTCCAAACATTTGGTAATACAAACTAATTTGTGAACATTTTTCCGGTAACTCACGAGAAGAAAATTTCCGAATGGAGTGCTGTTGGAGTACATGTCGAAATCTTAACTGGTGATGGGAAGACAATATCAAACCCATTTAGCAGATGAAGCAAAAGCACTTAAGCTTGGATTGGACAAAGGGTCAGTTAAAATGCAATGCCAAAGGGTCAGTTAAAATGCGGTGCAATGGAGTGCCTATTTCCGGGGTCACTCACATAATTTGATGCACTTCCAAATCACTTGTACATATCATTTAACTGCCTCTTTGGAGGCAAACTTTTCGCTGGGTACTAACATTTTTTAGTATGACAACTTCTAATTCATAAACTTAGTTGGGAAGACATTTTTGAAAAAGTTAAAGAGTTATCTTGCGCGCTAGACATTATTTTACTATGTGCCGGCAGGTGTTTTCGGAGATTTTGGGTCATTATCTCAGAAAGTATGGATTTACTTCTGAAAAAATTTACCGTTGTAATAGGGATCGAGAAAACAACCTTTTACAAGAAATTTTAAATAGATTCGATATGAGTTCTCAAATTGCACTTTTCCCAAATTGTTTGTGGGAGGTATCCGAAGAACGGGACCGATATAGTGCATATTCCAACCTGATACATTACTGGATGAAATAATACTATGTGCAAAGTTTGGACCAATCAGAAACTTCCTGCGAAAGTTATCTTGCGGCTTTGCCATTTTAGTTGGTGCAGTCAGAGTTTCTGTGAACTTTTAGGCCATTATCACAGAAAGTATGAACTTGTCACCGAAAAAAATTGTGCCATCGTAAAGGGGGCCGCAAGCACAACCTGCTGGAACAATTTTTAAAACGATCCGAGAGGAGCTCTAAAACTGCACCTTTTCCAAATTTCGTGTGGGAGGTACCATAAGTAGTGTACCTATATAGTCAATATTCGAACCTTATCTATATCTGGAAGGAAAAAGTCGATGTGCAAAGTTTGAATCAAATCGATTGCTCCCTTCGAGAGTTATCGTTCACACCATTATACAGAACAATTTTGAATTGCTGTGAGGGAGGTACCCGAAGGAGAGGACCGATATGACCTAAACTAAGTTTGGACAAAATATTATGCCAAGTTTACACTAGCGCTCCAAAATCCACTGGATTTCACGAAATCCTGAAATACACCCCGGTGTTTACACTTATTTTTTTGTTGATTTCAAACATATCACACTAATCGAGGTAGATGCATAGGCGCAGCTGATCGAACATGAATTTTCAAAACAAGTTGTTGTAAATTGAATTAGTCATCAAAAATATACGACAATATAGAACTTTACAACTTTATTTCGAAAATTATCGTAAAATTATATATATATTTTTAATTGTGTATAGCACTAACAAATGAAAATATAAAAAATGATTTTATCGTTGAGACATCATAATAATAAATTTTGATAGATAAAAGTTGTGTTCAGAACTTGCAAAATATTACTACTTGCAGCAGTTTTCCCGTTTAGTGCTAAAAATGCGTTACCGTACTAAGAAATCTAGCAAGACTTGCACTACTCTTTAAACCAAAAAAGCGCCGAATAACACCCTATTCTCCTGTTTTCTACCATACAATTTTGGCATAGTAGAAACTAGCATCATGTTCATTATCATCTAAATACGATAGCTGATACGTTGATTTTGACATTTTTACTGGAGTTTTTGCAATTTCCGCCATTTTTCCGTTCCAGTATTTTTTAGGAATTTTTATGGGGAAGCAATTTTTGACAATTCGCTCTTTTTTCCAACATTACCATTAAAAAGTACGTGGACACAATGAAAAATAGCATTGTAACAAAGTAATTTAATATTTTTTCACATTGTTTACAAATTTTGATACTAAAATTTTTGTTGCATCAATTGACCATCTACCTTGTTTATTGTGATACGTGAAAAGTGTTGCAACTTTTGGTACTTTTTCAGTCACAAACAGGGTTGTATATCATGTGTACTGTGATTTCGATGTTGATTTCGCTGAAATCACGAAATGAGATGATTTCATTTTTGTATGCGAAATCATGATAATTTTTGCGTGATTCCGCGCGAAATCACGAAACGCCTTCGAAATCACGAAAAGACGCCGAATGTAAACCAAACATTACGTTATCCAAAATTTAAACCAAACTGGATGACACATTTGAGAGTTATCGTGCGCACCAGCCAGACAGACGGACGGACATGGCTAAATCAACTCAAAACTGTCCGAAACAGATTTCGTTCAAACATACTTTGCCTGTAAAACCATTATTTCGATGAGGCACATTATAAATAAATTTCAAAACTATAATTTCCCCCAGATGTAAGCAAAATCTGAAAGAAAATTTGGGGTTGCAAATCCTTCGATCATCACTGTATATCTTTCAGACCAATTCTTCATAAACGAAGTTAAAGTAGATGATGATAGAATTAATGTTCAACTCTTTCATGCGCCTTCATTAAGTCGCCTTTACGCAACTAATTCTTCAAAGACTTAGGATAATTAACAAAAGTTGGTTATTTTTTATCCCTAAAGGCCGTCAAAATATCTATTTCAGACAAGATACCCGGAAACCTAGTCGGACATGTCGGAAAAGCTCTCTTTGTTTCATTATTTTACAAACTTCCAAGGTATATTTATATAAGGTAGAAGTGACAATCAGCTGTATTCTAACTTCTTTTGTAAATTTCGTTTTAAACATGTATAGGGTCTACTCATGAAATTTGAAATTTCGAAATTTGCTACCATAAAATACTGCTTTTCATCTTAAACGTGTAACAAAAATGCCCTACGACAGTTCTGAATGCTTTATATTTACATTTTGATTCAAATTTGTTCTATTTTAGAGGATTTTCAAAATGTATTTATCTTTTTCCAGAGAATTTTTTTGGAACGACCCTATTATTCAATATATTCTTTGATAATTAATTTTCAATAACAATTTTTGGTCTGTTCCCGTACTTTATAAAGTGGTAAAAGTCGTAAAAGTTGTAAAAATCGTAAACGATTTTCATATAAATTTTGTGTACGGGAACGCAAAATGTGTAAAAGTGGTAAAAATTGTAAAAACTTTTTAGTTCTGGAACAGAGCTGTTGTTTTTGTAAATTTGTTAGTTATTGTAATTCATGCATATACTTTATATAAATTTGCTTTGCAAACTTCTTAACCAAATGAATATTATTACAACAAGTGCTATATATTTGGGTAGGGTTAGGTATGTTCTGTCTCGGTCTATTCTTATAATTTTCATCATAAAGAATAACAACAAAAAGCTTAGGGCATTTGCTTTATTATTTTGGGTTTCCAGTTTAATTTGTCATCTTTCATTTGGATGTGTGTGTGTGTCTGTCCGTCACTACAACTGTTATATTTTACTATAATTCGACTTTGGTTTGGCTTGTGCACTCAAGTGTTGAGCTATTAACAGTTGATGTGGCATCCCGAAGTTGTCATTACACAATTTTATAAACTGATGCTGCTACGGCCACAACTGCTGCCGTTAATTGGTCTGTTGATGTCCTGTGGTTTATTCATTTTTTGTTTTCCTCTTTTGTTGTGATATTTAAAATAGGGTTGTGGGGTAAAACAAAGTGCTGTATTGTTATAATTAGGAAATTTATTCAAACTTCATGAAGTTTGCAATTAGGAGAAAGAAGGAAATTTGTTAAAAAAATAAATTGTTTCATTAAAAGAAAATTTGAGTTTTCCTATCCATACAACACTATTTCTCGTAAATATCCCAAAGGGAAAATTTTGCAAACTTCACAGAGTGCTAGCCGATTAAATGTATTGATGATTCATAAGGAATCACTTTTTTATCGCCACTTATCCAAACGAGGGGTGCCCCAAAATGTTTAATTTTTTTGTAAAATAACGAATTCTTTGTCTTATGACATTTTCTAAATTGAAACTCTTTAAATCAGGATATCCCTAAAACAATAAACATATGTATGCATCGAGCACATATGAATATAAAAAAGGATTGATTGCCAATTGAGTTTTTTTTTGCAAATATTATTTCGCTGTAAGGCATTTGACTTTTAAACCCTTTTAGTCAGCAATCAATCAACCCCCTTTTCCACAACCGCTAAATAAAAACATCACATATCCCTGATAAATACATGAATGGGTTGTGTGTCCTTGTTTGTGTTTTTTGTGGAATGTTAACATGAAACAAGGGGATCACATAAAAAAATAGGAAATCATCTTTAAGATTTCAACGAAAAGTCACGTTCAATCAATTTATTCTTTTAATTCCAAAGGAAACATCTTCTACACTTTGTCGGAGTCAAGTAGCAATTATTTTTCAATTGATCACATTTACCCTAGGAGTGGGGGTAAAGTACATACGATTATCTTTAGAACGTTAACACCTTGTAAAGGTATTATGGAATAGTAGATTGTATAGAACACATTTTTACAAGAATATGTATTGGTGCATACGTCACTTATTGTCACCTTAAGGGTTTTTACTCGGCGTTTACATATGACAGGACAGTTGACTTCATGTATTGATTGTCAAAATCCCAATATTTGCCTGTTGTGTTCCAGAACTAACAAGTTTTTATAATTTTTACCACTTTTACACATTTTTTACCACAAAGCGTTCCCGTACACCAAAAAGTAGTAAAATATTAATTTCTCTTTAAACAAAAATGACACTGAATGACTCTCTCTCTCACTTTAAAAACTTTTTATCCGACAAATTTGGTCGTGTAAAAATAGTGACATGGTTGGCGCCTTCAGATTGACTGGTAGGCCGGCTTTGACATTTGTTCCAGCTTCATGAAATAAGGTTCAGTAGTTTTGGACAAATAATGTATTTGGCTCCAAATATATACCTAGAATCGGAGACACAACCCCATTGTCGATATAATCAGAAGTTTGGCATATACATATAGCGTTTAAAAGAAAGGCGTAGGGGAAGGTACCCCACCTCCTTCGAAATTCATTAAATATACATTACAACGGCAATCTTTGAGCATTTGCTGCAAATTTAATGGAAATCAGTTCAGTAGTATTGGAGATAAAACATATTTAAAAAGTAGGCGTTGTTGGATCTTCATACCTACACAGTAGTTATTATTGCAAATGTAGCGTTTTTTTAAATATTGAACAAAATATCCAATCTATTTTCACAAGGGCCATCCCTGTACATTACCTGAAAATTTCAACATCGCTTCATAGTTTTGTAGATATAACATATTTGAAAAAGTGGGCGTAAAAATGGGTGTGGTTAAATTTTCTTTCCATAAAAACCTAACGAACATTTCAAACAAATATCCAAATCAGTCCAGCCGTTCTCAACTGATGCAATTACCAAGGAACGACATTTGATTTTTATTTATAAAGATATAACATTTTTAAAAAATATGGTATAGGGTAAGTACCCCGCCCCCACCGAAATTCAATAAAATAATCGGTTCAGTAGTTTTGTAGAAAAAATTAAATTGAAAATTGAAAAAAAGTGTACGTGGTCAAATTTTCTTTCCATAAAAACATAAGTTGGATTATGGCGAACATTTCAAAAAAATCCAAATCTGTCCAGCCGTTCTTAACACCCGATTTTCGGTATTTGAAAAATTTTAGCCTCATTTCACACCGAATAGTCTGAAAATTTGTATTTAGTCATCTTTGGGGCCACACAACTTTTCTCTAGAAATTTTTTAGAACAGACAAGTCCACACTTTGATATAGCCCTCGAAGAACCACACTACCCGATTTCGCAATTTTGGAGGTTTTGACCGAAATGGCTGAACTGTTGTGTTTAAGTTTTGCTAGGGGCATAAACTATTTATACTGAGAACTGTCGGTAAGGGCCTACATTTTGGGTTAAATTTGGTACTTAGTCTTCGCTTCGGTAAGAGCATAAAAAATTTCCACTGGGAATTTTTATACCTTCAGCATTTATGCTAACGAGGGTATATACACTTTCATACGGGCAAAATGTGCCTCATCGAAATAATGGTATTAGACCCCAAGTATGTTTGGACGAAATGTGTTTCAGACAATTTGGAGTCGATTGAGCACTGTCCGTCCGTCTGTCTGTCTGGCTGGCTGGAGCGCACGATAACTCTCGAACGGATGAATCGATTCGGTTCAAATTTTGGCTTTCGTAATATTTTGCCCAAACTTAGTTTAAGTTCGAAGATAAGCTATATGGGTTCACTCCTTCCAGTACCTCCCCCACAAAAGCTCGAAAATGTTCGGAAAATTTGTTCGCACGATAACTCTTGAAGGGAGTAACCGATTTGGTCCATACTTTGCCCATCGTGAAATGTGTACCAGACATAGATAAGCTTTCAATATGCACTCAATCGGTTCACTCCTTCGGGTACCTCCCACACAAAATTTCGGAAAAGTTCAGTTTAGGGCCATCTCTCGAATCGCTTTGATTTTTGTTGTAACAACTTATATTCACTGCCCCCCCCTACGATGGTACAAGTTTCATCAGGGGCAAGTCCATACTTCCTGAGAAAATAGCCTGAAAGGTGAAAAAACCCCTATGACACTGTGTGTAGTGGTTGGAACGCAAGATAACTCCCGAACGGATCAACCGATTTCGTAAAAAATTTGGCCTTCGTAATATTTTATCCAAACATAGTTTTAATGAATGAATCGTGAAATGTGTACCAGACATAGATAAGCTTTCAATATGGACTCAATCGGTCCACTCCTTCAGGTACCTCCCCCACAAAAATTCAAAAATGTTCGGAAAAATTGTTCGCACGCAACTCCTGAAAGGAGTGACCGATTTGGGCCATACTTTACACATCCTAATACATCTACCAGATATAGATCATGTTCGAATATGGACTATATTTGCCCACTCCTTCAGGTACCTATCACACAAAATTTCGGATAAGTTCACTTTAAGACCTGCTCTCGAATCGCTTAGATTTTTGTTGTAACAACTGCTATTCGTTGCACCTCATACGACGGTACAAGTTTCATCAGGGGCAAGTCCATACTTCTTAAGAAAACAGCCCGAAAGGGTCATAGTTTCAGTTCGAAGATAGGCAATATCTGTCCACAACATCCGTTACTTCCCCCGAATATTTAAAAATGTAACTAAAATGATATTCACGATATCTCTTGAACAAATTTGGTCGACATTGGATCTGAGCGTAGATGAAAGTTTCAATTCACATAGGCTGAGGGTATATCTCGGTCGGCAAAGCCGACTGATACTTTTTTACTTGTTTCAAAGAATTTTTCTACTGAAGTGACTGTTACTTGATATTTCGGATTCTCTATTGGTAGAAAACCAAAATAGGATCATATTTTGGTGTATATCCCCCTATGAATGTACCTCCCGATTTTACGTATTCTATAGGTTGCACACTAGAGTTATGACTTTTTGATCTTTTTCTCAAAAATGATTTCCAGTAGCCTTTTGTCGGAAATTTTTTCATCGAATAACTTTATAATTAAGATTTTATGTAAAATAAGGTTGTAAAAAAGTCATAACCCCATTGTATACACATCATTCTTACTTGTTCTTAATAGAGGATGTACCCTACCACCTCCGAAATTCATGTCTATGTGAACCACGGCACATTCCAGAAGATTTCATAAAAATCAGTTAGTTAGTTTTCGGGATATAACATATTTAAAAAGCGGCCGTGGTTTGGACTTCGGTTCCCAACTAACAACATTAGCAAATAGAGCGATTATAAAACAATATAGACCTCCAAAATGCATCAATAAATATACTGCCTATTTGTACTAAGGATATTTTCTGAAAATTTTATGAAATTAGTTTCAGTAGTTTTGAAAGTATAATGTATTTGGAAATAGTGAGCGTGGTTGTTTTTTTTTTTTTTTTTTTTTTTTTTTTTGTGGCTCCAAATATGTATCTATGTTGGGAACACAACCCCATTGTCTCCCAAAATTAATGCTCAAATATGATATGATCATAAGTTATGAATGTATAGCGTGGGAAGTTTCCCCCATCTCCTCGGAAATTCATAAAAATATATATTTGCATACAATTTCATGAAAATCGGTTCAGTGGGTCAGGTATTTATGCCACAAAAATTCCTAGATTCTGAGATGCAACCACAATTTCTCGCAAATTAATCTTCAAGCCGATAAATCCAAAATTTTTCCAAATATAGCGTTTTATAAAATAGATTATAGGGGAGGTACCCCATCCCCTTCCGAAATGCATCAAAATATGTTTTCTATTTTCTCGATCAGAACTTTAAACATTGTCCTTTAGTAGTTTTGCAGATATAACATATTTCAAAAGTGGGCATGGTCGAGACTTGAGGTCCCAAATAAGTACGTAAGATCGTAGACGCAACCACCATTGTGTCTCAAATTAATTTTCATCCCGATACATTCGTAATTTGTACAAATAGAACACTTTTAAAATATAGGGCTCCTATTCGAGTGGCATAGGAAAATAGATTATACTCGATTCCTTATATCCACCCACCCAATCACTACAAAGTATGTAATTTTCAAATGAAAACTAGCTAACAATTTGTTCCTATTAATGTTCTGACGTCATAATTGTTAAAATTACTAAGAATTTCTTGACACATGTTTGACCTTTTATTGCGCAATTTTAAAATCATCTTCAGCAAACACGTGAACATAATGATTCCAACTGTGTCCTCCATTAAGGCCACAATGCTAAACTTTTTTTCGTTCCTTTTTTGTCTGCAGAGGCACACATGCCGCATTTAACCACACAGACAGGATACAAAGGAAATCGTCAGATAAAAATAACACAATTACCGAACAATACAATGCTATTTTTGTAATAAAGCCCAGTTATTTCAAGGAAATAACTAAGCAAAATAATTTTGCATACGGATTTTGCAAAAGTACTCCAGATGAACAACAATGGTAAGCTATTGGGAAAATGATGATGCGCAGGCTATGTGGATATCTCTCAATGCCCTCTATGGATGCTAAAGTCAATTCGATGAATGAATGAACAAATCAGAAAGAGAGAGAGGTTGGATGAGTGAATGACGACGACGACGACCACTGATAATGATGCTGATGATGGGTTTTATTTAAAGTGGTGGTATTGGCAGGACATGTGTATGTGCCAGATAGACGTCTAACAAACGCCCACTTCAAAATGCATTAAATGTGAATATAGTATTTCAATTGTTGAATTGTCTTTTAATGATTGCGTTTCGAGTGGGTTGCTTTTTGGTGTGTGTGGGCCACCTCGCCACCACAAGGGGGTATTTTATTATTTTTAAACAAAAAAAGAAATCCAAATTTAATGGAAGCCTTGTAGGTGATTAAGCGTTTACACGTGCTACACAACAGGATAGTTGTTACAAATGTATGTAGAAAATTTATAGAATATTCTTTTTATCCCCTCTTTCTTGCAGATTCAGACTTATCCGACAACAATTCAGACATAGATATTGAAGACCGATCCTCTCCCGACTCGGAGGCACTCAACTGCCATTATGCTGGAGGTGGAAATTCCATATCAAATGGCCATTTTAATCTTAGCAACAATGAATCAAGTTTGGATTCTTCAAGCTATCAAAATGACAATGATACCTCGACAAATGGCCAGCTACAGGGGCAAACACATTCCAATTTCCTGAATGATCCTAAATTGAATTTAGTAAAAAGTGGTCGAAAACCAAGACGCAGGCGTACTGCATTTACCCACGCCCAATTGGCTTATTTGGAAAGAAAATTTCGTTGTCAAAAATATTTAAGTGTTGCCGATCGTAGCGATGTGGCGGAGACATTAAATTTATCCGAAACACAAGTGAAAACATGGTACCAAAATAGAAGGTACAAATACATGCAATCCTGAAATAAAACGTAACACTAAATCAAACCTCTTCATCTTTCTCTTTTCTTGCAGAACCAAATGGAAGCGGCAAAATCAGTTGCGTCTGGAACAGTTACGCCATCAGGCCACGATGGAAAAGGAATATGTCGGCGATGGTACGGGAAATCCATTGGGCTGTTGTCCACCCGGTCTATCAACATTTAATACAACAAATCCCTGCAATTTTTTAACTTCAGCAGCAGCGGCTGCATTATTCCGTAACGTTGGATATGTTCATGGATGCCCCCTGTAAAAGTTAACCAACCTAAGTGAATCGATTTCGGGTTCAAATGTTAACAACAGATTTATTGATTGTTAATTAATTTTTAATAATATATTTTGTAAATAGTTGAAGGTGTACGACCGACGCAGATAAGCGATTGTCTACACTTGGTGAAATAATCTGTGCCAACACAGTGCAATATTTAAAATAGTATTAAAGGAGTAACTGTAAAAATATGAAATAAAGTAATTATACAATAAATGGGAATTAAAGTTACATATAGCTCATTTACTCAAAGAGTGGCATAACTCAAAAAATGCTGGTAGCTCTAAAACTCAACGAGTTACAGCTCATTTACTATGGGTTTGGCATAATTCAATAAAAAAGTTTTTTTGTATTTATGAAGTATTAAAACACTTCAAATCATGTTTAATCTTGCGCACTGATATCTGACTAGCTGCTTGCAAAATATGGTCCAAGTATTTATTTAATTTTTTGGGGAAAACAGTTTTTTACGTTGGAAGTCAAATTTCAATCGCCAACTTAAAACGAATTTTTCTCGAAACTGGATTTTTTGAGATGTGTCACTCATTGAGTATATGTATATTGAATTTGTTTTAAAATGTTAAAACAGCAACAATGGGATTAAGCCAGACTATTTCGAAAAAAACTATATTGAATTTGTTTTAAAATATAAGGAAGTTAAAGTGCCAAATTTTGACTTATTTTCGACAAATATCTTCCACCAAAAACTAGCAAGTAAAGAGATAACCACGTTTTTGTAGGGAAACATACACGTACATACTACGCGTATTTAATTGCCTCTTCGGGTTAAAATATTCTTTTCAAAACGCCTCTTATGTCCATGTATAAATGAATATAGTTGGAGGAACCGATATTCCTTTTTAAAAGAAAAAAGCTAGCGGTAAGTATTTTATTATATACTACGGCACCAGAGATGGCCCATCACAAAGTGCGACGTATAAAACTTTGTATACCTAGATAAATATTTTGGTTGTAACAATCGAAAAAGGCGATAGATAGTCTCATGTCATGTTTCCAAAGATAAAAATATACTTTGGCAGATAATCAGTGTAAATACATATAACAGGATTTAGTTAATCCAGTGAGTTCCAATTGTCAAGCCCATTGCGTATACAGAGGAGGTTATCTCGAGAAAAAGCCCTAATGTAAACATGGCGTAAGACCGACATAATCAAATATAAAAGAATCGCTATAATTCGTACTAGAATGTCAGTGTCGTAAAGCGGCTTTGGAACAACTCTAGTTTAATAAAAGCTCTCCTCACTTCTAACTCCAATTAAACGAAAACACCTAAATTCGAAAAATTAGCTTGGATCATATTTTCAGGATTCTACTATATTGTTCCGCAAACATCCCAGACGGGACAATTGAGACTTCTCTCAGACTGCTACTATATTACATTGTTATATAAAATAACCCATTGTTCTTATACAAAGAGTTTACTGAATTTTCTCTAACTCTGACTGGTCATCAATATTCAACCAACCATGGCTCATTTTATATGTACTTTCTCTCTTCCTGACTCTGACTTATGTTTGTGCCACTCTACAACAATAACAACAATTATGAACAAAATAATGATTGCATGGAACATTGTTTGTGGTCGGTTTAAGGAGTCATTGAAACTTTGATATCAAACCAACCACCCACCAAACCCACCCATCCACAACGTTTCATAAACATTAACCTCTCATCTGCCTGAGGGAGGAAATACAACATTGTAATGTCGATTATCTGCTCATTAGTGTTTTACTCTGTTGAGCACTTTTGAGTTCAGTAACAAAAACCTACAAGACATCAGCATTTGTTGGGATTTTAAATAAAATGATGGATGGTACTCCATGCAAAAAACAACATGGGAGGAAGGAGCATTTTTGTATGGGGAGAAGAACCGAAAAAATTGTACAGGGACGAATTTTAAAAATAAGGATGAAATACATATGTATACCTGCTTACAAACTCATATGCATGTGTAACCATGATTTATTATGGTTGTTACAGAGTCTAAAATATAGAAGTATGAGTAAAATTTCGAAATATGGGAACATGGGGCTGGGGTTCCTTGCTACATTCCCAAATCATTTAATAAAATAATATCGGCACCGCTGCCGAAAATAGGCCTTATAACACCGTGGGAAAATAAAGATAATTTTTGTGTTTCCATATGTTTTTAATGGCAAAGCCGGCCAAAGAGCGAACAGACAAAAATAGATCCCCATACAAATTTGTTGAAAACGCACGGAAAGGAAAATTGACTAAAACTCAAGAATAAATATCAAAATACATGTATCTAACTGGCTGATACTTGGCCAAATTTTTAGTTTTGTTCCAGAACTTTTTTAAATCAAAGCAGTAAATATTGGAAAAAAGACTCAAGCAGATGAATCATATTCAAATCAACGTATCAACCAGTCGGATGCCAACAAACATGATGCTAGCTTTTTCGATTTTGTTCGATATTAATTTTTTTTCTTAACAAATGTAATGAATTGGCGCCCAACGTGGTGCAAAATCTAGTTCGCTGCTAATATTTGTAAAACAAATTGTGGAAAAAACCTTGCCTAATGACAGATGTGAACTATTCTTCGTCTATAAGGCCGTATTGGGGTGACGTAGGGGATGGAAGATACCAAGGAACGGTCCTGACCGGCTTTAACATGGCAAAGCCCAGTATTTATCTTGGTCCCTCTTTCATCTCAAGTGGACACTGACCTCCCCGTGGTGTCACCTGGGGAACTGCCTTTAACACCCGTTAAAGGTAGTGAGCTAACATGTGCCGCGCTTTCACCCATAAGAACGTTAAAAACTTGGGTTTGGGCGTCGGGTTAGTAACCCTCCCCTAGAGAAAACAGCCTACTATGAAAAAAACGAAAGAAAAACAAACCCCTCTAAAGTTGACAAACGCCGCAAACGTTTTAAGCACTGTGATCTGCACCTGGAATGTTCGCACTCTTTATAGAGAAGGTGCAGTTTACGCATTGGCAGCTGTACTTGAAAGGTACAAGGCCGACATTACTGCCATACAGGAAATACGATGGATTGGGAAAGGCGTCACAACAACACCTAAAGGTGACGCACTGTATTATAGCTGCCATGACGTAAAGCATGGGTTTGGTTGCGGATTCGTAGTTAGTCGGAGACTAAAACATCTGGTATCCAGCTTCACCCCAGTGAATGAAAGACTTGCTGCAATTCGAATGAAAGCTAAATTCTTCAACATCAGCTTTATTTGCGCTTATGCTCTCACTGAAGAAAAGGACGAACAGCCCAAAGATATATTTTACGTGCGCTTAGAAGAAACATATGACAGTTGCCCTGCCCATGACATTAAAATCATTCTAGACGATTTTAATGCCAAAATTGGAAAGGAGAATTTCTTTGGACAAACAGTCGGGAAATTCAGTCTCCACAGTGAAACATCTGACAATGGTATGAGGCTGATAGACTTTGCAGCTGCAAGAAGCAGTACCAGATTTAAGCATCTCGATATTCATAAGGGCACCAGGCTGTCGCCAGATCAAAGAACAAAAAATTTAATTGATCACGTTGTGATAGATGGAAGACATGCATCAAGCGTGTTGGATGTACGATCATTCCGAGGTGCAAACATAGACTCGGACCACTACCTTGTTGCAGCAAAGGTACGTATCAGATTAAACGTAGCAAATAAATTGCGAACAGACACAACACGGAAGTTGGACATCGGTAAGCTGCAATCACAACAGATAGCCACAGCATATTCCACTCAACTGGCCCAACTGCTTAATCAAAGCACTCCTCGTCCCGATAACATATCAGGACAATGGCAAAACATTGCCCACTCCATGCAAACAGCCGCAAAATCAGTACTTCGATACCAGAGACCTCCACCAAGGAATCCATGGTATGACCAGGAGTGCTACCGAAGAGAAAAATGCGGCATATAGGGTTACTTTACGCTTTGCTGTAGCGCACGAGAGAGGTATCGGGAGAAAAGGAGAGAGGAGAAACGTCTTTTCCGCAGGAAAAAGAAAGAGATGGAAAAGCGGGAGTGTGAACAAATCGAGATGTACAGGAGACAGAATGAAGTCCGAAAATTCTACCAAAGAGTGAAACATCAAACAGATGGCTTTGGGACTGGCGCATTCTCCTGTAGAGATCAGCAAGGTAATCTGGTAACTCATATAGATAGTGTGCTAAGGATATGGAAATAGCATTTTTCCAAACTGTTGGTATCAAATAGCAGCGAAGTCGATGAAGATACCACAGATCCAATCCCAGAAGATGGTATTCAATGTATACCACCAGGCCAAGATGAGGTAAAGGCTGCAATAAACCGGCTGAGGAGTAATAAGGCAATAGGAGCTGATGGCGTACCAGCTAGTTAGCTCCATCTGGCAGGAAGAACGCGTACCCGACGATTGCAACCTGAGCATCCTGTGTCCCGTCCATAAGAAAGGAGATAAGACTTTCTGCTCCAACTATAGGGGCATACGTCTTCTCCCTATCGCCTACAAGATAGTGTCAGGGATATTGTGCGAACGACTAAATCCCATGGTCAACGAAATAATTGGATCATACCAATGCGGCTTTAGACCTGGCAAGTCCACCATTGACCAGATATTTACCCTGCGGCAAATCCTGGAGAAGACCCAAGAGATGCAAATCGACACCTACCACCTTTTTGTCGATTATAAAGCAGCCTTCGACAACCCGCTACGTTCAAAGGTATTCCAAGCCATGTCTGAATTTGGTATCCCCTCAAAGCTCATTCGGCTTTGTAAAATGACTCTAACTGACACAAGATCTTCAGTTAAAATAGGAAAGAACCTCTCCGAAGAGTTTTGTACCAAAAGAGGTTTCAGGCAAGGAGACAGCCTTTCGTGTGGTATTTTCAACGTCCTGCTAGAAAAGGTTATACGAGATGCGAAGGTGAAAAGAAGTGGCACAATATATACAAACAGCCATATGTTACTTGCTTATGTCGATGACATTGACATCATAGGTCGAACGGTAAAGGAAGTAACTGATACCTTTGAAAAAGTCGAAAGGGTATCTGCTAAAGTGGGTCTGGCGGTAAACGGCGAGAAGACAAAGTTAATGATGTCATCGCGCAATGCGTCTGTAAAGATCGGACCAACTACTGACGTTGGTTCCTATAATTTTGAGGTAGTAAAGGACTTCGTCTACCTCGGCACCGCCGTAAACACAACCAACAACATCAGTTGTGAAATACGAAGAAGAATAGTGTTGAATAGTTGAGTAAGCAGTTTAGGAATAAAGCCACATCTCGTCAAACAAAAACAACGCATTACAGAACACTGATACTACCCGTGCTGATGCATGGTTCAGAAGCCTGGGTACTTGCGCAAGCAGACAAGGCAGTGCTAGGTGTATTTGAGAGAAAAATTCTTCGAAAGATCCACGAGCTGTATCAGCATACAACGACATCAGTATATATAAACTTATCGAGATGCAACGCATGGTGGTGCACGCAGAATTGGCAGGCCAAAGAATAGATGGCGCAAACAAGTAGATGAAGAGATGATATGGCGCGGTATTCCAGAAAGCGAAGCACTAAACAGAGAGAGTTGGAGATCTTTTCTTAGTTCGGTAAGTAAGTAAATTACTTGTTCGATACTTTAGGATAAATAGTACAATGCATTTCTCAAAATTGCATTACCTTTTCGATTATTTGTAATATATTTTATTATCTATCTCAAATAACGAATTTTATTATTAATTCCAAATATAATTAGAAAATAGGAGAAGAGAGCGTCATTCAACACTATTTTTATTTAAAACGGAGTGCAAGCTTTGCTATTCCATTTTATTATTTGGTAAGGGATCGATTTTCTACCACAAAATGTGGAAAAAACAAGGCTAGATAGTTACATACTATCTTGCGCGTTCTGGCACACAACTAATATACAGTTTTCATACTAGTCCCAGTTACATACGTCGTTTTCGTTGCCACAATTGACTATATCTAGACATGAAGCAATTTGCATCGCCTAGTGCAAATCAAGATTCACCATACAGAAGTCTGAAACTGAGATTCTATAATATCAGATCTTAAAATGGCTCCAAAAATATAAAATAATGTTTCCTGTGTTGTATTGTAGCCCACTTCTCTGCATTGTAGGTTGTGTGATTTCGGTTTTCATGTAAAGTTAAATTTGGTTCTTGTCGCTTGTTGTCGTTAGAATTTTCAAGTGGCTAACAACATTTTTCCATGTAAATGTTAACGAGAAAGACTCGTAACCAGAAGCTACCGGAAAGCAGCATCTGGCGTTTTTTTTTTATTTCAATCATAAACAAACAAAACAAAGCGAAAATTATAAAGAACCATTAAGTCTGGAGTTATTTCACAAAACAAAAAATGACATTCCCTTTTTGTTATTTATTCCGTTTGGAAAAATGTTACCATTTGTTTTTGTCCTCCGGGGCGTAAATAATTTGTTGGATGCTGTCTCTGTAGGTGAAAACGCATTCGCTCATGAATGTCAACAACAGTTTTTCTGTCACATAAAAAATGGAGGTGAAATCGAGAATGGCAAATCGTACCAAACATCAATTACAAAACGATTTAGTTGGAGGGTATGAATATGAAAAGAGAAGATGTACCTATCTAATATTTAAATCAAATCATTTATAAATATCGAGTGAAATAAGTTACTACTGGCTTTTTTTAGTAATTATACAAAACAAACTATAAATTTGCAATTTCATGCTTTTTAATATCAATTTATTCATTCTCCATTTTGGGTGTGTGTTGTGCAACAAAAATATCGTTTTCAGCCGTGGCAGTCGTTTGAAATCCATTTTCCTTTACTCATTTTTTCATATTTTTTGTTCAAGTATTCATTAATTAGCGTTGCATAACTTGTTAAATAAGTTACACAAAAAATGCTGCGAACTTTTTCGTTTTGCTTTTCTCGGGAACCTCTGTTCATCCATTCATGGGTTTATTATCGTTATCATTGCTTATTCATTGCATTTACATTAAACGCTTAAATGGGAAAAATTTTGCTTCCACTTGAAGCCCCCTCCCTAGGCATTCATTCACATTATTCACTCCTTTTGTGCATGCAGTGGCAACATCAATGTTTATTTGTATGTGTTAGTGAACTTATCAGAGTCCTTACAACCACAACTGTAAACTTTCTGTCTGCCACTACAGGCAACAGCGCCAACTAACTGAAATTACCGTTATTTCATTTATAACTGAGGCACGCTCCAGATTGGTTCACTGAACAGCATTTTAACTGGGCTATGTAGGTATAAATATTTTTCCAAGACTTACCAGATTAGTTCTGAGAAACTGAGGCAGCAAATTTTATTCAGTCAATTTTTTTCTTAGTAAAAATCAGTTCGTAGAACTTTTATTTATAACACTTTTTTACTTTAGCAAAAAGTAATTACAATCTTATTTTTTATAGAAAAAGCTATTGCCCATAATTTTTTCTATAGAAATTGTCAATTTATAGAACGTTTTCTTTAGAAAAATTACATTTTTAAAGAATATTTTTCCAAGGACCGCCAGGCCAATAAGCGTGGATTTTTAAAGAATATTTTTCCAACGACCGTCAGACCAATAAACTTGGATTTTTAAAGAATATTTTTCCAACGACCGTCAGGCCAATAAGCGTGGATTTTTAAAGAATATTTTTCCAAGGATCGTCAGGCCAATAAGCGTGGATTTTTAAAGAATATTTTTCCAAGGACCATTAGGCCAATAAGCGTGGATTTTAAAAGAATATTTTTCCAAGGACCATTAGGCCAATAAGCGTGGATTTTTAAAAAATATTTTTCCAAGGACCGTCAGGCCAATAAGCGTGGATTTTTAAAGAATATTTTTCCAACGACGGTCAGGCCAATAAGCGTGGATTTTTAAAGAATATTTTTCCAACGACGGTCAGGCCAATAAGCGTGGATTTTTAAAGAATATTTTTCCAACGACCGTCAGGCCAATAAGCGTGGATTTTTAAAGAATATTTTTCCAACGACCGTCAGCGTGGATATTTAAAGAATATTTTTCCAACGACCGTCAGCGTGGATATTTAAAGAATATTTTTCCAACGACCGTCAGCGTGGATATTTAAAGAATATTTTTCCAACGACCGTCAGCGTGGATATTTAAAGAATATTTTTCCAACGACCGTCAGCGTGGATATTTAAAGAATATTTTTCCAACGACCGTCAGCGTGGATATTTAAAGAATATTTTTCCAACGACCGTCAGCGTGGATATTTAAAGAATATTTTTCCAACGACCGCCAGCGTGGATATTTAAAGAATATTTTTCCAACGACCGTCAGCGTGGATTTTTAAAGAATATTTTTCCAACGATCGTCAGGCCAATAAGCGTGGATTTTTAAAGAATATTTTTCCAACGATCGTCAGGCCAATAAGCGTGGATTTTTAAAGAATATTTTTCCAACGATCGTCAGGCCAATAAGCGTGGATTTTTAAAGAATATTTTTCCAACGATCGTCAGGCCAATAAGCGTGGATTTTTAAAGAATATTTTTCCAACGATCGTCAGGCCAATAAGCGTGGATTTTTAAAGAATATTTTTCCAACGATCGTCAGGCCAATAAGCGTGGATTTTTAAAGAATATTTTTCCAACGATCGTCAGGCCAATAAGCGTGGATTTTTAAAGAATATTTTTCCAACGATCGTCAGGCCAATAAGCGTGGATTTTTAAAGAATATTTTTCCAACGATCGTCAGGCCAATAAGCGTGGATTTTTAAAGAATATTTTTCCAACGATCGTCAGGCCAATAAGCGTGGATTTTTAAAGAATATTTTTCCAACGATCGTCAGGCCAATAAGCGTGGATTTTTAAAGAATATTTTTCCAACGATCGTCAGGCCAATAAGCGTGGATTTTTAAAGAATATTTTTCCAACGATCGTCAGGCCAATAAGCGTGGATTTTTAAAGAATATTTTTCCAAGGACTGTCAGTCGAATAAACGTGGATTTTTAAAGAATATTTTTCTAAGGACCGTCAGGCCAATAAGCGTGGATTTTTAAAGAATATTTTTCCAATGACTGTCAGGCGAATAAACGTGGATTTTTTAAGAATATTTTTCCAATGACCGTCAGGCCAATAAGCGTGGATTTTTAAAGAATATTTTTCCAATGACCGTCAGGCCAATAAGCTTGAATTTTTAAAGAATATTTTTCCAAGGACCGTCCTTCGTAATAGGTATGTAGGTATGTGGTTTTTCCCACAAATTTTTTGCTGCATTTAATTATCTGGCATCACTGGCAGTCATTTCTCTTAACATCTATCGTTTCAGGATTCAGTACCCTTTTAATTTTTAACGTTGTTGCTTGTTTTCCGGTTGGCTACATTTTTCGACTTCCATTTTGTTTGTCCCTCTTACCACAATCCATAGGTATGTATGTATGTATGTACAATATATACTATGATGTTGAAAAGATCCCCAAACAACCAAGTCTAACATCATTCCCATATCACAACGTTGATACTATGATTTAATACATAATGGTGCCTTCCAAAATGGGATGAAGTTCGTTCGTTCGTTCGTTTATTCTCTTTCGTTGATGTAGTTATGAATGTTGTTTTTGTTGTTGTTTTTAGCCAAGTAACCAGCGGAACTTTGAAGTATCTATAGATTTTCGTTATACAATAGATTTTTGTTGCACAGCAAATTTATTTTTGTTAACGGATGAAATAATTTGTTAATCGCAACACAGAACTGAAGCACTCAAACGTAGATTGTTACTTTTGGCCTTCTATCCATAATCCATTAACATTTATGTATTTCTGTTGGGTTGGCCTCTCGACAATTATTTCTATATAATATAATAGAAATTAATTGGAAAGGATATTTATGTATGTTTGAATATCCACAAAAGGAAGGGGTGGTGTCGACCATTTCAATTCGATTTTAGTTTTATTTAAATTTAAAATCGAAAATGTTCATTTTTTTGCAAATCATCAACTTATTGTGAAATTCTAATACTCCCGGCTCATGATTACATTCACTTAACGGCTATGTCAAATTGCCGGTTTTCTATGGCGTTGATATGGAATTGAATAGAAAGCGGAATTCTGAATTTTCAAAGGACATAAATCACATCAATTGCTCTCTTATTAGATCTTATGATACCCTTTAAATATTGTGTTTTTTTTTGGGTCCCAAAAAAGTTCTTCCCACAATCATTATTATCGCTATCTACAATTAGCGCTTGCTATTCAAATAGCAACAGCTACATTGTCATATCTTCCCATCTTTGAACAAATCAAGTTTATTAAGAGTTATTTTTTCTTCTCACATCATGCACTTGTCACACGATAAAAATAGTAACAATAGACAAAGCATTAAGATACCAATCAATAACCTCTAAATCCTACTGTATTAAAGATTACATAACCTTATAAATCTTGATAGCCTGTTATTACCCAACTCCTCTAAAGGATAACAATTACGAGACAATTTGCAGCTAATTTAATGTGAACAACACTTGTTATTTCGATGTAAAGTGTGGCAAACCAACCCCCTTGTTAAAACATGATGTTCCACTCACCCTTTAGCTTTGTTTGTTGAGGTTATTTTGTGATTATCAAGATTTTCCGTTTCAAAACTTATTACAAAACCCATTAAACATTCACTGGAGATAGGCAAGAAATCAAGTCCATAACATTTGATTCGGGGTTAGTTTGCCAAATTGCCATTCAAATGCATAACTTCCTCTTATTTTATCCTGTGGCATGCCACGGTTGAAAAGTCAACAACTTCCTCCCTTTTTATATTTGACACTTGGTCTCCTATGTTATTGTATGTTGGTCGTTTGTTTGTTCGTCAAGTACTGATATTTGTTATTATGTCATAAAAATTTAAATAATTTGTGGATGTAAACATCACAAAGCAACTTTTCAAAAAGGAAGTGCCGTTATAACCCATGTTACTAAAGATATCACTAGTTGTGTGGTGGCTACTAGAAGGCCTTGTGCATGATCTACTTAACAGGTCACGTACACAGTCTTACATAAGTATACGTACGCCCCATAAATCTCGGGTTTTAGAAAAAGTAATGATATTTATGAAATACCAAGTACACAGGTTTATTTCGCCTCACTAATAAACAATATTTAATACAACAAAAGTATATTCCATAATATAAATAACGGTAAATTTTACAAAAACCAAAAATGATACTTACAAAAGTATACATACGCCCCAAGGAAATATGAGTATTATCGTACAATTTATGGAATTAACAGCAAAATTTATACATTTTATTGTTTTGGCGAATGTGTCTGGGTGTCCGAGATATATTTTAGAGAAAAAAAAAATAATTTTTGGGTGTTAAATGCCGTTATTTAATGCCAAACTTCTTGTATAGCTCGTTAAAGCGGACCCTTGCCGATTTCTTTCCGTTTTAGGTATTTGAGTACACAAAATCCACAATATTAGTGTCAGATTATAGATTTTGATATCCTAGAAAGCTTTTTAGTTGACCTTGTGCATAACACACCTTCCTGGGTGTCGATAAATTCACATTTTTCCTGGGATATCTCAGGAAGTTAATAGATTCCTCGGAATTCTTGGCTCAAATTACATACAGAAGACTTTGAATTGTGTTCTAATATGGTGTTATATAATCCTTGGACACCAATTGAATCGGAAATGTGAAATATTCTGTTAAAAACCTGCTCCCAAAGCATCAAAATATAATCACTACCAAAAAGCATGAAATTTACACTGTGAACAACGTAGTTTTCGTATTATGACCATTACCGTCAATATAGGGTCGGAAAGTATCGGATAATTGTACATTTCTAATACAATTGGTGTCCAAGGATTATATAACACCATATTAAAACACAATTCAAGGTCTTCTGTATGTAATTTGAGCCAAAAATTCCGAGGAATCTATTAATGAGAGATATCCCAGGAAAAATGTGAATTTATCGACACCCAGGAAGGTGTGTTATGCACAAGGTCAACTAAAAAGCTTTCTAGGATATCAAAATCAATAAGCTGACACTAATATTGTGGATTTTGTGTACTCAAATACCTAAAACGGAAAGAAATCGGCAAGGGTCCGCTTTAACGAGCTATACAAGAAGTTTAGCATTAAATAACGGCATTTAACACCCCAAAATTAATTTTTTTCTGTAAAATATATCTCGGACACCCAGACACATTCGCCAAAACAATAAAATGTATAAATTTTGCTGTTAATTCCATAAATTGTACGATAATACTCATATTTCCTTGGGGCGTATGTATACTTTTGTAAGTATCATTTTTTGGTTTTTGTAAAATTTACCGTTGTTTATATTATGGAATATACTTTTGTTGTATTAAATATTGTTTATTAGTGAGACGAAATAAAACTCCGCCAAAGACGGTCCCAAGCCCGGTTGCAAAAGGAGGAGGGAATTGTCACGAGCCCAGAGGGTGGACTGATTTATCCACAGTTCACCTTGGGACTAGCGACATATATACAAACACTTTTAAGATCAAGGTAGTGGGAGTTGTGCTGAGGATCTGAATGGCCGACAAGTGTCTAAAGAAGTCTGGTCGCTAGCAATTCCCCCTCGACGCCAGGGCACGGGTCGAGCTGTACTTATTAATAGCCTAGTCTGCGCACGCCGTCACTGCGTACGATGGTCCATCCCCTTACGGCACACTCGTGGGATCAATACATGGAGAAAAATACAAAAACAAACAAACACCAAAACAAAACTCCTCGGTTGCAGCCTGGCAACTCCTCCGAGGATGAACTCTTAGCATCCAGCCAGGAGCTGGTAGCTAGCCAACTAAGTGTAGTCAGCTCTGCAAACAGCTGTGACTCACTTCAACAACAAAATACCAACAAAACAGCGACTCTGTCCGTCAAGAAAGATGGACAAACTACTGAACCCAACCTAAAAAAGAAAAGTCCGTCCGACGTTCGGAAATCCCTGTACCAAAAGGCGAAGTTTATTCTCGGCAAGATAGCCAAGAATGCTGCTAACGGTACAGTGGATGAACGGGATGAGGCGGACAAGCTCAAATATACACAAATTGTTGAGGAGTATGAGAAAGCCAAAATCTCACATATCAACGATCGCCAATCTTCTTCCAAGCGAGAGCGTTCCCGGACGGAGGACACAAAGCCCGCAAAGCGAAAGAAGCTCAAACACAACACCACTACATCATCTACAACAAAACGCCCCTTCAATGAAGTTGTTAAGGACAACATGCTGGTTGCCATAGCTAACGAAAAGGAGGGTAAGCTGTCCCCTATCACCACGGCGGAATGGGGTACTGTAGAAACCAAATTGTCGGAACTGGTTATGGAACACGTTCTGGCAAACGAGGATTCTCCTGTACCCCATTTCGACTCCAGCGAGGTACATCGTGGTTACAGGGTGATCAAATGTATGGATGAGTACTCAAAGGAGTTTCTGGAAAAAAGCATAGCTAAGCTTAGCAATGCTTGGGACGACATCAGCCTGAAGCTGATCCCGGCCCAAGAAATCCCGATGAGACCTCGTGCCAGAGTTTGGTTGCCCAAGATAGAGTGCGACGGGCCAAAGCTGCTGAAATGTCTGGCGAAAATGAACAAGGATGTTCCGATGGACGAGTGGTCCGTAATCGCCACTGAGCCAACTAATAATAACAGCATGAGCTTAGTTCTCTCAATTACTGAGGCCGGAGTAGAGGCTCTCGAAAGATTGGGGAACAAGTTGTTCTTTGGCATAAGGGAAGCCAAAGTCAAAATACTACGCCCACATGGCCCGAATGGAGAAGACGATGAAGCTGACATCGACGATGCCGGTATGCTGCTCGACAATATGCAGCTAGAGGGGCCACCCACATCTTCACCCAATAAAAATGATGTTTAAGGTCGTGCAGATCAATCTGAAGCACTCGAGAATTGCTTCAGATAACCTGCGGATCCTTCTAGTTGAGGAGGATCTTGACATAGGCATCATACAGGAGCCCTACGTTTACGAAAACGAAGTAAAAGGCTTGGATAACAGAGGTTACAAGACGATATACATGAAGGATAATGGTAAGCCTAGATCATGTCTAATTGTCAAAAACACCATAAACGCTTTCTTATGTCCCCAGTTTAGCACAGCAGACTTTACCGTTGCAAGAGTGGAACTGGAAAACGGTAAGCAGTTCCTTATTGCCTCCTGCTACATGGCCCATTCCAGAGAAGCTCCACCAAGCGAGGTCTCGAGCTTTATGGGGGCCACTCTACCACATGACACCATAATCATTGGCTGCGACGCTAACGCAAGACATTCCCTGTGGGGCAGCTCTGAAACAAACGACAGAGGTGAGTCAGTTTTAGATTTCATAAATACTAACAACCTCACTATATGCAACAAAGGTACTAACCCAACTTTTGTATTTCCAAGCTCGGAGAACTTTAGGGGATGGCAGGAGGTCATCGACCTCACGCTAGTATCAGATAGACGGCAAATTGAAATAGACAACTGGATAGTATCCGATAAGAGGTCCTTTTCAGATCACAATTGGATACTATTCAACATATCTGAAAAGGCAACGCCCACTAATTGTTTTCGCAATCCTAAGAGAACGAACTGGGAAAAGTTCAATAGGGTTCTGAAGGACAAACTTCCAAATATTCCACATACAGATGAAACTACAGCAGGCATAGAAAAGGCTGTATCCATTCTAGAGAAATCCATAGATACAGCCTTTAAAGTGTCATGCCCATTGACTCGCTCAAAGAAACGTTATCCACCATGGTGGACGTCCGAGCTCTCAAAGTTAAGAAAACAATCACGAAAAGCTTTCAACGTCAGCTACCAAAGCGGATCCTGGCAGCCATACAAGGATAAGCTTAGGGAATATAAAAAAGCAATATCCAAAGCAAAAAAGCAATCCTGGATTGAATTCTGCGGATCTCTCGACAGCACCAAAGATACTGCCAGACTAAGCAAAGTTATGGCAAAGGGTCACTCAAATCCCACCTACATAAAGAGAAATGACGGTACCTGGTCAGAAAACTCGGCCGAATCTCTTGAAATTCTTCTTGCAACGCACTTCCCCGGTTGCACGAATAGTACTAACGAAGAGCAAGCCAATACAGCTATAAATACAGACAACACTGAAGCCGGAAAGATTATAAGTCCGAGTAAAGTTACATGGGCTATCAATAGCTTCTCTCCCTACAAATCTCCGGGGCCAGATGGTATTATACCAAAAATGCTTCAAAGCGCGGAGAGCTTAATTAACCCTTGGTTAGTACACATCTACAGTAGATGTCTTTCCCTAAACTACGTTGCTACGAGTTGGAGACAGGTAAAAGTTGTTTTCATACCGAAAGCTGGAAAACGTAGTCACGAAAATGCTAAAGACTTTAGACCAATAAGTCTCTCATCATTTCTGCTTAAAACACTCGAAAGGCTCATTGACGTGTATATTCGAGAAAAGATGGAGAACTCAAACAACATATCTTCAAGTCAACACGCTTACCTTAAAGGACGCTCGACAGATACAGCCCTTCACGAAGTCGTTAGGACTATTGAGATGTCCTTGGAGCACAAACAATACATCTTAGCCGCCTTTTTAGACATAGAGGGCGCCTTCAACAACGTTAGCACCTCAGCAATAGAACAAGCTCTATATAACTTTGGCGTGGAACCATTCATCAGTGGTTGGATAACCACCATGCTGCAGAGTAGAGTCATTAATGCCACACTGGGAAACAGCACGCTGTCAAAGCACGTAAATCGAGGAACTCCACAGGGAGGGGTGATCTCGCCACTGCTTTGGCTCCTTGTGATTAATGAAATCCTAAGCAAACTTGACCAAATGGGGATTAAGGTGGTTGCTTATGCGGACGATGTGGTAATTCTCGTCTCCGGTTTATTTCCGTCCGTGATGAGTGACATCATGAGCGGAGCCCTGAAATCACTGGATACTTGGGCCACAAGAAGTGGTCTGGGAGTGAATCCAGGGAAAACTGAGATGGTGATATTTACTACAAAAACCAAATATGCTTTCACCAATCTTCCACGACTACGAGGTCAAGAAATACCCTTATCAGATCACGCCAAATACCTAGGCGTTATCCTTGATTCAAAACTATCATGGAAACGTAATATGGAACATCGTGCTCATAAAGCAACCGTTGCATACTACACATGTCGCAAAATGTTTGGGAGCCGCTGGGGCCTCAAACCCAAAATGGTGTTATGGATGTACACCAGCATAATAAGACCAATACTCACATATGGAGCACTAGTTTGGTGGCCAACAGTGGGAAAGAAAACAATTCAGAGAAAACTATACAGTATTCAAAGATCCGCATGCATCGGGGTGACAGGGGCAATGAGAACTTGTCCGGCTGAAGCCCTCAATACAATGATGCATATACTGCCAATAGATCTACACATCAAAGCAACTGCGGCCTCCAATGCTGCAAGGCTACGTGCTCTAGGCATGTGGAGAGATAGATCCTACGGACATGCCTGCGTGCTTCTCAAACTACCAAGAAAAATAGCAACCAACGCTGATTACTGTACTCCTGCAATAACCTTTGATCAGCCCTTTAAAGTTCAATTTCCAAGCAGGAAAGAATGGAACAATAGTACACCACTGAAGGGGTACGACATAAATGTATACACGGACGGCTCTAAGATGAACTGTGGAGTCGGCTCTGGTGTCTACTCGGAAGAAGCAAATATATCTACATCAATAAAGCTACCAGAAGATTGCAGTGTTTTTCAGGCAGAGATACTGGCTATTAAGGAAGCTTGCAAAATACTTCTACAGCATCACTCACCAAACTCAATAGGAATTTTTGTCGACAGTCAAGCGGCGCTCCTAGCATTGAATTCAAATATCGTCACATCAAAGCTGGTGAAGGAATGTAAAGAAGAACTCGCTGAGCTAGGACGTCTGACCAGAGTAGTTCTCATTTGGATCCCAGGTCATAGGGGTCTTGAAGGTAACGAAAAAGCAGACGAACTAGCTAGAGCGGGATCTGCCTCTAACGAACTCTCAAGGGCGTCAGTCGCAACACCATTGGGAGTAGTTAAAGGGGATATCTTCAAATACTATCTTTCACAAGCTGAGATCAGATGGGACAAGACTGAAACTTGTAAAATATCAAAATCTACATGGCCACACTACAACATCAAACGTACAAAGTTCCTGATCAGCCAAAATCGACGGAACCTGGCAAGGCTAATTGCGGTACTAACAGGTCACTGGGCCATTGGTAATCACGCAAAGCGTCTACATATTCCATACAATGACTACTGTCGCAGCTGCGGAAACGAAGAAGAGGAAGAAACGGTTGAACACCTCCTCTGCTCCTGCCCTGCACAACTGCAAAAAAGACTGAAAACCCTGGGACGGCCGTTCCTGCACGATCTTACCGAGATAACCGAACTAGATCTGGGAGACCTTCTGAGGTTTCTCACTTCATCAGGCTGGATATAAATTATCAACACAACAAACATAATAACAGTCTCTACACGAGTGGTGTGGTTTTCAAAACGGTATATTTAAAATACTAATTGAGGCTATGAAGGCTATAGCCACCACGTAAACCAACCAACCAACCGAGACGAAATAAACCTGTGTACTTGGAATTTCATAAATATCATTACTTTTTCTAAAACCCGAGATTTATGGGGCGTACGTATACTTATGTAAGACTGTGTAAGTAGTACAACAAAAACAACATCAAAAAAATTCTTCAAGCTGTCAAAATGTTTGTTTACGTTAAGGCACATTTATATAAGGTATATGCATTAATTACAACAACTAACAAATTTACAAAAAACAACATTTTTGTTATTGAAAATTAATTGATAAAGAAAATATTGAATAATAGGATCGTTCCAAAATTTTTTTCAGGAAAAACATAAATACATTTTGAAAATTCTTTAAAATAGAACAAATTTGAATCAAAATGTAAATATAACGCATTCAGATCTGTCGTAGGTAATTTTTATTACACGTTTAGGATGAAAAGCAGTATTTTATGGTAGCAAATTTCGAAGTTACAAATTTCATGAGTAGACCCTACTACATTTTGAAAACTAAATTTACAAAAAAGTAAGAATACAGGTGATTGTCACTTCTACCTTATATAAATATGCCACCTTCATGGTGGAATAAGAAGGTGTTACATCAAATCATGTCAACGTCAAATTTGCTCACAATAATGTATTACTGTGAATTGCTTGTTTACATTTTGTATGTGATTTTATTCACAATAATGTATTTTGACAACTGGTATGAAGATCAGTTGTTTTTGCCGTTGTACCTGTATTATTGTGCCATGGCCATGGTGGAATAAGAAGGTGTTACATCAAATCATATCAAACGTCAAATTTGGTCACAATAATGTATTATTGTGAATTGCTTGTTTACATTTTGTATGTGTTTTTATTCACAATAATGAATTTTGACAGCTTTTGTGATAACCAGCTGTTTTTGCCGCTGTACCTGTATGCCATGGCCATAACCATAACCAAAATTCGAAACATTTGTAATAATTATTACAAATTATCGAGTACGCGGAAAGGCATATTATTTATTGTGTATGTCTGTGCTTCTAGTCCTTAACAAGTTCCGTGCACCGACAGGAACATAATGCCCTTAAGTGCTGTTGGTAATTTTCAATTATTCCCAATGGCACACCCTCTTGTTGCCTTTTGTATTGCATTGTTATCAATCCAAATAGTTAATTTGTGGGTTTTATTGTCATTTCCATTTCATTTGTTTTGCATAATAAGTGACAATTACAGATTAAACAAACAATAATTCCTAAATTGCTGATAGAAATCATGTTTTAAATCAAAGAGGATTTGCAAACAAAAATCTTTATGTTTTGTGCGGAATGAGATAACTGATTTTATAAATACATATGTACATACATATAGCAAAGAATCTAGCACTTTGGGAAGAAGAAAGTAAAATGTTGCAAGTCTGAAAACGGTAAAAAAGGTGTGAAGGTAAGAGAAACATTACAAGAATGTTTCCATACTATGTTCAAATCATGGCACAATTACGAATGTGTGATACCACCAGCTGTTCGAATATGAAGTGTCAAATCCCTTTATAAAAAAATTATTTTGGTTGTGATTCCCCAACAACTTAAGAAAATTTTGAAATAACATATTACAAATATGTTGATGCCACTGCCCCCTGGTCGATATGCACGGTGCGCCTTAACTAATTTGAAATGGAAGGTGCTTACACCTAGGAAGTTTTTGCAGATTCTGAAACTACAATGCTCATAGATGAGAAATATCGAGAAACAAAAAAAAATTGCAGGAGGGATTTTTAAATAAATCGCGATTTAAGTTCACATATTTAGGGGTTCTTTAGGTTTTTACGATTTTGCTTGGAAGCCGCGAGTCCTATGTAAATGGGGCTAAAGAAGATGTTGTAGCTGTGAAAATTCTGCACAATATTGACTTTTATGATATTTTCGTAGGTTTTACCGTTTTTGAGATATAGAAGTTTAAATTGAGACAATGCACTGACTGTATCGCCTCCTTATAAAACAATATCATGCTCAGTGCGCCTTACCTATCTTTTGATGAAAACCGCTTACACATGGGAAGATTTCGCGGATTCTGCAACAGCAATGTTCATAGATAAGAAAAATAAAAAACACAGAAAAAATTTATAAATTTATAATTAAAATTTATAGAAACGTCGAAACGAAAACGTTATTGGCTTATTTTAAAGTAGAAGTAGCATAGAATAGCTGTGTCTGGTTACCCTAAAATTTGTAACAATTTGTACCAATTGTTGCTGGAAGCCGTCTGTTAACACAAAAAACCAGCAAAAGAGAGCGATTCGAGAGAGACATTTTGACAGTGCTTTTACTGAGAGCTCAGCGTTGTCAGTATTGGGGATTTTTCCCCAAATTGGGGAATTTTTATTTGAAATGGGGAAAAAAAATTTGACTTGGGGAATTGGGAAAATGTTGAGGAAATCTGAAAGATATTTGGGGATTTTTGGGAAATTTCTTTTTTGACTAATTACTTCAAATTATCTGATTTTTTTAATTTCAGTACGTGAATGGTAGTAGCGCACGCGTCACGCACAAATAACATGCATCATATTCTAACTGTAATAAGAGGTAGTTTACACTATATGTAAATGTCATATGACATGAAATTTTTCATCGCTATATATTCGCTAATATGTGTAATATTGGAGATTTTCCTTACTCCATTTACTCACTGCGTCCACACCAGCAAACATGTAAAAAACTACGTCTCCACATTGCCTCCGTGGGTAAATATGGAATGTTTTTATTTCGTGTCATATGACATTGATAGATAGTGTAAACTACCTCTAATTTATAACAGATTTGAAGTGTTATCATGCGGTTCGACGACTGACAGCGTACTAGAACAGTGGGTTGAATTGAATTAACATGTTCCATCAATTCTACTGCTGAAGGGGACTTAACGACAGAAATGATTTCTTGATTGATGGACAATGATGAAATTAAACTGTATTTAACATTCATGGCTCCAATTATAAAAGAGATAAATATGCTTAGGCCCGTTATTATATCCTTTTTGTAGTTAAATGTTGGCCGATATCGGACAGATTATCCGTTTTTTATTCCTACAAGTTTGCTTTAATAGTAAGTGTCAGATAAATTAAAAGGAACTTTTGTTCCTTTTAAAATTTAAAGTGCGCCCAAAAACAAGAAAAATTTGAGAGCAAATTCATATAAAGCAATCCGATTTGAGTAAATTTGATGTATACAGGCTGTTTTGCTTGAAATGAAATGGAAGATGTAATAACAAATCCCTGGTAATGCGAACTTCATTCCTTATTTTTCTTAAAGTAAGGTATAACAAAAAGGGATTTTAAAGAAAAGATGTAAGAACGGGCCTTAATCTCTGCTAATATGCATTTTTCCCTGTACACTCTAATATTGAAACCATTTATATAAAAAATTAAGAAGATATTGAAAAATAGTGGAATCGATCGAAAACGACTCGGCATATTTACCATGAGGAGCCTAGGCTTTAATTTTGACTTGAACTTTTATTGAGTAAACAATTATTAAAGTTAAAAAGACCAGTGCCGAATATCTTAAACGCTGTTAATACAAATGCTGCAACCGATGCCTACAAATATGCAATTTTTAAACTTACAAGCAATTTTACCCCAATATTTGCAGCAATTCACTGGGTCAACACAATTTAAGCTCTGTACGAACCTTTTTAGAACCAGTTGTCAACACAAACATCTCCACGATTGTTTACGAATCGCGTTGGAGAAAGTTATCATTCGTAAATTGGAGATGGTATTAAATGTGCTTTCCGTTCCAACAAGTAATTCTTAAGTAGAAGGAGTCTTCTATTTTGAACCATATTCAGAAATAAAACGCAGTACGAGTTACTAGAATAAAAAATCAATTTTCTAACAACTCCATTTGTTGTAGAAGTTTTGACCCACCTAAAAAAATGTTACAGCTCTTTCATTATACAAATTTATATAAATCCAATGAGACTAATGATTCTGAATCACTTGAAAGTGAAGATTTCAATATCGTTAATTTAATTCATATATAAAAGTGCTATAGAATACTTTACAAGTTTAATGATATGAATTTCAATAGTAAAATAAAACTACTTTTGATTTTTTGTAACTATTTTTTAAAAAATGTTTGGGGATTTTTTTGAGGAAATTCAATAAAATCTGGGGAATTTTGGGAAAAGTTTTGGACAAGTTGGGGAAAAGAATCTAAAAAATACTGGCAACGCTGTGAGAGCTTGCAAATTCTTGCTGGACAAATTTCTTCTAGCAAGCACTTGCAAGCTCTTTTTCTTCCTGAAAACAATCAATCAGCCGTTTTTAGTTTTTTGTTGATTTATGTTTGTGAACATTAAAAACAATTTTATTGTGGAAATAACATAGTCTAACCCCCAGTTTTTGTAACTTATTTTTGTTCGTTCGTCTATATTCGTAATAATTTAGGCATTCATAGCTCAGCCTCCATATGACATACACATCTAATTTTTCGTATACCCGTTCGATATATCGTTAAGGATTCCTCATTTAAAAATCAGCGCTCTACATTTGCGCTAAAGCGAGTAAATCGATCTACAAAATTTGACAATTCGTGTGAGAAGAATAAAATTTTTTACAAAAACTGGGGGTAATTGTATTGTTTTATGGAGAACAAATTTGTAAAGTGGAAAAATACTTTTTTGTTTCACTTTCTGTTTTATTTTTAATAAAATACAACGTGTTTGCTTCCTTTGTTGGCGGACAAATTGTTCTGTTTTGGCAAGTCAGCTGATTGCTTGCTGGTTTTTGCTGGGAAGGTGTCTGTTTACTTTTTAAAATTTTCTAGCAAAAGAGAATAAAAACCCCTTACTCTCTGAGAAAGTTCTTGCTGGGAAAGTAACCAGACAGACTTAATATGTGGTAAAAAATTTCAAGTCGGTCGAAACAATTGGTGTGTCTTTTTACTTACTAAATGTTCCTGCAACATTTTTTTCAGCAACTTTTCCTTTATACAACTGTCAAAATCTGCAACATTAGTAATAATTATTACAAATTATCACGTAAAAAGACACAGCTAATATTGCCTGAGATATGAGCTTTGGCTGGAAAATTTGTATTGTGTTTTGTATGCAACCATGGTAGAACAAATAAGGTAAAGTAAATACTACAACAAATACAACTCAACAACAACCACATAGAAATTTGTTTTTGTTTGTAACGGCGACACTAACGGTATTTGTAAACAAAACAAGGAAATGTCGAATTAAAGAACTAATATGCCTGTCTGCGTACTCGATAATTTGTAATAATAGCTGTGTCTTTTTACGTGATAATTTGTTATAATTATTACTAATGTTGCAAATTTTGACAGTTGCATAAAGGAAAAGTTGCTGAAAAAATGTTTCAGCAACATTTAGTAAGTAAAAAGACACCCCTATTTATTACTAATGTTTCTAAAATTGTCAGTTGTTCAATGGAAAAGTTGCTGAAAAAAGTGTTTCGGCAACATTTAGTAAGTACGAAGACAAACCTAATATTTTCCACATTTGATTGAATATTTTGAAAAACATGAATGAAAATTCGTTACATTTTCAATTTGAATGTTTCCGTATCATTCAACTAAATGCATAATTTCTTGCAGAAAGTAGAATTCTTGCAAAACTATGAGGGGTCGCTAATAATTCATTAAAAAGAGAAGCTGTTTCAATATTTTTGTTTTGAAATCAAAAGACCACATGTTTATTAGGGCTTTATTTTTTCAAATTTAACAAAATACCACACATATTCACAAATGTTGTACCGCCTCTATAAGCAGTGTTATATGTCTTGGAGGAGGTTACATGTCATCGTCGAAGTCTTTATGGGAAATAGTCTTTTTTCTGATTGATATATATTTTTCTTAAAAAATGTATATCCCTAATATACATGGAAAATATAAATATACAAAATGTCGTACGGAATTTGACACTAACATTACAGCCCAGTTGTAATACCATGGTATTCAACATAGAAACCAAAAACGTTTTTTCTCGAAATGACATTTTGAAATCGAGGTAAACTCTATCTCGAAAACTAATGAACCGATTGTCATACTAGTCCTTTTGTGGGGTTATCAAGGACATCAAAATCTAAATCTTTTGCCCGTTTTATGACCAGAAAACTTCAGTTTTTAAGCCAATATTTAAGGGTCGTTTTGACATATTCAAAATTTTACGATGCCACTACCTTGGTAATTGTGACATGCTTCTCTTTAAACGAAAATTGCGCTGAATGACGCTCTCTTTAAAAACTTTTTACACGACAAATTTGTACGAGCATGGCACAATCATACAAGGTACTCACATCAGCCCAGCTGATGTACTGCGAGCTGTCAAAATAGATGTTGTAATTGAAAACACAAAAAAAACATTAAAAAACAATAATTTAAATGAAATTTTTTTAATTTTTAATGGATTTTTGTAATAATGCATTTATTAACATCTGCATAATGAAATTTTGTTAAAAAAATTATGTGAATCGCTTTATTTTTGAAAAACATTTTTGACATTTCACAGTACTGAACTGGTTTTTGTTGTAGTTGTTGCCTGATGCATAGAGTTTGGGAATTCCCGACTTTTCTCATTCCCGGGAACCCGGGAATTCCCGGGACTGTGGTAAATCGTGAGACATAGACGTCACAGAGAGTAAGCAAACATTATGTGTAGTTGTGTCATTAGTTATCTCTTTGGAACAATATTAAGGGTAAAATAGCAATATGGTCAAAAAGCAATAGCAAACATCTTAAACGACGTCTTGAATATATGCGGTCAAAATCCAATTATTCGTGACTAATTAGCGGAGGTTATATAAAATATATTTTTCTAACTACCATCCATGGCAGAACTACCAGGTAATGGTATCACACCAGCTGATCGAATATGAAAAGTCAAATCCCTTTATAAAAAATTATTTTTGTTGTAATTTCCCCAACAACATAAAGAAAGTTTTGACATAACATATTCAAAATTTTACGATGCCACTACCTGCCATGCTACCATCCTAGTAAAGCTTCCTTGATATCAAAGAATGCTGTCCGATAATATTTTTAAAATTAACGATATCGTATGTTCTTCTTATGGTTCGAAATGCGTGTTGATCACATAACAAATCCGTTTATAACGAATTTTTACACGGCTGACCTTTTGAGTACGCGGTGGCACCAATGATATAGAGTCGTACTTATATGAACATACATACCATTGTTATTACTGGTTTCCAATCCTAATATGCTCTATTTGCCACTTACACATTATACAGTGTTTTATATTTTAAACAATAATTTTGGAGAAAACAACAATTCGAATGGATCGCAGCTTTTATATCTTACCAAATAAATATCCTTCAAGAATGCCACCAATAAAAATTTAGACTAGAAGAACCGTGATAAAAAATAGTGAAAAGTTGTAGATTCGTGGAGTTCTGGAACAGACCAATTTTTTCCTTTATGTTATCGAAAAAAAATAGTAAAAATTAGTAGATTCTTGCAGTACTGGAACAGATCATACATATGTATCATTGTATGTGTTAGAAAAGCCATAGACAAAGAAGTAAATACATTAATAGCTCATTTAGCCTAGCCGTAAATCCTCAAATGGATTTAATAAATCCAGTACAAATCTCATTGCATTTATATATAAATTTTGGAGGATTTAAATGGCAGTCAGCTGATTTTTTTCATAGCACAATTACCAAGGTAGATGCATTAGCCCATCTGATCGAATTTGAAGCGTCAAAAGAAATTGTTGTAAATTGAATTCGTCTCAAAAAACATACGGCAAATTAAAAATTTATTGTCTAATATTGAAAATGTTAGCACATTATGCCAGTAATACTATGTTTACATTTACGAAATCCACTCGATTTCAACTATCAATTCCATTGATCAAACGTCAAATGAAATCCAATCGATTTCAGATGAGTTTTCATTTGACGTATACACAAAGGAATTGACAGATGACAGAACATAGTCTAATGCTAACTAATGAGCAAATAAAGAATTATTTGATCGTTTAGACATCGTAAATATTAGTCGTGGTAGATTACAATCAACCTTGTATATCAAAGCATCATGGTACAATCATTACAAGGTAGGACACAGCAAACATATGATTACAATTTTTTCTTGAGGTCCGCCTATTGTGTCAAAACAGTTCTGACAATGATTGACAAACGACAAAATAAATGTATTGAATTCAAATATTTATTGAATTTATGTAAACAGATTTTATTGTTTTTATATAAAACTTGATAATTTACAAACTAAATTCAATACGTGCTTTAATCTCCGCTTGGTGGGAAAAATACATTTGTCGTGTGTTTTATATCCGAGCTATGGCAAACGTAAAGAAAGCCGGAAGTTGTGAAAAATGTTTTGGACGAATCCAGTGTCACAATTTTAGATGTGTTGGAAGAAGAATATGCTGCTTCCCAGCAAAATGTTCGATGCAAGTGATCTGGCATGTCATCTTTTTAGCATTTTCACTCATGAATTTTATATGAGCGTGACCACCATAAAATGACATTCATTTTCAGATCTTAAGATGACATTCATTGTCGGATCCTAAGCATGTCATTTTGACCAATACTTTGACATGTCATTTTCACCAACCCTTTGGCATGACATTTTCAAGTCTTGTTTGGAAAATGGAAAATTCTGTATTAAATATGATTTTCATGACAAACCAAACTCTATATTAATTCAAACTAATTCATGAAATAACTAGAACTAATTTATCAGCATAAAGTTTACACCCAAAATTTCAATTTAATCACCGCCGCTGCACCGCAACAGCGTTTACTTGTCCACTCTCAGCCACTGATTTTGTTTCATCTTACAAAAGCTTTTCTATTATCTTCTCATCACCAGTTCAGATTTCGACATGGACTCCAACAGCACTCCTTTAAGAATTTCTAGTTCATGAACTTATATTTAATTTGTAATTTTGAAATTTTATAACAAAAATTTTGGAAATGTATACTCTTTTGTTTTGATGTCGCTACTTCTAGGGGTGTACAAATCGACTTGTTTTTTTTTTGTAGTGATCTGTACAAATGATTCAAATGCCGATGAAAAGATCGGATCTTTCACGAATTCCTTTGCATGGCTTTAAATGCTAATGAAACGATCGGATCTTTCACGACTTGCTTTGAACTAATGCAAAATATGCCATGAAATCACGTCATCGCATAGAACCCCTTCCTTCAAATTTTGCTGGGTTTATTAGGAGCATCTGACGAAAAGGTATGCACCTATACACAGTGTGCATTGTATTCATGTCTGACTTGCTGCCCCAAAAAGCTGTGCGGGTTTGCCTAAATGTGCTGGCGTCTGTTTGGCATGTACCTATCCACGAAAACCTAGAATTGGTTGACTTGTATACCAAAAGAAATTTTCGTCGCTATTGTCCAACTTAACCTATGGGTAATTCTAATAGATGTGTCTAAATCCTAGCATAAAACAGGTTGTGGCAGCAAATCGGAGTAATTTGTATAAATAATATTTCCAGGAACTTTATTGCAATTGTCATAGGCCCTACACAGATCGAGATCGTACAGCAGAAGGAATTGTATTGCAATGTGGAATTTTCAACAATTGGTTTCATTTCAATGACGATAAGATACTTTATAGTGGGTGCATGGTCAAACACGAATTCCTCATGAATTATACAAAACTTTCATGGACATCAGTGGATAAATTGAACTAGTCAATGACCGATGGAAATGTAACATCGATATCTTCTCGATTCCGAGGATTTGGCTAAAAGTTACGAAGAACGTGTAATGCAAAAAAAACGCAAAAAGAATACTTGTAGACAGTAGTAGTATAAAAGTTGACATAAATAAATGGCTTCCAATCTGGTTGATTGGACAGGCGAAACCACAAAAGACATTGTCTATGTCTTCATAAATGCTTTAACCTGGCTTACCAACTGCATCGCGTTCATATCATTATCGCCGCACTATACTAGGCAATCCTTAAATATGCCAATCGTCTGTTCATCTTTCTCTTCTAAAAGTCATGGTTTTAAAATAGCCTTTTTAATTGGGGCTATATCAAAACTTGGACCGACAGCTCTGCACAGAAACATATTATATATCCAACAGTTTTAGGTATCAAAGTACCAAATTTTAGCCATTTCGCTTGAATAATGAACCTTAAAAACACCGAAAAACGGGAGGTACGGCTCTATGGGGCTATATCAAAACGATATAACCGATTTTCAAGGGCAAATCCTGGGAGTAATACAAACTTCTATACCCTCTCTCCCTGTTAAATATTGTGTTTTATTTAATGTTAGCATTTTAATAAATGAAAATGAGTGGTTCCCATTTTAACAGCCAATTTCTCCCAGTCACAATCGCCTTCTCCCGAGTGCGAAGCATGTTTTGCTCTCAAGTCAGTTAACTGCTTCCAAGTCCAAAGGTGTTACAAAGACATTTCAATAGAACCAACACCAGGAACCAGACGTGGTTCAATTACCAAGATACGTGCAACATGCAAAGCTTAGATGCACATGCCAATAGAATGGTACAAGTCTTGGGACTTCATCCACACTTGGTAATGTAGCTGAAGTACTCATCACCAACATTCTTATTTTCAAATAGACCAGCCTGAGAAAGAGACCAAAGAGAGAGGACCTGCGGTACCGAGGAGCGGAAAATATATACATCTTTAGTCTTACGCAAGTGTCTAATCACAATAACAAATAAAGTCAAACAAAATAAAATAAACAAAATGTAAACAATACAAACTTTGACAACATTTCAAATGAACAACACTTGTTATTAATTTTGAAGTTATAAGCAAACTGGCTTCAGAGTTGTTTTTTAAAAACTTAATCAACCTGCCCAACCTTCTAATAATTGAACCATGTGAAAGCATATTTATTTTTTTCGGCTTGTTTACAAATTTGGACATTTTAAACTATTTTTGCTGTAGCAATTCACCAATGCATCTACCTTGTTTCTTGTGCCAGCTTGCAACTTTTTTTTATTTTCTAGCAACATGTTGCAAAAAACAGAGTTGTATACGAGGATTTATGCCGGATTTAAAACAAATCCACTCAATACGAGGATTTATTTTTGTATGGGAAATCTGATAATGTGCTAAATCCGGCTAATGAAGTCATATCTAAATGGGCTATTATTTTTGAATGGGAAATCTGGTAGATTTTGGCCGGATTTAGCAAATAAAACCTGATAATGGGCTAAATCTGGCTAATGATGTCATAACTAATAGGTCATTTAGATGAAAGCATCAAAATTCCAGAAAATCGAATCAAACATACGAATTTTTCCCGAATTTTTGAGTATGTTTAATGCGAAATTTCAAATAATTTTCGGAATTTCTAAAATGAAACATCTGAAAATCCGTATTCCTATGTCCATTTCGTATTGTAAAGAAAAACAATTCCTTCAGAGTTTCGAATTGTAATGTTTCGAATTTCCTTCGACATAACTTTGCGATATCGTGAATCACGTCTATACTTTTGCATCCAAATTCGGAATCAAAATCGGCAACCTTTACAGAAAGTGAAACCGAATTCTAAACAATTCTAAAATTTTAGCTAAAAATTCAAGTGTAGTGGCGTAAGGTATCGCGTGATTTTAGCCTTGTACGTTCCGTTAATACATTCTATTTTTATCCATCTTCTATTAAAACAACGACTATGGGATTAAGCCTGAATATTTTGAAAAACAAAATAGAAGTCGTCATCCCAAACAAAAAACGCCAACCCTCCTTATCTTCGAAAAATGTTATTTCATACAGAAACTTCACTGCAATTTCCATAACTGATATTATGCAATTTAATCTTTATAATTTAATCTGTATACAAAATAAAAGATAATGTCTTGGTAATCAAAATTTCCATTAAGATAAGCCGATGCCAAAGAATGTCCCGCCTACGAAAGCAACTGTAAAAGTCATGTTAGTTACTGCAAAATCCTTTGCTTGAAGAATTAAGGGAGTTTTATCGGCAATTTGATCTTTGCTCTTCTCGAACATTCTCGGAAGAGTGGACCAATCGAGCTGTATGAGCCCTTCGATTTGAGCAATTTCCAATAATATAATACTGCTTCCGACGACTATTGCTGCCAGTTTACCCAACTTCATGGTCACCAATCCAGCCAGCAAACCAACTGCTGCCCCCAATGCCATTTGTGTATAGGGTCCCTTATGACTTACAGAATTTAAGTCCATTGTTAGATAAATTTACGTATATATTTTTGTTAATTTTCAATTTTTTTACAAAAACCGGAATTTAGTAAAAACACTTTCTGACATATGTAAATAGATTGTGTGCAAGGCAAATTTATATAAGGTAAATGCATGAATTACAACTAACAAACTAACAAATTTACAAAAACAACATTGTTGTTATTGAAAATTAAATGTGAAAGAATGGTAGCAAATTTCGAATTTTCAAATTTCATGGGTAGACCGTATTACATTTTGAAAACCAAATTTACAAAAAAGTAAAAATACAGCTGATTGTCACTTCTACCTTATATAAATGTGCCCATGGTGTAATAATATAAGGTGTAAGTGACAATCATACGGTTTTGAACTTTTTTTATAAACTGAATTGTCGGAATATATTAGGATCTACCCCCAATATTCCAAAATTTAATAAATAGATTTCCAATATCTTCTATTCATGACTTTGATACGATGACTTTGACATTTGTTCCAATTTTACTTAGCGTTTTTTTTTTTCTATTATCCCGTTCCCGAACTATTTCAAAAATCTTTTGTGTTATACCATGTTCATACCAGCATTTGAATCACGTCGTTCGTTCTCATAATTACGTACACGAATTAACCCGTTCATACGACATGGTACACAATTCATAGCAACATGATTCATATTTTCATAGTTTTTGTTTACTGATTTTAAAGAAAGTTTCAGCCAAAAGACTAGTAAAATTAATTGATATGAACTGAAAAACTATTTGTCCTTCTTACAGATATCTATTCAATATTAAATTATATTATTATCATTCATGTTTTCTATTTTTTCTCAAAATTTTAGTGTTTTCAGTATATTTTTAAAATTTTCTATTTTAAAAATTAACGAGAGAGAGAGAGACCTGCCAAAATAACTTTTTGGTATACAGACTTTCCGGCAGGCATTTGATTTTTGTTTCTAAATTTGTACGCGAATTTAAAATGATGGACAAGAAATGCAGCTGTAGTAAAAGAGAAGACAAAATTTGCTATGATTTGAAAGAACACTAGTCGTTAAACCGTTTACTTTTCATTCATATTTTACAGTTTTTCTAAAAAGGTTTGCCTTTTTTATTTTTCCTGTCATAATTAATGTAAATTCTCTCATTTGTCGTTCTGAGAGTAATTTAGATTGAACAATGTTGTTCGTTCTCAAAATTTTGTATGGGAAATGAAGTAATTATATCGTAATTTGGGTTCGAACAAAGAATATAGAGCGAATTAGCCTTAGTATGAACAAGTCATTAGAACAATTTTTTAAAGTTCTCTCTTTAACAAGTTTTACTATTAAAAAGTACGGGAACAAAGCTATAAATAGTGCTATATGTTGGTATAAGGAAGCGCAACTTGTGCAAAAGTAGTAAAAATTGTAAAAACTTGTTAGTTCTGGAACACAATATGGTTTCATGACTGAAGCACTCACATTTGCGATCATATTTTTTTTTATTTTATTGTTGACTCCCTCCCTCGCCTAAGAGGTCACTCCGGAGACACGCCAAGGAAGATCGTTGGTGAATTACACAAACAATTTCTATAGCTTTATTCACAATAAGGCTATAGAAATTGTTTGTGTAATTCACCAACGATCTTTCTTTACGTTTTATCGCGTATGCCGACACTTCGGAGTGACTTCCAATTCGATTGTTTACATTTATTTAATGATTCAACATATTTGAACAAATATAGAACATTTTCTATCTGATGATTATATGAGGCGGTGGTGCAGTGGTAAGCATACTCGCTTTACACTCTGAAGGTCTGGGTTCGCTTCGAAAGTCAGGCAACAAAACATCACATTGTTAAAATGACAAAATTAATGTAGGCGGAAATTGCAAAGAATAATTTCTCTAAAAGAGAATAAAACTAAAAAAAATAGATAAAAATAAATAGATAAAAAAATATTCTTTTTTTAATTTCTAGAACTATCGCGGAAATGATCTTCTAGAAGTGTCGCTGGAGTGACTTCCAAGACGACACGCTGGCGTGGTTCATTTCTTCACAACGTAGGTCACTTCAGGGTGACTTCTGCGACTATCGCCGCGACTCATCGCCCTGGGCGACACGCCTAAGTCACTTCCTCGTTAGTTTTTGCTTGCAGTGTTCAAGGTTCATTACTAGGCACGGTTATCCACCTTAAGCCATGTTTCTATTACAGTCTTTTGCAGGGTTCACCTTCTTAATGAGGATTTATTTGACGTATAGTAAGTTTACATTTACGAAATCGAGTCGATTTCAACTGTCAATTGCTCTGTGTATACGTCAAATGAAATCGCATCTGAAATCCATTGGATTTCATTTGACGTTTAAGCAATGGAATTGACAGTTGAAATCGAGTGGATTTCGTAAATGTAAACCTAGCAGTATACGCAAAAGAATTTGGCATTTGAAACCCAGTGGGTTGGTTAATGCCATGTTCAGACCAGCATTTGAATCACGTTATTCGCTCTCATAATTATGTACACGAATTAACCCGTTCATACGACATGGTACACAATTCATAGCAACATGATTCATACTTTCATATTTTTTATTTACTGAATTTAAAGAATGTTTCAGCCAAAAGACGAGTAAAATTAATTGATATAAACTGAAAAAATATTTGTCCTTCTTTCAGATATCTATTTAATATTAAATAATATTATTTTCATTCATCTTTTCTATTTTTTCTCACAATTTTGGTGTTTTCAGCACATTTTTTTTAATTTTTCTATTTTCAAAATTATCGAGAGAGAGACCTGCCAAAACAACTTTTTGGTATACAGACATTCAGGCAGGCATTTGATTTTTGTTCCTAAATTTGTACGCGAATTTAAAACGATGGACAAGAAATGCAGTTGCAGTAAAAGAGAAGAGAAAATTTGCTATGATTTGAATGTATAATTATCGTTAAACCTTTTACTTTTCATTCACGTTTTGCAGTTTATCTAAAAATATTTGGGTTTTTAATAAATTTTTAAATTTTATATTTTTTCTGTCATAATTAATTTATTTCGATAAATTCTCTCATCTGTTAGAGATGGGACATATTTTATAGTCGTTCTGAGAGTAATTTAAATTGAACAATGTATAAAAATCGTTGTTCGTTCTCAAAATTTTGTATGGGAAATGAAGTAATTATATCGTAATTTGGGGTCGAACAACGAATAGAGAGCGAATTAGCGTTAGTCTGAACAAGGCATAAGTCCGGTTATATACAATCGTACTATTATAGCAAGTTTACATTTACGAAATCAAGTCGATTCCAACCGTCAATTCCTTTTCGTATACGTCAAATCAAAACTCATCTGAAATCCATTTGATTTCATTGGACGTTTATGCAATGGAATTTACAGTTAAAATTGACTCGATTTGGTAAATGTAAACGTACTATTAGTCTTCATTTGAAAAATGTTTTTGTAGCGAAGAATGCACAAAAAAGATAAACCAAAACCACGGAAACGCTTGGTTTTGGGATCCCTCATTATTAGTTAGGATCGTTATATTTTCACGTAGAAGCTTGAAATTTTGCATGTGTTGCCACTAACTACATGGTGGCTGTAGGGGGTTTTCAGCTTCCGAGTCATTTTGCCAGGATGCATGGGCTTGCCCTTCAAACAAACTTGTACCATCGTAAAAGGGGCCTCGAGTACATCCTGCTGCAAGGAAAATCGAAACTATTCAAGAGGAGGTATTAAACTGCGCTTTTCAGAAATTTTGTGTGGAGGGTACCCGAAGGAGTGGAGCGATATAGTCCATATTCGAATCTGATCTATATCTGGTAGAAATATTACGATGAGCAAAGTATGGACCAAATCGGTTATTCCCTTCGCACCATTATAGCGAAAAATTAATTAAAATCTAACGAATAATGGCATTCGCCCTAAAAAGGCAAACATTAAAAGTAAAAGCTGATGACCTTTGTTGCCAATGCTCCTGTACTCCTAGTAATTATTCTTATATTTACTATAAGTATAATTGTAAATAAATAAATAAAATATGTAAATAAAAATAAAAATTCAGCTAAGCGCGGCTGGGATTTGAACATGTGTCGTCACCAACCAACAGAAAATATTGAAAATATCGTTCTAAATCACAATCCACTAAATAAATCTTTTAATATAAAAGACACGATAGAAAAAAGCCTTCGATTGTAATATGATGCAATATTGGAAAAATTGATTTCTAGAAAAAAAGGGTACTCGTCTTTGGAAGTAAAAAGCTTCAATTTAAATTCACACATGCAAATTTGTAATGTGGTAAATAAATTTCTTCACTAAAAATTATGGACATCGGTGAACTTTTTGGAATCGTTCCCATATAACAATACCCGATTTCAGGTGTTTTTATCGACGTTTTCGGCCCAATTTGGATGTAATTTGACACTTGTATTTCATAGTTGTAAAAAAAACTTCTTAACCAAATATTTTACATTTTATACACTGGTCACACGTTTTGGAATAGCCCCCATATAACGGTACCGCACGATTTCCTTTATAAAGTATCTATCGACGTTTTTGGCTCAAATTGGCAATAAAATAAATCTAAATTTAATATGTTTCGAAAAATATACTCTAGTAGGTATAACTATTTCTATAGATACTGATTATGAAACATTTCTTAATTGTTAGTACAAGCGAATGCATCCTGCAATTAAAATGCATTTCTTAGAAATATTTTGAATAAAATTGTTTGTTTACATCTGATCATTATTTTTAATTAAAACATTAGAAGTGTTGGCAGGTCTAAAAAAAGACTAACAAAATTTTACTTAAATGAGCAGCTATAGAATTAAGAAAATAGCGTATGTATGTATGTAGATGAATGTATACACATTATAAAAATGTAACGTCAATAACCTCTTGAAAATAATTATTTTCAGGTATTTGTATAATCTTTTCAAATCTCCAATAACATAATCTGCTGTTTTGCCACAGCTTATTCTTAATGAAACAAGAAATAAAATAGGTCTCGTGTCATAACATACATACATACTATGTATGTAGGCGTATGTACTATATGTAGAAACTAGATTAAAAATTCTAATGGATGTGGATAAAATGCATCTTGGCTTCTTTCCTTCCACATGCCTGAATCTGTTCAAATCCAATAATAATGCATTCATATTCATGTTTCTGCTAAAAAAAACAACATCATCACACTTACAATTATAATAAATCTATGAAAGATGGCTTTGTATTATAGTACAGAAGATTTCTTCTACACTTTGTAAAAAAACAGCCGAAAGAAAAAAGTGAGCAAAAATGTTTTACCACTAACGAGCTGAAATCTTTATGGGCGGTTGCACCCAAACCCCCCCAAATGTAGAACTTTCAAATGTAAATAACTTTGTTCGTTGTTGTTGCAGATACTCCAACAGTGTTTCTTACAAAGTTGTGGTTGTTGTAGTCCTTGTTGTCATCATTTATGGCTCCCCATCTTTCCGTGGCAGTTTGGTTGGGAAGCGCGCTGCGCTTTTACCCCCATTTGTTCCCATTTGTTTCTTCGGCTGTGTTAGTGTGTATATGTGTGTCCGTACAAGTTTTATATTTTAATAAATTTTAATTATGCATTCACATGAAAAGATTATCAACTTTAGCTGTATGATGTTGTTGTAGCTGCTGTTCTTGTGTTCTTTTTCTTGTTGCATAAGTATCATAAGTTGTGCATTTTATTTTTTAATTACTACAACCTAAGAATAGGCAAGGTGGAGTTGTTGACTGCAAACACATAATCATCCATCACCTTAGAATTTGTCTTTCAATTGGTTGGATCTGATTTTCAACATCTTCGAAATCAACAACATCATACACGGCAGATATAAGAACCAGGTCATATGCTGATTTGGATTGACAAAAAGGACAAGAACGTGAATAATTACTGCATTACAGTAATTATTTTACAAAATTTTCATCTGACATTATCTACCAGTCCTAGATTTCCTTGAGATGTTCTATAGCTTGTTTGCACTTATGAAGATTAACTCACTGGATCTATTAAATCTTTGCTGTTTGCATATACCACTGAGAGGATTAAAGTGGGAGTCCGATGATTTTTATTTACATTTTAATATACATACATATATCAAGCTTTTTGTAAAAAAAAGTTATGTTGAAACTGAGGTATGGGCTATTGTTACTCGCGAACAGTTGTAATATACCATGACCTTTGAACGTACTTAGGTAAACTGAAGGGTTTTAGCTCGGTTCACCGATGGATTTTTAAAAACAACAATTTAAGCGGAAACTGTGGTCGTATTAATTATGTTAATTTTCAATTAGTGGTTTTACAACACAATGCAGAGCTTAATGCTCAAAGGAGAAGTTAAAGAACACACTTCAGAGTTGAAGTTTCTAATGTATGATCTTTTAATATATCCACTGTATCTACCTCAAACGGATGCTGACATTTTGAAGACTGAAAAATGTTTTTTTTTTTTTTGAAATTTTGCTCTAATCGGGACGCGCAGCTGGATTTATCTAAATATAGTATACATTTAGATAAATCCAGCTGATTGTAGTACTCGCGATTACGCGTTTTTAATGTATAACATGAGCGTGTAGCCTTCATAGGATCACAGTAATCTGCGCCCAAAGGCGGTATTGCCGCCTTTTCAATATTGTATAATCCCAGAGGGGATATTATTTATCAACCTATATTTGCATGAAAAACATCAAAATTATGTCTTTACTAACCACTAATATATTTTAAATATAAATGCAACATATAATAATTCAAGCTAGTGATGATAGGCTCAACATATTCGTACACAAAGTTTACGTTGTTCTACTATAACTACAAAATGATAACAACAGTGAAAATCATTAGATACATTTGAAATTACAATCTTCCAAAAAAAAAAAAAAAAAACATAACAGCGAGAAATTGATCAATAAAAAAGAGGCGTCAGAGAAAACTTTTTCCTTCGATATTCATACGACATTCTTCCAAAATCGTTCAGAAATCTTTACGAAGATTCGGAAGGTACCTCAGATTTGCTTACGACACTATTCCGTAATCTGTACGAAAATTCGGACGAAAAAATTCGCATTCCGAATTTCCCAAGGATTTTCTTCCGATTTCGTTCCGAATTCTGACCGAAATCGATTCGATTTCGATCCGACATTTCGTTCCGAAATTATTTCAACCACTTCATACAACTTTCGTTAAGATATCGTTACGATTTCGGACGTAACGTCCGAATTTTGTTCCCATTTCGTTACGATGTCGGTACGATTGGTTTGTTGGGTATGACCGACAGCATTTGTGATAGTATGTGTAAATTCCCAGCCAGCATTTGGAAGATTGTTTTTTCAAAAATCACATTGAGGGGTCATTTTAGAGTCCTTTTGGTGATCAAAAAATGATTAAGTCGCTTGTATGATCAGAAAGGGACTCGAAGGTGACTCCCTGTAACGATTGAAAAGAGTTCAAATTAAAATACAACAACAAATGTGTAGTAATCACAAATAAATCATTTAGGCGTTTAAAATGTGACTATTTTTTCGTTATTTATTGTCACATTTTGATCATCAGAAGATTGAAAAATGCTTAATCATCATGGTCATCCAATCCAATCAATGGTCATCCAGGTGTTTGAAAAGTGATTATAATTATGTATCTTCTGATCATATTTTGAACAGATAGGTGATTAAATACGGATTGTTTTGTTTTATTTTTGTTTTGTTGAAAATAATTCTCATATACATTTTCTACAAAACTTTGATATAAATGTAACGTATAATATTTAAGTATAGTACACATTGACAAGCAAAACTGACAGTCATCGAAGTCTATTTCGTGAATATCAAAGCCTAATTGAAAATTTTCTTTTATAATCTCTAAATAATACCGTAAATATAGTATTTCAAACGTTTTTGGCAAAATAAAAGTTGTTATTTGCCGGAAAATTGTCCTTAAAGTACGTTGACTGTCAGTTTTGACTGTTAGTGTGTACTTCCCTTAAGAGTATAGACAAACACAACCATGATACAATAAGAAGGTAGCAGCAACTGCCGTTTTTGGTAACATAAGATGCAGGGACGTACGCAGGGGGGGGCACGGGGGGCCCGGGCCCCCCCGAAATGGTTTGGTCCGACAAAATTTTTTGAGCTACTTTAACTAATTATTACGATTTCTTCTCTAGAATAATTTTTGTTTTTGAAATTTCAAATGAAAACTGATATTGTTCTGAAGGTTCTTTACTGAAAATGTACTTTATCAACAAGCTGTCTGAAAAAATATTTAAAATTTTTTGTTTGAATACGCTCTTTGAGAGAAACTTCTAGCAAAACTGAATTCCTTCCTTATGCCATGCCTGTGTTTTGGAATTTGTATTCAAAAGGATTACAAATTCCTTATCGTGCGGATTACAAATACATAAAATGAAGTGTCTATTGGATAATATGTACGACATATCAAGGGTTTTCCGTGGAGTATATCTCGAAAACCAATTAGAAAATTGATTTACTGCCTTCATCAATATTTTGTTTTCCAATTTTATATTAACTTATTGCTAAATAGTGGGAGAAAATAATGGAGAAAAAGTTATTGTTGTGAATCATAAAGTGATAATATCTGATATAAATAGCATACCCATCTGAATTTTTTCCTATCAGTATTTGTAGCTGAAAACAACCGTAAACGAAATAAATGCTCAAACTTTGGTTATTTGGTATCCCTGCTAGCATTTGGAAGACTGTTTGTTCAAAAATCACATTGAGGAGTCTTTTTAGAGTCCCTTTGGTGATCAAAAATTGATTAAGTCGCTTGTATGAACAGAAAGGGACTCGAAAGTGACTCCCTATAATGATTAAAAAGAGTTCAATTTAAAATACAACAACAAATATGTAGCAATCACAAATAAATCGTTCAGGTGTTTAAAATGTGACCATTTTTTGTTATTTATTGTCACATTTTGATCATCTGGAAGATTGAAAAATGCTTAATCAAAAAAGGCTCGTGCAGGTGTTTGAAAAGTGATTATAATTATGTATCTTCTTATCATATTTTGAACAGTTAGGTGATTAAAAACTGATTGCTTTGTTTTATTTTTATTTGGTTGTAAATAGAAAAATAAAATTCTCATATACACTTTCTACAAAACTTTGATATAAATGTAACGTATAATATTAAGTGTATATACAAACACATGTTCAGGTTTTGCCCAGTGAAATGAAGAAGCAGTATACTCACCACGCTACATAAAGGAAAGACATAACAAAGAAGAAAAGACAACAAAACAGAGGAAAGAAACAAAAAAGAATAAAGAGAAAATTATTTTAATTTATTTCGTCTAATAAAAAGACTCATATATGACTCCCTAAAGACTCGCAAACGATATGAACATGACTCTAAAAAAACTCGAAAAAGAGTCCCAAATTAATCAACAAATCACCAATAAATGATTGAAATACGACTCGAAAAAGACTTTATATACCATCAGAAAATGGGCAAAAATGACTCGAAAATAATGCAGAGGAAGACTCATTTGTGATTTCCTTAGACGAGTCGCCTGAGGTTATGTTTTCCTACCGACAAAGGAGTCATTTATGATCAGAAAATGAGCTCATATTCCAGCTTTTTAGTCGTGCAGTCGGATCAAAAAAGACTCGAATTTGATTAAAATTTTCAAAAAATGCTGGCTGGGATTGTATTAAAATCAGCTGTTATTTGTATTGTATATCACGGTGCTCTTGAAACAACTTTAAACGAATGAAGCTTACACCTGGGTTCATAGACGAAAAAAAAATAAGAAAACGCATTTTTAGGGTATTTCAGGTTTTGACCGTTTTGCTGAAAACCACAAGCCCTATCCAAATGGAACTAAAGAAAATGTTGTAGCTGTGAAAATTCTTGTTCTCTTATGATATTTTCTCTTATGATATATATCGTCTCCTTATAAAACAATGTCATTACTGCAATTTCCCAAATTAAACTTATATATCTTAAAAATGGTACAACCTAGGAAAAAATAAATCATCCAATCTTGTAGAGAATTTTCACAGCTACAACATTTTCTTTAGACTCATTTCGATACGATTTGTGGTTTCCAAGCAAAATCGTGAAAACCTAAAAAACCCTAAAATTGTGAATATTGATCGCGATTTATTTAAAAATCCCTCCGGCGATTTTTTCTGTTTTCTTTATTTTTCTTATCTATGAACATTACTGTTTCAGAATCCGCGAAATCTTCTCATGTGTAAGCGGTTTTCATCAAAAGTAAGATAAGGCGCACTGAGCATGATATTGTTTTATAAGGAGTCGATACGGTCAGTGCATTGTCTCAATTTGAACTTCTATATCTCAAAAACGGTAAAGCCTACAAAAATATCATTAAGAGCAATCTTGTGGAGAATTTTCACAGCTATAACATTTTCCTTAGACCCATTTACATAGGATTCGCGGTTTCCAAGCAAAACCATGATAACATAAAGAACCCCTAAAAATGTGAACTTAAATCGCGATTTATTCGAAAATCCCTCCGGCGATTTTTTTTGTTTCTAGATATTTCTCATCTATGAGCATTGTAGTTTCAGAATCTGCAAAAACTTCACAGGTGTAAGCACCATTCATTTAAAATTAGTTAAGGCGCACCGTGTAGTCTTAATGAAATTGAAATATAATGAATATAAAACAATGAAATATCTCAAATAAATCATTTTAAAAAGCGACTGAGTGCAACTAAAAATCAAATAATTTTATTCTAAAAAGTTAGCTTTTATTACTTAAAAATACCCAAAAACATCTTAAAACGCTTCTTGCATAGAATCATGCAAAATAAGTGATAAACATCTAAAATTGATTTCATCCTAGCTGCACCATGCCCTTGTAAAAATCATGACTTCTTTCACTTAAAAAGACATAGTTACTTGCACTCATAATTTAACCATTTTTTTGGCTACAAACAAATATGCAGTCTGATATTTCTTGCACCTATGATTATCTTTTTGGATACAAGCATTTTGCTGAGTAATTAAAATACCATGATATATACATCGCTTCTTGTATTCTTGAGAATTTTCTTTGCAAAAAGTTATTATAAATGTAAACATTGCTAAAATGTGAAAATTTTATGAAATGGATTCAAATCCGACATTGTCAAAATGTGAAGAACGGAATGCATTTTTAATGACTCTGCGTAGACTGCTTCTAAAAAAGCTATTCAATCACTACTTCACATAGAACAACTTCAAATAGATTTTGCTGGGTAACGCCAATAATAGAGAAGTTGTACACCCGAAATATTTCGAAGTTATTGTCGGAAAATTTATACGTTCAAAAATGGAGACGAAATTCGGAAACTTCCTGGCTTTACAATTTACAGAACAAAAATTGGCTATGTAGTCCGTATTCTATATGTCTATGTATGTAGACAAACCCGACTGCTACTTTTTCTTGATTGGTTGTTGGAAACCATTGATGTATCAGATGGAGTTTTTTGACTCAACTATCTTTTCAGGATATAGCTAAAAGGTTGCCGAGTTTGTTTTAAAGGTTTTTCTTCGATCATGTTTTTGTGAAGCCTCAAACAGTACTACGAGTTGGATTCGCAGTCTATGAGTCGTAGATTGCATCGCCCAGCTCCTGATATTTTTTTTTAATGTAACTTTCTGAATGTTTAGTTGGCTTTCATTGACTCTATCGCTTCTGGTAAAATAGTAAAGCTTTCGTGTTTTTAAGCAATAAAAGAATATTATTTTCTAACAATAATACAAAACTTTTTTAATGGCACTGAAATTAGTGTGTAATATATGCACTTTAAAGAAGAAACGGTGTTATGTTCGGGTCAAACTGTTTACATCCTCCAAACACTGTATATATCTATTCGACATATTCGCACTTTTTGCATGGAAGTTCTTTCACCAGAAGGATTTCCAAAATCCATATTAGTGACGATATTTTAAAAACTTATGCTAATAGCCTCAACAACACAACACATGGTCGTATGTCAAACTGTCCATAGTATCCTGAGGCTAAAAACTGACAAATTTTCCAAAAAAATTTCAAATGACGCCTGCCGACACTACGTGTTGCCTAGTCCAGAAGGTTTTTAGTGTCCCTCGTGAATAAAGTCATCAAAAACCCCTTTAAAATAGCTTTACGTAACGATACATAACATTTTTAATTTTCATGATTTTTGGTCAAGCTGGGCCCCCCCCGAAATGAAATCCTGCGTACGTCCCTGATAAGATGTCAAAATTTGACATAAATTCAATGCAATTGACACATTATGTTACCATCAGCTGGGCTGATAATGCTACCTTCTTATTGTATCATGAACACAACACATGTTCACTATTCATTCCGATAACAGAAAGCAAAAAATGTTATCGTAGTAAAAAATAGTAGCTTTTTGCAGGTTCTGGAACAGAGCAACTCTGTAGTGGAATTCTGTGACTCATTTTTTGAGTTACCGACAAAAATCGGTAACATTAAAACGCAAAATTATGAATGAAAAGTATCAATAAAAGTTGACAGCACTGTTGCTATCGGTAGAATTTAGCAGCAGCTTTATTTTGGTTGTTAACTTACCGAAAAATTTCGTTAATTACCGAAATTATAAACATTTTAATTTTAGCGATATTTGTCGGTAACTCGAAAAATGAGTTACAGAATTCCACTACAGGTAAAGGGGATAATTAAAAGTCATAGCAAAGCAGAAAAGACAACACAAAGGAAAGAACAAAAAAAAGAACAATAAAAAAAGAAAATTCTTTTAATGTTTTCGTCTAATAAAATGACTTATAAATGACTCCCTAAAGACTCATAAACGATAATATACATGACTCAAAAAAGACTCGAAAAAGAGTCCCAAATTAATCAACAAATCACCAATAAATGATTAAAATACGACTCGAAAAAGACTTTATATACAATCAGAAAATGGGCAAAAATGACTCGAAACTAATGCAAAGGAAGACTCATTTGTGATTTGCTTAGAAGAGTCGCCTGAGGTTATGTTTTCCTACCGACAAAGGAGTCATTTATGATCAGAAAATGAGCTCATATTCCAGCTTTTTAATCGTGCAGTCGGATCAAAAAAGACTCGAATTTGACTAAAATTTTCAAAAAAAAAAATGCTGGCTGGGTTATTGAACATTTGAGAATGTATTGGTCTGTTCCAGTACTGCAAGAATCTACTAATTTTTACTATTTTTTCCGATAACATAAAGGAAAAAATGTTATCGTAGTAAAAAATAGTAGCTTCTTGCAGGTTCTGGAACAGAGTAAATGTGTGAGTTTTTCAAGACTGATAAAAATCAAAACTGTTTTGATTTCAAAATGAGCCCCGCATCAGTCTGGTGAATCGTGATATCCTATGATACCCATATTGTCATGGTCGGCTGTAAAAATATGAGAGATAACATTGGTATTTACGGAACCTTGAAGGCCCATATCTCCGGATGTATGGACTTGTGCAAGACAACGTTTATATCGTTATACTCAGAACCCCAAGGGCCATATGATACAGAGACCTAAACTGGACTTGTTCCTTTTAAATCCCAAGTGTTTTAAATTAAAATTAATTAAATTTCAGATTTTATCTTCTTATTTTCTTCACATATATTGTTTATTTCTTCGCTAAGCATTGCAATATAAACGGGACATAACAAAATAAATATGTTATCTTAAGCTTGAGCTTTCCTTGAGGTGCCATTATAAATATATTATAAAATACATACATATGTATGTAGGTATTTCCAACGAACATACAATTTCAAGTTTTAGTATCCAATTTATTCTTCTAAAACATTATCCAACCACTGTTGTATATCATCCTTATTGTCTCCAGATGGTGGACGTGTAGTAGCATTTCCGAGTGTTCCGGGTGTGGCAGGTGCACTAATTGCTGGTGTATTTCGTCCAGACTGAATGCTGGCCTTTGACATTTGATCCGTAGTCATATTTAATAACTCATCCAGTTCATCGGGTGCCTCAGCCGCTTTCTTGGCATTAGAAGATTGAGATTTTTGACTCTTTGCTGAATTTGTTTTACGGCTAGCAGAGCTAATTTGGATACGTGGATTATCAATATGTTCCTTTAAGACATTCTGATAAGTCTTCTCTGCCAATTCGGCAGTCTTTTCCATGCCTACTAGCTGTTCATTGGTAAACATTGATGATGAAAAATCCATACGTTTATAGAAGGGAATAGTTTGAAGGCCCACATTGATTAGCTTTAAATTTAGTGTAAAATATTCACTCGCTTCAGTGTTATCGAGAAAGGCTTCATTCTCTGCCTGCTCCCACTGCTTTTCCGAAGAGAACTTAAAATGGCCACCAACAGACAAAGGCATTTGAGACATTAAATGGAAATCACCAGCTCTCATTTGTTCATTTTCTTCATCTTCCAGATTCATGTCCATATTGACATATTCCATTTGCGTTGTTACTCTTTGCCCACGACCTTTAACCCACTCATTTCGATCCATAAATCGTTCATCACTGGAGTCCACTACATCCACGTATCCTCTGATCGGTTCCTGTTTCTCTGAGCTGGACGAAGTTTTGCAATATTTACTTTTGTTGCGATAGAAAGTCTTCATCTTATGACGTTTGCTAGAAAAATTTATACGAATTTTCGAATTTTTGTGAGAATTGTAACCAATAGATACCAATAGATAGTACTAGACCTACTCTTTCGATCGATTGTCCTTTCCTTCCATTTTATTGTGGTTTCCTTGGAGATTTTTCAGGAAATTGCTAATTGTGGTGGTGTTGCCAGATGCGGGGGTATTTGCAACAAACGTAAACCTTGGATTTTTTTTGGAATTTTGGCTTCTTTAATAGTTTCCAATTTGATCCAAAAATATGTTATAAAAAAAATATAAAATTAAAAAAACAAAAACCATATGTTTTTTGTTTTATGTTTTTTTTGTGATATCATTTCCACGTGATTAGCTCAATCCACGTGATATCATCTCCACGTGAATGCTTGTTTTTCCCAAAGACATAGAACTGTAAAGATTGGACATAGTGCATAATGCAGTTCAATTTTGCTATTAAACCATAGAGGGTGTTTGTGTATAACATACAACTAACAGAACAGGACGTCAACAAAAACAAGTATAACATAGTTTTATGTCACCATATTGGAACATAACATTATGTTAGACCTCCAGCACCATCTGCCGATGTATAGTGGCAATGCAAATGTCCCATCTTGTTATATTTTATGTCTTTGTTTTTCCAAAGACATAGAACTGTAAAGATTGGACATAGTGCATAATGCAGTTCAATTTTGCTATTAAACCATAGAGGGTATTTGTGTATAACATACAACTAACAGAACACGACGGCAACAAAAACAAGTATAACATAATTTTATGTCACCATATTGGAACATAACATTATGTTAGACCTCCAGCACCATCTGCCGATGTATAGTAGCAATGTAAATGTCCCATCTTGTTATATTTTATGTCTTTGTTTTTCCCAAAGACATAAAAGATAATAAGATGGGACATTTCCATTGCTACTATACATCGGCAGATGGCGCTGGAGGTCTAACATAATGTTATGTTCCAATATGGTGACATAAAATTATGTTATACTTGTTTTTGTTGCCGTCGTGTTCTGTTAGTTGTCTGTTATACACAAACCCCATCTATGGTATAATAGTAAATTGAACTGCATTATGCACTATGTCCAATCTTTACAGTTCTATGTCTTTGTTTTTCCCCATGGTACCAAGGTACATTTATACAAGGTAGAAGTGACAATCAGCTGTGTTCTTACTTTTTTTGTAAATTTAGTTTTCAAAATGTAATAGAGTCTACTCATGAAATTTGAAACTTCGAAATTTGCTGCCATAAAATACTGTTTTTCTTCCTAAACGTGTAATAAAAATGACGTACGACAGTTCTGAATGCTTTATATTTACATTGTCATTCAAATTTGTTCTATTTTGGAGGATTTTCAAAATGTTTTTTTGTTTTTCCTGAGAAAATTTTTGGAACGACCCTATTATTCAATATTTTCTTTGACAATTAATTTTCAATACCAACAATGTTGTTTTTGTAAATTTGTTAGTTGTTGTAATTCATGCACATACCTTCTATAAATGTACCTTGCATGGTACAATTATTAAGCATGGCATACACTATCAAATTGGCTTGTCCATCCGATGAACTCCTTCTGTACGTGTGTGCTTGATAAGTGTGTAGCAAATCATTCAATCAGCCTTCAATCTGCAACCGAAATCTTCAAATTTTCCTCTAAAAAACGAATGAACTTAAATTTTTTATTTCTTTCCAAACACAATGTTTTCTTTTTTCAAAATTTCTTTTTGACAATTTTGAAAATAAACTATATTCATTGGATTGATGAGGTTTCATTTTGAAAATCAAAACTATTTTGATTTTCCTCAATCCATAAAATACACACACATTCTCATATTTTGAAAAATGTACACGTACTACTACAAATGTTGACATCAAAATTTGATAGTGTATGGGGCGCGTTACAGGTAAAAGCAAGTCCCAGCTAGTAATACTAGTGTCAAATACAATATGAAGTTTATGAAGTTTTTCTTTTCGTTAATTGTCAATTAATATTTATATATATTTTTTTTACTTTTTGATAAACAAACATTAAACACATATTTTTGAAGTTACCCCCCCCCATACCATTGCTATCGCAAACGATATCGTTTTCGAATGTTTTGCGATAGTTTTGCGGATATTTTGTTCGAGAACGACACACGAAAACGAATCAAAAACGATTCACTGGTCGCTCTGTTTGTGGCAGTAAAACTTTCGTTTTCGAAGTATCGATAATAATATTATTTTCGAATCAAAAACATTACGGAAACATATAATTTAGCGATACTTTAACGATTCATTTTAGATATCGCTAGAAGCTCTTTAATGTTATTATTATCGATAGTTTTGGTGTTTCATTTTCCATTCGTTCCCCAATAATTAAAGGGTATTTTAGGTAAATTTCAATACCTATATTTTTATTGAGTTAGGAAAGTGTATTGCAAAAACTAAAAATAATATAATTCTATGCAAGAATTGCAAAATAAACAGAAAACATAACAATTAATTCAAAGCATTAAATGGCGGGAAAACTAAGACTATATAGATATAAATTTCTTCATTTTTATTTTTAGATTCATCGAACTTTTGCTTTTCATATGTCATTTCGCGGCTTTTACAACCCTGTCATGAGCGTTTTACAACTCTGTCATCCAGGGAAAATCCCAGGTCAGCCACCATGTCACCCGGGTATATTTAAAACGAGAGAAAAGATATATGTCAAAAATTAATATTTAAAATAGACTTAATATAAATATACATACTCCGAATTGCAGTTTTTAGTTGCTGTTCACACGCCAAGAAACCTTTTAGGCCAGGTAATCGGAGAATATTTTCGACATCGATTGAATCTTCTGACACTATGTGTCCACTTCTTCCAGGGACGTAAACACGCGTCAAACGTTCTTCAACGTCAGGAGTCTCACCTTCAATGGATTCTTCATGCAATATGTATCCACTTCTTCCAGGGGCATAATTTTCTCATCTTATTCAAAAGTCCCTTCATCTGGTATATTTGCTCAGCTCCTAGGCTTTCGATTACAAGTTTCACAAAAATATTTTCAACTTTTCTTTTATAAAAAACATATAGCACAATAAAATTTCGCGATTGTTATTTACACAACTTATAAATAAACCAAATTCTTTTAATTCAACTAAATAAACGAATTCACATGAAACTTTTTACAAACTGATTTTAATTTGAAAAAATAAAATTTGACAACAATTCCAAATATTTTATTTTTGGCCTACACTATCGAAAAAACCCTTGTATTCTGCTCGAAAATAATATCACTTTCGAAGTTTTGTGGCGAACTTTCGAATAATATCCGCACTTGGTATGGGGGGTATAGACTTCACGAGTAATATGTACGTGCGAACTTCGAATAAATAGATCCACAGGATGCAACTTTCGAATAGTTTAGCAATCTGTAAGGATGGTGTAAGAGAACAAAAGGCCGTGTAAAATTGTGTGTCAGGCATTGGCGGATACAGGTCAGTGCTATATTTATTTAGTGTCAAGTGGGTATTTATGTACTTAAAAATATATCATTGCAGACAAGGATCTGATGGAAAACATTATGAATGAAATTGCAATATATTGCACTGTGAATTATACGGAATAAGACAATTGCAGAGTATGGTTCCACTGCTATCATGGAACTTCAGTCGTTTTTTTTTTTTTTTTGTTATGACGAAGCAGATTTGTTCGAAATAGCCCTAGTAGGCACCTCTTGCTAAGGAAGAGTTATCAGAACACCAGTTAGAAAGATAGAACGTTTTCATCTTATGACGTTTGCTAGAAAAATTGATACGAATTTTTGTGAGATTTGTAACCAATAAACAGTACTAGACCTACTCTTTCGATCGATTGTCCTTTCCTTCCATTTTATTGTGGTTTCCTAGGAGATTTTTCAGGAAATTGCTAATTGTGGGGGTGTTGCCAGATGCGGTATTTGCAACAAACCTTGGATTTTTTTTTGGAATTTTGGCTTCTTTAATAGTTTGCTAATTTGCATCTTTGTGTTTATTTCAGCTCGAGTCCATATTTTGTTGTATTCAAATATTTGAATAACAACAAAATGTTTTACAGTGGATATGAAATTGATTAGTTGCGGGCGGAGGTTGGGAAGACTATAGTTTCAGTTGTCACCAAACAACTTCATCAGTTCCCTTTTGCCGCCGACTCTGTATCGATAAACAGGTCAATAAGCCCATCCAGCAAATTAAACAAAATGAGAAATTTGCTGTATGGCCCTAAAGCTGATTACCCTACAATTTGAGTCGAACTAAAGAATTTCATATCCACCACTGTTTTTATGTCGTCTTTGCTTTGCAAAGAATACGAACATTTGAATGTTGCTTCAATAAGCGGGGGTAAAACAACGAGAAAGTTGTTGTTTTTGCATTACGCATTGATCAACAAGGCCGTGCTGATGCCTATTATTGTTGTTGGCGTTTTCATTGTTGGACTGCAGAATTTTACATCTTTGTGTTTATTTCAGCTCGAGTCCATATTTTGTTGTATTCAAATATTTGAATAACAACAAAATGTTTTACAGTGGATATGAAATTGATTAGTTGCGGGCGGAGGTTGGGAAGACTATAGTTTCAGTTGTCACCAAACAACTTCATCAGTTCCCTTTTGCCGCCGACTCTGTATCGATAAACAGGTCAATAAGCCCATCCAGCAAATTAAACAAAATGAGAAATTTGCTGTATGGTCCTAAAGCTGATTACCCTACAATTTGAGTCGAACTAAAGAATTTCATATCCACCACTGTTTTTATGTCGTCTTTGCTTTGCAAAGAATACGAACATTTGAATGTTGCTTCAATAAGCGGGGGTAAAACAACGAGAAAGTTGTTGTTTTTGCATTACGCATTGATCAACAAGGCCGTGCTGATGCCTATTATTGTTGTTGGCGTTTTCATTGTTGGACTGCAGAATTTTACATCTTTTGGTCTGTTCCTTTACTTTTAAAAATGGTAACAGTGGCAAAAAATGGTAAAAGTGGTGAACTGGTCTCATATAAATTGTATGCTTTTTAAAGTAAAGGAACACTTTGCAGGTTAAAAATGGTAAGAAATGGTAACCTCAGGCACGTAAAGGAACAGAGCTTTTGTGTTTATTTCAGCTCGAGTCCATATTTTGTTGTATTCAAATATTTGAATAACAACAAAATGTTTTACAGTGGATATGAAATTGATTAGTTGCGGGCGGAGGTTGGGAAGACTATAGTTTCAGTTGTCACCAAACAACTTCATCAGTTCCCTTTTGCCGCCGACTCTGTATCGATAAACAGGTCAATAAGCCCATCCAGCAAATTAAACAAAATGAGAAATTTGCTGTATGGCCCTAAAGCTGATTACCCTACAATTTGAGTCGAACTAAAGAATTTCATATCCACCACTGTTTTTATGTCGTCTTTGCTTTGCAAAGAATACGAACATTTGAATGTTGCTTCAATAAGCGGGGGTAAAACAACGAGAAAGTTGTTGTTTTTGCATTACGCATTGATCAACAAGGCCGTGCTGATGCCTATTATTGTTGTTGGCGTTTTCATTGTTGGACTGCAGAATTTTACATCTTTGTGTTTATTTCAGCTCGAGTCCATATTTTGTTGTATTCAAATATTTGAATAACAACAAATCAAGAAATTTGTTATTAAAAAATACAAGAAAATAAAAAAGAAACAAAAACTACTATTGAAACCATAGCTTCGTTCCAGTACCTTTTTAATGGTAAAATGTTCAAAAGAGAAAACTGTCAAAAATGAGTTCAACGCACACATTTTTCCAAAATGTACGGCAACGGAAAAATCGCAGAAACGTCAAAAAATCTGGAACAAATGTCAAAGTCGGTGTGTCAGCCAATCGGAAGCCGGCAAACATGTTGCACATTTTTGCTCGCTCAACTTTGTCGTGTAAAAAGTTTCTAAAGAGAAAGCCATTCAGCGCCATCTTTGTTAAAAGAGAAGTGAACATTTTGCAACTTTTTTGGTGTACGGGAACGCATTTCGGGGAAAAATGTTCAAAATGTGTAAAAACTTTTTAGTTCTGGAACGCAGCTCATATGTTTTCTGTTTTATTTGTGATATCATTTCCACGTGATTAGCTCAATCCATGTAATGCACGATGGGGCCAATCATATTGAAATCGGTTCAGAATTGGATATAGCTCCCATATATATGTTCGCCCGATTTCAGGAAAATGATTGACCAAGCATGCAAATTCCATCAAATTACAATAAAATTTGGAAAATGTTACGAAATTCGGACTACAAATAAGTTTGTCAAGTTATATTGAAATCGGTTCAGATATAGAAATAGCTCCCCTATATACATATGTTCAAATTTCATGGTTTTGTCTGTGGTTTGTTATAAGTTAATAAAAAAAGGTTCCAAATTTAGTAAAAATCGGCTAAGATTCCGCCACAAAAGCCAAAGTTTGCGATATCTTTGAAATTATATATTATTATTATATACGTCTATTAAATTTTTCCGAAATCCAATTGGTAACATTAATGGGTTTCCGATTGTTCGCCAACCAAAACATAAAAATGTCCATATTTTTAAGTATTACGACATCTGAAATCAGATTTTTATGAAAAGGCGCAGATAGGCGCAGCTAATTTTTTCACAAAATGATAGTACACATTAATACCTTTCACCACATATATATAATATCTTAGATCTACCTAGATCTCAAAAGTTATACTCCAGAGAACACATGGAACATGCTACTAATGCTAACTAAAGAGCAAATAAAGAATTATTTTATCGCAGTTTACCCATCTAAAATATATAAACGAATTATTTTATCGTTTAGACATCATAAATATTAGTCTTTGTTGATTAAAATCAACTTTGTACATCAAAACAAATTTAATTTTTCCGCCTTGTTTACAAATTTTTACATTTTAAATTATTTTTAGTGTAGCAATTCACCGATGCATCTACCTTGTTTCTTGTGCCAGCTTGCAACTTTTTGTATTTTCTAGCAACATGTTGCAAAAAACGGAGTTGTATACGAGGATTTATGCCAGATTTAAAACAAATCCACTCAATAGGAGGATTTATTTTTGTATGGTAGATTTTGGCTGGATTTAGCAAATAAAACCTGATAATGCGCTAAATCCGGCTTGGTTTACATTTACGAAATCCACTCGATTTCAACTGTCAATTCCATAGCTCAAACGTCAAATGAAATCTCATCTGGATTTCATTTGACTTTTAACCTATGGATTTGACAGTTGAAATCGAGTGGATTTCGTAAATGTAAACCAAGCATAAGTCCCATGCCTAAATACGTCCGTGTTCTCAAAGTGTGTGGTATTCTTATGAATGGTACCGAAATATGTACGTCGAGCGTATGATATTTAAAGTTGAAAATGTTCAACTTTGACAGAACGTACGATATATGTGTGTGTTTTGTATTTTGAAAACAAAAGCGCAACAAAACATCAAATAATTGTAAAGGAAAATTGTAGCTTCGTTCCCGTACTTTTTTATAGTAAAACTTGTAAAAGAGAGAACACACAAAAGTTTTTTGAAATAGTTCGGGAACGGAAAAATGGAAAATACGTCAAAAAACTGGAACAAACGTCAAAGTCGACGTATCAGCCAATCAGACGCCGGCAATCATGTTACTATTTTTACACGCTAAAGAGAGCGCCATTCAGCGCCATTTTTGTTTAAAGAGAAGTGAACGTCCAGCTAAAATGGCTAAAGCTAGGAGCTTGAAATTTTACGAGTAGGTCAATGTTGGTGCAAATGTGCGAGATAAGGCCGGGTTTGGCAAAATTCGTCCTGGAACCATAAAAAATAAGAGCAAAAATCCTTATTATTCACTCTTATTACTCACTTATGTACTTAGTTGGCAACACATTTGTCAAATTAAATGCTATAGTTTTTTAATACCGTAAAATATCACAAACAATTTCAAATTTTGTAGTTTACTTCTAGGCGCATTTATTTTATCGTAAACCAATATATATTGGAAAGACAATGAAGGTTGTTATTTTCCATTCCAACAGATGGCGCAGTTGGTGATAATGTTATAAACTTCAAGTAAGCTATAAATCGTCTTTAATAATTTTGTTTTCACATAACAGGTGTCGCTCAAAAGATTTTCTTTCGTTAAAATCCATTTTGCAATTTTTGTTTTAATAATTTTAAATTACATTGTGTAATATATATCTATTTTGTCTTATCTCTTATCTGTAAGTCATTTTGTAATATGAAATAATGTTGTAGTTTCATGCTGTGTTGCGATGCCAATTGGCCAATAGGCTTCTATCGCAATGTATAAATAAATAAAATCCAGTTAGAAAAAAAATGATTACAACCAATGAATTTGTAAAAATTTTGATTTTCAATTTCAAACAAAAATTATTTCAATAATGTTTGGTTTGTTGAACATATGGGTTGCTGCTGAAGACAAAATTAGGGTATTAATGTTGAGATTTTCTTTATAATTGTGTCACTTCCGTGAACGAAGTAGCGGGCACATGCTAGTATATAATATCTCTATAATAAAGGAATTATTTATTTTTATTATAAGAAAATTGATACTGGTGTTGTTTTGTTTTTTCTTTTCTTGGTTTATTTTCGTTCATTCAGCCTGATTACGGTTGGCGTAGTCGTATCCTAAATTGCAAGTTGACGTGCTGAAACGACTGATTGGTATTACGAATGTATTCGTACTAAACATCTGCACAAGCCACTTGTTTCTCCATTCAAGCCTTGGACCAAAAAACAAGATAAGTCGTTGTATGTCAACGCTACAAACGAGTCAAGTAAATCAACTCAACGAAATTTTCAAGACCAATCAAGCTATGCCGACTCAACGAAATGTTCTAGTCAATCAAGCCACACAACGAAATGTTCAAGTCAATCAACTCACACAACAAAATGTTCGAGTCAATCAAGCCACACAACGAAATTTTCAAGACCATCCAAGCTACACAACGAGATTTTCAAGACCATCCAAGCCAAACCAACCACCACGATAAAGTTGCTCAACACAACAGCTGAGTGGTGCGTCATAAAATATGTGTAAACGACAAATGTTTGAACAATTCAAAAAGTTCTACCTGTTGGAGTGATGAAATGTCGTGTGTGAATTAGATTACATAAATAAGAAAAACCTTAATGAAATTCCCATAAATTTTATGACATTATGATACAATAAACGATTTTTTTTTTTTTTTTTTGAAAATTAGGATTTTTACTTTCAGGTGGTTTATTACCTTAGGAATGTCCTCTCATAACATTACATCATAAAATCTCAATGATTTAAAAGAAACTCGATAATCGAGTAAACGTTAAAACTATTTTGGCATAACAAAATGATTATGGAGGTCAAAATAAACATCGCCAATACTGCAATAAATGAATGAAATGATGTTACCTACTTTCCACGTGTAATGTGATGTGTGGCTTACTCTATGTATCGCTGCTCTTAGTGGTAAGCTCATACATCCATTGACATCTTCACAAAAATGTCTGTAATTTTTAATACAAATTACCGGCATTCCAGAATATTTGATTATTATATAAATATTGTTAGGTTTTTTAATTATTTTTTATTGTATAAACGGTAGAAACCCTTCCTGAAAACCCTGAAACCTAGAGAGAAAAAATGGTAGATTATTAAAAAAATTTCACCGTTTTCATTTTTAATATACATAAAAATATTATAGACTTCACTTCTTCCAGTTTTTTTTAACTGTGGTATATTCTCCACTACTTATTTTTTCTTTTATATTTTCAAAATTTTCCATATTTTCACTACTTAAACACAACCTTTCTATTGTAGAACACACACACAAATGATCACAACATTCGCTCAAGCGACCACAATATACCGCACAAGCGACCACAATGATCAAAATGAAACGCACAAGAGACCACAATGATCAAAATAAACGCACAAGCGACCACAATGATCACAATATTCGTACAAGTGACCACAATCTTGAAAATGGCACGTTGTCACTTACAGTCAATCAAGCTTGTGATCGATGTGGTCAAGCCTATACAAGCCATCACACAATGACTCACTTGAACTAATTCATAACTGTGATTTGAATCATTCGGCTTAGTTTGTGCGAATGACTTGAATGAATCAATAATGTCTTAGTCTTGAAAAATGTCAGTTCATTTAAGACGGCACTTGCAGCACTTTAATTCGTACTTAAAAATATATTAAATTTGAAAGAATTCTTTTGGTAACAAAAATTAATAGAAGTGTTAGTAGATCATGTTTAAACTTTTAATTGGCGTAGACGTTTTTGTAGTTGTTGTTGTATGCTTATTTTTTTATTTTTTATACGAGGACTCTAACAGATTTTCAATAGAAAGTCATCTGACATCTGATAAAAACACGAACTGCCAGTTTCTGTATGTCAAAAGAAAGAAAGAATACTACCAAACTCGTGTGTGATTTTCAAATTTGTTTTTTGTTTTGAAGCAAAAACAAAGGTAAACATATTTCGAAAACTAAAGTTTGGACGTGTTTCATTCGCACACTTTTTCGTTTTGACATACAGAAACAGCCTGGAAATTTATCATACGAAAATTAATAAAAGTATTGAACTTTTTATTTATTTTAGTATAGTCTTGTGCCAGACTATGAAAATTTTCATGAAAATGTTTTGAGCTTATGGGTAAGAAGGGAGAAAGGGAGCTCCTTCACCTCCGCTCTCTACTAAAAGCTATACAGCCCTATTCTGAACGCATGGGAGTTGGGAATTTTTTCCCATTCCCACATTTTCGTATTCTGAACAAAATTTTGTGGGAGTTTTTTTCCCATTTCCCATCTCCCCTCATTATGAATGAAGTTCGAATTGGGAATTTGTTCCCATGGGAAAAAAGTATACATTCTCTATCTTGAATTGTGGGAGAATTTTGTGTCTTTTTGTGGGAAAAATCTCCCCAGCAAACAGTGTGGGAGTATGAAAAAAAAAAAAAATTCAAGAAATTTCATATTTTTATGAAATTTCATATTTTAAGACATCTACACGACAAAATTATTGCAAATATTTATAATCGCCAAGTGTTTGCTTAATAAAAGCATACAAAATGTACTGTAAAATATGTCATTAGTAGACTTCGGATTTTGCATATTCTTATATGATACAAAAACCTGCAAGAATCTAACATGTTTTACACCGATAAAAAATTTTCCTTTATGTTATCGAACAAAACAAAAAAAGTAGTAAAAATTAGTAGATTTTTGCAGTTCTGGAACAGACCATATGTATTGAAATACGAGAAAAAGAGTCATGGTTGATTCTATTAACGCAGAACAACAAGTAAAAACAAATCAATTTCAAAAGAATTTTTGGTAATAATTATTAAAATATATATTCGAAAATAACCATAATATATACAATCTTTACAACTATTATTCATTTTCGTAATATAACTTTCGGGTTTTTTAAATCAGACGACCAACGTTCTATTGAAAACGTGTTAGTCTCCTCAACGACACGACAAAGATCACAGGCGTACATACATATATGCCAAATTATTGCAATGTTATTCCATTTTCCGAAATGCCTTTTCTTGAATAGGATCGCTATTTTTGAACGTAAAAGCTTGAAATTTTGCAAGGGCATGTGTTTTAGTTCTAGATTCAATCACAAACGTATTTTATTATTATTATTTTTTTTTTTTGAGATACGTCTTCGGATTTTTATGGTGACGATATGTAATAACAAGCAAAAATATGTAATAATCGAGAAAAATATCCGAACTTATCTTTTTGAATTTTTTTAAAAATATGCAAAATACTAGTTCTAGGAAATAGTAAATAAGTAAAATAAGTAAATAAGAATAAGTAAAACTAGCGATATACTCGTTAAACCCCTAACTAAAATTACTCGGTATCAACATACAATTTTTAAATTCGTTACAAACTTAAAAAGTTCCTATTACTTTTTACATAAAAATTATGTTTGCCTACTAATTAAAAAATGCTTACACCAATTCGCACAATCTGAAGAAAATGTGCTTATTAGAACAACATCACACATCGTTGACTCCATTCACTTAAAAAATCCATAAATCAATGCACGGTTGTTGAATTAAGTAAGTTGTGCTTTTGCTAATCTAATTCAAAAACCGCGAATTCAATGCAAATAGGCATTTTGTATTAAAAAACAAAATTACAGCCCCCTAAAAGTATGCTATCATAATTTGGTGTAACTAATTTCGAATTTCGAAAATTCAATTCCCATGATTTGATGTTCCCACGTCGTTGAGAATATGGAAAACGTGGGAATGGGAAATTTCGCTCCCATGGGAAACAGTTCCCATGGGAATGTTCAGAATAGGGCTGATAATATTTTCATGTATTATTTTCAATGTCTGGCACAAGAGTATTTTCCAATATACATATTTCATTAATCATTGCCAAAAAAAAAAACTCTTTTGAAATTGATTTGTTTTTATATGCTGTCGTTAAAAAAATCGGTCACGACTTTTTTCGTATTCCAACACATACGTGATACCGATTTGTCGTATCAAAAAAAAAAATAAATGTTATTTATAACCCAAGAAATCCGTCCTGGGAATGATGAATGTGTTTCTTTCGATATTTTACGGATGTAAGATGCTATAAAATAAAAAAAAATCGTATAATTTTCACCATATAAAAAATGTAAACTACGCCTACGGCACTTGAACGCATAGACTACGCCAACCGTAATAAGCTTATTGCTTTCGCAAACATAGGTTATGAAAAATAATTAAGAAAATGACTAAATATATGCAAATAATAAAAATATAGAAAGTCTGTCTGAAGACCGTCCATGACGGCCTTTTTCTATTAACTGTTAAACCATTATTAGCTGCAAAAATTAAGTTTCTCTTTAAGAATATCTGGGGCTCAATTCTGTTTCTATGAAAATGTGAAATGAAAACTTTTATAAAGGAAAAAACTGTCAAATGAAAAAAATTATAAAGGAAATATTTTTCATTTCAAATTTTCATAGAACAAGAATCCAGCCGCAGAAATTAACTATTTATGTATGTGCTTGGAAAACACATGTAAAAGACAAGACAAGTAACACGGCGTTTATATTATAGCCTTTTGCAAGGTTAACCTTGTTTATGAGGATTTGTTTGAAATATAAGCAATGGAATTGACATTTAAAACCCAGTCGGTTTGTTAAATCCGGTTATATATAAACGGGGTATAAGCTATGTATACTTTATCGTATTTTATTGGTATTGTAAAATATAATTGTAATACAAAAGTATCTAAGCCAAATCATCGACAAATGATGCTGCTATATCCTCTAAAAGCTTATCATCGTCAATTTCCTCCATTTCTTTCCCGTCATCATCGCTCTTTGCTTTTTTCCTACATGGCTCATCCTGGGATACTTCGTCGACATGCTGTACAAGTGGGCTATCACAATCCTCAACACGTAGGATAATATCAGGAGATTTAGGATTTTCATTAAGATTATCAGTAGTAGTGCCATTTTCCTCAGCACTGTTAACACTATTTTTCGGTGAATCAGCAGGTACAATTTGGCAGTCGTCGCTATCATCCTGTTCTTCTATCAAGTTAACTTCATTATCATTAGCCGACTCCTCACCAATCTTATCCTGATTATCTTCGTTTCTTGGCTCAACCATTTCGACGTCATTGTCGCTTGATACATCTACAACCTGACTAACAGAGTTGTCTGATAAATTACTAGTATCTTCTTTGGTAGCATCGGCATTACAGTCATTACCATTACGATCTTGTACTTCTTCATGTTCTTGTTGATTGTAGTCTACATCATCACGTTCATCTCCTTCGTCAGAGTCTCCTTCGGTACCATTAAATGCGGCGCCAGAATCACCCAATAGCCGTTCTTGTCCCAACATTATGAAAGCATTGCGAATTTCACGAGCATCAACAGGAAAGATCAACGATTCCTTTTGTGGATGAACAAGTTTCTCCAGATTTTGTAAAATTCTAGTACATTGATTGCGAACTCTCATGCTTCCATCTCGACATCCAGCATTAGTCAGCAAACCCAAAATTAAATCCATAGGTGGAGGAGACAAGTGATGAGGTGTTGATACTATAACGTAAAGGACATTGTAAATCTCAAGACGACACTGTGCGCTTGTGTATAAATGGTCCATATCAGCTGCCAATTCGTAGAAGTTTCCACAAATTTGAACTAACATTGTTTGTAGAAGCTTGATTTTTGTCGGCTTGAGGAAACTCGAAACGGACAGCAGCAGTTCTTGTAGACAACGCAGGGCAGCAATGCATACCAATTGCTTTTTGTCATCCCTCTGAGGTAATGCTTTTTTAACGGTCTTTATACTGCTTTTGGATATCTTAGATCGCTCATTTTGGGCTTTGTGCAATTGACGTTTCATTTTCTTGGACAAATGCTTACCGGACCCTGCGCAGACCTGCAATGTAAGTTCATTTTGTTCCGGCGTAATATCCATTAAAATTTCATTGATTAAATATTCCGCAATTGAATCGCAACGACTACCACTGCCTTGAACTTTACACCAAAGAGAAATGCTATCATAGATCTTAGCTCGTAGCAAAGCAAATGGTTTTTGTTTACCATAGCCTTCATTTACCGCTGTCGATTTCATAATATCCATTAACAGGCCTAATATCAAGTTATAATAGGGTAATGTGTGTGCCCTTAGAATCGATACTACCACATCTAGCAGATGCAACAGATCTATGTGGATCTTTGGCATTAGCAATGCTAAAGCAATGTTATCGGTTATGGGATTTTGATGTAGCAGATTCAAAGTTACACTCAAACCACGATTAATTATCCCCAAAAGCATCCTAGGCAGCAAAGGTTTCTCAGTTGGAAATGGTTCTTTCAGTGCCGCTATGAGATATTGTACCAAGTTGTGACATCTTATATAGAGTTGGGCAGCTCTATTGACAGGTTCATCCGACAACACCAACTCATCCATATTAAGTTGTTCGTTTACAATATTATCATCCCATATTTCATTACAATTGGCAAACATATCATTGAATATGGCATGTATACTGCCCACCAATTGTGTTTGATAGTTCTTCCATTGTGATTTGTGACTGGAACTACGAACCTCGCCTCCACTTACCTGTTGCATTAGGTGTAAACATTTTCCAGTGTAAGCAACAATGTCGGCATCAAGGGAATCATGGAATTTTGCCAGAAATTTTTCAATTGTTTTTCTCGATGGGCCACTTGAAGCTGGATAATTTCTCAAGCATATCTCCACACAACGAAGGGCATGTCCAACGCTTTCTGCAGGGACGTAATTCAATGATTCATATATTTTCGAAAGATGGCCACTAGCAAAGGATTTCGTTATATCTGCCGATTGCAACGATTTTGAGGTGATTTTTCCCAAAGCCTCATAGGCCAGCATAGATTCATTCGGCTGCATGTGAGCATGGCAGGACTTTAATGCCAGAGATGTCCAAAGATTTCCAGTCTTGTTAAAAACATCATCAGTACATTGGTCAAGGAATTTATTCAATAAACGCAGCCCCAACAAACGTGATGATGTTTTGGAGAGGAGAGAGCTAATGTTTTGAATGACATCTGCAAGACGATCAGCCTGCAAGCCAAATACTTGGTCATCCAAACCCTCCACGTAAATATTGAAAAAATTGTTCTCTGATGAAGAGACACTGTGTATTACTTGTAGAAGTCCTTCGGTTGCCATCACAAAAGGCTTTTAATTGAAGATGTTATTTTCCAAATGTACCAAACAAAAATTATAAAAACGTGCACCCAAGGTGTTACCAGATCGACTGTCTCTTCGGGATGAGTGCAATGTGAGATGGTAACAAATAATAATAAAGATAGTGCTGGTTCAAACCATGGCAAATAGTTGCATGCAATACATTTTTATTGGTCTGTTCCTTTACTTTTAAAAATAGTAAAAGCAGCAAAGGTAGTTAAAGTTGCGAACTGCCCTCATATCAGTTATATGCTTACATGAAGTAAAGGAACGCTTTTCGAGTAAAAAGTGGTAAAACTTGAAGATTCTTGCACGTAAAGGAACAGAGCTTATCTGTGTTGGTAGAGGAAACAATGAGAACGAAAAGTCCCGGACCACACTACAGTAATTTCACTGAAATTTCGATATGAAAGGAACAAATTGAATACTCTACCACCTGACGGAAAAAATTTGAAAATTTTTTTTAAATTGTAAGTTTTTCCTAAGTAACCGGCCTTCGGCCGGGGATTTAAGACTTTCTCCTATGGACAGGAGCCAATTTAGGGCACGAAAACAACATTTTTTTTTAATTTAATATTTTTTCTTACTTTAACAAGGGAATTTTCTGAACTTACGATGTCCATATCTCGGGAAGTATGGACTTCCCCCCGGAAAAGTTTATATATTTGTGATCAGGACAACAAGATCTACTTGTGGTAATTTTTCCAGATTTTTCCGCCAGGTGGGAGAGTATTCTATTTATGCCATATGAAATTATGCGTCTCTAGATCGACGTCCATAGTAGAGTAAAATCATAAAATTTCTGTAGTGGGGAATTAACACCTAATTTCATGAAATTTTTTAATGAAATTCACGCTAGTGTGGACCGGGACAAAAGTATTTCAACGATGAAATGGTACATAAAATGGTATCGCTCGTTTACTCAAAGAGTGACACATCTCAAAAAATCTAGTTTCGAAAAAAACGCGTTTTAAGTTGGCGATTGAAATTTGACTTCCCATCTTAAAAAGATTATTACACAAAAAGTAAAAAGAAACTACTTTGACCATATTTTGTAAACAGCTAGCCAGATATCACTGCTAATTTTTTGTGCAAGATCAAGCATGATTTGAAGTGTTTTAGTGCTCCAAAAACTCAAAAAAACCTTTTGGTTGAATTATGCCAAACTCGTAGTAAATGAGCTGTTTTAGAGATATCGACATGACAAAATTTGACACAAGATAAAATGGAAGTCGTAGAAAAAATAGATATTTTTAACTCAGAAAACGTATTTTTTGAGTTATGCCACTCTTTGAGTAAATGAGCGGTATGTAGTTTAGGCGTGATCAGCAGTTCAAGCCCTACTTTTGGTAAATATTTCAGATCGATCCGAATCCAGTCCAAACATTCAACCTGCTCCCACTACGTGTTCAACATGTAGATGAAAAAAATGTAAAACACACACAAGGAAAACACATGGTGGAATATAGCCTCTACTAAAATTATGTAAAAACGTATGCGTTTTTTCTATATTACGGAAAATGAAATTGCATGCAAATTATTTCCCTGTGTAAACAACCTCATATGTCTTTACTTCGTGTATGCAAAGTAAATTGATAGCCTTAAATAAGTAGTGGTCAAAAGAAAAAAAAAAAAAAACACACGGCAACTGCCCGAACACACGTTTTTTATTGTTTTTATTTATTTTTCGCAAAGAATATAACTGATTAATTTTGAAAGAATTGTGAAATTCTTGTCGATACTTAAAACAATGTCAAATTTCACATGCATCAATTGTAGCGTAAAATTCGCATCGGCGGATATACAAAGAGAACATTACAAGACCGATTGGCATCGTTACAATCTTAAACGTCGTGTTGCTGAATTGCCTCCGGTCACAGCAGAAGATTTCCAATCCCGTGTCCTTCAAATGCGTAATGCTGAAGCCACTGCCAACGAGGAGCGACAAATGAGCCTGTATTGTAATGCATGCAGAAAACAATTTGGTAATCAAAAAGCCCATGATAACCATTTAAATAGCAAGAAACACAAAGAGAACTTGGTGAAATTCGAAAGGGAAAGTGGAAACGAAGCAAAGGAAGTGACCACTAAATCCTTAATACAGCAAAGACCACATCCTGCCATAGCTGCCGCTGCACAAGGAAAGGGAAAGTTTGCTTTGAAACAAGCCGAACAAGTTGTCGAGTATGGTGATGATGACGATGATGATGATTACGAAGATATTGAGGAAGAGGAAGTAGATTCTGATGAACTGGATGACGAGATTGCCGAAAGTCCTCTTAAGGAAAATGATTGTATATTCTGTGAACATAAAGCTGAAGACCTTGTTGATAATTTAAAGCACATGTCCGTTGCTCATTCCTTCTTTATACCTGATGTGGAGTATTGTACAGATGTGGAGGGATTGATACATTATTTGGGTGAAAAAGTGGCCGTGTTTTTCATATGCTTGTGGTGCAATGATAGAGGCAAGACCTTCTATTCCTTGGATGCTGTAAGAAAGCATATGCTTGATAAAGGCCATTGTCAAATGTTACATGAAGGTCTGGCCTTGGCTGAATATTCGGATTATTATGATTACAGTTCCAGTTATCCAGATCATGTAAGTTGGATGCAAAATTTTTATTAAATGGGTTGTTATTAATTTTTCACATACATTCGTAGGAAGAAGGCATGGATGTTGATGAGGAAGTCGTTCCAGAGCTATTGGATGGTGATGAATATCAGCTTGTTTTGCCATCAGGTGCTACAATTGGTCATCGTTCTTTACTGCGTTACTATAAGCAGCGTTTGAATCCAAATCGCGCATTGGTTCCAAAGAAATCAAGTAAATTGCATCATGTTTTGAGCACTTATCGTGCATTGGGCTGGACAAAAACTGAACAGAAACTGGCTGCTCGTAAGGCTCACGATATACATTTGATGAAGCGAGTCCAAGCCAAGTGGCAAATGAAAGTGGGTGTACGTGCTAATAAACTACAAAAGCATTATCGTGCTCAAGTTATGTTCTAAGTGATGACATATACCTATATTCAGTTGCGCTTTGTTTTATGTCATAATGAAAGAATTATAATGCTTAGCTAACATATTTAATGAAGTTCATTAGATTTTTTAAATACAATTACAAGACCGATTTGTAATATATTTTATTAATAAAGGAAATAAAGTGTACAAAAATCGAAAACTCAAATATATATATATATATATATATATATTGAAGGGGACCTAATGCAATTCGACCAATGGCAATTTAAGCTCACACAGAATGGTTTAAATTGTAGAATAAAGTGCTATTTCAGTACTAAGATGGATTTTAAGATCTGAAAAAAGTTAAGTCAATTTTTTCCATAAGTGTAGATATGGAACAACTTTTCTAAAGTCATTAATTCATGTCAAATATAAATATGTTCTTCAGTCAGTTTCAAGCAATTGAAACACAGACTATAAAATGCGATTATCTCAAAACGGGAAAAATGGTGTATGATATATGCTATCGTAAACAGAATTGTCTACGACTCTGTTCTCGTATTTTAACGCCATACGCAATACCGATTTGTCGTATCAAAAAATTATGTGTTTAACTCTAGAAATACTTCCAAAGCATGACGAATTTGTTTCTTTCATTATTTTATAGATCTAAGATACTATAAATTTTAGTAGTACGACATTATTCATCATCACCTTTATTACCATGAAAGGCATTATTCTTGCGATTTTTTTTGTAATGTAAGTGTATATTTTCTATCTTCTGAAAGTCATTTAGGACTCAGTGACCAATGTCAAGAAAATTAAGGGCGGTTTAGCCGTAATTTTTCAGGAGATTCCTCTACCTTCCCTCCCAGTTCTTGGTTTTGGCTGGCTTATGTATTTCACGAAATCGATTATTTCTATATTTTCGTGACTTTTGCACATTATTTCAACTATATTCGACTAAATATTCAAAAATAAGCAAAATTTCCTTTTATTTCTGCCGTTTTATAATGAAATATGAACAGTTTTCTCTTTTCTGGGATAGCGTTTTTTCTTAGGGCTACATTTTTAATAATTTGCTATAAAATATAATATTTTTGCACACAGTAACAAAGATTCTATTCGCAATCATTAAAATATATACTAATATTGCAGAAAAAGTTCGATAATGACCTGTTTTTTGGAAAAATATTTATCAAAAGTTACAAAAACCGAATATTTTTGACGCATAGAAAATAGAGTTGGGCAATCTCGTTCAATTGAACGATCCGGATCACTGTCCTCGTTCAAAGACGAATGAGTAACATCATAAAAACCAACGTGTGAAATTAAGTATACGCAGTTTTGTCAAAGAAATTACCGCTGTCCATTGAACGAGATAGTGATCCGGATCGTTCAATTGAACGAGATTGCCCAACTCTAATAGAAAACAGGGTTAACAACGTACTCTTTATTATTCTCGCTTATAGGGTTGCCATGGACCCATGTTACATACACTTTTTAATTGCCACAGGGCCAACATTTTTTTAAGTATTTGGTTTTTTGGATATTGGGCATGGGCTTATAAAATACTGAGGAGTTATTATTGGTGAAATTGAAAACCGAATATTTTTGACACTCACTGTATATGTACGAGCAATTGTTGTTTAATTGTTCATATTCCGACAATATAAAACCTGGGGCTGGATTCTTGTTCTATGAAAATTTGAAATGAAAAATATTTTCTTTATAATTTTTTTTCATTTGACATTTTGTTCCTTTATAAAAGTTCTTAATGATCATTTCATAATTTAACTCATAACTTATACGATATATTATGCCTGTCTGCGTACTCGATAATTTGTAATAATTATTACCAATGTTTCTGATTTTGACAGTTATATAAAGGAAAAGTTGCTGAAAAAAGTGTTTCAGCAACATTTTGTAAGTACGAGGACAAGCCTATTTATTATTAATCTGTTGCTTTAAAATTGGAGTAGCTATGACGTAATGAAGAATTTTCTAAAAAAAATGAAAGAATATAATTGTAACCAAAATAATTAGATCTCCAATTTCTAGATTTAAGATGAATTATACATACATATATATGAAATTGTTTTTAGAGTAGTTATGATATTTAGGTGGATTCTTTGTAATTATATAAATTGGCCTCAAAATTGGCTTAAATTGCAAAGCAAATAAATAGAGTAAATAAATAAAAAGTTTTCAATTCACATTTTCATAGAAACGACATTCGATTCGATCGAGTATTTGCTCGTGAATGAAAAAAATCTAACTATAACTTCCTTGGTTGCAGTTTTAATAACTTTGTTAGTATTACAAATCTGTAGTTTCTATAAAATGTATAAATTGCAAATGCCGTTGACTACCATTAATTTGTTTACTTCTGGAAGATCCATCAGAAACACACACCTTGTCTTGCCAAGAAAGACTTCGTTTTTGGAGAAATCATTTTTTGTGAGAATTTCTAGAATTTTTAACAGCTTGCCACCCGCGCTGAAAACGTTTAGCTTTTCCTCGAAAACTTACATATAAGAGGAAGCTGGTCTTATATGCCCAATCTCATGAAGTTTAAATTAGTGTTTTTATATTTCACTTCATTTGTTTTCTACTGAGTTATATTGCAAAACTGGGATTATGTAAATTAAATTTTTAATATTATTATTTTTCTTATTATAATTTAGTGTTAAAAATATTCCTTAATCGCAAATTTTCCTTATTGTTTTTTACTAAATTACTGTGAGTAGTGTAGGTAAAGTAATTGAAACTTGTGCCCTCTTTAATTATCATAGCGATCATGAATACTCACGTAGGGAGCTTCTCACGAGTGAGTTGCAGCTCACTTCTCGACCTATCACAAATGACAAGGGGGGAGCGAAAAAAGTGAAGAAGGGTTCACAAGTTGGGAAATCGAAAATAGTGACGCATTTTGTGAACCCTTGAAAATATAATTTGTGTTGCCATACCATTATTTTATTTACAAATAATTTTGCAGTAATTAAATTCATAATTTTTGTATAAAACACTACTTTATTTTAAATTAATTTAATATTTCTAAAACGAAAAACATTTGTTACCAACAACCCACTGTAAAAATACTTGGTAATTGATAAAAAATTAATCAATGTTTAATATGTGGCAACATCTGTAACAGCTGTTTTTTGTTTTGACATTGTTTGTTTACACCCGTAGAATTTCTACAATTTGCAAAAAAGTGAACAAATGTCGTTTACCCAATCTTTACACATGCCAGTGACAGTTCGAAAAATTCAATACATACACAATATTTTACTACCACAATTACATTTTTTGAATTGTCGACTCCACTGGCACTAGATTTTTCATGCCAGCAAAATTTTGAGCTGGCTGCCAGTGATATGTCGAAAATTAAAAAAAGAGTTGCCGAGACTATTTTTTAATCCATGTACATTTTTGTTTATTTTAAGAATGCAAAGATTTAATGCATATTTTCAAAAAGATTAGAAAAGACAAATAATACGTCTTAGTAGCTGCAATATATTAGTGGTTAGTAAAGACATAATTTTGATGTTTTTCATGCAAATATAGGTTGATAAATAATTTCCCGTCTGGGATTATACAATATTGAAAAGGCGGCAATACCAGATTCATTATGTTTATGATTGAAAACAATCTTTTTAAAACGAAATAAAATAAAAAGTAATAAAATATGTTGTGAATTGTGTTGTAAATCTGAAATATAATGCATTTTTCTGTGTTAATGCGGCTTAAAATAATTTTGAAATTGAACTTGCACTGGCATGTGTAAACACACAAGAAAACTGCATGCCAGTCGAACACTTTTTCGGCATTTTCGAGTATAATACATGTACTCAATTGGCACCAATTCACTGGCATGTGTAACTTAAGCGTTAAAGATCATTAAATGGCAAAAAGAAATGAAAATGTTTAATATTGCATTTTGGATGATGGCCGAAACGACAAACGCTGAGGAATACAAAAAAAAAAAAGCAAAATTTTGTGGTAGCTCCATGCGATGACAATTTTACTGGTGAAAGATCCCATCTTCATTTGAAGGAATTTCAAGAATTGTAAATAAATACAATAAATGAAACATCCGTTCTTTTCTCCAGCATACGGACCAATTCTAAGAATGCTACGTACAATTCAATTTCTTTCTTCAACATTTGAACCAATATCATGAATTTTAAATACAATTTCAATAAGAATAATATATGCTCTGTTCCAGAACCTGCAAGAAGCTACTAATTTTTACTACGATAACATTTTTTCCTTTATGTTATCGGAACAAATAGTAAAAATTAGTAGATTCTTGCAGTTCTGGAACATACCAATAATATTGTCTTTCTTTTTGTTATGTTCTTGTTTTTAATATATGTATTTATATTTTACTTTATGAATTTATTCCTTCCTGTTTTGACTTCTTCTTGTTCGGGCAGGCATGCCAAAGGTTTGGTATAGATGCCATGCCAAGGTGTTGGTTAAGATACCATTCCACTGGGTTATTGAAGATGCCATCCAAAACGATTTGGGTTCTTTTGGGGGGTCACGTTCTTGTAAAAAGAATGGGCAAAGGTGCTAAAAAGGTGACAGCCACTTGCACTAATGCTATAACATCTTTGGCATCGAATATGGAACTGGAAACCTTAGCGAACTCACTTATCATCTTGAGTTGCCGCAAAGTTTGGTGACGATATGTATGCATGTACGTTAAGTAATATGCACATTGTTCTATCGAGGAACAGCAATTGCAGAAAAGGGGTTGCTCCATTCCTGTTGCCATCCTATGATTCTGAACCGCTTCCCATATCTGAAAAATGTTGGCCAACTTCAATTCCGCCTCCAAAATACGCCAAACTCGATTGAGGTATTGCTTGCTTCATTGTTACATGGATGAACATGTATAGTTGTCAAAAAAATGTCTAATTGTTTTTTATTTATTTGTTAATTTCAACGTAAAACACAAATAAATTCAATTGTATTTATCAAATCATCATTGCAAATGCAAAATATTCTTTTTTGTCGATTTTTTTCTATAAAAAATTTCCATAATTTCATTTTTTTGGTCAACTCACCTTGATTTCAGTAGTGAGAGAAAAATGACTCACGTTCTCACTTTTTTGACATTCTACTACTTTTCTCACGAACGTGAGTTTTGTTTTCCCTTATGATGTTTATAATAAGGGAGGAGGTGAGAGTGAGAAAACTCACGGTGAGATGATGTTCATGATTGGGCTGTATAAGTATTTTTTTATGATTTTTTTAAATTAAGTTTATTTGATCTCAGAGTAGTCAAATTAATGTTGTTTTGCGTAACTAAATGGACGAATTTGCTTGGTTACTATAATGCTAAATAAATAAAAAAATAAATAGAAGTGTTACTACTTTTATGGATTTTCGTTAGATAAATTCCGTATTTTTATCAGATGACAAAATTTCTATTGAAAATCTGTTAAGTCCTCATATAAAGATTAAATTTCAATGCAATTTTCTTATTTCTTGATCAAAAGAAGATTTCAAACAAATTGTTTTTCTTTTTTTTTCTTTTCGAACGTTCCTAACGCCACTCATTCCCACCACTACCGACCGAGGGGGCGAACTCCTTTTGAACGTAGGGATCGCGTACACAGCATGATCCGGATAATGGTATAAGTTAAGTGATCGTTGAATACCAGCTGCAGATATATTTATTTATTTAAACGTTGCGATAGAAGCCTATTGGCCAATTGGCATCGCAACACAGCAAGAAACTACAACATTATTTCATATTACAAAATTACTTATAGATAAGAGATAAGAAAATATAGATAAATGTATATAACACAATGTAAGTTAAAATTATTAAAACAAAAATTGCAAAAAAGGCTCCCCAGCCTTATAAAAGAATCAAAAGTGGAACTGAGAGAGAAAAAAAAATATTGCTGGTAATTCAACATGATCGAAAAAGCATGTATTCAGAACAACATACTACTCAGTAAAATGCCATATATTAAGCCATCAGCCACTATTAATAGTTAAGGCTTCAAACTTGCGCCGAAATTCAAAACATGGGAAAGAGAAGTTACGTAGCTCATTGGGTAGGTGATTCCACAGCCGAGCAGCACGAACAATAAAAGAATTTTCTAACCAAGATGTGGAAGAAATGGGCAGAATTATCTGTATGTTACGAGTATATCTTGAAAACGAAATTCGTTCCCGAAGTAATACTGGCAGATCCAAGTATATCGATTTATAAAGAAAAGACACAACACGTTGTTGGATAAAAACTTTAAAAGGTACTCCTAAGAAATCGTGCGCATGAGCAGAAATGTGGTCCCTTCTGCGCAAACTGTAAACAAATCTGACAACCATATTAAAAAGCTTCTCTACTCTCTTCAACTGTTCATCAGTTGTACCTGATATAACCTCAATACCATAAGAAATAACTGACATTAGCAGTGCGTGAGCCAGATTCCTTTTAACAAAGAGGGGTAGGTAGAACTCAGTGCTATATAATTTACGAAGAACATTTATGATCTTAGGAAATAAAGCATCAATATGTGCAGAAAAATCAAGTTTAGAATCGATAATGACACCTAGACACTTCATCTTGTCCACGAAATGTATAGGGGAACCATCAATAAGTATATTTACACTACCACCTAGACGACTAGTGGGACCAAATATCATCGACTTAGATTTAGAAACATTGATCACCAAATTGTTGCTATCTAACCAATGTGATATGTTGCATAATGTAGAATTAATATTAGACTGCAATTCGGCAGCAGTTTTGCCATTAAAAAATAGATGAATGTCATCAGCATACAAAAACGGAGTACACCCACGTCTGTGTAAACTGTTGGCAATGTCATTGATGTATAAAATAAACAGAAGGGGACCCAGGATGGAACCCTGGGGTACTCCACTGTATATATTACGAATATCGGAAACACTACCATTGAATGTAACGAATTGGGAGCGACCCAATAAAAAAGATGAAATTAATGCACAAGCAGATGAATCGAACAAATAATTGGATCGAAGTTTAATTATCATCTTCGAAATATCCACTCGATCAAATGCTTTGGATAAATCCAATGCAACGAGAACTCCATTTTCACCTCTTTCAACTGTCTCTCTAATGGCATCCGTTAAATCAATCAGAAGCGAGGTAGTACTAAGCCCTCGCCTGAAACCATACTGGCATGATTTAAGAAGACGATAGTTATCAATAAAATGCTCAATTTGCTCCTTAATTAGATGCTCAGCGATTTTGGATAAGGCTGGCAAGATACTAATAGGCCTCATGTTTTCAATACCATTTAACTCTCTATCTTTGGGTATTGGCACTACGCGTGCAACTTTCCATGCTTTAGGAAAGACTGAAGTTGTCAATATAGTATTGAAGAAATAAGTGATATGTCTAGAAATATATGGAAAAATCAATTTAATAAATTTTATAGGTATGCCGTCTACACCCAAGGATTGAGATTTTATCCGCGACAAGGCTTGAAAAACATCCACCTCAAACACAATTAAATGAAAATGAATAGTTACCATTCACATTGCTCGAATCTACTACAACTGCACTACCAACAATATCATTTTGCACAAAGAAGTCATTCAAGACTGTAGCATCAAAGTTCGTTTCATGATTGTCGTCATTACCAACAAAACCTCCTGCACGTAGATATTTCCAAACCTGTGTTGGGCCAAGCGCACCAAAAACTTTTGTATAGTGTCTCCTACGCTCACTCCTAAGGACAGATTTCGCTCTGTTTCTAAGAGAGCAGTATATTGTCCAATTAGGCTGAGAAGGGTTTCGCAAATACTCCTTATATGCCATATCACGTAGAGAGTTAGCCAAAATTACAGATCGACATTTTAGCCAGGGATCAACAACATTAACAACTCGTTTCGTGATAATAGGGACAAAAGAATAAAGATTCTCAATGAGCGAATCAAAAAAAGAGTGTTGAGCATCAACATCCGAGGTGTTATATATCCAGCTAAAGTCGGTCTGAATTAAATAGTTAAGCATACTCTCCCAATCGATATTGTTGAAGTCGCGATACTCTACAATTCGTTCCGAAACAGTTAGGTTTATATTAACTACACCAAATATAAAGGCGTGGTGCGAAATTGCTGGACATTGTACCTGACCAGAAAAATTGAGTGGACAAGAATTGCTGCAGGCAAAGAAATCTATTAACGACACAGAGTCAGTAGCAATATTATAGTGTGTAGGCAAAGAATTATGTTGAAGAGAAAGGCCAAGCCGAAGACAGATGCTCCTCATGTCTGTAGACTTGGATATATCAAAAAGGTTACAGTTGAAGTCACCAACCACAACAATAGAGTCATACTGCGCCAGAATGTCCCCATGTATATCTTCAAAACTAGAAATATTACCATGTGGAAGATAGACCACACCAAACAGAACTTTCCTAAAGCCCAGGATTAGTTCTATAAATAGCGATTCGCAGACACAAGGGTGCCCAGACCGAAATACAACTTTATATCTAAGACCTTCGCGAATATAAATGCCAACACTGCCACCCCTAACATTCGCGCGATCATATCGCACAAACGAGTAGCCAGGGATAGCAACTGCTCTGGTTGAAACATAAGGTTTCAACCATGTCTCAGAAACAGCAAATAAAGCAAGACCACTATTGCAGACCAAGTTCTTAATTTCACTTAATGTTGTGTTGTAAGCAGAAGGACGTAAGCTCTGACAATTCAATTGGCCAAAAGACATGCTGTTAGAAAATTGGTTCAATCTATTCCTAAAATAGGACGAATTACCAGCAATAGGCCCAAGATTATTATTTAATGACATCATCAAAAAGAAAGAAGGATGGACTACTGGGGAACCTAATTGCAATGAAAAATGAGATCATGAAAAAATAAATAAATGAAAGTAAACTTATATAAGAAATTAAATGCAGGATTAGCAAATTTAAATTCATAAAAAACCCTTAAGGGGAAATTGAATGCGAAAATAGCTAAATTAAATTCATAAAAACCCTCGAGGGGAAAAATTATTAATGTACTACTCCAAAAAATTATTAATGTATATCTCCAACAGCCGGTTAACTTACTTTATACTAAGATTAACCAACAGCTTATGAGTTCAAGAAAAAATTTGTCTAGACGTAATGATGTTAGTGTTCATGCCAAAGTCTCAGCCCAATTATGAAGGTCAACTCCCCCTGAGTTTTCTCACTTTCTCCTTTAAGTTGCAACGGCAGAAAGACAAAACTCACGGGGAGTTTTCATTCATAATCACCCTGTATGTTATTATATAAATAATTGAAATCATTACACATTCTACTTACTGGTTCACATGATAAATAATTTGTACGATGAAAATCAGTATATAATATTAGATAGTTTCTACTAAATCTAATAGGAACATTTAATATAATAGAAGAAATAAGGAAGTCTGAAGGTTTATCGTCATTGAAAATTTTCAATACAAAAATAGTGTTCATCATCATGCGTCTGATTTTTAATGAGGGTAGTCGAATTAATTTTAGCCTGTTAGTATGTGAAGGAAGAACGAAGTCACTGTTCCAATGAAAACTTCTCAAGGCAAAGGGTAGAAACTGTTTTTGAACGGATTCTATGTTTTAGGCCATGTGTCGTAGGCGTAGTTTACATTTTTTATATGATGTATGGCGTTGAAATACGAGAAAAGTCGTAATCGATATTGTTAACGACAGCATATAAAAATAAAAAAATCAATTTCAAAAGAATTTTTTGGCAATGGCTTAATCCAATTTTTTGTTGTTTTAAAACAACGAACTTAATAGAGCAACAAATTTGGCATTGTTGATTGCCAAAGAAAAACTTCTCATAGAGATTGGATTGTTTTCTTGGTCACCCTTATATTTCGAGCCAACGAACCACAGACAAGCCTATGAGGCATCGTGGGATTAAAGAATGAAATGTAAATTATTATAAATATTCATCAATAAAGAAATTTGAAAAAAAGCATGATGTTTTTTTGTTGAAGAAGTTATTAAAAATAACTTCGGCGGAGAATACACGCAAACAAAAACAAACGAAACTATAGTCGTCCCTGCTTTACACCTTGGCAACAATGCAAAATTGTCTCGACTAATTAATTAGTTGTTTTAACCAGGCGTTTACAAATGCCAGTATTGGCAAGGAAATAGCAAAAATACAAACCTTTTTCTCAAATACATTTATAAAATTTGTATTGGAAAAAATGGTTTGTAACTTTGCCAATACTGTCTGTGTGTAAACGCCTAGTATAATATTATAATAACAACAATGGAATTAAGCCAGACTATTCTGAGGGCGAAACCTATAGCTCTGGGTGTTGCGTGTGCGTTCAAAAATACAAAAACAAAATACATGTATTTCAAATTGATTTCAAGACGATATTTCAGATTCCACAATAGATGCATCCGAAACTCAACAAATATCAGAAATGTTACAAGATTACATTTCGGATTCGTCTATTGTTGAATCGGATAATGAAGTAACAATGGAAAATGGTTCACAAGACGCTATTTCAGATTCCAACCAACAAAATAACGACGTACAAGATTATATTTCAAATTCGTCTATTGTTGAATCGGATAATGAAGTAACAATGGAAAATGGTTCACAAGATCTTGAGGAACGAGAAGGCAATACAATAGATTTTAGTTCTTTTCGAAATGATCTCACCTCAGATGACATAGCAACGCTAATAACATTAGCAGGCTCTACTTGCTATGATGTTCTAAGCAATATATTTAATTGGACGACACCATTATCCCAAGTTCTAGAGGCAAGATATTCAAATTATCGTAGAGGATTCGATTTGGAAACACAACAAATTATTAGACAAATTATTGAAAATAACCCAAATCTCCAACAGTGTGTATTACACATAGATGAACTAAAGATAAATCATAATGGGATTCAAAAATCAGCTTATGTCTTCTTGCTGCAACCTTTTCTATGTACACATGATCCTATTATAATAGGCGTTGCGTCCGAACCAACACCTAAAGGAGAGGATTATTGTGAATATTTTGAAAATTTCCTCTATGATGTTTATAAAGTCACTAGAGATATAGGGGTAACCGTAATTATGACCGCCACCGATGCAGCAAATTACCAATTAAAATTTTTAGAAGTTCTACGGTCAGGACGATATCGCCGACGATATCCCCGATTACGTACATTTCTACATATTGTTCCGCCTAATGTAATTGATCCAATGCACTGGTTATTTACCTTTACTGTGCACTTTACCCAGTCAAAAGTGAAAGTGAATGGTGTAAAAGTCGATTTTGACAAATTTGTTAAGCCTCATGTAGTTATTCCAGACTGTTTTGCTTTTCATAAAACCTATTGTTATGATTATTTCCATTTTGAGCAATTTTTCCATATATATAATAATATAGTTATTTTCTTAATGTCAAATGATGATCCAAATGCTCAATTACAGTTTGAAGCTACGAAAAGTGTTCTTGAAAACTTGTTACCTTTTATAGAATTATTCTCAAATGAAGCCGATTATGATAGAGCCGAAAAAATAACTATAATTACAAATGCGATCAATTTTTTTTCTGGCATATCATATACCTGGCAAGGAACAGATATCAACAGAAAAGTCGTTAATAGTTTGCAACTAATACGTCGCTTTTTAATTTGTCATGATTTTTCTATAAACAATTGCTGCACTCATTTTGTTATAGAACATTTTTTTCATAAGTTAAGACAACGATTAAAAAGACCAGCTACATTAGACAATTTACTTTATATAAAAGCAAGGCAAGACGAGATTTTAAAAAAATAAAGTCATTTCATTCACAATTATATTGGTCTGAACATAACTTTGCGAAATAATAACATTGTCATTTAAGACATATACAGTGAGTGTCAAAAATATTCGGTTTTCAATTTCACCAATAATAACACCTCAGTATTTTAGAAGCCCATGCCCAATATCCAAAAAACCAAATACTTAAAAAAATGTTGGTCCTGTGGCAATTAAAAAGTGCATGTAACATGGATCCATGGCAACCCTATAAGCGAGAATAACAAAGAAAACGTTGTTAACCCTGTTTTCTATGCGTCAAAAATATTCGGTTTTTGTAACTTTTTTAAATATTTCGCCAAAAAACAATGGGCTTATATATATGCCTATATTTCCTGAGGATAATAATAATAATAATAATAGTAATAATAATAATAATAATAATAATAATAATAATAATAATAATGATAATAATAATAATAATAATGACAATGATAATAATAACCATCCGGAAATAAATTCCACAATAGATACCTAAAAAATATAAATCGTTGTAATCAGCCCCAAGTGCTGTCCGCCAAGGCCATTAAAAAGGAATTGCAGAAAAATAACACAAATGTGTTTTATATACAAGAGGTATGTTTAAGGTCTCTTACCCAATGCCACCTTCTGAATATGTTGATCAGCAAAATCTGCCACAAAACCTTGAGCATCACAATGCACAGTATCCTTGCCGAACATTATCAATTTTCCTGTCTTTGTTACAAAGGCCGAGGTGCCATTATTACAGGCGGCCTGCACAATAACATGACCCTCAATTTTTGTCATTTTCTTTGGTTTGACAGCCTTGGGTTGACGTCTATTTTTCGATATATCGCCATCTTCACCACGTCTAGCGGTGCCAGCAAAATATACAGTACCATCATCATTCACCAACAATGCATGGACACCATCATGGCCCACAGCAATATGAATAATACGTGATATTTTCGATATAATCAATTCGGTGAGTTTCATAATAGGTGTACGACCCACGGATTTCAAACCTAAGGCACTTGATTTGCCATAGTAGTAAACTTTACCATTGTTCGCGCATACCAAGCCGAACTCTTTCCCACAAACAATTTCCTGTAATTCCACATCGTTGGGTATTTTCGGTTCGAAGATATTGTAGGAAGCTTGAATCTTCAAGATTTGATTTTGATTTAAAACTTCTTCCTCGAATGTGGCATAGCCCAGGGTGCGAAAACGTTTGCGTGACAGCTGTAAAGGTAGCTCAACGGGTAGGCTGTTCTGATCACGCTCAGCGGTGCGATTTTGATGACCAATATTAAGGCGTCTTACCACCAGGGAATCCTTGGGGGACATTTACGATCAACGATTACTCAATTAAGGGGTCGATCTTCGATAACAATTACCGTTGAGTGGCGTTTCCAGTTGTCAAAATTGATCCACGTATGGCAACTCTCAACTGAAGTTGCGAATCTCAGTTGACGAAGCGGCTGTTTTTCAGCAACCACAAATTTTCAGTTGCAGTGAACATTTTCGAAGAAACAAGAAGTAAAATAGAAGGAAAAATAAACATTTTATTAACAATTATTGATTCTTTGCATCATTAATTAATTTTGTGTATCAATATGGTGAAAATAACGACAAAGCAGCAGTTTTATTATTAATATTAATAAAAAAATATTAATTGATAAACTGAGTGAAAATCCAAACTTAGCCCGAGGAGTTCGGGAGTTTTGGTGAAACCAAAGCCACAGCGGATGAAGCGTGGAGGTCCATTTCGGATAGTTTAAACAGCCATGAACCTCCAACACGAACGTATGAAGAGTGGCAGAGTCTGGATTCACTTTAAAGCAAAGTTGAAAAAGAAAATGCCTCAAAATAAAATAAACTTCATCGACACTGGTGGTGGTCCATCACAATAAGTGAATTTATCGCCTTTGGAGCGGATAGCAGCAAATCTTTTGCAAATGAATCTGGTGACAAATACAGTAGGTTCAGTTTAAGTACACATGACGAACATCCTCCATCTATATAGCCAACTACACCAGGGATTTTCGTTTTTGAATAAAAATGGTTTTTATTTTGCCTCTTTTCCTCCTCTGTCAACTTCGAAACGATCCAATTTTGGCACAATTTGTCCTCTATCAAGTGGACAACTTCCTTCCATACTTTCGACAATGTAGATTGAGCCATGCAATTGTTGATATCATTGCCATGGGACTTTTGGAAACTTCCCTCCTCCAAGAATCGCAACGCTGCGCACACTTTTAAAAGTGGGGGTATTGCTGTTGATCTGTAACTTACTTTGAAGTCATCCTTTAACGTTTCCACAACGTAAACTGCGGCATCCTTTGGCAATCGAAAATATTTAAGGCGTATTTTAAAATAATTTACTGATTATACAGATCTTTCCACATGATCATCAGCTTACAGTGCAGATGGCAATTCCAATGGATTCGACTTGTCCCTCAAATTTCTTCTAATAGATGCAATGTCCTGTACATTTCCTTCATCATCAAAAAATAATTCCACCGAACTTATCATTTTTTGGGACAGCAAATAAAACTTGACGATCCGAAGATTCAATGGGCAGGTTATATTCCAATCTTGGGTTGTTTTCCAAATTTGGAGTTGCGACGATAATATAGCTGACCATTACTATAGCCTAGCCATCCCGTCTTCTCTTTGGTAAATTCATCGTTTTGCATATAAATGTGACCCTTGTAGGAGCCATTATAGCCAGTGCCAATTTAGCAAATATAAATAGGTGCCATCCGAAGCTAATGCAGGTTCGGTAAATCCGCCAAAAGGAGCTTTGATAGTGAACTGTCAAAAAACAAAGAAGGTTTAATAACACTGTGAGGCTCTCAGAGTAGATAATAGATAAATTTATAGAATAGAAGACCTCGGTAGGGGGCTTATATATAGAAAACCTCCGTAGGAGGATTCTATACAATAGAAGACCTCCGTAGGGGGCTTCTATAGCACAGAAGACTTCCGAAAGGTGCTTCTATAGTATAGAAGAACTCCGTTGGGGGCTTCTATAGCACAGAAGACTTCCGAAAGGGTCTTCTTTAGTATAGAAGGACTCCGTAGCGGGCTTTTATGGTATAGAAAACCTCCATAGGGGGCTTCTATGGTATAGAAGAACTCCGTTGGAGCTTCTATAGCATAGGAGACCTCCGTAAGAAGACCTATATGGTAAGTTCCGTTTCTTTTCCATAAAAGTGGTTCATCTGCCTTAAAAACTTACTTCATCAACAAGGGAGTTCACCGGTACGCCTTTGGTATAAAAATCTGGAGAAGTAGGTTTTGCCAATGCAGCGCTTATTACAGTTCGCTGGAGCATTCCCAATACGGCTGGCATTTGTATGCGTTGCAATGACAAATGCCTGGGTGACATTATCAATGCTGCAATGGATTTCAACATTTTCCCAGTATCCCCACGAGCAATACATAAACCAATTAAGGCGGAACAAGCCACTGCAGACCAATCAGTTTCACTGTTACCACTTTCCGTTGTACTACTCATGGTGGCCAAATCCAATAAAAGATCATATAAAGGATTTATTAATTCTTCTGGTTCGTGTTTAAACGATTCCGGTTGTTGGCCCTGGATCACATCCAACAGAGCTTTCAAGGCCTTGGAACAAAATGTCGGTTGTATATGACGAGCTTCGGATATTAATTCGAAAAGGCTTCTTAAGCCAGCACCAACTATTAGTGGGACGGTTACAATTTTAGGTTCTTTCTCTGTGGATTCCTCAGATTCTGATTCTACATCACTGTTGGTCGAGTCTTGACGTGAACGTTTACCACCAGCCCCCGCAACTCCTGCCACTGCTACCTGGGCAACAACTGCACCATTGCCACCGGCTGCTCCTCCACCCGCACCAACATGTTGTAAAGCATGACAGGAACATTCTGTAGATTGATTGCTACAAGAGCCGCATAGCAAGCAGCATGAAGAATTTATATTTGGCAAATGTCTTGCATTGCCACTTAGCTCATAAAATAACAGACGTCGGGTCTCAGCTTCCAAGACCGTTGAACGTATGGCCGAGAATACGGCAAACTGCGAAGCATTGGGTTGAAGTTCAATATGGGCCACTGGAAATGCCCTGAAAAAAATTGTAAAAGCTATCCCAATTAAAACATACAGTTCCGTGCAAAATAATAGCAACCCGGAACAGCTATGTACGAAATTTGCAACCCTTAAACGTCATTACTTACATCTAAAAATTGGTTTTATGAGCATGACGAGATTTTGAAAATAGTCTATGTAGATTTTTAGTGGCATATAGTGCAAACTATCAGCAATAACTGTCCGGTCCCGCCTCCCTCCGAGGATTTACCTTGTCCTTGCGGCATTGTTTTATTAAAACTTTACAAATTGTACATTTATATCCGATATTAATCGATTTTAAATTTATTTAAATTTTTAAAGTCAAAATTATAAATACAATTTAAGTTTAAAAACTAATATTTTCTCTTTATTATAAAATTACAACTAAAAACATATTTTAAACGGGTGGAGTGACAGTTGTTAAAAAAGTCGGCAGATTGTTGCTTTCATTTACAGGTTTTTTTGCTTTTCTCCTTTCACGGATTTGTTAAATTAAAAAAAAAATGCGAGGAAAACTGTGTACAAAAATTGAACTAAAAAGTAAATAAATTATGAAAAAATAAAATTAAATTCAACTATTGTTTTTTTGTTTATATATGAGCTGATGAGGGAGGGTTGTCGTAAGTTTATGTATGTATATGGGAAGGTGTAGGTGTTTGTATGCATTTTTGTATATTATTTTTAAACGAAATATAAACTATCGAGTCATTTTTATTTAATTTGTTGTTTAGAATTCTGTTTTAACTAAAAATATTAAATAAAAACTTAAAAAATAAAATTGAATATTCCTTATCTTTAAAATAGTTGTATAAATGTTAACAGTAAGGTAGCACTTTAATGAAACAAGTCGGTATTATTTCAGCTTTCAGCAACTGCTTTCTTTCAAAAACAAACGTATCTCAATCTCTCATCTATTGTAGAAGATTTGTTACAATATAGTTAGAAATGGACGGATGTGAAAACCGTAAACTGAAGTAGTCATTAAAAATGTGTCGGATTTATGTTTGTTGATAAGTAATTTTATTCTCTGTTCCAGAACTGCAAGAATTTACTAATTTTTACTATTTTTTCCGATAACATAAAGGAAAAAAATTTATCGTAGTAAAAAATAGTAGCTTGCAGGTTCTGGAACAGAACATTAATAATTGTGGAAAGTTTTTGAAATTAAAAAAGCAGCTGCTTGATTTACACAAATTGTGTATCATGTTTGCTACATATATAACTCTGTGACAGTTTTAAATATTATTAAAAAATTACACCGTGTCAAAAGTGATATTAATAATGCGATAGACATTCATGAGGGTATTCCAACTAAAGATTTAGTTTTCGAAACATTTTCAGTGAGATATTAAAACTATACATGCAATTTCGTTTCCTAAACGAAATCATAAAACAATCGAATCTAATATAATTTTTCGAACGTATAAACGTTCAATATCGAATGCGGAATTTAGACCTCTATATTTTGAATATCCTCTCAGATATCTGCATTTTTGCCCTTTAGCAGCCTGGAAGTATGTCTTCACTTAGCTTCTAGCACTGTGTTATATTTTTATTTATTTTTATCTAAGAAAAAATTGAGGTTGAAACATTTGTTTATATTTTTTGTTTCTTTAATTTTAAATACAGGTTATATATTTAAATGATAAAAATTATATCTATAAAATATGTATGTATGTAGGCTTTCGAATATATTTAAATTAAATATAAAAAAGAGCAAACGGTTGTAGTAGAGGTCATTATTTTGTTATGGAAATGAAATAGGAGAAAATATACATGTGCATGTGTGTGTTTTCTCGGCAAATAGAAACTTAATGAACGGGAACGACAACGACGCAAACACATTCCATACCCACAAAATAATTAACAAAGAACGGCGCAGCTTTACATCGTCATCTAGGAGTTATATGGAACTAGTGAATAACTACAGGACTTTGCTGAACACAAACGCCTACCATGGGCGAGGATGCATCTCCACTGGCCGATGAACCGCTTCCGCCACCACCAGTCGCACTGCTGCCACCGCCTGGACCTACACTGTTCGAATTTGAACTACTACTTGTCGCACTACCCGGTGGCAGACGTACCTGCGAATCATTACGTCTTTGTGTATGTTGTAATTGCTGCATTTGATGATGCTGTTGCAAGTGGTGGGCCGGTATTGGTGGCGGCACCATATCGCCACCTACAACCATATTAGATTGAATAGGTTGTGGAGGTGGTGGCATACCAAAGGCATGACTGTTGGGCCCTGAACTGGGCCATGATGTGTAGGCAGGTCCGGTCGCTGAGGCAGACGCCGTTATTACACTTGAATCGGTCATCATTAAATGCGAGGCAGCCGCCGATAGCGGATGATGTACCAAATCTAGGGGTAACGAAGCGGGTGCATAGCTGTGATGATGTGTTACACCTTGCGGTGGTAGTGGTGGAGGTTGTTGGCTTGATGAATGTACCATTGATTGTTGCGGGTGTTGTTGTTTGACAAAAACACTATTTGCCCCACCACTACTGCCAGAATTTTGACGCAAACGTGAACTGCTCGACCCTGAGGAACCACCTGAAGATGAGGACGATGATGAGCCACCAGCTGGTCCAGATGTGGTAGATGTTACACTACCACCCTGCAACGAAGATGAACCAAGACCAAAACGTAATGGTTGTTGTGGTGGTGGAGGTGGTGGCATTTGTTGTGTTGATAAAGGTGGATCACAATCCATGGCCAATGGATATTGTTGATGGTGACTATTGTTTTGTGTGGTACTACTACAATTGCTGCTATTGCCCGGTGATAAAAGACCTTGCAATGATTGTTGAGCGGCCAAAAGTTGCTGTTGTTGCTGCTGCTGTTGTTGTTCATAGAGCGATTTCATCATAAGGCTACTTTGGTCGAAACTCTGGGGACCACCACTGCTGCCGCCATTGCTACCACCACCAATGGCCCGCGAACGCATAAAATTTCCCGATGTGACACTGCCACTTAAACTGTTTGGCTGTTGAGCAGATGGATGCAGTAGTAGGCCTATTATAAAGATGATAGAAAAAGAAGAATGAGTCACTAAATGTCTTAAAAATGTTTAAATACAGTTTCTGAAAATGCGTCTGAATTAATGTGCAATATTAATCTTCCTTAAAATATTTTATTTATTTATTTACAAAATATTTTATAAAATAAATTTATAAAGTATAGAAAAAAAAGGCGCCGGGCTCCTTAAAATATATCGCTTATTTATTCAAAGAGTGGCATAACTCAAAAAATGCATTTTCTGAGTTGGCAATTTTTATTTTACGGTCATTACGGCCACTTAAGTTGTGAAGTTCGAATTTGGCACAGTTTATGAATACAAACTAACTATTTATAACTTTTATTATTGATGAAGAAGATTTCATTCGTACTCTAAACCTGGTTTATAAGTTATAACCAATGTAATAGTACAGATTGATAACATTTACATATCTTCACCTGAAATGCTCAAAGGCGTAACCCATAAAAGGTGAGATTGAGATTGCTTTCCCACATACTTAAAATAAAAAAGTAAAAAAAAAAACAAAAAAAAGAAAATTCTTAAGAGCTTGAGATATCGAACATCGGCAACTGTTATTTGGTAAACGGCAAGGAAATGCCGCCGAAATAGTGGCCACGACGCGGAAATATTTTTCACAATTGTGAATGAAAATTAAAAATGTTTTAACGTGGAGTTAAAATGATATCTTAATTTCGAACACCCTTATGGACATATTTTCCAGGTATTCGTAGTTGCCAAACGCATCTGTACGCAAAGAATGATTGAAAATATTCTAACAAGTGAAACACATTTGTTGGCCACATAGCAGATTTTCTTTTTTGTTGATTATATCATAAATTTTTATTAAGTTTTTTCTTGCTTTTTTGTTTCTTTTCCTTCATATAATTATTAATTTGTTGTTGTTGTTATTGTTATTTTTTAATTATTATACTGGTATTGGTTTATTATGTATTATTTGCGTTTGTTTTTCCTGTTCAGTTATTATATATTAATATTATTTATGAAATATTAACTTAAAGTTAAATGAAATATGTTTGTGTGTGTGTGTGTTTCTATTAATATATATTCCGTTGTTTTTATTTAATTTGGTATTTTTATGTATTAATGCTTTTATGATGAAGTTTTGTATGTTTCTTTTTCCTCTTTTTTTATTTATATTACTTATAAATGGCTTAAAGTTGTATAACATTTTTCTTTACTCCTTAATCATATAATCTTCATTTGTTTCACCGACTTTCTTTTATGTTTTTCTTTTTCAAAAAAAAGTTAAGGAATTAAATTATTAAGAATTATTAGAAAACATATTAAGCCTTATACCGAACGTTAATTCCCCGTGAGTTTTCCCACTTTCTGCATTAAGTTAAAAAGGCAGAGAGACAAAACTCACGGTGAATTTACGTTCAGGATAAGGCTGATTATGTATGTATATTGAAAAGGGAAAAGCAGAAGTTGTGGTCAACAAGTAAACGTATAGTAACACCTACAACCAGTGTAACCAGTGTTTACAAATAGCCATGGAATATACCTAAGGTTTTATGAAATTAAAAAAAAAATATTCTTATGTGATATAAAACAAAAGTTTTACACTTTTCCACAAATAAATATAAAGTCAACAGTTTTCTACATGCAAAAATCGCAAATAAGTTAAAAGCTTGAAATAAGGACCTCAAAGTGGACAAACTTAAAAGAAGAAAACCTAATCGAGTTTAGTGAAAAAATATATGCCATTTCAATTTGTTTTTTTGTTTGTTTTATGAGTTTTTAATACTAGCATGACCTTATTTGAGTACATTTTTTTCTGTTTTTCTTCTTTGGATTTTGTTGTTGTCTAAAAAGTACGCTATTATTAATATTATTTTAGGTAAATTATGTATTTGCTTTCTGTTCTTTTTTATTTTAATAATATTTCAATATTTTACAACACACACACCCATTTTGTTTGAACATTCATTCTGTTTGTTTGTTATTTGTTGTAATTTGTTTTCCACGTATTTGTTGTTAATAATACGTTTGTTTCTTGCTGTTTCTTTTTTTTATAAACTATGATTTGTTTTTACCGTTGCCTAATTATATTATGTTTATATTCTAATGTTTTGTTTTGGTTTTTTATTTTCGCCTTACTTTCCATCCCTTTTGTTTTGTATTCTAGTATTAAATGTTTATTTTGTATACGATTGCTAATCAAGTTGTTTTTTTTTTTGGGTAAAGGAAAGTGGATGTAGGGGAACTAGGAAAGGCAGGATGAATGTTTGTGGTAATTTTGTACAAGTGTATGGAGAATTTGTTTATTAATTCTATTGAAAATGCAAAGATTGATTACTTCCTTCATGTTCATGTGTTTTATACAGCATTTGTTTGTTTTAGTTAATGCTAATAGTTGAAGTTCATGTCCAGGTTTATAAAGTAAAGCATTACAAACAAATATGCTATTCCCCGTTCGGAAATGTACTGTTTGTTTGTATTCATTTATAACAAACCAAGAATTCCTTCAGCTATATTATATATATTTTCCTTTTCACAGGTATTTTTGTATATATATATATATTTGCTTTTTTTGTTAAATATGTTTTGTTTTTGGATTTTCACTGTTATTCTGCAAATAATGAACTCTATGGTGGTTAAAGTCACCTAATAAATGCATATTTTTTCATATAAATATTTGTCCTTTACCTCCATTCTATAAACTATAAATTTGTTTCAAGATTGAATATTTCTCAGAATTTACTTATTTATGTTGCTATAATTTATTATTTTACATAAATAAATATAAACAAAATTAGAAAAAATAAATGAAAAAGGAAGAATTGTCAATGCTATAACTGTTATAAAATTGAAAGAAAAACTTGGCACGGTGTGCCAACATTATAAATAAAATATAATTAATATAATTATTTTTGATGCATTCGCAGTTGCAATGCAGGAACAATGCAAAGTGTGCAAATGAAATATTTTGACGAAATCTAAAAATTGCAATGTGTTGGTACGTTTCGGAAGTCAGCCAATTTTTTTATTACCGTACATTACGGCGTAAAACAAAACAAACAACCTGGGTACATATTGTCACAATTATGTACCGATTATAGCAGTATCCTCAACTCCTATGGAAAACGCATTGTTTCCATTACTCTTAACAATTGCCGTTTTCCTCCATAGCCCAAGTATACAGCATCTAAACCCCCCGGAATCACGAATCGAATATGTTTTGACTATTCCCACCGTAATAAGAGTAAATGCTATTTAAACAAGAGTTCTTAAGAAGACTTGAAAAGTAGGAATGTACAAATTGTTTTCATTTTTTTAAAATAAATTGCTATTTTAGAGATGTTATAACAGTTATAGTAACAAACATGTAATTACCAAAAATTAAAAGGAAAAATGCCCAATTTTGTATTAATTAAAAAAGTATTTTTTTCGAAATTTGTGTTTTTTCGTTTTTTTATTATGTGTTGATTTTTTTGTCATTTAAATAAAGCCTATGGTGAGAGGGTGTTTGTGTAAATGTTTTAGTTACAAATATCATTTGATTAATTGGATAAACATTGCCATAGAGTCCAAAAGTAGTAGTTATGTAGTAAAATATTTGTTTTAAGTATTGTTTTATTTGCATAATAAGATTTTATTTTTCATATTTTATTTTACTTTTTCATTTGTATAGTAATAGTTCGATGCCAAAATATGCAATTTTTTTTTGTTTTAATATAGAGTTTAAGGTTATTATTTTTCCCACATGTTTACCGTGGAAATTGTTTTTGTGGGGGAAAAGAGGGTTTTGGGATATAGTATGGGGAAGTTATATAAAAAAATAAAAAAGGTTATAAACTTTCCCAAAATTAAATCAAGCCAAAATTATATTCAATTTATTTTTGTTTATTAATTATGTTCTTTTTAAAGACATGTTTCTTCTTATTGTTGTAGAATATTGTTTCGTAAATGTATGTTGTTTTTGTTCTGAATCTTTTTAGAGTTCCTTCCCAACTTTTGCTCTTTAGGAGAGCAACGCTGAGACTTAAATTTCTAAAAACAAATCTAATAGTAATTTCTTGTTTTATATTTTGTAGTATTTTTTCCATTGGTAGCCAAAAGTTTGGTAGTTTCCTCTTGTTATTGTAATCGTATTGTTGTTTCTGCCGGAATTTTATTACAATTTTTTTGTTGTTTGAAAAATGTCCTAAAGTTTGGTTTGGGTTGGTTTTGTTTGCTTTGCTGGATTTGCTAAAACTATATACGTTTAATTTTGCTTCATTTTTATTACTACGTTCCACGTTCATTTTCTTTTGCTGCTGTTATATTTTGTTTGTTTTATTTCAAATTTCGATTACGACAATGTTAAACCAACTAATCCTTGTTATCTTTTTGTATACAGATTGCTGCTGTTTTTTTTAATTCTTAAGAAGAATTTATTGAGATTTTTAAAAATAGTTTTTAAGTTTTTTTTATTGTTTTAAATCAAAATAGTAGAATTTCCTTGTTGTTGCTGTTGTTTAGTAATTAAATAGAAATGTACTGAGTTTTTTTTGTTTGTTTTTTAATTAAGTTTTAAAATTATGGCAGTCACTTGAGTCGTTTTGTTGTTCTTGTTGTTAAGTAGGAAAATTAATATAAATATAATAGCAATACATTATATCCAATATGAATAAACTTTTTTACAAAACTGTGTGAGAAAGACGAAACAATTTGTCATGAAATTGAAGAATAAAAGAAATGCCATTAAAATTTTGAACGCTACAAACTTTCGAGTATCTATGACGGCAAAATGTAATGAAAGAATGAAGTCAAAACGAATTCCGCTTTAAATGTATGATATACATATATTAAATCTTTTTAAAAATATATCTCTATTAATGTGTTCAACGGTTCTTTGAAACTATTTTAAATGTATGGAAATATAATTTGTAAATAGATTTTTGTTATTTACATACCAATTAGGATCTACCATTCAGTTTGATAGTTCAAAATCATAGGTTGACAATTCATGCAACAATATCGTTTTAAAGAGTAGCTCAATATCACGCTTTCATACAGCCTTATTAAATTTAATGTATTTCGCATAAGGGTAACCAAGCCTTACACTCCATCTATGTTACACAAAATAGCTTAACCAGGCTAACGTAATTTTTGAATATGACAATCAAACATCCCCAAGTAAGGCCGAGATCAGAATTTCAGTAGATATCATTCTAGCTAAAGCTAAATACTGCAAGTGGAAGGAAAAAATTTAAGCGATGACGTGGATGAGAGAAAACGTCAAAGAAATGAACTGTCAATTAGGGCCAAATTCGGAAGTAAATTTTTATGAAAGTTTAAAGTGATATCATATAAATGTCAATATGTCTTCTCAAATGACGAGAACTGTACATTTATCAACAGGATCAGTTTAATATGAAAAGCAATTATTGATAATACATACATACATAAAATACATGTATTCATATAATGTTAATATAAAACAAGTAAGAAAAGTCTATAGTCGGACGGAGCCGACCATGGGATACCCTATACCACTATCCCTGGACAATCGCTCTCCATGGAACTTCGTTCCAATGATTGTGAACATTTAATTATCAAATATCAGAGATGTAATGTATAATACTTATGACCACGACAAAGACATTTTTGTAGCAGGAAAGGAAAATTTAGTTTACACAAACTAAAATGTAATGAAACCCACTTATGTAGTACTACTACTTCCGTTGTTTAACCGCTACTTTATTGAAATTTTTACCAATTTCACACAAAAGTTTCAGTCCATTTAACCCGCTAAGTATTATCTGATCTTCACGTTGGTTTGTACGCTTCTTCTTCATCATAAACTCAAACTTTGTATAAAATTGTGCGGGTTATTATTTTGACCTAGAGAGCCGCTACAAAATTGGTTAAAATTTTGTTTTTGGTCCATTTCATCCCCTGAACATTTCACGATCATCATCAAAAACTAATCATTTCTATTCTGGCCCGAACCCAACCTCCTTAAAAAATTCGTTACATTCGGTCCATAATTGCGGCCTTAAGCTTGTTTACAATTTTTAATGGACGGACACACATCGCTAAATCGCTTTATCTCGTCGAGATATGAATTTTGGCACACCAAATAAGGGGTCTAGGACGAATATTTCGTGGTGTTACACAAACTTTTGGAGAGACAATATGTAGCATGGGATAAAAATGTGGTTCTCTACACACAACCCATTATATATTAGGCAGTAGGCCCGTTATCTAGCAAACACTTTATTGTAATTTACATCAGAGGAAAGGTCAGTAGTTTTTTTCCATATGTAGGCTACTTTGCGAAATATATATGTCCTTAATGAATTAAAATATCGACCAAAAATAAAATTGTTATATTTTTCATACAAAAGTAATGGTCCATTTCACCCGCTAAAGAATATCAGATCATCATTCAAAATTGTAGGCATCTTTTTCGACCTATACTCTTACCCGGTGCAAAATTTCGTGACTATTGATGTATAATTGCGACTTCTAGCGAGTTTATTATTTCACTACAAACAAATAACGGAATATATTAGGCTGTAACTCTGTTATCTGATCATGCACACCAACATAATTGGCATCAATTGAAAGGTCAAGTATTCCACTTTCAAGTATATCTCACTTGTCCGGAATGTCACTTCCAGGAATTGAGATATAAGCTGTATATTAAAAATTTTCACAATTTTCACACAAAAGTTTTGGTCCATTTAACCCTCTAAATATTATCCGATCGCCATTTCAAATTGCAAGCTTCTCGTTTGTGATATACTCTTACCTTATTTAAAATTACGCGTTGATCGGACTATTATTGAGACCTACAGAGTCGCTAGAAAATTGGATAAATATTATGTTTTCGGTCCATTTAACCCGCTAAATATTTCACGATCATCACCAATAAGAATAGGGATCTATTCTGATCTGAACCCGACCTCTATACAAAATTTCGTGACGATCGGTCCATAATTGCGGCCTGGAGCGAGTTTACAATTTATAATGGACAGACGGACGGACGGACTGACGGACGGACACACATCTCAAAATCGCTTTATCTCGTCGAGATATGAAGATTGGTATACCACATTGGGGGTCTCTGACAAATATTTAGCGGTGTTACATGAATTTTTACCAAAACAAACTTATAATACCCTTTTCCACATTGTGGTATAGGGTATAAATATCAACATAATCCTTTCGTCCATTCGGACAGAATTGGGAACGAAGTCGGTCAAACACGTGGGAAAAACTTCCGACTTTGAGCATACGTGTCGGACGTCCGATATTAAGTTTGCTGGGTAGTAAGTTAGAACGTTTTGAATGAAGTAGAAATGACCTAGTCTAAGAAATTCCACTTCCACGGATTAATATAGGATCCAAGCAAAATAATTATGTAATTCTGCGGTTTTTTTATAATAGTTGACGTTATTTCATTGTATCTTGCCGTTTGGTAAAGTTCGTTTAAGCTGTTGGTAGACACTAATTGTTGTCAGAATATCTTGGAAAAAAAAATTATTTGTTATTACTTTGTGCGAGATGACCAAATTAGACGCCAAATTACAATTATCTTTCTGACAGCAATAAGATTTCCCACAACGACCCCAGTTTAATTTAAGATTAAAAAAATAACCCACAACATTTCGCATTCTAATTTAAGTTTATGGATTTGCAAATGCAGATAAACAGGTTGTTGAGAGATTTGCAAATCAATGGAACTAAATTCGAATTTTATGAATTCATTTCTAATATTCGTCAAATAGTTTTAATAACAACATATTATGTATGGTGTTTTTGTTTCTTGTTTTTCAAATCTTTCTCATTGCTGAAACTAAATTTCATTATTCATAACCTAAAATTTTCTAACTTAAAATAAAATATCATTAAATACAACTTAAAATAATTTTTAAATTAAATTAAAATAAATTAAATTATATACTATTCGTCGTTAATTACGTTTCATGCGTCCTTTCTTTCGAACGGGAAAAAGTAAGAGCCCAATTCATTTTTCCTTTTTTACCCAGTGGGAGAAAAGGAATAATTTACAACAAAAGGTTTGTATATACAGTTCGTTTCTGTTCCGTTTTCAAATTTGGTCAACATTTTTTTTAATTCTTTTTATACCAAATTATGTATAGAACCATGTGTTGATTGATGCTGTTGTCCCGTTGTGTTGCTAGTAGCATTTGTGGTTGTTGTTGCCGTTACCCTATTTATATTCCTGGTAGCCGTATTAGAACCTGAGGAAGCTATGGATGTATTGGATGATGATGTTGATGTAGATGCTGATTTTGGAATTGTTGATTGATGTGAATGTTGAGTGCTGCTGTTGTCCTTTGCTGATGTTGAATGTTGATTGTTGTCTCTGTTAACCATCATTCCAGGTCATCGTCGATCATCTATTGATGTCGGATCCACACAAAACGATGTTTTACATATACATATAAATAATGTTTTAAATAAATCAAAATCATTTGTTTTAAAGCGAAGAAATGGAATAGAGACAAGAATAGTACATTGCGTTATATGAGGGGTTGCATACAATTTATTTAAAATTTTATAAAAAAAAAAACAACAACAAAATATATGGTTTAACAATTTTGTGTTATAAGATCAAATATTGTTATAAATTGTATTAGATAACTTGGAATAAATTATTAATATATTTTTAACATAAATAAAGAAAATAATATTAAAATAATAAAAAAAAAACAAATATATTGCTTATCAACAAAATGAGTAAATTTTCTAAATAAATATTTCTTAATGATATCTAAAACATTAATAGTTCCACTTCATCCTTATGTTATAGTGAATTCACTTTTTTATAAATAGGGAGTGAAGAACACATCCTATTTAATACTTTGAAAAAAAAAAACTTAATACAAAACTAAAAATATATATACATATGTATAAAAACAATAATTAAAACATGCAATATTTGCGTTTCTTCAAAAATCTCAAATGAAAATCTGATGAAACAAGGAGAATTTCAGCTATCAATATTAATATTGAAAATACTTCAATTCAAACAGTAGTTGCACAGTTTTCACATCCTATAGTCATGTCATTTAGATCCACAACAAATCTTTATAAAAAAAAATCAAGAAAATTCTATACATGTTACTATTTATACATGTGAATGAACTACAACGTTGTGAGGAACTCCAGTTCTGAAGGTGAAATGAACATATTATCTTTAAAAACAAAATACGACTTCGTTTTTATCTACAACACAATAAAATTTGGTTTTTAAAGAAAAAATGCCAAAAGCGAAAATAAAACTAAACGAATTTCTCAATGCGTTCGGATACAAATTATAAATTTTCTACATAACTTTGACAAATATATTTTTTTAACTTACCGTGACTTTGTTGCTCTGAATGTTGCACCGCACTAGCCGATAACATTTGTCCAGGCACCAATGCAGCCGTTGATGACGACGTTGAACTAACGGAAGGCGAAGATATTGCTATACTACCAGGTTGTACTGCACCCGAACCGGTGCTGGTACCCTCATCTGAGGTACGCTTAAAGAAATTATGCTGCAGTGCATAGTAGGGTGTTACACGTGTCTTCGGATCAAAGTCCAACATTCGCAGTATTAAGTCTTTGAATTTTAGATAATCAGCTACTGAATGACCAGGCTCATCCATACGTCTTCCGCCAGGTCCACCTGTTTCAACACCCAATATATCGTGTAACTTTCGAGACCCAGGCGGTTTGTATTTACGACCGTTTTGACTTTTCTTTAATACGTATGAACCATCTGAGACGACTTTATCGAAAAATTTACGTGTCTTGTGCGCTTGATCTAATAAATATTTAGGTGGCATGCCCAACACTTCGACAATTTTATTCATCTGATCGACTTCATTGCAACCGGAGAACAATGGTTCACCAGTATGCATTTCCACCAATATACAACCCAAAGACCACATGTCAATGGCCAAATCATAAGGTATTCCCAGCAACACTTCCGGCGAACGATAGAAGCGAGATTGTATATATTGATATATCTGTGTGGGAGCAAGAAAAATACGAATATCAATTATTAGGATTTCTATTACGTAAATGATGGACTCACCCTTTGCCCCAGTTGACACGAACTGCCAAAATCAACAATTTTAATCGCTGATCTTTTGGGATTACATAGTAATATATTCTCGGGTTTTAGATCACAGTGGATTATATTCAGTTCGGGAGTACTCAAGAAGAGCAAAGCAGTGCATAGCTGTTGAGCAAATTTTCGCGTTAGATTCAAGGATACACCACGAAAATTTGTATTACGTAATAAATCGTACAAATTATAGGATAATAATTCGAATACTAAACATAAATGATTGCGCCACATGAAATGCCTTTTAAGTTTTACTGGAAGGAGAAGGAGGAAGAATAATATTAGCAATTGAGTAGATATTAGGAATAAAATAAGATGAGATAATAATATTTCGAGATGAGAGATGAAAAGGAAATCAAAAAGTCATCACAGCAGTAAAAATAACGCTTCTATGACAGTCAAACAGATCCATGTTTTACTCCGTCGTCAAGCACTGTAAACAGAATGGCATGAGCCATTCTGTAGTACAGTAGGTCTACTGTCTGGGGTCTGATAAATTATTGATTTCCTCCGCATCCCGCCTTTATAATTTACTTCCACTTACCGATATAATATTTATTTTCTGCATCTGCCCGATTCATCATTTCCAATAGTTTAACCTCAATTTGTGCCTGATTTAGGAACGGTTTTTTATTTTTAATAATTTTTATTGCTACATAACCTTGCTCTTCATGATCATACGCCTTGACCACTTGTCCAAAACTACCCTTTCCTATAGCGACAAAATATGAAATATTAAAAACCAAATGATATCATATCTCAAGAAAAAAAAGAACTTACCAATCAATGAATCGATTTCATAGCGATCCAAAAATTTCTCACCGTGTTTTATTATATAATCGTGATTATCATCGTCATAACCATCGTTATATAATTTCCGTTCCTTTTTGTTTGAGGAATCATCTTCACCTTGTGTCTGTTGGGCACGTCTTTTCTTTTTAGCATAGTAAACCTGAAAGAAAGTAGACGAATTAGAGTTTGGACAATTTACATTTCGAAAAGTAGAGCTTCGTATGTTGATGTCCTTGGAAGATAGGCTTTAAGACTACATAGGTATTTCATCTTACAAGCTTTTTTATAAAAACCATAACTCAAAAATAAATGTTGACAAGATGACGAGTAAACAACATTACTTCGAAACAACAATTTTGACAAGACATGCTTAGGTTTGGGAAAGGGAGTTTTATATTTGCAAATGCATCTACAGTTACCTGTAGAAAGTGAAAGACATCGTTGCCGGCAATATGAGGGAACATGAAACAATCTGAAGGACAATTTCGATGACTTTTCGTTACCCAATGATTACACTTGCAGAAAGTTGTGTATACATATTATAGTCGTAACTTCAATTTTTTGAACTGACACTTGCGTGTGTAAACGGGGGGTAACCCAATGATTACACATGCAAGTAACTTGCAAACAGTTGTGTATACATTAGAGTGGTTTTAAAAAATCGATTTCGGATTTTTTTTATGCGGCACCCTCCTAAAATGTTTAATTTTGTTAAAAAGTAAAATTGCCAAAGTTTGAGCTCAATCGGAATATGTTAACGCGTGCCACTGGTGCCTTAAATTTTCCATGACCCTTTATATAGCAAATATTAAAATCTGACCCGATTTTCAAAATTTTTCGTAGGATTACTTGTTTAGCCACTGCAAAGAACTGGTAAACTGTTTTTTTTTATCGAATGGACAATAATTGTGGTCTTAACAAGTTGTTGTAATTCATGCAAACACCTTATTTATTACACCATGGTACAATTATTTTCCAGTAAGGTAAGTGTTGTTGTACAACAAACGTAACAACAACCACATATAAATTTGTTGTTGTATGTAATACTAGTATCACTGGTATTTGTCAACAAAACATAAAAAGTGTCAAAAATTATTTTAATTAAAAAAAAATATATATTTTTAGATTCGAAAATCATGAATGAACATTCGATTTATTTCCAATTCTAATGTTCAAGCCATTTCTCTGAATGGATAATTGCAAGCATTAAGTAAATTTGTTAAAAATTTAATGAAAAAAATTAAAGGCTGCTCCAAACTTTTGTTTTTGTAATCAAGAAACTTATGTTTATTAGGACCTTAATTTTTTTATACTTTACAAAATAACAGACATTCTGTGCCACCTTCTCCCCACCGCCAAAAAAGTTTTCGAATGGAAAAAATTTAAGTATTGTCTGTTATGAACGGAATCACATATTGCAAACATTATCGTAAATTGACACTAGTTTGATTAATGCATCATACATAAATAAGAATGTAGATGTATTCGAGAGCATATGTAGTCGGTCAATATATTCCCATAGGACGAATATTGCAATATGGTCAGACAAATTACAGAGAGAAACCCTGTTCTGTAAAAACATGTTTGTCCACAAAAGCCTTTAAATTGTGCATATAACAAAAAAAATTACACAAATATGTATATTCATAATATGCTGTGTAGTCTTGGGCGCCAACTTCTGCTGGCTGTTCGGAAGAAACGTCCCTATGTGTAGTGTCATACTATGTAAGGCAGTTCGTTCGGACTCGAAGAATCTTCCACCGTTTTATCTTCGGCGATATTCGTGGGAAATACTTTTTATTCTGAATGATATATTGCTCTCAAAAATATATATCCCTAATGTACACAGAAACATGGCACAATTACCCAGGTAGTGGCATCGTAAAATTTTGAATATGTTATGTCAAAACTTTCTTTATGTTGCTGGGGAAATTACAACAAAAATATTTTTTTTATAAAAGGATTTGACTTTTCATGGTGTGATACCACTACCTGGTAGTTCTGCCATGCACAGAAAATAGAAATTACAAGGCACATTTATATAAGGTATATGCATGAATTACAACAACTAACAAATTTACAAAAGCAACACTGTTGTTATTGAAAATTTAATGTCAAAAAATAATGAATAATAGGGTTGTTCTAATAATTTTGTCAGGAAAAACAAAACTACGTTTTGAAAATCCTATAAAATACAACAAATTTGAAAATGTAAATATAAAGCATTTAGAATTGTCGTAGGTCATTTTTATTACACGTTTAGGATGAAAAGAAGTATTTTATGGTGGCAAATTTCGAAGTTTCAAATTTCATTTGACAGCAAACATAATAAGGTGGGATTATTTTTCGACCTAGTACAGACCTTGGCCAAACCTTCCGTACATGGATAACAAGATGACCCGTAAGCCCAGCTGATGTCTTATCTTGTTGTCAAAATACATTTTGTTTGTTTTTTTTTTAATAATAAAAAAATCCTGATGCAATAACAAGGTGACCCTGCAAGCCCAGCTGATGTCTTCTTTTGTTGTTAAAATACATTTTTGTTTTAAAAATAATAAAACAATTAACTTCTTTATTTGAATTCTGCCAAAAATATTCCGCAACTTTATTTTTGTTTGTAAAATTTTCACTACAAAAACTTTTGACAGCAAAAGAATACCAACGCCTGAACTTGCTTTCTGGGTAACCTTTCTAAATGAATCTTGAAAACAATATTTCAGTCAACCAAAAACATCTTTATTTGAATTGTGCCAATAATAGGTCTGTACGATAACCCAAAAATTTGTACAAATTCGTACAAATTTTTACTGAATGCTTTTGAGAGAGTTGAGAGGGATTTTTTGACAGTTCTGTGACTGAGAACAAGCAAATTTTTGCTGGGAAGATTTGTCCCGTAAAAATTTGTAACTTTGGTCAGCTGACTTTTAATCAGCTGTTCAATGTAAACTTGAAATGTTACGATAACATTCCCAGCAATTATTACTCAGCAAGTTGCAGCAACTTCTCTCAGTGAATTTTACTCTCTCAAGCAAGAAAAAGTACAGAAAGTTATCGAACAACATTTTCTAAGAACTTCCAAGAAAGTCAGCTGTTTCCGAAAATGTATGAAAATTGTTTTTGTTTCTTTTGATAATTTAAAACAAATGGAACAAAAGCATACATTTTAAAATTGCATTTTACATATTTAAAGCAATAATCCTATGCACAAAGCTTTAAATGTGAAATTATGAAATTTTCTTGGTCAAAAATAGGTGTGTACGATAATAACTTTCCCAGCAATAATTACTGAGTAAGTTCCAGCAACCTCTCTCAGTGCATTTTACTCTCTCTCAATCAAGAAAAATTGCAGAAAGTTATCGAACAACATTTTGTAAGAACTTGCAAAAAAGTCAGCTGTTTCCGAAAATGTATGAAAATTGTTTTTGTTTCTTTTGATATTTTAAACCAAATGGAACAAAAACCTTATTTTTAAAATTGCAGTTGACTTATTTAAAGCAGTAATCCGTTTCACAACGCTTTAAAATCTAAAAAATGTGAAATTATGAAATTTTTTCGACAAAAATGTTAACATTTCAAGTTGTTTACATTGAACAGCTAATTAAAAGTCAGCTGGCCGAACTTTCAAATTTTTAGGGGACACATTTTCCCAGCAAAAATTTGCAAGTTCTCGTACAGACCTAATGTTAACATTTCAAGTTGTTTACATTAAAAGTCAGTTGGGCAAACTTACAAATTTTTTGGGACAGATTTCCCAGCAAAAAATTGCAAGTTATCGGTAGCAGATATGTCAAAAAATCTCTCTCAACACGCTCTCTTTTGCTGGACAATTTTATTATCGAACATCACTAAGTAAAATTTGTACAAATTTTTGAGTTATCGTACAGACCATGATACAATAAAAAGGTAGCATTACCAGTCCAGCTGATGGTAACATAATGTGTCAATTGCATTGAATTTATGTCAAATTTTGACATCCTATGTTACCAAAAACGGCAGTTGCTGCTACCTTCTTATTGTATCATGGTACAGACCTATTAATATTTGTGTAATTCTTCCAACAACATAAAAAACTTTTGACATAACATAGTCCAAATTTACATTAGACGAGTTTACTTGCGGCAATTGTCAGTTTGTAGGTGAGAGAGGGGGCTGAGAGGCAAAGGTTTACCATATGCCTCACCTCTCTCTCCGACAAACTGACAATTGCCGCAAGTAAACTCGCCTAATGTAAATTTGGACATACTCCATTGTGTCATTGCCAATACCTATTCAAAATGCCTTGATTCTATCCAAATTATTTATTTCCTCCTCGGATTATAAAACCTACAACACATTCATGCATATATGGGACAATGGGAAATTTCCTTCTCGATGGTGTGCAAAGATAAATATGTTATGACACTACCTCTATAGAGACAACTGCGGTCAGCATTTATCGCTGACAAAGTCCTATGTTTCGTAGGAATTTCGAACTTCTAATTTTCTAATCATTATAAGATACATTTTGCATGCCACACAAAAACTATTTTGAGATTGATATGAATATTTAGATCATTTTCGAACCAACTCTTTCTTTGACCAAAAAGATTTCATTTTATAAAAATCGATAATAAATAGTCAAGAAGTTTAAGATCCATATACAATGCTCTCTCATATTTATTATGATAGAGAAGTAGAAGTAGGCTGGCTGGCTGGTTGGCTGGTAGACGACGACATACAACGTGAAGAATATCTATAAACTGTGGAAATTGACAAACGATATGAACACAACAAAACTTTTTCCAGAATGAGGGCGTTGGGGTAGAAGAGGTGGTAAATGTGGCGCTCACTGATGTAAGGTGCTGCTGGTGGTGGTAACCTATGAAATGTAAACATTACTAAAAGCGCATGTGTCTGATGGGCTGGTTGGTTATCATCATCAGGCAAGGAAACAACGAACAAAAATCCAAAATCGAAAAAGAGAGAACCAAAAACCAGCAACTGTATAGAAAACAAGGAAACACATGGAGACGTGAAGAAATAACGGCGTCCGAAAACAATACAAACCCATAAGAACAAGGCAAATATAATGCAAACATGACTGAATGTTGCATGGCGGTCTGCCTAACCGGCTCACTTTATAGCTAGCTGTAGCTAACAAACATCCAGCTACTGATATGGTCAAAATAAAAAAGCGGACATAAACATTAGCTCGTCTAACAGATATACAATTTTCCCCACATCTTCTCTCCTCCCTGTCTATACAGATAGTTATACCAAACAGCCAGTCAGTCAGTCAGTCAGCTAGCTAGACATCCATCCATTCAGTCATTTAGCCAGTAAACGAGTTGTACATACGTATGTATGTATGTTTGGTTGTTTTGTGTGTTAGGTTTTATAGCCGGCTCCCTCATTCCCTGTGTTAAAAACGACTCTTCTGTCCCTTTGCTCTTTCCCAAATGTACTCCTTCTTCTCCTTATTGGCGCTCGCTCCCCCTCCTCGCATCCATTATCTCAACCCACAGAAGTATGCAATGAAAAATCAAAAATTGCAAAAAAGTTGTTGCTAACCCGTGGAACATTTAGAATTCTGCTGTACAGAAAGAAGATGTATAAGCACAAAAACCAACTACAGGAAAAACAACAAAAACAACAACAATGCCGCGCCACAGACCAAAAGCAGCAGCAACAGACATATGCAGCTCAGCGGCCGACAGAGAATATTGTGTCGTCAACCGCGACAGAGAACAAGGCCCCAGACAGAGTTGCAAGAAAATTTATTACTCACACAATATTTCAGTATAGAGAGGGAGAGTACAAAACTCGCAAAGCGCCAATAAACAACAATCCATTGAAAATGCCAATGAAAACAAATCAAACTTTTCGTACGTACGAAGATAATAAAATAAGTAAAATATTGCTGGGTATTTTTTTTTTTTTTGAAATTTAATGCCGAATATGTTTTGTTACGTCCATATCTTCAATTGCGGCATAACGTTATGAAGAAATGTTGACTATGACTATACATGTTCCTGTTCTTTCCTCTGGGTATGTATACAGGAACTGTATAAGAGTTTCTTGGCCCCAAAATGAGTTGCGCCTAAAAGTCTGCAAAGTTACTCAGTAAACGCTTAAAAATGGGTGTATGCCAAACTCTGCTGGCGCACCGTCAACGTCAGAAAACGTTTCGTGCAACACACTATAGCCAAACAAACAAGAGTGGTCGACTAAAGTTTACAGATACATAGAGAGACCACCGACCTGAGTGGAATCCATGTATTTCTCTCCCTCGCTCTCGCTTTCTGACAACGTTAAACTTTTCTCTACCTTTATAGCAGATGCCAGTCAGCAAAAGTTTTCCGACTTCTGTTGGTTCTTTTCTGGGTGTTTGTCATCAATAGAGTTTTGCTTCTTTTAATGCGGATAAATATTCCGAAAAGTTGCTCCAATGCCATGGCATTGCAATTTGAACATTGGCGCTGACGCTTTAATATCATCAATAGCCGGCACAAAATAATGTGTCGTTTTTGTCCATCGATGTCTGCATTAATTTGCAAAGGGATGGCTTTTACTTGAGTAAAATATACTATCTATGTATTATTTTGGGGTATTTTGGGGCATAATAATGTACACATCCCTTTATTAATGAGTAGCCAGCCAAAGAAAAAGACTTAAAACATGGGGAAATATTTCAGTGGGGTTTCCCAACAATGAAAGGAGGTCTTTCGTTCTCTTGTCTACTCTCGGATTTGGTAGGTATCATGTTGGTCGAGACTGAAATAAAATTTGGATGGCGTTTTGTGTTACCCACAAATTTCGTTTTTGGTGTCTAGCTAGAAATATGTTTGTCTAACGCTACTTTCCTCCTGTAACTGCAGCAATAGAATTGATAAAAAAGTAAAGCAAGTAGAAATATGTCATTTGCCAGTGACTAGTGAAATTAAAGCCTCTCCACAACCCAAAAGCGTTCGTAAACAAACAATAGCATTGCCTCACAACAATTGTCACTAGTAGCAGCTTCTTGGCCACAAGTCATCACCTTCTTCGCCAAGTGAATATGGAAACATTCAATAGCGTGTTAATTTTATTTCTGCTATTGTCTTCTTTTTTCATTCAATTTGAAGATCTTGCCATCCTAGGGAATGTGAATTCAAATGGACGCTTTTGGCCAAATTAATATTTGTGTGTGTGTTTAGAAGGAATATGAAAAGAAAAATTCAAACAATATTGAGGATCAAATTAATATACTTCAACACTGACGATAATACTTTTTTATTTGCTTTTTATAGATTTTTCTAAATGCCAATCTACAGCCAGACGAATACATACATATGTGACATACACATCAATATCCGTCCATTAGTCAGTCAGTTTAGAAATAACCTTGACCCACAAACCAAGCTATGTATATACCAAGAAGGGGTAGAGTGTAGCAAAGACCATGAGCAGACATAAAAAAATTTAGAAAAAAATAATAAAAACGAAGCATTTTTTACTATTTGAAATTCTGATTAGTCGCCACAGTTCAAACGAATGGTAGCAGCAAAAATACCAGCGCGAATGATTTTTGAACAACAATGTCAGCAAATTTAAAGCGGAAGACATTCTGCTGCACATAGTCATATCTGAATGCGTGTGTTTGATGATTGGACGATTGGATGACAATCGCAATGAAGATTCCAAGCAAGCAATAATTTCTGTTTTGTGACACAATTGTGCTGGCCAACATTCTGACATTCTATCTGATTCGCTATATGTTTATCATCTGTCTGGATAGCTCTTGGTCTGTCCGTCTGCCGTTCTTTTCTTGGACACGGTTTTGCGCCTTAGCGGCGTCATCATTATTTTGTTATTTTGGTTGGTTGCTATTAGGTGTTGTTGTTGTTATTGGTAGTGGTGGTACTTACCTCATTTATATGTTTGTAGGTCTTTATTAAATCCACACTTAATTTTCGTAACGGCGCCGTTGCGGGATCACGAAAATGTGTTGGAATTCGTGCTTGCATGGCGCGCACCTCTGACGAAGACGTTGGACTAGATCGCTGTGTTTTTGTTGATTGGTCGACAGAAAACGATGAAAAAAGAGAAGAAAGAAAATAAATGAGAAAAGTTTAGTTTCATTGTGTATGCATGCATTTCTGATGATAGGTAACAGATATTATAATTATTAATAATGGATATAAACGAAATCATTTTAAAGCTGAAATATTATTTAACGTAATGGAATTTTCAAATCTTACGTATGAAAGACAAAGCGTGTATTGGGTCTCTCTATATTTGCATAAGTAAAGTAAACCTTGAGGGTCCAAAGTATTCAGGATTCCTTGCTTCGTAAATCCAAAATTAGAGATAAAATCGGGCAACTGGTTAAAAAGATCTATATTTTTGATTCTGTTCTTTAAATGCCTTTAAAATTTCACAAAAATTGGACTAAGCTACTTTTTGGCCTACTGACCAGCACCAACTTTGTTAATCTTTAAGGATATGTATAGGTACAAACCCGCCACTGGTGGTTGGGTTGCGTAACCTTACAGTGGAATATAAGAACCTTGTCGAAATAAGTCAAGTACTTTAAACCAAGATAATTGGACCTTTAAATTACATCTAGCTTACGCCCAAATGCATACTTATACCAAAGGGAAGTCTAACGAAATCACTTTACTGGCCTGTTTCACTAAGACGATTCGAATACAAATTTGTTCGAACTACTACCAAACTTCTGTTTTTGAAAAATATTTGAATTGTTTTTATTTTCAATCAAACATAAAATTCCTTTAACATCAGGAATTTGATAGTAATTCGAACGAATTTGAATTCGAATCGTCTGAGAGAAACAGGCCATACATGATGAAGAATATGGAGTCATCAAACTTCACATTAGCCGCCTTCCGCGATATTGAAGGAACGTTTTTTTAACAACGTAAAACACGAATCAATTCACAGCGCTTTGGAAGACATAGGTGTCTTAAAGCAGAATCATTAATTCGCGCTTATAGAGATAACCGGCAACTAAGTGCACCTCTTCTGGATTATACTATGGAATAACTTCACCCAAGCAGGGGCAGTAACTAATAAACGAAATACTGAAGGATTGTTGCCAATGCTCACTTGCTGCCCGAAAAAATCCAATTTTCTGGAATTTTCACCAATAAAGAAAATACCAATATTTTTAATATTTCTTTACTTCGTCTGAAAGGGAACATCTTGAGCTACTTTCGGTATTTTTTTTTTGTTAAGAGATATTGCATAGTTTTGGGACAAACTGCCGTCTACCAAACACTGTTTTTAAAAAAGCGTTTTGCGATGTTCACCTTTGCTCGATAACGAATGGACCCATCATCATGTATATTTGAGGTGCTAAACTGTCAAAGTCAAAAATTTGATTTTTCGAAAGACTCACTACGGAAGCCAACAATTTTTTCGTGACCCCCTGACCGCCAATTGCGTTGGAAGAGGAACGAAAAAGAAGCCCTAATCGCACTCTACTCATGAAAGAACTCAGGACTGTGGTCTATCCTATTTTGTCATACATATGTGATATGTACTAAGTTTCGATCCTCAGTAACGGATGTTGGACAAGCTTGTACCGTTCACAAAGAAGTCTGTCTGGCCCCTCTGGAGATCAGTGATTAAATCCGATACCATTGTTACATTTGCGGAATCTCTACATGGCCGAAATGTGTTACTTCACCACCAAAGTTGACAAATTCAACACAAATCTAATTTTTGACGGAGGGCAGAACGAGTAAAAATAAGGTTCATGTGGTGCTGGGGAAAATTTGAAAGATATTCTACATACATATGCAGATACATGGATGTCGTAGTACTTCTTCATGAAGTCTTATGGCCTGTTTCTCTAAGACGATTCGAATTCAAATTCGTTCGAGATACTACCAAACTCCTGTTGTGGTAATCATTTTTGTGATTGAAAACAAAATTTGAATTAAATATTTTTTTTTTATTTTATTTTTTTTTTATTTTATTTATTTCGAATGGGTAACCAAGCCTATAAGGCCATCTATGTTACAAAAGCAAAGTTATCCTAAACTACACCTAACTCTGAACTTAATCCTTAAAACTAAATAAAGATATAAACATATTTAATAACAATTTTTAATTAAACGGGGTTTAAGCATATACTACTCCAAAGAAATCAGAAGTTTGGTAGTTGTTCCAACGAATTTGAATTCGAATCGTCTTAGTGAAACAGGCCATTAGTACTTCTACTTAACAAGGCTGGGACCAGAATTGCTGTATAGGTCATCACGGGCTACTGTTATGTAAGATCCGGAAGTCGTTGGTGGGATAAAAGCAGCTACTGCGCTACTGCAGGTAATGTGAGAATGATGAGACAGAGACCATCGAACACCTACTATGTCAGTGTTGAGTGTTAAACAACACTAGGTCAGCCTCCTCGGTGACTATGAGTTCACTTCTGGTCATAAATATCAAATATGGACCCATGGAAATCTTAGAATGAAAAAGAACTCTGAGCTCATTCGATTTGTATACTAATTGTAATCAACTGACGGCTTCCTATCTTCTCTTTCCTAAATACTAGCCGTCTAACTTTCGTTTTTATAGCACATTTCCATTGCACTGGATTTGAGAAGCACTTAAATGTATACACAAGTGCTCATATGTAATACTTACATGATGCATAACTTCGCGATGTGTTGCAGGAAGCTCTTCTTCACCAACAAAGCGACCATAGAGTGGAGCATGTCGTTGACGACCTCCGCCACTACCGGCCTCAACAGCAGCTGCCGCGCTGGATACATATGCTGCAGATACTGAAAAGGAGAAAAGAAAATTCAAATTAATTCCTATAGAATACAGTACTATTATTTATGATAAACTGAAGCATAGAAATCATAGGATAATCATTAAAATTAGGCTATGTTTATATGAAAAATACGTTTACAATTCACGATTTAAGAAAAGCCTCTGCTATTTCCCCCCAAAACATATCGAATATATGTACCTAGAATATACCTGAAAAGGAGAAAATTCAAATTAATTCCTATAGAATACAGTACCATAAATTTATGACAAACTGAAGCCTACAAATCATAGGGTAATCATTAAAATTATGCTATATTTATATGAAGAACACGTTTATTATTTTGACAATTCACGATTTAAGAAAAAGCTCTGCTATTTCCCCCCCAAAACATATCGAATATATCTAGAAATGTCGAGTGTCTCCTAAATGGACTTCTTAACAGCAATTATATTGATTTTATCATTTATTTTTGCATCATATTTTGATTTTTGGCACCTTGGCCAAAATGTTAAGAACCTCCGCAAACGAAAGAAAAGAAGAAAAACTCTTTGCATAAGGTTTTCATTTGGTTGATATGGTATAATGACAAAATGCTGAAAAGGAAACAACAACCGGAACATTAAAAGACACTGAATATGTTGCCGCCACATAGCAGGGCACAGAAGAGCAAAAAATAAGCCAAATAATGCAAAATTACCAACAATTTCACCTAAATTCTATGGATGCCAAAAAGTCTAGATTTCTTCTGTAATGGCGGGATAGACAAATAAATGACAGGTTTCTTGTGAATTTAGTTTGGCTAAATTGTTGTTCGCTTTACACGTTTCTGAATGAAATTATTGCACAATGTTTGATGTGAATAAAAAAATACAATTGCAAATCTTGTAGTGAAAGGTATAAGTGATGTAATAAGTGATGATAAACATTGTAAAACAAAAAATATAAGAAAACAAGAAGTGTAAAAAAAAACTATAGTAAGGAAGTTTATTTCGGACATTATTTGTGTTCATACACAGTTCTAACCTAAAGGGTAGTTTACACTATATGTAAATGTCATATGACATAAAATTTTCCATCATTATATAGTCGCTAATATGTACAATATTAGGGATTCTCCTTACGCCATTTACTTTGTGCGTCCACACCAGCAAAAATGTAATAAAATTACGTCACCACATTGCCTGCGTGGACAGATATGGAATGTTTTTATTTCGTGTCATATGACATTTACATATAGTGTAAACTTTCCCTAAGTACGTGCAAGGGAGAAGTTTCTCTATTTCAGTTAAAATACTGATTATGCCCAGCAAAAATTCGGATCCGTTAGTCATTATGTAACCCATTACAAAGTAATGTAAACAAAAATAACTATTTATGTTACTCCTTACAAAGTTATGAGTACGGTGGCACAGAGCGTGTGTGTCCGATTACAAATGCTAGAGTTGTGTGTTCAACGCTCTCCGTCAGCACACCATCTTTTTGTAGACAAAGTAAAGAACAAATGGTGGTGCACATTTCAGCGTTTAAACCCCCCTTCATGTCCGTACGCGTGGCCGAGTGTGTTGTGTGTTCGGCTACAAATCAGAAGTTCGCATGATCAAGTCTAGCAGAGAGCGAAATAACACAAAAAATATGAATTGTGTTGAAATTGAAAACAAATTCCACCTCAACTGTTCTAAAAATGGAAATGGAATGGCTGGGTAATTTTTAATAATTACAAATCGGAATATACACCATGTTTGCTTCAGATTGGCTAATCCATCGATTTTGTCATATGTATGTATACGAAGGCTGAAGTTTACTAACAATGAAATCGCGAATATTTACCATCAAAAATACTTTTATCCTTTTCTTATGTAGTCTCCAGCATGAGTTATACACAATTTTTCATGGGCTCAAACCAATTGTTGAATCACCTTTCCCATTCCGATTGAGACACCTCCAAAACATGGTTTTTGAACGCTTCAACAGCATTTTCTGGCGACGAAAATTGGTGACCGAGCCTTTTTATACCCTACACCACTATGTGGGGAGGGTTTGTGATGTCTCGACGAGCTGAGTCGATCTGGCTATGTGTGTCCGTCCGTCCGTCTGTCCATCTAAACCTTGTAATCACGCTACAGGTCGCAATTTTGATCGGATCGTCACCAAATTTTGGGTGTTGATGAGGGTCCCGGAGGGGAAGAAGCCTATTGCTTTTGGTGATGGTCGGGTAATAATCAGGGGTCGGAATGGGCAAAAAACTTATTTGGAGAAAAAGTCAACGTTTTATATCAAAGCGCGTATCTCCGCACTTATAAGGGTTGATGATGGTCAGATAATATTAAGGGTTCGGAATGGACAAACAACTTATGTGGAGAAAAAGTCAACGTTTTATTTCAAAGCCAATGTCTCTGTTTTTTAAACAAAACCGGCAAGGAAAGTAGAAAATATCACCTTTACAACGATGTAAAATAGGTTGTCGTAGGTGGTAAAACAAGAGAGATATCACAGAGATCGCAATTCATCCCAAGAGGCCTATAGATTTTGGTGATAGTCGGATAATATTTAGGTAAAAACTCATTTGGAGAAAAATTCAAAATTTTATTCTTTGTGAATATGTCGGCTTCTAGTAGGGGTATTCCAACGGCCTGTCAATGGAAGAAGAAAATATTATCTTTACATTGGTGTAAAGTAGGTTGGCGAAGGTGGTCAAACAAGCGAGATACCGCAATAGTCGGTAATGCATCCAATTCTTCAATTTTTTGCAACCACGCTACAGGTCGCAATTTTGATCGGATGGTCACGAAATTTTGGTTGCTTATGTGGGGTCGGTCCCAGAGCAAAAGAGGCATATTATGTTTGGTGGTAGTCGGATTATATTCCCTAAAAAATGTTTACCAGTGATAAGCTTATGCACAGGGGTAGTGGTGTAGGGTATCACATGGTCGGCTCCGTTCCGACTATAGTCTTTGCTCACTTGTTTTCTTGATAGGCTAGAATCAAATGAAGTCGTTGGATCCCCAGTCAGGACTGTACGGCGGATGACTTATCAATTTCACGATTTGTCCGGTCAAACAGGCGTTGAATTTGAATCGATGTGTGAGAGCTCGCATTGTCATGATGCAGAAAGATTTGTCTTCTCTTGTTCGTTTATAGAATTTCTTAGGAGACTTCAGGCACACAAATTGTAGTGTACCACTCATAATTAACCGTCCTACATTTCTCAAGCCGTATAGTCGCCACACGGTCAGTTTTGCCGAAAAAACAGGCGACCATTTGCTTAGAAGTTCTTCTTACGTGAAGAACTTTAGTTGGATTTGGCTCCCTTTCAAAGACCTAAACGATTCCTGTATTGTCTCGGGTTCCTAAGCGTGGATCAAAGATTCGTCATCTGTAACAATCTTTTAAATGTCGTTTGAAGCATCGCGAGCGTATTTATTCACAATTTCTTTACACCAATCCAAGCCTTTTTTTGAGCGATTGTCCAATTTTGCCGCATCTAACAAGAAAAATCCATTTTTGCGGCCATCTGTTCATGCAATATCAAATGTTAATTGGTTGAAGAAATGTCCAAGGATTCCTCTATCTCATGGTATATAACATGACAATCTTGCATTATCCGTTCACGCATGGCTTAATTTTTTTCTGGGCGACCCTCACGACCTTCCTTTATATTTTGGCAATTGTCGGCCACGATTGAATTCATTAAACCAGTTTTTCATAGTGCTATCGGATGGCATACAAAGACTTAATTTGTGAAAAATGATCGGACGAAAATTCCATTTTTTTTTTGCAAAGTGAATTTTTCAAGTCACTGTAAACAACACAACACATGGTCGTATGACAAACTGTCCTGAGTACGTTTAGGCCAAAAAACTGTCAGTATTTCCAAAAAAATCAAACGGCGCCTGGCAACAGGCGGTTTGGCCCAGGCCAGATAGTTTTCGGGCAGCCCTCGTATGTCAGAGGTTTTCAACATTTCTTTCACTGTTCGTTTAAGTACTTTTTGAACAAACTGGTATCTGAAAGCAATTTTTGCCTAGTTTTACTGACTGATGTTCATGAACTACACAAGATTAAATTTTGAACATGTTCCATTTATGTATTCGGCAAAACCAATTAACCAAAAATAGGTAAATATCGAAAAGTGCAAATTATTCTGCTCTCGACTGTATACAACAAAGACTATTTTCCTCAAACATCCCCGAAGAGACAAGGGAGACTTTTCTCATAGAGACAATGAGAATAGCACGATTCCATTCTGAGTTCAATGATATGGTAACTTTCTTATAGTCCCCTTGGCTGGCAGACGAATGCAAACACATCATCCCCTCTCCTATCCCATGACTATTGGTATAATAAAATAAAAAATTTCCCCACTTGTGTACCCCACCCTATTATGGGTTATGTGGCAATTTTTGATCATGCAAAAAAAAAAACTAACATTTAAAATACAAACCACCTACAATTTCGTAGCAGCTGATGACTGCGGGCTATCTCATGGTCTACCCGTAATCGCTCATCGATATTTTGAGATTGATTATTGTAAACAAGAGCAACATCATCAACACCATTTCCATCGTCATAATCATCCTCATCGACCGCAGCATTATTGTAAACATTGTTGGCAACAATAACCGTAGTATTGTACTGATGATCTTGATGTACATCATTATGATAATGATCTGAAATATTTTCAGGGTTATAATAATGATGTTTCTCATCGTAATGGGGTGGTGGCGGTTGCTGGCTATAATGATTGCTGATGTATGACACCTCTTCATTACACGAGGGGGCTACTCCACTGTCATTTGTAAGTAAACCAATATTATTTGATCGATGTTGTCGCTGTTGCATTTTCCAATGCCCATCTGGCAGGTTGCTGTCATCATCATCGCCGCCTTCATCATCAATGCTGTTCTGGTGATTATTGTAGGCGAAATAGTGAGGTGTTTGTTGTTTATTTAGGCGTCTGCTACTATTGATACGTTGAAACAAAGAACTGGTACCGCTGACGTTGTCGTTAGACGGCTTTGGTGGTCGCATTGTTGATGTGGGACTTGTGGTACTGTCGGCAGCCACAGCTGATGCTGATGTTACTGTGGCATTTGCGGTAACACTGCCAGCAGTTGATGCCTGCCAATAGCATAAAGCAGCGGCAGACATGTTTTCGAAATTATTCTTTCACTGTACAAAAATTCTGATTAAAACGTTACACTGTGCTACAAGTTTAAGTTTCAGATGTAATAGAATTCTGTTGTAGTTTCGTTTAAAAATGTTATGGAATACCACATGAAATATTTATGTGGTATTCTAGAGATATCGAAGCTGTTTATATGGAGAATAGTTTTTACATAGAAAACGATAGTCTAAAGGCCTTGACAGCTTCTAAAGCTTTTGTTGCGCTTATGGGGGTTTCGAAACTTGCACTAAAAAGACCAGAAAAGTTAGTGAGACGCCCAAAGCAAGGATTTGTAAATGTTTCGTTAAAACCAATATTGAACAAAAAGAACAAGAACAGTTCCGATAGTATTTTGGGCACATACTTGAGTACATTTTTTTTTTTATTTTCAGCAAAGAATTAACACAGAATCACTATAAATATGCAATAAAAAGAGATATTGGCCCATAAATGTGTGTTAATTGTGAGCATGCTGCAAATTCAAATTACGTGACTGAAATCTAAAACTTTTCAAAATCTATTAGAAATATGTAACTCTTGAAAGATTATTCTATCTGTAGCACTGTGTAATCGTCTTATATTTGTGTTTTATTTATAATTTAACAAATTCTTGGATCCCAATACCACCAACACAATTTTGTTAAATTTTCTGTTTTCTCTTCTTCTGCCACCAGATTGTGAACGAAAAATAATGTTTTTGCTTTTGGCTATTTTTGTCGAATAAAGCATAAAATTATTTAGAAAAAAAAACATATTTTTACAAAATACTTTTGATGGATTTTTGTGCTTTTTGTATTATTTTGCTTTTTAGATTTGTTGTTTTTATGGACTTTTAGTTATAAACAATTGTGGTTTATTTATTTAAAACATCCGTGCATTTATTGTACATGGATAATTCGTGTTAATCAGGTCGGTGGCGGCGAGTTGTAGTGTGGTCGTTGTCGCTGGCTGTGCTTTTTTTGGAAACGCGTTCTGGTAAAATTCTTTCCGGTTTGGCAGTAAATTGAACATTCGGTTTATTTATAAAATTTGATTAAGTAAGCGATTAAGTGTACGTGATTCGGTTATACTCGGACTGGTGGTGTAGGTGGTTGCTGGTTATTGCATTATATTGAAATATTTTCACACAGAATTTTTCATAAATTGTATTTTTCGATACTACATTTTTTAACTTTTGTAAAGTCTTCAATATTTCTCACAAACTAATTTTCGTATTTTTCAAAACCATCCGCCGTTACCGAATTTCAACGAAAACTGCAACACAATGCGAAATCTTTTAGAAAAACAGGCATTTTGCTATTTTTTCTACTTTGATCTGACGATTTCGGCATTTCTCTTTCTGAAAGTTTTGCAAGTGTTTGTGTGTCTGTCTTTGGTTTTTCGTTTTTATTTCGAAATTCTCAATTGAATTTCATGGTATTTTTATTTAAAAATACCCAACAAACCAAAAGCAAATTGAAATACCACGAAGAAAAAAATGAAACCCGTAAAACAAAGATCTGTCAGCGACAATCAGACCAAAACATTACGAAAAATAAAATCACGAAAAGTATTTCTGTTTTTGCAAATACACTTGAGGAATATGGCGTGGGGACAGACGCGCAAACACAATACGTAATATTTAGAAAATAGGCGAGAAGAGACATGGTCACAGTGGTATTAAAAATACAAAAGTGTATAAAAAGTCATGAATCATAGGTCTACAAATTATCTAAAAAAAACATTCAGGACCAATTCTATTTAAAAAGGCTCCGAACTAAAATCATTCATAATCTTAATCATCAGTTGGTAGGGAATTTGTTACGATTTTCGTATGTCATGTTACATATTTACAGTGGTATTAAAAATATAAAAACCTATAATAAACATGAATCATTGGAAGAAACATTCAGGACCAATACTTAAAAAAAAGTTTCGAGCTAAAATCATCACTATTTTTCATGATTTTTGTTTTTACAAAAAATTAAAAAAAAAACTGCTGTAATCCACAAAATATCAACCTTATGAGGGCGAGTATTTGCGGTATTATCAATCATGTACGAATTTTAGTATGTAATAAAACTGAAATTTTGCCAGAGCGTGCATTTTAGCTTTATGCATCAGATTCCATCAAAAAACGAATTTTGATTTCCTTGTGGGCTACGTCTTTGGGTATTTTTGAGTTTACTCAAGCTTTTTCCAATTTTTTTGTTGAAAAATATTGCATAGTTTTCTGACAATTGCCCACCTACGAATCACTGTTTTTACTAAAGCAGTTTGCGGTTCCCACTGTAGCTCTCAAACGAATAAACCGATCAGTATATATTTTTGTGGGATCATTAATAACCTAACCATTTAAAAAGATGGTGAACTGTCCAAGTCGAAATTTCGATTTTAACGAAAATAATGGATAGTATTTTTTGCCATAAATCCGACAAAAATACCTAATTTAAAAAACAAGCAATCTATCACTTCTGGACAAGCTGAACAACCTCACAAAAACATATGAAGATCGGGCCATCCGTCTTCGAGCTACAGTGGGCAACGCTTTCAAAAATCCCCTCAGGCTACATTCATTTTCTGAAATGAACAATTTTGGCTAGAAAAATACAAAACAATTTTTGAAATATAAATCTCATCCAGTCCAGTTTTATGTTCACAAAAAAAAATCCGGCGATAAAAAAATTATCATATTGACGAAATTGGATAAAATTATTTGATCACAAAGTAAAAATACAACTGATAAAATATTTCTCATATTGACTAAAATATTTATCGATTTTTTATATTGAACTGATAAAATATTTCACATACACTGTGTGTAATTTTTTGAGTCATGTTTTATTAACCATATTCTGACTCCACAGTGTGATAGAAGACCGAAAAATAGATGAGACGTGTCTCGCCGTTTTTCCCTATCTCATCAACTTTCGCGGTTGTAGGCCTCTAAAGGTTTGAGGCTTTGATGTGAAAAGGGGTTATTTTTTAAGAATATATCTTCCAAACCGTTAGGAATTTTGAATTTATCTCAGAGGCAAAGTTGTAGATCTTGTCTTAAGGAACACAAATTGTGAAGACATATAATCCATCAAACTTCATCTGCAAGGTTAAAATAGCCAAAGTCAAATTTCTTTTAAAAAATTTCTCGGGTTTTGGTCTGCAGCTATCAAACCGATCAAATTTGAAGCAAACAACCAACAACAAAAATGTACCTCAGATCCCAATAAACATCTTTCTAGACGGTTCTTAAAGGCCAAATTAACAAAGCAAATGGGATTTTTTATCCAGTTTTCTCTGGTTCTGGTCCACAGATACTAAACCGTTGAATATTCAATAAAACAACCAACTGCAATAATGTAGCAAAGACATCAATGAACAACTTTCTGGAACATGCGAAATGTCTATGAACGGTTCTTAAGGGTGAAAATAGCAGAAAACATATGAAAATATTCAATTTTAACATTTTTTTCTCCGATTCTGGCCCAAAGATACCCAACCGCCCAAAAATTAGGGATATCGTCAACTACAAAAATGTACCTAAGATTTCAGTAAACAATTTTCTAGAACATATGACGATACTAGGAATGATTCTCAGAGCTGAAATTCAAGAACAATTAAATTATTTCTTACATTCCCCCTGCTCAGGTTTGGAAATAACAAACTGTTAAAAACTCAAGAAAATTTGAAAGGTTTGGTATTTACGGACCTGAACAGGAAATAATGACCTAAAATAATCGAATTTTGAGCTTGAAGAATCGTTCCTATAATCTTCATATGTTCTAGAATATTGACAATGTGGAATATTTTGACAAATATTTTTGTCAATATGTGAAATATTTTATCAGTTGTATTTTTACTTTGTGTTCAAATAATTTGATCGAATTTTGTCAATATGACATTTTTTATCGCCGGCAAATCGATACATTTTTTATTGAATCTTTGAATTTTTTTTATCAAATGACTACATTTTTTCTGCGTTTATTTAGATGTTGTTTAAGAAATCCTTGCGCTTCAATGTAACTTCTATGGTTACATTTATTAATTTTTTTGCTGCAAATCGAAAATAATAAAAAATCGTTGTATTTATTATCTAAGTTTTAATTAATTAAATGGAAAATCCATAAACAATAGAATACGAGTACAAACTTTGCGCTTCGGCTTGCCCTTTTTTTGACTGTGACATTAGACATTTCCCTAAAACGGAGATTAGACTATAATAAACATCGGATTCCTAGGATTCTCCAACTGATACCAAATATCGGGATGCTTTGCCTCACTCGAACTATCCAGCGATGTTTGAAGGTTTCCTTTCCGTTAGTTCTTTTCCCGTATTTCCATAGAACTACTTATGCATTGAACGCACCAAAAATGCTCGAAAACTCCACTTTTTCCCAAGACAAAATGTTTTCGTTTAACTGACATGTTCTCCACGACTCAAGCTTCCTCCGGGTGTTTTAGTTTATGAAACGCAAATTTAACTTAATAGGAATCTACATTGAATTTGTCTTTCTGTCTGTGTTTCAAACCCTTTAACAACTGAGTAACAACTTTCCTCGAAAATACCATTTGGTGAGGGTGAACTCTACGACTGAAATGACACCAATTGAACGAAAAAAAAACTTTGTTGGTCACTTTTGACAGTTTTATTTCATCTCGTTCAAATAAATGTTCGATGTCAATTTTTAACAGACGTGAAAACTTTTTGCATCTTTCAAAGATGACAAATAACATCCAATACCCCAACTGGTAGCTGCAATGGACACACAATGAAGAGGAGATAATAATACTGGACAAAGCAAACTACAAATAAAAGAATAAAACTTTTTAACATTATTAGTTGTAACAAAAGTAGAAATGGTATGAACTACATATTCCGCTGTGTGTCTGGCGTCTGATTCTTGTTTGACACGTTTTTTCTTCTATGCCCACCCATTCTTTATTTATTCCTGACTCCTCTCATCATTTCAAATTCCCACGAAATAGGAAAGGAAATAAAAACAACACAAGGAGATGTCTATAATTTTACGTTTGTCGCCAAGCAAATGAAGAAATGAAAACAGACAATAGACTCACTCACACATCTTGAAGATAGAAATGTGAAATGCAAGAAGCTAAATGGCAACAAAATTCAAGTGGCAATAGAAAAAGTAATGTAAACTATTGCACAACTGCAGTTTTGGTTTTTTTTTTTCACAAAAGAATTGCATTTTGTTTCGATTAGAAAAATAATGTATGATTTATATGATTTATATTAATAAAAATATATTTCTCGCTCTTCGTTGAAAATGCCATTCATGGTAGGTTTATTGTTAGTAACATTTTCAATTTACTTATCCAAATATCAATGACCGTTGTGCTGCTTCTCGCTGCTATTTGACACATGACTTTCTTCCGTATGACCATCAGATCATTTCTTTGTTTTATCACATTTGGTATTTTTTGACGCTGAAAGGTTCTGTTGTTATATTCATTATAAAAAATAGCAAGCACAACTAAACAAACCATAGCATTTTCTAAGAATAAATTCTGAATATATCAATAGCCACGCCAATCGATAGGTTTGACGTCAAATGACGAACACCACACACCATGCCATGATGTGGTAGCCACCGAAAGAACGTTACCTCTTGTAAATACCACATTATAGGTTGTGATTAGCTGGGCGGGCGATTGAGGCATAACACAGCACAACAAATTCAGTAAAATTATATAAATAATGAAATATTTACATTGAAATAATAATAATAATAATAATAATAATAATAATAATAATAATATTACAAAATAAGTAATATCTTTCGAAAGGTTGTATAGTTTTAATTGAGCATGGCATTAATTATTATTATTATTAATTAATTTTTTTTTTTGAAGAAATCAAAAGTTCCGACACACTGTGAACAAATACAAACGCGACAAGTTTTAGTTGAAGAAAGTACTTGGCAGCAAACTTACCACAACTCTCTTTCAAGTAAATCAATTAAGAAATAGTTTCATGTAAAATTTGTTAAGTTTTAATAACACTGTGCAACAAAATTCATTTTTAAAAGTTTACGTCGGAAAGTAACCAAAATAGGAGGGGCAAGTTCCGCCCATTTTTAATTTTTTCCAAATATTCGAGTTAAAATATCTTTGAATCCTTGCATTTTAGGTATACAGTGTCTTTGGCAACTTTACAGAGGAGTACGAGGGCAATATTTCAGTTAAAAATTTTAACCCTCATGCGGTTCATCAAAGGGGTCTTTTTTGTCCTTTTTTCCAAAATCTTTCAAAAACTCCTTAAAAATGTGATTGTATCAAATCCAAATATTCTACAAAATTGTTCGCGATAAAATTTTACTATAGGTCTCAGAATACACCAAATCTGTAACTCTTGTCTAATCGCCAGGAATCTCTAAAAATTAAAAACACGTTTTAGGGTTAAAGTAGGACTTCATCTGAGTTTATTCAAAATTGTCCCACAAAACATAATTTTAGAGAGATGATGTCAGAGACAAAAATATTCTTCGTTAAATTTCACTATGGGTCACCAAAGAAATGATATGTCCATTTACATTTTATAGCATGAAAATAGCAGTATCAATTTTGCTGAAAAAACATGAAAATATTTCCCAATTTTTTTGATGAAAAATTTTTCCTTCTTTTCGAGTTGGTACATGGAAGTAATATGAAACTTGGTTATAGGTGAAAAGTGTCAAAGGATGAAAAATTCTACACAAAATTTTACTATGAGTTTCAAAATAAACTATATATCTATGTATATTATTACCTTAAAAAATTAGATTACAAATTTATATATATTAGGATGAAATTATATGTTTTAATTTTGGACTGTTAATTTTACATAATTCCATACTGGATCAAAATCTTGCAAAATCCTTTACTTTTTGGGAATATTGTTAAAGAAAGAAATGTTCCAAATGAAATTTCATTATGAGTCTCTGAATAAAAGAAATCTGTAACCATAACATATAACATTCTTAGCAGCACGTGTTTTTGATATATAGGTTTTAGGGCCATATTTTCCAATTTTCATACAGATTGTCGTTGTGATTGGATACTGTAAATATCATATTGATGGTTTTTCGTTGTGAATTCATACAGGAGATGTTGTACGTTCCATTCATAATGCCTTTGAAATATTTGTGGTGTATATATATTTGGAATATAAAAAACCCACATTGGACCTGCCCAAATTGCGTATTTTTAGTACTTTCAACTTAAATTCCGTAGTTTGGATAAGCCATTGGTTGCTATTGTAATTATAAATACATTAGAGGTGTACGGCTATGGTCAAGTAAAAATATAGGTGTCATATGGGCTTCACATGCACAATTTGGTGTGGTCCAAAAAACTACAATGATGGGGCTAACTCCTACTTTGGTGGCATTTACGGAATAAACCTTAGAAATTGACATAAATGACTATATCGTAACTGGGTTCGTTATGGTCATTCATGATACAGCTATTTACATATGTCAAATGCTAGTGTTAATTCCGTAAATGCCACCAAAGTAGGAGTTAGTCCCATCATTGTAGTTTTTTGGACCACACCAAATTGTGCATGTGGGAGCCCATATGACACCTATATTTTTACTTGACCATAGCCGTACATCTCTAATATACTTTCAGTTACAATATAAGCAACCAATGGCTTATCCAAACTACGGAATTTAAGTTGAAAGTACTAAAAATACGCAATTTGGGCAGGTCCAATGTGGGTTTTTTATATTCCAAACATATATATACACCACAAATATTTCAAAGGCATTATGAATGGAACGTACAACATCTCCTGTATGAATTCACAACGAAAAACCATCAATATGATATTTACAGTATCCAATCACAACGACAATCTGTATGAAAATTGGAAAATATGGCCCTAAAACCTATATATCAAAAACACGTGCTGCTAAGAATGTTATATGTTATGGTTACAGATTTCTTTTATTCAGAGACTCATAATGAAATTTCATTTGGAACATTTCTTTCTTTAACAATATTCCCAAAAAGTAAAGGATTTTGCAAGATTTTGATCCAGTATGGAATTATTTAAAATTAACAGTCCAAAATTAAAACATATAATTTCATCTTAATACATATAAATTTGTAATCTAATTTTTTAAGGAAATAGTATACATAGATATATAGTTTATTTTGAAACTCATAGTGAAATTTTGTGTAGAATTTTTCATCCTTTGACACTTTTCACCTATAACCAAGTTTCATATTACTTCCATGTACCAACTCGAAAAAGAAAGAAAAATTTTTCATCAAAAAAATTGGGAAATATTTTCATGTTTTTTCAGCAAAATTGATACTGCTATTTTCATGCTATAAAATGTAAATGGACATATCATTTCTTTGGTGACCCATAGTGAAATTTAACGAAGAATATTTTTGTCTCTGACATCATCTCTCTAAAATTATGTTTAGTGGGACAATTTTGAATAAACTCAGATGAAGTCCTACTTTAACCCTAAAACGTGTTTTTAATTTTTAGAGATTCCTGGCGATTAGACAAGAGTTACAGATTTGGTGTATTCTGAGACCTATAGTAAAATTTTATCGCGAACAATTTTGTAGAATATTTGGATTTGATACAATCACATTTTTAAGGAGTTTTTGAAAGATTTTGGAAAAAAGGACAAAAAAGACCCCTTTGATGAACCGCATGAGGGTTAAAATTTTAAACTGAAATATTGCCCTCGTACTCCTCTGTAAAGTTGCCAAAGACACTGTATACCTAAAATGCAAGGATTCAAAGATATCTTAACTCGAATATTTGGAAAAAATTAAAAATGGGCGGAACTTGCCCCGCCTATTTTGGTTACTTTCCGACGTAAACTTTTAAAACGCCGATACACGTGTCTCATATTTTTAGCTCTACTTTCATAATCTACTCGATTTTCCTCGTCATTTTTTTGTTGTCGCACAGTGTAATCTTTTGTAGTTCCCTGAAGATGATTGAAGGTTCCAATCGAAATATTGGAAAATAAAGAAATTTAAATCAGAACATCAGATTTTATATTTAAAAAGCCTGCAGCCAAACAATCCTTAACCCGCAGAAAATTTAAAATTTTATATGCAAATTATATTTTTGAGACTTTTAGCACATATTACAAAAAATCGTTCTAATGGAATTCATTGCGTTTTAGGACAAATGCGTGAAAATACATAGAACAATGAAACTTTATAAGCGTTGAACGACAGATAACAGACAACACTATAAAAGATTGCCAAAAAAAAAAAAAACACTACAAAAATATGGAAAATATGGCGTTGAAAAAACCAGTGGGCGTGTTCCACTTAAGTATTATGAGGTCAATATAGCAATAAGCCGACTGAAGGTTAAAAGGCAACAGGAGTCAGCCTATGTCCGAACGGATTATTGAGACCTGCAAAACAGAATTAATCAAATCTCATACTGGCGGAGTTTCAAGAAAATCAGATAGTTTCTTTCTGCCTTGTAGGACTTTCGTGACCCTGCAAACATGTATTATAAAATTTACTGATACAAGATCGCAATTAAAAAAGGAAATATCCACGCCGAACCGTGCAGTACTAAACATGGTTTCTGACAAGTAGGCAGTCAACTGTTTGATTTTTACAACACCATATTGCAGATGTTTTTACGAGATGCAATTTTATAAATGGTCGATATTTCGAATTTCCTACAATGAATCTATACCATTATTTTCTGAATATGTGTCCTAATAAGGAAATTAATAACGGTATCCGTATGCCGCATAAAGTTAAATTTCGCCTAGGGTCCCCTCAATAGTTCCACCCACATATCGACGCCTCCAAACAATAGTATGCTAAGTCGACTTAGCATGTTTTCAAGTTCTTTACATTTTTATATTTCACGTCCTTTAACTTAAATTCTGTCAAATTTTGGTAATGATCGGACAATCCGAACAGAAGTTATAAACAAATATTTACTTAGCATAGTACTGAAGGTCAAAGAAATTTCCAAACTTTTAGAGCTTGTCCTGCAAAACTCGCTTTATAGAATTAGCAAACTATTATTTGGAGGTGTCGAACGTCCTTTAACTTAAATTCTGTCTAATTTTGGTAATGATCTGTCAATCCGAACAGAAGTTATAAACAAATATTGACTTAGCATAGTACTGAAGTTTAAAAAAAATTCCAAACTTTGAGAGCTTCTCCTGCAAAACTCACTTTTTAGACTTAGCATACTATTATTTGGAGGTGTCGATATATAAAGGCTTTTCATAAAGGGTAGATATTTCAAATTTTCTGTGTAAGATTATTATCTTCTGAAAGTGTTCCCAGTAACCTAGTGGACACACAAATATAAACGATTTTACATATAACAAATATATTATTTCTGCAATGAAGTTTTAAAACAATTATCCTTATCCATAACAATATTTGGCATAACGTTTTTAGTTCTTCTAATTAATAAATCCATCATTTCTGTGCTATTTTACTTGGGAAAAGGATGTGTAGTCCTTAGAGGACTCAACATTTTTCATCTACAATTTGCAAATATTTCATCACTTCGCATTTGGATTGCTATTTCTGTTGATTGTGGCGAGAGACTTTTTAAAAACTAATTTTGATGGTTTTTTGGTCAAAATACTATCAATTTTTTCGTTAAAATATTTTTGAATTTCCATTCGCTTTAGGGCTAGATTTCAAGGCTCTTAATGATCTCACAAAAAATATATGCTAATCTATTACAATTTATGAAAAAAGGCTTTTTATCATGCTCAATAAGTGGCTATAACCATATTTTCCATATTTCCAAAAACCATTCCAAGTATTTGTTCCAAAATTTCTTTAATTTTTTTTAATTTAATTTTTCCTAGGAATTCATGGTGTCCTAAAATGTGTCTATTTTCGTATGACATGTATATGAACCCATTGTAAACTTCTGTAGATGACCTCTGAGAGATCTGTGTGATTTTTTCTTCATCCTATCCGATAGATAGTATATTTTGAAACTTTGCACAAATTGCTGCCATCCAAGTAACTTTTTCCGACATAAACTGCACTTGTTCCAAAAATTTTGAAAATTTGTGTGGGAGGTGTTCGAAGGAGTGGAGTGGACCGATAATGATAAAATCCATATTCAATGCTGATCTATGTATGCGGGAAATATTACGACGCGTAAAGTTTGGGCCCAAGCGGTTACTCGGTTACTCCCTCCGAGAGTTATCGTGTGAACCATTCTAAAATGGCAGTGGACCGATATGGCCCATCTATGTTTGTACAAAATATTATTAGAACCAAATTTTAGAACAAATCGGTTGAGCCGTCGAGAGTTATGGTGTGTGATATAGCCCCCCAAAGAACGGTAACTCTCGATTTTCGATATTTTGAAGATTTTAGCCTCATCACACCGAAATGGCTGAAATTTTGTATTTAGTCTTCGTTGGGGGTAAACAACTTGTTATCTGAAATTTGTCGTTATGGGTCCACGTCTTCATATACCTAGTTCCCATACATTCCCATTTTCGTTATTTTGAAGCTTGTGACCTCAATATCCCACCGAAATGGCTGAAATATGATATTTTTCCCTCGTTCAGGATATAAAATTTTCCATCTGAAATTTGTTGGAATAGGTGAGTCCACGTCTTCATGTAACCCCATAGAACTGTACATCCGGTACTTGTTTTATTGGATCGTATCTAAGTTAAGACAGTTAAAAATTAGATAACTATATTCCCCACAATTATTAATTCACAATAATCGGGTCTGACTGTACATACGTACATATAAATGCATTAACGTTGTTTTTGTCTGTCTGTCTGTGTTAGTTTTTGTGGGAGACATTTTTCCAAAAATCCAAAATAAACCATATGTTCAGTTACTAAGTGACGCTTGTGAGGTATATGGGGGGACCGGTTGACAGAATATGCCGGCCTCTAATGAAAGTCCCACGCTAAAGTTTGCCGCACAAATTAGTTGTCGCTATTTGTGTCAATTGTAAATGTTAGCAACCAACGAACAACCAAATAGATTTAAATATTGCCAAAACGGTACAACGGGGCGAAAAAGCAATTTGAATCATTCATAGAAAACCAACAAAGATACCAGATCAGACATGTTCGTATCGAACTTATACCGCACACACGACATGTATTGATTCATAGTCTTTTTTCTTTGATTTTTCCTCACTGGCCAAAAATAGCCCACCAATTAGCCAGGAGTGAGTTATTTAAAGGTACCATGACTACTAATAACGTGTCTTTTTGTAGAATATGTTTGTGTGGAAAACAAATAAACAAATACCTTTTGGGCCAATCCAAATTAGTCAAGCTAGTAGTAAAATTAAAATTCAATTCAAATATAATGGTGGTGGTGAAGGCTTCTAGACTTATGTAGCTTCTAATGCTGTTAAGGAAATACTTAGGAATAAAAAAAGTATCATACATATGTAGGTATTTTTACTAGCAGTTGTCGCATATGAAAACTTCTATTTGTCACAAATTTTCAATTCTACGTAGCAACAAACTAAAAATAATAAGAGAATAATCATACAATGAAATGAAAAAAGCTACTTACATTTTTGTTTGGCTTTATCCATTGCGGCGCCGCTTGTATCCTCTAATCTATACATATAAAGACCGTTTTGTTTGTCGTGGTATGCGGGAAAATAGGCAGCAGCAACAGTGGCTCAGATGATTACAAAAAAAGTGCTCCTAATGAGGGGTTTCACATATATTTTTCCAAAGAAATTATAAGGTGTCGCGGAGCAGCACTAGTATTGAAGAAAACCACAAATTTCTTGGGAAAATCGTTTTATTTATTAACGATGTTTGTTTTTGGGGAGGCGTTTATAGAGGGAGCGGATAAGAGGAAACAACAATGTGTCACTGTATTAAATTACTTTGTTGCTATGTTTGTGGTTATTTTTCTTTAATTTGTATTAATTTCCAAAATGGGGTTTGTATTTGATCATGATTTGAACACACACTGTTTTAAATAGGTTTGTTTGGGTTTTTAATATTTTTTTATATTTTTAATACAAAATGTTTATTGTATCATTACTTTTATTATTATTTTCAACAAATTCTTTCTTTTAAACTTTTTCCACTTAACTTCTTTAGAAGATTACGTTGTTATTAGAGCTGTTAACGTGCTTAATGACGTCGTTGTTACCGGTGTTCTTGTTGCAGTTGAGTCTTTGAAGACAAGTACTTTGAACATTTTTCACATTCAAAATTAACGCCACAAAATTTAAATGACAACGAAACATTTTACAAATTTTTTCTTGTTAACGAAAGCGAAAAAAATGAAGCATTCGTTTCTTTCTCTATTATTTTTGTTGTTGTTTTACAGTACTATATATACAATTGTGTTTATTGTATTGCAATTTATTATTATGTATTTCTTTATGAGTTGAAAAATGTTTCCATTTTCGTAAACTTTATTCAGTTGCCCGGTCTTTTTCTTCAGTCAGAATTTAATCTTTGCAATTTCTAATTGTAGTTCAAAATGGGAAAAATCTGAAATTAGAAGAAGAGAAATATTCATAAATGACAAATATTTTTTATTTTTTATATATATCATTATATATTATATATAACCTTTTTTCATATATCATAAAAATTAAAAATGGTTTGTGTGAAATAAATAAAGTTATTTTAGTCATTAATAGGCAAAATGTCATTCATTCGTGCAACAGGAAATAATTTTTTGAGAAAAATATTTTCATTTCATAGTAATTATTTCAAAAAAATTTTAAAGTGGTTTGTGCGGAACCTTTTTTATTATAAAATGGAATGAATGTTATTTTAGGCATAAATAGGCAAAATTTCATTCACGCAGAGAAGAAATATTGTAGGAGCAATCATATTCTAAGAACAAAATAGTGTATTTTAAAAATCTGAAAATATATATTGTTGTTTCAAGCATATATTTTTTTATCAGAAAATATAATGGCACAAAATATATTGTTACACCAACAATACGTATTTTCAGTATTTTAAAATACACTATTTTGTTCTTGGAATATGATTGCTCTTACAATATCTCTTCTCCGCGTGTTCATTCTCACTACAGAAAATTATTTTTGAGAAAAAGTTTCAAAAAGTCGTAACCCTAGTACATGCACTTTCAAACGGGCAAATGTGCCTCATCGAAATAATGATTTAGACCCCAAGTATATTTGGACGAAATCATTTTCAGACAATTTGGATTCGATTTAGCATATCCGTCCATCTGTATCTCTGGTTGGCCTACGTAATATTTTGTCCAAACTTACTTTAGGTTTGACTTTAGGTTGAAAGATAATATTAAGATTTTACTGGGCAATCCATGCTCCCTGGCACAGTGGACCAAAAGTGACAAACTGAAATGCGTGGCGTTATCTATTCTAAAATCAGATCCACTTCCAAAATGAACTATGTCGATCCAATGTTTCAAGTACCACCTCTACAACTCTTTTGAGCTTTAATCCTATTCCAAATTTTTTTCGGTAAGTTCAAATGTCCAAAAAAGGTCACAAAATTCTGAGAATTCCCTAAATACATAATTTTTGGGGAAAAATATTTTGGTTTTGTAGCAGGTATTCGATCTGTCCGTAGATGAAAGTTTCAATTCACATAGGCTGAGGGTAAAGCCGACTGATACTTTTTTACTTGTTTATTCTTAAATGGATTTTTTTCTTATAAATGTCAAATAATCTTTTTTTTTTTAATTTTAGAATATGTTCTTATATCCATCGATTACATCGATTACAAAATAAATAAATTGGTTTCAATCTAGTCGATTTGAGATATCCCCTCTAGTAAAATATTAAACTCAGCCTATTTTTTCAACTTTCATCTAACGTTCATCAAGCTCAGATAAGCATACCACAATATATCTAAGAAATAAAAAAACTAAAGGGAAATTCATAATTGAAATAGGTGGCAGAGTGACTGCTTAGGCAGAGCCTCACACACGCACCCAATACTTCAGCAATTGAAAACAAATAAAAAGTATAAGCTCTCATATTTTGCCGCACACGTTATAATAAATGATGAATAAGGTGTTCATTTACCAAAAACACTTTCTCTTGGCAAAAACAAATCTAAAAAATGCGAAGAAAGGCAAAAGAAAAATTCAAAAATCAAATAAATATACGCTAAATGACTAAAACGTTTTGTTAATCATGCCAAGGTGGTAAAAATAGGCTACAAAAAAGCAAACACGCACAACTTTTAGTCAACCACGCGTCCGCCCAAAAAAAATGTTATTTTTTAATGAAGCTAAGAAGATCCACCGTCTCTAAATATTGCAATCAATGCATCGGACCGAAATGTCAGTTCTAACAAACAACAATATTTTAGAAAATTGTACAAAAACAAATTCCAGATTATTTTCGGTTTCTTATTCGAAATCTCAGCGAGATTAGTGAAAAATATTATAGTGATCCTATGGTTTTGCCTAGAAATAAAATAAGAAAAAAGAGAAAATTTAAATTAAACCTATTCTGGAGATGAGAACTCGGATATAAAATCCTTTAAACATTGTGCTGATGTGTCTGGTGGTATCTGACAAAAGGCAATAAATTTCCGACAAGTAGGAGAGGAACCTATCTAGGGCCAGATTTATCAGAATATTGTTTATAAAGTATGTAGAAATATTAATCCTGTGTTACATTTAGTTTGTTGGGCAGATTCTTGCCAACACAGTTGTCAATTAGTTCAAATATCAAAACAAAATTCGAATGAGAGTGATACTCGTACACGAATGAATTGATCTTTGAGAAAACATCGAAGAAACTATTATACAAAATTTAATAAAAGCGATTCAAGCTTAATAAAAATCAATGGAATGGTCAGGTACGTCGCGGTTTATGTCACAAAACTTATGTATTTTCGGAAACTTAAAAGCCGAACTCTTTGGTCACATTTATTATTAAAAAGTAAAAATAGTATAAATTTTTATTTATTAAACTGTTATATTACATACAGACATAAATATGTTTGCTTTTGTGACGATAGTTGGTTGTGGAGGAAGAGGTTTGCGGAGCCCGCAAAAACTACTTCCCATCATTATTGCTTGCTTAGCTACAGCTGAGCGTACTTTGGTCACGACATATGCATACATATGACTGAATAATGTTTACATTTAGGTCTACATATGTAGGTGGAGGCAAAACCTAGTGTTGTTGTTATTTGATTTTGTTTTTGCCGTCATTGTAGTAGCAAAATACGTCATGATCTGACCTAAATACTCAAGAAAATATTAGCGTTTTTATTGTTTCTTTTGTTATTGCTGTTGTCATTGCCGGTAAAGACATTTTAAATTTATAAAGAAAATGTGTTTTAGTTCATAGGTATAAAGAGTAAAATAAAGTAAAAGTTTGATCTGATATCATATTCCTTAATGTGATTATTAGAGTTGGGCAAATCTAGTTCCAAATACTTCCGACACCGATACAATGTTCTGTCCTTCTAAATACTTCCGAAACCGATATAATTTTATGAATATTTCAATACACCGTTCTTTTGTGTTTTAATGCTTTTTCATACTCTTGATCTTCAAATTTGATACATAAAGAATCTCGTTTTTGGGGGAGGAACTAGATGGTTCCGGTACTTCGTCCAATACCGACTAATTCTAGTTTCAGTCAGCATTCTAAACAATATCCCTTATTCCGTATTCGCTACACAGTTTTCAGATTTTTTTACCCTATCGACTTATATAAGAACAGCTTATGCCCAGCGAAAATTAGAATCCGTTAGTCATTATGTAACCCATTACAAAGTAAGTACTCCTTACTGAGTTAAAAGTACGATGGCACAGATCGCGTGTGTCCGATTACAAATCCGAGGGTTGTGTGTTTAACGCTCACCGTCGGCCGGTTACTTTTTGTTAAAAAAAAAAAACAAAGAACAGTTGGTGTAAGCGTTTAAACAACTCCTCTTAATGTTCGTACGCATGGCCTAGTGTGTAGTGTGTTCGACTACAAATCAGACGTTCGCATGATCAAATTCAGCAAAGGGCGAAATAAAAAACAAAAAATATGAAGTGTGTTGGAATTGAAAACAAATTCCACCTCAACTGTTGTTCTACAAATAGATTTTATTTTAGCTTATTTTTCAACTTCTAGTGGCCACAGAATAATTAGTTATTCTAGTGGTCATAGAACAACTAGTAAATCAGTGTGACATGCCCTTGTTAAAATAATGGGTTAGTATTAGGATTTGTAAGTAGTTACGGCTGACAAAAACCCCTTATAAAAACTCATTATTTTGGGAGGACTTTTTTGCGGCGTGGTAACGAGCACATCCCAAGAGAATGTATTTTGAACCATTTCCTTTTTGTTCCTATTCATTAACAACTACACATAACCTATTAAAGTGTGCCACACACAAAATAATGTGGTGATCCCGAAGTGGCGATTGAACCATATTACACAAAAAGTCCCAATACTAGAATTATGACATGAAAAAGTGATCCAAGTCAAACAATGTTGTTGCAACAAAACAAAAAGCGTTGCATGTGTAAACGGCCCAATATGATAGAGATGTTAGGTTATGTTGCTGACCAGCTGTTTGTCGGTACAACAAGGTGCTGACTATTACACTCTACTCCACCTATCATCGACATCATCATCCTTGTCATAGTTCTCTACCCAGTCACACACAGTCTGTCGGTCATTTCATGTTTTGCTTTCATGAGAGTGGTATAGTATGTATGAATGTGTAGTTGTGCGTATGTGTGTGAACCTGTGTTAAACTGCGTGTGGAGAATATCTGTAACTCAAAACCGTTGCAAAGGCTACAAATTTTGGCAGGTGCATTTTTTTTTTTTTTTTTTGTAATTTCATGTGGTGTCTATAAACTGCAGGACATTTGTCTGTAGAGCATAAAGGGGGAGACTGAAAGGAAAACTGATTTCATGTAGAGAGATATGTACTTCTGTTATCACCTGCTTTAATTGTCTGCTGAATTGTCAATATGAGCATTAGCTGATACAAGGTCCATAGGACTGCGATATTTTTCGCCTAGTCAAATCCACAATATTACAGTGGTTAGGATTTCCACTTGCACGCAGGACCCCAGTGGTTCGATATGTTACAACAATATAACATTTTCGCTCTCACTAAAATCCTTGTCTTATCTGTATTATAATTAGTTTGGTACACTGTCATGTTTTTTTCATGGATTTTTTTTAATTTTTTCTACGACTACTAAAATGTATCTTATGTCAAAATTTCATGTTAATACCTCTAAAGCTGAAATAAAACACTTTAAATCATGCTTGATCTTGCACAGAAATTTTACCCTGGCAAATAGTGCCAAAAAGATATTTTATTTTTGCTTAATAATTTTTTAAGTTGGGAAGTAAAAAATTCAAACGGCTACTTAAAACCTGTTTTTCTCGAAACTGATATTTTTGGTATGTGGCACTCTTTGAGAAATAAGAGACCTTCGAAATACAACAAAAGTATTGCAAACAAATTGTAATAATTTATTCATTTATGGCAACAAATTATGTAACAACTATACGGTTTTTCTATTGCTACTGATCCTCAAAACAATATTCTGTAAAAATATACAATGTTCATTTTCGATTTATAAAAAATACAGACTAAAATATTGCAAATTTTTGTAGACATTATGCGTTTAATAATGATCTAACAGTATTGAATGTCATAAATTTCATTGATAAAAACCCGTCAGAAGGGTCTTCGGACCCTACATAAGTATGCAAAGAATGAATATTTAACTCAATATATGTATTGTCGGAGAATGGACTAACGTAAAAAGTTCTGATTTTTTCTCTGAAAAATTTAAAATACTTCTGAGATATAGAAAAAAATGTACACTCAGTGCAGTGTTTTGAAACAACCTACAACAGAGCACAACTCGTCTCTCAATAGTATTGGAATGACAATATGGAACCCCTGTTGGAGAGTAACTGGAACACCGATTTTTTTGCTTTTTAATGGTACTTGCTTTTTAATGGTAAAAGTGGTAAAAGAGAAAACTGTCAAAATTGCTCTCTCATGACCAGTTTTACCACAAATGGCAGATCTGGTAACAATGTCAAAAAGAAACAAAAGAATTTAATTTTCCTTTTTTAATTTCACTGTTTTTATACCCTACACCACTATGTGGGGATGCCTGTGAAGTTATATTGGAAATTATATTGGAAAAATTAATTTTTAGCAAAGGCGCAAACCATTCACAGGGTGACTCAGAGAAAACATATTTAACTAAAATTGGAGAACAAATTTGATCGCAAATTATAATTTATGGTCATAACTATTAAAATAACGGTAAAGTATAAACAATTCTGAACAAAATGAATGAAGGAGGCATAAATACGTGTTTAATATATATCAAAGAGCTGTATTGAAAAAGACACTGAACAGAACAGCCCATTGTGCCAAAACTATAAAAGATGGGCGGACGAAACTTGGCTTAAATTAAAGGCCTCTTGAATAGCTATCAGCCCATATATAGGTTTTATCCGAAATCAATTTCAGAGATCTGCATTTTGCGATCTACCTTGGGCCCACCTATGAAATATATACTGAACATAATAGCCCACTGTTCCAAAACTATAAAAGATGGGCGGACGAAACTTGGCTTAAATTAAAGGCCTCTTGAATAGCTATCAGCCCATATATAGGTTTTATCCGAAATCAATTTCAGAGATCTGCATTTTGCGATCTACCTTGGGCCCACCTATGAAATATATACTGAACATAATAGCCCACTGTTCCAAAACTATAAAAGATGGGCGGACGAAACTTGGCTTAAATTAAAGGCCTCTTGAATAGCTATCAGCCCATATATAGGTTTTATCCGAAATCAATTTCAGAGATCTGCATTTTGCGATCTACCTTGGGCCCACCTATGAAATATATACTGAACATAATAGCCCACTGTTCCAAAACTATAAAAGATGGGCGGACGAAACTTGGCTTAAATTAAAGGCCTCTTGAATAGCTATCAGCCCATATATAGGTTTTATCCGAAATCAATTTCAGAGATCTGCATTTTGCGATCTACCTTGGGCCCACCTATGAAATATATACTGAACATAATAGCCGACTGTTCCAAAACTATAAAAGATGGGCGGACGAAACTTGGCTTAAATTAAAGGCCTCTTGAATAGCTATCAGCCCATATATAGGTTTTATCCGAAATCAATTTCAGAGATCTGCATTTTGCGATCTACCTTGGGCCCACCTATGAAATATATACTGAACATAATAGCCGACTGTTCCAAAACTATAAAAGATGGGCGGACGAAACTTGGCTTAAATTAAAGGCCTCTTGAATAGCTACCAGCCCATATATAGGTTTTATCCGAAATCAATTTCAGAGATCTGCATTTTGCGATCTACCTTGGGCCCACCTATGAAATATATACTGAACATAATAGCCCACTGTTCCAAAACTATAAAAGATGGGCAGACGAAACTTGGCTTAAATTAAAGGCCTCTTGAATAGCTATCAGCCCATATATAGGTTTTATCCGAAATCAATTTCAGAGATCTGCATTTTGCGATCTACCTTGGGCCCACCTATGAAATATATACTGAACATAATAGCCCACTGTTCCAAAACTATAAAAGATGGGCGGACGAAACTTGGCTTAAATTAAAGGCCTATTGAATAGCTATCAGCCCATATATAGGTTTTATCCGAAATCAATTTCAGAGATCTGCATTTTGCGATCTACCTTGGGCCCACCTATGAAATATATACTGAACATAATAGCCCACTGTTCCAAAACTATAAAAGATGGGCGGACGAAACTTGGCTTAAATTAAAGGCCTCTTGAATAGCTATCAGCCCATATATAGGTTTTATCCGAAATCAATTTCAGAGATCTGCATTTTGCGATCTACCTTGGGCCCACCTATGAAATATATACTGAACATAATAGCCCACTGTTCCAAAACTATAAAAGATGGGCGGACGAAACTTGGCTTAAATTAAAGGCCTCTTGAATAGCTATCAGCCCATATATAGGTTTTATCCTAAATCAATTTCAGAGATCTGCATTTTTGCGATCTACCTTGGGCCCACCTATGTAAAAGACACTAAACAGAACAGCCCATTGTGCAAAAACTATAAAAGATGGGCGGACGAAACTTGGCTTAAATTAAAGGCCTCTTGAATAGCTACCAGCCCATATATAGGTTTTATCCGAAATCAATTTCAGAGATCTGCATTTTGCGATCTACCTTGGGCCCACCTATGAAATATATACTGAACATAATAGCCCACTGTTCCAAAACTATAAAAGATGGGCGGACGAAACTTGGCTTAAATTAAAGGCCTCTTGAATAGCTATCAGCCCATATATAGGTTTTATCCTAAATCAATTTCAGAGATCTGCATTTTTGCGATCTACCTTGGGCCCACCTATGTAAAAGACACTAAACAGAACAGCCCATTGTGCAAAAACTATAAAAGATGGGCGGACGAAACTTGGCTTAAATTAAAGGCCTCTTGAATAGCTACCAGCCCATATATAGGTTTTATCCGAAATCAATTTCAGAGATCTGCATTTTGCGATCTACCTTGGGCCCACCTATGAAATATATACTGAACATAATAGCCCACTGTTCCAAAACTATAAAAGATGGGCAAACGAAACTTGGCTTAAATTAAAGGCCTCTTGAATAGCTATCAGCCCATATATAGGTTTTATCCGAAATCAATTTCAGAGATCTGCATTTTGCGATCTACCTTGGGCCCACCTATGAAATATATACTGAACATAATAGCCCACTGTTCCAAAACTATAAAAGATGGGCGGACGAAACTTGGCTTAAATTAAAGGCCTCTTGAATAGCTATCAGCCCATATATAGGTTTTATCCTAAATCAATTTCAGAGATCTGCATTTTTGCGATCTACCTTGGGCCCACCTATGTAAAAGACACTAAACAGAACAGCCCATTGTGCAAAAACTATAAAAGATGGGCGGACGAAACTTGGCTTAAATTAAAGGCCTCTTGAATAGCTACCAGCCAATATATAGGTTTTATCCGAAATCAATTTCAGAGATCTGCATTTTGCGATCTACCTTGGGCCCACCTATGAAATATATACTGAACATAATAGCCCACTGTTCCAAAACTATAAAAGATGGGCGGACGAAACTTGGCTTAAATTAAAGGCCTCTTGAATAGCTATCAGCCCATATATAGGTTTTATCCTAAATCAATTTCAGAGATCTGCATTTTTGCGATCTACCTTGGGCCCACCTATGTAAAAGACACTAAACAGAACAGCCCATTGTGCAAAAACTATAAAAGATGGGCGGACGAAACTTGGCTTAAATTAAAGGCCTCTTGAATAGCTACCAGCCCATATATAGGTTTTATCCGAAATCAATTTCAGAGATCTGCATTTTGCGATCTACCTTGGGCCCACCTATGAAATATATACTGAACATAATAGCCCACTGTTCCAAAACTATAAAAGATGGGCGGACGAAACTTGGCTTAAATTAAAGGCTTCTTGAATAGCTATCAGCCCATATATAGGTTTTATCCGAAATCAATTTCAGAGATCTGCATTTTGCGATTTACCTTGGGCCCACCTCTGAAATATACACTTGACATAATAGCCCACTGTGCCAAAACTATAAAAGATGGGCGGACGAAACTTGGCTTAAATTAAAGGCCTCTTGAATAGCTATCAGCCAATATATAGGTTTTATCCGAAATCAATTTCAGAGATCTGCATATGGGCTGATAGCTATTCAAGAGGCCTTTAATTTAAGCCAAGTTTCGTCCGCCCATCTTTTATAGTTTTGGAACAGTGGGCTATTATGTTCAGTATATATTTCATAGGTGGGCCCAAGGTAGATCGCAAAATGCAGATCTCTGAAATTGATTTCGGATAAAACCTATATATGGGCTGGTAGCTATTCAAGAGGCCTTTAATTTAAGCCAAGTTTCGTCCGCCCATCTTTTATAGTTTTTGCACAATGGGCTGTTCTGTTTAGTGTCTTTTACATAGGTGGGCCCAAGGTAGATCGCAAAAATGCAGATCTCTGAAATTGATTTAGGATAAAACCTATATATGGGCTGATAGCTATTCAAGAGGCCTTTAATTTAAGCCAAGTTTCGTCCGCCCATCTTTTATAGTTTTGGAACAGTGGGCTATTATGTTCAGTATATATTTCATAGGTGGGCCCAAGGTAGATCGCAAAATGCAGATCTCTGAAATTGATTTCGGATAAAACCTATATATGGGCTGATAGCTATTCAAGAGGCCTTTAATTTAAGCCAAGTTTCGTCCGCTCATCTCTTATAGTTTTTGCACAATGGGCTGTTCTGTTTAGTGTCTTTTTCATAGGTGGGCCCAAGGTAGATCGCAAAAATGCAGATCTCTGAAATTGATTTCGGATAAAATCTATATATGGGCTGATAGCTATTCAAGAGGCCTTTAATTTAAGCCAAGTTTCGTCTGCCCATCTTTTATAGTTTTGGAACAGTGGGCTATTATGTTCAGTATATATTTCATAGGTGGGCCCAAGGTAGATCGCAAAATGCAGATCTCTGAAATTGATTTCGGATAAAACCTATATATGGGCTGATAGCTATTCAAGAGGCCTTTAATTTAAGCCAAGTTTCGTCCGCTCATCTCTTATAGTTTTTGCACAATGGGCTGTTCTGTTTAGTGTCTTTTTCATAGGTGGGCCCAAGGTAGATCGCAAAAATGCAGATCTCTGAAATTGATTTCGGATAAAATCTATATATGGGCTGATAGCTATTCAAGAGGCCTTTAATTTAAGCCAAGTTTCGTCTGCCCATCTTTTATAGTTTTGGAACAGTGGGCTATTATGTTCAGTATATATTTCATAGGTGGGCCCAAGGTAGATCGCAAAATGCAGATCTCTGAAATTGATTTCGGATAAAACCTATATATGGGCTGATAGCTATTCAAGAGGCCTTTAATTTAAGCCAAGTTTCGTCCGCCCATCTTTTATAGTTTTTGCACAATGGGCTGTTCTGTTTAGTGTCTTTTTCATAGGTGGGCCCAAGGTAGATCGCAAAAATGCAGATCTCTGAAATTGATTTCGGATAAAATCTATATATGGGCTGATAGCTATTCAAGAGGCCTTTAATTTAAGCCAAGTTTCGTCTGCCCATCTTTTATAGTTTTGGAACAGTGGGCTATTATGTTCAGTATATATTTCATAGGTGGGCCCAAGGTAGATCGCAAAATGCAGATCTCTGAAATTGATTTCGGATAAAACCTATATATGGGCTGGTAGCTATTCAAGAGGCCTTTAATTTAAGCCAAGTTTCGTCCGCCCATCTTTTATAGTTTTTGCACAATGGGCTGTTCTGTTTAGTGTCTTTTTCATAGGTGGGCCCAAGGTAGATCGCAAAAATGCAGATCTCTGAAATTGATTTCGGATAAAATCTATATATGGGCTGATAGCTATTCAAGAGGCCTTTAATTTAAGCCAAGTTTCGTCTGCCCATCTTTTATAGTTTTGGAACAGTGGGCTATTATGTTCAGTATATATTTCATAGGTGGGCCCAAGGTAGATCGCAAAATGCAGATCTCTGAAATTGATTTCGGATAAAACCTATATATGGGCTGATAGCTATTCAAGAGGCCTTTAATTTAAGCCAAGTTTCGTCCGCCCATCTTTTATAGTTTTTGCACAATGGGCTGTTCTGTTTAGTGTCTTTTTCATAGGTGGGCCCAAGGTAGATCGCAAAAATGCAGATCTCTGAAATTGATTTCGGATAAAATCTATATATGGGCTGATAGCTATTCAAGAGGCCTTTAATTTAAGCCAAGTTTCGTCTGCCCATCTTTTATAGTTTTGGAACAGTGGGCTATTATGTTCAGTATATATTTCATAGGTGGGCCCAAGGTAGATCGCAAAATGCAGATCTCTGAAATTGATTTCGGATAAAACCTATATATGGGCTGGTAGCTATTCAAGAGGCCTTTAATTTAAGCCAAGTTTCGTCCGCCCATCTTTTATAGTTTTTGCACAATGGGCTGTTCTGTTTAGTGTCTTTTACATAGTTGGGCCCAAGGTAGATCGCAAAAATGCAGATCTCTGAAATTGATTTAGGATAAAACCTATATATGGGCTGATAGCTATTCAAGAGGCCTTTAATTTAAGCCAAGTTTCGTCCGCCCATCTTTTATAGTTTTGGAACAGTGGGCTATTATGTTCAGTATATATTTCATAGGTGGGCCCAAGGTAGATCGCAAAATGCAGATCTCTGAAATTGATTTCGGATAAAACCTATATATGGGCTGATAGCTATTCAAGAGGCCTTTAATTTAAGCCAAGTTTCGTCCGCCCATCTTTTATAGTTTTGGAACAGTGGGCTATTATGTTCAGTATATATTTCATAGGTGGGCCCAAGGTAGATCGCAAAATGCAGATCTCTGAAATTGATTTCGGATAAAACCTATATATTGGCTGATAGCTATTCAACAGGCCTTTAATTTAAGCCAAGTTATGTCCGCCCATCTTTTATAGTTTTTGCACAATGGGCTGTTCTGTTTAGTGTCTTTTTCATAGGTGGGCCCAAGGTAGATCGCAAAAATGCAGATCTCTGAAATTGATTTCGGATAAAACCTATATATGGGCTGATAGCTATTCAAGAGGCCTTTAATTTAAGCCAAGTTTCGTCCGCCCATCTTTTATAGTTTTGGAACAGTAGGCTATTATGTTCAGTATATATTTCATAGGTGGGCCCAAGGTAGATCGCAAAATGCAGATCTCTGAAATTGATTTCGGATAAAATCTATACATAAGCTGATAGCTATTCAAGAGACCTTTAATTTAAGTCAAGTTTCGTCCGCCCATCTTTTATAGTTTTTGCACAATGGGCTGTTCTGTTTAGTGTCTTTTTCATAGGTGGGCCCAAGGTAGATCGCAAAAATGCAGATCTCTGAAATTGATTTCGGATAAAACCTATATATGGGCTGATAGCTATTCAAGAGGCCTTTAATTTAAGCCAAGTTTCGTCCGCCCATCTTTTATAGTTTTGGAACAGTGGGCTATTATGTTCAGTATATATTTCATGTCACCGTGGTGCAATGGTATGCACACCCGCCTTGCACGCTAAAGATCGTGGGTTCGATTCCCAGGCCAGGCAACATCAAATTTTCAGCGGTGGCAAAATACCCCTCAGTGATGTTGGCGACATTTCCTGAGTATTTCAGCCTTGAAAAACTTCTCTACAAGTGGTGTCTTAGGACACGCCGTTCGGACTCGGCAATAAACAGTAGGTCCCATATCATTGAGCTAATATGAATCGGGGTGCACTCATTGATATGAGAGAAGTCTCCCTTGTCCCATCTGGGATGTTTGCGGAACAATTATATTATATATTTCATAGGTGGGCCCAAGGTAGATCGCAAAATGCAGATCTCTGAAATTGATTTCGGATAAAACCTATATATGGGCTGATAGCTATTCAACAGGTCTTTAATTTAAGCCAAGTTATGTCCGCCCATCTTTTATAGTTTTGGAACAGTGGGCTATTATGTTCAGTATATATTTCATAGGTGGGCCCAAGGTAGATCGCAAAATGCAGATCTCTGAAATTGATTTCGGATAAAACCTATATATGGGCTGATAGCTATTCAAGAGGCCTTTAATTTAAGCCAAGTTTCGTCCGCCCATCTTTTATAGTTTTGGAACAGTCGGCTATTATGTTCAGTATATATTTCATAGGTGGGCCCAAGGTAGATCGCAAAATGCAGATCTCTGAAATTGATTTCGGATAAAACCTATATATGGGCTGATAGCTATTCAAGAGGCCTTTAATTTAAGCCAAGTTTCGTCTGCCCATCTTTTATAGTTTTGGAACAGTGGGCTATTATGTTCAGTATATATTTCATAGGTGGGCCCAAGGTAGATCGCAAAATGCAGATCTCTGAAATTGATTTCGGATAAAACCTATATATGGGCTGGTAGCTATTCAAGAGGCCTTTAATTTAAGCCAAGTTTCGTCCGCCCATCTTTTATAGTTTTTGCACAATGGGCTGTTCTGTTTAGTGTCTTTTACATAGTTGGGCCCAAGGTAGATCGCAAAAATGCAGATCTCTGAAATTGATTTAGGATAAAACCTATATATGGGCTGATAGCTATTCAAGAGGCCTTTAATTTAAGCCAAGTTTCGTCCGCCCATCTTTTATAGTTTTGGAACAGTGGGCTATTATGTTCAGTATATATTTCATAGGTGGGCCCAAGGTAGATCGCAAAATGCAGATCTCTGAAATTGATTTCGGATAAAACCTATATATGGGCTGATAGCTATTCAAGAGGCCTTTAATTTAAGCCAAGTTTCGTCCGCCCATCTTTTATAGTTTTGGAACAGTGGGCTATTATGTTCAGTATATATTTCATAGGTGGGCCCAAGGTAGATCGCAAAATGCAGATCTCTGAAATTGATTTCGGATAAAAACTATATATTGGCTGATAGCTATTCAACAGGCCTTTAATTTAAGCCAAGTTATGTCCGCCCATCTTTTATAGTTTTTGCACAATGGGCTGTTCTGTTTAGTGTCTTTTTCATAGGTGGGCCCAAGGTAGATCGCAAAAATGCAGATCTCTGAAATTGATTTCGGATAAAACCTATATATGGGCTGATAGCTATTCAAGAGGCCTTTAATTTAAGCCAAGTTTCGTCCGCCCATCTTTTATAGTTTTGGAACAGTAGGCTATTATGTTCAGTATATATTTCATAGGTGGGCCCAAGGTAGATCGCAAAATGCAGATCTCTGAAATTGATTTCGGATAAAATCTATACATAAGCTGATAGCTATTCAAGAGACCTTTAATTTAAGTCAAGTTTCGTCCGCCCATCTTTTATAGTTTTTGCACAATGGGCTGTTCTGTTTAGTGTCTTTTTCATAGGTGGGCCCAAGGTAGATCGCAAAAATGCAGATCTCTGAAATTGATTTCGGATAAAACCTATATATGGGCTGATAGCTATTCAAGAGGCCTTTAATTTAAGCCAAGTTTCGTCCGCCCATCTTTTATAGTTTTGGAACAGTGGGCTATTATGTTCAGTATATATTTCATGTCACCGTGGTGCAATGGTATGCACACCCGCCTTGCACGCTAAAGATCGTGGGTTCGATTCCCAGGCCAGGCAACATCAAATTTTCAGCGGTGGCAAAATACCCCTCAGTGATGTTGGCGACATTTCCTGAGTATTTCAGCCTTGAAAAACTTCTCTACAAGTGGTGTCTTAGGACACGCCGTTCGGACTCGGCAATAAACAGTAGGTCCCATATCATTGAGCTAATATGAATCGGGGTGCACTCATTGATATGAGAGAAGTCTCCCTTGTCCCATCTGGGATGTTTGCGGAACAATTATATTATATATTTCATAGGTGGGCCCAAGGTAGATCGCAAAATGCAGATCTCTGAAATTGATTTCGGATAAAACCTATATATGGGCTGATAGCTATTCAACAGGTCTTTAATTTAAGCCAAGTTATGTCCGCCCATCTTTTATAGTTTTGGAACAGTGGGCTATTATGTTCAGTATATATTTCATAGGTGGGCCCAAGGTAGATCGCAAAATGCAGATCTCTGAAATTGATTTCGGATAAAACCTATATATGGGCTGATAGCTATTCAAGAGGCCTTTAATTTAAGCCAAGTTTCGTCCGCCCATCTTTTATAGTTTTGGAACAGTCGGCTATTATGTTCAGTATATATTTCATAGGTGGGCCCAAGGTAGATCGCAAAATGCAGATCTCTGAAATTGATTTCGGATAAAACCTATATATGGGCTGATAGCTATTCAAGAGGCCTTTAATTTAAGCCAAGTTTCGTCCGCCCATCTTTTATAGTTTTGGAACAGTGGGCTATTATGTTCAGTATATATTTCATAGGTGGGCCCAAGGTAGATCGCAAAATGCAGATCTCTGAAATTGATTTCGGATAAAACCTATATATGGGCTGATAGCTATTCAAGAGGCCTTTAATTTAAGCCAAGTTTCGTCCGCCCATCTTTTATAGTTTTTGCACAATGGGCTGTTCTGTTTAGTGTATTTTTCATAGGTGGGCCCAAGGTAGATCGCAAAAATGCAGATCTCTGAAATTGATTTCGGATAAAACCTATATATGGGCTGATAGCTATTCAAGAGGCCTTTAATTTAAGCCAAGTTTCGTCCGCCCATCTTTTATAGTTTTGGAACAGTGGGCTATTATGTTCAGTATATATTTCATAGGTGGGCCCAAGGTAGATCGCAAAATGCAGATCTCTGAAATTGATTTCGGATAAAACCTATATATGGGCTGATAGCTATTCAAGAGGCCTTTAATTTAAGCCAAGTTTCGTCCGCCCATCTTTTATAGTTTTGGCACAATGGGCTGTTCTGTTCAGTGTCTTTTTCAATACAGCTCTTTGATATATATTAAACACGTATTTATGCCTCCTTCATTCATTTTGTTCAGAATTGTTTATACTTTACCGTTATTTTAATAGTTATGACCATAAATTATAATTTGCGATCAAATTTGTTCTCCAATTTTAGTTAAATATGTTTTCTCTGAGTCACCCTGTGAATGGTTTGCGCCTTTGCTAAAAATTAATTTTTCCAATATAACTTCACAGGCATTATGTGGGGAGGGTATTATAAGTTGGTTTTGGCCAAAAAGTTTGTAACGCATCGTAATAATGGTCGTAGACCCATACTTATATATACCAAAATGAATGTCTCGACGAGTTGAGTCGATCTGGCTATGTGTGTCCGTCCGTCAGTCCGTCCGTCTGTCCATCTAAACTTTGTAATCACGCTACAGGTCTCAATTTGGATCGGATCTTCACGAAATTTTGCATGTTGATGGGGATCCCAGAGGGGAAGAAGCCTATTGGTTTTGGTGATGGTCGGATAATATTTAGGGGTCGGAAACGGCAAAAAACTTAGGTGGATAAAAAGACAATTAAAGTAGAAAATATCACCTTTCTAATGATGTAAAGTAGGTGCTCGTAGGTGATCAAACAACGAAGATATCACAATAGTAGCAAATAAAACCCCAATTTTCATTTTTGCGATTTTAATTATATTGACGAATATCACAGCTTTAGTTGTAAAATTTCCAAAAGCAAAGCCTGACTATGAAAGTAGAAGATCCCGTCTTTACAATGATGCAAACTAGGTCGCCGTAGGTAACCAAATGACGGAGATATCGCAATAGTCGATAATGCATCCCATTTTCCGATTTTTTTGTAATCACGCTACAGGTCGCAATTTTGATCGGATCGTCACGAAATTTTGGGGGTTAATGGAGGTCCCATAGAGAAAGAAGCCTATTGATTTTGATGATGGTCGGATAATATTCTGGGGTTGAAATGGGCAAACACTTATTTGGGGAAAGGTCAACGTTTTATTTCAAAGCCAATATCTCTGTTTCTTTTAGAGGTATATCTAAAGCAAAACCTAGCAACGAAAGTGGAAAATATCACCTTTACAACGATGTAAAGTAGGTTGTCGTAGGTAGTCAAATAGCAGAGATATGGCAATAGTCGATAATGCATCCCATTTTCCGATTTTTTTGTAATCACGCTACAGGTCGCAATTTTGATCGGATCGTCACGAATTTTTTGGGAGTGGATGCGGGTCCCACAGAGGAAGAAGCCAATTTAGTTTGTTGAGGGTCGGATAATATTCAGGAGTCGGAATAAGCGAAAAGCATATGTGGAGGAAAGTCAACGTTTTTTTCTTATGCGAATATCTCCGCTTCTGGTTGGAGTATTCCAACAGGAATACCCGTCAATGGAAGAAGAAAAGATCTCGTTTATATTGATGCAAAGTATGTTGGTGTAAGTGAGCAAACCGAGATATTGCAAAATTCAGTAATAAACCCAATTTTTCCATTTTTTGTAATCACGCTACAAGTTGGAATTTTGATCTGATGGTGACGAAATTTTTGGGGGGTAGATGGGGGCCCCACAGAGGAAGAAGCCTATTGATTTTGGTGATAGTCGGATAATATTTAGGGGTCGGAATGGGGAAAAACTCATTTGGAGACAAATTCAAAGTTTTATTCTTTGTGAATATATCGGCTTCTAGTAGTGGTATTCCAACGGCAAAGCCTGTAAATGGAAGAAGAAAATATTACGTTTACATTGGTGTAAAGCAGGTTGGCGAAGGTGGTCAAACAAGGGAGATACAACAATAGTCGATAATGCATCGAATTCTTCCATTTTTTGCAATCAAGCTACAGGTCGTAATTTTGATCGGATGGTCACGAAATTTTGGTTGCTTATAGGGATCCCAGAGAGAAAGAGGCATATTATTTTTGGTGGTAGTCGGATTATATTCCCTAAAAGAAAAGTTTAGCAGTGAAAAGCTTATGCAAAGGGGTAGTGGTGTAGGGTATCACATGGTCGGCCCCATCCCGACTATAGCCTTTGCTCACTTGTTAATTTTGTTTTGTCAGGTTCGCCTTTTAATTTCGTTTTTGTTAATTTTTTCATCATTGCCAAATAATCGTCAAACAAATGTCGAAAAATCATTTCTACCATAGGTACTATTTTACAACATACCTATTACATAAGATGTAAAATACAACGCAATGAAAGAATAAACGTATGCGGAATGGATTGGACTCGTGGTAGGTAACCTTCACAAAAATAGCTTATTTACATTTCTTTTCCAAATATTTACAACACGCGCTGATTTGAAATGATTTTACTTAAAAATTTAAATGTTTTTACTTTATTTCCATATTGTTGTTGTATGGGAACCTTTGTGTTATTGCTTTTGATTGGGATTGTTGTTTATTCATTCCAAAAGATTTTCAAGTGCGCAAATTACTTTAGGAGAAAAAGAAATAGCAAAAAAAACAAATTAAACAAAACGTCATAGATATTAGCCCACCCCCTTCAAAGAAGCAGCGAATTGATAGACGAAGGCAAGCAAACAAAGAATTATTAGCCTTCGTAATTGCTCGCAATTCAATTATTCAGCTGTAACGAACGAGTCGGCCCCTTTGTTGCAAAAATTGTGAAATTGTGAACAGAAGAATCGTTCCTGCGTCATATTATAAGTGTAAATGCCCACGTCATTATCATCATCACTGCACTTTACCCTGTGTAATATCGGCTGGCGCCTTTGGCGTCACGTGTTAGTTAGGCAACCAGAAATATCTACGTTTCGAAACCAATACCGCAAAATGCCTATCTAATTTTTCTTTTACAACAACGACAACAATGATAATTATCTATCCGGTTGCGTAGAACAGAAAAAAAGATGCAGTTGCATTGCGGTATAGCAGGGATGGTGGGTGGGTCGGTGGGTGGGTGTTTCAAAGAAGAGGTACCTACATAGAATATCAACAACAAACTTTGTAACGATGCAATGTTTGTTGTTTTCTTCCGGCAACAACGTCTGTATGTAAATATAATTATATTGAAAGCCACAACAACAATAACAACGATAACCAAACACAAGTGTTTACATGGGCCAGTGTAAACACAGAAACTATTTTTTTAACAGAAAATTTCCCAACAAATATCTACTTAGCGAAATAATAGTTATTATGTTGTTGTTGCAAACAAAATGATGGATTAAATCTTTGAATATTCCATTCCGGCAAAGAACTTTTGTCAACATTTCCTTAAAAAAAGCGAAAAATAAATACCAAAGTAAAGTCAACTTAAAATTAAAAAAAAAAAAAACTTTGTGCTATTTGATAAACCACAACGAAAATAGACTACGTACAGCAAGAAGAATAAATTAGGCGATAATTAGCATCACCTTTTCGGGCTATAACACTAGCCCTTGATGGATATTTTTAGCACAATGCAGCAAAACCACCAGACACTTGAAGTTCTCACAGTTTGTTGTTCAATTTTAGACCAATGTTTCTTTTTATACTTTAGTCCGTTTCCAATTCTAAAAAGCTCTTGGTAACGAAAGAAATAAATGAAACAAAAAACTAACCCAAAAAAAAACGAAACCGAATAATAATAACAAATCAAATCATAATAAAGAAATGTTTTAAGAAAAAGAACTGTGTTTGCTGTTGCTGTTTGTTTAAAACTTAAAGAGAGCATGACGTTTATAAGGTACAATGACCCACGGCAGGCACTGCTCCAACAACAAAATACATGGTAGCAAGCAAGGCAGTGACAGAAAGTAATACAAATAAATATCAAACACACAAGAGAATCCCACAGAAAAGTAACAACAACAACAATGCCAAACACTCTCTCTCACACATGACATCACAAACAAACGCAGACATACACTCGCAAACCCAGCGCCAGCAACAACCAATTCGACTAAAAAAAGTTAAGTACTCGAGAGATACAGATACAAAGCAACAACAAGGCAATTTCTAACGGCTATCGCAGATGTCTTCAAAAAAAAAAAAAAAAAAAAAAAAAAACAAAAACAACCAAACATGTTTGGATGGATGTATCCCCCCAAATATGAAAAATTTAAACAAATCAAAGTAAATATTGAAAAAGAAGACGGAACATATTTAAACATTTGTAAAATCTACAATCACACAAACAACACTCGGGCCACAGAAAGAAATAAAACAAACACGCGCTCGTCACAGGTACAATAAAACGAAGAAGAAGTGTGCTGCTTTGTGCTTCGTTATAAAAACTGCACACTCACTTTAATATTTAGAAAGCTTTCACAAAAGAAAGCACGAACAAAAACAAACAATAATAACATCATGACAACGATCTTTTTTTCGGACGGGGAGAGGGTTTGGGTTTCTATTCTTTGTCTTAGAAAACGAGAACCCGGGGTTTTCCGAGAGACATTTGTGAGCACAGTTCAAAGTAGCAGAAGAGAAGTTTGTCATCAGTGAATGAGATTTAATGCACAATTTCCCCCTTCAAATTGCCACACTGCGAGAGGACAAGTTCAAACAACAGTGTTGTTGTTTATTTTTTAACAAAGAATAATTTTGATTGGAAATTTTGCCAAGATCAAGTTACGGTTTGGTAAAAAAAAGTAAAATACAAGTGAACAAGTAAAAAAGTATCATTCGGCTTTGCCGACAGAGATATACCCTCAGCCTATGTGAATTGGAACTTTCATCTACGGACAGATCGAATGTACACAGTCTTACATAAGTATACGTACGCCCTATAAATCTCGGGTTTTAGAAAAACTAATGATATTTATGAAATTCCAAGTACACAGGTTTATTTCGTCTCACTAATAAACAATATTTAATACAACAAAAGTATATTCCATAATATAAATAACGGTAAATTTTACAAAAACCAAAAAATGATACTTACAAAAGTATACATACGCCCCAAGGAAATATGAGTATTATCGTACAATTTATGGAATTAGCAGCAAAATTTATACATTTTATTGTTTTGGCGAATGTGTTTGCATGTCCGAGATATATTTTAGAGAAAAAAAAATAATTTTTGGGTGTTAAGTGCCGTTATTTAATGCCAAACTTCTTGTATAGCACGTTAAAGCGGACCCTTGCTAATTTCTTTCCGTTTTAGGTATTTGAGTATACAAAAGCCACAATATTAGTGTCAGATTATAGATTTTGAGATCCTAGAAAGCTTTTTAGTTGCCCTTGTGCATAACACACCTTCCTGGGTGTCGATAAATTCACATTTTTCCTGGGATATCTCAGGAAGTTAATAGATTCCTCGGAATTCTTGGCTCAAATTACATACAGAAGACCTTGAATTGTGTTTTAATATGGCGTTATGTAATCCTTGGACACCAATTGAATAAGAAATGTACAATTATCCGATACTTTCCGACCCTATATTGACGGTAATGGTTATAATACGAAAACTACGTTGTTCACAGTGTAAATTTCATGCTTTTTGGTAGTGATTATATTTTGATGCTTTGGGAGCAGGTTTTTTACAGAATATTTCACATTTCTGATTCAATTGGTGTCCAAGGATTATATAACACCATATTAAAACACAATTCAAGGTCTTCTGTATGCAATTTGAGCCAAGAATTCCGAGGAAACTATTAACTTCCTGAGATATCCTAGGAAAATGTGAATTTATCGACACCCAGGAAGGTGTGTTATGCACAAGGTCTGATACTAATATTGTGGCTTTTGTATACTCAAATACCTAAAACGGAAAGAAATCAGCAAGGGTCCGCTTTAACGAGCTATACAAGAAGTTTGGCATTAAATAACGGCACTTAACACCCAAAAATTATTTTTTTTTTCTCTAAAATATATCTCGGACATCCAAACACATTCGCCAAAACAATAAAATGTATAAATTTTGCTGCTAATTCCATAAATTGTACGATAATACTCATATTTCCTTGGGGCGTATGTATACTTTTGTAAGTATCATTTTTTGGTTTTTGTAAAATTTACCGTTATTTATATTATGGAATATACATTTGTTGTATTAAATATTGTTTATTAGTGAGACGAAATAAACCTGTGTACTTGGAATTTCACAAATATCATTACTTTTTCTAAAACCCGAGATTTATGGGGCGTACGTATACTTATGTAAGACTGTGTATTTAGGGTCTTTTCTGAATTTTGTGGCACTTTTTGTTCAAACTAAAGTTCAAAAGTAAATTACGGAAGTGGATCTTATTTTGAGAGTCATATCTTTTTGATAGATATCGCGTCCACTAGTCATTTGAGTGGGTTATCGTACACCTGTTGGACCAGTATGCCAGGACTTGTCCACGGAAAATATAATTTGGCTGTAAACAGGACCACAAAGAACATCATCGGTATAAATTTCCAAAGGATCTCCGAACAGACCCTAAACTGCACTTGGACACAAATGTTGAACCGATATGGAGACCATTTTTGAAGTTAAACTAAGTCGGACAAAATATAACGAAGGCCAAATTTTGGACCAGAGAGCTATTGTGCTCTCCAGGGCTGTTTTCCCAAGAAGTATGGACTTGCCACTGAAAAAACTTTTACCGTCGTAATAGAGGCGGCGAATGCAAATTGCTTCAGCAAAAATCGAAGTGATTCGAGAGCAGGTCTTAAAGTGAACTTATCCGAAGTTTTGTGTGGGAGGTACCGGAAGGAGTAGAAAAATATTGTCCATATTCGAACCTGATCTATATCTGGTAGATATATTAGGACATGTAAAGTGTGGACCAAATTGGTTACTCCCTTCAAGAGCCGTCGTGCGCACAATGTTTTTGAACTTTTGTGGGGGAGGTACTTGAAGTAGTGGACCGATATGGCTTCTCTTCGAACTTAAACTAAGTTTGGACAAAATTTTACAAATTTTGGAACAAATCGGCAGATCCATTCTAGAGTTATACTGCGCTCCAACCACAACACACGGTGTTATAGGTTTTTTTTGGACCTTTATGATATTTTCTCAGGAAGTATGGACTTGCAGTTGATAAAACTTGTACCGTCGTATGAAGGGGAGTGATTACAAGTTTTTACAACAAAAATCAAAGCGATTCGAGAGCCGGTCCTAAGCTTAACTTTTCCGAAATTTTGTGTGAGCGGTAACCGAAGGAGTGGACCGATCGAGTCCATATCGGAACCTAATCTAAGCCTGGTAGGAATTTCACGATGTGCAAAGTATGGACCAAATCGGTTACTGCCTTCGAGAGTTATCGTGCTTACAAATTTTGCGAATATTTCTGAACTTTTGTGGAGAGGTACCGGAAGGAGTGGACCTACATATATAACCCATCTTCGAACTTAAACTAAGTTTGGATCAAATATTGCAAAAGCCAAATTTTGGATCAAATCGGTTCATCCGTTTGAGAGTTATCGTGCGCACCAGCCAGACAGACAGACAGACGGACAGACAGACAGACGGGCATTGCTAAATCGACTCCAAATTGTCTGAAACACATTTCGTCCAAACATACTTGGGGTCTAAAACCATTATTTCATTGAGGCGCATTTTGCCCGTATGAAAGTGTATATACCCTCTAAAGACTGAGGGTATATAATTTGAGATCGGACAACATTACTAAAAATATTCGTAAAATAATGCGAAAGTGAAAACACCAATTTAAATATTTAACAAAAAAATGTTTCCAAAAATTACCAAATCTAAGGTTTCTTCTTGAAAAACTGCCGAATTTGTGTTCGTTAATGAGTTGTCTATCCACTTTGGGAATTCATTGAGGATTTAATGAGCTTATTTAACCCAAAATTAAGGCTCCGTATGCTACACTCTATTGGAACTGGTTCGCCTATTTTTAGTAAATCTTGATTTTTCTTCGAAGATTTTATCCGAGCTTTTTTTCTTAAAATGGAACCAAAAATGTTATAAGGGTTGATATCAGGATTTTGGCCCGAAGTATATATCAGTTTAGTGTCGTAACAACGCAAAGTGAAACGATGCAAAGCGAGATCTGGGTTTATTATATTAAAATTGGTAGGTTTGGCCTCGGAGTACGTTTTGCATGCCAGTCAAACCTCTTGCATAGCGCATGTGTTCCCACCAACTGCCGATGTTACGAAGTTTATTGGCCTCAGTAAGATGCATATTTTTTGTTAGTAGCTGCAATCATGAGGCCCCATGCAAACATTATTATGCACAAAAATATCAGAGAAATAAATATCCTTCCTAAAGACTATGTCAAAGGAAATTTTAAGATCTAATGAAGCTTCAGGCCAAATGGAAAGGATGACTTCCGTATCGTCAGTTTCTTTACAAATGATTGAAAATTGGTGAAGTATTATGTTTTTAACGCCGTTGTATTTAGCAACTGCGAAGCTACATGTTTCAAAACGCAGGTAAAAAACAAACATGTATCATTTTTTGTGATACATTTAGTTGCATTTTCGACAAACAATGTATGAGTGTGCAACTGAAATATTTTGACGAAGTTTAAACAACCCATAGCAAATGACGATACGGAACTCAGCCAAAATCTACTTATAACTTAAGAAAAACAAAACTTCTAACTAATACCCTAGACAGACGGCATCGTTAATTTGCATTAACTGCCTTAATTCAATTTAATTCATGCAATATCCACTTCCTTAATGCACAACATCAAATTGAATTTAAAGGGCATTTAGGTATTTCAATATGGCAATACCGTAGAAGAGAGCCCATATTCATATGAGGGAGAGCGCATATTCATGCTCTGAGACACAAGGAAAACAAAAAATACAGGGCAAACAACAACAAAACAGCAATCAGCTGTTTCGTAAATGCGGAAACTGTCGTCTGTCAGGTTAAAATTAAATGCACATCTTAATGTAAATTAACGCTGCCATCTGCATAGGATATTAAGTTCAAAATTTATTGACTCTTTTTTAGAACTTTTATAAAAAGATAGCTTCCATATCTGAGTTTTTTCCTACATGTAACTGCAATAAACTTGATCGGTTATTGATGTTGTAACAAAGCCCAGGTTCAAAAATGCTAGAACCTGGACAGGCTGCAAGCGTAAAGAATCAGTAGATAGGTGAGTGGGTTTAGCTGGGAAATTAAACAAATGCAGAGTTGTGGGGTCCCAACCACATGCTGGACCATTGTTGGGTATTGTGCCGTCAATTTGGGCCCAATACGAATCGAGGCGGCTGCATAGTCCGGATCTTAACAGAGCCAAAACCAGTCATGTTTGCCTTGGCTGGTGGCGTTTATCTGCTGAGATATATTGGGAAGTTGTCAGATTATGGCATTCACACTGTACCTGTGTACTGCATGCGCCACTGCATCGGTGTGAGTGCTATTCAAGCCTGCCTGACAGCCACGTTGATCTAGAGGATCTGGCTTCGACCTTTCTCTCTCCCCAGATCATGAAGATCTCTCGATCGTGACGGGAATGCGGTAAAACACAAGAAGGTACTGCATCGACAACATCTTGTTATGCAGATGTACCGGAAAAACTTCGTCACTCATGAAGATGGTGATAATGTGTGATAGAACATCTCAAAAATTGGAATAAATTGCAAATTGCCCAGTTCTTGTCCACTGATACCAAAATATTCTGTATGGGCATACATTCATGTTTGTTCCATAAGCTGAACTAAGAAAAGATTTCCGACAACTTCGATCTAAAATCAACCGATATCAGCCATCACTCGGTAAAGGTCCATCGGTGTATCGAGCTACTGTAACTGCGCATGCCTCAATTATCCATCATCATGACCGACAGTGGTGGCCAACTTTAGGGACACTTTCGAGTGATGTCAAAACTTACTGACATTCCCCTTATGTGGCGGAACGACGTCCTACTTTTTCTAAAAATGCTTTTACACGAGAATTGTTTTGTATTTAGTCAGTTAATATTGAATTCAGCTGATTTAATGATTACAAATTTACAAATTTGAGAAACTATCCCAGTCCGAAAAGAATAATTTTAGGACTTCTTAAATAATATCAATACTTCGGGTTAAATGCTTAAAACCATTAGGGTAATAGTAAGCTTGTGGAAATAAAATTACAGAAGTAAGGCCAATGTAACAACAAATGTGTGATGTGAACAATAAGTGATGCGAACAGTTAATTAAAAGTACTAAGGCCCTGTATCCGCCTGCACCGCCTGCATATTATTCGAAATTCTCTCCTATCGTCAACAAGATGTTTTTTTAATGCATGAGAACTGATCTTTGTCAATATAATTTTTTGAAAATTTAAAGCGTGCGTCATACCTGCATTGGCCAATGATGTTGCCGGGAAGTTCAATAAACGAAACAAGTTTGACAGATGAATGAAAAAACGCATTAATGCTGATTCACAAAGCGAAGAATGTGGCAAAAATACCGTAAAGTCAATTACATTACAATAAGTCACAACAAAAGCGTACAATGAATATGGCGGAAGTAAAAACTTTTTTAATTTAAAGAAAGAGAAATTTAAGTAAAAACTTACATATTAAAAATAAGCGACATTTCATACAAAACAAGCGGGTTGGAGTCAAAGGAAGCGGTTCTATCCTTGATATCATACACTCCACGTCCGTAAAATATAACACCTAAACTTATTTTAACATTAGCTTATTTATCCCGAAACGAATGAGTATACTTGTTTTATCTTGTAGGAATTTAAAGTCGATAGTGTGTATCAAACGATAATGTATGATCAAAAAAAATATGTTTCTAGCTCTTCACGAAATGATTTTCTGATCATTTTTCCGATAGTACTATGAAAAATAGGCATTTATTTTTAGTCATCAGGATAGAACATTAATTTTATTTTCGCGAATTTTTGAGATATTACGCCGAATTTTCTTTCAGTCGATAAAGCAAGGCTTTTTAATCATTTTTCACCAAAGAAAAACCACAAATAATTCCGCGGACACCGAAATAACAGTGTAAATGGTTTAAATTGACAGATAATTGAAACATCTCGGAATATTAATAGGAGTCGCGAAGTTATATCATATTTTTCCACAATAATATAGAATATGACACAAACTCGGCGGATACGAGTGCATCGGATGCTGATAAGATGAAACATTTTTAATTTATTCCAAAAACCTTGATTTTTTGGTCAATAACATGATTTTCCACGAACAAGTCGGACGTTGAAAGGTTTGGGAATATGCTGCACATTCAGAGGAAGGTAATATGGGATGAAAACATCCGCTGTTTGAATACACTGAAGGAAATCTTAGCACGTTTTTCAAAAGATGGACTAACAGCATTGAATGTGGAAGGCATTGACTGGGGACACAAATATTTAATATCCTCTTTCTTAAATAATATTTCCGTGGAATTATTCATAAAAAGTATCCCCAATAAGACTCCATTATACGAAGTTAAGAGTGATCATTATGGTACCCGTGTGCTTACAGTGGCAAATTAACGAAGGCTACAAATATTAAATATCATACATCTCAAAGAGTTCAAGGAGTAACCTCATCACGTTACCAAGAAAGGAATAAGGCTTGTGGGCACAGAAACCTTAAAAGATTCATATTTTCCTAGGAGTTGTTTCTGTTGTAGCAGGATAGATTTGATGCTGGGTCGTCACCCGTTGGCGGAAACACTTTTCGTTTAGGGGTGAATCCGGTACGAAAGGCTGATATAAACACATGGAAAACATTACTGCTCTAATGGGTACTTTACACGATACGTTATTTTACATATGTGCTGTCACTTTGCATATACATTTTGTATATAAAAAGTGACAACCCATATCTAAAAAACATATCCTGTAAAGTACCCATTGCGATAAAATTGAAGAAAATAAATTATAATTACTCTTACCCCCTATTTTTATAACTATTTTTTGTTCGTTTGTCTGTCTATATTCGTAATAATTTTGGCATCCATAGCTCAGCCCCTAGATGACATACAGACCTAATTCTTCGTAGACACGTTCTATATATAGTTAAGAATTCCTCATTCAAAAATCAGCGCTCCACTTTTGCGCTAAGGCGAGTAAATCGATCTACAAAATTTGACAATTCGTGTGAGAACAATAATTTTTTTACAAAAACAGGGGGTTAAAGTTAAATTCTTTACCTCCAATTTTACGTAATACCTAGGATAAGAGTCTTAGAAGACCACCTCCACATACCATACCAAACCTACCATATCCTAAGCTACACCAGAAATACTGAAAGTGTAGAAATCGACATTATTATATATTAATGCATTAATTTACTGCAAATTTTCTTCTCATATGGGCCGCTAAGTCTTCTCATTTTTTCTTTAACTGAGAGGTCATTCTTGTTTTCTATGAAAAGATCAATTGTACTCCATTGAAATATCTCTTGAGGTCTTCTATCATATATCCTGCAGATCATCAATAAAAAGAATACAAACAGCTATTCGTAAATACAGTATAATCCAGATAATTCGTAATTCAAGTGACCGGCAATTTGTTTACGAATTATTAAGCTTCTCCAGTTATCGGGGTTAAAATACGAAGGAAAGCGTTTCAAGAGACCAACAGCTTTATAAATTTTTGAGATTTTATATTCCTCGGGACACGAATTATTGTGATTCTACAGTATATAGAAACATTAAAGAATATAAAAATCATTCAATTTTATCTACTTACATTTCATTTGAAACTTGTTTTGGTTAGTCCTTTATTGTGAACGTAGAAATTCCGTTTGTTTTGCAGATATTAATTCGTAGCATTTTCATTTGTATTCAAATTTAACAAACAAAAAATTAAATGTATTTTGTTTTTGTTGTTATTGTGTTGCTGTAGTTGTTCTTGTTGTTGTCTGTGATGATGGCAATAACACAAAACTAAACAGAAACGAAAAAATATAATAATGAAACGTTGTTATTTGAGTTCTTTTGTCTGTTCGTTAAAGTTGTTGTGTTGTTGTTTCTGGAAGGGGAGCAGGGAAGAAAAAAAATAAACAAAGAGAGCAAAACACACACCGACAACAGAAAAAAAATAAATTAAGAAAACTCTTCGAAAAGAGAACAGAGCGGAAATAAGGAATCCAACGTCACGTCGTTATTTTTGTCGGTTGTGTGGGAACAGTTCGTTCGTTGTTGTTTTTTTTTTCTTTTTTGGAACAAAACAAGGTGTAGTAGCAAGAAATGAAATGTCTGTTTGTTTGTATTGCTGCTTTCTTTGTTACTTGTTTGATTAAATTTGTATAATTTTTATTTTTTACGTTGAATAACAACAAAAGTGCCGAAATGCCAAACTCTGGTTTTTGGCTTGTCTCTTCTACAAAATCAAGCTTCTCATCTGCTACAACAACAAAAGAGAAGAGAGCACAACGCCATCCAAAAAACGACGGCAACAACAATAATGATGATGATGAAGATATTAGACTCCAATATGACTTGTGTGTATGCTAAATATTTGCAGTCAAACTAAGCCTTCAGCAGACGTCGGCAGCTCAGTTACGACAGCAGCACTGCAAACAACAGCGCTACCGGCAGCAAACACATTTTTTGCACAAAAACACTATCCCCTTCATTCTTTGTGATTCTTCATTTCTTTTAATTTATTTCTGTATAATTTGTTAATAATAATTTTTATTTAAAGGCTTTACTTAAACACTTTCTTTTGTCTCCGTTATTAAGTTTAATCTTTTTGCTATATTCACATTGCTGGGCGCGACGTTTGTCGTCTTGATGGAGGGGGAGACATACATACACCACACAGCAGAGAGAGCGACCGCAACGGACAAGGAGAAACACAAACGCACACTCACACACATGAAATGTACTGTCCGCTTTAACAAATTTCCGATTTTTTCTTTTCGTTATTGTGTTATTTTACATTTCATGGATTTTTATATATTTGAGTAATTTTTTATTTTTGGATACGCACATAGCATAGCCAGCGGCATTAAATTACTTTGCTTTCCGATTTCAATTTTTCTTTTACCATGGATTGATTTGCTTTTGAGAATGAATGGAGAAAAAAGAACGAACACAAAAAAATACAGCCTTTTTCCCAGCCGTATATTTGATTTTTACCACTATATTTTACTCATTTCGAAACAAATGCAGTTGAACATTTTGTTTTCATTTATTGTATTTACTTTTTTCGCCGTTTACTATTAATTATTTTATTTTAAAAATATTTTATTCTTACAAAGTTTTTCGACGCGACTTTACTTTTAACTTTTTACACACACACTCGCACAGCACCACAGTACAGAGCCGATTGGCTGTAACGCAAAGCCGAATGCCGCCGTGTTTTCGGGCTATCATTTAAGAATGATTAGCTAGAACCACGTCATCATTTATGGTGATTGGCCTAAGCTCTCATTTCCGGATGATTAGTTTACCCCATGAAAACACATACAACGTTTGAGTAAAGTTTCTGGTAGAAGAATAAAAGACAAAATGCTGCCAAGTTTCAATTTTTCTTTATTCTTCTACCAGAAATGACACAAAGCTTTCTCTAACGTTGGATGTGTCTTCAGCTTTACTTAGGTAGATGCCTCAGCCCAGCTGATCGAATGTAAAACGTCAAAAACTAGGAATTCGCCTTGAAAAATGAAAACAAAAAACCATATGATTCGGTAAGTAAGTCCCGGGCCACACTAGAGTAATTTCAATGAAATTTTTACATGAAACTTTGCATTTTTTGGGAAAAATTCATAATTTCGAGAAACTAGTGTACACGGTTCCATGTGTTCTGCAATTTTGCTTTGTTGCAATATTCGAATGAAACAAACAGACCGTTCTATTTTATATTTTCTTTTACTTTCATGTCAAAATTTCAGTGAAATTACTCTTAGTGTGGCCCGGGGCTAAGAGATAGCAGTCTCTTCACATTGCCTGCGTGGCAAGATATGGAATGTTTTTATTTCGTGCCATATGACATTGATATATAGTGTAAACTACCTCTAACATATGGGTAGGGATTTGAAGTGTTCGACGATATTTATGACAGAGATGGTGTGCTGCCAAGTTTAACGGTCAGAAAGTTGTAAACGTCGAAAACGTCATATACCCGTAGAAAACGTTTAAAAAGAAAACGTTTAAAAATGTATTTCACCAGCATATTTTTAACTTCATATTAATTGTGCAAACCTGTATTTGTTATTAAAGAGCCTCTGTACCTTTTTCGACAAAAAATACATATTTGGTCTGTTCCTTTACTTTTGAAAATGGTAAAACCGGCAAAAGTAGTAAAAGCTGTAAACTGCTCCCATATGAGTTGTATGGTGTCAGAAGTAAAGGAACGCTTTTCGAGTAAAAAGTGGTAAAACTTGAAGATTCTTGCACGTAAAGGAACAGAGCTATTTTTTTATTAATATTGTAATTTTTAAAATAACTGAAATAATTGAACAATAAATTGGATTACGCACTTAGCACGCCATCTACAATATATTATGAACACTAACATTTCATTACCTTGCGTTTACACATGGCAGGACAGTTGAGCACATGTATTGATTGTCAAAAACCCAAAACTTGCCTGTTGCCAGTTGTAAAATTATGAATGAAAATCATCGATTTATTTTGTTTATTGAGTTACCGACAAATATCGGTAAAATTAAAATGCTTAAAAATTCGGTAATTAATGATATTCCAGCAAAAATTTGAATCCGCGGATGCAGTCGAATCACTACAAGTGTACAGTACAGTGCCGTTGGAGTACATCTTTTCCTATGAATTCGCTTTAGATTTTTACAAGGATGCACTCTATTTTGCTTCCACAGCACACAGCTAGGATCTACCATTTTTCCGTTCCTTTACTTTTCGGGTAAAAATGTTCATGAGAGAGCAATTTTGAACAATTGTGACACTTTTCTCTTTTACCACTCTTACCATTAAAAAAGTAAAGGAATAAAGCTTTTATAAGAGTTGCTGTAGAGATCCCTACAGAAAAAAAAAAACGTTGGTTGATCCCTACACATTTCTTCAAAAGATAAACGAGAGTGTATACATTTCGAAGAATTTGTTAAAAACTAAAGAAATATGTAACTTAAGTTGCGAACATTTTTGTGGTAATTCACGAGACGGAAATGTTTAATAGAGTGAAGTGCAGTTGGATTCCATGTCGAAATCTGAACTAGTGATGGGAAGGAAACATCAAAACCTTTAGGATTATGAAGCAAAATCAGATGCGTTTGGATTAATTGAAAAACGGAGGAAGTAAGCACAAATGTGATTGAATTTAATGGAAACTTTTTTAATTTGTGTTTATATAATAAAGTTCTTCGTGTTTTACACAAATAATAAATGCATTTTATTTATTCTGGGATATTTCGCAATGGCTTGCATTTTTATTGCATCTTTAGACAGGCTAAAAATGCAATCCGAAGAGTGCCTTTAAATTCAATCCAAAACACTACATCAAAAGCTGTGATTTGGTTCGAAAATGGAGTGCATCCTAGCTGTGTGCTGTGGAAGAAAAATAGAGTGCATCCTAGCTGGGCGCTCTCTTGTAAAATTCATAAGTGAATTCATTGGAAAAGATGTACTCCAACGTCAAATGTACTGTACACTTGTAGTGATTCAACTGCATCCGCGGATGCAAACTTTTTGCTGGGTAACTCCAATTGCACAACTTCCAAATTTGTTGCTGGGCGTTTTCAGTTTTTACAATTAAACTAATAGTACGTTTATATTTACGAAATCGAGTGGATATCAACTGTCAATTCCTTTGCGTATACGTCAACTGAAAACTCATCTGAAATCCATTGGATTTCATTTGACTTATAAGCAATGGAATTGACAGTTGAAATCCACTCGATTTCCTAAATGTGGATTTCATTAATGTAAACGTACTATAAAAGAGTAAACAATACAATTAATTGAATGTATGTTACCCTCCGTTTACACATGCAAGTGACAGTTCGAAAAATACCAATACACTCACTGCCGAGAAAATTTCGTTGTCAGTAATCAATGCAAGTGCTTTGAAAGTAACTTCAAATTTTTTCCTAGCGTTTACACATGCAAGTGTCAGTTTGAAAAAAAAAGATGAAGTTTCGAATATAATATGTATACACAACTGTTTGCTAGTTACTTGCATGTGTAATCGTCGGGTTTGAACAAATTGAAATTTCGACTATAATATGTATACACTAGTGTCTGCAAGTTACCAACATGTGTAATCATGGGGTAAGTATTTATATTTTTTCATTTATTGGATTTATATATTCGTATCGATGGTTATGGGATTTTGATAAGCATAATGTTTAAGAAAATATGTATGAGAGTATGTAGTTTATTTACTTTGCAATAATGTTTATATTTATATCTATATAAATAACATACAATATACTGATGTTTACTTTTCTTTTACAACAAATTAATGGAGGGAAATGGGAAAACTAAAATAAGAAATATTAATCTCAATTTAAATGTTCATTTTCTTTTAAAGTTTTTCATGTATTTCTTTTATACATTTCACTGCTTGCATTTTTTTGTGTGTTTCATATCAATGAATCAGTCTATCAAATGAATATTATTTTGTATTTAGTAAATTATATAATTGCTTTGTTTTTATTTTAACTTACAACTAAATACATACATACATGTTCAAATTAGAAATTAATATATTTATTCTAAGTAATTGGACATGTGGGGTTATTTGAAGCGTGTATGTTTTAATAGATTTGGAAACAAACTGTAAGAAATACCTATTTACATCGTATTTGGTTTTCTTTGTTTCTGTTCTAATGGGGGATCTTTAGAGGCTTTAGAAGCGTTTTTTTCCCTGTTGTGGGCATTGATTTGAATAAAATAATCAAAGCCATCGACGACATTCCAATACATTTCATTAGGAATTTCAACAACCTTTAAGAAATTATAAGTTCAAATAATACACCACAGCCTACAGTACGTTTAAGGATAAACATACTTGGCTATGTTAAAATTATTTCTTGCAAGGATCAATTAGATTTTCTACATTTACATGCTTATAACTTTGTTAACAGCACTTACACAACTAAGTGTTTTCCATTAGAAAACCCCCGAATAATTGCTCCAACCGTCTGGGCTTAGGTACAACAATGGTAACTGGTTTGTCCACCTCCAGCATTGCTGGAAACATTTCTCACAACATAATCATTGTAGATTAAAGAATTCGACGAGGATGTCTTGCTGTAGTTGGTGTGAATTTGTTGTGATGTGTTGTCAATGGAATGAATTGTTTTGCACGAGAATTGTCTATGATTGGAGTCCTGAAAAAACAGGACATTAGCAAATGTGAAAAGTCAATAGAATTGTGTCAACTTACCTTTGGTTGAATGGGAAAACAACACCATAAAATGAAAGCAACAAAAGCCACAAAAGTACCCACCAGCAAAATAAAATCTTCGATTGTCTATAATTAAACAAACGCGCAAAATATTTTCACTTTTGCAACATTATTAATTTCTATAGAACTTACCGGTTCCTCCCCAAGTAGAACAAAATTTATTAAGTAGGAAAAATCGTCAAATGGAGTCATTTTTATAGAGATTTCCTAAAATGTGATTAGTTGAGATTTGGTAATAGGTATCTATTGCACTATTTCAATAATTTATTGTCTGATTGCCCCACAAATTTATTTGCAGGAACGGCAACAAACGCTTCAATAAACCTAAATAATTGTCGACTTTTTGTTTGCAATGTCAAATAAGACATCTGAGACATACACTCCCTCTCTCTAACTCTCTGGCTCTCATTTGATAGTTTATCCTGTAATGACAGATGTTGATATCCTTTGTTTACATTGCAAAAGGGGAGAGTTGACAACGTAGATATATGTTAGGGGATGTTTTTATCCGTTAATTTAAATTGTTGTTTTCTTTGGATTCTAATTTTTCAAGCAAAGAAAGTTAGTCGGAAACGCAAATCCTTTTATATAACAAAACCTAAATATGACTCCTTCTCATCTGTTCGTGATGCATGGTCCATGCATGTACATACATTAGAAATTAACCACACATTAAGCACACTAGCATGATTTAAATGAAATAATTTCATGAAATTAGACGTTCTTAAATTGAGTTTTCCACTGCTGCAAATTCATAATATTACTTTAGTAAGAACTCGATCTAAGAACGCCTAATTTCATTATTTTTTTCAATGAAATCACTTTAGTGTGGACCAAGACTAAGCAACTAAAAAAAAGAGATGTGGTTAGACAATAACTTTCACTTGAGAGGATGTTTCCATTAAAAATATTAGTTTGACTGTGACAATATCTACCTAGCAAAAAAAAAAATTTTGGAAGTTGTGCAATTGGAGTTATGATTTCACAACACCTTTCGATGTAGTCCAACAGATTTATGTTCGATACATTTTATAAGTAGTTGCTGTAGAGATCCCTACAGAAAAAAAACCAGTTGGTTGATCCCTACACATTTCTTCAAAAGACAAACGAGAGTATACATTTCGCAGAATTTGTTATAAAATAAAGAAATAAAAACTTAAGTTGCGAAAATTTTTAATGGAGCGGAGTTGGAGTCCATGTCGAAAGATGAACTAGTGATGGGAAGGCAACATAAAAAACCATTTGGATGATGAAGCAAAATCAGATGCGCCTGTATTAAATTGAGAACGGAGGAAATAAGCTCAAATTTAATGGAAACTTTTTTTTAAATTTGTGTTTATATAATAAATTTGTGTTTATATAATAAATATATGATCTGGAACAGAAACTGCAAGAAGCTACTACTTTTTACTACTATAACATTTTTTCCTTTATATTCCCGAAAAAAGAGTAAAAATTAGTAGATTCTTGCAGTACTGGAACACACCCATAATAAAGTTCTTTGAGTTATTGTTTTACAAGAATAAAATGCACTTTATTTATTTTGGAATATTCCGCAATGGCTTGCATTTTTATTGCATCTTTAGACTGACTAAAAATGCAATCCGAAAAGTGCCTTTAAATTGAATTCAAAACACTACATCAAAACCTGTGAATGGAGTGCATCCTAGCTGCGCGCTCCCTTGTAAAATTCATAAGTGAATTCATAGAAAAAGACCCAGCAAAAATTTTTGGAAGTTGTGCATGTGGAGTTATGATTTCACAACATCCTTCGATGCAGTCCACACGAAGTTATGAAAAATGCAATCCGTTGGATACAATTTATAAGCAGTTGCTTTATAGATCACTACAAAAAAAGAGTTTGTTGATCCCTAAACGCCGCTGGAGAAATAATAGGTCTGCTCGATAATTTCGCAAGTAAAAAGTATTTGCAAGTTCTTGCAACTGTTTCTCATTTCTCTTTCATTGAACAAGTTTGTTATCGAACAGCATTTTGTAAAAGTTTGTACAAATTTGTACAAACTTTTGAGTTATCGTACAGGCCTAATATGTGTGTTCGTTTACTTACCCCCAGTTTTTGTAAAAATTTTTATTCTTCTCACACGAATTGTCAAATTTTGTAGATCGATTTACTCGCTTTAGCGCAAATGTAGAGCGTTGATTTTTAAATGAGGAATCCTTAACGATATATGGAACGGGTATACTAAAAATTAGATGTGTATGTCATCTGGGGGCTGAGCTATGAATGCCTAAATTATTACGAATATAGACGAACGAACAAAAATAAGTTACAAAAACTGGGAGTTACAATTTGTACAAATTGTTACTGGATGTTATTCGTTTACTCTACAGTACAATGCAAAAGACCTTAGTCGATTACAAGAAGTTGCTGGACTTGTAAAAATTTTTACAAATTATTGAGTAAACGAACATACCTAATTTCTACCACAAATAAAAAAGAGTGTATATATTTCTAAGAATTTGTTATAAAATAAAGAAATAAAAACTTATATTTTTTCCAGACTTTTGTTTGATTGAGAATTAATTATTAAATTAATATTAACTTTTAAATTAATATTTCTATTTTAAGAATTTAATTGAGTAGTCCTTTTAATTCTTTTCCCTGTTCAAAATTGTATTTATACATAATTTTAATTGTTAGGATTTATGCTCAAATTCCGTAATTTTATTGTAATTTATATGTAATGATGTGAGCTATTGCTGCTCGGAAACCGAGTAGTTTTTTAGCCGGATTGTGTTTTATTAATTATATACCGATACTTTCACTAGTGGAAAGTAGTTGTGTATTGAAGTTTCTATATGTTTTTTTTTTTATTGTGCCTATGTTGAGCATCTCTCCGATTAGTTTTTTTTTCTGTTAAGTTAAATATCCTGTTGTTTTGTCAATTTCTTAAATGAGGTCTTCGGACTTGGAATTGGAAAGAATAAATAAATATTAAATATTAAAAAATATATAAATTAAAATAAATTAATATTAGCAAATTGTTTATAATTACAACATTTTTAATCATTTCTCTTTTTTGTGTATGGCCCTCCTGGGGTGCGAAGTAAGTGGTATAGTAGTGTCTCATACGATACTTTCAATTCGCTGTAAGCGTATTTTATTTCGATTTCTCTGCTGTTGCGTAGATATATAGTGTGTACTTTTTTCTTTTTTTGTCTCATCTTCAACATTATCGGTGAATCCATGGAAATAACAGGGATGCGAGGCACCGAAATCCACCATTATAGCCACCGAAACCCACCATTTCAACACAGTCATTGGCAACAGTAGAACCACCAATACCATCATTGGCAACAGGAGGACCACCATCATCGCCTTCGCATTTGTTGGTTCCTCAGAAATACCAACATTAATAAAGATGCTAATAAATTATTTTGGATTGATACTAGATTTCTAAAATTGATATTTAAGATATGTATGTATGTATTAAGAAATAATGTTAATGATTAAAAAGTCGGAAATGCAAATCCTTTGCGATGCATGGACATTAGAAATTAAACACATATAAAATTGATTATTATATCAGTTTGTGTCGTTGTATTTTTCTTCGCTATTCGGTCTAAAATACTAAATAACAACTAAATAAGACTTATTACGAATTGAAAGCGTATAAAATATAAAAATATTAAATTAGAAGAGTAATCGTTCTTATAAAACAAAATAAATACAGTTGAGTATACAAACTTACTTCGATAATTCGGAACAAGTCCACATAAAACATAATAAATACTTTATTTTACTGCAAAAATATGCTACCGCTTTTCAGCCTTTCGAATATGAACCTATTCAAAATCCAAAAAAAAGTGGAGCGGTACATTTGCGTAAATTAAATCTTTAAAACTTGTACTTCATAATTAATTATAAACACAGCTATTTTTTTGGTTTGAATACTTTGTTTAACTACATTTTTAGCACTCTTTGGAAATATGGACAAATTTCGTTTCGTTTTTCTTCAATTTTCTTCTTGTTGTTGTTTATAAACTAAGCAGTCTTAATTAAATTTACAATAATTTAAATTTAAGGACAACTAAAATACTTAGATAAGTTCATTAGTGTTAGCATTTCTTGGGGAAGAAGACATTCATTTCGATTAAGACTTGCAATACAATGAATACGATATAGACTGTGAATAGAATACCGCCTAAACGTTTGGTGAGACGATAGCCGGTAAAGCTGAGACCAAAGAAAAGTGCCAACGTACAAAGCATTAAAATTAATATGCTATACTCGATGCCTTGGGCAGCAACATTGATCATATTTCCAGGTTCGCCATAGTGGATACAGTTCTTGATGAACCATGGGACACCCAAAGATAGGAGAATAGCCAAGGAGTTGGCACCAAGTGAGTTTGATACACCAATACCACTTTCACCTGAAAAATGGTTAGAAATAAATATGGAAGAACATTTTGTAAAGTTGGAGGGCAGTACTAACCACTTCTTAGAGATATAACACTGGAAACACATTCTGGAGTTGTGGAACCAGCCGCCAAGAAAGTAAGGCCCATAATAATTGTGGGCACTCCAATAGCGACGCCTGTTTAAAAATCATAATTAAATTTGTTTTCTACATTTCAAAAATAAATTTTTTACCCACCAAAGGCTGTTAGGGTCCATACAATCATGTAGGCATTGGCTCCAATACAAACAATACACATTATAAATGAAAGTGGATACAATTTACGATGATGGGCAGGGTGTGGAATAATACATTTCAGTACGAATTTAATGGGGAAAGTAAAGGCCCACCAGAATTTCATGACCTTCGATTCTCCGCGAGGCAACGCAAATAGTTTGGAAGGCAGTTCCATAGATGCTTCTTCGCCATCCCCTAGAACAAACAATGAAAAAAATTTATTATATGGAATTCAAGAGCATTTAATAATTACTTACAGCTCTTCGAGTGTGCCAATTGTGCGCGTGAAGACATGGAATTAGTATTCTCTGGTAAATTTACTACAAATAAACCATTGCCTGTCAGTGGATCCTTTTTCAATGGTAATTTAGCCTTGGCACTGTTCTCTGGTGGCTCGGTGAGATCTGCAAGACATTATGGATGATTAAAAAAATAAATATTATTTGCAAATTTCATGGTCTTACCGAATCTTGTTGAATGGCAGCAATTCAAGTTGTCTTCCACAAATACTCGTATGGCGGGCATGAATTTATTGTTGTTGAAGGTAACCAGGTAATAGATGACAAGGAAACCCATCATAACACAGGACTCGACAAATGTAATATTACCACCCCAAGCCAATATGATTAAAATAACGGTATTTAAACCATAGATAAAGCAGTCGCGCACAATGGGCCACCAATCCAATTGCACAGGCTGTAAAAATATTAAAATATTAAAAATAATTCTATAAGTACCACTATGCATTTGTGTACCTTTTTAATCGCCAAGGCGGCTATACTGGCAACTCCGAGAGTGTTGAACATAAGAGAACCAATAATTGTACCCAAACCCATATCGGAGTTTGTCAACAAGGTTGATATTGTGTTGGTAAAGAACTCCGGCATAGAGGTAGCGGTGGCCATGAATGTCGCAGCGGCTACATCTTTGGATAAATTCAAGTCCTCACAAATGCATTCGACGGTGGGCAAGAAATAATCATTACAAATTGTGGCCAGTAAAATAAAAAAGTAAATCGCTCCAAAGACATGTAAAATAACCCAGCCTTGGCGCAACTCTTCCTCTGAAAGAATAAAAGATAAACAAAATACAAATTAAAACCTGTAACCAGACGTTTGCGTAGATTCAACCTACGAGTTCATACAACAAAACCCCAAATGCTTAGATTTTTTTTTTTTTTTCAAAAGAATACTTTATTCACTCTCGGTATTGCGGGTGATTCACTATTACCGGTATCAGGTACTTTAGGGGAAAACATTCTAGTTGGTGTGTAGGGATCAAGTGGCTCTATAGCACTGATCCTCGCCCATATACGTTATCGGATGTACAACAACAACATACTATCTCTTCATTCTCATCTGGCATTGTTTAGCAAAGGAAAGACAGTTTCAGTGAGGCTAATGCATAAAAATTTGGCTCCACTGCTCAACAGGAATGAACGAATTAATTGAATTTCGTACTGCTTAGCTTCTAATTTTGAGAAGCGAGATCTCATCTAGTAGTAATAGTTGTTTAACATAGTAGTATTAAACATATGTACAGTGATTTATTTTTTCCTGTTAAATATTAATGTAAAAGTAACTCTAAAGCCACACGCTGAAACTTTCATACGAAACTTTCCTTCCCATTATTTTGGTGTTCTTAGTTCCAGTTTCCCAATGCAGTAATTTCATAAAAACACTTTAGTATGGAACTCGATCTATAAACGCCAAAATAATGGGAAAGTTTCAGCGTGTAGCTTTAGAGTAAGTGAAGTTAATCAAAACGTAAAGTAAAAAGAAGTTAAACGAAATATTTACATATGTGAGAACCGTAAAATAATTCAAATAATAGCTCTGTTCCAGAACTAAAAAGTTTTTACAATTTTTACCACTTTTACACATTTTGCGTTCCCGTACACAAAATGTATATGAAAATCGTTTACGACTTTTACAACTTTTACGACTTTTACCACTTTATAAAGTACGGGAACAGGCCAAATATTTGGTCTGTTCCAGAACTGCAGGAATCTGCTACTTTTTACTATTTTTTTCGATAACATAAAGGAAAAACAGGTACTGCAACAAAGCAATTGATTCGTTTCAAACTTTAAAGCTACACGGTGAACTTTCATACGAAACTTTCCCATTATTTTGGCGTTTATAGATCGAGTTTCCCAATACAGTAATTTCATAAAATCACTTTAGTATGGAACTCGATCTATAAACACCAAAATAATGGGAAATTTTCGTATGAAAGTTTCAGCGTGTGGCTTTAGAAAACCCGAATTAAAACTGGCACCTATATATCGTTATTTAGAAAAGTACATATGCATGTATTGTAATTGACGTATGTACCCAGCAAAATAAATTGGAAGTAGTGCAATGTAGACTAGTTCTTTCACGGCATGTTTTTATGCAGTTCAAACGGAGTCGTGAAAAAGGCACTCCATTCCTCGTATTTTAACCGCATTTGGATGCAATCCAAAGAATCACATCCATTTGTCACATTTTAACAACATCCGGAGGCAGTTCAACGGAGTCGTGAAAAAGGCACTCCAATTCTTCACAATTTAACAGCATCCGGATGCAGTGCAAACGGAGTCGTGAAAAAGGCACTCCGTTCACTACATTTTATTAGCAGTTGTTAGAGATCCCTACATGTACATAAATCAGTTCGTACATCTCTACGGACTACATTTCCAAAAAGAGATAATCGTGTTAACATTTCCAAACATTTGTTAATACAAACTAAATAATATTTAATTTGTGAACATTTTTCCGGTAACTCACGAGAAGAAAATTTCCCAATGGAGTGCTGTTGGAGTCGAAATCTTAACTGGTGATGGGAAGACAATATCAAACCCATTTAGCAGATGAAGCAAAAGCACTTAAGCTTGGATTAAATGAAGAGCGGAGGAAACACACATATTTGCGATTGAATTCAATAGAGAATTTTCATAATTTGTGTTAATTTAATAAAGTTATTAATATTTTTGTTTTACACAAATAATAAATGCATTTTATTTTGTTATTCAAAACACGTGCTCTGGACTGCCTCCTATTCTACCCCAAAGGGTCAGTTAAAATGCAATGCCAAAGGGTCAGTTAAAATGCAGTGCCAAAGGTTCAGTTAAAATGCAATGCCAAAGGGTCAGTTAAAATGCGGTGCAATGGAGGGCCTCTTTCCGGGGTCACTCCCTTGTAAAAATCATGAGTGAAAATGCATAATTTGATGCACTTCCAAATCACTTGTACATATCATTTAACTGCCTCTTTGGAGGCAAACTTTTCGCTGGGTATGTATATTCAATAGAATTTGTCGATTTGTGTTTGAAATAATTTTGCGCTTAAGTGGTATGGACTGTTATAAATCACAATGACTTTGAAAACCGTACTGTCAGCAATTTTTCATGGCCTGTATATAGAATTGCGATCAGATATCTTTGCTATATTTTTGGATTAATGTTTGCTTTGTCCAAATCACGTGATTTTGTTTTAATCATGGTCAACATTCTGGCAAAACAATTGTTTCGACAGTTAATTTGTTTTAAAATCAGTTATAAATGATAGTCACCTTTGGAAAACCTCTTTTATATTTACCGCTATTAAACAAATAATGCAGAAGTCTTATATTTTTGTTTTTCTAAAATTGTGAATACATACAGGTTTCTTTATAATCACCAAAGGGGCGTACGAATATGAAGAGTTTGAATATCATCTGAACACTTGACTCCAAATAATCAGGGTTGTGATACCTTATCAACTAAGCGATAACTGTAACCTCTTCAAATGTGTTTTTTTGCTACTATGATGCCAGAATTATTGATGACTTAAACAGAGGCACGTCTTTTTGTTCTTTTGCCTGAGAAGTGTTTGACGCAAGTCATATCTTAAGAAAAATCAATTTAACCAAGTGTGTGGTAAGCAAATCACATTTCTATTGACTTTTAATTTAAATATTATTTTACTATCTCAAGTAGCACAGCTTTATATTATCAATGACCACATAGTGATTATTTTCGAAATTAAGTTGCGAATTCTTACCTGTAAACAATTCGGGAAAATCGTCTAACGGTGATGATTCTGGTTCATCGGGACATACTTCGCGATTTACTCCATTCAAAGCAACAAAATCTTCAAAATTTTGTAAAAATGTTTCAAAATTATTTGGTGTGTGCTTTGTCAGGGATCCATTATTTTCTGAAAGAAAAAAAAAGAAAGTAAAAATGTTAGTTAATCTCGTGAATGTGTGAAATTAGTGGTAAAATTATATAGACTATTTACTAGATATTTATGTTTATTGAGAATGATATTATGTGTATTTTAAAAATAATTGATTAAAGTGTGTACGACGATCGAAATGTGACGATAGGTACTTTGATGTATCATAACAAGAGTATATACTAATATATTGCATTGTCCAAGATAATGTTGTTTCCCTTAAACAAGGGCTAATAAAACCCGGAACGAATATAGAAAGTAGAAGAAGATAATTAAGAATCAAATTTCCAGATCAATGGATACTTTGCTATCACACGGAGTAGTAACTACTATGTTCTTCTAGTTGTTATAGAAAGTGTATGTAGCTTTTGATAAGTGATTGCCGAAGTGACATCTTACTTCGTATCTATGTAATTATCAAAATACGAGTAGACCTTCAATAATACATACAGTATGCAAAGTTCATATTCGTACAAAGTTCAAAAATGAATAACATCGTTGTTAATTCCATATTTTATATGCAAATATGAAACAATTGGTGGGAATTACTATACATAATGAAGAGAGATTCAAAAATAACAAAACAAACTTTTAGTTTATTCCGTCATTTAGGTATAGCTGGCTCCTGTGTGGTTGGCAAAATTCGTAGAAGCACTATATATTTGAGGTATTTAAGGAGTTTTTAAGCAAAATACAACTAATTTTTGTTATTTTCTTCTTTTAGAGTGCCTCTGCTGTAGAAAATGTAAAAATAACCATAATCTAATTAAAAGTTTTGCACGAATAAAAAGTCAGACGAACATCCGAAATACTTAAGAAAATGTGATAGATAAGATTAACTATGGCAATTTATTCTCGAATTTGGAATGGAAATAGCTAATAGCTGTCCTTCTGCAACAATATTCACGGTGCCACCCACACGGGCGCCATCTATACCTAATGGATGCAATAAATTATTTTTTTTTTTATTTTGAAATCTTTGTTATAGTAATTCCCATCAATTGTTTCATATTTGCATATAAAATATGGAATTAATAACGATTTTTTTCATTTTTGAAGTTTGTACAAATATGAACTTTACATACTGTATGTGTGGAGAACAAAATAGAGAATAAAATGCCTGTTCCAGAACCTGCAAGAAGTTACTGCTTTTTACTACGATAACAATTTTTCCTTTTTGATATCGAAAACAATAGTAAAAATTAGTAGATTCTTGCAGTTCTGGAACAGACCAACAGTTTTTAACTTTTTTCAGATATGCATATAAATAAAAAAATGATAAATAAGTGTTACAATTTATTTACTAGGGTCGAATATTCTATTGGCTATATTACAACATATGTTTTTCACATATATGACATCAGCTGGTCTGTATTATATTAGTATACCCAAAGTGGCAACATACATGTGAAAAAGCATATGGTGTAATATAGCCATAAGCAATTCGTTGTATTCTTAGTCCATATTTACATTAGGCAATTTTCTTTGCTGCAATTTTTAGTTTGAAGGAGAGAGAGGTGAGGCATATGGTAACCCTTTGCCTCTCAACACCTTCTCTCACCGACAAACGGACAATTGCCTAATGTAAATTGGGACTTAGAAAAAAATGTGGACTGTTATGTATGTATAATTTAACTTAACAATTTTCAAATAGAACACATTATTAAAGTGGTGTTTACACTAGCCATCAATGTCATATGACATGAAATAAAAACATTCCATATCTACCCACAAAGACAATGTGGAGAAGTAATTTCATTGCATTTTTGCTGGTGTGGACGCAAAAAGTAAATGGCGTAAGGAAAATCCCCAATATTACACACATTAGTGACTATAGCTTTGTTCCTTTACTTTTTTTAAAAGTAAAAGTAGCAAAAGAGAGAACTGTCAAAATTGCTCTCACGTAACAAATTTTGCACAAAAGTAAAGGAATGGGAAAATAGTAGATCTGGCAGCAATGTCAAAAAAAAAACAAACATGACTGTCTAAAACAATAACAACAAACAAAATGAATTTCACTGTTTGTTACTTTTTATTTCACTGGTTTAATTTTTTAATTATTTATATTATTTTATTTATTTTTATTTTGCTTTGCCAGTGTGCGTTGTTTTCTTTTTTTTTCTTTTGCCTTAATTTTCAAATAAATGTCAAATCAAAAGTTTGACAGATTCTCCACTTTTTACACCACGAAATTTGTCGAGCAGAAAGTAGTAAAAGAGAAAACAATTTTGGCATGTTCTCTCATTTTGCTTCAAGTTTTACTACTTTTTGGGGTTAAGGAACGCTTTCCGAGCTAAAAATGGTAAAACATTAAGAAACTTTAACGTAAAGGAACAAAGCTTATATAACGATGGAAAATTTCATGTCATATGACATTGATATATTGTGTAAACTACCTCCTTATAGGACAACTTATACACATTAGCTTTGTTCCTTTACTTTTTTAATGGTAAAAGCGGTAAAAGAGAAAAATGTCAAAATTGCTCTCTCATGAACAATTTTAACAGAAAAGCAAAGGAACGGAAAAATGGTAGATCTGGTAGCAATGCCAAAAAGAAACATGAAAAATCAATTTTCGTCTTTTGTTTCACAGTTTTTAATTTAGTTTTGTCAGCGTTCGACTTTTTCTTCTGTGTTTCGTCCATTTTTTTCTTCATTGTGAAATAATCGTCAAACAAAAGTCGAAAAATCAGTTCTACCATTTTTTACCTGCATATGCGCTCTCTCTTCTCTCTCACTCTCTTAAAAATTGCTGCCAGTTTTATCATTTTTTGGAGTTAAGGAACGCTTTGGAGGTTAAAAATCGTAACAAATGGTAAAAATGGTAAACTCAGGTAAGTAAAGGAAAACAGCTATTGTTAATAGGATACTACATAACTTGCGTTAGTAGAAAAAAACCAGACTAGTTATGTGTTGACTTAATGTCCATTCTAAGTAGCGTTTTGGAAATTTAAGTATCGCTAAAATCTAAACTTTCGTAAGAATTACTGCACACGTAATGCACTAATAGAAAGTTAACTGCGAGCGACAAGCTCATAAATAGCTAATCTTAAATTCGTCTAGTTTTTAATTGCTTGTAAAAAATTGACGCTTTATCAACAGCAGCAACGATTCCAAACATCTAATGTCTGTTTAAATTTAATTGTTTTTTAGCTAAACGATTTATTGATAGCTATTGACCGCTAATAATACCTTTACAGTTAAATATGCACTTGGCTAGACATTCTATAAGGTTTTTATTAAGAATCATGGTAAAATAAAGGAAGATAAAACAGTGGTATAGAAAATGTAATCACAGATATACTGCCGCCTTTCTTCAGAATTACTATAATGACAATAGCAACAATAATAAATTGCTTTTGCGGATTCCTTATCACATTCACGTTGTAAAAATAGTATTTTCTCAGGAAAAGTATTAGCTGCGAGCTCGGTTACTCTACCATGAATACTACGAGTATTTATTATTTTGTTTAGATATTTTCGTTTACAAAAATGCGTAAAGTTAAGTTACCCTTCCGTAATTTAATAATGAATGAAATTAATAATAATAATTAATGATAATAATTGAGCGAGGAAAAATATTTGTCATATTGGCGATTGAAATTTGATGAATTAGGCTCTTTTCACCAACTTTTTTTTATCAACATTCGCACAAAAGAAATAGAAAAATTCCATCAGTCATTAGATATCACTGTTGTTCTTCAAGAACAAATAAACCATGTCTGGCTGGTACCAACGAATTTTAACAATAACAACAATTGATAATACATCAAGGAATTTCATATTCAATCCATAATCATTCAACATTCATTCACTTTCATTAAATTATTTGCAAAATTTTATAATTATTTTAGTATTTTGTCTGTATTTATTGACATTTAAACGAAAATTGCTTTAGATAAGTTAATTGTTCTTTTTAAATGGCCCATATAATTTGTCATAAAGCGCTAAAAAGCTATGTAAGTAACCGACGATTAATTTGACAAACAACGACATGAAGAAAATTCTCAGCAAACACATTTTTTCCAGATACTACGTTTATGATACTCGATAAGTATTTAAAGCTTATGGCGTAGTTTTAGAATTTAGAAATTAATCATGCCATTATTCAAAAGATTGCTTCGAAAGGCAGGTCAGTTTTGTTTTGAATAAAAAGTACACAAACTGTTCAACGAATAGGAAAAAACGTGATGATATGGGTACTTTACCACCATTAATTATCATAAAATATTATGGGTATTTTTATGTCGATATGTTAATGTGGTATAGGCTTCTTTCTTCTAATAAAATCAAGATTGAAGCAATATGATTATGATATTTAGCACATTATAGAGAAAATCCAAAAACTTTATCAGCATATAAAACAGCCAGTTTATTGCATTACATTGCATTCCAAGAATAAACTTTGTTCTTGAAATATAACATTTGTAGTCTTTGTTTTCAAGTCAATAACTAGATTTGTTACCATCATTATACATATAAACACATATGCAAGTATGAATATGTAGATTATTCTTTATTTAAATAAAAAATAACGTCAGAGCATTTTGAACAAAAGCCAATAGAATGGTGGAAACTGTAACAGTCAACAACAATGCAAAAAAATTGTTTTTGCCAATTGTCTTCAAAGCATAAAATGAATGTTATACCTCGTTTGCTCATAAAGAAGATTAACCCTAACGAAGGAGGTTAACGCGTCAAAAAACTCTAGTGCAAACACCGTTTTATACCACGTTTCCAATTAACCGGATTTAATAAACCCACTGGGTTTCAAATGTCAATTCCATAGCGCAAGCGTCAAATAAATCCTCATAAAAAAGGTTAACCCGACAAAAAGTTCTAGTGCAAACGTTGTTATAAAGAATAGGTCTGTCTGGTTACCCTAAAATTTGTAACAATTGTTGCTGGAAGTCGTCTGTTAACACAAAAAACCAGCAAAAGAGAGCGACTCGAGAGATTTGCTGGACAAATGTCTTTTAGCAAGCACTAGCAATTCTTCTTCTTCCTGAAAACAATCAATCATCTGTTTTTAAATTGTTGTTTATTTATGTTTGTGAAAATTAAAAACAATTGCTCTGTTCCAGAACCTGCAAGAAGCTACTAGTTTTTACTAACAATTTTTCCTTTATGTTATCGAACAAAATAGTAAAAATTAGTAGATTCTTACAGTACTGGAACATACCAAATTTTATTGTGGAAATAACATAGTGTAATTGTATTGTTTTATGGAGAACAAATTTGTAAAGTGGAAAAATACTTTTTTGTTTCATTTTCTTTATTATTTTTAATAAAATTTGCTTCCTTTATTGTTCTGTTTTGGCAAGCCAGCTGATTGCTTGCTGGTTTTTGCTGGGAAGGTGTCTGTTTACTTTTTACAATTTTCTAGCAAAAGAGAATAAAAACCCCTTACTCTCTGAGAAAGTTCTTGCTGGACAATTCTTGCTGGGACTTAGTGTAAACGCGACAAAAAGCTCTAATGCAAACACCGTTTTATACCTCGTTAGCAATAGAGCTTTTTGCCGGTTTAACCTCCTTCATGAGGATTTAATTGCTTAATCCGGTCAAATTTGACCAGATTTCCCATACAAAATGAAATCCTCCCACGATTGGTTTTATTTTAAATCCGCCATAAATACATAGGGCAATCATGAATATTTCCCTCGGAAGTTTAAGCACGGAAAATAATTTCAAAACGTGAAATTCGTTTAAAATAAACATTTTAAAACGTTGAAAACTACTAGAATTACTTAATTATGGAATATTCTTGCCGAATCAACAAAAATATTCCCGTTTTGGACATAAATATGGAAATAAAAATTTTGAAATTTGGGGAAAGGGAACAAATTCCGCACGGAATTTTTATTCATGATCGCCCTGTCAGTGTTGTAGTCTCTGGTTGTACATAAAACCACAACTCTATTCAAAAAAATTACAAAAAGTTGCAACTGTTTGTACGAGTTGTCCGTTATAGCTCATTTAGACTAGCCATAAATCCTCGACTGAATTTAATAAATCCAGTACAAATCTCATTGCATTTAGATATATATTTTGAAGGATTTAAATGGCTGATTCTGATTCAGCTGATTTTTGTTCATAGCACAATTACCAAGGTAGATGCATTAGCCCATCTGATCGAATTTGAAACGTCAAAAGAATTTTTTGCATATAGAATTCGTCTCAAAAAACATACGTCAAATTACAAATTTATACTTTAATACTGAAAATGTTAGCACATTATGCTACTAATGCTAACTAAAGAGCAAATAAGGAATTATTTTATCGCAGTTTGCCCATCTAAAATAAATAAACAAATTACTTTATCGTTTAGACATCGTAATTATTAGTCTTGGTTGATTAAAATCAACTTTGTACATCAAAACAAATTTAATTTTTCCGCCTTGTTTACAAATTTTTACATTTTAAATTATTTTAATTATTTTTAGTGTAGCAATTCACCGATGCATCTACCTTGTTTCTTGTGCTAGCTTGCACCTTTTTGTATTTTCTACCAACATGTTGCAAAACACAGAGTGGAAAGAATTAATATTTCACACAATTTTCTCCGATGATGTTAATAAGTAATCTTTAAATCTCTCAATGGTACATGTAAACAGCAAAGATTAATCCACGCGATGCTATAGGCCCAGTGGTTTAATCTTCATAAATTCAAACAAGCTATTAGGGTACATGAACCTCTAATGTGGGTCAAAATAATACGAAATAAAGATGTGCTGTTTGATGTATTCAGCAGGAGGTTTTTGGAAATCACGCCTAGTAAAATTGTGAAGTGAAGAAGACTAACATTAGTGGCCTATAATAAATTGAAATAATATTTTCCAAGAGGAAGTTTGTTATGAATTATTGTGCATATTCCGGTTACAAATTATCGGTATTCTACGGTATTTCCCTCCAATTGACAGTTAAGTTCTAAATCAAACTATTAACAAACTCTTTAAATATTTACCCACAAAATACCACCATCTTCTCCAAGGTAAATCCATTTTAGACGGCGTTTCAAAATTGATTAGTTTCTTTCTTGTAAAGAAAACTCAGCCACTAGGATGTTTCCGTGGAGTGACGCATGTCTTCTTCTTTTTTTTAATAAATTATTAAAACCTTGGCAGAGTATTAACAACTTTTGTTTATATTCTTTGTTTTGTTTATTAACTTTGAAAAGAAAATAACGATTGTAGATTTGTTTGATATACTTTTTTGTTGTATTAACTTGTTACGATTTAATTATTATGCTTTATTAACAATTATTTTTTCTGTGATCGTTACCACAAAGGCTAAAATTATTAAAAACGAAGACTCACACACACACACACTATTACAAACGTACACTGGCAACTTTAGTATGTCTAGCAAATTGATTCACTTAGCTTTGTTTACAGTGAAAAATGAATTTATGTTCATAATCACAAAAAAAAACTCATGCCAACAACACGAAGTAAATACTTCAACTTTTAATTTGTCTATACCACCGTCTGTCTGTCTACTCGCCCGTTGTCACACTCTTCAATAGCTGGTAAATATTTCAAATTATTTCGATACGATCCGAGAGTAAACGAGATATCGATCGATCCGCTATCGTTCTGATTGACTGTTGAGCATTTCAAGTGTAAATAAACCTTTACTTAAAACTTATCGTTAGTTTTATACGTCAACAAGAACAACAGCAACAACAATTTAAGAAAACATGAGTAGCAAAAAATAAATTTCAAACTTAAACTGAACTTTGTGCAAAGACAAAACACAACTCACCGGGCTAAGGCACATGCGCTCGCGCCAAAAAATCCAAACAATAAACAAAACAATTGAAAAATAAATTTAATTATCTTTATTCTTAGAATATACCCCCTTCGATATTAGCTTCTTCAATTGTATTTTGAAAAAAAGTACAAATATCAAAGCTTTTTTTCGAACAACACCATGGAAATTTGTAAAGAATTTTTGATCGATATTTGAATACACTGTGCAACACTGAAAACGCAAACAACTTCTAGTAGTACGTATTGAGATCAGAAAAGTCTTGGTTTTGTCTTGTCAGATCCATGATTTTTTAGCCTCATCTAAGCCTAGAATTTGGCTATGCAGTTTTCAACAATAATGTAACTCTAAAGAAGTACAACTTAAGTGTCAAACAGATGAGCTAGAAAGAATAAACTGCATCTATTCCATCAAAATCGATAATTTATAGAAAACTTTACAGAATTTCTGGAATTCTGGTCAGTAGCTGCTAAACTATGTGGAGTTGAACAGAGCAGCCTTTTGCAAAAATGTTCCCAATAATGTGCCAAACAATTCTTTTCTTTTTTATATTATATATATTTTATATATATTTTTATAAACTGAAATATCTCAAAAGGAATAATGATCTAAATTGACATAAGTCGACTTATGTTACTATCTCAAGCTGTGTTCCTTTACTTACCTGTGGTTACCATTTTTACCATTTGTAACCTGCAAAGCGTTCCTTAACCCAAAAAAGTGGTAAAACTGGCAGCAATTTTTAAGAGAGTGAGAGAGAAGAGAGAGCACATATGCCTATCTCTTCTACCACAGGCTACCAGACACATTTCTACAGGTAAAAAATGGCAGAACTGATTTTTCGACTTTTGTTTGACGATTATTTCACAATGAAGGAAAAAATGGACGAAAAACAGAAGAAAAAGTCGAACGCTGACAAAACTAAATTAAAAACTGTGAAACAAAAGACGAAAATTGATTTTTTATGTTTCTTTTTGACATTGCCAGATCTACCATTTTCCGTTCCTTTACTTTTCTGGTAAAAATGTTCATGAGAGAGCAATTTTGAGCAGTTTTGACACCTTTATCTTTTACCACACTTACCATTAAAAAAGTAAAGGAACAAAGCTGTAGTAAACCACAGATATACACTGGTGGGATATACACAAGTTTGTGGGAAAACGTGTCGTAGAGGTACATACATATATTCAATGGAATTGGCAAACTTATTTAAATTTTAATTTTTTTCTTGGAAACGGTGTAATAATGTTGTAATGATAATTTTCAAAGTCAATGTGATCAAACATTGGTTGGGGGAATTTATTTCTTAACTATTGAACATCACTATTTTGATTATTTATTAAGAATGTATGCAGAGTGTTTGCAATTGTTGCTATTTTTCCGTTCCCGTACTTTTTGAACAAATTTGTGGGGGGAAAGCAATTTTTGACAGTACAGTACTGGAGAGAAGCTATTAGTTAAATATTTAGAAGAAATTTGAAATTTTATATATGTACATATGGATCACGGTGCTCTTGAATCGGGAAGTGTTTGCTGATTCTGAAACTACAATGTTCATAGATGAGAAAAATCAAAAATGAGAAAAATCGCCAGGGCGCTATTTAAATAAATCGCAATCAAACTTCACATTTTTGGGGTTTTTTAGGTTTTCACGATTTTGCTGCGTTTCTTTTTCCTCCGAGAACTACTAATACTTCCTAACTTCCACAAATATGTTGGCCCTACAATTCAATTTATTTCCTACTACATGCTTTCGGTATTGAGTGTGCTATTTCAAATTTGTAAATTGCACTGTGCAACAATTTCAAGATGATAGTTTTCACACAATCTTCTGTGGATTTAATAAAAGTTAAGAAATCATGGATTCTTATTTGTGGATATTAATTAAATTGCAGATCCTTAGTGGATACCTATAATTCCCACCGATTGATATATAAACTTGACCCCAAGTCATTTATTTACTATATTGGAATAAAAGTTGATTGAACTGCTGCTATTGTCGAAACAAAACATCTCCGAAACATTTTCACATCATGTATCGGTTGGGGGTGTGAAAAAATATTTCTTTTGTTTTATTTTTCTATTTCGTGCGGTTGGATGATTTGATTTATCAAAGAATTGTTAAAACAAATAAAGAACGAACACCGCAGCAATTGCGTGACACGTGCTGCGGTGTGAATTAATGTTTTGCCAATCGGGCGATTGCAATACCCTCAGAAATTGGAAATATACTTGAAATATTCTATGTTCAATTGTTTGAGGGTTTTATTGTTATGGTATTCAAACATGATCTTGAAAATAATATTTCAAAAGAATGCAACATTGAATTGCAATTACGAACTAACAACAACATAATTGTTTGAAATATATTTTTTTCATTACTGAAATCAGTGGCAAGAAAAACTCCCTTAATAAAACAAAAAAAGTTACATAAAAATCAATAAATGGGGATTTCTCTGATCATATGAAATCTCGGTTGCATTGATTACAATGCCATTGACATTCACACTGAAACCAAACAGAACAGAAAAAAATCCCCCACTTCAGTTTATTTAGTAGCTATGAATGTAGTTTATCATTGCAGGCCTAGCAAAGCATAGCTCTACCTGTTTAACTGACACAAGTTTCGAACATACATATGTCCGATGCCTTATCACTTGTTACGAATTGCTGTTGTCATGTCTGTTAGCAGGAGAATCCTATTTATTTTAATTATTTAGTGTTTTTTTTAATTATTTTAACTAAAAAAGTCCCTTTATTTTTACTTAAAATAAAAACATCAAAAATAGCCATTTTAGGATGATAGATTGTTTAAAGGAGTTTTATTTGTTTTCACCACCTCCATCTCCCAGACTGGGTCTGTCCATCAAGTCCTTCTAACGAAATATGTGTATGGGCAAATATTCTAGGCGAAATATTTTTAGGCTAACTGTAAACACTCTCTGTACATTAAACTTATAATAAATTATTAGCAATAAAAGTAACAATATTAACAAAACTGATAACAATAACGCTCGTAATTCCATTTTAATAATTTAAACATTATTATAAATTCAATCACTTCATTTCGTTTAGACGCTTTTGGCGCTCAAAGGGCTTTTAATTAATTCAAATTGAAACATTGGCAAATAAAGTATTGCAACAATGATGTGGTTTTTGTTTCGCTTCTAATGAAAATCAGAGACGCAATCGTAGACGTTCTTAAGTGATGGGAATTTTTTCCATAATGCCAATTCCCAAAGCATTTAGATAACCAAACTGGCAATAAAAAATGATGGGCGCCACAACACATAGTAAACGTTAAGTATACAACCAATCAACCATCTACAGTGGCGGCCATATAATTAAGAACGACATCGTATTAAAAAGTATTTGACTTGCTACGTTCCAAATATTTGAATATTTATATGGAACAAAATTTGTAAATAAAGTACGCGGTAAACACTTTTAAATAAAGCCAAAACATGTTTTAATTCTCCCTCGTTTATACGTAAGATACCACGATTTAGTGAAATAGTCATAAATCGACCTGGCCACATAATTAAGAACGATATAAGTAAAAGTTACTTTAAGGTATTTTTCATACACAATATGTGAATATATCATTATGTATTTTAGAAATCGGTTATTTTGATTCATTTTTAGTATCAAATGTCCTTCAATGGTACATATTATTGAGTCTAAGTTTGATAATTAGGGCATACCTAAGGTTTTACAAAATTTGCTCATAATTTGACGAATTTATTTTATTTTTGTGATCTAAAGCCACAGTTTTGGCTTCCTCTCATTCCCTCGATGACGCTCTAAACGATGCCCTGTGATTGTCGTTCCATAGTCGGCGCTTATTTATCCTTAAATTGGGTTTTAACCCACTTCTTTGAGTCCTTTATGAGGGAATTGTCTGGGAAATAGTTTCATAAGAGTCATTTCCACCTTATAAAGCGGTAGGATTTTTGTCTGCAGGTAGTAGACAGGAAATGAAACAATAATATAACGTCTACACAAAAATTGGAAGAATTTCACACCGAATATAACATTTATTAACATAATGTTATGAAAGCTCGAATTCCACAATAATTTTGTGTATGTACATCAGACATTAGTTTATACAAACATTGTATTTTCATCCATAAAAATTATTGATTTGACTAGTTTTGATATTAATATGAGCTTCATTGATTAAAAAGTCTTACATAACTATGCCTACCACACCCACAAAGACATTGTGCAATGAAGGTTTTCAAAATATTAAACCTTTCATTTTTGTTTGGTGTACCGTTAGGCCAATTTTTTGTACAAAACGAAATTATTTTTTTATTTCCTGTCTACTACCTGCAGACAACAATCCCACCGATTTATAAGGTGGAAATGGCTCATACGAAACTATTTCCCAGACAATTCCCTCGTAAAGGACTCAAAGAAGTGGGTTAAAAACCAATTTAAGGGTAAATAAGCGCCGACTATGGAACGGCAATTACAGGGTATCGTTTAGAGCGTCATCGAGGGAATGAGAGGAAGCCAAAACTGTGGCTTTAGATCCCAAAAATGAAATAAATTCGTCAAATTATGGGCAAATTTTTGAATCGTTAGGTATGGCTTAATTATCAAACTTAGACTTAATAATATGTACCATTGAAGGACATTTGATACTAAAAATGAATCAAAATAACCGATTTCTAAAATACATAATGATATATTTACATATTGTGTATGAAAATTACCTTAAAGTAACTTTTACTTATATCGTTCTTAATTATGTGGCCAGGTCGATTTATGACTATTTTAATAAATCGTGGTATCTTTCGTATAAACGAGGGAGAATTAAACCATGTTTTGGCTTTATTTGAAAGTGCTTACCCTGTCCTTTATTTACCAATCTTGTTCCATATAAATATTCAAATATTTGGAACGTAGCAAGTCAAATACTTTTTAATATGATGTCGTTCTTAATTATATGGCCGCCACTGTATGTATATGCACCGCTGAGAGATTCTCTGGCTGTGTGTATTCTCGTACAACTGGAAATTATTGATAAATAATTTCTGCCTGTTACGTTTCATCTTAGGTTACGTTATGATGATTTGAGATAATAGTTACAACAAATATAATGGAAACACACATATTAACTGCAAATAAGTCTAATTTTTAAGAAAGTTTTCCCAGAATACAATTATCAAAGTCACAAAAAATATATATCTTTTTCAATTAAATAAGTTAATTATTTGCCATTGATAATTGTTGAAGAATATCAATTACTAAACACAAAAAGGCACATATTAAACACTTTGACATTTTTGTTGAGATAATTCCAAGAAATTCAACATTATCGCAGGGGGATTCACCTCAAATCGCCTTTAAACTCTACTTTTCACCTATTTCTTTCTTTGCTTGTTTAAAAAAAATATTTTTATTAAAAAATAAAGCACCAAATTTAGGATTTAATCGTTTATTGTGTGAGCTAGCAACATTTACGTTTCGATTGAAATTATTTGTTTCATTTTGTTTTATTGTTAAGCATTATTATTATAACACTTTTAAGTGCATATAAATAGAAATACAAATTTTTGCTTTATCATGTTTATCAATGAAGTAGGAGAAGTCATTAAATTACATATTGTTATTTCTTGTTTTTGACAAGTGTTTTCTGTGTGTGTGTTTTTTTTTTTGTTGTAGCTAAGTTACATAGAATTGAATATTGGGGAAATTGTTGTCATCTTAACAACTGTCTGCATTTTTAAAAGTGATTCTAAGAAGCTTTTTATTACTAGTTTCTTCGATCCTAATTTAATGTAATTATATCGGTATGACGTAGATAAATGGAATTACCAAATTAGTTTTCATTCCCAATAATAAGCGAGTTTATTGAATTTGGATTTGAAAATACTTAAAATACTTAGACTTATGATGATGTTTTTCCCCGAAACGTAGTTGTAATTTTACACATATCAAACTTAATTTTTAAATAATAGTAACCATACCATCGCCGTCATAAGGTTAATATTTTATAACAATGTTTTAATATTATAGCGTTTTTAGTTTCCCTGTAAACTTATTGTTTTTGAGTAACATCTTTGGGCATTTCAGGTGACGATGTGTAAAAAAAACTATTTCTTACGAACATCCAGAAGAAACAAGAGGAGACTGACTCACTCCTCGGATATCATGGAGTGAAGTCCGATTCTGTATTTAGCTCAACTACATTGTGCAACATTATTAAGGTAGTCATGTGCAAAAAGCTTCTGCTGAGTATTTTATGAAAGTACATACCCAAACGAAAAACCCGTAGTTGGGTTTTGTGTTGTCAGATGGGGTTTGTATGGCCTCATCTAAACCAGTGCCGTTCTTTGGTATTGTTGAAGTTACGAAGTTTTTCGGCAATTCACACACACACGATCCGAACGCAATGAAAGAGCACACAAAAGAGAGCAAATGTTTTGATTTGTTTTTGTTTTGCGGCATGCGTGCATACAACCTTACTAACACACTGTCAAAAGATGTCAATATTCAGAACTTTGTGTGTCCTCTTCTTGGTCGGCAGTGATCTAAACATGGCTAAATATAGACTTTTTAGACTAAAATCGAGGCGATATCTCTGAAAGCAATCACGGTGCGCCTGAACCAACTTCAAATGGAAAGTGGCTTACACCTTGAAAGTTTTTGCGGATTCTGAAACTACAATGTTCATAGATGAGAAAAAAAATCGCAGGAGCGCAGCAAAGTCAACATTTTTAGGTTTTCACGATTGTTCTTGGAAACCGCAAACACTACCAAAATGGAACTAAAGAAAATGTAGTAGCCGTGAAAATTCTCTACAACCCAGCAAAAAAGTCATTACCAAGTAATGACTTTATTCAGTAAAAATTGGCAGTTGTAACTACTTACTAATTGACCGTAAAAGTCATTATTTTTACATGGGGATGTCATAGGAAGGAAGTACTTAAATATGTTTTATAAGTACGTATATGTTCTATTTTTAGAACAAGTTAGGGGAAAATATATTAAAATTCAACACTCCACAATTTTTTTTGTTTTTTCTTTCTTTTTATTCCGCTCCCTGATGATGTCGAACACACGAACTTCTGATTTGTAGCCAAACACACTACATACTAACATCCAGCCTTATTTTTGTAAATTTACAGCGGTTATACGCCAAGTTAAGTCGAAGAAGTTGTGATTTGTCGGTGAGGCCTTAAAAATGAAAAATACATCCGCAAAGCATTCGTAGGTTACGAGTAAAATTAGCTCTGTTCCAGAACTAAAAAGTTTTTACAATTTTTACCATCTTTACACATTTTGCGTTCCCGTACACAAAATTTATATGAAAATCGTTTACGACTTTTACCACTTTATAAAGTAGGGGAACGGCGCAATTATAAAAAATTGGAGAGGTAAATGTGCAATTTTCAAAATGAAACTTATAGGTGATGGTATTGGCAATGTTTTTACGAAAAAACAAATTCATAATTCGTTTTCTAACTTCATTAAAAATAAATTCTTAATAAATGACTTTTTCTGCTATTTTTAATATAATTACTATTCATTTATGTTGAGTTTTACTAATGTTGTGAGCATTTGTGAGTTTCGCAATTTTTTTAGAATGCTAGGGAAAGTCTCTGGTTTACGATTAAAAAAAGTCCAGCTGCCCCCATCTGCCACCCGCTAAGTTATTCTTCTTACACCACGCCCGTAAAATCGTCAAAGTTCCGAAAATCGTGAGGTATGTTTATATGGGAGCTATACCAAAACTTGGACCTATACTAAACATTTTTGGCAAGGAGGTATTTTGCTCACTCAGAACTCAAAATGCAAAATTACAGCCAAATCGGTTGGAAAATGTGGGTAAAATCGTCAAAATTTCGAAAATCGGGAGGTACGTTTATATGGGGGCTATACCTATACCTAGACCGATATTGTCCATTTTTTGCATGGAGGTATTTGGTTGACTCAGAACTCAAAATGCCAAATTACAACCAAATCGGTTGATTAATTTGGCCAAAATTGCCAAAATACCGAAAATCTAAGGGTACATTTATATGGCGGCTATACCTAAACGTGGACCTGTATTGAATATTTTTTGCGAGGAGGTAGTTTATTCACCCAGAACTCATAATGCAAAATAACATCCAAATCGGTTGATTAATTTGGCCAAAATAGTCAAAAAACCACAAATCGGGCGGTACCTTTCTATGGGAGCTATAGCCAAATATGGACCTACATCCACTAAAAATGGTTTTCTATCGTTTTGGCTTGTTATAAACCTACGTGTAAAATTTGGAGGCGGTAGCTCGATTAGAACTATTTTTGGCACTCTTTTCCATACAAGTGGGACCACTGTGCGACGATGAGCTTTGAACACACAAACCTAGGATTTGTAGTCAGACACACTAGCCCTGTGCCACCGTGCTTATTCCTTAGTAAGTAAGTAGTAATTAAGGATGTAACTAGTTATGTGTTAACTGTTATATATGTATGTACTGTCTGATAATGCGGAGGGTAATGAGTACTCATTACCTGCTAATGCAAAAAGCAATGAAAAAAAGTAAGTAATTTGCTGGGAACTTTTTCCTTAGTCCCATTTATTTATTTTCAATTTTTTTGTAGAAATCGTTTTTTAGCCACAATAATGAACTGGTAAAGTTTTTCATCGACTGTGCCATTTAGAGAATTTTCGTGAAAATGCACCTTTGGCCCCATGCAAATTACTATGGAAACAAAGATTGCTAGGTTGGCATGGCTTAACGTTAGCCGATCGCCATAAAATTTCATATATCCCAAATATCGGAATAAACTGTACGTGTACGTGGAAGTTATGATATAAAATACCACTGAAACAACATGAAATAGAGTTTCAGAATGTGCTGAAATATTGTTAAGCACATTATTTGGAAAATAATTTGGAAGATTGACAAAAGACTACTTGGTTCAGTTTCAGAATGTTCTGAAGAATTGTTAAGCACTTTATTTGGAAAATATTTTGGAAAATTTGCAAAAGGCTACTTGGTTCCAAAATTTATATAAAGTTTTCTATATTTTATTGATTTTATGTGCTAGATGCAGTTTTTTTCCTAGTTGGTCTGTTTGACACATAAGTTTTACTACTTTAGGGGCTACAGTATAGGTAACGACTGCAATGCAAAATTCTTATTCGTTTCTGAGAAAAGTCCCAAACAATGCAAAAAGATGAAACCACAAAATCCTAATTCAAACTCCAAACACAAAACCCAAACTGGGATAACTAGAAGTTGTTTTTATTTTCAGTGCTGCACAGTGTTATATGGAATCTCTTTTTTGTCACCGAGAAATTTTACTGAGTGGTTTTTGCCACAATTGACAATTTTTTATGTTGTAGGAGAAACCCCCCTAATGGTGATAGGGACACACTATAACAGATTACTTTCATAGATAGCAAGCAAAGTACAAGCAGCTAATATTGAATATTTTAAGTAAGCATTAAAATATGTATGAAATGCATATGTATGTCGTTTTATCCGACGGCCCATTATTCCATTTGACAAAAAAAAAAAAAATTCAATTAAAATGGTTGTAATTCCCCAACATAATAAGTGCCTAAATTCTCCATATGACTTCTGTAATTAACACTTTTTCTTTTCGAATTTTGAGATAAATCTAACTTACCATTTGATTCAAGAACTGCTGCCGCTTCTGTTGCAGGGTGTGCAAAAATTAGAAACAGCACCGCTAAGTGCAGCATACATTTCTTTAACATGCTTTTATTTTCCTTTTGTTTTTCCGTTGTCTTTTGAACAGCAACTTTTAAAGGTTTATTTACTTTTTCTTCTCCAGTTCAAGAAGAAACTCAATAGGAAACAGCTTTATTAACACACACACACACACGCACAAAATAAGGCTTTTCTTTTTTCTCAACGAACCACAGCTTTAATATTACAAGCTTTAGTCTTAGCTTAGTATATTTTTAAACCCGCTTTTAAGTGTTCTTGTTGATAAGCTTTACCTAAGCTTTTATGAACATGTTTTTTTTGCGTTGCAATTTCGTAGAAACTTTTCACTTCCGTTTCTGCTTTGGGCACAAGCAATTAACCGGAAATCAATTCCATTGATTTATTCTACTTCGTGTGTTTGTTTATTTCTTCTTGTGTGGAAATAAACATTCAATTAAATGTCCACAAAATCCGCTTATGGCTCTGCGTTTGTTGTATTCATCGATTTTTCTTATCGCCGCCGTATTGAAAGTTCGAAAATTTCTCTAACATTAGCAGCAGTTTCATTTAATTCGAAACGTTTCTTTATTTGTATTTCTGTTTTGCCACACCGCGTGCCCACTTTGCAATCAGGACAAACGTCTTTATGGCCACTATTGACGAGAATAAAATCACACCGCCTTGTTTTATTGAATTTTATACTCGGCCAACTCGGCTAGCTATCAGCAGAATTAAGACTGAGCAATGGTGGTGGTCGCCGTGGTTGGCTGATATCTGTCTGTCATATTTGTTACAAATGATTACGCATTGTTCGTTTATTCGCAAGCGCTACTCGTGCCATTGTGCTGGCCTTTCCTCTCAAGTTGATCGGTATTATCGGTGGGTCCGTAGACATTTCACCGATATCAGTTATAGATAGATTGGGTCCGCTTAAACAAAACAACTAAAATCAGCAACTGTAGTAGTTAATGGTAACAACAATTACAAAAACAACAACAACAACTTCCGAGAGAGTGAAATTATTTGCTCAGAGCAGAGAAATGCCGACAAATCGATACTCAAATGCGATAACATTTCCATCAAAGCAAAAAGGGGCAAAAAGATTTTTGTGGCGATTTAATTATTGATATATGTCCCATTCACTTCTCCAGTTAAGATTTTCGACTGGCAAAAGCAAAAAAAGCTACTAGCCCTATAAGGAATTGGAAAAAAAACACATTTGGCGATATGTCAAAGATTTTAACAATGACGCATTTAGATCGTTATAAATTATTGGCGACTGGTGGTGTCCTCGTATCTTACGTTATCGCTTCGTTGTTGGTTTGGGACATTGTATTACCGTCCCCAAGAGTTGGCGGTGACATTGGTAAAACTGCAATGGTCAAAATCTGCGTAATAACTAAATAGAAGACATCAATAAATCTTTTTCAATTGGAATTCTGATAAGAAAGCAAGAAGACAGTCGAACGGGTATCGTATTGTTTGACAGTACGAAGATAATTTGTTCAAAAGATTTTCCGTAATTGAAAGTTGATGGTAAAGAATAAATTATTCGAATATTCAAATCAAATTATGACGGATGTCCTTTGTTCAAAAATCAATCACAAAGTTTGTACAGTTTAGAAATATGGTTCATAATTAATACGTGTCAGTGTCTTAACAGAACAATTTCAATTAGTCAAACGAATACATAAAAAAACAAGTGAGCAAAGGCTATAGTCGGGACGGGGCCGACTATGTGATACCCTACACCACTACCCCTGTACATAAGTTCTTCACTGCTAAACGTTTGTTTTAGGGAATATTATCCGACTATCGCCAAATTCAATATGCTTCTTTCTGAGATAAAAATTGCGACATGTAGCGTAATTACGAAAAAAAGATGGAAAATTGGATATATTACGGACTATTGTGATATCTCCCTTGTTTGACCACCTTGGCCAACCTACTTTTCATCAATGTAAAGGCGATAATTTCTTTCTACTTTGCCGTTGGAGTACCCTACTAGAAGGCCAGACATTCGCAAAAGATTAAACCATTAACCGAGCATCGCCAAACTCAATAGGCTTCTTCCTCTCTGGGACCCCCCATTAATCCCCAATTTCTGATCTGATCAAAATAGCGACCTGGGGCGTGATTTCCAAAAAAAATGGAATATTTGATGTATTGCCGATTATTGCGATAGCTCCGTTATTTGGCCACCTACACCGACCTACTTTGCATCATTGTAAACATGTGATTTTCTACTTTCATAGTAATGCTTTACTTTTAAAAGGTCGCCGACCAAAGCTGTGCTATTCGTCATTATACCCTCAGCATTTATGCTAACGAAGTTGACGAACCCCGCAAACGTTTTAAGGACCATGATCTGCGAATCTGCACCTGGAATGTTCGCACTCTTTATAGAGAAGGTGCAGTCTTCGCATTGGCAGACGTACTTGAAAAGTACAAGGCCGATATTACTGCCATACAGGAAATACGATGGATTGGGAAAGGCGTCACAACAACACCTAAAGGTGACGCACTGTATTATAGCTGCCATGACGTAAAGCATGAGTTTGGTTGCGGATTCGTAGTTAGTCGGAGACTAAAACATCTGGTATCCAGCTTCACCCCAGTGAATGAAAGACTTGCTGCAATTCGAATAAAAGCTAAATTCTTCAACATCAGCTTTATTTGCGCTCATGCCCCCACTGAAGAAAAGGACGAACAGACCAAAGATATATTTTACGAGCGCTTAGAAGAAACATATGACCGTTGCCATGCCCATGACATTAAAATCATTCTAGGCGATTTCAATGCCAAAATTGAAAAGAATATCTTTGGCTCAACAGTCGGGAAATTCAGTCTCCACAGTGAAACATCTGACAATGGTATGAGGCTGATAGACTTTGCAGCTGCAAAAAACATGGTAGTTAGCAGTACCAGATTTAATCATCTCGATATTCATAAGGGCACCTGGCTGTCCCCAGATCAAAGAACAAGTGATCAAATTGATCATGTTGTGATAGATGGAAGACATTCATCCAGCGTGTTGGATGTACGATCGTTCCGAGGCGCAAACATTGATTCGGACCACTATCTTGTTGCAGCAAAGGTACGTACCCGTCTAAACGTTGCAAATAAAGCACGAACAGACACAACGCGGAAGTTGGACATCGATAGGCTGCAAACACAACAGATAGCCACAGCATATTCCACTCAACTAGCCCAATTGCTTAACGCGAGCACTCCTTGTCCCGATAACATAACAACACAATGGCAAAATATTGCCCACTCCATGCAAACAGCCGCAAAATCCATACTTGGATTCCAGAGACCTCCACAAAGGAATTCATGGTATGACCAGGAGTGTCGTGCTGCTACCGAAGATAAAAATGCGGCATATAGAGCTACTTTACAATCAGTAGCAACGCGTAGCGCACGAGAGAGATATCGGGAGAAAAGGAGAGAAGAGAAACGTCTTTTCCGCAAGAAAAAGAGAGAAATGGAAAAGCGGGAGTGTGAAAAAATCGAGATGTACAGGAGCCAGAATGAAGTCCGAAAATTCTACCAAAGAGTGAAACATCAAACAGATGGCTTTGGTACAGGCACATCCTCCTGTAGAGACCAGCAAGGTAATCTGGTAACAGATACAGATAGCGTGCTCAGGATATGGAAGGAACATTTCTCCAATCTGCTGGTATCCAATAGTGGCGAAAACGATGATACCGCAGATCCAATCCCAGAAGATGGTATAGAATGTATACCACCCGGCCAAGATGAGGTAAAAACAGCAATCAACCGGCTGAAGAATAATAAAGCAGCAGGAGCCGATGGCTTACCAGCCGAGCTGTTTAAAACCGGAGGCGCTGATAAGGTGTATGCATCAGCTAGTTAGCACCATCTGGCAGGAAGAACGCGTACCCGACGATTGGAACCTGAGCATCCTATGTCCCGTACACAAAAAAGGAGATAAGACTGTATGATCCAACTATAGGGGCATAAGTCTACTCCCTATTGCCTATAAGATAGTGTCAGGGATACTGTGCGAACGAATAAAGCCTATGGTCAACGAGATAATTGGACCATACCAATGTGGCTTTAGACCTGGCAAGTCCACCATTGACCAGATATTTACCCTGCGGCAAATCCTAGAGAAGACCCAAGAGATGCATATCGACACATTTCATCTTTTTGTCGATTATAAAGCAGCATTCGACAGTCCCCTCCGATCAAAGGTATTCCATGCAATGTCTGAATTTGGTATTCCCGCAAAGCTCATCCGGCTTTGTAAGATGACTCTAACTGATACTAGGTCCTCAGTTAAAATTGGAAAGAACCTCTCCGAAGAATTTTGTACCAAAAGAGGTTTCAGACAAGGAGACAGCCTTTCGTGTGACCTATTCAACATTTTGCTGGAAAAGGTAATACGAGATGCAAATGTCAAAAGAAATGGCACAATTTACACCAATAGCCACATGTTACTTGCCTATGCTGATGACATAGACATCATGGGACGATCAGTAAAGGAAGTAACTGATACCTTTAGGAAGGTCGAAGCAGAATCTGCGAAAGTGGGTCTGGCGGTAAACGGCGAAAAGACCAAATTGATGGTGTCGACGCGCAAAGCGTCCATAGAGCTCGGACCAATCGTAGAAGTTGGTACCTACAATTTTGAAGTAGTTAAAGACTTCGTCTACCTCGGCACTGCCATAAACACAACAAACAACATCAGTTGTGAAATAAGAAGAAGAATTGTATTGGCCAACAGATGCTACTATGGTTTAAGTAAGCAATTTAAAAACAAAGCCACATCTCGTCAAACAAAAATAACACTATACAAAACGCTGATACTACCCGTGCTAATGTATGGCTCCGAAGCATGGGTACTTGCGCAAGCAGATAAGGCAGTGCTTGGTATGTTTGAGAGGAAAATTCTTCGAAAGATCTACGGGCCGATTTGCGTTGACGGTGAATATCGACGTCGTATGAACCACGAGCTATATAAGCTATACAAAGACATGAATATAGTTAAACGTATCGAGATGCAACGATTGCGTTGGCTAGGCCATATCATGAGAATGAGCGATGATGAACCCGCTAAAAAGGCGTATGAAAACATGCCACATGGCGGTGCACGCAGAATCGGCAGGCCTAAGCTTCGATGGAGCACACAAGTGGATGAAGAAATGGAAAGGCGCGGTATTCCAAAAAGTCAAGAGAAAAACAGAGAGGAATGGAGATCTTTTCTTAGTTCGGTCTATGGAACAAATGTTCTGTAATGGGCCAACTAAGTAAGTATTTATGCTAACGAGGGTATATACACTTTCATACGGGCAAAATGTGCCTCATCGAAATAATGGTTTTAGACCCCAAGTATGTTTGGACGAAATGTGTTTCAGACAATTTGGAGTCGATTGAGCAATGTCCGTCCGTCTGTCTGTCTGGCTGGCTGGAGCGCACGATAACTCTCGAACGGATGAACCGATTCGGTTCCAATTTTGGCTTTTGTAATATTTTAAGTTCGAAGATGGGCTATATCGGTCCACTCCTTCCGGTACCTCCCACACAAAAAGTTCAGTTTAGGGCCATCTCTCGAATCGCTTTTTGTTTTAGCAACTTGTATTCACCGAAGGGTGAAAAAACCCCATAATCATCATATGTAGTGGCTGGAGATCCACTTCCATAATGGTCAATGTCGATCCATTCCTTTTAGTATCTCCTCCGCAAAACTTTTGATCCTAATCAACATTTTTGTCCGTTCAAACGCCCAAAATTTTTAAAACCCCATAAATAAATAAGTTTTTTGGGAAATAATTGTTTCAATGTACACAGGCTGAGGGTATATCCCTGTCGGCAAAGCCGACTGATACTTTTTTACTTGTTATAATTAAAATCGCAAAAATGAAAAGTGGGGTTTCATTAGCGACTATTGCGATACATTCGTTGCTTGACCACCTACGACAACCTACTTTACATCGTTTGAAAGGTGATATTTTCTACTTTCATTGTCAGGTCTTGCTTTTGGTATAGCCCTTATAGAAGCTTTAAAAACTTTAAATTTTTCTCCAAATAAGTTTTTTGCCCATTCCGACCACTAAATATTATACGATCGTCACCAATAGGCTTCTTCCTCTCCGGGGCCCCCATCAACACCCAAAATTTGGTTACGATCTGATCAAAATTGCGACCTGTAGCGTGATTACAAGGTTTATATGTACAGGACGGCCATAAATAGTCAGATCGACTCAGCTCGTCGAGATATAGATATACATAAGTATTTTATTTATTTATTTCAAATAGAAACATTGTGGCGTTTTTTATTGGGATAGCGTTTGCAATTTTGTTTTTTTTTTTCAAAATAGTCTGGCTTAATCCCATTGTTGTTGTTTTAATATTTTAAAACAACTATTTTATTAGTGGAAAAGATTTGGCATTGTTCCACTAATAAAATAGTTGTTTTAAAATATTAAAACAACAACAATGGGATTAAGCCAGACTATTTTGAAAAAAAAACAAAATTTATTTCAAAAATTTATTATAATAAAAAATTACAATCTATATATATATAAAATTCTCCTGTCACGGTGTTCGGCTTTGAACTCCTCCGAAACGGCTGGACCGAATTTGATGAAATTTTGTATGTGGAGTTTGTAGGTCTGAGAATAGGTTTTTAACTACTTTTTATAGTGGTCAATGGAGTGACCAGGGTACCTCCCACACAAATTTTTTTAACAAAACGTGAAATCGAAGGTATTTTTCAACCTATTGTTTAAAAATTGTTTGTAATGCTATGGTAATTATTACCCTGACCCTGAATGATCATCGCGGAAGTGAAATATCGCGGTCCACAATTTTTTTTTTCAAAAATGTATAATTGCAGATAATATCCGTAATGTTAGTACGCGTGTCTTTAAAAGCGCTATAAAAACTGGCTTCAATAAGTTAGACATTGCGGTCAACTTCACAATTTTCGCAGTAAAATTCCGATAATTTGAAATGGCACTTGACCAAAATTCCAAAACAATCGATTGGGAAATCAGCCAAAGTTCTTCAAAATATCGAAATAACAGCTTTCAATGCAAATTCTCATAGTATAACGGGAAGAAGTGGTCTCGGGTGACTTCCCCCCCAGAGCTGTTTTGACCAAAACGTGAAATTTCAGATATTATTATTGGTAAACATGACATTGGTAATTGTGGTCTACATCAATTGTTGGTGTGTTGGTAGTAGAAATCCGTTGTAGAAAAAAGTTGTAGTTGTAAATGTTTATACCGGGACCTCAAAAACGGGCGAGCAACGCGGGCCGGGTCAGCTAGTAAAATTATATAAAAAATAGCACTAGCATCTAAGGCTATTGGCTAAAGATATAAGTATTGTTGAAGCCTTTTTCTTCAATACACACATGTATACAATCGAAGATTTTTTCCTTCATGAATTGTAATGCCCTCCAGTTCGGAACCTTGATAGATTGGCAGTGGCTTAGAACGCTAATACCTCGACAACATTGCCTGTTTGTTGGAGAGGACCCAGGTTCAAAGCTCAGCCAGGGCAGCCGGGCTCATGCTATGAATTTTTTATTTAATTGTTGTCTTATTAGGACGAAGGTCATATTTTATTAAGTCTATAGATATTACAAATATCCTTACAGACTAATATTTACAATATAAACAGATGCAAATTTTATTGAAATTTATAGCTTTGTTCCTTTACTTTTTTAATGGTAAGAGTGGTAAAAGAGAAAAGTGTCAAAATTGCTCAAAATTACTCTCTCATGAACATTTTTAACAGAAAAGTAAAGGAACGGAAAAATGGTAGATCTAGTAGCAATGTCAAAAAGAAACATAAAAAAATCAATTTTCGTCTTTTATTTCACAGTTTTTAATTTAGTTTTGTCAGCGTTCGACTTTTTCTTCTGTGTTTCGTCCATTTTTTTCTTCATTGTGAAATAATCGTCAAACAAAAGTCGAAAAATCAGTTCTGCCATTTTTTACCTGCAGAAATGTGTCTGGTAGCCTGTGGTAAAAGAGAAAGGCATAAGTAATCTCTCTCCTCGCTCACTCTCTTAAAAATTGCTACCAGTTTTACCACTTTTTGGGGTTAAGGAACGCTTTACAGGTTAAAATGGTAACAAATGGTAAAATGGTAACCTCAGGTAAGTAAAGGAACACAGCTTATGTATTGAATTTAAATGTTTCCACATCATTACACTAAATTCTTGCAAATATGTTTGGGGTCGCTGGAAATTCATTGAAAAAGGAGAAGCTGTTTCAATCTCTTGTTTTTGAAATCAAAAAAGCAGATGTTTATTTGGGCTTTACTTTTTCAAACTTATCAAAATACCACACCATATTAACAAATGTTGTACCGTCTCTATAAGCGGTGTTTTAGTGTGCGGCAAGTCGTTCGGACTTGGAGGAGGTTACATGTCATTTATATGAAGAAGTCTTTATGGGAAATAGTTTCTTTTCTGATGGATACATTTTTCTTCAAAAAATATATATCCCTACTATAAATCGAACATAGAAAAAAATATAAAAAATGTCGTATGGAATTTGACACTAACATTACAGCCCAGTTCAGTCAGCTGGGTATTGCTGTTACTTTTTCTTGTTCTACCAGGAGTTGCTATGTATTGTGTAACAAGGGTTCCAGACTATTGCACCATATTTATTTGTGAGAGTTGTGAGGTTACATCATAAGACTCTGGGAATGCAAATCGATTCGATCCTATAGACTTGTCGCCTTTTTCGACAACCCATAGGATCAAATGTGTTTCAAGTCATTCATGCAAAGTTCCACAGCTTTGTAAGTACGATGACATTTATAAATCACTATTAAAATAGGAAAAAAACCTCTCCAAGCATTTTAGGTCGCATAACCGAATTGTTTAACCAACATCGTACGATAATTGATAATAATAAGAAATTTATTTATTACTTATATTACTATTTATGCTTTCTTTGTTTTTATCATTTGTTTTGAATAATTCTGATTTAAACATTTCCACTGAACGATGATTTCTATACCAAATTTATAAAAAGATTTATGGTCGAAGAATCTTCTGATGCCACCAGCATTGTTTGGTTCAAAGGAGGTGGAGGAGGAGATGTATGTTTCTTATCTGAACTCTATAATTTATAAAATTTCCATGAATCGACAGCATGAATAGAAATCAATTTACTGAGTAATATGGTAATGCTAAATTTATTAATCTTAATTAGTTAGTGGTGGGTTATCGATCGATGGTGGTGACTAATTTAGTATCTTCTTCTTAACCACAACACAACTATTTGCATGAATTTCATGAATAATCCTCAGCTAATTGATTATACAGATGTTTGTACATATACCCATATGTATGTACATTGTACATACCTATTTGCTCTTGTAATTTGTGTATGTTTTAAATAAAAGAAGCGAAAAAAGTAATGTTCTGAACAATTGTGGGATTTGTTTGAAGTCCTTGGCATAATTGATTGTTCACATTCACAATGACTTCCCAACCCATTCTTTCCTCCAGGTTTAATCGTTTTTATCAAATCTTTGCATTATCAGTGGCACGGGGTTTGATAGATTGTTGTGCTAATAAACTAAATTGGCTGATGTCCCAAAATAAAGAGTAAGCGAGAAGTGATCCTGTTATCAGTTGTGAATTAATCGTGTTCACTGACATTTTGACAAATCATAAAAATAATAATAGAATTACATTTATTATCATGCACGATGTTATTAGAGTGCCTAGTAGGGGCGTACAGAATGATGTTATGGCTGATGTTGTTACTTTGTTAATATTAAGTGGTATTAATACCAAAACAAATTTATTAAACTATTATTATTACTATTATTCCAATTGTATACCTAAATATTTACATGTGTATGCATGTTGTCGAATAATCTATACAAGCAAAATAAAATTGAACTCTACTTTATGATAAAGTGGTACTTTAACAACTACTTACCGAAAAAGCCCATAGATACAGTATGTTCATCATCTGATGACATAATCCTATTTTCATCCCTATCATCGAAATTATGTTATATATAGAAGACAATGTGTATATGTTTGTATGTTCCAAAATTAATCAAAATGTACAGGGAACGCCCGTGGTTGTTAAAATCTAGTTCGTTTGAACGACCTAGTTCACTATATAGTTCAGTGGACACCGGTCGTTTGTATGAACGAACAGCGAATGAGTTATATTATATCTTTGTTTTCATGAAATAACTCATACGCAAACGAACTATGGTACTGAACTAGTTCACTAGAATTAACAACTCTAGAAAATAGGCTATAGATTTTATTGAATTTCGGAGCGGGGCGGGGAACCTCCCCCATGCCCTAAAAACTCGATTTTAGCAAAACTGACGAACGTATCGGTTAGAAAATTAATTTGCGAGGCAACGGTGGTTGAACCTCCGATCTTATGTACTTATTTAGGGCCCGACTATGCCTACTTTTTTAAATATGTTATATCTACGAAACTAGTTAAAATTTCAGAGAAAATATAGGGATGACCCCTGGTGAAAATTGGCAATATATTTTGTTGAATTTCGGAGGGGACGGGGTATTTCCACTAGGCCTTATTTTTCAAAAACGCTATTTTTGTCAATCTTGCAAACGTATCGGTTTGCAAAACAAGCAAGGAAAGGCTTGGCCGACTATATGATACCCTACACCAATGGGAATATAAAAAATAATTTGGGAGTTATATCCAAATCTTGACGGATTCGATATAATTTGGCACTATTATTTCGTGCATGAAATACCTAAAATCGACCTAAAATATATATGGGAGCTGTATCCAAATCTGAACCGATTTTGACATAATTTGACACATTTTTTTCTAGAACGAATTCAGTCACACATTCCAAATTTCATCGAAATCGGACATATATAGCGTGTTTTGTGCAGTAAATACATGATATCGGCCCAGAATATATATGGGAGCTATATCGAAATCTGGACCGATTTTAACCAAAAGCAATAGCGTCCTTCTATGACTAAAAAAAATTAAGTTCTCCAATGTTCTGCTGAATCGGATTATAAATGCGACCTGTACGTTGCGAACAAAAATACATGGATAGACGGTCAGACTGACGGACACGCATAAATCGACTCAGAAAGTGATTCGATGTATATCCCCGAAAAGGAACTCTCTCTTTTCCTTTTCCATGTTACATAGACATGCCCAAAGATATAATACCCCTTACCACAATGTGGTGTAGGGTATAATGAATTTGCAATGGTGATTGTGTTTCCCACCCTAGGTCCTTATTTGGGAGCTAAAGGCTCGACCATGCCTTTTTTTAAGTACCAACCTCCACAGTTGGTCCGAGCTCTATGGACGCTTTGCGCATCGACACCATCAATTTGGTCTTTTCGCCGTTTACCGCCAAACCCACTTTCGCAGATTCTGCTTCGACCTTCCTAAAGGTATCAGTTACTTCCTTTACTGATCGTCCCATGATGTCTATTGGTGTAAATTGTGTCATTTCTTTTGACATTTGCATCTCGTATTACCTTTTCCAGCAAAATGTTGAATAGGTCACACGAAAGGCTGTCTCCTTGTCTGAAACTTCTTTTGGTACAAAATTCTTCGGAGAGGTTCTTTCCAATTTTAACTGAGGACCTAGTATCAGTTAAAGTCATCTTACAAAGCCGGATGAGCTTTGCGGGGATACCAAATTCAGACATTGCGTGGAATACCTTTAATCGGAGGGGACTGTCGAATGCTGCTTTATAATCGACAAAAAGGTGAAATGTGTCGATCTGCATCTCTTGGGTCTTCTCTAGGATTTGCCGCGGGGTAAAAATCTGGTCAATGGTGGACTTGCCAGGTCTAAAGCCACATTGGTATGGTCCAATTATTTCGTTGACCATTGGCTTTAGTCATTCGCACAATATCCTTGACACTATCTTATAGGCAATAGGGAGAAGACTTATGCCCCTATAGTAGGAGCATACATTCTTATCTCCTTTCTTGTGGACGGGACATAGGATGCTCAGGTTCCAATCGTCGGGTACGCGTTCTTCCTGCCAGATGGTGCTAACTAGCTGATGCATACACCTTATCAGCGCGTCGCCTTCGGTTTTAAACAGCTCGGCTGGTAAGCCGTCGGCTCCTGCTGCTTTATTATTCTTCAGCCGGTTGATTGCTGTTTTCACCTCATCTTGGCCGGGCGGTATACATTCTATACCATCTTCTGGGATTGGATCTGTGGTATCATCGTCTTCGTTACTATTGGATACCAGCAGATTGGAGAAATGTTCCTTCCATATCCTGAGCACGCTATATGTATCTGTTACCAGATTACCTTGCTGGTCTCTACAGGAGGATGTACCAAAGCCATCTGTTTGATGTTTCACTCTTTGGTAGAATTTTCGGACTTCATTCTGGCTCCTGTACATCTCGATTTTTTCACACTCCCGCTTTTCCATTTCTCTCTTTTTCTTGTCTCCTTTTCTCCCGATATCTCTCTCCTTTTCTCCCGATATCTCTCTCGTGCGCTATGCTTTGCTACTGATTGTAAAGTAGCTCTATATGCCGCATTTTTCTCTTCGGTAGCAACACGACACTCCTAGTCATACCATGAATTCCTTTGTGGAGGTCTCTGGAATCCAAGTATGGATTTTGCGGCTGTTTGCATGGAGTGGGCAATATTTTTTCATTGTGTTGTTATGTTACATATCGGGACAAGGAGTGCTCTCATTAAGCAATTGGGCTAGTTGAGTGGAATATGTTGTGGCTATCTGTTGTGTTTGCAGCCTATCGATGTCCAACTTCCGCGTTGTGTCTGTTCGTGCTTTATTTGCAACGTTTAGACGGGTACGTACCTATGCTGCAACAAGGCAGTGGTCCGAATCAATGTTTGCGCCTCGGAACGATCGTACATCCAACACGCTCGATGAATGTCTACCATCTATCACAACATGATCAATTTGATTACTTGTTCTTTGATCTGGAGACAGCAAGGTGCCCTCGAGATTGAGATGATTAAATCTGGTACTGCTAACTACCATGTTTTTTGCAGCTGCAAAGTCTATCAGCCTCATACCATTGTCAGATGTTTCCCGACTGTTGGGCCAAAGATATTATCCTTTCCAATTTTGGCTTTAAAATCAGCTAGAATGATTATAATGTCATGGGCAGGGCAACGGTCATATGTTTCTTCTAAGCGCTCGTAAAATATATCTTCGGTCTGTTCGTCCTTTTCTTCAGTGGGAGCATGAGCGCAAATAAAGCTGATGTTTAAGAATTTAGCTTTTATTCGAATTGCAGCAAGTCTTTCATTCATGGCAGCTATAATACAGTGCGTCACCTTTAGGTGTTGTTGTGACGCCTTTCCCAATCCATCGTATTTCCTGTATGGTAGTAATATCGACCTTGTACTTTTCAAGTACGTCTGCCAATGCGAAGACTGCACCTACTCTATAAAGAGTGCGAACATTCCAGGTGCAGATTCGCAGATCATGGTCCTTAAAACGTTTGCGGGGTTCGTCAACTTTAGAGGGGTTTGTTTTTCTTTTCTTTCGTTTTTTCATAGTAGGATGTTTTTTTTTTTCTAGGGGAGGGTTACTAACCCGACGCCCAAACCCAAGTTTTTAACGTTCTTATGGGTGAACGCGCGGCACATGTTAGCTCACTACCTTTAACGGGTGTTAAAGGCAGTTCCCCAGGTGACACCACGGGGAGGTCAGTGTCCACTTGAGATGAAAGAGGTACCAAGATAAATCCTGGGCTTTGCCATGTTAAAGCCGGTCAAGACCGTTGCTTGGTATCATTCATCCCCTACGTCACCGAATTATAAAATGTATTGAACATTTAATTTACTAAAAATCACAATTTCTTTAAGAAAATACACAACACTTTACCGTCTTTAATCAACGATTGTCTCTAGAACACTAAAGAAAAAATATTAATACAGGGGTGAGCATGCCATGTTTGGATCCAAACATATATTTGTTTGCAATCAGCATAACGAAGCATAACGAAGTTTTGGTCTTATTGGAAAGCAAGTGTTTAGATTAGAAGGCAACATATCGATAGCTATAACTTCATCAGTATTGGGATTCTGTAACTCATTTGTGCTGTTATCGATAATTGTCGGTAAAATTAAAATGCTTATAATTTCGATAATTAATGAAATTTTTCGGTAAGTTAACGATGAATAAAAAGTAGTCGTCTCTACCGACGCAAACAGTTACGCCAACTTTTGTTTTTAGTCATAAAATTAAATCGAATAATTTTTCGATTTAATTTTAGCGATTTTTGTCAGCAAAAATGAGTTACAGAATCCCACTACAGGTATATAAGATACATTATAAGAATTTGGATGGACGACACATGTACTCCGGAATCGCTTAGGCTACAAAAATTTAGCTGGGAAATAATAATGCTAAAATCTGAATGAATATTTCAGATTTCTATATCTTCGACTTCTGAAAAACTGTCATCACCGTTAACGATCCCATTTCCTACGAAGTCTCTAATGAACCATAACATTTTGGTGATAATAATAAAATAACAAATTTCTCTCAAAGCCTTAACTAAACAACTTAGCATTGGCAATGGTAATTGAGATATCAGTAATAAGTTTAAAATTATCACCACATTATATAATCTGTCTAATTCATCATTCATAACTCGGCTCATGTGGTATATCTCAAGTTTTTGTAAAAGGGAAAATTGGTCTTCAGCAGTCTGGCCGACAATTCTCCCTCCTAATTTTCACAACAATCCCATTAATCCCATTCAAAAAAGTCCAGAATTAATGAGAAATGGAATTTTTCTAATATGTTTATTCCAACTTAAGGGTATTAACCCCATACTTAAAAAGAGACGACATGTCAATGTGTGTGTTAGTTGGATTCTCCTAATAATTATACTAAAATCTAAAGTGTTTTTTTTTTCAAAGAATTGTATATACTCCTACCAGCTATTCGTTAACTATAGTTTCTAATAAATTCTACATTGACGTCTGAAGTAGTATCACTCACCACCGTTTACGATCACGTTAACGATCCTATCGTGTCTTTTTAAAAGTAAAATTATGAAGATAATAACATGGAAAACAAGCCTCTTCAAATATTTTACTGAGAAATAATTGGGATATCACTAATAAGTTTACAAAATCACCACAGAATTATCTAATCTGCCACACTCATCGCCAAACTGGTCGAATGTGGTGTATCTTAAGAGTTTCCAAATGGTAAATTGGTCTTTGAGCAGACCGGCTGACTACTTCCTTAATTTTCTTAACTCTTAATTTTCATAAGAAGGCACATGATAAATGTCTTTCATTCTCTGTAATATTTGAGCACAAGTATTTGTAGTTAACATTTTTCGTCTCCAAAGTTCTTTTTCGATTGAAAAAAAAAGTATTCAAAATTTGATCTTGATAAAATTCTAAACCATTCATATTGATAAAGTTATATAATATTGTTTTGGCTTATAATTTTAATAATATTTCTATTATCATTTCTTTTAATTGTTTATAGATGATAATGGTAATTTTTCATTTGGTTTATATCAATTTTTCAACATTGATTATTGACGAAAATCGCATTAACAGTTATTTCGTTGGCATTAATTGAATATACCGTTGCTTATACCTATTATTACTTAAAATTTTCATTTTCTTATATAAATATTGAAAAACAAATAAAGAAAAACTAAAATTAATTAATGCGGACACACGGGTAAATTGATGTCGAAGAATACATTCAACTGCATCAGTGTAGTTAATGTCATTATTAGAAAATAGAGCACCAGACAGGATAGACCCACTTTGCGATTTAATGTGAATTTATTAAGTACAAAAATGACATATAACGCAACCAAGGAAGTGAGCAATGCTATTCCCGTGAATGTCAATCCCTCGGCGTTTAGTGATAATGAAGCTTCTTCTGGGTTATCGGGCAAAAAATATGACTTAACAAACCATGGCAGACCCAAACAAAGTAAAATATCAAATGTATTTGAACCAAGCGAATTACTGAGGCCTTTCGATGCCTGGCCTTGTCGTGTAACCACTATACTGCAAATTGCTTCTGGTATACTCATGCCAGCAGCCAATATGGTCAGGCCCATAACAGAATCTGGTATAAGTAAGGTATCGCCTAAAAAGAAAATAAAATTAAAAATAGTTATTTATTTCTGCATAGCGATTAAAGCTTTTAAGCCAATGAACATTGCGATGTTCAACACAACCACAAAATACTAACAACAGATGAGCAAAAATGTATGTTTAATCGAAATATGAGCACACATACATACGTAACTACTTATGTATGTTCGCATTCTCAAATCACCCAATCCAATCATAAAAGGTGTGAAAATAATGATCTTCTTTGTAGCGCCATGTCAAAGAATTGACCAATCATTTCAATATTTTTAAATAAACATCCACTTTGATAAGATCATTTGCATACAAGGCCTAACCCAACGCTCTCACCAATTATGTGGGGCATAAAACTCTTGAATATCAATAAAATTTTAATGGGTAGCCAATATAGGTATATATTTCATTTCGTTATGGCCATCATAAATATTGAAATATATGTATTTTAAACCTAGTAATCGCAATTTTAAATCTCTTAAAGTTTAACGGCTTGGGGGTGTATGCCACGATAAGATTTCATTGTGGTCGTACTTCTTAGAGTCCAATATACATTGTTTTTATAGCACGTACCTATTATTGTTATACCAAATGCCACCACATAAGACATAATGCCGGTCCATAAAATCGCCATAAAAAAGGTTAAATATTTGAGAGAGTGTCGTTTTCGGCAATTTGGCACTGTTAGCCACAAAAGTATAGTAATGGGCCAACGGAAGATATACTCCACCTTCGAATACCCATCAGAAGACCAGGGAGATCTGATATTTTCTATAAATATAGATTAAAAAATGATTATATTTTATAGTTGCAGAAACTACATAATTTCATTACAGCTCTTACCTTCTTTTTCTTGCTGTTCCAAATACAACATCATGTGTGACGAATGCAGACCCCTTTCCAAAGATATATATGCCTCTGTGGCAAGACTAAATTTAGAATCATTTTTCATCAGTAGTGGTGTAAATTCCGTAACTTCTTGATAATGGAATGTGTGATATCCACATTTTTTTAAAAGCCTCTTGGCTGTTTTGGATATCTTCTGATTGTGATACATCACTATAAGCAATAACAACAACAGAAAGTGAAAACAAATATTAATATTAAATCAATGTTAAGCGAAAAATATAGGGGATTCTGTTTAAGCTCTGTAGTGGTGTGTAACTCATTTTTGCTGTTACCGACAAAAATCGATAAAATTAAATCGCATGATTATGACTAAAAACATTAAGAAAAGTTGACATCACTGTTTGTGTCGGTAGATGCTAGCGACTACTTTTTATTCATTGTTAACTTACCGAAATATTTCGTTAATTATCGAAATTATAAGCATTTTAATATTACCGACAATTATCGATAACCGCAAAAATGAGTTACAGAATCCCGCTACTAAAAGCATAAATATACAGGATAGTCTCGATAATTCGGACATCACTATTTTTTCCACTTACAGAATTTTTTACTTCTTTATTTCATTTAGGTGTCCGTTTTTAGCAATTGCAATTAAAAATATATTATTATGCACCTCCCACGAGTGATCTAGTCATAAAAAATATTTTTTATTTCTTTGTTGTTCGGTAATCCGGTCAATTCGATAATTCGGACACCGTCAAAACATAGGCTGGCCGGATTATCGAGATTATACTTTATATGTAAGCTAACTAAAAACGAAACCGGCACAAATATCATCTGACAAATTTTATCTGCTGCATGGACCAACATAGACTACTGGTCTAGGGATACGTAAAATCGATTTCGGTTAATCGATTATTAGCCGTAAAATTTCTAAAAGTCGTAGTCGACTATTGACTGTGCGAAAACCGGATAATCGATTATTCTTAATCGACTTTCGAAAGACGGGGTCAACTATTGGTCTGTTCCAGAACTGGAAGAACTTACTAATTTTTACTATTTTTTGCGATAACATAAAGGAAAAAATTTTATCGTAGTAAAAAATAGTAGCTTCTTGCACGTCCTGGAACAGACCACATTATTCGTAGTCGAGCATCAGTCATATTCCATTATTATTCGTTGTCGACTATTAATCGTGGACCATTATTAGTCGTAGTTGACTATTGGGTGTGCTAAAACCGCGCAATGGACCGTACTTTTTTTCGGCGGTTAACGAATAATCGAAAGTCGACTTTAAGTACACTCTCAAATAATCGACTAACCGAAAATCGAGTTTTAAGTTTTTCACGAAAACCGTATAATCGAAAAACCGATTATTGCATTTCACTATACTGGTCTGATCTGACGGATCTTAAACAGTTAAAAAACTTACCCAACATATAAACAAAATAGGCTACTATAAGTCCTATTGCTTCATACCACATAACTTTGCCATCTCTTAAAATGCCAAGCAGTGTTAAGACTGCAGCGAGATATACCAAACAATCACGTGTTATTGGCCACCAATCCAATTTAAGATAGCTTAGCGCAAATAGGCCACAACATGCAGGCACTGCCAATATATTAAATACAGCAGAGCCGACAATGGCACTCACGCCAATATCTCCTTTCGTTATAAAGGTACCAACAAAATTCATAAACAATTCTGGGCTGGATACAGCAGCTGCCATGACTGTAGCACCAATTACATCTTCGTCAATTTTGAAATCTATTGGGGAAGGGATAGAAAGTAGAGATGAATAAGTAATTTATGATCAGATATGCCTAGGGCTCAGTTCTGAAAAACACTTTGAAATTCAAACAAAATTGAAAGGCAAGTGAAACTGTCCACTCCTGTCAAGGCATGGGTTATGAAAATAATATTTTTAGCCCGGTATGTCGCTTATTAATGTGTAGTCTTATAAAATGTTTAAATCTATTTAAGTTTAGAAACATTTATGGCCTGTTTTTCTAAGACGATTCGAAATCAAATGAATCAAATATTTACATATATTTTTTCAAAACATATTCAAACGATTTTGGTTTGGATTCGTCTTAGAGAAACAGGAGTTTAATTTTGCTATATCGAATTATAAATATGTTTTCAAACTTACTCGCACAAATCTGTTCAATACTTGGAACCATATAATCATCACAAACTGCCGCCAAGAACCAAAAACCATAAAAAATCAACAAAATGTGTAAAATTATCCAGCCATGAAGTCTCTGGTCTCGACTCAAACCATCCGATGGAAATTCCAAGATAGCAGGAGGAGTACAATTACCAATCTCCGTTTCATGAGGCCAATAATCCACCGATAAGATTTTTCGTTTATAAGAGTTTTGAATCCATGCTGTAGTATTTAAAAATACATATAAATTAGTTTTCCAAATTACGTTTTGCAAATAATAGTTTTCACCAAATTCTTACAATTTTCTTGTTCTTCCAAATGATCCGCAGTGTCCACCAATAAAAAACGCAAATAAAATAGGGTTAATATACCAAATACCAACAGCATTCTCAATATGATAAACATTTTCGTCACTTTCCATTTAGAATTGATAATTGATCGATTTGAAAATGTCATATTGAATTTACGCTGATTATCTCTGCTGCAGCCACCTCTATTGGCGAAACGTTAGTGCTTCACTAGTCGTTTTAGTTTTTTGAATGCAAATGCCCGTGCCACTTACAGCCTCTTATGTACCCATGTGATTTTTGTTGTTTTTATTTTTAAGGGAAATATTTTCTTTGTGTGTGTGTGCTTCTTTAAAGAAAACAAATTCCCGCCAAATGACAAATAAATGATAAGCCTTATTACAGAATTATACAAAACATATTTAATGGAAATATTTCACTTTTTCGCTGCTGCGAAGAGGGAACCTAGTACCTACAGGTAGTTATGAAGAGCAGGTAGGTAGATTTTGAGATGGGAAGAAATTTAGACATTCACGATATAAGTTTCTTGGGAATTTTCTGGAATTTCTATAAACATATTCTTTTATGGAAAAAGAATAGCTAGGAAATTTACAGAGTTCTGTTAGAAAATGTAGATTAGAGTAAGCAACTTCTTTACAGGACATGTGTATATTAAATAAATAATATCTTAATTTATTTCACAAATATTCAATGGCAACATAAAAATCTGTTCTTATTCAAAGGCCCAATTAAATTATTCCCATTACCATAATCATCAATTTTTCCCCAATCCTTTTTCGCAAACAAAAATACCCACCAAAATACAATTTGGAATCCCTATAAATAATTGAATTTTTCCAGTTTTTGTTAGTATTTTGCTGATGTTTGTTGTCTTGACCGACAAATGTTTACAAAAATATGTTTGCTGAAGATTTGTAGTTAAATTTAAACTATGATTGATTTACAATCATTTGGGGTGATTAATAGAGGTCTTATCGGTAGTAAAACTAATCAAATCGGAGGCAATTAATACAGGCCCATAAACGTAGCGTGCGCCAAACGCCATCTCTCCATCGGACCAGAATGTTTAAATTTCTTTTTGCAAAACCAATTTTGTTTACTACAAATATTATAGAAAATAATTATAGAATATAAACTAAGCAACACACATTTTAAGATAACCACAAACCACTGTTGTCAATAGGCGATGAATGAATAGCCTAATATGTTAAATAATTGTTGGTGAACTAATTAACAGTTCAAGTAATTGGGAAGAATTTGCCAGCTGTTTGTTGAATACGCAGGTTGTCAGGGTCTATTTTCCTTGAGGTATCAGTGCCCAGCAACATTTTTGTACCCAAAAAGAAAATGAATCATTAGTGCCAGTGATTCCAGACCCCCTTTTTATTTGAAAGAAATCATAAATTTTACAAGAGCTTGGTGCAGCGACTATGCAGTCTATTTTGCATCTTGAACATGACATTTTTAGCATAAGCGTACTCTGTACGGTTTGACGTACGATCGTGCGTTGCGTTGTTTACAGTGACTCGAAAATTCAATTTGCAAATAAAAAACAAGTAAGAAAAGCGTTAAGTTCGGCCGGCTAAATACCAAATTTCAGCCATTTTGGTGGGATAATGAAGCTAAAATTTTCAAAATACCGAAATTCGGTAGGTACCGTTCTATGGGGGCTATATGAAGGCGTGGACCTATATGAACAAATTTCAGGTGGAACGATTTTTTATATCCTCAACGAAGACGAATTACCAAATGTCAATCATTTTTATGGGGTACAGAAGCTAAAACCTTCAAAATACCGAATATCGGAAGGTAACGTTCTATGGGGGCTATATGAAGGCGTGAACCTATACCAACAAATTTTAGGTGGAAAGTTCTATACACCCAACGATAACTAAATACCAAATTTCAGCCATTTTGGTGCGATAATGAAGCTAAAACCTTCATAATACCGAATATCGGGAGGTACCGTTCTATGGAGACTATATTAAGGCGTGGACCTATACCAACAAATTTTAGGTGGAACGTTTTATATCCTCAACGAAGACTAATTACCAAATTTCAACCATTTTGATAGGATAATGAAGCTAAAACCTTCAAAATACCGAATATCGGGAGGTACCGTTCTATGGGGGCTATATGAATGCGTAGACTTATACCAACACATTTCAGGTGGAATGTTCTATACACCCAACGATAACTAAATACCAAATTTCAGTCATTTTGGTAGGATAATGAAGCTAAAACCTTAAAAATACCGAAAATCGGGAGGTACCGTTCTATGGCGGCTATATCAAAACTTGGACCGATATATCCCATTTTCAATACCAACCATCCTGCAAGTAATAAAAACTTTTGTACCAAATATTGACTCTCTATCTTTAAAATTGCGAGCTGTATCTTGATTTCAACAGACAGACGGACATGGTTAAATCGAAATAGAATTTTATGCTCATCAATAATATACATACTTAATATGGTCTCCGACAAATATTTCGATGTGTTACAAACGGAATGACAAATTTAATTATACCCTCCATATGGTGGAAGGTATAATAATTAAAAAAAATTAAGTTATAGTGTTGTATTTATAAATGCACTTCAAACAACAAAATAATTTTTCATGATGGAATCTTACATAATTTTTATACCCTCCACCATAGTATGGAGGGTATATTAAGTTTGTTTTTCCGTTTGTAACGCATTGAAATACTCATTTGCGACCCTATAAAGTATATATATTCTTGATCAGGGTAAAATTCTGAGTCGATCTGTGCACGTCCGATTTAGCTATAATTTGACATTTAGGGTTCTTAAATATCAATAAACTTATATAAGAAAACTTGTGGACATAGGTCCACGTTTTGGTATAGCCCCCATATAACGGTACCCCCGATTTACGGTATTTTTACGTTTTTAGCAACATTTTCAGACCGATGTAGCTATAATTTGGCATATAGTGTTCTTAAGTGTCAATAAACTTTTATAACAAAAGTTGTGGACATAGTTCCACGTTTTGGTATAACCCCCATATAACGGTACCCACCGATTTACGGTATTTTGACGTTTTTGGCTACATTTTCAGACTGATTTAGCTATAATTTGACATTTAGGGTTCTTAAGTGCCAATAAACTTATATAAGAAAACTTGTGGACATAGGTCCACGTTTTGGTATAGCCCCCATATAACGGTACCCCCGATTTACGGTATTTTGACGTTTTTAACTACATTTTCAGACCCATTTAGCTATAATTTGACGTTAAGGGTTCTTAAGTGTCAATAAACTTATATAAAAATAGTTGTGGGCATAGGTCCACGTTTTGGTATAGCCCCCATATAACGGTACCCCCGCGTCTGCTCAAATTTGTCTGGTGTAAACGCCATGGTACAATTATTTTACAGGTAGAGGCAAGTGTTGTTGTACAACAAACGTAGCAACAACGACATACAAATTTGTTTTTGTATGTAATACCAGTGTCAATGGTATTTGTAAAGAAAACATAAAAATTGTCAATAAATTACTTTAATTTCAAAAATAAATATTTTTTGATTTGGTTACATAAATTTGAAAATTATGAATGAAAATTCGATTTATGTTCAATTCTAATATTTCCTACCCATTCCTCTAAGTGGATAATTGCCTCAAATATGCCTCATCGAAATAATGGTTTTAGACCCCAAGTATGTTTGGACGAAATCCATTTCAGACAATTTGGAGTCGATTTAGCAATGTCCGTTCGTCTGTCCGTCTGTCTGTTGTTGTTGTTGTAGCATAAAAACCTACATAGAACCGTAGGTTTGATGCTGGGTTGCCAGCCGCTGGCCGAAACACTATGGTTTCGGGTCAATCCGGTACGATAGAACCCGCTGTCGTGGGATTGATATGTCTGTCTGTCTGGCTGGCTGGTGCGCACCATAACTCTCGAAAGAAGCAACCGATTCGAACCAAATTTTGGGTATCGTAATATTTTGTCCAAACTTAGTTTAAGTTCGAAGATGAGCCCTATCGGTCCCTCCCCCATTAAAGTTTAAAAATGTTCGGCATAATTGTGCACACGATAATTCCTGAAGGGAGTGACCGATTTGGCCCATACTTTACGAATCCTAATGTATCTACCAGATATAGATCAGGTTCGTAAATGGACCCTATTTGTCCACTCCTTCGGGTACCACCCACGCAAAATTTCGGTTAAGTTCACTTTAAGACCTGCTCTCGAATCACTTTAATTTGTATTGAAGCAACTTGCATTCGCTGCCTCAATTACGACGGTAAATGTTTTTGTCAGGGGCAAGCCCTTACTTCTTGAGAAAACAGCCCGAAAGGTGTAACAAACCTTTATGGCACTATATATTGTGGCTGGAGAGCACGATAACTCACGATTTGATCATCCAAAATGTGAACTTCGTCATATTTTATCCAAACTTAGTTGAAGTTCAAAGCAATACCGGTCCACAACTTCCGGTACTTCCCCCCAATATTAAAAAAAATGTCACTGAAATGTTATGCACGATATATCTTGAACGGGACAACCAAATTTTGGGCCAAAATTCTGCAAAGACTTTAAATACATTACATCTGTCCGTAGATGAACGATTTGATTCACATAGGCTGAGGGTATATTTCTGTCGGCAAAGCCGACTGATACATTTTTACTTGTTTTTTTTTTAATTTTACAAAATAACACACATTGTGTGCCACCTTCCATCCATTGCACTATAGGTAATTTGCCCAGTTTTTGAGGCAAAAAGTCGATTTTGCAACTTTCAATAATAATAATTTTTTAGTGGGCATTGAAAAAAGAACATGTCAAAATTTATTTATATGAATGATATTTTTCAAAATAGCGTCATTATTGCGGTTTAAATTGCAGTCAAAGTGAGAATTTCGAAGAAGAACTAGAAGAATATATATTGTACTGCATATTTCAATGTATTTAAAAACGCTGAAAAATAAACCAAATATAAATATATGTAAAATGGAATAGATTGGCAATTACGAGAGGAATTTATTTAATATATAATATAGCTTAAACATTTTGGGTAGCGACCAAAAAAAAAAAAAAACACATATACTCAGAAATATATATTTTATTTTTCTTAAACTCACTTCATATAGACTTATACTAAATTGGCCGTGTTTGGCCGTGATTTTGCCACCTAGAACACATTACTGAAAGTCTTCTGCATTAGTATTATTAGGTTTCAAAACCCGATTTTGCCCGTTTTTTGTTATTTATAAGATTTTATTAGGTTACTTCTCAATAAAAAGTCCTAAAATTGTGGAAGTTTGGTTTGAGGAAATAAACAATAAATGTAAAAAATATTGTTGTTTACAATTTCATTGCAAGTAAAATAAGTAATGGCGACAAATTGTTCGGTATATCCGTGGTTTTCAATAAACGGTGCGGCAGTAGTAAGCTTTATTTTATCTCTCTATTACATATTAATCATTGATACGGTTTAAGGGAGTACTAAACTCGTCTTTGTTAGCGTATATTAAAAAAAATATACAAAACAATAGTAACAATTCATTGGAAAATCTACTCGCGGGGACAACATTTTTGTTACTTACTACCTTGATCGTTTTCAACAGTTTGTTGTGTATAAGAAAACTAATGAAAATTGCATTGGAAAAAATAGCTTTGTTCGTTATATACGTAGTTGCTTATAACCGTTGTTCGTTATATCCGAATTTATCTGTAAAATTATTTGCTTTATCTCACCTTTACACATAAATAATTTCAAATGTTAAAAAATCCTTTAATTCCGCTGTTATTAATTTTTGTCTCAAAAACAGGGCAAATTACCTATAGTGCATTGTCTGTTCTGAACGGAATCACATATGGCAAACATTATCTTAAATTGACAATAGGTTGATTTGCATCATACATAAACATCGATGTAAATGTAGTCCAGAGCAAAGTCGATCAATATATGCTACCTATGGATTTATATATGGTCAGACAAATGACAGAGAGAAGTCCTGTTCTGCAAAAACATATTCTCTTAAGTTGTGCATATAACAAAAAATGGCACAAATATCTTATAATACGCAAAATTGCAGTGTGTAGATCGATATTGGGTATGTTGTTGTGTAGTCCGTCTTGGGCTCCAACTTCGCGGTAGCTAAAATCCCTCACGAAATTGTTGTGAAGAAACGTACCTCCGTAGAACGGTACCTCCGGGTTTCTGATGTTTAGAAGGTTGTGGCCTCAGTATCCCTCCGAAATGGCTGAAATTTGGTATTAAGTCTTCCTTGGAGGTATAAAACATTCCACCTGAAATTTGTCGGTCTGCATATAGCCCCCATAGTACGGTACATTCCGATTTCCGGTATTTTGAAGGTTGTGGCCTCAATATCCCGCCAAAATGGCAGAAATTCGGTATTAAGTCTTCCTTCGGGGTAAACAACTTTCCACATAAAATTTGTGGATTTAGGTTCAGGCCTTCATACCTTACCTCCCGATTTTAGGTATTTTGAAGGTTGAGGCTGTGGATATACATTTCTCTTTTTTACTGAACTGTCTGAAAAGAATTTTAAACAGAAAAATTTTACACGCAAACATTTTTGTACCTATTATTGAAATATTTGTTGCATAATTTTGCATATGTCATATGTTTCGATTGCAATTTAATCAGAAGCCAAAAATATGTCCAGTCCAAAAATTTTACATGAATCGGACTAAAAATAGGGGTTGTATAAAATTCCGCTGTCTAGTGGTGTCATAATATGTGAGGCAGTTCGTTCGCACTCGAAGAATCTTTTATTGATATGAGTGAGGCTTTCCCGTTTTCTCTTCGGAGATATTCGTGGGAAATAGTTTTTATTCTGAATGATATTTTGCTCTCACAATATATATCCCTAATATACAAGGGAAATAGAAATAAGAATACAAAATGTCTATTGAAATTTGACACTAGTATTACAGGAGAATCAAAACAGCTGGTATTTAATTCTACCTGTAAATTATTGTACCATGTGTAAACGCCTAGTAAATGACAGCAGTTCATTGCTTTTGAAAAATGATGTCTATTTCAAAACCTGCAAGAATATACAAATTTTTACTACGATATCAATTTTTCTTTTATGATATCGAAAAAATAGTAAAAATTAGTAGATTCTTGCAGTTCTGAACAGAACCGACATGATGTCGATTTATAACTGATTTCAAAACTTAAAAGACAAAGTCTTTTCCAATTACATGGGGATCAGATTTAACAAACCCACTGGGTTTCAAATGTCAATTCCATTGCTTATATTTCAAATAAATCCACATGAAGAAGGTTAACCCTGCAAAAGGCTATAATATAAACATGACCTTACTTATAGGAATCGACTACATTTTAATCAATTTGAATTTTTCCTTTCTAGGAAATGCTCCTTTGGGTAAACATTAATAATGAAGTATGTATGACTAACTACGTTATGACGCAGTACTCTCGGTTTCACATGATTTCCACATGATTTACAGGAATCCCCTTGGCGAACATTCCTGACCAGAGATAGCTACGATATTTAAATTCAAAATGATTACCTTTTTATCGCTTTTCACTTTGCCCAATTTAAAGAAAAAGTTCCCCGTTCAAGCAACACTATCAAGACCCATAGTCTTAATTAAAATTTAATTACAATTTCCTCGGGGTACTATTCCATTTCAAGTTCATATTATTAGTCCGAAAAAATATAATTTAATCGGCATATAAATCAAGGCGGCGATAACAGAATAGACACAAACACACTTGAATTTTTTGGGCTTATTATTTGAACATACATATGTATATGGAAACGTTCCCCCTGTGTTGCTTTCACGCTCACCGCGCACCTATGCATGACGTCAATTAAGAAATTCAATGACATCAGTAGTGACTATCAATCGTCGAAAGGAAAGTAATCGCCAAATTCCATCTTAAAACTGTCGCAGATAACCAAAATAACTGCCGTTGAAAAAAAAAAAACAATAAAATGGTGGAAAATACAAATGCTAATGTTCAAGGGCCCTGCGCAAACACATCACAATTTATATTTTAGGGGCTTTATGATAAAACAAAAAACTGAAAACTCCTTTTACACCCAAAGAAAACTTTGATCCAATTAATTGAGATCACATACCTGATGAGTTTGAAAAGATATAAAAACTGAAAAAAAATTTAACTAAAGGTAGTGTTACATTAGGCAAATATTCGCTCCAGCGACCGGCAGTGTGCGCTTACTGAGAGCAAGTGAGCATAAATTCAATGTATTATTAACACTCACTTGATCTCAGTAAGCGCACAATGCCGGTCGCTGGAGCAAATATTTGCCTAATGTGACCTTACCTTAAGTCTTATGCCAGACTATGAAAATTTTCATTGAAAACGTTTTGTCATTTTCTTCCAAAATTTTCATTGACGTCTACCTACACACATATATGAAATCATTAGAGTTGTGTCGTTCATGAACGAACCGGCTCAAAGGAACGATTCCGTGAGAAGAACGAACGGATCAGTATCCAGCACATTAGTTTATGTCGTTCATTTAGATCTCTGATGGCCAAGACATCGCTGCTTACAAAATTTGCAGCAAAACCACCATAATTAGTTTTACACACAAAATATACTTACGCAAGCTGCGTTAACGAAAGCATCACAAACTGACACACACAAAACAATCAATGTAGAGAAGAGGAACCATGAACGATATTCAAAAGAAAATGATGGACTAACATGTTTTATTGAATGAAAAAGAGCCAACGAACGAAGTGAAGGACCCGGATCATTTTGGTGAACGGAATGAAAAAGATCGATCCGCTCAATGAACGAGATTGCCCAACACTAGAAATCATATGAAAATTTTCATATTTTCATTGCTTTACATTGGTTTAAGAGTTACGAATTTAAACACAAAGAATAATTTCAGATTACAGAACCTTGTGTACAAAGTTTCACTCCCTTCACACCCCTTACCTATAAACCCATTTTCATGTTAATGAAAATTTCCATAGTCTGGCATAAGACTAATTTTTTTTCGTTCGTCTGTATTCGTAATAAGTTAGACATCCACATACAGACCTTTTTCGTAGACGCGTTCCATATTTAGTAAAGAATTCCTCATTTAATAATCAGCGCTCTACATTTGCGCTAAGGCGAGTAAATCGATCTACACAATTTGACAACTCGTGTGAGAAGAATACATTTAAAAAAACATGTGGTTTGTCAATGGCGCATTGTGTTAGTTCTGGCGCCATGTGTTAGTCAAAGATCACATTCGAGTGGTTTCATTGAAAACTTACAAATTTTTTTGGATGGAGTTCCCCACTACAGCAATTTCATGATATTACTCTAGTATGGAACTCGATCTAGGGCGCATGGTTTCATTACAGTTTTCAATGAAACCACTCTAGTAGTGGATCTATTAAAAGGTTGAACGTTGGTTGATCTGCTACATGACTTGAATTTAACCAAGGGAAATGCCATGAATTTATCTAACATTTTTCTTTGGGTTTTTTTTAATGAATGTCATTCAAAATAAATAAATTATTCAATAAATGTTACCCAATGGATTTTACGTATAAGAATGATGGGGACATTTCTTCTTTGAGTAAGCTATTATTATCTTGGCATATTCGATATAAAAAATGTTATTAATTCTTTATTTTCTACATCTTCAAAGTTCGCTCCTTTTTTCATCGAAATCACGAGAATGTGGCAAATTGTACCATCAGTGGAATAGATGCCTTTCCAAATTGGTTTACCGAAACGGGTACACGTTACGACTATGTTCTGCTATGCCTTGTGATAAATATGTATTTATTTTTGGGCGTGGCCATTGTTTGTGATGAATATTGTGTACCATCAGTGGAGAGATTGTGTTATAGTAAGTCCGAGATGTACAAGAATTTTAAGGTGTTAATGTTTGCAATGTTTTCTTTAAGAATTGAACATGTCCTACGATGTAGCTGGAGCAACATTTCTTGCCATGGCTACATCAGCACCGGAGTTTTTTGTTAATCTATATGCCACCTTTTTGACTGAAGGAGACATGGGTATTGGGACCATTGTGGGTTCTTCAACGTTTAATAGCTTGGCTATAACAGCATTTTGTGGATTTTCGGCTGGCATGGTGGTATGAATAGGGAAATTGAAAAATTCATTTATACCTTTCTCACACACAGGGTATCTCCTTGGATTGGTGGCCATTATCCCGTGACCTGCTATGGAATACTTTAAATATAATCCTATTGGCCCTATTCATGTTTGATGGTTATATATTTTGGTATGAAGCTGCAATACTCATAACGAGTTTCTTCATCAATATCATAAATTTGTCTCTGGATGCCGTTATACAAAAGAAGATTAGAGGTTAGTGTTCGATAAGTTTAATATTTATTGACAATGTGTGTTGGGTCTACGCTGGCTGACAAGGACTTTTTATTAAGGAATCACTTGTTGGAAGTAATTGGAACGGCATTTTTATTAAAAATTGATTGTGTTCAACTTCCCCATTATTTCTTTTCAAACGAAGTTTTTGACACAAATTCAGTCAATTAATGTCTATGATCAGTTCAACGCCATGTGTATAAAAATTGGATTTTATATATCGTCGCCCTAAATGCCCGAAGACGTAACCCATATGAAAATAGAAATTCGTTTTTGATGGAATCTGTTACACAACGCTAAAATACATCCTCTGGCAAACTTTCAAGCTTCTAGGTTCAAAAATAACGATCCTATTCAAGAAATGGCATTTCGAAAAATGGGATAACATTGCAGATGTTATAATTACGGATCCCATAACCAAGCGTTTTCGTGGTTTTAGTTTCATTACTTACTCCCATTCGTACGTGAGTGATAATACTCAAAATACTCGCCCTAATAAGATTGATATTGTATAAAACAGTTTTTCATTTTATAAGGTTTTAGGCTTCGCCTGTAAAGTTTTAGTTTTGTGGGTTACATCTTCGGGCATTTATGATGACGATATGAAAGATATGTTACTCGCATATGCCGAGAAAATCGACATTATGGGTAGAACTCTAAAAGCTTCAATAGCCACATTTGAAAAAAAAAAAATAATATTTCCAAGTGGGGTAGCAGTATATTGCGAAAGTAAAAGGTTAATGAAATCAGAAGCAAAACGGCGACTTAAGAGAATAATTCTTCAGAAAATTTGTGAAGCCGTAGAAGCCATAGTCAACAGTAAAAATTACAATGATTATGCCGACGAAGAGTCATTTGGATTCACATAGGTAGGAAGACAAAAACTAGAACTAATTGGAAAGCGTTATTGAAGACTGTTGAATCTTGATGTCAGTTGGCTTTGTACAGAAGACATTCTGAGTCTAGCTGTACAGTCAAACGCACTGTAATGACCCCTTGTCCTTATGGGATTTAGAAATGTCCGTCTGTCTGGTTTGCTGGTGCGCCCGATAACTCTCGAACGGATCAAACGATTCGGTCTAATATTTGGCTTTCGTAATATTTTGTCCAAACAGAGTTTAAGTTCGAAGATGAGTTATATCGGTCCACTTCTTCCGGTACCTCCCCCACAAAAGTTCGAAAATGTTCGGAAAATTTGTGCGCACGATAACTCTTGAAGGGAATAACCGATTTAGTCCATGCTTTGCACATCCTGAAATTTCTACCAGACTTCGATGAGGTTCTTATATTGGCTCAATCGGTCCACTCCTTCGGGTACCTTCCACACAAAATTTCGGAAAAAGTCCAGTTTAAGACCAGCTCTCGAATCGCTTTGATTTTACTTCCTGACAAAATAGCCTGAAAGTTGTAAAAACCCCTATGACACCGTGTGTAGTTTTTGGAGCGCAAGATAACTCTCGAACGGATCTGCCGATTCGGTCCAAAATATGGCCTTCGTAATATTTTGTCCAAACTTAGTTTAAGTTCGATGATAAGCCATATCGGTTCACTCCTTCAGGTACCTCCCCCACAAAAGTTCGAAAATGTTCGGAAAATTTGTGCGCACGATAACTCTTGAAGGGAGTAACCGATTCAGTCCATGCTTTGCACATCCTAATATATATAAATGGGATTCTAGCCGGTATTTACCCAAAACATGGGTAAATATCCGATAAATTTCTTTTTTCTTTTTTATAGCTTTGTCGAGGATGACTTAAATCTCAGGATTGTGCACTTAAATCGTGGGTTAATTCATTTGATATATGATAAAGTTTGGATCTCGATCCAGCATTTATGTTTTCCTGCATGGAGCACTACAACAAACCGCTTTAAAAGCTCACAAACCTTTCAAATATCAAAATTATACTGTCACAATATATGAGAGACTTACCGAAATATGGGCCAAAATTGGCCATATTTTAACTTGCCCGTATCAAAAACAGGCAATTTTGTTCATAGACAGTTAAAATTTGCTAAAACACTGGGTTTTTGCATCTAATTGGATGATTTTAGTTTCTGAAGTTTATACCCACATATTAGGTAAATACCTGGGTATTTACCCAATTTACCTATTTTAATGGGTATTTACCATTTGGGTATTTACCCATTTCCCATCTTTAATACATATATCTAGCAGGTAAGATCAGGTTCGACTATGGACTTTATTTGTCCACTCCTTCGGGTACTTCCCACACAAAATTTCGGATAAGTTCACTTTAAGACCTGCTCTAGAATCACTTTGATTTTTGTTGAAGCAACTTGCATTCACTGACCCCCTTTACGATGGTACAATTTTTTTCAGGGGCAAGTAAATACTTCCTGAGAAAATAACCCAAAAGTTATAAAAATTTCTATGGCACCATGTGTAGAGGCTGGACGCACTATAGCACTCGAACTGGCCTTCGACATATTTTGTCCAAACTTTGTTTCAGTTCGAAGATGGGCAATACCAGTCCACAACTTCCAGTGCTTCCCCCCAAAATTTAAAAAAAATGTCGCTAAAATGGTATACACGATACACTTTTTTGAATAGGGTAACCAATTTGGTCCAAACTTTGGATCTTTTAATATTTTGTCCAAATTTAGTTTAACTTCCAAAAATGTCCCATAGTGGTCCTCTCCTTAAGGTAACATCCCGGCAAAAGTTCAACATTTTTGTTTAAGTGCGGTTTAGGGTCTGTTCGAAGATCCTTTGAAAATGTATACCGATGCTATTCGTTGTTGTCCTGTTTACAGCGATATTATGTTTTCCGTGGACAAGTTCACGCTTCCTGGCATACTGGTGCAAATGTTATACAATAACCCCTGAAGTGACTAGTGGGTGCGATATCTATCGAATAGATATGACTCCCATAATAAGATCTACTTTCATAATGGACTATGTCGGTCTATTCCTTCAATTATCTCCTCCGCAACACTTTTGAACTTTAATCCTAATCCACATTTTTGTCGGCAAGCTCAAATGGTTACGTCTTTGGGCATTTCAGTTGACGATATGTGAACTAAAGGAACTACATATACAAGGAACTATAGTTTCGGAATAGTTTCTTGGAACTAATTCGTACCTGAAATACACAACTCTATATTATTCTGAAAAAAGGAAGGCAATAAGGTCGGGAAAATGTTGTTAGCTGCTGCTTTGAGAATTGACATTTCAGATGAGAATCTGAATTTACACCCCTACTATTATCATCAATTTTGAAACCCAATAAACTTAGTCTTATGTCAGACTATGAAAAATTTCATTAACATGAAAATGAGTTTATAGGTAAGAGGTGTGAAGGGGGTGAAACTCTGTACACAAGGTTCTGTAATCTGAAATTATTTTTTGTGTTTAAATTCGTAACTCTCAAACCAATGCAAAGCAATGAAAATAACAAAATTTTCATTTGATTTCATATATGTGTGTGGACGTCAATGAAAATTCAAAAAAGAATGGCAAAGAATTTTCTAATGAAAATTTTCATGGTCTGGCATAAGACTTACTAAACCTTAATAAGGTCGAAACCTATAACTCTGCGTGTTGCGTGTGCGTTCAAAAATACAAAAACAAAATATATGTATTTCAAATTGAAATACATGTATTTTGTTTTTGTTTTTTAAACGCACACGCAACACGCAGAGTTATAGGTTTCGCCCTAAGACAAAAATAAAATAATTTCAGAATTGGGTTCGAACCTGGGTCTCCGACAACCAAGTGACACGGCCTCTCAGCTTTCTAAGCCACCATCAACATGTCAAAGCTTTCAATGACAAATATTGATGATAAAATCTTCGGATACAGAAGGACAAATACAAATAAAGGTGAAAAAAAGCTGTCAAAGTATTTGTAAATAGCAGTTAAAAATAGCGTTGACAGCCAAGACGAACTATAGGAAAAGTTTGGAATTAAATAACTGACATTGATGCGTATATACAATTTTCGAATGATTTACGCCTCGGTAGAACAATATAAGGTAACAGCAATACCCAACTGACTGAAATGGGCTGCAATGTTAGTGTCAACTTCCATACGACATTTTATGTACATACATATACATATGTATTTATTTCACCTTCGTTCACCCACAAAAATAACATTCTAATATGCCTGATGATCGGACTTAACAACCCGTGCTACATATAATGGTTGAATGTATGGGACTTCGGTGAACTCCTAATTTAGCAATGCACTTCTTAGGTCATAACAACTCAACTCGAAAGAGGATTAATTAACAACAAGTGAGCCAAGGCTACAGTCGGGTCGGGACCGACTATGTGATACCCTACACAACTACCCCTGTTCATAAGCTTTTGACTAATAAAATTCAAAATATTAAAATTGGAATAGTTTAGCGCCTTTGCTCTGAATGTCTTCATTAACACGCATTTAAGTGCATCGACAGTACAACCCAAATAAAAAATGGAAAAGTGGGATGTATGCCAACCATCAATAGGCTTCTTTCTCTGTTAGACCCCCATCAACCCCCAAAATTTCGTGAGGATTCGATCAAAATTTCGTAGTGTGATTGCACAAAAATGGAAAAAGGGATGCATTACCGACTATTGCGATATCTCTGTTGTTTGACCACCTATGACAACCTACTTCACATCGTTGTAAAGGTGATATTTTCTACTTTCCTTGCCAGGTTTTGCTTTCGATATACCTCCTACAGAAGGGAGATATTAACTTTGAAATAAAACGTTGGTCTTTTTTCCAAATATTTTTTTGTCACATTCCGACACCTGAATATTATCCGACCATCACAAAAATCAATAGGCTTATTTCTCTGTAGGATCCCCATTAGCCCCCAAAATTTCGTGACGATCCGATCAAAATTACGACCTGTAGCGTGATTACAAAAAAATTAAAAAATGGGATGTATTGCCGACTATTGTGATATCTCCGTTATGTGGCCACCTACGCCAACCTACTTTGCATCACTGTAAAGATGGATTTTCTACTTTCATAGTCAGACTTTGTTTTTGGAAGACCCCCAACCGAAGCTGTGATATTTGTCATTATTATTAAAATCGCAAAAATAAAAAGTTGGGTTCTATTAGCGGCTATTGCGATATATTCGTTGTTTGATCACCTACGAGAACCTACTACATCATTAGAAAGGTGATATTTTCTACTTTCATGGCCAGGTTCTGCTTTTGGTATACCCCTTATTGAAGCTGAGATAATCGATTAGGAAAAAAACGTTGTATTTTTCTCCAAATAAGTTTTTTGCCCATTACGACCCCTAAATATTATCCGACCATCACCAAAATCAATAGGCTTCTTCATCTGTGTGACCCCCATTAACCCTCAAAATTTCGTGACGATCCGATCAAAATTGAGACCTGTAGCGTGATTTCCAAAAAAGTGGAAAAATGGGATGTATTGCCGACTATTGCGATATCTCCGTTATTTGGTCACCTACGCAGACCTAGTTTACATCGTTGTAAAGATGGGATCTTCTACTTTCATAGCCAGGCTTTGCTTTTGGAAAGTCCCCAACCAAAGCTGTGATATTCTTCATTATAATTAAAATCGCAAAAATGAAAATTTGGGTTTTATTTGCGACTATTGTGATATCTTCGTTGTTTGATCACCTACGAGAACCTACTTTACATCATTAGAAAGGTGATATTTTCTACTTTTATTGTCAGGTTTTGCTTTTTGTATACCCCGTATAGAAGCTGAGATATTCGCTTTGGAAAAAAACGTTGTCTTTTTATCCACATAAGTTTTTTGCCCATTCCGACACCTAAATATTATCCGACCATCACCAAAATCAATAGGCTTCTTCCCCTCCGGGACCCTCATCAACATCCAAAATTTCGTGACGATCCGATCAAAATTGCGACCTGTAGCGTGATTACAAGGTTTAGATGGACAGACGGACGGACTGACGGACGGACACACATAGCCAGATCGACTCAGCTCGTCGAGACATTCATTTTGGTATATAAGTATGGGTCTACGACCATTATTTCGATGCGTTACAAACTTTTTGGCCAAAACCAACTTATAATACCCTCCCCACATAGTGGTGTAGGGTATAAAAAGAACTTATATTACATTTTCATACTAGTATCAGGGGCTATAAAAAGTTAATTGTTTTTATCCATAGATCCTGAAAAGCCTTGTCCCTGCATTTGCTACGTACCACGTGGTCCTGTACAAGATTTTGTGAAAATGCTTGATCCTGATCATTCCGGAGAGGAGTCATTCAACTTCTCCAGATGGCCAAAAAATGATAACAAATGGGTTAAATTTATTTGGTGTATCTCATATCCACTGGAAGTGTTAATGTTTCTAACAATACCAAACGTACGTCGAGATTGGGGGCGAAAATATTATATGCTGGGCTTAATTATGTCAATTATATGGATTTCAATTTTAACGTATTTAATATCCTGGATGCTTACTGTGGTTGGTATGAAATAAACACACACACACACTTGATGATGTGAATCTACTTAACTAGAATTCTTAACTAGGTTATTATTTACAAATACCCGATTCAATAATGGGTATAACAATTCTAGCAATTGGCACAAGTATTCCGGAAGCAATATCCAGTGTTATTGTAACGAAGAAAGGTGAATTTCAAAATTATATTGGTCTAATGATTATTTATTTTATTTTTTCCCCCCAGGTTATGGTTCTATGGCAGTTTGCAATGCCGTTGGCTCAAATAATTTTAACATCTCATTTTGTTTGGGTGTTCCATGGCTTTTCAAGGCCATCTTCATGCCTGCTAATCTACATCATCAGTATCAGTATGCAATATCCATTAATTCGGCTAGTATTTTTTACTCCACTGCCATTTTGGTAGCCTCTTGTTTAATATTATATGCTTCATTTTTGGCTACAAGATTCCAACTGGGCTTTGGGGTAGCAATTATTTGTCTAATCTCGTATTTGGTGTATATCGTATTGGCTGTTACATTAGAAATGTATGTGTTTGAAGAACAAAATCTGCCACATTGTCCCCATACATGATGAAATATGACAATAAGCCGCGACACTAAGAATCTTTTTTGAACCCTTCATTTCCTAGCTAAATGAGAAGAAATTAATAATTAACCCCATAAGATATGCAACATAGTATGAAATTATCTGTTATAATTTTAAATTATACATCACATCAGATTTTAGTAGCTTTCAAATAACGAAATTAATAAAAAAAAACATTAAATACATATTGTCATTTATGATTGTTATGCATACTATTTTCAATTAATTTCAAATATTTTTCAAACTGGACTATGAATGAAGCCACCCACATGCCTAATTAGTTAATTAAAATGTTATTTTGGGTTCTTGTTAAAAACTGGGACATTTAAACGTAAAACGACAAATTGTAAAAATGAAAAGAAAACTCGGAAATAAACAAATGTTTGTGTTAATTTACTTCTTACCGCCTACATGTAAGTTGTACGATAAAATCGTTTATAAATACAAATATTTAAATGAACTTAAACAAGACTTGTATCTTTGGATTTTTTTATTTAGATTTTTCTATATAAAGGTGCTTATGCACTACAAATATTTACCGAAAGTAGAATTAAATGAAATTTATTTATTTGCTAAACACACACATACAATGTTTAACAGTGTATGTGAGGTAACAATAAAAGTCAGTTTCTACTGGCGACAACCGATTTATATGGTTGACCAGATGATATATGTATATCCATACATATATACAAATATCCCCCATACCTAAACATGAACGTCAAAGACGGACATATACATACATACATACGTACATACATTTGTATATATACAAAACAACCATAACCAAATCTTGCTTAATTCACTTTGTCACTTTAATCTTCTAAAGATATAATTTCTTCCAACTTGTTTGCCTTTATTGTAGGAGAGAACATCAAACTTTTTGTCGTCGTCGTTCTTTCAACAATGAAAATTTAGCTTTTTTCCACACACCTATAGCACCCATACCAACCATACCTTCCTTCTCCAGCATTGATTGTTATTTAATGTACATATCTCTAAGTATGTACGAATGAAGATAGCAGCAAGTATCTATTATTTTGTATAAACAAGCGCACGTTTGATTCCGATGGAAGTCTGAGCTCCTGAAAACAAATAAAAAAAGATCACTCACCACTATAGCCACTAATTTTTTTATTACTACTCCCAACGATTTTGCGGGCAGAAAGTAGATGAAGGCAGAAGAGCGGGCATTGGGCGGTCGGTATGTGACCGATGTTGTTGTCGTCGTAGTCGTTGTCACTTAATGACAAACAACGATGATGATTTTCTTAATACAACCAGATTACATTTGAATTATTCTCTCGTATAGGACACACGGTGTCCCATTGTATTCAAATTAAAGTAGAAAAATGATTTGTGAAAAGAAAAGAAATTTTAAGTGATAATATCAAGCAAAAACACACTCACATGACATGGCTGGATATACAAATGTTCGTACATACATACATATGTACATAAATACAAGTCATCACTGACCGCACAACATATTTATACAATGCAAACAAATGTTGCGGGGGAGTTTGGAAAAATATGAAAAGCAAAGTTTACGAATATTTACGAGCATATGAATCTCAAAATCGGGAACTGAGGGGGACAATTATCAGCGAATAATCCAAATTAATGTTTCTATTAATTTGTATAAAAGATGTTGTTTCTACTTAAAGCCAGGACGCCAGTATGGATTAAACATACAGAGGAATGCCACTTCCGTGGCAAGAAAAAATACCTGAGATACTAAAGGCATCATCGATATATCAGTCGAATTAATGGCGCTTGACCTATTAATGTTAATGGGGGGTATGTTAAGTTTGTCATTCCGTTTGTAACTACTCGAAATAATAACCTTAGACCCTACAAACTACAGTCGAACCTCGATTATCCGGGAATAGATTATCCGTAAACCTCCATTATCCGGGAAAGGAAAACACAGATTTTTTGTTGATTTCACACCGATTAACTGTGAAAACCTTTATGATCCGGGATTGTAATTCATTCGTCCATATTTCAATGGACAAAAAACGAATTATTTTAGAACAGTTGCAATCTTTAAAATTTCGCATTAAGTTCGTAATTGCTCTTATTTATAAATACTTGCAAGAACGCATATTTTTTATTAAAAATAAATTAGAAGCAGAGAAAATCGATTATCAGTAATGCTTCCGGTCCCCACCATTACGGATAATGGAGGCCCGATTGTATGTATATTTTGTGATCAGCGTGCAACTCTACATCGATATATCCATGTCCGTCCGTCTGTGGAAATCACTCTACCAAAAAATGTTTATATAGGTCCACGTTTTTATATACCCACCATAGGACGGTATCTCCCAATTTTCGGTATTTTAAAGGTTTTAGCTATATTATCCTACCAACATTCCTGAAATTTGGTATTTAGTCTTGTGTGGAACTACAAAACTTTCTACCACAAATTTGTCGGTATCGGTCCACGTTTTGATATAACCCCCAAGAAGAATAGAGCAGTATCAGCATCATTATTATCGCCGAAGTGAGTGACAGTTTGTATATAGTCTTCTTAGGGATACAAATCTTCCCCCGGAAATTTGCAGTATCGATTCACGGTTTGACATACCTCCCACAGAACGCTACATCCCGATTTTCAGTACTTTGAAGGTTTTTGTCACATTATCCTACCGAAATGATTGAAATTTGATATTTAACATTCGATATGGGTATAAAACATGCATACAGAGAATTGTGGATATAGATATGCATTTATGGTTGCGATGACTTTTAAAGGATTAGTGACTGTATCTTGTTATTTCGGATTCTCAATGGGTAGAAACCCTCCACGCAGAAATTGATCAATATGTACAGATTTTATGTAAAATGAAGGTTGCACACTAGAGTGACCCAAAAAATTTCATATTTCATAAATCGAAAATCTCGATAATTCGTAGTCCAAGGGACCGGTCATATTATACGAATTATCGAGGTTTAGCGGGGTCAAAATGCCAAGGAAACGGATTCAAGGACCTTAAGGCCTGCGTACATAAGCTGCTTACTTCTGATAAAAGAATAAAAAAGAAAAGGGCAACCCAGTTCGAAATTTCCTCGGCCTTCTTTATTCTTTTATTTTTATTATGTCAAAAATGAAGCAGGAAAGCAAGGCAATCAGGCAGAGCAGCTTATGTACACAGTCCTTTATACGAATTATCGAGATTTTCGATTTATGAAATATGAAATTTTATGGCGCTCGTTTAAGGTTAACTCGTGCCAACTTAGCGATCTTTGTTTCCATAGTAATTTTAGCCCAGTCAAAATAGACATGCGAATAAGGGGGAAGTAGCAAAAAACCCACAGAGCTGAATTTTGGTGGAAAGCTAGGGTTTGCCCATGGTAGAACAAGAAAAGGTAGCAGCAATACCCAGCTGACTGAACTGGGTTGTAGTGTTAGTGTCAAATTCCATTCGACATTTTATGTATTTATTTCTATGTTCGATGTATATTAGGGATATGTATTTTTCAAGAACAAATTTATTCATCAGAAAAAAAACTATTTCCCATAAAGACGGCTTCATATCATTGACATGTAACCTCCTCCAGGTCCAAACGACATGCCGCACACTAAAACACCGCTTATAGAGGCGGTACAATATTTGTTAATATGTGTGGTATTTTGTTAAACTTGAAAAGAATAAAGCCCTAATAAACATGTGCTTTTTTGTTTTCAAAAGCAAATGATTGAAACAGCTTCTCTTTTTTCAATGAATTACCAGCGACCCGAAACATGTTTGCAAGTATTCTACTTTCTGCGAGAAATTATGCATTTAGTGGAATGATATGGAAACATTCAAATTGAAAATCTAACGAGTTTTCATTCATGTTTTCCAAAATATTCAATCAAATGTGAAAAATTATTAGTTTTTAAATTCCAATAATTTATAGACATTTCCTTGTTTTGTTTACATTTACGTTGACACTAAGGTTTACAAACAAAAACAAATTCCTTTGTGGTTGTTGTTCGAGTTGTATTTGTTGTAGTATTAACTTTACCTTGTATTTGTTCTACCATGGGGTTTGCCATTAAAAGTAACGTCCTAAAATGTGTGCAAACGAAGTTATTAAGGGTCAAAGGTCATTTTTTGGAGGCCTTTTTGATTTTTTTTTATTTTTCTCAAAAACGGTAAGGCCTATCTGAAATCGACTAAAGTAAAAGTTGTAGGCTTGAAGAATTATCTTTATGACTTTTCAATAGGAGCCACCATTCTTGAGATATAGCGATATAAGTCTCAAATTACATATGTGAAGGAGTAAGCCGCGTAAGAACATCATGAGGCGGACCGGTTAAAGCTGTTGGGAAACACTTTGTATTAAAATACTTTGCTTTAAATTGTTTCAGCAAACATATTCTTCTTTGAAAACTATTGTGTATTGTGAAAATGTCAAATATTTTTCATTCTATTCGTTATAGTTTTTCCAGTCTTGAAGTCCTGGGGCTCAATTCTGTTTCTATGAAAATGTGAAATGAAAACTTTTATAAAAGAAAAAACTGTCAAATGAAAAAAAATTATAAAGGAAAAATTGTTCATTTCAAATTTTCACAGAACAAGAATCCGGCCCCTGTTCTCAATTTCAATTTGTTAATATTTTTTTTTTTGTGTTCCGCTTAAAAGGCAAATATGTATATAGGGGGAATCTTTCCGAAAAGAAGAAAGAAACACAATTTCCAAAAAAAGGTAACAACGCCATGTGTTAGGTATTTCTATAAGATTTCGAACGATACCCATTTTGCAGTAATCGGTCCAGTAGAACCGGGTCTAACCCGGTTTTAAATCTGGCTTTTCGGGTCAAATAACCGGCGAACCAGATCCGCCGCCCATGAAAATTATACATTTCCGTAATCAGCGCAACAATCCCTATCTTTTGACAACATTTCAAAAAAACAAGTAAAAAAGTATCAGTCGACATTGCCGACAGAGATATACCCTCAGGTTGTGTGGATTGAAATACTTTTTTCCCAAAAAACTTACGTATTTTGTGGGGGAGGTATCGGAAGGTCTATTCCTTCCACCTTCGAATTTCATCTAATATTCGAAGATATATTACGATATCCAAAGTGTGGACGAACGCAGTATTCGGTTCGAGCTCTCCAGCCACTACATATGATGCCATAGGGGTTTTTACAACTTTCGGGCTTTTTCCTCAAGAAGTATGTACATGCCCTTGAAAAAACTTTTACTGTCGTAATTGAGGCAGCGAATGCAAGTTGCTTCAACAAAAATCAAAATGATCCGAGAGCAGGTCTTAAGTGAATTTATCCAAAAATGTGTGTGGGAGGTAGCCGACGGAGTGGACAAATATAGTCCATATTCGGACCTGAACTTTTGTGAGGGAGGTACCTGAAGGTTCGAGAGTTATCTTACGCTCCAAACACTACACACGATGTCATAGGGGTTTTTTTGCACCTTACAGGCTATTTTCTCAGGAAGTATGGACTTGCCCCTGATGAAATCTGTACCGTCGCATGGGGGTGCAGTGAATATAAGTTACTACAACAAAAATCAAAGCGATTCGAGAACAGCCTCTAAACTGAACTTTTCCGAAATTTTGTGTGGGAGGTACACGAAGGAGTACACCGATTGAGTCCATATTGAAACCTTATCTAAGTCTGGTACACATTTCACGATGTGCGAAGTATGGACCAAATCGGTTACTCCCTTCAAGAGTTATCGTGCGCAGAAATTTTCCGAACATTTTCGAACTTTTGTTGGAGAGGTACCTGAAGGAGTAGACCGATATGACCCATCTTCGAACTTAAACTAAGTTTGGACAAAATATTGGACCAGATCGGCTCATCCGTTTGAGAGTTATCGTGCGCACCAGCCAGCCAGGCAGACAGACGGACGGACATAGCACAATCGACTCAAAATTGTCTGAAACACATTTCGCCCAAACATACTTGGGGGTCTATTTCGATGAGGCACATTTTGCCCGTATGAAAGTGTATATACCCTTTCTAGCCGAAAGGCTGAGGGTATAAAATTCGGAGAGTTTTCGTAGTGGTCGTTACCGTTAGGCTTTTGATTACTCATGTGGGTTAAATGGACTATTTTTGCATAAAATAACACTAACATGGAAGAACTCTACTAAATACGATTCGATTTTGTTGGAATTTTTTAAAGATAGATATAATTTCCGTCTTCAACGAGGCATATATTTTTTGCTGGGACAGACCCGGTTAAACCGGTTATTTCATGAATATGTGCGCACTTCCCTTATAAGTGCATATAAATGATTAGACCCGCCGTTTTCAAGAAAAAAATCGAAAACCTAAAAAATCCCTAAATTTTGAACTTTGACCCCGTATAATTGTTTTTGTACACATGGAATTGATGGGGACTTTTAAGACATTGCTTCTAATGGCAAACCCTAGCTATCCACCAAAATTCAGCTTTGTGGGAAATTTTTGCTATTTCAATGACTATTTTGACGGGACTATTTGTATGAGGCCAATTATGGTCCGATCACTGAAAAAACTTTACCAGTTCATTAATGTTGCTAAAAAACTATTTCTACAAAAAATTTTGAAAATCGGATCGATTTTGTTATATCTCCAATATGCGTATTTGTCCGATTTTGGGTATTTTGGGCCCTATATATGTAGCTATATCAAAATCCGACCCGATTTTCAAAATTTAAAATACGAGTATGAGTCAATATATGTATAACACAGTGCAATATTTTTAAGGTAATCTTGTGCAAACAATTTGAGCTGAAGTTTCAAAGTACAGATCCAAACGACAAAACCCCTAATTGGGTTTTGTTATCTCAGATCCAGCTTGGATTTTATGGCCCCATATAAACATGGTTAAATATTGACTTTTTAAAGCAATTCTAGGCTATATCTCGGAAACCTATGTGAATCTTCATCTGACCTCTGAATCAAATTTGTAGATAAGGGCAAGAATAAAATATTTCGAGAAATAATGAACTCGAAAAAAACTACATTTATTGTCTCAAATTGTATAAAATATCGAAAAATTCCATAATTTTTATACATTTCTCACCATATTTCCAAAACCGTTAATTTGTTCTTAATGTTTTCTTTTGGAAAAATATTCTCTGGCAGGGATGTACGCAGAGGGGGGCACGGGGGGCCCGGGATTTTAAAAATTTTTGTTTGTAAGCTGTTTTTGAGAGAAACTTCCAATAAAATCTGAATTACTTCTTCATGTCATATCATACCACTATCAAAATCTAATTCCTTAATGAATATACCCCATTTCTATTATTTATTCGAACTGTATAGAGCTCTCGAGGCTTAAAACTCACCCGGTTATAACAAAAATAACGAGTTCAGTATTATGGGAATGGAAATATATAAAAAATCTATTGAATAAAATGTTGAAGGGTCGGTCCTTCGTGGCCTACATATTGAAAGCCAATTAGAAATTTGTTTTACTGCCATCGCCAAAATTTTGTTATTCTGTTTTAGACACATTTCTATAGAATTGTTGCTAAACAGTATGAGAAAATAATGAAGACAAATGAATTTTGGTGCGTCACTTGATTTTTACTTATCATTACCGAAGTATAATTGTAACCTCAGACTTTAGATTACGAGATTATATACACTAGGATTGTATAGATTTCATCAAAATGATGATTTAAGACTTCACATATGTTTGGACGATATTCGTTTCAGCCAAGATGGAAGTACTTACCACCGTCCGTCCGTCTGTATCTCTGTTTGTCTGGCAGGTTGAAACTCATGATAACTCTCGGTCCATGTTATGGATACAGCTTGGATTTTATGGCCCATCTAAACATTGTTAAATATCGACTTATTAAACAACTCGGGGCTATATCTCTGAAACCAATGCAAATCTTCTTCTGACCTTTGCAGCAAATTTGTAGATAAGGGTAAAAATAAAATATTTGGAGAAATAAAAAAAAAAATATTTATAATATATCTAAAAATTCCATAATTTGTATACATTTCGTACCATATCTCCAAAACTATTAAATTTTTCTTAATGTTTTCATTTGAAAACATATCAACGACAGCCGATATTCTTAAAAATTAGGCTAAGATCATCGAAATAGTGAAAATCTTGCTATAGCAAAGACAACGGCAATTCTTTGTTGTTGTAAAATTCTGCGATAAACCATAACGTGGACCTGTATGATTAGAAACTTCAATATACTTCAATAAATTTTACATAACGACATTACCGAACGTGGCTCGATATTGTCTATTTTCAATTCTAAATATCCTACTCTGTAAATATTTAAAATTGTATCCTTAGCCCCAATTTACATTAAACGATTTTTCTTGCGGCAATTTTTCTCGTTCTCTTTTAAACTTGCCTCTTGCGTTTATAGAGGCAATTCTGTTTCTGCAAGTTTTGTTTTCAAAACAATGAAAATAATGTCAAAAACGGAAAATATAAAAGGAATTGCCTGAAAATTGCCGGTACGAGCAATTTTTTCCACTTCCATACCCCTTACGTGTCTCTCCTACAAACTGAGACTTGCCGCAAGTAAACTCGCCTAATGTAAATTGGGACTAAATATTATGAATCCGTTCTATTGAATTTATATATATATATATATATATATATATATATATATATATATAGAATATAGAATAGAATATGGGCCAAAAATTTCCAGTCCATCGGACAAACATTTACGGAGATATGAGCTTTCGAAGGGAAACATTTATTGTGTTTTGTATGTAGCATAGAAACTAAAAACGTCTTTTCCTCGAAGTGGCACTTTATATGTTTTTGTGGGACTATTGTACACATAAATCATTTGCTTAACCGAGAGAGTCTTAAAAAAAACTGCTGACGGAGTCAGAAAAAATATCAATTTTGTACGGTGTTTTGTTTTTGTTAAAATCGAAATTTTGATATTAACTGTTCAAAATTTTTAAAAATTATTTTTTTTTAATTCCTTTTCGAAATATATATGCTGATCGGTTTATTCTTTTTCAAACTACAGTGCCGCAAACTGCTTTAGTAAAAACAGTGTTTTATAAGCGGGCATATGAATGTAAGATTTAAAAAAAAATAGAAGGTAACTTAAGGTTTAATAGATTTTTTATAAAAAATGCATGAAAATGGCTTTTCTCATGCTTATAAGTGGCCATAACCCCTTAAAATAGCATTACGTAACGCTACACAACATTTGAATTTTTCATGATTTTTGGTCAAGTTGTGCCCCCCGAAATGAAATCCTGCGTACGTCCCTGTTCGCTGGAATATAATACACAACTCTCCAGAACATGCTATTCTTTAAAATGCCTCTATCACATTGTTTTGAGTATATTTTTCAACGAAGATTTAATAAGTATGTCAATAATGTGGTAAAATCCGAAATGCGAGAAAAAACTTTCGGTGTGAACGGTGTTTGAAATACGTGCCGTTAAAAAGTATGATGCAACATATGATACAACATGAACTAAGCATTTTAGAGTCTCAGAATGTTCTATAGAATTGCTGAAAGCATTATTGGAAGATTCTCTCTAAAGTTTACTTGGTTCAACTCCCAATAGTTTAGCTGATACTGTCCAGAATTTCAGCAATTATGTAAAATTTTCTATTTTTTTATCGATTTTGATGCCCTAGATGGAGTTTTTCTTATGTGGTCTTTCCAAAAAATAATTTACACTAGTTTAGGGCTATAATATTGCCAAACTCTGCAAGGCCAAATTTCTTTTCGTTTATGAGATAAAGACCCGACAAATGCAAAAAAAATGTAGTTTTAGCCCGGTTTAGATGAGGCTATAAAATCCGAACTGGATCTGACAGGACAAAACCTTGCTAGGGTTTTTGGAGTCTCAATATGCCCTTTCAAAAAATGCATACTAGAAGTGGTTTGCATTTTCAGTGTTGCATAGTGTAATACTAGATTTCATAAATACAAACATTTTTCGCAAAATAACCGCCGCCTAGAACAAAAAATGCCAAATCTGAATTAAAAAATTGACTCCGGCAAAACTGCATTTAATACAAATGTTGTCCGACAACACTACAAAAAGTATGGTCTAAGGGGTAACCCCCGGTTGTAAAGCCCAATAAAAACCATTTTTCATGATTATTTGCCAAGGAAACTACTAAACTTTTTCGGAAGATTTTTTTTTTTCATTTGAAAGGGCATATCTTAGTCCCAGTCCACACTAGCGTGAATTTCATTAAAAATTAAATGAAATTAGGCGTTCTTTGATCGAATTCCTCACTACAGCAATTTTATGATTTGTTCGAAAATCGTACAAGCGAAGACGAATCATTGTGCGCCATAATAATGCCAGCTCTCACACATCAATACAAACCGAAGAATTAATGGGTCATCCGCCGTACAGCTCTGACTTGGCACCCAATGAGTTCTTTTTATTCCTGCGTGGTCAACAATTTTCGTAGCCAGAAAATGCGGGTGTCTCAATGGGAGTGGAAAAATACTTCAACTATTGGTTTGAGCGCACGCAAAACTGTATAAATCATGCTGGAGAATAATTAGGTTAGGTTGAAAAGAGGGGTGATGTTGTGCGCTCTAATTTGAGGTCAGGATGAGGTTGTATAATTAAGTATATGAATTCATTAGTTAAATTCCTGATTATTTTATTGACGTTACACGTTTTGAAGAAAATTTAAATGGAAGGTGCTTACACTTTGGAAGTTTTTACGAATTCTGAAACTACCATGTTCATAGATGAGAAAAATCAAAAAAAAAAAAACGCCGGAGCGCTTTTTAAATAAATCGCGATTCAAGTTGACATTTTTAGGGGTTTTCTAGGATTTCACGATTTTGCTTGGAAACCGCAACCTCTATCAAAATGGGACCAAAGAAAATGTTGTAGCTATAAAAATTCTCTACAAGATTGATCTTTATAATAATTTCTTAGGTTTTACTGTTATTGAGATATAGAAGTTCAAATTGGGGCAATGCATTGACTGTATCGCTACCTTATAAAACAAGTTTATACACGGTGCGCCTTAACTAACTTTAAGTGAAAACCGCTTACACCTGGGAAGTTTTTGTGGATTTTGAAACAGCAATGTTCATAGGTGAGAAAAATCCAAAAACAAGAAAAAATCGCTGGAGGGATTTTTAAATAAATCGCGGTCAAAATTCACATTTGTAGATTTATTTTAGGTATTCGCGATTTTGCTTGGAAACAGCAAGTCCTATCGAAATGGGGCTAAAGAAAATGTTGGAGCTGTGAAAATACTCTAGAGAATTGTTCATAGGTTTTACCATTTTTGAGATATATAGACGTTTACGTCACATTTTAGCTTTATTGTTCGGTTTTCACGATTTGCTTGAAAACGGTAAGTTTTATCGAACTAGGGACTAGAGAGAATCTTTTAGCTGTGAAAATTCTCTACAAGATTGGCATTCATAATATTTTCCTAGGTTTTACCATTTTCGAGATATATAAGTTTAAGTTGGGAAATTGCAGTCATGACCTTGTTTTATAAGGAGGCGATACAGTCAATGAATGTCCCAATTTGAACTTTTTTTGGATTTTTCTCATCTATGAACATTGTAGTTTCAGAATCTGCAAAAATTTCCATTTAAAGTTGCTTCAAGAGCACCGTGGTTAGTCTAGGATTACTGTCATTTTGACATAGTCTCTTAATTTTTTGAGCTCGATTGTCATGATTTGGTCGAATCCTTGTATTACGAGTATGTCGCTCCCTAGTAGCTGGGTTCTCGGGTTTGTAAAGGCCTGGCAATGACAGAGGTAGTGTTCCAACGTTTCGTCGTCCTCTTCGCATGCTCTGCATCCACTGTTTCCTGCACAACCTATTTTGTGCAGATGCGCTTGTAGTCCCAGGTGTCCTGTAACGATGCCCGTCAGTCTACTGATGTCTTTTTTACATAGTAAAAGTAGTCCCTTTGTTTTGTCCTCGTCTGGGTTCCCCCATAGATTTTTTGTGTTTTTTTTTTTTCTTCTTTTCTCTACTCCAGAGGGATATATGTCATAGCCGACCAAGAAGAGCGAGCGCTTAAATTGTTTATGTGTGGGTAAAATTACACTGACAGAACAGGGTGATGATTTTCATATTGAGTGTGAAATGAAAAATATATTGTTGGCGCGTTCGCTTTGTATGACTTAAATTAAAAATAATATAAATAACTTCATAATTTGAAAAGTATTTTTCTTCATATGTTAATTTTTTTAAAGAGAAAAAACAAATTGTATATAAAAATGATTTTTTAAGACTTTCTAAGCATACACACATTTTTTATTGTTGCATTGCAGACGAGCCATTCTGCGTCATTAAAAATATTAATACAAAACAAAAATCATTTTCAAATTGTTCCCTCCACATATTTGCTGTACAACTGCAAAATCTTTTCTGTGTACCCAAAAATAAACAAATAAAGCGGCATCAACCTGCTTGCATGAAATTCAGTATAAGACTGAAGTAAAAAAATCAAAACATTTGCTCTCTTACTTTGCGTTCGGGTCGCGTGTGTGTGATTTGCCGAAAAACTTCGTAACCAAATCAATACCCACGAACGGGTTTGATATATGTGCGTCGCTTTTAAGGGCATGGCGTTATCTAGGCTCACTGTAGGTTGCTCCCTGGCTTGTTTAACCGAGGAGTTTGATATTTCATTACCACTAATTCCTATATGCCCTGGTACCCATATAATGTTTACAGTGCCATGTTGGCAGTAGTTGTTTATACTTTAGAAAATAAAAAAAAAAAACTATTTTGATGATAAACATTCGCGTTTTCATAATTAGACCAGAAACTTTTCTAATAGCTCTCGTATAACTGAAAATCGTATTTTTTACGAAGTTGCGCGCAAAAAATGAAATTATAAAATTGCTGGCAATTCCGTAAGAAAATATACAGTCGAACTTCCCTATAACGATTTTTTCTCTTTAACGAAGAAAAATTTAAAACACAGTTTTTTCAGATCATTTTCACTTTTAACCTCTCTATAACACTGTGCAACAAAATGGAGCTCGAGGTCTGGGGGGTGGAAAATTCCTTGTGGGGGTGAAAGCCCTTGATGAGTATATTCAGAACCCCAAAGGGCAGATCCGCCGTGAGTCGAACTTTTGAGTTATGGCGTGATGAATTTTTCACTGGATACCCTATAAGCCGTCAGAAACTAGCGGTATATCTTTGTTCGCAGTTATTCTAGATTATTTTTAAGATGACATGTATGCAGTCAAATCTAATGAGGATCTTTTTCGTAGAACATTTCGACCTTCTAACTCGCTTCCTTCCATGTCCTTTTCGTCCTTTATTTTAAGAGCCGCTATAAAAGTACCACAAGATGACGTTTTTCAGCTTCGAAATGTTCTGCAAAAATGTCGGCCAGACAATTTTAGGTGCGGCTCTCATTGACAACAAATCGATTTTGTCGCGTTTTCGTGGACGTTTTGTGCATTTACCCTGTTTTTGTTCAGAAAAAGACTATATTTTGTTTTTTGTATATTCGTTGCAGAACATACAAAAACACAAAACACAGTTTTTTTCTGAGCAAATAGAGGTAAATGTAAAAAATGACTATGAAAACGCGACAAAATCGATTTGTTGTCAATGAGAGCCGCACCTAAAATTGTCTGGCCGACATTTTTGCAGAACATTTCGAAGCTGAAAAACGTCATCTTGTGGTACTTTTATAGCGGCTCTTAAAATAAAGGACGAAAAGGACATGGAAGGAAGCGAGTTAGAAGGTCGAAATGTTCTACGAAAAAGATCCTCATTAGATTTGACTACATACATGTCATCTTAAAAATAATCTAGAATAACTGCGAACAAAGATATACCGCTAGTTTCTGACGGCTTATAGGGTATCCAGTGAAAAATTCATCACGCCATAACTCAAAAGTTCGACTCACGGCGGATCTGTCCTTTAGGGTTCTGAATATACTCATCATGGGCTATCACCCCCAAAAGGAATTTTCCACCCCCCAAAATTTTGGTTCACAGTGTAATTAATACGTCCCTATAATGAATACTTCTCTATATCTACTATGTCGCTCCCTAGTAGTTGGGTTATCAGGTTTGTGAAGGACTGGCAATGACAGGGGTAGTGTTCCAACGTTTCGTCGTCCTCTTCGCATGCTGGGCATCCACTGTTTCCTGCACAACCTATTTTGTGCAGATGCGTTTTTAGCCCCAGGTGTCCTGTAACGATGCCTGTCAGTCTACTGATGTCTTTTTTACTTAGTAAAAGTAGTCCCTTTGTTTTGTCCTCGTCTGGGTTCCCCCATAGAATTTTTGTGTTTTTTTTTTTCTTCTCTTCTCTACTCCAGAGGGATATATGTATGTGCAACTTTTGAACATGCCTTTAGCTCTATACGCGTCGCTTTTAAGGGAGTTTGCTATTTCATTACCCCTAATCCCTATATGCCCTGTAGGCATATTCTGTAACTTTTAACAACTTTCGATATTGTTTAAATTTCTTTTGTTTTTGTAACAACAATAAAAAAACAAATGAAATTGTTGTAAAATAAACAATGAGTAAAGTTGTTAAAAAGTTACAGAATAGGCCTACTGGTACCCATATAATGTTTACAGTACCATGTTGGGAGAAGTTGTTTATAGAATACTTTAGAAAATAAAATAAAAACTATTTTTGATGATAAACATTCGCGTCTTCATAATTAGACCAGAAACATTTCTAATAGCTCTGTGAACAAAGTTTTGCTAGTGGTAAGAGACGAGCCAATATAATATCCAACAGGAACATCAACGAGCAAAGGGTTGTGGACTGTATTTTTTTTATATATAAATTATTCCTCAAAACCAATGAGGAATGAGAGGAGAAACAAGTAAAAAAGTGTTAAGTTCGGCCGGGCCGAACTTTTCATACCCTCCACCATAAAACATTCTGAACTAAAATGGAATAATTAGTTTTCATTCCTGTCCCCAACTTTAGGTGGATACGTTAAAATGTCAGATAATGTACATAAAATGTTTCATTCGGTAGGCCCTTTTTTATGGTGCCTATATCTAACTATGAATGTTGACAATTTTTGGTGGGCTAGAAATTTGGAGGTACCGTTATATAGGGGTTATAATAAAACAAGGACCTATGTTGACAGTTTTTGATGGGAGCCTTTAATGTCAAATAACTCCTAATTCGGTTAAAAATTGTAGCTAGAATCCTCAAAATACCGAAAATCGGTACATAACGTGGGAACTTCAAATGTCATTAACAGCTAGTTCGGAGGTATGCGGGCTATACGAAAATATGAACTTAAATGAACAATTTTTGTTGGCTTTTAAATTTCAAATTACAGAAAGTTCGTCCAAAAAATAAATCGGGAGGTTTGTTTTGGGGCTATACCAAAACATGGACCTACGTTCGGTTAAACATTTTAAGAAAAATCCTCAAAGTACCGAAAATCGGGAAGTATCGTTATATTGGGGCTATGTTGAAAATTGTTGATGCAGATGTGTGGTGACCACTACAACCTTCAAATGTCAAATTACAGTTAGTTCGGTTAAAAATTTTAGCTAAAATTGCCAATTACTGAAAATTTGGAGGTACCGTTATATGGGAGCTATATCCGAACATGAACCTATGTTGAAAATTTTTTATGGAGAGGTGTTGTGACCACTTAGAACTTCAAATGACAAATTACTGCTAGTTCGGTTTAATATTGTAGTTAAAATCATCAAATTACTGAAAATCGGGAGGTACTTTTATATGGGAGCTTTATCAATACATCGACCTTTCTTGACAATTTTTGGTGAATAGGCGGGGTGACCACTAAGAATTTCAAATGTTCAAATTACAAATAATTCGGTTAAAACTTGTAGGTAAAATTCTCAAAATACCGAAAATCCGTTATATGGGGATACCGAAATCCGTTATACCGAGGTACCGTTATATGGGGCTATACCAAAACATGGACCTACGTTCATAATTATTTCGAATATAAGTTTTTTGGTCACTAAGAACCCTAAATATCAAATTATAGCTAATTCGGTCTAGAAATGTGAATTTAAACCTCAAAATACCTGAAATCGGGTGGTAACGTTATATTGGGGCTATTCCAAAACATGGACCTATGTCCACCAATTATATAAGTTTATTGACATTTAAGAACCCTAAATGTCAATTTATAGCTAAATAGTTCTGTAAATGTAACTAAAAACGTCTAAATGCCATAAATCGGGGGTACCGTTATATAGGGGCTATACCAAAACGTGGACCTATGTCCACAACTTTTCTTATATAAGACGGATTTTCCCAAAATTTCAGACAATTTTGGTGGAGAGGTGTGCTGACCACTAACAACTTCAAATGTCAAATGTTCAAATTACAGCTAATTCGGTTAAAACTTGCAGGTAAAAATCTCAAAATACCGAAAATCAGGAGGTACCGTTATATGGGGCTATACTAAAACATGTACCTATGTTCATATTTTTTTCGAATATAAGTTTTTTGGTCACTAAGAACCCTAAATATCAAATTATAGCTAATTTGTTCTAGAAATGCGACGTCAAAATTCCTGAAATCGGGCGGTAACGTTATATATGGGCTATTCCAAAACATTGATCTATGTCCACAAGTTTTCTTATATAAGTTTATTGGCACTTAAGAACCCTAAATGTCAAATTATAGCTAAATCGGTCTGAAAATGTAGCTAAAAGCGTCAAAATACCGTATATCGGGGGTACCGTTATATGGGGGCTATACCAAAACGTGGACCTATGTCCACAACTTTTGTTAGTTAAGTTTGTTGACACTTAAGAACCCTAAATGTCAAATTATAGCTACATCGGTCTGAAAATGTAGCTTAAAACGTCAAAATACCGTAAATCGGGGGGTACCGTTATATGGGGGCTATACCAAAACGTGGACCTATGTCCACAAGTTTCTTATATAAGTTTATTGGCACTTAAGAACCCTAAATGTCAAATTATAGCTAAATCGGTCTGAAAATGTAGCTAAAAGCGTCAAAATACCGTAAATCGGGGGGTACCGTTATATGGGGGCTATACCAAAACGTGGACCTATGTCCACAAGTTTTCTTATATAAGTTTATTGGCACTTAAGAACCCTAAATGTCAAATTATAGCTAAATCGGTCTGAAAATGTAGCTTAAAACGTCAAAATACCGTAAATCGGGGGGTACCGTTATATGGGGGCTATACCAAAACGTGGACCTATGTCCACAACTTTTGTTATATAAGTTTATTGGCACTTAAGAACCCTAAATGTCAAATTATAGCTAAATCGGTCTGAAAATTTAGCTAAAAACGTCAAAATACCGTAAATCGGGGGGTACCGTTATATGGGGGCTATACAAAAACGTGGACCGATATAGCCCATCATCGAACTTGACCTGCCTGCAAACAAAAGAAGCATTTTCCCAAAATTTCAGCGTCCTATCTCAATTTTTGTGGATGCTAGAGTGAATTCCACAGACGGACGGACGGACGGACGTGCACAGATCGACTCAGAATTTTACCCTGATCAAGAATATATATACTTTATAGGGTCGCAAATGAGTATTTCAATGTGTTACAAACGGAAAAACAAACTTAATATACCCTCCATTCCTACCAAAGTTGGTTTATATAGGTCCACGTTTTGGTATAGCCCCCATATAACGCCCCAATTAAATGTATTAGTCCCATTTGACAACAGAATCGGTTGTAACTTTGTATTTTGTGTTTCCAGAGGCTAAGAAACATTTCTACCATAAAACGTTTATATAGGTCCACATTTTGATATAGCCCCATAGGACGATATCTCCCGATTTTCGGTATTTTGAAGGTTTTGGCCTCATTATCACACCGAGATGGCTGAAATTTGGTATTTAGTGTTCGTTGGGGGTATGAAACTTTCCCCCAGAAATTTGTAGGTATAGGTCCACGCCATCATATAGCCCCCATAGAACGGTACCTTCCGATTTTCGGTATTTTGAAGGTTGTGGCCACATTAATCCACCGAAATGACTGAAAATTGTGGTGGAGTGTATAAAAAGTTCGGCCCGACCGAACTTAACACTTTTCTTACTTGTTTTTTTTTTAACTAAGAAACATTTAAACACACAGCTTTTTTCAGACCATTTCCACTTTTAACCTCTCTATAATGAATACTTCCCTATAACGAATACTTCTCTATAACGAAGTATTTTTATTCCACAAATGTGAATACTTACACAAAATAACCTCTCTTTAACGAATTTTGGTCAAAGAGAAAAGAGAAGAGAAACTCATCAGCGCTTTTAGAATGAAAATTTCTTTAAAATTAGTTAAAGTTTTAATGACTATAGTGCCTAGTTACTCAGAAATTAGGCATGAAAAGGGAAACAACTGACCATTGTTTTAAAAAGGCTGGTTTTCTTAGTACAGCTATAGATACTGCTGATATTGGAGAAAATAATATTTCTATGACAAAAATAGGTTCTCAATATGTACATAAATAATACTGAAGATAATACGATTGATGGCCATGTTAATGTCGATTGCGACACTGTAACTAAGAATTATCCCTTTTTGGAGTCTCTAAACAATGTTCCCGATCATAGTGTTTGCTCATTGTGAGTGGCAAAATCAAACACAAATGAAAATCATTTCTTATTCATATAAACACGTCTTATTCATATAAACAAGTTTGTTGCTTTATTACACATGTATGTAGATCGAATTAACAATTTTGTCTTGGTTTCTCTATAACGAATTTTCTCTATAACGTAGTAATTTTTCGGCCCCCAAGTGCTACGTTATAGAGAAGTTCGACTGTATACACCTAAAAATGTACTTGAATCTCTGCTGTCTATCCACCCTCACACGTCTATATTAGATTGTCATTAGCATGATTATGCTATTCTCAAAATTGATTTTTGAAACAATTTGTAATGACTTTGCTTAATTACAACACTTTTTTATAATATTGACCTTTCTAGCCTAGCGAGTGTACAAACTAACGTAGTACTTATGTGTTTATCTGTCTATTTGCTGTACTGCGAGCGTGCGTCTGCTTTCTATTGTTTTATTTGATTTGCTTTGCACCACATTATAGTTGCTTAGAATAGAGTATATGTTTATACGATTATTGGAATTTCTATACAGACAGTGTGGACACGCTTTAATTAATATGTGGGATGGGTTGTGAAGTATCAATTACAATAAAATATTAGAAAACGCACTTACAATCGCTTTTACATCTATTGTTACTACAATCGTTAATACAATTTTTACATTACTTAAGAAGTTTTGGCATCATGCGACTTATTCACCTCTAAATTTCTTCAGAAGTGCTTGCATCAATAGGTCTGTTCTATAACTCAAAAGTACAAACTTTTAAAAAATGCTGTTCGATAACAAACTTGTTCAGTAAATGAGAAAAAAGAAGTAGTTGCCAGAACTTGTAAGTACTTTTTACTGGCGAAGTTAACGAACAGACCTAATAGCATATCATCGCAACGAATACATAATGAGGTATGTACTGAGTATTCATGAACTTCACAAGGATCCATGGCCTGGATTCTTGTTCTATGAAAATTTGAAATGAAAATTGTTTTCTTTATAAAATTATTCAGTTGACATTTATTTCCTTTATAAAAGATTTCATTAAAAATTTTCATAGAACAAGAATTGAGCCCCATATCATGATGTAACATAAGATGAGGCGATAAATCCAACTGATTTCACATAATCTGTCAAATTCATTGTTATTGTGAATTAATCGTATGAAAATGTAAACAAAAATTATGACGTCTAGATGTATTTTTAATCAAAATAGTTTCTGGTTCACCTTATTAATTGCATCATTGATCCATACATAAACTATTCATACCAGTTGCAAAGAAGAAACAAAAGTCATAATGAATTGGTATTAAATGGGGAACGTCAGTTGAGAGTTCATGACAAGAACTAACAAATCATAATTTTCTAACAAATAGCCCACATTTGCATTAATAATTACATATGTAAGAATTCAATCGACTGGTAATTATCTTTCGTTTTGTGATAATTTCTTGATCACCAAAAATTTAACATTTGACCCGCATTATGGATGTACACCAATACACACACCTACTTACCGAGCCTATGGAATAAGATTTTCCATTTAATTCATACAAAAAGTTTGTTACGTTTTTGGATTCGAAATATATCATCAACAACGAAATCTAATTTTTTTTTTAACCATCACATTTAAATTGTTTCACTAATACCGTGACATGAGACGAGCGTGATCATACTGCGCTCAGTTGCTCGCACAAATTGCTCACACATTATCAATGTTCGTCCCCCATGCCTTTACAAGTACATCACTTAGCCCGGGCTCTGTCTGGCGGTGGTCATGTGTGTACTTCGTTTGCGGTGTCCAGAGTAATATTTGCCGCTTTACACATTTCACGGACTGACATCCAATTTTTGTCAGCGCTTTGCTTTTTTGTGTGTGCGGGCTTCGTGCCTTAGTTTTGAGCTTAGGAGAATTTAGTTCAGAAAAACACAGCGGTAACACAACATCATAATCAAAGAATTTTCGTGGGTCTTAAACGTGTTTCCTTTGCAATTTCGTACATAACCTCTAATGGCAGAAATCTTCGGCTAATATCGAAGCCAAGAAACAATTTCAAGATCAACCAATTAAAATATCACTACAAACGACACACAGAACGCTTTTGATATTCCACCGACACTTTCGTAAAAAAACTAAAAACTAAAAAAACGCAATAATTAAATTCTTAACTCAACAACGACAACGGAAACTAAATGTTGCTTTTAACTTGACCGCCTTCGTGCCAGAGTAGAACAAAGTTACGCTTACGTTCAATTTTAAAATTGAGAAATCCTCGTTTCGTGAACGATTCTTGAGCCAATAGGTTGCCTCCATCCATACATCCACGTCCATCCATGCATCGCCGCCTAATTTTCCAACATAAGAAGAAAACCAATTCAAGCTATACGACGGTCGTTTGTCGTCTCAATCATAGCCGTCACTTTTGTTTTTGTTTTGTTTAGAATGCGGTTGCTGCTGCTGATGTTGGCGGCATCTTCTCTATACAATAGCATCGTCAAATCGCACAAATACCAATGAAAATGATGCTGGCTGGATCTGCCATTATTGCCCCATTGTGTGTTGCCCATGCATGTAGTGGTTAAATAACGCCTGTTCTATTTTCCCAAAAGAATAAGAAAAACGACAATTTGTCATAGAGTCAGTCACTCGCCTTTAAATTCGCAGTACCGTTTATGAGCGTGTGTGCGTGTGTGGCTTTAGTGGGGAGTGAATGTATCAGTTGTCATCGGAATAGTCCATATGTGTGATGAGCGCATTTGTTGAGGCTGAGCACAGTTTCTGACGAGCGGTGTTCAAAATATCAACCAACGTAACTGCGATCGCGCTTACGATCTTCCGTGAATTGACCAAAATACAAAAAAAAAGCAACAAAATTTACAATAAATCACAACAACAAATACTAAAAAGTGAATTAAAAAAGAAACAAAACAAAATAACAAGCCTTAAAACAAACAAACATACAAACCAATTGAAATTGGGAAACAACAAAAAAAAAACCTCGAACTCGAACAACAGACGGGGTTTAGAGGTTTTTTCCATTTGTTATTTTTTTTTCATGTTGTGCTAAATATTCGAAAAATCAAAACATTATTAAATGAAAATCGTTTAATGAAAAGTTTTATAACCAAAAACAAAATCAACGACCACAAATAAGAACTCCTTTACTGCAGACGCTCAGCATCACGCATTCACTGGAAAATGGAAGATTACTGGGGATTAAGTAACACAAATGGTATATGAATTTAAATGCTTACTTATAACTTAACTTATTACAGCTATTATCAGACTAAGTCCCGGTCCACACTAGCGTGAATTTTATTAAAAAATTTCATGAAATTAGGAGTTCTTAAATCGAATTCCACACTACAGCAATTTTATGATTTTACTCTACTATGGAAGTCGATCTAGAGACGTATAATTTCATGCAATTGTTTCAATGAAATCACTCTAGTGTGGACCGGGACTAAATACAGAAAACGAATAAAAGCCTTCAAATTTTCTAATAAATAACTTCCAGATATTTATGATTTTCTTACATTATATACATGGCCGCAGTGGCTGTCTATGACAATTTCCCAACTTAAAAATCATCTATTCCAAATTTACACTTACATGACCATTCTAAATTATTGGTCATTATTAACAAGTTATATTTATTTATTTGGTATGTTCCTTTACTTTTGAAAATGGTAAAACCGACAAAAGTAGTAAAAGTTTTAAACTGCCCCCATATGAATTGTATGGTGTATGAAGTAAAGGAACGCTTTTCGAGTAAAAATTGGTAAAACTTTAAGATTTTTGCACGTAAAGGAACAGAGCTATTGTTTGCATTTGCCGATCTTCAGTTTCATAGTTCCCAGCTACTTAAACCGTAAAACATCATCAGCATTGAAACTTCAAGAACCAGTTCGTCTTCGGACGGCTCACAGAACAGGCGCGAATTAATAAGGTTATCACGCCTAAGGCCACATTTTTGACAAATGGCGCTTTGTTAAGCCTTCGCTTGACAAACCACGTGTTTTATCTAATAAGGAGTAGACCAAGAGTAGACCAAACCTGCATAATCGCTGGTGGCTTTCAACACCCTTCCATAGTCAGGGAGTGTACCAAGGAGGTTTCTGTCTTAAGTTAACAAGGAAAAAACTTCAAGAACACAATTCTAAGTTTTATGATAATGGTTAAATTAATATTAAAAAACAGTTAACCACTAATAATTTTAAAAATGTTCGAATGCGGCAAAATGCAGGTCTTTCTTAAAACCGAAAGAGAGAGATGTGTTTAGCAGTCTATGGGCCATTATTATATGTGTTCTTTTACTATCTGATGGAGGCATTAAAAATATAATTTTTACATTGAATGTTAATACCAAGAAGCTTGGAATTCAATCTTCACTTTTAACTTTAAGTTAACCGGAAGGCTATAAATATGTTCGGTAAATCCAAACTATAACAAAAGAAGACTTGTAATAAAGGGGGGGTATATTTTTTTTCTTTAATCAGATAATCGAAACTGATATTCTGTCGCTCTTACTATTTTTTGATAAAACTGTAATTATGTTCCAAAAAATGCATAAGATTTTGCGCACGGAAACATACATTTTGAAAAGTGTTACATTAACATATTATGTGATATTATGTCACGGCCTTTGTACACAAAAACTTTGTGAAATAGCAAAAAGATAAGAATAAAGTCAATTACTAATAAAAAATCCTTGAGTAATTTTCCCCTTTCCTATTTACCCCATTACCATTTATATTTTCGAAATTCAGGACCAATACCAATAATTATTTGTTTTTAAGAGGCAAAAATAGGAATTATTATAGGTTCCATATTAGTTCTGCGTGCAATTTGGTGGACCATGTACTAATATGCCAGATTTACTAAAAGTTAAATTAAATAGGGCTAATTTTCATAATGCTTTTATATTTCGTATACATATTTATACGTAAAAACTTGTAATCAAATATATTTTATTTCCAATAAATTGAAACAAATTCTTTATAATAATTTGTTTCACAAAAAATGACTACTGTAATGCGATATAATTGAAATAATACACATACCCATTCGGTTGTTATTGTTTATAATTTTTAGTGTTTATATTTGATTCAATACCTAAAAATGACTGTAACGTCTGTGATGATAGGGGTATCAACATCAGCACCGTCGCATGCCACACCAACACCATTCATATGTACATACAAATGGAAACAAAAAAAAAATCTAAACCATGCCAGACAAATCTGTTTGTTTTTATTTTTTACTATTCTCTAATTAAACGTTCTGAAATGTATTTTAAAAGAGAAACGTGCACAATTTTTATTTTGCCATCTCTTCAAACAGTTGTGGACAAAACGAGAAACCTAATACACGGTGTGCTTAACCAAATTTAAATGGAAGGTGCTTACACCTGGGAAGTTTTTGCAGATTCTGAAACTACAATGCTCACAGATGAGAAATATCAAGAAACAAAAAAATTACCGGAGGGAGCATAATATTGTTTTATAAGGAGGCGATACAGTCAGTGCATTGTCTCAATTTGAACTTCTATATCTCAAAAACGATAAAACCTATGAAAATATCATAAAGGTCAATCTTGTGAAGAATTTTCACAGCTACAACATTTTCTTAGGCCCATTTAGGCTCGCGGTTTCTAAGCAAAATCGTGAAAACCTGAAGAACTCCTAAAAATGTGAACTTAAATCGCAATTTATTTGAAAATCCCTCCGGCGTTTTTTTTTTTTTTTTGTTGTTTCTTGATATTTCCCTTCTTTGAGCATTGTAGTTTCAGAATATGCGAAAACTTCCCAGGTGTAAGCACCTTCCATTTAAAATTAGTTAAGGGGCACCGTGAATATTGTAATTAAAGCACATATCGACAAAAACAAGGGTATAGTCAGAATTATTACTTTCTAATATGTTGAGCAATTAGTTTCAAACGTTTGCAAAGGCGATAAAGCAAATTTCCTACCTCATTTGGGTACAACTTAAGACGAATCCGCGAAAAAAAATTTTATCGAGTTGTGAGTGTATCAAAGGGCGTCTATGACTTAAAATCTTATATTCAGTCTTGGAATATCTTTGCCTCTGATCTGGGGGTATTTAATTAACTAAAACAATGGGAATAAACGATTGAATTAAATCCATGGTTAAATAAATATTGTTTTTTTACACATATTCGCTGATAAACCAAAATGTCATTTGGCATTTCTTGAAATTTTTTACAAAAACTGAGAGATAATCAGCGTTGCCGACAGTTTTTGATCACACATGTACATGTTATCTCCGGAACTGTTTAACCGCTACCTCTCCTGTATTCCGCCCCCTCCAGACGGCATCTAGAGCGTAACGTATGCGGATTATTGCACGATCCTGGCGTCAGGTACCTTCCCTGATGACATCTGTTAGAGACTGAACTCCTATATAACCGATCTTACCACCTTTTTCCACGCGAGGATATGCAGATTTCCGCCACAAAATCTACAGCCACTCTGTTCACCACATGGACTGCGCAATATGGAAGAGAATTGAATGTCGTGGTCGACGGTAGAAGAATTCCGACCACAAACTGCCTCAAAATTTTATGGGTCACATTCGACACTACTTTCAAGTCGTGCGCGCACGCCACTGCTATCTGCGACAAACTGAAAAGTAGGAACAAGGTCCTCAAGTCCCTAGCCGGCATCACTTGGGGTGCCGATAAAGAAACCTTGTTGACCACACATAACGCGATAGGGTCGGCCTGTGGTAAGCTATGCGGCGCAAGTTTGGTCCCCGGGATTATGTGATACGAATTGGAAAATGATTAAAACCTGTCAGAATGCCGCCCTGAGAACAGCAACAGGGTGCCTCCTCAAGTCTTCAGTGAACCAGCTACATGAGGAGGCAAAGATTCTTCCCGTACGGCAACACAATGAGATGCTTTCGTTGCAGTACTTGCTTGGGTGTTACCGTGAGAGCCATCCCAATCACCATCTGCTGGCTAGGTCCGACACATTCAGGCATATCAGTAGTGCGATTCTCTAACATATTTTTTGAGTTACCGACAAAAATCGGTAAAAATTAAAACGCAAAATTATGAATGAAAAGTTCAAATAAAAGTTGCTATCGGTAGAACTTTACGACTGCTTTTTATTCGTCGCTATCTTACCGAAAAACATCGGTAATTACCGAAATTATAAGCATTTTAATTTTACCGACAATTGTAGGTAACGCAAAAAATTAGTTAGAGAATCGCACTACAGGAAGGAAATTCATGCTTTAGAGAGGGAGGTCCAACAATATAGGAGAGAACCCCTAGATCAACAGGCATATCAAGCAGGTTTAAATAGCACTCACACGGATGCAGTTGCCAAGGCCCTAAGCAATTATAGTGTGAATAAAGTACTCGGAGTACATCCCCCATTTATCGCAGCTGAGGAGCGTCAGCTGCCGCGACAAACCAGAGTAGTTTTGGTTCAACTACGCTCGGGATATTGCAGTCGCCTAAATTCTTATTGGGCGGAAATCGACCGCGCCGTGCAAGACATCTGCCCAGTATGCGGCATGGGCCCGCACGACGCAAAACACCTTTTCAACTGCCCCACCAAACCTACCAAACTCCAGTGGATCTGTGGTTATATCCCATCGAAGCAGCCACTTTCCTAGAACTGGAGATAGACCCAGAGCCAGATTGAACAGAAGAACGAACATACAAACATAATAACAAACACTGTTACAACAACAATAGATTTTGATCGGAACCCAGCCAGCATTTTTTGAAAATTTTAATCAAATTCGAGTCTTTTTTGATCCAACTGCACGATTAAAAAGATGGAATATGAGCTCATTTTCTGATCACAAATGACTCCTTTGTCGGGAGGAAAACGTAACCTCAGGCGACTCTTCTAAACAAATCACAAATGAGTCTTCCTCTGCATTAGTTTCGAGTCATTTTTGCCATTTTCATGAGTCTTTAGGGATTTATTTATGAGTATTTTTATTAGACGAAATAAATTAAAAAATGTTCTTTTTATTCTTTTTTGTTCCTTTCATTTGTTTTATTGTCTTTTCTGCTTTGTTATGTCTTTTAATTATCCTTTATGTTGCGCGGTGGTTAGTATACTGCTTCTTCATTTCACTTGGCAAAACCTGAGCATGTGTTTTGTTTGTCTATGCACTTAATATTATACGTTACATTTATATCAAAGTTTTATAGAAAGTGTATATGAGAATTATTTACAACCAAACAAAAATAAAACAAAACAATCAGTTTTTAATCACCTATCTGTTCAAAATATGATCAGAAGATACATAATTATAATCATTTTTCAAACACCTGCATGACCCTTTCTTGATTAAGCATTTTTCAATCTTCATGAAGATCAACATGTGACAATAAATAACGAAAAAATAGTCACATTTGTTGATGTATTTTAAATTGAACTCTTTTAAATCATTACAGGGAGTCACTTTCGAGTTTCTTTCTGATCATACAATCGACTTAATCAATTTTTGATCACCAAAAGGACTCTAAAAAGACTCCGCAGTGTGATATTTGAAAAAACAATCTTCCAAATGCTAGCTGGGTATGGAATGAGGAAAATCAAAATAGTTTTGATTTTCAAAATGAAACCCAATCAATCCGATGAATATTGTCAAAAGAAATTTAAAAACAAAACAAAACATTGTGTTTGTGAAGAAATAAAAAAAATTAAGTTCATTAACTTTTTGAGGAAAATTTGAAGATTTCGGTTGTAGATTGAATGCTTTGCTACACACTTATCAATCACACACGTACAGAAGGGGTTCATCGGCTGGACAAGCCAATTTGATAGTGTATGGGCCGTTAAGTTATATAACCCACAGAAATAAATCTGACCAAATCTGAATGAAAAACAGCTTTAAAAACAGCTTTCACAAGATGAGAGTTATCCCAATGCTTATCGGATTTGCAGTAATTCATCAAAGTAAAGTTTGGTACACATTGACAGTTTTAAATGACAATTTTGTTCAAATATCGCTTGATTGAAATGTTTGTCTGTCAGCTACGTACATTTTTTGACAATCGACAATCGGTTAAAATGTAATTCAAAACTGTCTGACTTGGTGCTGGATTCTTGTTCTATGAAAATTTGAAATTATAAATATTTTCTTTATAATTTTTTCATTTGACATTTATTTCCCTTATAAAATTTTTCATTTCACATTTTCATAGCAACAAAATTGAGCCCCAAGGGCTCAAAAATTTATTCACAACGAGTTGGATACAATTTTCCTCCACTAACAAACCTAAACGAAAATTTTAGCTGATGGTCATTGTAGCCAATGCTATGTTTTATTAACATTGTATTTACTACAAGTTAATATAATAATAAATAAATTAATTAATTTAGAGGTGATGCAAAACCATCAAAATATCTTTGTTCAGGTACCCGCCCACAAAAAACATAAAAAATACAAATTTAACATTAAAAAAGCATATAAAATTAAGATTGGAATTTTTTTCCTTAAAGTCTTTCGTAGGAAATATTGGTTAAAATATAGTTTTCGCGTTTAATTTTACGCAATTTTGGTTTACGTGCAAAATCGTAATTTTAGACCATAAAATTGTCAAATCGTCATTTTTTTCAATTTTGGGCGATAAATCGTCAAATTCGGCAACACTGGAGATAAGTCCCAATTTACATTAGGCGAGTTTACTTGCGGCAATTGTCAGTTTGTAGGTGAGAGAGGGTGCTGAGAGGCAAAGGGTTACCATATGCCTCACCTCTCTCTCCTACAAAATGACAATTGCCCCAAGTAAACTCGCCCAATGTAAATTGGGACTTATTCATTTTGTACAATATTGGCACCACTATACAAATTAATTGTTAAACGCCGTTTGTATTAGAGCTTTTTTCCGGTTAATCTTCTTTATGAGGATTTACTGTGACGTATACGCAATGGAATTGACATTTGAACCCCAGTGGGTATATTAAATCCGGTCATATGCAGACACACTATTGGGAAAGTTAAGACTGGGCGAGATAATGCATAGAATTCACCCTTAAAATCCCAACGGCAAATGACCAGAAGTTCGTTATTTTGAAAAAAAAAATAATGAAAAGATATAAAGATATAAAAAATCCCTCGCAAATAGGGTTACACTTTTAATTTAGACAATTATACACATAACTGGTAGAGTTGGGTAATTTAGTTCTTAGTTCCTTGTACTAGTTCCAAAACGTGTGAGTAACATCATAAAATGTAACGTGTGATATTAAGTGTACGCAGTTTGTTCATAGAAAAAATTTGGTCCATTGGAACTACTAAGTGAACTAGATAGTTCCATATAGTTCCTTTGGCGTAACTCCAATAACTGGACAAATAAAACCAATTACTTATCCTTCCTATTAGAGTTGGGCAATCTAGTTCCTGGAGCGGATCGATCTTTCTAGTTCCTTTTGGGAAAAGGAACTAGTTCTTTAATATAGTTCGATAGTTCCAAATAGTTCCGAGAATGTGCAATGAATCCTTCTCTTTCAGCGTTCTTTCTATTTCCTTCGTTCCAAATAGTTCCGAGAGTGAAGTAGTTGAAAGAGAAAGATCTCTTTCTTTGTGTTTTCATCTTTCGGTGGATGAATTGACATAAAAACAAATAAATTGCAGCGATGTAACGAGGATGTGATTTACGTTTATTTAAAAATGTGGCCGCATCTGAATGATGAAGGAACCGAGCGTGAAAGATCGATGTGAGTGTTGAATTAAATAAAAAAAAAATAATTATACAAGTGAAAAGAATTATATGCACGGCTGGAACTATATGAACTAATGGAACTATATAAATGAAAGAGCCGGATATAGTTCCAATAGTTCCTTGTTCGGAATAGTTTCTTGGAACTAGTTCGTTCAGGAACTACACAACTCTAATTCCTATTCTCTTTGTGGGGTGGAATGGTTCAAATATACCCGCTTGCGACGAAAATTCCAATTGTCGCAATTTAAGTAGTCCAGAACTAGTTCTAATCAGTACTAGTACAAATATTGGCCCCCAAGTAATGCGAAGGGAACCAATTGTCACCTTTTTATCCCCAAGTAAACGAGGAGGCGCCAGTTGCGACTTAATTAACTTAACTTAAACGACGAGTTGTATAAATAATTCACATTTACATTTTCTTCATAACTTTAATATAAATGAAGCATCAAATAACAGAAGCTAGTGTTGATGGACTGAATATCTTCGTACATATTATTCATATTGTTCTGGTATAAAAAGGAATACGAAGGAAATATGCAAATCGCCCTCTTCTTCTCTCTACCCGCTAGCAATCCCAATTGTCGCAATTTAAATAGTCCTAAACTAGAGGTAAGTGGTACTAGTTCACAATTGACCCATAAGTAATGCGAAGCGAACCAATTGACACCTATATATCCCCAAGTAAACGACGAAGCGTCAGTTGTGACTATTTCCCACCACTTTTTTTTATAAATAAACTGGTATATGACTGTAAACCTGGAACTAGTGCAATACCACCTACAGGTGTCAATTGGTTACCTCCTATGACATCCCCATGTTAAAGTTTACAGTTGATTGCACTGTGAGGGGTCAGAAGTGGATCTAGTTACTGTAACGCTGAGATTCGACGAGTTTCCGATGCCGAACTAGCCCATCGCGCAAGCGGGTAGGATTCTATAGAGTAAGGCAATGTGACTTTCGTGAGCGTAAATTTACTCTCGCTCGCAACTTGTGTAGACTCTAACTGGGAGTGAGCGGGTTCTGCCTCATATTGGATCAGCATTTCTACATATAATTAATTCTATTATTATGACTAACAGATTCCCAACGTTGTGGAAAGTTGGTCAAATAACTCCCATTAAGAAAAAATCGAATGTTACATCTCTCGACAACTTAAGACCAATTTCAATTTTACCTATTCTAGCTAAAGTCATGGAGCATATATTGAAAAGACAATTGCACAATTTAAGTGATTCGCAGTGTGGATTTAGAGCCTACAGAAGTACAACAAATCTGCTGTTAGGGGTTACTGACACTGTTAGAAGGAACTTCAATAATCGCAGTCTTTCGGTCTTGTTATCTATGGATCTTGAAAAGGCATTCCACAGAGTGGATCATTCAATATTGGTTAATAAGTTACACAGAATTTACGGTTTTCATTCCACTGCGTGTCGTTCGATGTCTTCTTATTTGATTGACAGGAAGCAGTACGTAGTTGTCAGTGGTGCTACGTCGAAAGTCTTATCTGTTAAGAGTGGAATACCTCAAGGCTCAGTTCTGGGGCCAATTCTCTTCTTACTGTTTATTAATGACATTACTACCAGTATCGGTAATTTCTGTTCCACCTACCTCTTTGCGGATGACGTCCAACTTTTGTTTACGGGTAAATTGAGTAATGTGGATGCATTAGAATCTTGTATATACATAACTCTATCCTCAGTAAGAACTTGGATGAATTGTAACAAATTGAGTGTTAATCCTTCTAAAACGAAGGCCTTGATTTTCTCTTCGCATGATATTAATCTTGATTTGTAGTATGAAGATGTTCCATTAGAATTTGTGGATGTTTTGGAGATTTTAGGTGTTCTCATTGATAACAAATTAACATTTTCCACGCACATTGACCGAGTTGTTTCTCGCGTACACATTGCGTTGCGTGGGCTTTACAATTGTGACCTTATTCTTCCGTATCATGTCAAGCGAAAGTTAGTACATGCGCTCGTAATGCCAAACATACTTTACTGTTTAGAAGTATATTCCGGAACTGTTTCGCAAAACATAAGAACAGTGCAGACAGCTTTCAACAGTGCGATAAGGTATATTTTTTCTGTGGGTATTTACACCAACATTTCTCCATTTGTTGAACGTTTCTTGGGTTGTTCCTTCGCTCATTTTATTGACATCAGATGTATGTTGCATTTCTACAAAGTTTGCAAGATACAGAGTCCTCACTTCTTGGCAAATACTTTTCAGTTTTTGCGATCCACTCGTAGTACGAATTTGCGTATTCCCAGGTTGGATGTCCATATGGATGAATCGTTTATTGTGAGAGTGTCTCGTTTGTTTAACTCGCTGCCGAATAATTTTAAGCATTTTAATCTTAATTTCTTGACATATCGGAATAAACTGGTTGCTTCTCTCCATAAAGCAAATTAATTGATTACAATATGTTTTTCCTTCCCTCTTTGCACAAGAGGAAACAGAAATGTGTATTTTTTGAGTAGTCATCTTTGACGTAATGTTATATTTCTTGAAATCGCTAACATGTGTATTTTTTAATTTTATTCTTAATGATTTTACTTCTATCATTGTTGCCTCATTAAAAAGGTTTTTTATGGAGTAGTTGCTCTTTATAGGAGACCCACATATTTGTAAGATTTTCGTTAGTTTTAAGTTTATTTCTATATGTTTATATGTCATGAGTGTTAAATCAAAGACATTAATACAACTAATATGCCATTTAGATATGACACCATTAGCCGGATTTAGCGCATTATCAGGATTTATTTGCTAAATCCAGCCAAAATCGACCAGATTTCCCATACAAAAATAAATCCTCCTATAGAGTGGATTTGTTTTAAATCTGGCATAAATCCTCGTATACAACTCTGTTCTTAGCAACATGTTGCTAGAAAATACAAAAAGTTGCAAGCTGGCACAAGAAACAAGGTAGATGCATAGGTGAATTGCTACACTAAAAATAATTTAAAATGTAAAAATTGGTAAACAAAGCGGAAAAATTAAATTTGTTTTGATGTACAAAGTTGATTTTAATCAACCAAGACTAATATTTATGATGTCTAAACGATAAAATAATTCGTTTATTTATTTTAGATGGGCAAACTGCGATAAAATAATATTTTATTTGCTCTTTAGTTAGCATTAGTAGCATAATGTGCTAAATTTTCAGTATTAAACAATACATTTGTACTTTGACGTATGTTTTTTGAGACGAATTCAATTTACAAAAAATTCTTTTGACGTCTCACATTCGTTCAGATGGACTGATGCATGTACCTTGGTAATTGTGCTATGAACAAAAATCAGCTGACTGCCATTTAAATCCTCGAAAATGTATATCTAAATGCAATGAGATTTGTACTGGATTTATTAAATCCAGTCGAGGATTTATGGCTAGTCTAAATGAGCTATAAGACTAGACAAAATGCATGCAACAAAAAAATGTTTACGAAACTTTGTATAGAAACATTACCCTTAACAGGTTGCAGTTAATTCAAAATCGCAACCAAGGAGGAACATTTCATGTAATGGTATCAGAAACGAAATTTATGAATTCAAGGGTCTATTCAAGAATAATTCTATGTCAATTGGATCGGTAAATTCGGTTAAATACGTAAAAATGTATAAAAGAAAAAAATTTTATATCACCATATCGTGATATAACATTATGTTACATTCAAAAGCCATTCACTGAAGAATGATAGCAAAACAAATGTCTTATCTTGTTGTATTTATGTCTTTGGTTAAATGTAGAGTTTTTTTTATAATAACATATTGTAATAGTTCCTTGGCCAATGGGCTTTTTATTACAAAATAAAACACAAATTAAATTAATTAAATATACCCTCACGAAAGTCACATTGCCTTACTCTGCTTGGAATATATGTCTTCATTTACCTATTGATATTATCGTTATTGCACTGCAATAGGCTGTAAAGTTATATAATAGACACTATTCATTCTGAATAATACCCCAAAATAAAATATAGTGCATCAAAAAAATACGAATTTTTACTTCATAAAATTAATTAAATTAAGTGTTTTTCGGCATATTTTTGACAAATAAGGATTATTTATGCAAGATAAGGAACCTTTACACCTATTCTACAACTTTTTGAAAATGTTAATTAATTTTACTAAGAAAGATAAGTAATTAATTATATGGGTCAGGCCAGGATCATGTGTTACGAATGTGACAAACAATACGGGTGTCCAACGAAGGGTTAAACCAGTTTTTCGTAGTGCTATAGGATGGTTCTTTATCGACATACAAAGATATAGTTTGATCGATACACTTTTGCCGTGATTATTCACGTCGGAAGTTGTGAAAAATTATCGGCAACACTGCGTTTTGCCTAGACCACAGGGTAATTAATCACCCTCGTACGTTTCTATTAGTCAAAGGGTGCAAGGTCCGAAACTTCAGAAGTAATGGAAATTTCTTTACATTTCAGTTGTCGATTTAATAAAATTTAGAGTATAGAGTGCAGTTATATGATTTATTTTTAAATATCAGAAGAAGTCTGGGTCCCGAAAAACATATGATCGTAGAAATTGACACCCTATAAGAATGATAGATACTGATCTATTAAAGAAATTCTGAATTCTAAAAATCTGTAAAGTTCTAGAAAGCTCATCAAATAATTATTAACCACACATATAGAGTATATAAACACTTCCAGAAAAAGGGACCGCCTGTGCCAAAAGGAACATGTTTTGTTTCGCTCTTGCCTTCTATCAGCAAAATATTCGTAAGCCTTCGCTTGGAAGGAGGAAAATAATAAAAATCATCTACCTCATCAAAGTTCATGAATGAGAAAACAAATAATAACGTTCTTTGTAAAATGATCCCCCAGGGTGGTGATTATCTATGGATTAGGAACTCACCACGCAGTACAGAGATTCATAAGCACATTCAAATGTACGTATTAAATGAAATCACAACCAACTTTGAGATTATGTACATACATACATATATTGTACATTTGTATTGGTGCAAGTTTGTGTGAATAGAAAACGATGAAAAGTTCATAAACTAGAGTAAATGCCTTAACTAAAAGCGCGATAATATGAGTTGTTTAAATTAAAGATGATCATAGGTTGCAGTCCATAGATCTCAAGCTAGCAATGAGCATGTAAAAGATAATAAATAATAATAGCAGTCAACTGCTAACGGCATCAAGAGCAAAATACAACAACAACAACAAATAACAAACGAAACAAGTGATGTGATGATTAAGAACATCACACCCAAAGCAATTTATAATAAACGTATCAACGATCATAGGAATCAGCCTCAGCATCATCAGCGTAGAGAGAGAGACGTATGGGGGCGTATGAATGTTGTCGGTATATAAGATAAAAGGAGAGAAGAAAATCATGCAAAAAGAAATATAAAAAAAGAAAATTAGTATAAGAAATATGTATGTATGTATAAGCAACTATGATGATGATGATGGTGACGTTGAGAACTATGACATGTGTTATGTATTTAATAACTACATATATTTACTACATATGATTATAAATAAAATTATATTTTTAAAATCCGGTCAAATTTCGTAACTGTAATAAATTTACACAGATTAAATTTTTGTAGAAAATTAACTTACGTTAAAACTGACTTGTGAACAATTGTAATATATAATAGGTGTTTTAGCACGATTCACCAATGGGTTTCTTAAAATAATAATTTAAGCAGAAGCTGTGGTCGTATTATTACATTAATAGGCATAATAAATAGGAAAAAATCGTTGAAGTTGTTTTACAACACAATGTAGAGCTTAATGCTTAAAGAAGATGTGAAAGAATATATTTCAAAAATTAAGTATATCATGTATGATTTTTAATATATCCACTGTAACTACCTACAACAAACGGTTGCTGGCATTTTGAGGGATGCGCAGCTAGCTGGATTTGTCTAAAAGCTTATTATATGATTGTAGTACTCGCAATTTCGCATTTTTTTAATGTTTAAATTGCGCGTGTAATCTTTAAAGGGTCACAGCAATCGGCACTCAAAGTCAAAATTTTGTTGTGTACATTTAAAAAATATCGAGTATAAAATGTAGAATGTGTTATTTCTACTTAAATATAAAGATCGATACGCATGTATAAAATATACGAAAACAGATATTTAAAAACTATCGCGAATCCGGAGGTATAACAGATTTTTTTCTAAAAATTTAGTGCGATGCTACATCCACAGTTCTTGTTGGATAACACTGAAACAAAATAAAACAAGTAAGAAAAGTCTATAGTCGGACGGAGCCGACCATGGGATACCCTATACCACTATCCCTGGACAATCGCTCTCCACGGAACTTCTTTTCAATGATTGTGAAAATATAATTATCAAATATCAGAGATGTAATGTATAATACTTATGACCAAAACCAAAAAGTTATCTAGCATGACTAAGACATTTTTGTAGCAGGAAAGGAAAATTTAGTTCACACAAAATAAAATGTAATCAAACCCACTTATGTAGTACTACTACTTCCGTTGTTTAACCGCTACGTTCAATTTCACACAAAAGTTTCAGTCCATTTAACCCGTATAGTACTATCTGATCTTCACGTTGGTTTGTACGCTTCTTCTTCATCATAAACTCAAACCTTGTTTAAAATTTTGCGGGTTATTATTTTGACCTACAGAGCCGCTACAAAATTGGTTAACATTTTGTTTTTGGTCCATTTCATTCCCTGAATATTTCACGATCATCACCAAAAACTAATCATTTCTAAGTATTCTGGCCCGAACCCAACCTCCTTAAAAAATTTGTTACAATCGGTCCATAATTGCGGCCTTAAGCTTGTTTACAATTTTTAATGGACGGACACACATCGCTAAATCGCTTTATCTCGTCGAGATATGAATTTTGGCATACCAAATAAGGGGTCTTGGACGAATATTTTGTGGTGTTACACAAACTTTTGGAGAGACAATATGTAGCATGGGATAAAAATGTGGTTCTCTACCCAGAACCCATTATATATTAGGCAGTAGAGCCGTTATCTAGCAAACACTTTATTGCAATTTACATCAGAGGAAAGGTCAGTAGTTTTTTCCCATATGTAGGCTACTTTGCGAAATATATATGTCCTCAAGGAATTAAAATATCGACCAAAAATAAAATTTTTATATTTTTCATACAAAAGTAATGGTCCATTTCACCCGCTTAAGAATATCAGATCATCGTTCAAAATTGTAGGCATCTTTTTCGACCTATACTCTTATCCGGTGCAAAATTTCGTGACTATTGATGTATAATTGCGACTTCTAGAGAGTTTATTATTACACTACAAACAAATAACGGAATATATTAGGCTGTAACTCTGTTATCTAATCATGCACACCAACATAATTGGCATCAATTGCAAGGTCATGCGTTCCACTTTCAAGTATATCTCACTTGTCCGGAATGTCACTTCCAGGAATTAAGATATAAGCTGTATATTAAAAATTTTCACAATTTTCACACAAAGGTTTTGGTCCATTTAACCATCTAAATATTATCCGATCGCCATCTCAAATTGCAATCTTCTCCTTTGTGATATACTCTTACCTTATTTAAAATTACGTGTTGATCAGACTATTATTGAGACCTACAGAGCCGCTAGAAAATTGGATAAATATTATGTTTTTGGTCCATTTCACCCGCTAAATATTTCACGATCATCACCAATAAGAATAGGGATCTATTCTGATCTGAACCCGACCTCCATACAAAATTCGTGACGATCGGTCCATAATTGCGGCCTGGAGCGTATTTACAATTTATAATGGACAGACGGACGGACGGACACACATCTCAAAATCGCTTTATCTCGTCGAGATATGAAGATAGGTATACCACATTGGGGGTCTCCGACGAATATTTCGCGGTGTTACATGAATTGTTACCAAAACAAACTTATAATACCCTTTTCCACATTGTGGTATAGGGTATAACCAGTAAGGAAAGGATCATAGTCGGGCGGGGTGAATATGTAAAATATATATATGAGATATATATCAACTTAAACTTATTTCTATATAATATTACTAGACAAAATTCCGTCGCACCTTCCAAATTTCATCAAAATTAAACAGATATAGGGTGTTTGGTGCAGCAAATACGTGAAATCGGGCGAAACAATATATGGGAGCTATATATAAATATATTATTTGGCACACTTATTTGTAGACCGAATTCAGTCAAACATTCTAAATTTCATCAAAATCGGACGTGTATAGCGTACTTGATGCAGCAAATGCGTCAAAACGGTCGAAATTTTATATGGGAACTAATCCAAATCTGAACCGATTTCGATGTAATTTGGCACACTTATTTCTAGACCGAATTCAGTCAAACATTCTAAGTTTCATCAAAATCAAACGTATATAGCGTGTTTGGTGCAGCAAATACATAAAAAAATGGCCGAAAATATATATGGGAGCTATAATCAAATCTGAACCGATTTTTACCAAAACAAATAGCGTTCTTCCTATGGCTAAATAAATTATAATTCCCAATTTTCAGCTGAATCGGACAAAAAATGTGACCTGTTCGTTGCGAACAAAAACACATGGGCAGACGGATGGACGGACATGCATAAATCGACTCAGAAAGTCATTATATCGTCACCATAAATGCCCGAAGACGTAACCCACAAAACCAAAACTTTACAGGAGAAGCAAAAAACGTTATAAAATTAAAAACTGTTTTATGGGATATTAATCTTATGAAGGCGAGTATATGGGATATTATCAATCATGTACGAAGGGGATTAGGTAGTGAAACCAAAACCGCTGAAGTGCTTAGTTTTGAGATCATCCATTACAACAAAATCTGCAATATTATCCCATTTTCCGAAATGCAATTTCTTGAATAAGATCGTTGTTTTTGAACGCAGAAGCTTGAAATTTTTCCAGAGCATGTATTTTAGCTTTATGTATCAGATTATGTCAAAAAACGAATTTCGATTTTCATGTCGGTTGCGTCTTCGGGAACTATGGGTCTATTTGGTTTCCTTTCGTAATACCCCTATACCCATAATACCACTTACCACAGTGTGGTGTAGGGTATAAATATGTAGTTTTTTATAACTGATCATTGAAATCAGATGCGTAGAATGGTTGCAACGGAATATCATCACTGTTGCGCTTAATTTTTACGCCAAATATTAAAAACTCAAACGTTTTTTCTTTAAATTAGAAAGTACGATTTTTTATTCGTTTTCTTCATATTTTCTTCGTATTTTTTTTTGCAAGTAACATTAATATTATAGCTCATACCTTCATTCTTCATGTCTTAAGCGGTCCATACACTATCAAATTGTAGAGTTGGGCAATCTCGTTCAATTGAACGATCCGGATCACTATCTCGTTCAATGGACACCGGTAATTTCTTTGACAAAACTGAGTATACCTTATTTTACACGTTAGTTTTTATGATGTTACTGATTCGTCTTTGAATGAGGACAGTGATCCGGATCGTTCAATTGAACGAGATTGCCCAACTCTATCAAATTGGCTTGTCCAGCCGATAAAGCCCTTCTGCACGTGTGTGCTTGATAAGTGTGTAGCAAAGCATTTAATCAGCCTTCAATATGCAACCGAAATCTTCAAATTTTCCTCTAAAATTTAATGAACTTACATTTTTTATTTCCTCACAAACACAATTTTGAAAATCCAAACTATTTTGATTTTCCTCAATCCATACCCAGCCAGCATTTTTTTGAAAATTTTAATCAAATTCGAGTCTTTTTTGATCCGACTGGACGATTAAAAAGCTGAATATGAGCTCATTTTCTGATCATAAATGACTCCTTTGTCGGGAGGAAAACGTAACCTCAAGCGACTCTTCTAAACAATCACAAATGCATTAGTTTCGAGTCATTTTTGCCCATTTTCTGATGGTATATAAAGTCTTTTTCGAGTCGTATTTTAATCATTTATTGGTGATTTGTTGATTAATTTGGGACTCTTTTTCGAGTCTTATTTGAGTCATGTTTATTATCGTTTATGAGTCTGTAGGGAGTCATTTATGAGTCTTTTTAATAGACGAAAACATTAAAATAATTTTCTTTTTATTCTTCTTTTTTTGTTCTTTCCTTTGTTGTGTTGTCTTTTCTGCTTTACTGTGACTTTTAATTATCCCCTTTACCTGAACATGTGTTGTGTTTGTCTATACACTAAATATTATACGTTACATTTATATCAAAGTTTTGTAGAAATTGTATATGAGAATTATTTTCAACAAAACAAAAATAAAACAAAACAATCAGTATTTAATCACCTATCTGTTCAAAATATGATCAGAAGATACATAATTATAATCACTTTTCAAACACCTGGATGGCCATTTTTTGATTAAGCATTTTTCAATCTTCTGATGATCAAAATGTGACAATAAATAACGAAAAAATAGTCACATTTTAAACACCTAAATGATTTATTTGTGATTACTACACATTTGTTGTTGTATTTTAATTTGAACTCTTTTCAATCGTTACAGGGATTCACTTTCGAGTCACTTTCTGATCATACAATCGACTTAATAATTTGTTGATCACCAAATGGACTCTAAAATGACTCCTCAATGTGATTTTTGAAAAAACAATCTTCCAAATGCTGGCTGGGTAAAATTCACACAGACACATTCTAATATTTTGAAAAATTTACACATACTACTAAAAAATTGACATCAAAATCTGATGATTGAAAGGCCTCCACTGATCTATCAGTCATGCTGTCTGACCGATGAACCCTTTTTTGTATGTGTGTGCATGACAAGTGTGTAGCAAATCCTTCACTCAATTCTCGAAATCTTGAAATCTTCCTCCAAAAATGAATTAATTTTATAATTATCTTTGTTCCTTCGCAAACATTATTATTTGTGTTTGAAAATTGTATATTGACAATTTGAAAATAAACACAATTCACCCAGACTGATGGGGGTGAGTTGTTGTAATTCATGCATATACCTTATATAAATTTGCGTTGGTTATTTCAAAAGGTTCCGGTTAGATCTATAAAGTCAGTTTGATTGATTTTTTTTGGGCATGTGTTTGGACATAATCAGTTTAATAGATTTCTCGATTTCGTTTAAAAATATAAAGATTTTTATGAAATAAATTATGTATTTAAAGTTTTGGTATAATCACTATCAAACGATGTCAAAACGTACTGAGATTACCAACATGGTGGCAAAGTACAACCACTTTTCTAAAAATCGTCCATTTTAGCTTGAACAGCTAATTACGGACAGTAGTAGTAAACTCAAAAAATGGACTTGAAAGAATCTACAAAACGTTAGTAAAGTATTGAACTAGAGTGTTTACTATACTTAATGGCATATCATGGCACAATTACCAAGGTAGTGGTATTACAAAAGTCAAAATAAAAAAATAAAATATTTTTGTTGTAATTTCCCCAACAACATAAAGGAAATTTTGACATAACATATTCAAAATTTTACGATACCACTACCTTGGAAATTGTGCCATGTGGCATATATAATAATTAGAAAAAGTTAGTCAGTACGGAATAACGGTACATTTAAAATATATATTTTTTACAACGTTAACGATGACCTTTTTTAGCTATAAAATTGCGATAGACGTGTGTATTCTGTGAATATATTTTTGTGGAATCTTTTATATTTTTGATATTTCGTAATGGTATTTAATTAAATGAAATAGTCTTATAATCTAAAATTTATTTAATTTACATGTTTCGTGCTAAATTAATGTAAGGTCCATTTTTTGATTTCTTCAATTAAAATAGGAAATTAGTCGAGTATAGCTTTATTTGTTTTTAATATTTATGTATCCTGTCTAGAATAACGTCTTAAATTTTTACCTTGCGACTTTCTGTGACTTTTGGTTTTATAGGAGGGAACTTTTTTAAGTTTGGTTCAAATAAAACTACGATTATGAGAAAAATTTTGATAAATAAGATTAGATATCACTTGGAATTGATCACAGATAAGCAAAAAAAAAAAAAAAACAAAATGAAAAAGTCCGCCCTACGGCTCCCACGATATGGGTGGAAGTGGGAAAATTAATGTAGTGATGCGTCTCCAAACAAACTGTTAAATGGTAAAAATAAAATTTCCTTTGCAATTTTAATTATTTAATAACCGAACATTAATTCGAAGCCATCGGGCCAAAACAGACGAATTAAACTATAACAATTTATTGTATGTTATCACTACTCAAAATAATAATTTGACAATTGTACGATCAATTCCATTTAAAAAAATTAAAAAAAAATTTGCTGTTTTTGGGTAGATTGGGTACATAAATTGCATATTATAGCAACAACAAAAGAGAAAAACTTCTTGTTGGAAAATGTTGTTACAAATATATTTTTTTGGTTTGATTCGAAAAATTAGACAAAAATATTTGGGAGTTCTCCAACTATTTCGCTAAAATCCCAAACAATAATTAATGTGTACTGCTAAAACTTCATCACGAAATATGGTTTACCATCGCCAAAGCTTAGTTGCTTTCTGTGATAACTTATAAGGATAGGAAATTAAATTAAGTAATATTGAAATTACAATCATTCAAAAAATGTGAAAATTAAAAAACCTTTTATTCGCGACTTACTTAAATTCAGTTGGCGCGCATCCGTTTTTGGATACAGCGAATCAATAACTTTCAATATTTATGCATATTTCGATGTTTCACTCAGCGGCCAAAGTGTGCTGCCAGTTGCATCACACAATGCAAAAAACCTTAGAGTGGGTCGCGCAATGTGCATATGATTTTGATGTGCATCCGGTTTCAGTAGCACCCATCAAAAATATGTTAAATTAACCCAATTTCAAATAGATTCTTCATGAACCGCGGATGTGCCTCCACATTCTATTTTAGCTAAAAGACCCTTATTACTCGCTTATCTCCGTAATTTATGACACACCTTTTTGCAAATATTATAATCGCGTATAAAGGGTTCCATTTATGTAAACATTTTCAAAGAAAATCGCGGTTTAGTACGCGGATTTGTCAAAATATATTTTTGCTGATTTTCCTCTTTTCAGGGTATCTATATACACTGTTTAAATGGATGGATTCGAACGCGGAAGGCCTCGTTAGAACCGTCGCGTAAAAAACTAAATTCACGAGGGGTTCAAAGGAAATTGAATGACACTTGTAAATTTTACACGCCAAAAATAGGTTTTTTTCGAATTTGGACTTCAATTACTAGGATGCTGTATGGAGCACACTCATGAGATATACCTTAGACGATGTTAAATCACGATTTCTATAATCCTATTATGAGTTTTAAATATTATCTTGTTGCGCGTCCGAATTATTAAAAAAATTCAAAAAACGCCGAAATTCCGGCATCAAAATGTCAGCATCAATTTTAGGTGGATGCAGTGGATACATCGAAAAATCATACACTTGTATAATGTTGCCCATGGAGTATTCTTTAATTCTTTCTTTGGGCATAGGTCTATAAAATGTAATGTTAAACCATAGATCGGAACTTAAAAAAACTTGTTGGCTTCAACCCATTTTTACCCATTTTTTTAACATTGACGCCAACACAGCTTCCACAAAAATTAATTTTAATGGTCGACATTATGGGACCTCTCCTAAAACACTTCAGTCATACTATGGGAAGGAACCGTTCTATGGGGCTATATGAAGACAAACTTCACGTGAAAAGTTTTATAACCCCAACGAAGACTAAATATAAAATTTTAGCCATTTCGGTGAAATATTGAAGCCACAATCTTCAAAATACCGAAAATCGGGCGGTGCTGCCCTATGGGGGCTATATCAAAAAGTGGACCTGTACCGACCATTCTCTGTCGGAATATTTTATATCCCCAACAAAGACTAAATGCCGAATTTCAGCCATTTCAGTTGGGTAATGCGGCTAAAAACTATACCAAAAAGTGGACCTGCACCGATAATTCTGTGTCGAAATATTTAATACCACCAACGAGGACTAAAGGCCAAAATTCAGCCATTTTAATGGGACAATACGGCTGAAATCATCTAAATTACCAAGATCGGGAGGTACCTTTCTCTTGGAGTTACACCAAAAATATATATAAAAATACAAATTGTCCATGGCAGAACTACCAGGTAGTGGTATCACACCAGCTGATCGAATATGAAAAGTCAAATCCCTTTATAAAAAATTATTTTTGTTGTAATTTCCACAACAACATAAAGAAAGTTTTGACATAACATATTCAAAATTTTACGATGCCACTACCTGGGTAATTGTGCCATGAAATTGTCCAAATATATCAAAAACAATGGTCTGTTCCAGTACTGCAAGAATCTACTAATTTTTACTATTTTTTTTCGATAACATAAAGGAAAAAATGTTATCGTAGTAAAAAAATAGTAGCTTCTTGCAGGTTCTGGAACAGAGCACAAGTAAAAAAGTATCAGTCGGCTTTGCCGACAGAGATATACCCTCAGCCTGTGCAAATTGAAACACTTTTTTCACAAAAAAACTTATGTATTTAGGGGGTTTCAAAATTTTGGTCGTATGAACCGACAAAAATGTTGATTAGGATTAAAGTTCAAAACTTTTGAGGAAAAGGAACTTAAAGGAATGGACCGACATAGACCATGGGGGTGCCATAGGGGGTTTTTACACCCTTGGTGCTGTTTTCTCAAGAAGTATGGACTTGCCCCTGAAACAACTTTTACCATCGTAATTGAGGCAGCGAATGCAAGTTGCTTCAACAAAAATCAAAGCGATTCAATAGCAGGTCTTAAAGTGAACTTATCCAAAATTTTGTGTGGGAGGTATGGGATGGAGTGGACAAATATAGGCCATATTCGAACCTGATCTATATCTGGTAGATATTATGAGAATGTGTAAAGTATGGACCAAATCGGTCACTCCCATCAAGAGTTATCGTGCGCACAATTTTTCCGAATATTTTTGAACTTTTGTGGGGTAGGTACCTAAAGGAGTGGACCGATATGGCTTATCTACGAACTTAATGTAAGTTTGGAAACAATATTACGAAGGCCAAATTTTGGCCGGAATCGGCATTTCCGTTCGAGAATTATCTTGCGCTTCCACCCATAAACATGGTGTCATAGGGTTTGTTTTTCAACTTTCAGGCTATTTTTTCAGGAAGTGTGGACTTGCCCCTGAGGAAACTTGTATGTACCTTCGTATAGGGGACAGTGAATACAAGATGTTACAACAAAAACCAAGGCGATTCTAGAGCAGGTACTAAACTGAACTTTTCCGAAATTTTGTGTGGGAGGTACTCGAAGGAGTTTACCGATTGAGTCCATATTGGAACCTCATCTAAGTCTGGTAGAAATTTCATAATGTGCAAAGTATGGACCAAATCGGTTACTCCCTTCAAGAGTTATCGTACACACAAATTTTCCGAACATTTTGGAACTTTTGTGGGGGAGGTACCGGAAGGAGTGGGCTTATATCATCCATCTTTGAACTTATACTAAGTTTGGACAAAATATTACGAAAACCAAATTATGGACTGAATCGGCAGATCCGTTCCAGAGTTATCTTGCGCCCTAACCACTACACACGGTGTCATAGGGTTTTTTGTAACTTTCAGGCTATTTTCTCAGGAAGTATGGACTTGCCCCTAATGAAACTTACAGCGTCGTATAAAGGACAGCGAATACAATTTGCGTAAACAAAAATCAAAGCGATTCGAGACCAGGTCCTAAACTGAACTTTTCCGAAATTTTGTGTGGGAGGTACCCGAAGGAGTGGACCGATTGACTCCATATTGGAACCTCATCTAAGTTTGGTAGAAATTACACGATGTGCAAAGTATGGACCAAGTATGGACCGGTTATTCCCTACAAGAGTTATCGTGCGCACAAGTTTTGCGACAATTTTTGATCATTTGTGTGGGAGGTACCTGAAGGAGTGGACCTATATGGCCCATCTTCGAACTTAAATCGAATCTGGATAAAATATTTCGATACCCAAAATTTGAACCGAATCGATTGATCCGTTCGAGAGTTATCGTGCGCACCAGCCAGCCAGCCAGACAGACGGACAGACAGACGGACAGACAGACAGACAGACGGACGGACATTGCTAGATCTACTCAAAATTGTCTGAAACGGATATCGTACAAACATACTTGGGGTCTAAGACCATTATTTCGATGAGACACATTTTTGGTAGTATCAAAGTGTAAATACCCTCTTTAGCCTAAAGGCTGAGGGTATAAAAACCTATTATTCGCATCTGAAATGGCTGAAATCAGTTGGTGCGCATCCGTTTTTGGATACAGCGAATCAGTCTCTTTCAATATTTATGCAAATTTCGATGTTTCACCCATCAAAAATACGTAAAAATAACCCAATTTCAAATAGATTCTTCAAGAACCGCGGATGTGCCTCCACATTCTATTTTAGCTAAAAGACCCATATTACTCGCTTATCTCCGTAATTTATGACACACGTTTTAGCAAATATTATAATCGCGTATAAAGGGTTCCATTTATGTAAACATTTTCAAAGAAAATTTCAGCATCAATTTTAGGTAGATGCAGTGGTTATATCGAAAAATCATACACTTGTATAATGTTGCCCATGGAGTATCCTTTGAGTATTTCTTTGGGCATAGGTCTATAAAAGTAAGGTTAAGCCATAGATCGGAAGGAAACATAAAAAACTAGTTGGCTTCAACCCATTTTTACCGTTTTTTTAACATTGACGCCATCACAGCTTCCACGAAAATTAATTTTAATAGTCGACATTATGGGATTCCTCCTAAAGGACTTTAGTCATACTATGGGAAGGAACCGTTCTATGGGGCTATATGAAGACAAATTTCACGTGAAAAGTTGTATAACCCCAACGAAGACTAAATATAAAATTTTAGACATTTCGGTGAAATATTGAAGCCACAATCTTCAAAATACCGAAAATCGGGCGGGGCTGTCCTATGGGGGCTATATCAAAAAGTGGACCTGTATCGACCATTCTCTGTCGGAATATTTTATATCCCCAACAAAGACTAAATGCCGAATTTAAGCCATTTCAGTTGGGTAATGCGGCTAAAACATTTTAATTAATTAATGGACAATACTGACTACTTAGGCTCTCATCGCTTTGTTGGCTTAATTCATTAAGTTGCATGTTCTTCCGGCTTTAAGCCAAAAGCCAAAGCATTCGAAAATGTGTTTCAGCACACACTCAGCCGCGTAGATATGCGGCAACTCTACGCGGCTATATAAAAGAAAAACTAAATTGAAAGCATTGGAGAAGTAAGTAAAATAAATAAAAGATAAATAATAGATTAATAAAATAATTAATAAATGAGCGAATCACAATTTTTGTAGTGTTTTTCGACAAAAATCAAACAAATATTGACCAACTGATTGAAAAACAGCTGATCGAACTTGCTAATGGTTGTATCACACCCATGGCACAATTACCCAGGTAGTGGCATCGTAAAATTTTGAATATGTTATGTCAAAACTTTCTTTATGTTGTTTGGAAATTACAACAAAAATATTTTTTTTTTTATAAAGGCATATGACTTTTCATATTCGATCAGCTGGTGTGATACCAACCACTACCTGGTAGTTCTGCCATGATCACACCATATGCTTTTTCACATGTATGACAAGTCTACAGAAGGCCGGCCATTCAGAGTTCTGTTAACAACTTTTGAGTTTCTTTGTATTTTCTTCTTCTTCTTTATTTGCCATTCCGTATTCGGGTTTTAGCGATCATACAATTACATAATGATAATTTGGTATATTTAACAAATCCGTTTATTAATTTATATATAAGTTTCTGTTTTTGGCGGCATTCAGAAGAGTTCTTTCATTATGGTGTCCAGTCCAGTCTTGAATGTTTTTGAGCCATGATGTTTCCCGTCGCCCTCTCGGTCTTCTCCCATCGATTTTTGTTTGGATAATTGTTTGCAGAAGCTTATATTTTTCATGCCTCATAATGTGACCAAGATATGCGGTTTTTTGTGTTTTTATAATTTTTATTAATTGGCGTTCGACTTGCATGCGTTCTAACACTTCGTCGTTTGTAATGCGCTCGGTCCATGGGATCTTTAAAATTCGACGATATATCCATATTTCAAACGAGTTCAGTCTTTTTTCATCTACAGCTTTCAAAGTCCATGTTTCCGCAGAGTACAATAAAACGGACCATATGTAACATTTTACAAATCGTATTTTTGTAGTAAGACTTATGTCGTGGCTAAGTAAAACTTTGTTATGTTTGAAGAAATTGCTTCTTGCCATTTCTATTCGGCATTTAATTTCTCTTGATATGTCCCATTTATCGTTGATTTGAATTCCGAGGTATTTGTAGGTTGTCACTCGCTCTATTTCATCGTTATTTATCTTTAGTGGCGTATTATTGTCGGCATGATTCCTGCTTACTACCATATATTTTGTTTTCTTAACGTTGATTTTTAATCCGTATATTTCGCTATTTTGTGTTACTGCGTCTATTAATTTTTGTATTTTAAATCACAATAATTTTTTGACAACAAACATAACAATCAGCTGGGCTTGGAGTCCGACTATATAGACTGTGAGTATACCCAAAGTGACAACATACATGTGAAAAAACATATGGTGTGATATAGCCATAAATGTTGCTAAGTTGTAAGCTTTAAACCGGTTTCAGTCCCTACAGGGTAATGATTCAGCCTCAAAACATAAAATACACAGTTATTTTGTTTTGTTTTTCTCATACTCCTGTATTTATCAACAGAAATCTTCTAGAAGATTGACAATGAAAGACATAACGACATTTTAACTTTGCAAATCTTGCTGATTATCTTTTTAACAAATAACAAAAAGAAAAAAAACTAAAGATAATCACAACAATTCATTGTACAGATATAAAACACACAATACTACTACCTCAAATGTCAATCATTTTTCAAGGTTGCATTTAAGATAGAGGATTTCGCATAGCCTCATAATGGTGGTGTTGTTGTTGTTTGGGAAATATTAACTGAAATGGTATGTCTATATTTTCTTAATTGTTTTTTGTTACGAAAATCAATTTCAAATGAATTTGCAATGGAGAATTCTCATCATAAACTAATGTTCAAAAAGAAAACAATGCTGAGAGGAGCCAAGAGACAATAATAGAAACGCCACACACTCACACTCATAGGTCGTCCGACTCTCATGTTAGTGGGCAAACATTTCAATTGAATTCCCCGCGTATTCAATGCAAAGTCAAATAAATATTTGACCAGATATGTGTGTAGAAATAAATGCTGTTGTGTTCGCACCAGAGTAGAGATTTGTGATTTCCAGCCAGCCTGCCTGTCTGTCTGTCTGTTAGTAGTTTGCGATTTCATTTTATTGTTACTTTTTTCAGACTTAATTAAGCAATTTAAGAATTATTTAATTGAGAGAGAAAGCATTTTACTTGACTACAAACACAGAGACACAGGGTGTTTCGGAGGCGGCTTTTTTGTTTGTTTGTTAGCAAAAGTGTAAGAGGGATTATGTGTGTGTGTGCGTGTGTGTGTTTGTGTGCAAAGCAATGACACAGCGAGAAAATACAAAATCTGACTTTATCTACCATGTATCGGCGCTGAGGCCCAGCAACATTTAATTATCCATAATATTCATTTGTTAGATTATTTGGATATCTTCTCTTTCGTAATGTAAGATCTTTATCTTGTTCATTGTTTATTGCCGCATTGAATACTTAGTTTATAGCTTCCGTTTATTATTACGCTTGTTGTTGTATTCAATCTTGAAACAAATTCGTTATTGTTCTTTGCAATCATTGTTGTTGCTGTTGCTATTATTTTTAAGTTGCGTTTTGAATTTTCATTTTTTGCCTCTTTACAATTTTCTAAATCAATTAAAATTGTTTTCATTTTTGTTTTTGCATTTTTAATTGTCTAAAAGTAGAGCCGCCGCTTTATAATAGATAATTTAAGTTTACTTATAATGTTGTCGTCACCTCATGGCCGCTGGCAAGGAAGAGTTTTGTATTTGGTCGGCATTTGTTTGAATATATGGCAATAAGTGTGTATGCTTCACAGAATTGAAAGCAATGAAATGTATTTAAAGTACGATTCAATAAATTAAATTCAATGTTTATTCTAAAGGATGATGATGTCGCGTGGTGCATTTGTGCGTATGAGCAATATGATCAATGTACATACGACCCATAGTCCAATTATCGATGACAATTGAGTTGGTTGGATTCAAAAGATCAATGAACAATATTTCTGATTTTTTTCATGTAGATTATGACTTGTTTACCTTTTTTCAAAAATGATTTCCTGCTGAAAGAATGAATTATCTTTTGCCTATAAATGACTAAAATAACGTTTATTCTATTTAAGTATCAAAAATCATTTCACAACTTTTTTAAATTATATTTTTGAAAAAAAAAAAAAAATACCATGAAATGAATACTTTTTTCAAAAGAAAAAAATCCTCTTATCCCCCTCTGCTACAGCAACCAAAATGCAGGGGCTCTCATGCAACAATTCGGTTTTGTTGGAGTCAATGGAAGACGAAAATACATGGGATTTGAACCCGTGTCTTCGAAAAAGATAGGAAAATGTTATCGCGACGTGTTAGCGTTCTAATCCAAACTCATAACTTCCAAAGGCTGCGCTAAAAAGCGCTTGTCATGGAAAACATATAGATTGAACGGACATATATCCGTTACTGTAAAAATACATTACTTACTTACTTACTTGCTTAGCCCATTACAGAACATTTGCTCCATAGACCGAACTAAGAAAAGATCTCCAATCCTCTCTGTTCATTTCCTCATCCACCTGTATGCTCCATCGACGCTTAGGCCTCCCAATTCTGCGTGCACCACCCTATGACATGTATTCATACGCCTTTTTAGCGGGTTCATCATCGTTCATTCTTATGATATGGTCTAGCCAACGCAATCGTTGCATCTCGATACGTTTAACTATATTCATGTCTTTGAATAGCTGATATAGCTCGTGGTTCATTCGACGTCGATATTCACCGTCAACGCAAATTGGCCCGTAGATCTTTCGAAGAATTTTCCTCTCAAACACGCCAAGCACTGCCTTATCTGCTTGCGCAAGTACCCATGCTTCGGAGCCATACATTAGCACGGGCAGTATCAGCGTTTTGTATAGTGTTATTTTTGTTTGACGAGATGTGGCTTCGTTTGTAAATTGCTTACTTAAACCATAGTAGCATATGATGGCCAATACAATTCTTCTTCTTATTTCACAACTGATGTTGTTTGTTGTGTTTATGCCAGTTCCGAGGTAGACGAAGTCTTTAACTACCTCAAAATTATAGGTACCAACCTCCACAGTTGGTCCGAGCTCTATGGACGCTTTGCGCATCGACACCATCAATTTGGTCTTTTGGCCGTTTACCACCAAACCCACTTTCGCAGATTCTCCTTCGACCTTCCTAAAGGTATCAGTTACTTACTTTACTGATCGTCCTATGATGTCTATGTCATCAGCATAAGCAAGTAACATGTAACATAACAATGGTGTAGATCGTGTCATTTCTTTTGACATTTGCATCTCGTATTACCTTTTCCAGCAAAATGTTGAATAGGTCACACGAAAGGCTGTCTCCTTGTCTGAAACCTCTTTTGGTACTGAACTGTTCGGATAGGTTCTTTCCAATTTTAACTGATGACCTAGTGTCAGTTAAAGTCATCTTACAAAGCCGGATGAGCTTTGCGGGGATACCAAATTCAGACATTGCATGCAATTCCTTTGATCGGATGGGACTGTCGAAAGCTACTTCATAATCGACAAATCAAAAGTTCGTTGACAAAGAAGCCATTCCACAGCCGATATGTCTGATGAGTTGCCAAACCAACAGCGAAACCAGGTCACATAATTTGGTGGTTGTGTGGGTTTGAATCTTCGGCTTTCCTTTTACACTTGCAAAAAATCTTCGATCATCAAGCTCAACTCCAACGAGAAAATAAATAAAAATACTTATGGGGTTTTCCACATCACTTCGTAAAGTGATTTTATAAAGTTAACTCTAGAGAAAAATGACTTTCATGGACTTCCAACTTTAATCAATCAAATCAAGTCCACGTTGTCTGAAATGGATTTCGTCCAAACATACTTGGGGCATAGACTAATAAATTCATAGACAAAGAGATTGTAGTGTGTTCTCTTTTTGTAGGTGTCGCCGGTATGCAAAGTACCTAATCTTTTCACACAATTGCACAACCTTTTGGGGCAAATTACAATATTTTTTTGGATTTGTTTATATGAGGATGTTGATCTGGCCAAAGATTATCCATATTTTGTATTTTATCAGAATAAATAGTTTAAAATCTATAGTAACTTTAAATAAAACTACTAACGCCATCTACCAATTTTCGAAAATTTCGAAGATAAATGCTGAGAGCAAATAAATGTCTATGCATTTATTAGTCTATGCTTGGGGTCTAAAAATATTGAGGCACAATTTTGGTCTATCTCTTTAGCCATGCTTCTTATGTATCGAGGCCTTTAGGAATACTTTAGACCTTGGATTAAAACCTAAAATTCTGAAGATACATCCGATTTCCATACGGTATAACATCCGAAATAGCTTCGAATTCTGTACGAAGATTCAGAAGGCACTTACGATTATCATACGAAATAACATCCGAAATATTACGAATATTTCACTAAAAATACTGTTTAGAAGTAAAAAGAAAAACATAGTTAACATCGGTGGCCGACATCTATGGTAATTCGAAAACTCAAGAATTCCTTAAAAATGCCACCACTGAGCTGCCTCCAGTGGAACCGTTATTCTGCGCTAATCCTATCATCACCTACATTGAATATAACCTATCTTCTCATATCCTAGAAAAGACACAAATAAACGCGAATAAGGCTTTTTCCCAAAAGAGACCTTTCGTTATGCCTGGGCTGCGAATTTTGCGCCAAAGAGGTGGTTTCACATCATTGAACAAAATGTTCGTGTAAACAATGTACATACATATGGGGATTTCTGAGTGAAACCGGACACTTTTTCAAGATGAGGTTTTTGATTTCCTTTATTTTTTGCTGTGGTGATGCTGCTGATTAACAAAACATTTTTGTATATTTTCAGATTTTTTTGACTAAGGTTCCAGAGATATCGCGCCTTGAAAAAGTCAAATTCAGTAAAAACTATATGCAAAGAAATACTCATAACTTCTTTAATATTGGTCCAATTTGAAAATATCTTTTTTGTATGTTTTGTTGTTTTATCAGCTATTAAATAAAAAATATAAAAAAATGCACAGTGGGCTTGGATGCTATTTTCGCGATTTAAATCAAATTTTAAAGATGTTCAACCCCTTCGATTTTCTTTAAATTTTTTTTGTATTAAACTACGTTCAATTACAAAAATGTTAAGTCCTATGTGGTAATGGGATTCGGACGATTACTATTTTTCTGAATTTTTTAAAATTTGTCAATTCAATTTTTCCTTTATACCTTAGTTAATTTTTACGCAAAAACGCACACATATTATTCTAATCAATTACACTGTGCAACATTTTTAAGGTAATCTTGTGCAAACAGTTTAAGCTGAGGATTTTTTGAAAGTACAGACCCAAACGACAAACCCTAGTTGGGTTTTGTTGTGTCAGACCCAGCTTGGATGTTATGGCCCCTCTCTAAACATAGTTAAATATTGACATTTTAAGGCAATTCTGGGCTATATCTCTGAAACCTATGTGAAGCTTCATCTCACCTCTGAAGCGAATTTGTAGATAAGTGCAAGAATAAAATATTTGTAGAAATAATGAACTCGAAAAACTATATTTATTGCCTCAAATTTTAAAAAATATCGAAAATTTCCATAATTTTTATACATTTCGCACCATATCTCCAAAGCCGTTAATTTTTTCTTAAAGTTTTCTTTAGGAAAAATATTCGCTCAAGTTCATGACACAATTACCCAGGTAGTGGCATCGTAAAATTTTGAATATGTTGTGTCAAAACCTTCTTTATGTTCTTGTGGAAATTACAACAAAAATATTTTTTATAAAGGGATTTGACTTTTCATATTCGATCAGCTGGTGTGATACCACTACCTGGTAGTTCTGCCATGCTCAAGTTGTTTTCAGTATATTTTTAAACGACGATTTAATAAATATGTCAATAATGTGGGAAATCCGAAATGCGAGAATAAACGGTTGGTATGAACTGTGTTTGAAATACGTGTTGTAAAAGATATGATGCAAAATACCGCTGAAACAACATGAAGTAAGCATTTTAGAGTTTCAGAATGTTCTAAAGAATTGCTGAGAACTTTATTTGGAATATTTTTGCAACAGGTTACTTGATTCAACTCCCAATAGTTTGGCTGATACTGACCAGAATTTCAGAAATTATGTAAAATTGTCTATATTTTATCCATTTTGATACCCTATATAAAGTTTTTTCTTATGTGGTCTGTTCAAAAGATAAGTTCTGCTAGTTTAGGGCTACAATATTGACAAAGAGAGCAAAGCCAAATTCCAATTTGTTTCTGAGATAAAGACCCTATGTACGAAAATTGCAAAAATACTGCTATAAATCCTTAAAGGAGTTTAATTATCTGCATCAGGCGAATGCTTATAAGGTTCCAGACCTAACGGGCTAAAATATTTTACATAAATATGCAACTATTAAGAAACACCATAGAAGTTTTCTGCTCAGGAAGGTTTTTTCGTGTGCAAAATAATAGCAGTGCAAGTAAGCCAAGTAAAATGAACATGTTAAAAGCTATTTATCCCTCTGTTGGACACCAGAGTCTGACCAGGCCTTTTTAATTTTATTTTGCATTTTAAACTGGGTTACGATAAAGCTATGAACCTGAGATTCCGGGTAGCTTCATGAAATTTTCTTTCCTTTCAAATAAAGGAAACATGAAGTCAACAGGATCACAAAAAAAGGAGCTACAAGGATTTTTTGACATACATATCACATTCGTAACACATGAGTCTGGTCAGACCCCACCCATTTTTTTTTTTAAATTTCCGAAATTTTTCTTAAAATTTGATTTTTACCAACATTATTTGACAAAATGAATACCCTTTTATAAAATTTGTCTTATTTCACCCTACCATGTCTTCAAAATTACACATAAAAAGGTCGCAAAAGCAGGATAAGGGTTTGAAATCAGTGAATGTACCACAACCTAAAATAAACCCGTGCAACTATGGCTACACTTGTGTCCTAGATAATTATACACATAACTGGACTAATAGAACCCATTACTTAGCTTTTCTGCTCTTTTTGTGGGGTGGATTGGTCCAAATATAGGATTCTCCATATGAATTATAAGAAAATCCTTAGGATATATGCCTTTATTTACCTCTTTATATCATCGTTATTGCACTGCAATAAGCTGTAAAGTTATAAAATAGACACTCTTCATTCTGATTAATAGGCCAAAATAAAATATAGTGCTTCAAAATTAAATATAAATAGGATTTTCGAGCATAGAGACAAGAAAACTACGAATTTTTTACTTCATAGGCATATGTCCGGTTTTACTAACTTGATAATATCATTTAAATTTATAGTTTTTCGGCATGTTTTTTGGCAAATAAGGATTATTTATTAAAGATTAGGGTCCTTTAAACATATTCTACAACTTTTTATATGAAAACATTAATTAAGTTTACTAAAAAAATATAAATAATAATATGGGTCTGGCCAGACTCAGGTGTTACGAATGTGACAAACAATATTGGTGTCCAACGAAGGGTTATTTATAACTTTTTACAGTTGAAAAGTATTTTGGAATGAAAAAGTCGGCGATATCTTGCCCCTTTGACTTAAATTTGATTTACAATTTTCTACTTTATTGTCGTCGAAGAGACATTCTTCCAGACCAATTTTCGAACATTAATGATACATGTGGTCAACTATGGTGGATTTGTAAGCATGATAATACTTAAATTTGTACTGCAAGAATAGTTAAAAATTAAACCTGAGCTAAAATACCAACTATTTTCAGTGACCTTCCTAATTTATCCATCCTAATAATATGGCTAACACTTGGTATTTGCTTTCAGACAATTTTTGAAGCTCAGAAGAGATCTAACGAAATCAAAAAGTCATTTAAAGCAGGTTTATAAAAAGTTTTTGTTGGAATATTTCTTGATTTTATCTGAAAGTTCTTGGTAACTTTTCCATGTTGAGAATTGAACCCACGTTCCAAATAAAGCGGGTCAAATTTGTTGTTGGATTTATCAGAATGTTCCATTTTACTAAACTAAACCAAAAAATTGCGCAATATTTGCATGGGTAGTACAATTTTTCAATTTTATTTGATTCAAACCTATTCTGATGATCGCAAAAATTGGACACTTTTTTGTACATTTTTTTATTATAATTGGGATATTTTCCGAAAATATGGCAACACCGTCAAGTTTTTTCTTGGGAATGTTGCAATACGAACACATCAGAAGATGCCTTAACATATAAAAAGAAAAAAAAATCAAACCTATTCAGATGACCGCTAGTGTATTACTATTTAAACAAAGATCGCTTTGGTGACAAGGGCTAATTAACCGATCGCCATAAAATTTCATAATTAAGGTTTTTGGATCAAATTGAAAAAAATTAGGGACTAGGCGTTCTAAAAAAAAACAATTTTTTGTCCTATTATACATACATACATACATGCATGCATACATACATACATACATGCATATGTCAGATTTAATAGTCGTTTAGGTATAAAAATAAGCGATAACGAACATCCTTCATTATTAGTAGACATCGGATTTTGCATATTTTTTATTAATAAAGATACGAAAATTCTGATTGGACCAAAATTCGTTTTGAAGAAAACTGAATGCAATGACAGGCTCATATTTTTTATTTTTTTGTATATTTGCATATTTTGCATATGCACAAAATATGCAAAAAATATGCAAAATATGCAAGTAATTTTTTTGAAGAAAATCATCAAATTAAATTTAGAAAGTCATCAAAAAGTGTTCTAAATTAAGTTTATTGCCGTTAAACGTCGATTTCTTAGCAGATTATCATGTTATTAATTATTATTCCGCCACAGCAATAAATCTGGACTAAAAGACTTAGAAAATTTCCTATAACCCAGCCTTCTTATTACAACATAAGTTGCTTTCTAATACAAATTTGTTCAAAAACTCAATCAGAAATGTCAAAATGTATGTATCCAAATATGTTGACAGTTTCTGCTCGACCAAAATTATCTGACAGAATAACAAATGAGCAAGAAATTAAGGCTAATATTGAATATTACATAAAATCGTTCATATTTTATTAAAAACATATAAAAATATATACGGTGCTATCATGAATATTTCCCTCTGAATTTTCCACACGGAAAATAATGTTTAAAAGTAAAAATCTTTTAAAATCAATATTTGTTAAAAGTTGAAAACTACTAGATTCGCTTCATTATGGCGTATTCTAGTCGAAGCGACAAAAATATTCCTTTTTTGGGCATAAATACGGAAATAAAAAAATGTGAAATTGGGGAAAGGAAACAAATTCTGCACGGAATTTTTATTCATGATTGCACTATTTGGTAAGAATCGATTCAGATTTGGAAATTGCTCCCATATTTACAGTACATTCGCGATAATCCCTAGACCACAGGTTTCGGCGATGTCCGAATTATCAAATTGTTCGGATTACCGAATTGTAAGGAAAATAAATCATTTTATATGATTAAATCACTCGTGGAAGTTATATAATAATACTTTTTTAAATTGTAATTGCTAATAACGAACACTTAAACGAGTGCTCTACGTGTAAAAAATAGTGAGATTTTTCTACTCGACAATCCGGAAAAAGAAAAAGCCAATCAGATTGTGAAAGTAGTGCTAGAAATATGCCATTTTTAAAGTTTACATCAGGATGTAAGCAAACCTAGAGACAGATGTGGAATTTCATCGTTTTGTAAATTAATATTCCTTAAAATCTTCGCCTTTTAGTGTATAGTGCATTTGGCAACTTTAATGACAATATTGCGAAAATATTTTTCTAAATACATATATTTATTTATATCCTATACAACAAACAAAACTGAAACAATTTTTACCAACTTCTCCATTAAGTATAGTACACATTGACAAGCAAAACTGACAGTCATCGAGGTCTATTTCGTGAATATCAAAGCCTAACTGAAAAATTTCTTTTGTAATCTCTAAATAATACCGTAAATATTGTATTTCAAACGTTTTTAGCTAAATAAATGTTGTTATTTGCCGGAAAATTGTCCTAAAAGTACGTTGACTGTCAGTTTTAACTGTTGGTGTGTACTCCCCTTTAAACAACTGTCAAAATACGAAGCAATATGTGAGTGGTAGCAAAAATATGTGAGTGGTTTTGCCATTTTAAAAACTATTCCAAGGTTTTTGACTTATTTTACCACTACCACTCTATTGTGTGGTTTTTCTAAGTGATCTCATTTTGCACTAATCATTGGGCGTTCTTTATTTTGCTTATTATTCATCGTGGATGGGTATAACAATAATGCATTACTTTTCGCCGAGTAGTGAACATTTTCCAATTTTCAGATATTATAAAATTATTTTTTAAGTGCATTAAACTAAAACCAAGCCATAAAAATTAACGTGGCAGTTAGAGCATTTTTCCAAAGAAGCTTTTTGACCATAAAGAACAAAAATTGTCAATTTATGTCACTATGTATTGAATAAAGGACAAACACTATAAAATATATTCAAATCTAATATGTGGATATTCAAAACGTATACTTCTAATTATAGTTATATTCCAGAACCTGGAATCGTAAATGGTACTTTAGTACTTTTCCCCATTTTTCGCTAAAAACGAACCCTTTTTCCAAAAACTAGAAAAAATTGCGCTTTTATCTAAACAAAAATAGCGATGACTAACTCTAGCTCCTTTGTTTTTTTGCTAGACAATTTTGGCCGATTAGAAACTATTACCATATTTGGACACGTTGATTTTGACATTTCTGATTGAGTTTTTTTGAGTATAGGAAGCAAATTATGTTGTAATAGGAATGCTGGGTTATTTAACATTTTCTCACCTGGTGAAAACTGATTTAAGTCTTGTTAGTCTAGATTTATTGCTGTGGCGGAATATCTGGAGAGTCTCAATAACATAATAATCTGCAAAAACTATGTTAAACGTCAAAAAACATAATTTAGAATGTTTTTTTATGATTTTCCAAATTTAATTGACGATTTTTGTCAAAATAACACTTGCATATTTAGCATATTTTTTGCATATATTTTGCATATTTTTTGCATATTTTTGATATGATATTTTTGAAATTGACCCTCAAAACGCCTAGATCCAAAATTTGAGTCCAATCGGATAAGAAATAAAAAACATGCTAAAATCCGATGTCTAATTATTAGTCACTGAACAACATAATATATCGATATATGCTAATTATTACGATTCCTTATCTTCTATTAATTTATTCTGATTTCCTTTGTTCTCCGTAGATATAAATTGTACTCAACCTGCTATTGATGATTTTCCACGGGATTTATTCACAGAGGCCCAAAGACAATCGGGTGCTGTTGTACTTCATGTTATAGCCAGTTTATATTTATTCGTAGCCTTAGCTGTAGTATGTGATGAATATTTTGTGCCTGCCGTGGAAAAAATATGTGCAGGTATGTATACTTGTAGAAATGTGCACATACTACATATGTATGTTCAAATATATCTTATTGTTTTCTTTCTAGCTCTTAATATGTCCAATGATGTAGCGGGTGCCACATTTATGGCCGCAGCCACATCAGCTCCAGAGCTGTTTGTAAATGTGATAGGCACTTTCATTACGGAGGGTGACATTGGTGTGGGTACCATTGTTGGTTCGGCAGTCTTCAATATATTGGCAGTAGCGGCATGTTGTGGCATTGGAGCGGGAATGGTATGTTTCCATGTCTGGGAAAATATTTTAACTTCAAGTTACATATGTATTAGGGATATAACTTTTTGCACTTTTTTGCAGATATCGAAAATACCACCACATAGCCGTGTAGAGCATGAAAAACTATTATGAAATAAGGTGTAATTTTTTCTCTATCGCGAAAAAAGTTTCCGCACCAAATGCATTGAAGTTCAGTAATGCATTTTTGAATTTTATCTGTTATAACAAAATGTTTGCTTTTCATTAAAATTTTTATTTTTTTGTAATCTAATTTAAAATCATTATCAAAGCGTTCTGGACCAATTTGATCTCAAATCGCGCCATTTCGGAGCATATTAGGAATTTTTGACACTATTGCAATTTTTGGTTTTCCTTTATAAACTCGTGAATTTTATGTTTATATTTTTTGTACCTATCGGACAAGAGAATATGGTGTCATTTGCAACAAATTCGCGAAAGTTACAGACCGTTTTTAATGACTTTGCCTGAGAGAAATGTATTTTTGTCTATAAATATTTATTCAAACAAAGCAAATTTAAAATTATAAGTAGAAAAAATACTAAAAGGGTTTTAGTAATTGCGGTCGGTGCTGAAACTTTTTTCATCGAATCGATCTTAGAAACGCGTTTTCATTATTAGGGCAAAATTCCCCACATGGTACTGGTGTTGTATTTTTGTAGAAAACGAATACAATTCTCACAGGCAAGGTTAACAAAAACAGCCTGTAACTTTCGCGAATTCGTTGCAAATGACCCCAAATTCTCTTGTCCGATAGGTACAAAAAATATAAACATAAAATTCACGAGTTTATAAAGAAAAACCAAAAATTGCAATAGTGTCAAAAATTCTTAATATGCTCCGAAATGGCGCGATTTGAATCAAATTGGTCCAGAACGCTTTGATAATGATTTTAAATTAGATTACAAAAAAATAAAAATTTTAATAAAAAGCAAATATGTTGTTATAACAGATAAAATTAAAAAATGCATTTCTGAACTTCCATGCATTTGGTGCGGAAACTTTTTTCGCGATAGAGAAAAATTGACACCGTATTTCATAATAGTTTTCCATGCTCTACACGGCTATGTGGTGGTATTTTTTTGGTTATAGCCCTAATATGTATGTATATAAACTATATATTTTTTTTCAGACAATACCCTTGGATTGGTGGCCATTGACACGCGACAGCATAGCATACGGTTTCACTGTGGCTGTTCTGATTTGTGTTATGCACGATGAACGTGTTGAATGGTATGAAGCCTTGATATTGGTTTCTCTTTATGCCGTCTATTTGGCTGTTATGTATTTTGATAAGACATTTCAAAAGTGCGCCAAGGGTAAGCATTTAAATTTGAATAAAAAACATTTTCAGTTTGCTGATGGAATGATTTTGTTGTGATACAAACAAACATAGGTGGTGTTAAACAAGCTCGTTCACGCAGCCGTTCCTCCAATTGTAGCATACAAACCAAGAACAGCAATGACAAAGAACCAGGTTTATACAAATATAATTTTAACAATCATTGCAAAATATCTACTCTCGTTTTTTGTCCCATGTATATTGTTGAAAAATGGCGCCCAATCATGGCATTTGAAATTTTATTCCAACACAAGCACTAGCAATGCAAGCAATTTCAGAACCATTTGGTATAAAAAATTAAAAATCTCATTTGTAATTGAATACTTTCAAAAACAAATTTTGAAAATGTTATTTGATGCCATGATTAAGCGCATGCACTTAATTATTCTGAATTAAAATAAACATTTCTGAACATTTTATGCAAGACATTTAAAGTTTCATATAGAAAAACGGTTTCCCCTCTCATATACCCCTTCCGTCTTAAAAGCATATACATATGTATTTCATTTCTCAAAACTTTAAGTGTTATGTATAAGACTAAGGCAATGCAGAAACTACTCCTTACTCGTAATCATTTGTTAAGCTTTTCTTAATTCTTTCAACAAATTCCCACATATTGCAAAATTATGTTTCCAAAACTTGTTTTCTTCTTTTCTCCCTATATAGTAACATGTAAAGAGATATATGATCTCGAACTGTTCTCAACTTTCTACTCAAAACCTCTGACATTTCTGAGAATGTTACCACTTCGAACTACCCACCATACCAGATTCTGCAGTAGAATTCTGTAACTCATTTTTGAGTTACCGACAAAAATCGGTAAAATTAAAACGCAGGATTATGAAGTGAAAAGTATCAATAAAAGTTGACAATACTGTTGCTGTCGGTAGGACTTAGCGGCGGCTTTATTTTGGTTGTAAACTTACCGAAAATTTCCGTTAATTACAGGAATTATAAGCATTTTAATTTTACCGATTTTTGTCGGTAACTCGAATAATGAGTTACAGAATTCCGCTACTGATATTTTTCGAATGTTCGAAAGAAAATATGTTCACAAGCAAATATGTTTCGAGAAAAATTTTTTAAAAAAATAATTTTATGTAGTTTTGTATAAAATTCCCATTTGCATTTTCCAATAATTTCGATATAAATGCTACGTATACCTTGCCTGTCCGTGTAATCGATCATTTTTAATAATATCCACCTGCAAGAAGCAACTATTTTTTACCACGATAACATTTTTCCCTTTATGATATCGAAAAAATAATAAAAATTAGTAGATTCTTGCAGTACTGGAACAGAACAAATTATTACAAAATGTTACTAAATGTTGTTCTTTTACTCAAATTTTGGCAATTATTTAATTGGAATGTTGCTAAACAATATGCCTGCTCGTGTACTCGATAATTTGTAAAAATTATTACAAATGTTTCTACAACTGACAGTTTTTCAATAGACACCGGTCGTTTGTATGAACAAAGTGCGTATACTTAATATCTTACGATAGTTTGTATGATGTTACCCATACGTTTTTGAACTATGGCAGTGAACTTGTTTGTTCAATTGCCCAACTCTACAAATTATCGAGTACACGCACAGGCTTAATATTATTAACGATACTTCGAAATTGATGGTTTTCCCTGCCCCTGTATCGTTCCCGAACAAAATATCCGACATCATCTTCGATAGCAATGGTATGGTGGGTATGCCTATTAATCATACTAATATCCACCTGTAAATATGTTCACACGTTTAATGTTCTATTTATGTATGTGTGTCTACTTCCTGTTTGTTTCCATGTCTATAGACCTATCTATGCCATTAATTTTTTTAACATATTTGGCTAATGTCTCTTTTCCAATATACTGCATTTAGAAATTGTGGAGAATCGCATATGCCACAACTTGTCTACAATTCAATTGAACGGTGGTGTCAATAACGAATCAACCAAAGCACCAACATCCACTACACCGGCCATTGCTACCACCTGCATAAGTAATACCATAAGTACCACAATTTCCACAAACAATTCTGGTTGTGTGGTTAAGTCTCCTGTGGCCACAACTGCGGAAAGTACAGATGTTGAAGCTTCAGCTGCCACAGCCATTGATACGCCTTCAACAAATGGCGAGGAGGAAGAAGAGGGCTATTCTCTGTTAACCTATCCTTGGGGTAAAAGCTGTTTTGCCCAGTTTACTTGGATTATCATTTGGCCCATACATTTGTTATTCCGCATTGCCATACCGGATTGTAAAAAGGCCAAAAATAATAAAATCTTCCCACTAACGTTTGTAATGTGTATTGTGTGGATTGGATCACTATCGTACGTGGTAGCCTGGATGATAACAATTATTGGTAAGTCTTGGCATTTGTACTAGTTAAATCGCACTATTGTATGGACATTTATTACAGGTGATACATTGAAAATTCCCGATTCGGTGATGGGCATTACTTTCTTGGCGGCCGGTACAAGTGTACCCGAAGCTGTTTCAAGTGTTATAGTAGCCAAAAGAGGTATGATTCCCTGATTTTAATTATTCTTTATCTTGACACCAATTTTTTGCTTACACTTTCCAGGTCATGGATCAATGGGTATCTGCAATTCAATTGGATCCAATACCTTTGACATCCTACTATGTTTGGGTGTACCATGGCTCATCAAAGCTGTCTTTTTCCCCATTCAACCAGGACAGAATTATGTTGGCATTAATTCCGCTGGCTTGGAATATTCTGCCATAACATTGCTCTCCACACTGTTTCTCTTGTATCTGACATTCTCCTGCAACAAATTCAAATTGGATCGAAAAGTTGGCACAGCCTGTCTGGTGATATACTTGGTATTTCTGGTATTTGCCTCACTGATTGAATTGAACGTTTTCTTCCGGGTGAATTTACCAACATGTGGCAGATCGTGAAAAGCTGGCGGAAAGCTCTGAACATTGCACCTCGGAGTTTTGCAGATACAATTATGCTAATGTCGTTTTGTTAGTTTAAGTTATCAGTTAAACAAAATTGATATACATAAGTCCATTTATTTGCAACAACCGGAAGAATCAAATAACTTCTAGTAAGCATAACGCAATCGATCTGAATAGCAGCAAGACCTTGAAGCAAATGATGTTTAAGGTCATCGTCAAGTAAACACACACACAAATACAAAAATATACAGATTTCTAAACTATAAACCGAAAGAGAATCATTGTTTAAGTGTATTTTTAAGTATTATCATCCTATATTCGGGTCTTGATTTCTAAACTACTCTATGTTTACGCAGAGGTCATGGTTACGTTATTTTAGTCGATCCACCGCTGTCTGGTTGATTTTTAAGCACCTGTTTCAAAATTTATCATTTACTATAGAAAATACATATAAATTATATTTACAAAGGCAATCTATGTACCACACACACACACATTAAGGGGTCGATTATGGATAGTAACTCAACTGCAGTTGCGCTGCCAGAAGAGAAAATCATGCAATTAAAATGAGTAGAAAGACGGATTTTTTGTCAAATTCAATCAATACCAGTATTTTGAACATTCAGCTATTAATTTAATTGTAAAAACATAAATTTTATTGCGGAAATAGAAAATTCTATTGCTAAATTTGCTGTGGGCAACGCAACTGGAGTTGGGTTGCTATCCATAATCGACCCCTAAGTTCGTGTCATACATCGCGTAAAAGCAATAGCAATTTACAATATATACAAATGAGAAAGTGTCCCACACAGTGTCTCCTCCCACATTCTCTTTCTCTCACTCTCTGGATACAATGTATAAAACTTTGGGTAACAAAAATTAAAAATTTAATGAAATTTAATTTATTTTATAAGATTTTTAATTTAAATAAAAATAAAAACTGATTTAAAAAAAATATTGTGGAACTTCTTACTAAGTGTCAGGTTGCCTACAAATCTTTTGCTGAAAAACAATTTATCCGGTCTTAAAATTGATAAAATGTCGGAAATTATAGTTCTTATTTTTGCATCTGTATGGGTTTATTTCAGCTAAAAATGTTTTACAGCGGAATAGAAATTTATTAGCCCCGGGCGGATGCAGGGAAGACTATAGTTTCAGTTGAAGCCACTCAATTTCATCAGTTAAATTTTTCTTGTTTGCAATATTCTCTCCTGTGGATATTCTCCTCTAAAACAAGAAAAACTGCTGACGCTTTATCCATAAACAGTTTAATCATCTAGCAAATTAAACACACTGAGAAATTTGATGCATAAATACATAAACAAATCAGAAACAAAATTTGCGGACCAAATATGTAATTTGTTGAATATGTGCCAATGTGAAATTATGTGTCAATCTCTGCACCAGTCTCATCATTTGGGAAACTTAGTATAAATTTGAATTCTATTATTTTTTAACAATTTATTCTGCAGTAGTTACCATGTTTTGGTGGTCTCATTTATACTTATTTAGATGGCTTTTATTCTAAACAGAACATATTGTTACATAAGCCGAACTAAGAATATATTTCCAAACGCACTATGCTCCTCCAATTTTGGATGCAATGTTTTGTGACATCATATTCAACTTGGTCTTTCCATTGGAGTTTTGTTGTCAAATGACTCGTATTTATATGCCGGTGGTATTATTCATCCTCTTGACATGGCTCAGCTAACGCAATAGTTGCAGCTCTATACGTTTTACTATATCAATGTAGGTCGGCGGGTACAGATCATGGTTTATAGACCGGGTCTCTTTTTACTTATTTTTAAATCCACAAAATGAAACAGGTTTCCAAACACAAAATATATCTTTCTTAAAAAAATAAAAAAACTATATTAAATATAAAATATTTTGATTGATTTAATTATTATAATCCAGGAAATGGAAGGGATGTTAAACTACTCCAATTTTTATTGTATAGGTACTTATCAATTTATTTAAACTCATGACAATACTACTCGTATGACAAAGATCAGATCTTTCACCACTTCATTTGCTCTCTTTCGCGACTTCAATTGCACTCATGAATATTCGATGAAAAAGATCGGATTTTTCACAACTTCATTCGAACTCATGATAATTCGATGTAAAAGATCGGATCTTTCACGACTCCATTGGAACTCATGCAAAAGAACCAGTGAAATCATGATTTCACATAGAACCACTTCCATTTAATTTTGCTGGGTTCGTGCTAGTCAAGAGCTTCAAAAGTAAAATTCAAGTAAAGACTCAAAAGGATTTCTTTTAGATTTGAATTTAAAGTGCAATGTAGTTGCAGGCATAAAAATGCTACTATTCTAGCCCTCCCTTTTTATTATAATTGAAAGTAAAACTGTTCTTAACTTTAAAATCATCACGATTTAATCACACCACCAACCTCTTACACCATTAACATGAAAACATGCCCCATATAACTTGTTGGAAATACCTAGAATGCAAAATACTTTGGTCGTCTGCCAATTTCAATTACACTTCAAATAAATAGAAGAAAATTGAATTGGATAGGCCATACACTGCGAAGGCATCAAAACTGCATAGGTAGAACTGCTCATGAATGGAATCCCCACCAAGGCAACCAACCGTCCTGGACGACCAAATCATACCAGGAGAAAAACTGTTTTAAAAGAATTACAAACATGAACTTTGGACATATTAAATATATATGTATGTAACGATAGAATAATATGGAATCCTCTCGTAGAAACCCCATGTTTCCCTGCGGAATAAATAACGGATAGAAAAAACTACTTGTACAATATGTCTTGGTTTCTATCGACTTTGATATAGAATAGAAGAAATACTCTTTTTGAAAATTCTAAAATTGTCAAAATAGTAATGTGTTTCCTGAAAATATGTTCTAGTTTAACTGCCGTTTAATGGATAAACATGTAATGTTAGCTTATTTTCCTTTATTATTTGTCAATTTCAAAAATATATATATGAGTTTATGTATGTATATATTTTCTATGCAAATACATGACTAAAATTAAACAAAAGAACAATTTCTTTCGTCTTTAAAAAAATATGACTTTATCTTAATTTGTGGTATTATCGGAAGAGAAACAAAAGTGTAACAAAATAAAAATAATCGCACTAAAACGTCGTCAAAGAATTTTAACTATAACAACTATAAAATAGTTGCGGAGGATAACTTAACTTCAGAGAATGCTGTCTGGAACCTTCCCAGCATTCGAAGTAGGCGTCATAAAAAAGCCTGTAGGATATTTACATTGCTTAAGTAAAAAGAATGGTAGAATGCCTCCATGTTGTGGCTCTTTATAGGCTTGCCGTATAGTGGAAATATTATTGCGTATTCTTTAAGCCTTGTTGGAATTGCAAAGTCTGTTGTTGTTTCTTTATTTCTTCTTGCATTTCAATTGCAATTTTCTTGTATTTCTCTGCTTCTTTTTCATTCTTTTCTGTGCCATCACCACGACTGTACATTTGACTTAGATTGGCGCAAGCATACATATTACGCAGTTCGCAAGCCTTGTAAGCAAATTCAAATGCCTTTTTCATGTCCTTCTGTACGATATAATCACTGTCCTTTACAGGTTTCTGAGTTGTTGGTGGGGCGTGAGGATTGTATTCCTCTGGTTTAATTTGGACACCAGAAATATGCATTCCTGACAAATAGAAGCATGCTGTGGCATTATTCATGTCACAGCTTTTGGTGAGATAGGTGAGACCCTGTCAAAAGAAATCATAATTTGTAAGTTCATCTGTATGTTTTCGACTCATTGCAAGCTTACCTTCTGCACATCCCTATCAATTTCCTTGGGCATAGAACGGGATACCAACAAGAGGCCAGAATGCAAGCAGGAATCAGAATCATTTAAATTACAGCCCTTCTCATAGTAATTAAATGCCGCCTTGGGATCTCCTTTGCTGCCACTTTTGCCCTTTCCCAAGAAACTATAGTTGCCGAATTTGAAGCAGGATTTTGCGTAACCATAATCGTCACATGTCGATTTATATACCTTGGAAGCTTTTTCGAAATCTTTCTTGATCCCCTCTAAATAGTCGCCCAGTAAATGACAAACTACAAAAAGAACATACCGGTGAATATAAAGACGGATAAACACGCGACAACCCGTTTCTTTTGAAATTTTTATTACAGGTAGGTCTTGTTGTCCGAGTAGCGAATAAGCCCTTGTTAAAGTTTGCCTATTCAGAGATAAATTTATAATTTAAAGAAAACGTTGATCCCGTTCCCGAGATTTGCACCTGTAAACATTAGATTGACCAAAAAAAAAATGTTGGAACCCTATTTTTTCCATTTGATCCAAAAGCCTTTTACATATGTATATGAATTTTTATGACGGAAATTTTAAAGGCCGTTATTATGGTCCAATCGATGAAAAAACTTTACCAGTCTTGGTATCAAAATCTGACCTGATGGCATAGTTTTTTTTGTGTAATATACCTTTAACATTAAAATAAATCGTTTTTTGTTTCTACTGAAAAGTAGAAGTTTTGGAGCAAGTTGAGTTCGGATAAGATTATTGACCTGTTCCCGTACTTTATAAAGTGGTAAAAGTCGTAAAAGTCGTAAACGATTTTCATATAAATTTTGTGTAAGAGAACGCAAAATGTGTAAAAGTGGTAAAAATTGTAAAAACTTTTTAGTTCTGGAACAGAGCCTATAATTTTTTTCTAAGTAGCCGGCCTTCGGCCGGAGATTTTAGACTTTCTGCTATGGACAGGTGCAAATCTAGGGCACGGGAACAAAATTTCATTTAAATTGAAGATTTTTTCTAAGTAGCCGACCTTTAACAAGGGAATTTTCGGAACTTTGGAGGCCCATATCTCGGGAAGTGCGGACTTCCGCAATAAATGTTATATATATTTGTGATCAGGGTAACGAGACCTACCTGTGGGAAAAATTTGGTCCCGATCTGAGCTTAGAATGTTACATATATTTGTATTCTTTACAAAAAGACCAACCTGTGGTAAAAATTTCTAAAGAATCGGGAGGTCGCGTTTATACCCGTCCTCGGTTTAGTTTTTTCCGCAATGTGTTACATTACATTTTTAGATGAAGGATAAGGTTAGAATCTGTCAAACTACTCACCCTCTGGTTTCTTTTCGGAATAACAACCAAAACGGTATTCTACACCCAGTTTTTCTATGTACTCTTTAACATCGGACTCTTTTTTTAGATCGTAGGCCATAATTCCTTAATTGCAATTTTAATGTAATTAAAATAAAAAATCTCAACGACAGAATGATAAGGAATGAATTATGAAACGATAGTGTTTCTATTTTGGGTTTACTTTGGTGAATAAGTGTTCAACGAAGATACGAATATCGAGTTAAAAGAGAACAACCGATAAAAATGAGTAGCCAAAACAAAACTCTGGGTAAAGAATAATCATACACAAATTCATTTTCATATTCTCTTTTGAAGCAAAAGTTTTCGATTTCCGTTTTGTACAAAAAACGTTCATAGTAATAGTACGGTTACACTAGAGTTTTTTGCCGACCCACTTCGAGAGGATTTATTTGACTTTTGCGCTATGGAATTGACATTTTAAATCCAAACCCACTGGGTTAATCCGGTTAAGTGTAACCGGGGTATAAAACGCATTTTACATTTAACGTGTTTTATAAAATGGTAATGGTTGGATGCGTGGGACTTCGGTAGACTTCTAATTTTTCAATGTATGTATGTCCAAGGTCTAACAGCTCAACTCGAAAGAGAATTAATTAAATAACGCTTTAAATGACCTTCGCCTTAATAAGGCAAAAATCAAAAAAAAAACATGCATCATTTAAGTTGTCAATTCCATACAATATCTGTCAAATAAATGACGTAAACTTCCAAAACACCTGTTTTAAGTGCAAGTGTAAAATGCGTTTAAGGCACATTTAAGTGGTGTTTTACATTTACGCGATTGCTCGTACGAGAAATCGTCTAATCTTTCCATTTCTCGTACGAGCAATCTCGTAAATGTAAAATACCACTAATAAAATAGTGCAATAAATTGGTCTGCTCCAGTACTGCAAGAATCTATTAATGTTTACTATTTACAAAAAAAAAAAAGTATACCAAAATGCTCGTGAGGACTCCTTCTTTCGTTTTATGTATATTTGCTGTGTACGTTTATACATTTAATAAATAAATTTAATTTTTATATACGCACTAGTTTTCGTCCCCACAGTTGGAAAAAACGTATTAAATGCACATTTTGGGCGTTCTGTGTCACCCTGTATTTTTCCATAACTTTTGTTATCGTTGCTAATGCTTGGTTTACATTTACGAAATCCACTCGATTTCAACTGTCAAATCCATAGGTTAAACGTCAAATGAAATCCAGATGAGATTTCATTTGACGTTTGAGCTATGGAATTGACAGTTGAAATCGAGTGGATTTCGTAAATGTAAACTTAGCATAAGTCCCGGTCCACACTAGAGTGATTTCATTGAAAAAATTGCATGAAATTATGCGTCTCTAGATCGACTTCCATAGTAGAGTAAAATCATAAAATTGCTGTAGTGGGGAATTCGATTTAAGAACGCCTAATTTCATGAAGTTTTTTAATGAAATTCACGCTAGTGTGGACCGGGACTAACTTTCGTTGCTAATGCTTGGTTTACATTTACGAAATCTACTCGATTTTAACTGTCAATTCCATTGATTAAACGTCAAACGAAATCCAATGGATTTCAGATGAGTTTTCATTTGACGTACACGCAAATGAATTGACAGTTGAAATCGAGTGAATTTCGTAATGTAAACCAAGCATAACTTCAGCAGGTTCAAAAAGAAGTGTGATGAAATTCGATAATCGTTTATTTTTCTCGTTTTGAAAATGGTCATATTCTTGTATAGGATATAGAATAGATAAATTTACATTTATTTGCCTTATATTTAGTATATTTTGTTAAGAAAATTTTTTGATATTTCGATAAAAAAAACACGGATCAAAAAATCTACTTAGAACATGTTTCTTTCCTCTATATTAGTGAAGACATCCGCTTAGAGGTAGTTTACACTATCTATCAATGTCATATGACACGAAACAAAAACATTCCATATCTACCCACGCAGGCAATGTGGATACGTAATTTTATTACATTTTTGCTATTGTGAACGCGCAAAGTAAATGGCGTAAGGAAAATCCCCAATATTGCACATATTAGCGACTATATAATGATGGAAAATTTCATGTCATATGACATTTACATATAGTGTAAACTACCCCTTAATATGTTGTTTGCACTAGCTTTGTTCCTTTACTTTTTTAATGGTAAGAGTGGTAAAAGAGAAAAGTGTCAAAATTGTTCAAAATTGCTCTCTCATGAACATTTTTACCAGAAAAGTAAAGGAACGGAAAAATGGTAGGTCTGGCAGCAATGTCAGAAAAAAACATAAAAAAATCAATTTTCGTCTTTTATTTCACAGTTTTTAATTTAGTGTTGTCAGTGTTCGACTTTTTCTTCGGTTTTTCGTCCATTTTGTGAAATAATCGTCAAACAAAAGTCGAAAAATCAGTTCTGCCATTTTCTACCTGCAGAAATTTTGCTGGTAGCCTGTGGTAGAAAAGAAAGCCATTCTCGTTCTCTCCGCCCCTCTCACTCTCTTAAAAATTGCTTCCAGTTTTGCCACTTTTCGGGGTTAAGGAACGCTTTGCAGGTTAAAAATGGTAACAAATGGTTAAAATGGTAACCTCAGGTAAGTAAAGGAACACAGCTACTGTTTGTAACCCAGCAAAAAAGTTTGAAAGTAGTGCAATGCAGAGTTATGATTTCAATACATCTTTCGATGCAGTCCACACGGAGTTATGAAAAATGCACTCAGCTCGATACATTTTAGAAGCACTCGCTTATAGATCCCTAGCAAAACAAAACAAATTTTTTGATCCCTACAGTCGCAGTTTTTTTTTTAACACAAGAAAGAGCGTCTAAAATTATAAGAATTTGTTTAAAAAATAAAGAAATACAAACTAAAGATACGAACATTGCTGTAATTCACGAGACGCAAATTATTTTTGAAGTGAAGTTAGAGTTTTTTTTGGAAATCTGAACTGGAGTTGGAGGAAAAATGAAAAACCATTTGGATGATGAAGCAATATCAGTTGCGGTGTCACAAAAAGCAGAGGAAGTAAACTCAGTTATGATCAAATTTAATGGAGAGTTTTTATAATTTGTATTAGTGTAATAAAGTTAATATTCTTGTTTGCACGAATAAGCAATGTATTTTATTTATTTTGGGATATTTGGAATGGCTTGCATATTATAGCATCTTTAGATTTAAATTCAATCCAAAACACAACATCAAAGGCTGTGATTTGGATCGAAAATGGAGTGCATCCTAGCTGTGTGCCGCGGAAGCAAAATGTAGTGCATCCTAGCTGCGCGCTCTCTTGTAAAATTCATAGGTGAATTCATAGGAAAAGATGTACTCCAGCAGCAATTGTTCTAGTGATTTAACTGCATCCGTGGATACTAACTTTTTGCTGGGTAAAGTTCTCCTTATGTAATTGGCAATAATTTCCACACTAATAGCCCGTTTAGAATATACCCTTGTACGATGATTAAGGGCATTATCTCGATTTAAGCGCTTAATCCACCCAAATCCCCCCTGATTTACCATACAAAATTAAATCAACTCAAAACTTGGATTTATTTTAAATCAAATCTTAAATCGAAATATTTTGATATACAACACAGCTTTTTGCTCCTAAAAATGCAACTATTGCAGTCTGTACCAATATTGGCAACTATGTTCATGTGTCGTTTATTTACTAGTGTTATGACTTTTTGACCTTTTTTCTCAAAAATGATTTCCTGTGGCGAGAGTGTATGAACTTTTGCCTATTAATGTCAAAAATAACAACGTTCATTCCATTTAATTATTAAGTCCAATTTACATATGCACATTAAATGATTTCGTTTTACGAAATCCTAGAATCAAATGAACTGTATTTACATCTGTTTTTGCGTCATTATCATTGCTTACGCACACAATCGCACATACCCACTTATACAATAACACAAACACAAGCACACACTTGCTCTGTTCCTTTACGTGCCTGAGGTTACCATTTCTTACCATTTTTAACCTGTAAAGTGTTCCCTTACTTTTAATAGCATACAATTTATATGATAGCAGCTTACCACTTTTACCATTTTCTGCCACTGTTACCATTTTTAAAAGTAAAGGAACAGACCAACTATTGGCCTGTTCCCGTACTTTATAAAGTGGTAAAAGTCGTAAAAGTTGTCAAAGTCGTAAACGATTTTCATATAAATTTTGTGTTCGGGAACGCAAAATGTGTAAAAGTGGTAAAAATTGTAAAAACTTTTTAGTTCTGGAACAGAGAAATAGGAATTTCACAACACAAATGTGTATCAAATAACTTAAATTAATTCTAAAAACAAAAAAACCTAATTTTTGCAAGTTTTTTAAACATTTATTTTTTACTTTTGTCATCGTTTGAGTATTTTTGTTTTTCTACAGCACACACAAACAAACAAAGACATCATAAAACAGTTGCATTTTTCGGTAGTTTATGGCAAAAAAGCAGGGTTGCTGATAATAGTATGGTGTTTTCGTGCGTTGTTTAGAATAAATGACGCAGCTATCGTCATTTATTTTTGTATAGTAAATGACGCAAAATGTTGCCTTTTTTGAGCAAATAAATGACGAAACAGCTCGAAATGACGAAAAAGTTGCTAATGTAAATTGGACATTAGAAAAGGTCACGCGCAAACCACAAAAAAATTGAAAATCCTATGAAATGAAAAAAAATGTTGCGCCAAATTTTTACCTGTTGCACGAATGAATGACATTTTGCCTATTAATGACTAAAATAATTTTTATTCCATTTAAATACTGAAAAATGTCCCGCACAAACCACATTCAATTTATATGATACATGGAATAAAGCTATATATGTCCCAATTTACATTAGGCAAGTTTACTTGCGGCAAGTCTCAGTTTGTAGGAGAGACACGTAAAGGGAATGGAAATGAAAAAAAATTGCTCGTACCGGCAATTTTCAGGCAATTCCTTTTATATTTTTCGTATTTCACATTATTTTCATCGTTTTGAAAACAAAACTTGTCGGAACGGAATTGCCTTTTATAAATGCAAGACGCAAGTTTAAAAAGGAACAAGAAAAATTGCCGCAGGTAAACTCGCCTAATGTAAATCGGGACTATGATATAAAATTATATGTAGCTGTGTTCCTTTACTTACCTGTGGTTACCATTTTTGCCATTTGTTACCATTTTTAACCTGCAAAGCGTTCCTTAACCCCGAAAAGTGGCAAAACTGGACGCAATTTTTAGGAGAGTGAGAGTGGAGAGAGAACGAAAATGGCTTTCTCTTCTACCACAGGCTACCAGCAAAATTTCTGCAGGTAAAAAATGGCAGAACTGATTTTTCGACTTTTGCTTGACGATTTTTTCACAAAATGGACGAAAAACCGAAGAACAAGTCGAAAACTGACAAACAATATTACAAGGCAATTCAAGGCCATCTATATGTAATTTGCGCCAGGAATTCCGCAGAATATATTAACTTGCTGAGAAATTTGAGGAAAAACGTGCATTAATCGACGTCCAGGAAGGAATATTTTGCTCAATAACAACTCCAAAGCTTTCTTGGGTCTCAAGATTTGCAATCTGAAACTAATTTTGTGCTTTTTATAAAGTACAATACCTAAAAACGCAAAAAATTAAGCAAAGGTCAGCTTTAACGAGGTATATAAGAAATTTGACCCTAAATAACGGCATTTGACCCCCAAAAATTATTTTCTTTTCTCTAAAATATATCTAAGACAACCAGAGACATTCGCCAAACCTAAAAAATTTATAAATTTTGCTACTAATTCCATAAATTTTACGATAATACTCGTATTTCCTTGGGGTGTATGTATACTTTTCTGTGTTGTGAAAATTGAATTTCTTTAATTGTAAATTATATACGAATTAGATTAAAATAAATTTGGTTAATTATGGTTATTTTGTCACCAAGGAGCCACACAGTGCAGTTGTTGCTGTAAAAAACCCAACGATTTAGCCAAAACTGTATTTTTGTAGGGTGTATGTATACTTTTCTGTGTCACTGTATTTTTCAAACAGCACACACTTACACAGATTGTGTATATAAGTCCCAATTTACATTAGGCGAGTTTACTTGCGGCAATTGTCAGTTTGATGGAGAGAGAGGTGAGGCATATGGTAACCCTTTGCCTCTCAGCCCCCTCTCTCACCTACAAACTGACAATTGCCGCAAGTAAACTCGCCTAATGTAAATTGGGACTAATTTTGAAGTTTTAGGAACACTCGAAAGAAAAAATTTAAATTGGCAGATAGCTTTAGCTAACCTTTTTAATTAAACCATGGGCAAACGTTTTCATTGCAAATCGATTCGAAATTCATCACATACCTGAGAGAAATAATTGATTTCGTGAAACACATAAGCCAGCAAAAAACCAAGAATGGGGAGGGAAGGTAGAGGAATCTCCTAAAAAAAAATACGGCTAAACCACCCTCAATTTTCTTGAAATTGGTCACTGAGTGCTAAATGACTTTCAGAATATAGAAAATATGCGTTTACTTTCCAAAAATCGTAAGGATAAAGCTTTTCATTTTATAATTAAATACTGAGCTGTCATTATTGATAAAAGAAAAAACCGAATATTTTTGACACTCACTGTATATAGTCCATATTCGAACCTGATCTAAATTTGGTAGATATATTAGAATGTGTAAAGTATGGACCAAATCGGTCACTCCCTTCAAGAGTTATCGTGAGAACAATTTTCCGAACATTTTTGAACTTTTGTGGGGGAGGTACCTGAAGGAATGGACCGATATGGCTTATCTTCGAACTTAGACTACGTTTGGACAAAATAGCATTGAATATAAGTTGCTACAACAAAAAACGAAGCGATTCGAGACCATGTCCTAAACTGAACTTTTCCAAAACTTTGTGTGTGAGGTACCCGAAGGAGTGGGCTGATTGAGTCCATACTGGAACCTCATTTAAGTCTGGTAGAAATATCACGATGTGCAAAGTATGGACCAAATCGGTTACTTCCTTCAAGAGTTATCGTGCGCACAAATTTCCCGAACTTTTGTGGGCCGATATAACCATCTTCGAACTTAACTAAGTTTGGAGAAAATATTACGAAAGCTAAATTTTGGACCAAATCGGTTCATCCGGTCTAGAGTTATCGTGCGCACCAGCCAGCCAGACAGACGGACATTGCTAAATCGACTCCAAATTGTCTGAAACTGATTTCGTCCAAACATACTTTGGATCCAAAACCATTATTTCGATGTTAGCATAAATATGCTGAGGGTATAAAAATTATAAATGGTAGTGTACACGACATTACCTCATGATTCTAACCCTTCTATATACACAAAACAAATGATTATTTAGTTTTAATTTATTTATTTTGAACACAATACATGATCCTTCATTCTACTACACGTCTGTGGGATCTATGAACATCGATTGCAATTTAACAAATTTTTAAAATTCAACCATTTTCAATATACATATTTGTAATGAATGGGCGGGCGTAGAAAATATGTATCTTTACGATACTTTTTCGTATATAATTAATTGTTACTCTATATAATGAGTATATTGTCGCCTTGTAGTATGAATAATTTTGCATTTTATGGATTTGACATAGTATTTCGGAATATTGTATATTTTCAATATTACAATGACAAACTATAATTTTTGTTTTATTCAAAATATTTGAATAATTTCATATAGTAAATTATTGTTCTAAGGATATTGGGTATTGAAATCGCTTCTCACAGTACGATATGCTTTGAAAACTAAAAGATAATACATTGACATTTTGTGAGGAAATCCAAGATGTGGAATCAAATAACTAAATATTGGGTTTTAATAAATAGTAAAAATATGAAACATGACATGTTCGTGAGTGTCCTTCCTGTTGCATCACTTTCACAACGTTTTTGTTTTCTATTACATTTTCTTTTTGTATAAACCAAAGAAAATATTCACAAAATTGTTTGTTTTATTTTTGGTTTTTTATTTATTTTTGTTGTTTGTTGTTTTATTTAAATTAAATTAAAATTAATTAAGCATTAATTCGTTAAGTAAATGTGTTTTGTTGTTGTTGTGTTTTCGTTCCTAGTTATGTATATCCTTCGCCTCATAGCAATACGATCAAAATAATTCTAAATCAGTAATGAGTTTCGAAACATTTTGATGAGTTGTCTTGATTTGATAGATACCTTTGTTGTTGTTGTTTTAGAAATAGTTTTTGGTTTTATTACTGTGTACGGTACGGTATTTGTTTATAAATTACTTCTTAACCATCTTCATGAGCATGTCTGTGGACAAGGATTTGGGACGTTCGATGGGCAAGCCCAAAGCGCGATCCCAGATGAGGGAGGCCAAGACACCGAGAGCGCGAGAGACGCCGAACAAAACAGTGTAGTAGTTCATTTCCTTCATGCCGTAGTATTGCAACAAGACACCGGAGTGAGCATCTACATTGGGCCATGGGTTCTTAACCTTGCCGGTTTCAGTGAGGATTGGTGGCACGACCTTGTAGATCTTGGAGACCAATTGGAAGAGTTCATCGTCGGGCAAATGCTTGAGGGCGAACTCGCGTTGGCAGGTGTAGCGGGGATCTGTTTTGCGAAGTACAGCATGACCGTAGCCGGGAACGACTTGTCCAGACTTGAGGGTCTTCCAGATGTAGTCCTTGAGTTGTTCCTCAGAGGGATTGTTACCGGCTTCTTTTTGCAATTTGCGCAACCAAACCAAGACTTCTTGGTTAGCTAAACCGTGCAAGGGACCGGCCAAACCGTTCATACCGGCGGCGAAGGAGAGGTAGGGATCGCTCAAGGCGGAACCAACCAAGTGAACAGTGTGAGCGGATACGTTACCACCTTCGTGGTCACTGTGGATGGTCAAGTAGAGACGCATCAATTCGGTGAATTTAGGATCGTCATAGCCCAACATCTTGACGAAGTTGGCGGACCAATCCAAATTGGGATCGATGGTCTTGGAACCCTTGCCATTGCGGTAGGTGTTGCAGTAGATGGTGGCAGCGACAACTGGCAATTTGGCAATCAAATCCATGCTGTCTTCATAGACATATTCCCAGTACTTGGATTTGTGAACACCCTGCCGATAAGCAAATTAAAATAACAGTTAATGTATGTGATCAAAAATTTGGGACAAACCAAACTTACCTCTGAGTAGGCCTTAGCGAATTTACTGTCGTGGTTCAAGGCGGTAATGGCAGCCGAAAATTGGGACATGGGATGCAAAGTGGTGGGGAAATTGTTCAACATAGTAACAACATGTTGGGGCAAGGCAGCACGTTCAGCCCATTCGCGGGACAATTGCTTAACTTGAGCCTTGGTGGGAACATCACCGGTCATCAAGAGCCAGAAAAGACCTTCGGGCAAGGGTTCAGCACCACCATCAGCAGCAGGCAATACCTTTTGGCATTCAGGAATGGAAAGGCCGCGGAAACGGATACCCTCATCAGCATCTAAGACAGAAGTTTCGGTGACCAAAGCTTTGATGCCACGCATACCACCATACATCTGAAAGGATTATAGTATATCGGTATATATTATATATCGGCGTTAATGGCCATAATTCGACATGGAAAGACCGACCATACCTAAAACTACATATAATACATCGTTTTTATTGATTCCACCTGTCTTCCCAAATCTTTGTAATACATTTTATCAAAGATCTGGCATACAATCGGAATGTCATTGGTATTTTTGATATTATGCAATTGTTGTAATGAAAAAAAAAATGACATAATCGTAAATCAATACATATTTGTTGTTTGCGAGGAGTGCGAGGGAGGAAGAACTAAAAACAAAATTGCATCAACATATAAGTCAATCGGTGGTTTGAAACAAAGTCAATGCATTGCATTCATCATCCACATTCCCATCGCCCCTTTTCTGGTGTCTTCTAGAGGTGAACATCAAGAAAGTGAAACGTTGTGTAATCACATGAAAATTATTTAGAACACGAAAAACAGAAAATGCACTTTTAATTTTAGCAGCGCTGCCTCACAAAAAGGCCGAGCGGAGGGAGGTGGCGGGAAGAGGAACCGGCATTTTAGTGGGTAGAAAAATAAACTGAAAGAAAATTTAACATTTTCATGATATTCTGTTGTTGTCGTCATTCTACTCTAAAGAATACGACAAAAACAAAATTATTCAATCGCTTGGCATTTGGCCATAATATTTTCCTCTATTGTTCTTGTTGTTGCCAGGTTTAACATATAAATGCAATGGCAGCGGGCATATGAAGGGGTTTTTTTTGCGAAAAATCTCTTTTTTATATTAAAAATAATAATAATTAGAAGACAAAATGTAGGGATGAAATTATCATTGAAAAAAAGAGACGATGGTCTCAGTGCTTCAGGGGAATATAAATAAGGAGTTTATGCAGAAGACGGTGATACATTTTATCGTATTACGTAATTATAATTTTACATTTTCTGAATATGCTTTTATTTCGTCATTAACAATATGTTGACATATTAACACACTCTCCGAGATATCGCGTATAATACTCACCATATCGATGGTAGTTTCACCCATTTTGAAGGCACCATATTGCTTCCTGAAGTTCTTAACGCGTTCTTGCTCAGCTGGAATTTTTTGGGCTAAAACTTCACGCAAACCGGAATCGGCAGTGAAGAAACGGGCATATTGGGCCAAGAAAGCATTCAATTTCTGTAAAGAGAAAGCAAAGAGAATATTAAAAATAAAAAATGGTTGGTTAAATTGAAATTATTTATTCTTTTAGAAAATGTGGTGGTGTGTGTACGCGCCTGAGATTAGATAATTCTTCGCTAATGTATATTTTTTTATTTTCTTCGTAGATTAGTAATGTAAGAATATTTAAACTTTAAATACATTCGTATACATTTATGAATGTATGTATTGCTGTTTTTATTGGCTAATCATTTGCTTTTGATGTAATAATGAAGGCTGTGTAATTTACTTGTCACGCTATGTCCATATTGGAATGATGCGACTGTTTCTGGCCTTCAAATTACAATCGAAATGCTTTCATTCAAAAGAAACGATCAGTAATTCTATTATACAGGGAAAATTTCTTTCCGTTTTAAAACTGATAAGAATTAAAAGGTGCCATCATACTACATATTGAGAAATAAAAACTTGGGCAATGATCCACCAAACCAAATACATACATACCATGTGTAGATTGCTAAAAGTGTTGAAAGTGGCGTGGTAATTCTATGTAACGTGACAGAATAAAAACTTATAACATCATAGACATTTTAAGAATTTCGAACATAATTCAAATGGTGACGTTACTCCAGAATCTTCGACATAATAAGAGGTCAGAATATGGCAAGTGCTAATAAACTGTATGCCTCTGTCATGTTAGTTAATAAGAAACGCAAATGCAATGATTGGAACTTCTGCTAGGTCCAGGAAAGAAATTTAATACTTTATCTACCTGAATACTAGTACTGCTATAGGAAAACAATTTAGAGAAAAAAAGAGTAATTTGCCCAATAGATTCTGATTTGGAGTAAGCTGTTAAAAACACTGTGTGATTCGGTATGAATTCCTCAGTCCAGATTTATATTCCACAATTTTTTCGTTCTCTTTTAAAAAATGCCTCCTGCATCTATATCGGCAATTCTTTTCTGTTCAGGCAAGTCTTGTTTTCAAAACATATAACGCCAATTACGAAAAATATAAAAGGAATTGCCTGAAAATTGCTGTACGAGCAATTTTTTCCACTTCCATTTCCCGTTACGTGTCCCTCCGACAAGCAGAGATTTGCCACAAGTAAACTTGCCTACTGTATACTGGGACATACACCTGTAAGTAAATAGCCGACATGAACATACTTAAATGTATTAACAGGCAGTTTCTGTATGTCGAAAGAAGAATATGTGCGAATGAAACACGCCCGAACTTTAATTTTCGAAATAAATTTACCTTTGCTTTTGCTTCAAAACAAAAAACAAATTTGAAAAACACACAAGAGTTTGGACGTGTTTCCTTCGCACACATTCTTCTTTCGACATACAGAAACAGGCTGTAAGTCACAGCGATTACGTTGACTAGGTCATGTCATAAGAATAAGGGCTCAGTCTTCAGACTTGTAAATATAGCTAAGGGGAGGAGCAAGATCTCTAGTATTTAAACAGCGTGAATGAATCAGTTACAACGGTACATTATCAAACAAGCAGCATATATTAGCATTATTTATCGTAAAATGATCATGAATGTGACAAGATTGGCTAAATAAATTAAATTATTATTTATAAATAAATCAATTTATGGGGCAGCATATGGCACACTTCATCACTTCGTCGTATATGAGATAAATCAGTTTGAATATAGAGCATCAAAAGCGTTAACAACTAAGAGTCACCGGCTATGTATGTACGATGATAAAGCGGCGTTGTAATTGAATATGTAAAATAGCCAATATTTGTTGTTAACTCAACTTACATCACACCTTTTTCCCAGTGAATGAAAATAAAAACCGCAAGCTGTATTGCTAGCTTGCCGCCGCCTAACCCTACCGGTGCACAGTGGATGCGGCCAACGACAAAAATCAAAAAAAAAAAATATCGTCATTTTAAACATTTAATGTTGCAAATCGCTTCAAAGCATTCCAAATTTTTCGAAACGCAACTTAATTTTTCCATTTTTCGCGGTTCTTAAGGAGGAAAAGAGAAAAAGTAGCTATGACGTAATGAAGAATTTAAAAAAAAATTAAAGAATATAATTGTAACCAAAATAATTAGATCTCCAATTTCTAGATTTAAAATAAATTTATATATGAAATTGTTTTTAGAGTAGCTATGATATTTAGGTGTATTCTTTGTAATTATATAAATTGGCCTCAAGATTGGCTTCAATTGCAAAGCAAATAAATAAAAAATAAAATAAATAAAATAAAAGCCTCACAAACATAACTAATTTTGAAGAAAAAATGTATTAAAAAATGAGAAAAAATAGTTATATGCTAAGCGAATTTATGAAACAAAGGACTATTTTTAAAGCCTTAACTTAAGTTGAACCATTTAGTAAATTGCCTAATGCTAAGTTTACATTTACAAAATCCCCTCGATTTCAACTGTCAATTCCATAGCTCAAACGTCAAATGAAATCTCATCTGGATTTCATTTGACGTTTAACCTATGGATTTGACAGTTGAAATCGAGTGTATTTCGTTAATGTAAACCAAGCATAAGCTTAATTTTTCTAGTTATGAACATTCCTCTAAATTGCAAGGGTTGTCAAATATTTTGGTTATAATATTGGTAAAAATGAAATCATTTAATAATACAGATGTATGGACTTCCAAAAAGTTTTAGTCACTTTCCAAAAATACGCAAGTATGGCCACTAGTACCAAATTGAAGCCTAGCGTCTGTAGATTTCAAAACTGTATAGACTTTTTGCCGAAATTTGGGGTTTTGGAAGTTATGACCAAAAGTTTAACTCCCTTTTTAGTTGCTGAATTCATATTTTTTGAATTTGTAAAATTATTTTTATTATCCTTTCTCACATTTATGTTCAGTAGAATGTTTTTGTGCTATTAGTGATTTATTTGATCATGGTAACTTGGAGCCGCACTGAAAACTCGCGATTGAAAAATAAAAGGTTTTGGGGGTATACATTTTAATAAATATTTTTTCATGTTTGGTCAAAACGTGGAAATTTTCCCCGCACTGAAAACGAAAAATACGTTATTACAGGTAAAAGAGAAAAAAGGTGATTAAATCTTATAAAATATAAATCTTATAAATACAGAAAAATATATGGCAACCCTAGGAGGCACTTGCAAAAGTGGACAAATGTCACATTTATTTATAAAATCCTGTTCTAAACTCTGTGTTCACTATTAAAGCCTAAACCGTTTAGAATTTGTTAAATATCAGTGAAATACATTAAATGGGCATAGAAATCATAAATGGGGTATAGCAAATCATGGACCAATATTGACAGTTTCTCGCGGGGAGGTTTACTATGCAATAACAACTCCTAGTACCGGATTACAGCGAATTCGGTTAAACAATATGTTGGCAACAGTAAAATACTTCAATTCAGAATGATTCGTTAACTGGGAACCACACAAAATTTTGGACCTAGGACTCCAATATTTGTGTTAGAGTATTTTTAGCCACCAATTGGTAAAAATTTCAGTTCGATATATCATCTAGAAGTATTTTTGTCATACCTTCCCATGTAAAGGCCACCACTGTGCGGTGGTGGTATCATTCATACATGTGCGAAGTGTTCTCTTAAACGATTGCAACAAGTTGTAATTCAAAACCGACTGGTGACGTGGATGTGATTGTCATCATCATTTGTTTTCATTATAAATGTAGATTTTTCTATTAAGAAATAAACCATTAGCATGGATTGAAAAATGTTATTTTTCCACCTAGGTATTTATAGTTCCTGGTTTGGATTTATTGGACATTAAAACAAAAGAAATGACAATTATGAATAATATATCTTGACATTATTCCACTCTTCTTGTTTTGATGTAACTGGACTGGCTACCAAAGTATGTACATCAATATATTGTGTCACTATGAAAATTGTATTCATACTGACAAAATAGGTATCAATGTTATAGCATTAATTGGCAAACCGAAACTTAGTTTGCAATGAAAATTTCTTGAAATTGAATACTTTACATCATGGTAGAACAAATACAAGGTAAGGTTAATACTACAACTCGAACAACAACCACAAAGGAATTTGTTTTTGTTTGTAACGTTACTGTCAGTTGTATTTGTAAACAAAACAAGGAAATGTCTATAAATTATTGGAATTTAAAAAACTAATAATTTTTCACATTTGGTTGAATATTTTGGAAAACATGAATGAAAACTCGTTAGATTTTCAATTTTTATGTTTCCACATCATTCCACTAAATGCATAAATTCTCGCAGAAAGTAGAATTCTTGCAGAAAAGTTTGGGGTCGCTGGAAATTCATAGAAAAAGGAGAAGCTGTTTCAATGTTTTGTTTTAGAAATCAAAGAAGCACATGTTTATTAGGGCTTTATTTTTTTCAATTTTAACAAAATACCTCACATATTAACAAACGTTGTATCGTCTCTACAAGCGGGGATTTACTGCGCGGCTTATCGTTCGAACTTGGAGGAGATTACATATCATTGATATGAAGAGGTGTTTCTGGGAAATGTTTTTTCCGAATGATATATTTTTTTTCTCCAAAAAAGATATGTCCCTAATGTACATCGAAATAGAAATAAATGTATAAAATGTCATATGAAATTTGACACTAACGTTACATCCCAGTTCAGTCAGCTGTGTATTGCTGCTACCTTTTCTTATTCTACCATGACTTTACATATACCTATACTTTGACACAAAGCAAATTACTCATGAAAGACATTTTTCAATTATTGCTGCTATTTGTTGCTAATTAACAAAAAACAGAAAGAAATTAAATTTGTTCATCTGTTTCCAGACATTAATGCAAAGAGTTGGTTTCTATACACAAGTGCACCTAAAAGTACATATGGGTGATTGCAATTTAAAGAAAACAGTTAATCCATCACATGATGTCATTAGAAACACAAGTACAGGTATATCTATAATTTTTCCTTCAAATTAATTTATAAATATGCATTATTTCTTCAGAATGATGAATTACATAGAAAAAACTGTCAGTTGAAATAATCACTATGTACTAGTAATAGACATTCCTCTTCAACATCATATTTACATTTCCCCATCTATCTCCAATTTAAACAAACAAACCAAAGGGGTGTTCGTTATTGTGGTTTTGAAGTTCAAGAAATTAACTTTTCAAACATGAAGATTGTGTGCAATTTTGATTTATTTGTGTTAATTTTTCCACTAAATATAGGAGTAGTAGAAAAATGATATGGCAAAATGAAACGAAATCACATGACGTTGATAATTAAATGATCACATAATACTTTGTGTTCATGGTATGTATACATATATGCGTGTGTGACGGACGACTCAAGCCATACAGCATTTGTTTAGCGCTACTTTTATTTAGCGTATTTTAGAAAATCTTATCTTCACAGTAATTTAGAACCCTTGTGCTGATTGCGTATCATTTATCAGATAATAGAAAATATTTTTTTTAACATGGTTGACATTCGGCGCTATCGAAAACATACTTCCTTGGGTTTCATATCAGTAAACGCTTATCTGTTATCGTTACCATGACTTTGTTGGAATACACCAGTATTTTCCCTGCGGTAGATAATTATCACTAAACTCCCAATAATTTTATGGTCTTGATTAGAGTAAAGTTATTGAACCATGATATAAAATGAAATGTTACGAGCGCTGCTACTAGTTTTATAGTTCCACAAGTCATAAACATAAGGTTATGTATTCAAATTAATCATTCAATTCACATTACGAACAAATCGTCCAGAAGTTGGTAGAAAGACAAATTTATGTAACTGCAAATCTTCACATTAGATAACACTGTGCAACAGTTTTAAGCTAATTTTGGGCAAACAATTTGAGCTGAGGATTTTTTGAAAGTACAGACGACCCAAACGAGAAAAACCCTTGTTGGGTGTTTTGTGTCAGATCCAGCTTGGATTTATTTTATGGCCCCATCTAAACATTGTTAAATATTCACTTATTAAAGCAATTCGGGGCTATATCTCTGAAACCTATATGAATCTTCATCTGACCTCTGAAGCAAATTTGTAGATAAGGGCAAGAATAAAATATTTGAGAAAATAGTAAACTCGAAAAAATGCATTTATTACCCTCAAATATTAAAATGTATCTAAAAATTCCATAATTTGTATACATTTCGCACCATATCTCCAAAACTGTTAAATTTTTCTTAATGTTTTCTTTTGGAAAAATATTCGCTGGAAAGTAATTCACAACTCTTCCTGCCTCTATCACGTTGTATATTTTTCAACGACAATTTATTAAACATTCCAATAATGTGGGGAAACCCCAAATGCGAGAATATACTGCTGGTGTGAACATTGTTTGAAATACGTGTTGTAAAAGATATGATACAAAATACCGCTGAAACAACATGATATAAACATTTTAGAGTTTCAGAATGATTCGAAGAATTGCCGAGAACATTATTTGGAATATTTTTGTAAAAGGTTACTTGGTTCAAATCCCAATAGCTTAGCTGATACCGACCAGAATTTGAGAAATTATGTAAAATTTTCTGTATTTTATAATTTTTTATGCCCTAGGTAAAGTTTTTCTTATGTGGTCTGTTCAACAGATAAGTTCTACTAGTTTAGGGCTACAATTTTGCTAAAAACTGCACGCCAAATTCCTACTCGCTTATGAGATAAATGTCCGATAAATGCAAAAAATGTAGTTTTAGCCCGGTTTAGATCAGGTCATAAAATCTGAACTGGATCTGATAGGACAAAAAACCCAACTAGGGGTTTTGTTGTCTCAATACTTTCAAAAAATGCATACTAGAAGTTGTTTGTATTTTCAGTGTTTCATAGTGTAATATGAATGTAAAGTTAAGATTGACATTAATCTATCCTTTTCAGTGTCAATAATAATTTCTGCCCATGTAAAAACATTGCTAAATGTCAAATATATTCGACACATGGACTGGGAGGGCTAAGTAGATAGAGGAAATACAGTAAATCATATTTAAATGTTACAAATATCCGACATCAGATTATTTATTGTCAGTTTTATACCAAACCAATTTCTATAACTTTTTCAATATTTTGTAATTCCATAGTAAAAACACAACGTGAATATCTATAATTTTCAAAGTTACAAACAACCTTTCCATTTCAATATGATGAACACACAACAGCGACTGCAGTTAATGGCTGCAGCAGATTGCATCGACATTTAATGACAAGCAAGTGCTGGGAAAATAAAACATTCTCAACTTCCTTATTTATTGTTATATGATTTTAAATAAAATGATTTATGAATAGCAGTAATTTGAGTTCTAACAATACGAATGTAAAAAGTGGAGAGAAGAACAATGTCAAAACAATAACGAGCAAGTTTTTAATGCGAATATTAAACAAAATGATAAAGAAGATGCGCTTATATCTGTGTTAAATACAAAGATTTTTGTTGACTGTTAAATATTTCCAACTACAACTATTTGTAGTACAAGGTTCAAGGTAACAAAAAATAATAATGAATGAATCTTTTCTGCCACCTCGAAAGTAAGAATCAATTGAATACGGTTCCTCTTAAAAAAGTTCATTCAATTTGAATAGTACCATTGGTAAATGCCCAGAACATGTCCATTGAGTAAGGGTGATTTTGGCCAGATTTGTGCGCAATTCTCAGAGCACTCTCTCTATATTTTTCCCCACCCAAACAAGACTCATGATACACAGTTGATAAGTGTTTATTTTGTTAGACGCTAAATTTATGTCTATCTTACGTAAGAAAAATATGAAGGAGAAAAAACAAAGAAAATGAAAATGTTTCTTTTATGTATTTTTAGATTTAAATACTCTTCGACGCCACCAAAAGAACATTTCAGCTACACGAAGCCATATATCATTTTTTTCATATACATATGTATACACTTTTTCTTTGTCTACTCAAACTTTGGTTAGCTCAAAACATAGGAAGGGTCGTATCGTACATATGTATGTCGCAAAAAAACAATAGTTCAATAACCGTAGCAATCAAAACAATAACATATGTATATGAATACATATGTATGTCATGGTGTCAACCTTTTCCCTTTGCCGTGGCAGAATCTTTTACTCAATTATATAATTAAACAAATGTCAAGTTGTATTCGTAAAAGAACTTCTAACCTTTAAAATCACATCGTTCCAGTTAATACCAGTTAGCACACTGATATTGACCCATATCGTTGTCTGTTTAATTCGATTAGAATTATTAAATTTCAATTTCGAAAGAAAAGGCGGAAAAAAGACAAGCCTCGTTCGTTGTGTGTTCTGCCCTCCTTCCTCTTCTTCCTTCTTTCACTGATAACGTGGTAATCAATGTGAGTGGAACACTGGCGCGCAAATTAATTGTAGTATATGCCCAGCAGTTATTGTTTGCCTTCTCGTCCACATAGTCATACCCATGTGATGCACACCCTGCACCCTGTAACCCTCAAAAAATTGCACACGCATTACCATCAAATCTTTAACGGCAAGAAAATAATACATTTGCGACTGGAAAGACAAGATTCATCAAAGTAAAGTGCATTAACTCAGAGAGGGGAAATGTGTTGGCCAGACGACAATTGTAAAAAATAATAATTAAAGTATAGCAAACTGTCTACAAAATTGCTTTTTTTTTTTGGAAGTACACTTAATTCAGTATTGCATTTGGAATATCAACATTACGAAGCAAGTGGAAAATTTACAGCCCGATCTCTCCGTGAGTTTTGTCTTTCTGCCGTTAGAACTTAAACGAGGAAGTGAAACAACTCACGGGGAGTTGATATTCATGATTGGGCTTGTTATTGTTGTGGAATGAGACACAACAAGAACCACCGTGAAAACACACCCCCTGATATACTATCAATGGCCCATTTATACAAGCATTGAAAAGAAGGAATAGAACACTCCATTCGTGTCCTTTTACCCCCGAGACCGAACGGCATATGAAGTACTCGGAAAGTGCACCACAATTTTTCCCACAATCATCATCACTAAGTGATGTCGCACTATGATCACCACGTGGGGGTTTTGAATACAAAAGTAGCCTCTTATCATTTAACTAAATTAATAATCAAACTCAATATATCCTGGTTGCTTATACTTCCATAACATTTTGATTTTACGGTGTAGTGTAAAACAAGTGCTTCTGCATCTTTCATTCTGTCTTATCAGTCAGGAATATGACGATTTAACGCATGATTTAAATCAAACATGTGTTACTGTCTGGTACTTGTATAAATATAAATAAAAAAGCTTATCTCTTGCAAGACCATAGTAGACAAGCTTACAAATTCTGGATCATCATATGAAGGTTGGAGTTATGACGAAAGGTTATTTTCGATGAATCCGAAATTGATTCGTAGGCTCATAAGCGGAAAGATCTACTTCAGTTTAATGGAAAGGAGCTACATATGTATGTATATGCCAACGATCATTAGTCGAAATCTATCTTCAGTTTAGCTGCAAAGACTAAAATTTTAATAGGTTTTCTAATGAGATAAGTGATTGAATCCGTCGTGTATAGTGTATTATAATATAAATCGCCTCAACACCAAAACCTTAGAATAAATAACGAAGAATAGCATATCCATACAAATGAGGTGGTTTTTAATGACGTCGACTCTCTGTCACATTTCTATTGTGATTGTGTTCATGAGAATTACATGCCAAATGTTAGCTAATGCTATCTATACACGAGCCCTCTCTTTTAAGTTCTTATCATTTTCCATAAAAAAATCAAAATATTTTCCTCAATCTGCCTACGTCACTACAGTAATAGACCGGAAAAGTGACGAGTGAGATATCATTAGAGATATGGCATATTAAAATAAGAATTCGTGTGGCAAATCTAACAAAAGCTATTTATTTATAAGTTCTATGCTATGCTTTATTGAAAGAGTAGTAATGAAAGTATTTCTAGAATATGCCAAATTATTAGTAGATTTTAGTTTGTAAGCACTTGCTCATGTATTGAACAAAGCCGAAATATTTATCGAAACAACATATAAAACTCAATTCGACATGTGTGGTGATGGTGATGTCATGCAATTTTTTTACAACCACAATCGTTACTTTAAAGAGAATATGAAGGCAAAAGCAAATGAACTTCGTATTTGATCGAAATTAATTTCAGGTAATTTAATGCGTCTGGAGTTATGGAAAAATTATATGGAAATATTAATATACATACAGATGCTGAATAACCTGATTATTTTTTATTTCAAAAAATCTATACATCATAGAAAGCTTCCAAACCAATTTATTGCAAAAAAAAATCTTAAAATTGTTTATGCACCTTAAAATTGAAATAAAATCTACTCGCTTAAAGTGTTTTTAGTTATCATTCCGCTTTTCAGAAAGATAACAACACAGCGCCAATTGACGCCAATGACCAAAAGTCATTAAGATAAAAGGCTAAAGCTCCGCTAAAAAAGATTCGACTAATTTTTAGCTTTCGCTGCTAACGTCGACATAAATCAAAAATTATATTTGTTTATTGTTGTTGTTTTGTATGCACTATTGTAGGAAAGTTTTTTTCTTTTCAACGAGGAGCTATAAAATTAATGTGATTTGAGTTACTGTTGACGAACGAATTACTTTCAGCTTTAACAAATAAATAATCTTGATATGTACTTTGTAAATTACGAAAAAAATCTAAGATTTTAGATGACTCCATTATTGTAGTATTGAAACCTGTTTTTTAAATGTAGGAAAAACATGTGAATGAAAATGATGTGAAGGTCTCATCAATTATAAAAAAAAAAACAGTTGAATGTGTCATGAGTTCAACTGCAATTTAAAACAGGTAAAATTAGTTTAACTAGAACATAGTGTCAAGTAAATCTGTTAAATCATTCAAAGCTAATTTTGTAAATTTAACATGGATAAAACAGTGTTAAATTGGTTGAAATTGTCAATATATATAGAGATATTTCTAAATTAGGAAAACCTTCTCCAACAAAGCAAAATTTATTTTCGTTTCAAAACCAGACCAGAAAGTGTACTTTGTTATCATCGCAGTTCAATCACCTCATTTCAGTTCAAGCAAACTTGTTTAGAGAAAGGCAACACTTATAAGGCACATTTCCATAATCTGAAACAAAATATTAAACGTTTGAAGTACCAGTTTATTTAAAATTAAATTAATAGCCTGTTTATATTATAGCATTTTGCAGGGTTAACCCTCATTATGAGGATTTATTTGAAATATAAGCAAATGAATTGGCATTTCACAAGGTATATCGAAAGAAAATGAATGCGAACACCTAAACTTTGATTTTCATGGTAATATTGACTTTGTTTTGCTTGAAACAGGCTGTAAATTATGTATAATGAAGTTTATCAAAAAAAAAAAAAAAAAAAAAAAAAAAAAAAAAAACGCAGTATGAAATATTTAAGAGAAAATGTGTCAGATTCTCTTTGTAAGTCCATATCTACATTAGGCAATTTTCAGTTTGTCGGCAAGGGTTAGCACATTCCTCACCCTCTCTTCATCAAACTGACAATTGCAGCAAGGAAAATTGCCTTATGTAAATATGGACTATTTTAACTCAAATTCCAGAAGTATGTCACCAAGATACAATGGAACTCATTCCTACTCTATGTAAGTATCTATGGACATTAACATTACATATTCCATATAACAAACTCCAACAGAAAAACTCCGGCATAAATAGAATACTCTACCTTGATTACAAAAATGTAAAGTTTGTTGGGGGGAAGTCCATACATCCCGAGATATGGGACCTTAAGTTCCGAAAATACCCTTGTTAAAGAAAAAATAAAAAAATGTTGTTTTCGTGCCCTAAATTGGCTCCTGTCCATAGGAGAAAGTCTCAAATCCGCGGCCGAAGGCCGGATACTTAGAAAAAAATTAAAATTTAAAAAAAAATTTCAGATTTTTTCCGTCAGCTGGTAAAGTATTCAATTTGTTCCAAAACTCCTATTAGAAAAACAATGATAGTGGCACTCAATATAAATGTTACATAAACATCTAACCACACCTACTCAAAAAATAAAGAAAAATCAAATAGGCAACAAATTTTCTTAGGCCACCCCATTATCAATAATAATAACCAATCCACCAACTCAATCAATAATAAGTGTCCTTAAATTTTAGTAATTTTTTAGTCTTTTATTTATTTTATTTTACGATTCTCATATTTTTCTTTACAAATTACCACCTGTCACTGACAAAGCAAAATAAGGCCCTTAGAGGTCATTTTTGGCCAGTTTTTGTTTTATCCCACAAACAGGATTATTTATAAACAAGTTGCAACAAAACAACAAAAAATAATGCAAGAATTATTATTTTGTTATGTAATGGGGCAGTGGGTAAACAGAAAAAGGCCGATATGAATTTTTTCAACGCAAGCGTAAAAAAGTCATGATAAAAGAAAGTGGCAGGCGGGCGGTTTATTTTTTTAACCCCTCAAATGAAATTCCCCCCACGGTTGCCACAGTTGGTAGAATATTACCAAATTTGGTAACTTTTTATAGGGTTGGTAACTTGGTAACTTCGTTTGTGGTTTGGTAACTTTTTTAAGGTTTGATTGAACAAACTATAAATTCTCTGTTCCAGAACATGCAAGAACCTACTATTTTTTACTACGATAAAATTTTTTCGAAAAAATAGTAAAAAATAAGTGGACTCTTGCAGTACTGGAACAGACCAAACATGTTTCCGTTTCTTTTATTATTTTCCGCATGTAAATGTGCGTCAAATTGGTCAACGGCGAGAGATGCAAATATCATAGTAAGGGTCATTCTTCGCATCGGTTATGTGGGAATATTTTATGCCTCTAACGAAGAGAAACTACCAAAACGTAAGCCATGTCGGTTCGGTAATTGGTAAAATCCTTCAAAATATGTACCGAAAGTCGGGCAGTATCCTTCTAAGGGTGCAATATCAAACGATTCTCGAAAGAAATGTTGTAACTACCAAATTTGAGCAACTTCAGTTGGATAATGTGGCTAATGGCTAATGTGGCGTTGTATGGTGGCTCAGTAGAAATAATTTAAAACAACGAAAACTTATTACCAAAGAAAAAGTCATGGGTTTCTTTTCTAAATATAATTTTCGGGGGAACATAACTTCCAGTAATAAAGATATAGTCATTATACTAACAGCATGTTTCTGTATGTCAAAAGAAGAATGTGTGCGAATGAAACACGTCCAAACTCTTGTGTGTTTCCCAAATTTGTTTTTTGTTTTGAAGCAAAGGTAAAATTATTTCGAAAACTAAAGTTTGGACGTGTTTCATTCGCACACATTCTTCTTTCGACATATAGAAACAGGCTGTAAAAATGTGACCAATTTTCCCGCAAAACTTTTGGTTCATTTCACCCACTAAATATTATCTGATCATAATCTTAAGGCAGGCTTTTTCTACGTCGTAAACCCAAACCATACGATCAGACCATCATTGCGACCCACATAGCGGCTACAAAATCGGATTAAAAGCTTGCTTTTGGTCCCTAAATATTTCATGATCACCCCCAAAAACTAATCATTTTTACTCTGGTAGGAGCTCGACGTCCGTACAATTCGTGACGATTACTCCACTATTGCGGTCTACACATACACAATTACAAAGGTAGTGGTATCACACCAAAGAAAATGTTGACATAACATATTCAACATTTTACGATACCACTACCTGGGTAAATGTGCCATGGGACTGCAGTTTGATTAAAAATTTTAGTGGACGGACACACAATTCTCAAAATCGCTTTATCTCGTCGAGATAAGAATTTTGGTGTACCACAGGGGGTCGGTCTACGATGAATATTTCGCGGAGATACATGCATTTTCTGAAATTCTTGATCCAAAAACGTTTTGTTTGTATACCTAACAGAGACCAAATACTAAATTTCAGCCATGTCGTATAGATACTGTGGCTATAACCTTAAAATGTCGAAAAACTGGAGGTTACAGTCAAATATATTCGATTTACAATTTTTGCAATTTTTTGTTGTCGTGGCATTTAAAAAAAATGTATTTAATGGACCCATGCAACCCTATACGCGAGAAAAATAAATATCTATTTTGATTTCAATATTTCATGCTAATCTAGAACAAGGCACATTTATAAAAGGTAGAGGTGACAATCAGCTGTATTTATACTTTTTTTTTTGTAAATTTGTGCTCTGTTCCAGAAACTGCAAGAAGCTACTATTTTTTACTACGATAAAATTTTTTTCATTATGTTATCGAAAAAAAAATAGTAAAAATTAGTAGATTCTTGCAGTACTGGAACATACCATTGGTTTTCAAAATTCAATAGGGTCTACTCATGAAATTTGAAACATCGAAATTTGCTACCATAAAATACTCATTTTCATCGTAAAGGTGTAACAACAATGACCTGCGACTGTACTGTATGCTTTATATTTGCATTTTGATTCAAATTTGTTCTATTTTAGAGGATTTTCAAAATGCATTTATGTTTTTCCTGAACGACTCCATTATTCAATATTTTATTTGACATAAAATTTTCAATAACAACAATGTTGTTTTTGAAAATTTGTTAGTTGTTGTAATTCATGCATTTACCGTATATAAATATGCCTAGATCTAGAATATATACATTTTACAGGGTTTCCGATGCATAGTTCAATGTGTAGCAAACGAAATGGAAAATATAATTTGGTAACTTTTGGTAACATTTTCGGAAATTTTTGGTAGACAATTTTTTTACCCAGTGGCAACCGTGATTCCCCCCCAAATCGAGTCGTAACTCGGCCATGTGTGCTCTCTCCCTCTCACTTTCCTCTCTATTGTTTTTTCTGGTAGAGAGTTAACATAACGGGGGAAATCTTATCATTTTTGGTCACACATTTCATGGCTAAAATCGTGGATAAGTAGGCCAACAAAGAGCAGAACTACCAAAAAGTAGTGTTACATGGCATCCAAATTGCACTTCACATTCATAATTATGTTTGTTAAAAAACAAAACTCATCCACGTTTACACATCATCATAATCGCGTACAAACACACACATTCACAACTGAATATATTGTAGAGTTGGATTAACCCTACTTTTCGCAATGTTAATGATTTCAACAAAAGGGGAGGGCAGGCAACATATACAGGGGCCGATGACTTTCTCGAACTAGCAGAGAGTTCAAAGTTTACACTTCTATGGTAGATTAATAAAAAATCAAGCAGAAGGAACACATTCCCGGGAAACTTCTTGGAACACATGGCGCTAGCCGGCAATGGTCTTTTATTCAACTTTTGGGTTTTATACAATGCGATTATCTTTTTCTAGGCATTTTAATCTTTTACAGCACACGCATGGCACATCACACCACTGCTCTGTCAGATCATTGGCAATCTTTGCCTTTTCCAACTACGACACACTCACACACCAATGAAATTATTTTAACTCACCTGAGCTTCTGGCAATTTACGCGTTGAAATACGGTAAAGCGACATTGTGTTCGGATCAGTATTATTTTACTTCCTACAAATAGACACAAGAAAAGAACAAGGAATCAAAATCACTTTCGCTTCACACAATTCGCGTGTTATTTTATTGTTTCTTCTTCTATGTTTTCTTTCAAAAAAAAATTATTTGAAATTACACGCTTGCTTTTGTTTTTCTTTATTTTGTAGACCACAACAACTGTCAAGGAAGAAATTGTTCTTTCAGCCTTTCTTGGTAGTAGGAGCAAGCAACAAAAATAAAAAAGAATGGAAGCACTCACAACAATACACTCTCGCACTTCTCTAACGATTCCGTTTGTCGTCGTCTGTTGATGCTCAGAACGCGAATGATGTTTAATAATGGTCTCATTCTGAATGTTTTAGCTCCGTTCATTCAATCATTCGCTGAAATGAGCAACGTCAATAGTTCAATTTGTTGCATTAACCTCAAAAACTGTTTAGTTCCAGCACTTGTTAATAGCCGTGGCACAATTAAGCCCTCGGCACATACGGTCCGTTTAGTGACACGTTGGGACACGCGTTGTCCCAAAACAGTTAAATTATATTTATCTTTAAAGCGCTCGGCACATACAGTCCGTTTAGTGACACGTTGAGACACGCGTTGTCCCAAAACAGTTAAATTATGTTTAACTTTAATGCGTCAGCCATATTGTTGTTTTTCAAAAAACTTGGCTTCACTTACACTTTTTTCATGTGGTTGTTGTAACGCAACGCACAACGCACCGTATGTGCCGCGGCCATAAGCGCTCGGCACAGTGGCGAGTGGAGCGTCGCGTTACAACAACCACATGAAAAATGCATAACCAAACTTGGCATCACTTACACATTTTTCGTGTGGTTGTTGTTTTCAACGCGCAACGCGTCGCACAACGGATCGTATGCGCCGAGGGCTTTAATGCTCCAGCCATGTTGTTGTTTTTCAAAAAACTTGGCTTCACTTACATTTTTTTCATGTGGTTGTTGTAACGCAAGGTTCAACGCACCGTATGTGCCGAGCGCTTTATCAAGGTAGTGGTATCGTAAAATTTTGAATATTTTATGTCAAAATTTTCATGTGGTTGGGGAAAATAAATAGTTTTTTTATAAAGGGATTTGACATTTCATATTCGAACAGCTGGGGCTAGATTCTTGTTCCATGAAAATTTGAAATGAAAAATATTTCATTTATATTTTTTTCATTTGACAGTTTTCATTTCACTTTTTCATAGAAACAGAATTGAGCCCCTGTGATACCACTACCTTGGTAATTGTGCCATACCAGCAAAAAGGTTGCAGTTTGTCCCAATTTACATTGGGCGAGTTTACTTGCGGCAATTGTCATTTTGTAGGAGAGAGAGGTGAGGCATATGGTAACCCTTTGCCTCACAGCACCCTCTCTCACCTACAAACTGACAATTGCCGCAAGTAAACTCGCCTAATGTAAATTGGGACTTTAATCAGGGGCATGGCACAATTACCCAGGTAGTGGCATCGTAAAATTTTGAATATGTTATGTCAAAACTTCCTTTATGTTGTTGGAGAAATTACAACAAAAATAATTTTTTATAAAGGGATTTGACTTTTCATATTCTATCAGCTGGTGTGATACCACTACCTGGTAGTTCTGCCATGATCAGGGGCCTATTAACGACATCGATTCGACAAAGATGTCAATATTATAAGATAGGAAAAGTCAATTGTGAAAAATTAACTGTAGAGGGAGTTAACCTCTGTTGCTACGATATCATAGCAACATTCTGTTAAACGAAAACTGTTACTCATTGGAATATTGACAAGAAAAACATTAAAACTCAAATTTTACGGCGTTGACTTTTGTTTTTTTATTAAATAAAAAATAAGAAATAGTGAAGAAATAAATTTCAGCCACAAAACACGACGTTTATGTTTTCTGCCGCGAGAAATGGGAATCAAAAACGATTGGCATTGCTGTTATCCATTCCAGTGAGTTGTGTAGCCATCTGTAACCAAAATGTGGAACTATTAGCATATGTTTTTGGAAAATGCATTTGTTCGGGTCTTTATTGCTATACGTCTTTGGATTCGATGGAGTATTTGCTCGTAAATGAAAAAATCGAACTATGAAAACCTATTCGCAACACCATCTGTACATTTAATAAGGTAGATACATTAAGGGCTGTTTACACCATCTATCAATGTCATATGAGCTGTCATTTCTTTAACCCATTCGACATTCTCTATGTTTGTCAAAATTGACGTCATCCATACAACTTTCAATTTGTGCGTTCATACCTACAAGTGTTATTTTCGTATGACATAACCTATAAATATAAAAACAGCTGTTTTTGTCATTGTTTACATTTATTGTTGAGTTGCAAATTTGCGCAAATTTTAATTTTGGTTAAAGGAAAATGAATATCTAGCATGTTTGTTGTGGTAGAATAGGTTTTTGGGGTTATAGAGGCATTTATGTTTTTGCCACAAAGCAATCATTTCCAAGACTGCTTCTTTCGACCAATCGATCTGAAAATTACATTATAAACACTCTTTGTTTACTTTTCTAAATATTTAAATATACATAACTTTCCATTTTCTTTTTTAAAAGATTTTGTTTTTTTTTTTTTTTGAGAATGCCAGAAAACAGCTGATAAATTTATGTTTACATACAAGAATGCCGTATCAAATAGAGCGCTCCCTAAATGAAAAATTTACATATGAGTTGCCAAATCATTTTGATAGATGAAAATTTTCATAGTGGTCACACTATGTGTACAACATTCGCAGGTAGAAAATTTGACATCTCACACGACATTGATAGATGGTGTAAACAACCCTTTAGCAATCTCTTACAACAATGTTATACTATGTTTACATTTACGAAATCCACTCGATTTCGTCTGTCAATTCCTTTGTGTATACGTCAAATGAAAACCCATCTGAAATCGTTTGGATTTCATTTGACGTTTGAGCAATGGAAAATAAAAAAGAATGGAAGCACCATGGTACAATCATTAAAAGGTAGGGCACAGCAAACATCTGATTACAATTTTTTCCTGAGGTCCTCCTATTGTGTCAAAACAGTTTTGACAAAGTTGACAAACGGCAAAATAAATTTATTCAAAATCAAAGTGGACAGATACAAAAACAAATATAGAAGATGTACAATTTTGAAATCAGAAATGACTTCAACATTGTCGACGTGTTCTTGCATTAAACAATGGGGTCAGATGAGTGGAATATGCTGGGATATGCTGTGGATATGTGTTGTGGTTGCAGCTTACCGATGCCCAACTTCCGTGTTGTGTCTGTTCGTAACAATAAATCTAATACTGCTAACCTTTGGCAGAAGTTTCACTGGGAAGAGTGAATTTTCGGACTGTTGGACCAAAGTCATTCTCCTTTCCAATTTCGGCATTAAAATCGCATAAAATAAATGTAATGCCATGGGCACGACAACAATCTTGCGTTTCTTCTAAGCGCTCGTAAAATATATCTTTGGTCTGTTCGGACAGTATGTGCCGGGGCCATTAGGTGTTGTTGTGGCGCCTTTCCCAATGCATCGTATTTCCTGTATGGCAGTAATATCGGTCTTGTATTTTTTAAGAACATATTCCAAAGCGTAAACTGCACGTTCTATGAAGATTCCGAACATTCCAGGTGCAGATTCGCTGTTTTCTGTTTTCTGAACTAAAATCTGCAGGTTCCCTATATATGGGGGCTATACCATAACGTGGACTTTATAAAAAATTTTTGGTGGAAATGTATTTTAACCTCTGCAGATACAAAATCTTAAATTACAAGGGCGAATTGGGCTAATACATTCAAAATTCCTGAAAGCGACAATTCGCGTTATATGGGGCTATACCAAAACGTGGGCATACATATGTATATAAAATATTTCAATTTAAATATTTGGCAATATTTCAAATAAACAAAACCTGTTGCATTTGTTATTAGTCATTTGAAGTTATAAGCAAACCGGCATCAGAGTTGCTTTTTTATAATTTCATGAACCTGCCCAACCTTCTAATAATTGAACCATGGGAAGCACTCACAACAATACACTCTCGCACTTCTCTAACGATTCCGTTTGTCGTCGTCTGTTGATGCTCAGAACGCGAATGATGTTTAATAATGGTCTCATTCTGAATGTTTTAGCTCCGTTCATTCAATCATTCGCTGAAATGAGCAACGTCAATAGTTCAATTTGTTGCATTAACCTCAAAAACTGTTTAGTTCCAGCACTTGTTAATAGCCGTGGCACAATTAAGCCCTCGACACATACGGTCCGTTTAGTGACACGTTGGGACACGCGTTGTCCCAAAAGAATTAAATTATATTTAACTTTAAAGCGCTCGGCACATACAGTCCGTTTAGTGACACGTTGGGACACGCGTTGTTCCAAGACAGTTAAATTATGTTTAACTTTAATGCGTCAGCCATATTGTTGTTTTTCTAAAAACTTGGCTTCACTTACACTTTTTTCATGTGGTTGTTGTAACGCAAGGCTCAACGCACCGTATGTGGTATCGTAAAATTTTGAATATGTTATGTCAAAACTTTCATGTGGTTGGGGAAAATAAATAATTTTTTTTTATAAAGGGATTTGACATTTCATATTCGAACAGCTGGGGCTGGATTCTTGTTCCATGAAAATTTGAAATTAAAAATATTTCATTTATATTTTTTTCATTTGACAGTTTTCATTTCACTTTTTCATAGAAACAGAATTGAGCCCCTGTGATACCACTACCTTGGTAATTGTGCCATACCAGCAAAAAGGTTGCAGTTTAATCAGGGGCCTAACAGCGTGTTTTTGTAAACAGTTTTTGCCCATTCGTTCGTCGATTTCATGAACGAAGACACAATTTGGTTTTCATAGCGGTTGACGTTTATATTCGTGTGACAAACAAATGAAAGCTTTTTATTTTCGTAATTTTTTTGGTTTTCGTAACAAAATCAGACGAACGAATACGTCAAAAATAAACGAATGGAAAAGACCCATCGTTTTGGATGAAAATTAAATAATTTGAGTAATAAATGGCACAAAACACACGAAAACGGGAAAGGAATGCAATTTTATTTATTTCCATAGAAGCACAAGCGTGTATGTAGATTCGTTTATTCATATTATCACAATTATTTTTGGACAAATTTGATTACATTTTTTTCTTATTTTTTGTTTTTCATCTGTTTATCGGGCTTGCCATCAAGTAACACATTTTACGTGCAAATGCCTATGCAAAATTCACAAAATAAGTATCATGGAAACCCTGAAATATAAAAGCTTTTATGAAATAGACGAAAGCTTTCAGATAAAAACGAATGGTTCGTAAAATTTTACAAGAACCAAATTTTGAACGTATACGTTTTAGTACGAACGGTCCGTGTGACAGGCAAGCATTTTTACAAAAACACCCTGTAATAACGACATTCGATTCGATGGAGTATTTGCTCGTAAAAAAAAATCGAACTATGAAAACCTATTCGCAACACCATCTGTACATTTAATAAGGTAGATACATTAGCAATCTCTTACAACAATGTTATACTATGTTTAAGGCCTGCGTACATAAGCTGCCTTGCCTGCTTACCTTGCTTACTTCTGATAAAAGAATAAAAAAGAAAAGGGCAACCCAGTTCGAAATTTCCTCGGCCTTTTTTATTCTTTTATTTTTGTTATGTCAAAAATAAAGCAGGAAAGCATGGTAGAACAAGAAAAGGTAGCAGCAATACCCAGCTGACTGAACTGGGTTGTAGTGTTAGTGTCAAATTCCATACGACATTTTATGTATTTATTTCAATGTTCGATGTATATTAGGGATATATATTTTTGAAGAACAAATTTATTCATCAGAAAAAAAACTATTTCCCATAAAGACGGCTTCATATCATTGACATGTAACCTCCTCCAGGTCCGAACGACATGCCGCACTCTAAAACACCGCTTATAGAGGCGGTACAATATTTGTTAATATGTGTGGTATTTTGTTAAACTTGAAAAGAATAAAGCCCTAATAAACATGTGCTTTTTTGTTTTCAAAAGCAAATTATTGAAACATCTTCTCTTTTTTCAATGAATTACCAGCGACCCGAAACATTTTTGCAAGTATTCTACTTTCTGCGAGAAATCATGCATTTAGTGGAATGATATGGAAACATTCAAATTGAAAATCTAACGAGTTTTCATTCATGTTTTCCAAAATATTCAATCAAATGTGAAAAATTATTAGTTTTTTAAATTCCAATAATTTATAGACATTTCCTTGTTTTGTTTACATTTACGTTGACACTAAGGTTTACAAACAAAAACAAATTTCTTTGTGGTTGTTGTTCGAGTTGTATTTGTTGTAGTATTAACTTTACCTTGTATTTGTTCTACCATGGCAGGAAAGCAAGGCAATCAGGCAGAGCAGCTTATGTACGCAGGCCTTTACATTTACGAAATCCACTTGATTTCGTCTGTCAATTCCTTTGTGTATACGTCAAATGAAAACACATCTGAAATCGATTGGATTTCATTTGACGTTTGAGCAATGGAAAATAAAAAAAATGGAAGCACTCACAGCTCCGTTCATTCAATCATTCGCTGAAATGAGCAACGTCAATAGTTCAATTTGTTGCATTAGGTCCAGCACTTGTTAATAGCCGTGGCACAATTACCAAGTTAGTGGTATCGTAAAATTTTGAATATGTTATGTCAACATTTTCTTGTTGTTGGGGAAAATAAATAACTTTTTTTTATAAAGGGATTTGATATTTCATATTCGAACAGCTGGGGCAGTTTGGCAGTAAATGTATGGGCCGCATTAGACTCTTGCAGGTTCTGGAACAGACCAAAGTATGTGAACAGAAAACAAAAAGAAATCGAAGATTTTCATTCATAATTTTACAACTGTTTTTGCAGTTGTCGTGACGCCTACGTCACACAGGTACGTTTTGAGTTTTCGACAATCAATACATCATGGTACAATAATACAGGTAGCATTATCATGCCAGCTGATGGTAACATAATGTGTCAACTGCATTGAATTGATGTCAAATTTTGACACCTTATGTTACCAACAATTGCCGATGCGGCTACCTGTGTATTTGTACCATGCAATACATTAAGGGGTAGTTTACACTATTGGTCTGTTCCAGTACTGCAAGAATCTACAACTTTTTACTATTTTTTCCGATAACATAAAGGAAAAAATGTTATCGTAGTAAAAAATAGTAGCTTCTTGCAGGTTCTGGAACAGAGCCTATATGTAAATGTCATATGACATAAAATTTTCCGTCGTTATATATTCGCTGATATGTGCAATATTGGAGATTTTCCTTACGCCATTTACTCTCTGCGTCCACACCAGCAAAAATGTAATAAAATTACGTCTCTACATTGCCTGCGTCGGTAGATATGGAATGTTTTTATTTAGTGTCGTATGACATTGATAGATAGTGTGAACTACCTCTAAAGCGGGGTACACACGATCAGTTCTGACTGTCGATTTTTCGAAAATATCGATAAATGTCAAACTGTCCAACAACCACAAAATATTTTGTGGTTGCCTGATGACTGACAAAAATGAACGGCCACACTGGCAAGCAACCGATTGTTTGAGCAAAACTGACAGTCAAAACTGATCGTGTGTACCCCGCGAAATAGTATTTTTACATGTAATCGAATTTAACAAACTCCCTGGGTTTCCAACGTCAATTCCATGGTATATATGTCATCCTCATAAAGAAGATTAACACGGCAAAATAGTTATGATATAAACATGGCCTAAACGCAGGATAAGGGAACACTTTTCGATTAAAAAGTTAAAAAACTTATAAGTTTGCTTGCTTCACGCTCAGTTTTATGTAACTGAACAAAAGCCAGGTACAACCTAATACAAATGCGATCTTGGATTTCTTTATCCTTTTATCAGAAATTAAAGATAGAAACACAATGAAATACGCCGCTTTATCACGCTCAGTTTCATGTAAAAGACTAAAGGCAAAGTACTACCTAATTCAAATTAACTAGGCAGCATTTAAATTAGGTAGTACTTGGCCTTTATGCTTCTACATGAAATTGAGCGTGAAGCAAGCAAGAAACCCCCATTGTGTTTCTAACCATAGGCAACCTAGTGCGAATTTTGCTCAGACGTTCTTTATTCTTTTACTGTGACCGAAAATATATCCAACGTTTCAGTAGAGTTGGGCGTCATTTCTGATAATATAATAAAAGAGCAAGGGCAACATACATCAAATTTTTCTTCCGGCAGCTAGCCGTCTCGGGGCTATGGTCCTCAACCCGTCCAACATCTCTAGCCCACAGGGCGAACACGAATTTGAGCTCTACATACACAACAACACTACATACACAAAACACCTGCCTTCATAAGAGGGTAACGATGTTTCTCCCCCACATCTGCCCGCCCAACCACGGTTTCCAAATCTCCTTCACACATACATTTTATTGGAAACCCCACAAACACACACACTCACCTCATCACCTTATGTGTTCCCCCCTTTAAACGAACAATTAAAACATATTAAATATTTTCTCTAGAAATCAACACATTTTACATTTATTTTTATAAAAAACCTTAAAACTAAGTAATTTATTTTTTTGTCTGACGTTTTAAATTATTATTTGAAAATCTAACACCAGCCAAAAATCGTAAAAATATCAAAAATGATCGTCGCTTTATCTACAGGAATTTAGAGCATATGGTCTGTCTTCTGACCACTTCTTAATTTATATCCCTATCCTAAGTGAGCTCGCTTAAGACAGTCTAATTGGCCAATTTGGCCTCACGCAAAAAAACTACTCTATATCCCCTGGCAAAATTTACGTTTTTCTGGCCAAATACCTCTTGTACAACACTTGTCCATCAATCAAGGAGGAACCGACCAAATATTCTGCTACACCCAATTAATTCACTCAGATACGATTTGTCCAGAAAAGTGGTCAAACAGATCGTTGGATTTGGTACACCCGGCCGTGGCTGGTAGTGGGAACACCGAGACTGAACGCTCTCCAGCCGGCAGAAAGACCAAAAGAAATATTTTTGTGGCACAATTCCCAAAAATGGTTTCCGTATTGACACAGTAAAATACCGGGAAACCTATATAAGAACACCCATTTTAATCTTTGATATCGTTGTTATGTACCACACACTCACTTTAAGTATTTGTCTCCACAAACAAACAAAAAGAAATAAAAGTAACAAAACGTCAACACTTGTCGAATTATCACCACTGTTTTTTTTTCTTGGGCTAATAATTTATTTATAGCAGGTAACCTGTATGTTATTCGGCCAATAGACAAATAGACCCTCCAAATCTTCGGAAGTTTCCTTTTATATCGCAGGGCATTTCCACAATTTTCCTCCAATTTTCCAATAATTTGCCAAAAACAAAAAAAACATTATACCGAAATGGCTACTTTTTTGCATAGTTGATTGATAAGGTAACTCCCGACTGAACACCCCTCCGATTTTTTTGTGTTGACATGGCAACACTTCCTTCTTCTCTACATTAGTCTTTTTTGAGGATCGCATGTTGTGCCGACACATCAAATTACTTTAATTAAAAAAGAATATTTTGGCGGAATCCACCGCCCATTTTAATTAATAAAATGAACTACATCGGTGAGTGTTGCATTGATCCTTCGTTTGGATCATGCTTCCTGATATAATAAACTGTACTAGGTTGGATACCGCCGACAACAGGGTAAAAATTTCCCTACCACGCAACAAGTCGCGACATTAAACGGATCGTATGTGCCGGGCCTTTAAGGCCTGGGTACACAAGATGCATTTCTGACATAACAAAAATAAAAGAATAAAGAAGGCCGAACCAATTTCGAACAATGTTTCCCTTTTCTCTTTTATCAGAAGCAAGTATCACGAAATTGTAGAGGGAAACTTGATCTAAGACCATGTTTATATTATAGCTCTTTGCAGGGTTAATCTTCTTTATGAGGATTTATTTGAAATATAAGCAATGGAATTGACATTTGAAACCCAGTGGGTTTGTTAAATCTGGTTATATATAAACGTACTATAAGAACGCCTAATTTCATGAAATGTTTTCAATGAAATCACTCTAGTGTGGACCGGGACTAACAACTCCTTCAATATCGATAGTTGTTAAAGCTGAGTACTAGAGCTGGCAAACCATCGATATTCCCAACATTAGATATTTTCGATATAATGTTTTAAAATATCGATTGCTATCGATATTATCGTTAAGTTGTCATCGCCATTAATTTGGAGATGAAAATGGTGGAAATGTCAATGATTTTCTTGAAATTATGCAAAAGTAGTTCACAGAAATGTAAAGGAGAATAAACAACTGCTTTTATTTGAAAAAAAAAATGTAAAAAATACATTTTATTTTATCGAAAAATGTGTACGTGTGACTACGGACTTACTTTCTTACACTCCGATAACATCGATATGCAAAACTATCTATCGATATTGAATTTTTAAATAATAATCGATATTATCGATAGTGTCATCGATTTTTTGCCAGCTCTACTGAGTACACATTGCCAGTTTTGAATGACAGCTTTGATGTTAGAGCTGGCAAAAAATCGATGGCACTATCGATAATATCGATTTTTATTTAAAAATTCAATATCGATAGATAGTTTTGCCTATCGATATTATCGGAATAAAAACCCCTAACCTGAAATCCATTGAAATAAATAGAAATTTCGCTGCTTTTCGGTTATGTGTATGTATGAAAGTAAGTCCGTAGTCACACGTACACATTTTTCGGTAAAATAAAATGTATTTTTTTACATTTTTTATAAAATGAAAGCAGTTGTTTATTCTCCTTTACATTTCTGTGAACTACTTTTGCATAATTTCAAGAAAATCATTGACATTTCCGCCATTTTCATCTCCAAATTAATGGCGATGACAACTTAACGATAATATCGATAGCAATCGATATTTTAAAACATTATATCGAAAATATCTAATGTTGGGAATATCGATGGTTTGCCAGCTCTATTTGATGTTGCTTGCTAGTGTGGCCGTTCATTTTTGTCATTCATCAGGCAACCACCAAATGTTTTGTGGTTGCTGGACGGTTGGACAGTTATCGATAACTGCGAAATATCGACATTCAAAACCGACAATGTGTACTGCTCTTAAAAGTTACAGAATAGGCCATGGTAGAATAAGAAAAGGTAGCAGCAATACACAGCTGACTGAACTGGGTTGTAACGTTAGTGTCAAATTTCATATGACATTTTATACATTTATTTATATTTCGATGTACATAAGGGACATATGTTTTTTGAGAAAAAATATATCATTCGGAAAAAAATATTTCCCAGAAAGACTTCTTCATATCAATGATATGTAACCTCCTCCAAGTTCGAACGATAAGCCGCGCAGTAAATCCCCGCTTGTAGAGGCGATACTACGTTTGTTAATATGTGAGGTATTTTGTTAAAATTTAAAAAAATAAAGCCCTAATAAACATGATTTGATTTCTAAAACAAAACATTGAAACAGCTTCTCCTTTTTCTATGAATTTCCAGCGACCCCAAACTTTTCTGCAAGAATTCTACTTTCTGCGAGAATTTATGCATTTAGTGGAATGATGTGGAAACATAAAAATTGAAAATGTAACGAATTTTCATTCATGTTTTCCAAATTTTCAGCCAAATGTGAAAAATTATTAGTTTTTTAAATTCCAATAATTTATAGACATTTCCTTGTTTTGTTTTCAAATACAAATGGCAGTAACGTTACAAACAAAAACAAATTCCTTTGTGGTTGTTGTTCGAGTTGTATTTGTTGTAGTATTAACTTTACCTTATATTTGTCCTACCATGAGAATAGGCCTACAGAGAGAGCTACTTTTAGGGGCCAAAACAACAACCACATGAAAAATGTGTAAGCGATGCCAAGTTTGTTATTCAAGTTTTCATGTGGTTGTTGTAACGCGGCACACAACGGACCGTATGTGCCGAGGCCTTTTGAACAAAAAACAAAACTAATTTTTACTATTTTTGTCGATATCATGAAGGAAAAATTGTTATCTTTATCATATCTGCAACAGACATTATTTCAAATAACAAAAAAAGACAAATATGTACATATATTAAAGATTGTATTATTTGAAACAATCAAAATTGAAAAAAAAAATATTTTCATTTGTTTTACGATTGTCCGGACGATTATGTCACAAGAACAATTTTTCATTTGGAATAAAGTAAGTTGCTTTCCGAGTAAAACGAACATTGCTTTATTAGTACATGTTTCATACGTATGTAAACACTTAAAACTAATATACACTGCTACTTTTTCATTAAATTTAATAAAAAAAGTTTGATTTAGCTTTACTATTAAAATAGTAAGGGAACAAAGCGATTACAAATGTTTCAAAATATTTGAAAAATTGCTGAAAAAATATGTTTTCTTTTAAATTTTAATTTAACACCTTAACGTTAAGCTGAGTACACATTGCCAGTTGGCCGTTCATTTTTGTCATTCATCATGCAACCACAAAATGTTTTGTGGTTGCTGGACGGTTGGACAGTTATCGATAACTGCAAAATATCGACATTCAAAAATGACTATTGGTCTGTTCCAGAACTTCAAGAATCTACTAATTTTTACTATTTTTTCCGATAACATAAAGGAAAAAATTTTATCGTAGTAAAAAATAGTTGCTTCTTGCAGGTTCTGGAACAGAGCAAATGTGTACTATACTTTAGTGATGGTATAACACTTAAAATCGATACATATCGAATGAGAAATAAGAAGGAAACTGTGTTGAGCATTGTCATGTAAGAAATGGTTTGTTTTTAAAGAATGGCAAGCGCGTGAGGTTTGTGTCTTTGATAATTTGGAAGAAATTAAAACAAAACTGAAACATAATAGTGCTGCCAAGTTTCCATTTGAAATTGGTTTATACATTGATGTTTTGTATTTGTATGAGCAGCGGCTGGATTCTTCTATGAAAACTTGAAATGAAAAATATTTCCGTTATAATTTTTTTACATTTGACAGTTTTTTCCTTTATAAAAGTTTTCATTTCGAATTTTCATGGAAACAGAATTGAGCCCCAGGCCTGCTTTAAAGTCCATTTTTATTATGCCTTTAAAAAAGTATGGAATAAGGTTCGCATTACCAGGGATTTGTTATTACATCTTCCATTTAACATTAACGTTATGTTCGTTATGTTATATAAAAATATGACAATATCGAGTCAAAAAACCAGTATTCCTCAAGTTTATTGAAATCTGATTGATTTGAATTTGCTGACAATATTTTCTTGCTTTTGGTGCAGCATACTCTCGGGCGCAGATTAAATTAAAAAAATCATAGCGCGGGCCTTCCTTGTATATTAAAAGGGATGCCATTTCATAGCGCGCGCCTTCTTTGTATGTTAATTTATCTGGCCTTTAAGTTTCGTGTCGTCGATTTACGTTGGGCGTTGGTAACACACATAAAACGTTTTATAACGCCGTCGTTCATATAAACATTTCGATCGGAACAGATTTTTGCATTTCTAATGCCCCATAAAAACTTTAAACGCGTTTTTCTCAAAATACCATTTTTGTAGTCGGCGTCTACGCTAACTTCAAGACGAATGAACGTATCTGCGTATTTTTTTTTTTTGGACTTAAATCAAACAAGGGAATTTTTTATAGGATGCGTTACTTTAAGCGAAAAGAAATTGTGGTTTTCATATAAAATTACATTATTGAAAAATATTTAGATTTAAAAACTATTATTCTTCATTTTTTAAGCCCAGTCCTTTAAAACAATTTGTTCCATACGCCACATTGTTCGTAACTTGACGAAATAGGGCAATTTTTTGTTCCACACGCCATCATTTTTGTTGCGGAACAATTAGTTTTTGTTTATTTTTGTTCCATACGCCACACGGCATGGATATGGAACAAAAAAGTTCAAAGTTGTTTTATTCCATAGGCCAGGCTTTATGGATATGAACAAAATGACAGGATTTTTTGCGTCACAAAGCGGATATGGAACATATTGACATCTGAAAACCGATTAAAAAATCTGAAAGAGCATGGTTTAAAATCTAGTGAGATACCTTCATCTCAAAATGTCAAAAATGGCGTATGGAACACTTAAGCTTGACACCGACGATATGTTTTATATGGTCTGTTCCTTTACTTCAGAAAATGGCAAAAGTAGTAAAAGTTGAAAACTCCTGTCATATGAACTGTATGGTGTCTAAAGTAAAGGAACGCTTTTCGAGTAAAAAGTGATAAAACTTGAAGATTCTTGAACGTAAAGGAACAGAGCTATAATAACATATGTCGGTGCTCAACATTTAAGGGTCTGTTTCACTATGTCGAACAAAAATGAAAACGAAAGAAAAACTACTAAACTCGTGTATGATTTTCAAATTTTTTAGTTGTTTTGAAGCAAAAACAAAGTCAATATTTCTATGAGAAGCTATGTTTAGGTGTTTTTCGTTCGCTTTCAATTTCTTTCGACATAGTAAAAAAGGCCATAAGAAAGATAAGGGACTGTTTAACTATGTCGAAAGAAAATGAATGCGAACGACACATACTCAAAGTGTTGGGTGTTTTTATTTTTGCGCACCACAGCTACTCAATACGAAGATGAGGTGTAGAGTTTGTTTTTGAGTTTGCCGGTTTTTTTTTTTCAACTCAACATCATGTGTGTGAAGCACTTACAATGATAAATAACCATTCGCTGTAGGAAACGTTTTGGTTTTTGTGGCTTTTGACCAAATATATTTTTATTACTGTGTAAATAATTTTTTGTCGAACATTAAAGTTTTCACTTATTCTTAAGGTGAATTTCAATTTGCACACTAACGCCATCCTATTTTGACAATTTTTTCGAACATTGTCTCGGTCCACACTAGAGTGAATTTCATTAAAAAATTTCATGAAATTAGGCGTTCTTAGGTCGAGTTCCCCACTATAGCAATTTGATAAAATTACTTCAATATGGAACTAAATTATTAAATCACTCTAGTGTGGACCCCCACTAAAGAAGAAGCATTTCGTTGTCTATATTTAATTAGTCTATGGTGGCGATAGTAGCGCTTGATATAGGGGAGCGAGCAATGAATGATAAGCATTTTTGTAAATAAAATCATCGAACAGATTTTCACAGGGTCAGCCTGCTTAATATTAAAAAAGTGAATTTTATATTAGGTATGTTCGATAACTCAAAAGTTTGTAAAAATTTGTACAAACTTTTACAAAATGCTGTTCGATAACAAACTTGTATAGTAAAAGTGAAATGAGAAGTAGTTGCAAGTACTTGCAAATACTTTTTACTTGCAAAGTTATAGGATGTTTATATTTGAGTTTTTTTCTCGGTTTACATGCTGTTTATATTATAGCTTTTTGCCCGGTTAACCATCTTCATGAGGATTTGTTTGACATACATATACACAATGTAATTGACTAATAAATTAGTTGTTTTAAAATAATAAAACAACAATAATGGGATTAAACCAGACTAGTTTGAAAAACAAAATTGTATTAGCTATCCCAATAAAAAACGACGCCACCAATTTTCGTAATTGACATTTGAAACCCAGTGGATTTGTTAAATCCGGTCATATAAATTTAAACCTACTATTATCTGCTTTTATGAGGAATTATCTGATGCCATGGGATTGCTAATTTAAATTCAGTACAATCTAAACGTTCTATAAGAGTTGTTATATATGGATTTATTTTCATCGTTATAGAGCAGTGTTATCGTGTTAATGAAGGTTAGATAAACTTGGTCGATTAACAGTTAAATTAAACTATTAATAACTAAAACGGTTAGGCCCTACCACAACATACCCACGCCTGGCAATTCATATACCTGCCAAGAGTTTTAACAACAAATCTAAGATTTGCAAATTTATCTATCGGAGAGCAACATACGTTATGCTAGGTTTACATTTACGAAATCCACTCGATTTCAACTGTCAAATCCATTGGTTAAACGTCAAATGAAATCCAATGGATTTCAGATGAGTTTTCATTTGACATATGCGCAAAGGAATTAACAGTTGAAATCGAGTGGATTTTGTAAATGTAAACGTAGTATTATTGAAATTAAGGATAATAGCTACTAAGTATGTAGCTACTGTTGGAAATTAGGGTAGTTATCTGTGAAACTTAAGCCGCATTCAGGCACCAATAAGTAACCGATTCGAGACTAATAAGGATATTGTATCAACAAACAAACATGTTGCATGTTTGGTTAGTAGAATGTTTTAGAAAAAATGTCATTTGTGTGTGTCTTTACTGTACTCATTTCCTCCGGATACCCTTGAATAAAACTGGAATTATAGTTTCACGTTAACCACAATATGTGTTCTTCTCTCGATTCTAATCTAGTCATAATGTTACAAATCACATTGGCATGGTATTAAAATAGAATAACCTTGATTTATTTGACAAGACAAACATCTGCAGCATCCTTTTCTTAAAAATAAACTGGATCATGGAATTTCTAACATCTGTCCTAGACAATGAAACTTTTGTCATTCAAAACTAAAAAAAAAGATTAAAAAAGTTGTTCGGACATTTATTTAAGAACACGAAAACATGCACCCATTATTCATCACGAAGAAGTGGTCTACTTCTAGTTTTTTTGCTTTTGAGAAAATTAAAGAATCTAACAGTCCCTTTCAACGGTGAGTGGACACTGGCCAGCTGTTGTGGTACGCTTCTTTAAAGTTATCTTTTTGAAAAGAAAAACTATATCACATTCTATTGTTATTTGATAACTATTATTTCTTTCAATCTTTTGTTAAGAAACACAACAAAGAAACATTCAGCAAACCGGTAAGAACTGTTAAAGAGTTCTATTGTGGCATTTGCAAATAATTAAGGATGGGATGTCAAAACAACTTTTCCGGATCCCAGCCGAAGCCTTGGGAAAACATTTCACATTCAAGGCCATTGGTTGTCCTGGGCGCAAGTTTAAAATACGTATTGTGTATAAGGTGATCACAGAATTGTGAATATTGCGAGTAAGAAATTTCATAATAGCCGACATTGCGAAGGGAATATTTTGGTTGAAGTAACATTTCTGAAAAAATCAATTTATAATCACATCTTCATAAGATGCAGTCTTATGTCTACAGATAGTATAAAATAGGACTAAAAATAAGAGGTATTAGTTCAGGATTTTGTTTTTTTTTTTCAATAACAAATAGCCACCTGAATGGATCTGAACTCCGGTTTCATTTTCAATTTCAAAGTTATGTTGTGTCCCATAATCGGACAGCAAACAACATTGTAAGAAATATAACAGTTCTAAACATTAATTAGTTTTTAAAGGAAGATATTCTACAAACCTTTGTAAAATATTCTACCCCCAAAAATGTGAAATGTGTTGGCGAAAAAAATCGCATTTAATTTTTGTTGCAAATATTGTGTTGCATTGGGCAGCCAGCCGAAACAAAGCAAAGCAACGAGCAGCTGTTTCTCACTTCGTTGAAGGATAACGCGTGCCAAAAACGTCAAACGCTAAACAACAACAAAGTGGAGGAATAAAATGTAGCAAACATACATACCTTATCCATCCACCCGACACATTAAAATGAGTTTCAAAATGATGAATTGTAGTCAATGTCCGATACAGAAGGAGCAACAGCGAGTCCCATACAGATCCCAGGATCTTAATCAAATGCCTGCAAGCATGTGTCATTTTGTTTGTGTGAGAATATCCCTATGTGTGTGTGTGTGCGTTTGGTAATACAAAATATTAGATATGTATAGAATTTTGAAGGTTTGTTTTGTTTTTTTGTTTGCTAAGGGTGCAGACAGAAGAGAAAATGTGTGTTCCAAAATGGGACACCACTAGGATGAAATTGAGAAAATGAATATTCGGCAACAACCACCACTGAGGTCGGTAGTGCGTGTGTGCAAAAGGGAGTCTGTAATTGACATAACAAAGGACATGCGTGTTTCAGCTGCGCCTATGATGAGCTGAATGCTGTTAACGATAGATTAAGGAACTCCTGCACATTTACCAAAATATGCATTGTTTTACTCAGGTCACGCTTAATATTAGCTTTGGTTGACAAGATAAATTAACAGCAGCTTTAAATGAGACAGCTAGCAAAGAAGTGGAATACATTTTAAGACAAAAAAAATGTGTTGCCGAAAAATAATAAGGTTGATTTTCGGAACAGTTTGTAAAGCTGAAAATAAAAAGTTATATGCACTAATCATTTTAGAAACAATATGTTCTGAAGAAAGCGAAAGAGGAGGTCACATTGTGTTATTCGTACCCTCACGGTTTTAAATGACTTTCCGCTAATAGCAGCAGAGATGAGCGATAGAGAAACAAGAGGTGTTTACAAAATCCAATTTCAGTCAATACTCCAAATAGAAAAATCTTCACCATAAATTACGGTTTGTGCTGCTCTAATATGCTCTGTTCCAGGATCTACTATCTTTTTAACAAATTTATAAAGGAAAAAATTGTCAAAATTCTAAAAAATGGTGGACTCTTGCACGGTGGAGCCGACTATATGATACCCTACACCAATGGGAATAAGTCAAATATATATGTGAGCTATATTCAAATCTTAACTGATTTTAATATAATTTGACACATTTATTTCTAGACCAAATTCCGATACAAGTTCCCAATGTTTTCCAAAAAATCTGAACCGATTTCGATATACAGTGGTGTGAAAAATAATAAAGACAGCGACATTCACAACTTTTGGTCGCTCCTAAAATGTATAAAATGGAAGAATTTGCGATGGAAATTTGTTTTTGAAAATGTACATGTATTGCAATAAGAAATCCCGTTACGATGTTGGTTTCTTTCTGTTTAGTTTTTATACAAAACAAATATTTTTCGTAAAATCCGTGATTTCTGCTGTGAAGAATAATAAGGACAGTTTTTCGTTTTAGTAAAAATAAATTGATATTATTTTTTTGTGATTCTTTCCTGTAGTAAAAGTTTAAAATGAATTAATTTCTATTCATTTAATGTGAAATCTATCGGTATTTTTTAGTTTTTCTTTGCAAATATGGGTAAAAATACGCATTCTTATCACGCTACTCGAGAAATCATTAAATGTTTACGTAAAGAAGGAAATTCATACAGAAAAATTACAGAAAAAGCTTAGAATCTTTAAAAACAATGGTGGAGGATGCAGCTAAGTGAACTTCAAAGATAAAAGTCGTAGCCGAAATCCAAAAATTGCACCTGTAAAAATAAATGCGTTATTCGATTATTAAAAAAGATCCTTTTACCACATCTTTACAAATAAAAAACTACTTAAATATTAATTTTGACGCATCAACAACTTCTAAAACCCTCTGTGGTTTTAACATTAGAGCTCACAGTGTCAGAAAAGTATAATTTTAATCAAATAATTATACACTTCCCACCTAGTGGTGTAGAATGGCCCATACAATCCCTTGAAATTGTCCATCAAATTATGGCGACCTTTGGCAACTTATACAGGTTGCGTAGGACGCGATACCAGTAGCGAAGTGCCAAAATTTGGTCAACTCGATGCCCAGACGATGCGCTTCCGTTTTAGAAAACAAAGGATCGTCTACAAAGTATTAATGACACTGAAACACTTTATCTGCCATTATTTAGTAAAAAACCTGCATTAAGTCCTTTCAATTTGGTCCTTATTAAAATATGTCATGAAGTGTCCTTATAAAATATAAATAAAATATGGTTACAAGCAATCAAAATATTTTTATAATACTTTTCTTAACATTTTAAGAAAACAATAAATTTTATAAACTAATGTAATTTTCACTTTTTTAGTCAGTTTTCAATGTAATCTTGGTTATGGATTGAAGTGTCCTTATTATTTTTCACACCACTGTAATTTTGTGCATTTATTTATAGACCAAATCCCGTCACACATTCCAAATTTCATTGAAATCGGGCATATATAGCATGTTTGATGCATCAAATACATGAAATCGGCCGAAAATATATGTATATGACAGCTATATTCAAATTTGAACCGATTTCGATATAATTTGGCACATTTATTTGTAGACTTAATTTTCAAATTTGATCAAAATTGGACATACATATGTACAATGTACCGCGATTGGTGCACCAAATACCCAAAATCGGGCGAAAATATATATGGGAGCTATATCCAAATCTGAACCGATTTTAACAAAGTAAACAGCCTTCGTCCTTTGGCAAAAAAAAATCCCCAGTTTTTATTTGAATCGGACAATAAATGCGACCTTTACTTTGATTACAAAATTACATGGACAGACGGACGGACATACATAAATCGACTCAGAAAGTGATTCTTTGCATATCAGTAAAATTAACTATGAGTCTACCTCGCTTCCTTTTGTATGTTACATACAAATGGACAAGGACATAATACCCCTTACCACAGTGTGGTGTAGGGTATAAAAATTCAGTTTCGAGAAAAACGCGTTATTAGTTGGAGATTGAAATTTGGCTTACCAACTTAAAAGTTTTTTACACAAAAAATAAAAGAACTACTTGGACCACAGTTTGCAAACATCTAGCCAGACATCAGTGCTAAATTTCTGTACAAGATCAAGCATGATTTGAAGTGTTTTAGGGCTTCAATTGTGCCAAAGCCATAGTAAATGAGATGTAACTTATTGAGTTTAAGAGATATGAGCATGAAAATTTGACACAAGATAAAGTAGATGTCGTAGTAGAAATAGAAATTGCTAACTTTGAAAACGTATTTTTTGAGTTATGCCTCATTATGTGATTCGATATCGAGTTGTTTCGAACCGAGTACTTAAAGTTGGGTTGACAACATTCGTTATCGAGTAAAATTATAGTGTTATTGAGCATAAATTTGCGAGAAATTACTAGTAGCTAAAATGCCTATCGTAAACCAACAAAATGAAACACGGTGAGCCTTAACTAATTTTAAATGGAAGGTGCTTACACCTCGGAAGTTTTTGCTGATTCTGAAACTACAATGCTCATAGATGAGAAATATCATGAAACAAAAAAAAAATCGCCTGAGGGATTTTAAAATAAATCGCGATTTAAGTTCACATTTTTAGGGGTTCTTTAGGTTTTCACGATTTTGCTTGGAAACCGCGAGTTCTATGTAAATGGCACTAAAGCAAATGTTGTAGCAGAGAAAATTCTCCACAAGATTGGCCTTTATGATATTTTCGTATATTTTACCGTTTTTAAGATATGGAAGTTCAAATTGGGACAATGCACTGACTGTATCACCCCCTTATAAAACAATATCATGCACAGTGTCCCTTAACTAACTTTTAATGAATACGGCTTACACATGGGATGTTTTTGCGGATTCTGAAACAGCAATGTTCATAGATGAGAAAAATAAAAAAAAGACAAAATCGCCGGAGGGATTTTTAAAAAAATCGCGATCAAAATTCACAATTTTAGGGTTTTTTTTTTGGTTTTCACGATTTTGCTTGGCAACCGCAAGTCGTATCGAAATGAGTCTAAAGAAAATTTGTAGCTGTGAAAATTCTCTACAAGACTGACCTTTTGGTTTTTTCTTAGGTTTTACCATTTTTGAGATATAGATGTTCAGTTCAAATTTTTAGGTTTTTATCTTAAGTCTTCAAGATTTTGCTTGGAAACCGCAAGTCATATCAAAATGCGACTAAAGAAAATGTTGAAGCTGTGAAAATTCTCTACAAGACTGGATGATTTATTTTTTCCTAGGTTGTACCATTTTCAAGATATATAAGTTTTATTTGGGAAATTGCAGTAATGACATTGTTTTATAAGGAGGCGAAACAGTCAGTGCATTGTCTCAATTTGAACTTCCATATCTTAAAAACGGTAAAATATACAAAAATATCATAAAGGCCAATTTTGTGGAGAATTTTCTCTGCTACAACATTTGCTTTAGTGCCATTTACATAGAACTCGCGGTTTCCAAGCAAAATCGTGAAAACCTAAAGAACCCCTAAAAATGTGAACTTAAATCGCGATTTATTTTAAAATCCCTCCGGCGATTTTTTTTATTTCATGATATTTCTCATCTATGAGCATTGTAGTTTCAGAATCAGCAAAAACTTCCGAGGTGTAAGCACCTTCCATTTAAAATTAGTTAAGGCTCACCGTGGAAAGACTTCATAATGTATTTTTGTTTAAAATGTAAAAATTGTTGTTTGTTGTCGGTTTATAAACGAAAAATGAAATTAGTAAATAAATCTCAGGATTTTTTACACAAAATAACAAGAAAAATTGGGAAAAGTCCTTTGTAATAAAATTAGAATTAAAAAAATATACACATTTATGCATTCATTAGCCAAAATTTACTGTTTGCAGTCTTTAAAAATGATTTGAAAAAAGTAAGCATTTGATATTATAGCCGCTTTTATAAGTGAACAACATTTAATAGAATATCTCCGCCCTTGTTAACCAAAGGAAAGATTCTCTCAGAGAGGCTAAGCAGAAAACCCACCAAATTCTCTCTCATTTATTTTGAGAGAGAACTATTAAGGTTGATGTATTAGCAATGGTGCCCGGACATAACTCCCACGGACATAACGTCCAACATGATTTTGGGCGTTATGTCCGCTGCGCTTTGCGGACATAACTCCCAAAATTCGTTATGTCCATGACTTTTTTCTTAATTTATAAATTATTTCTTTGCTTAATTTTGATATTTATAGCTATAATTTTTACAGTGTTTTATTTAACTTGCTTTGGTCCGTTTAGTTCAAATCTGCTAACTCATTTTTAACACAGTTGCAGTTGTAGATGACAATACATGAATATGGAATCAAAACCAATATTGGTCCGTTTTATAGTGTTTTAACGGTGTTTTATTTATATTGCATTTCAAATCTGGTAAATCAATTTTGACACAGTTGCAGCTGACCAATCGGACTAAATTTTTTAAATCTTTGCACACTTCTCAGATTTGGATGACAATACATGAATATGAAATCAAAACCAATATTGGTCCATTTTTACAGTGTTTAATCGTTTTTTATTTTTAAATGTTAGAGTAGAAGTTAGAATTTATACATTTGAGAAGGCCTAATTTAAAAACGAAATCATGCCCGAAATTATGTATGTAGCAGTTCGGAGAAGTTTTAAATTTTGAAAATATTTGTTAAGAAAATCGCGCGAAAATATGTATTTCAAATTCGCGCGATTTTTTTCAAAAATATTTTCGAAAGCAGCGCTTTTTGTTTTTGTGAAAATATTTTTGCCTAAGGCGCTTTTCGTTTTTCAGAAAGTATTTGCGAATTTTAACAAAAACTTTTTATTTTCTTACTTTCCTGTAGGCAGAATTTTTCGTTTAAAATAGGTTTGAAGGCAAATTTTGATTACAGTTCGATTCGTATTGGCTACTACTTATTTTGTACTTAATTTTCCTAAAAATTTAAATCAATTGTGAATTATAATAACTCATTATTATATAAAAATTATATAAAAAATGACTTAAATTTTAAAATTTATAAAAACCACTTAAATTTTAAAAACGGACATAACTCCCATTGGGACTTATGTCCGCTAAGGGGGGTCGGGGGGTCACGGCACCATTAGCAATCTGTTACAACAATGTCAAAAAGGCTTTGTAAACATACATATTTTTTTAGCACTACTTCATTCCGAAATTATAATTCAATGTATTGTTCAACAAATTCCACAAATATTTACATTTTCTCATTCATAATTTTATTTTTTCTTAGTTTTTGTTTTAAAATAAACACATTTTTGGCGTCTACCTTCATAATGTTGCTTGAAGATTACCTGATCGAATGCCGGTTTATCGTGCCGAAAACTTATTCACCAGCAAATTATCGATCGAATAGAATCACATAATTAGGCCCCTGATATTGTTTTCTGTATATTTAAATCAGAAGGTAGCCAGGGAGTAATACTGGGGCGAACAGTGCTATGCAGTGATCGACGCCAGTAGAGGGTCCGGCAGATCGCCAAAAGAACACCAGGAGGCCATCGAAAAAACGATCGGCGACAAAATATTGGATCCCGTCCTGAGAAGTAGCCCAATAAACATAATTAGCAGCGAACTCAAGGGGGACTTCCTGTCGTTCCACTTGGGCCCAAAAGCAAAACCGACCGCTCTCGAGGAGGTTATAAGTGGAGTAACCACCCCTTGGGAAGGCGGTAAATTGAAGCTGGTGAGGAAGGAGAACGTACCTCACCTGACTAAAGCGGCAGTCTTCGTAAAAGGTTACGGCTGCAAGTTGGAGACAGAACGCGTGCTCGAAGTCTTTGAAAAACAAAATGAGACTTTGGAAGTGAAGAGGTGGGAAGACTTCCACAGGGAGGAGAAAGAAGATGACACTCTCCTTGTGGTGGGACTTGACGACATCTCACTAGCCAGTCTCTCAAAGACGAAGGACAGGGCGTTCTATATCTGCAACGCAGTCACCTTCAAGACTGGGAGGGCAAGAGTCGGAGAGGAGGAAGATGCCCAACCACCTTGCCGGGAGAAAAACCTACCGAGCGAAGACACAGAGGGAGACGAACCCATCAGCGCCTCCCAAGAAAACCGTCTACTGGACGACCAATGATTGAGGTCATCCAGATCAACCTCCAGATCAAGAAAAAGGTCTCTGGATTAACCCATATAAATTATCAACTTTTCTACGCTAGTACAGGTACCCGCCCGAGGACCTGTGTTATAGTCTATAAAAATTTATGCTTTCTTTTCTCTTCAGAGTTGTCATCGTCGAACGCCACGGTATTGAAGCAAGGGAATGGTAATATATACCTAGCGTCTATATACCTACCGTTCGACTCCCCGACATTACCACCTACGTCGGAATTGCAGCAGCTGGTGAGGAAAATCAAGCAAACAGGTAACGAAGTACTAGTAGGTAGCGATGCTAACTCACACCACATTTCGTGGGGTAGTACTAACACTAACAAAAGGGATCAAGCCCTTCTAGATTATTTGAATACTAACGACCTAATAACTCTTAACGTAGGAAATAAACCTACTTCTATTAAAAGAATTAGGGAGGAAGTACTAGATATAACAATATGTTCAGAAAACCTAATAAACGAGGTACATGACTGGAGGGTCTCAGATGATCACTCCTTCTCTGACCACAGGTATATTAGGTTCAAAATATCAAGGCCACCGCCAAACCCGATAACATTCCGTAACAAATCCAAAACAAACTGGACCAAGTTCGGAATTAAATTAAGGTACAGACTAGGGCAAGGAGAAGATGAGGAATGCCTAAGTAAAGAGGACATTGAGAGTAAAGTCAACAAATTAGCCGAAGCCCAGGTAAAGTCTTTCGAGGATAGTTGTACCCTACGAGAAAGGAAGTCTGCCTACGAAAAACCCTGGATGACAGGGGAAATTCGTAACAAAGGCAAAGAGGTCCGTAGACTTTACAATAGGGCAAAACGAAAAAAAAAAATAGACAGCTCTATGGTTAAGCAAGCCATAATGAGCTTCTCACCAAACAAAGCAACAGGACCTGACCAGATCTTCCCGGCCTTACTTCAAAGGGAAGTGAACTACATTTCGTCCAAGCTGGTCAGAATTTTCAACGCGTGATTAAAATTGGCGTATACTCCTATAGCCTGGCAGGAGGCACGGGTGGTTTTTATACCCAAACCAGGTAAGGCAAGTTACGCAGTACCAAAATCTTATCGCCCGATAAGTTTAACAACTTTTTTACTCAAGACAATGGAACGGACAGTCGATACCATGATCAAGAGCAAAATCCCCAACGACATGTTGAAATATAAACAACATGCATACGTGAACGGTAGATCAGTGGAAACCGCATTACATGAAGTAGTACACCACATAGAGAGGACCTTCGAAATGAAGATGTACACACTCGCAGTTTGCATCGACATAGAAGGTGCTTTCAGCAACGTCAGCACGGAAACGCTGATCCACTCCTTAGACGAATTTCGTGTAGACAGAACGCTGAGGAACTGGATAGACGACATGCTAAGGAACAGATGGATAAACTGCGCGCTACATGACGTAACAAGAAGAGACAAAGTAGGGCAGTGAACGCCACAGGGGGGGGGGGGGGGGATTTTATCGCCGCTTCAGTGGGTCACTACCATAAATAGTCTACTAAGGTCCTTAACCAAGGAAGGACTTGAACCAGTCTGTTTTGCAGACGACGTTATAATACTTCTAAGGGGAAAGAATCCAAATCTACTTTGCAGGAGAGCCGAAGAGGCTCTAAATATAGCTTACAACTGGGCTAGACCAAGAGGTCTTAATGTTAACCCGGAAAAAAAAGAGTTATGTCTTTTCACTAGGAAAACGAAATTGGGCTCCGTTGAGGAACCAGTTTTTCCTGAATAAGGCATTAACTATATCTCCAACAGTTAAATATCTGGGGGTAATTCTAGATAGGAAACTCAAATGGGAAGACCATATTCAGGAAAGGGCTGCCAAAGCACACAGATGTTGGTCAACTTGTAGAAGGGCTATAGGCTCAAAAGAAGCGTAATAAGACCGATTCTTACTTACGCATCTGTTGTATGGTGGACAGCTATGGACAAAAAGTACAATGTGGAAACATTGCTAAGAGTCCAAAGAATGTGCTGCCTAGGTATTAGCGGGGCGATAAGGACTACACCAACTAGGGCTTTGGAGACAATTCTATTTGTCCACCCGATAGAAATACAGGTATGGTATGAAGCAGCCATCGCGGCTATAAGACTGAAAGCGATGAGCGAGTGGATCGAAAGAGACCACCAAACATACCACCAATGCATATTACGGTTCACAACGGGTGAATCTATAAATCAAATAGTATCGGACCGGATACCAGAATCAAGTGAAGTAGCTCTGTGTGAAGTTCTAATACCGGACAGAGATATGTGGATCGATGGATCCCTTGCACAGATTCCCGCTGGAAGCCGCGGGTTTACGGACGGGGCTGTGTTAGGGGGGAGAATGGGACTGGGTCTTTATATCGTAGACACGGAAACGAGGATCTCCCTTCGTCTGCCGGATCATAACACGATCCTCCAGGCCGAAATCCGAGCTATCACAGAATGTCTGAACTGGTTTAAAACAAATACAAGGCCACTCGCAGTTAACATCCTTTCGGATAGTAAAGCAGCAATTAAAGCTATAAAAAAACTGTCTTAGAGTGTAAAAATTCAATGAACGATTATTCCCATTACGGCTCGGTAAACATTATATGGGTACCAGGACACATAGGGATTACGGGAAACGAAGTAGCAAACTCCTTAGTAAAACAAGCCAGGGAGCTACCTACAGTAAGTCTAGACAATGCCAAACCTTTAAAGGCGGCGCGTATAGAACTAAAAGCTTGGGCAAAGAATGCTCATGTATCCCTATGGAATAACCAGGAAAAGGGAAAAACTACAAAAATCCTATGGGGAAACCCAGACCAGGACAAAACAAGTGACCTCCTAGTGATGAGTAAAAAGGATATCAGTAGACTGATCGGTGCCCTCAGAGGGCATCTAGGACTACAAGCGCATCAGCACAGGATAGGCTGTGCAGAGAATAGTGAATGCAGGGCATGTGGCGAGGACAACGAAACGTTGGAACACTATCTCTGCCACTTCCAGGCTTTCACAAACTTGATAACTCAACTAATGGGAAACGACATAATTACAGGACTCGACCATATCAAGGACATCGGGTTCAAAAACTTGAGGGACTACGTCAATGGGACGGAACTCCTAAACTAACAACAACAACTTCCAGGACACATAAAATTAGAGCGCACAACAAGCCTCTTCTGGCTTAAGTGTATGACCTTTCTTTTTAAGGACATATGGTGATCTTGAATCGCCCCTCTTCTAAACCTAACCTAACCTAAATCAGATTTGATCAAAATAATCAAGGCTTCTTGTCAGCATAAAGATGATGCATAGAAAATCGAACGGAATCTGTTTTATGCTGATTTACTAGACCCTTCGTTTTGACTCAAAGAAAAAAACTTTTCTCTGATAATTGTGATACATTTCTACAAGTGTCTTCTTTTTCCGACCCTTATTGCCAAGGCAAATTTATAGAAGGTATATGCATGAATTACAACAACTAACAAATTTACAAAAACAACATTGTTGTTATTGAAAATTAATTGTCAAAAATAAATATTGAGTAATGGGGTCGTTCCAAAATTTTTTTCAGGAAAAACATAAATACGTTTTGAAAATCATCTAAAATAGAACAATTTTGAATCAAAATGTAAATATAACGTATTCAGAACTCTCGTAGGCAATTTTTATTACACGTTTATGATGAAAATAAGTATTTTTCGGTAGCAAAGTTCGAAATTTCAAATTTCATGATTAGACCCTATTACATTTTGAAAACCAAATTTACAAAAAAAGTAAAAATACAGCTGATTGTCACTTCTACCTTCTATAAATGTGCCTTGCTTATTGCAAATTGAATGAAAAGAATTTTCAATTATCCTTTCTTCCAGGAAGAAACCCGAATAGAAAGATTTAATTAAAACCAAGAAGGATGCAACAACAATTCTTGTCTAGTGACAGAGTGCACAAAAAATGGCGTTGATGGATTTGGCAAACATCAAGCATTTCGCCATTTCCCAAAATTCTAACATTTTCCGGTAGATGCAAAAGGCTTTAGTTTCAAAGGCAGTTTTTGTTTCATTGCTGCCACATGTGGTATGCAATACTGGCCGCCGCATTGACTGGATGGATGACTGCCTGTTGCATGAACAAAAAAATTGTGCATATTTTTTCATATGTCTGGCATTTTTGAGTTGCATGGAGTATGAAAAAAAAGTTAAGATGAACAGTGGTGGCCAGCTAATTAGGGACACTATGTTGAGTTTAACAGAATACTCGATTTCATTTAAAACCAGTAATACTCTAGACAGACGGCAGAGTTAATTTGCATTAAAAATGTCCTAATTTGAATTAATTTTTCACCCTGACAGACGATAGTTTCTGCATTTATGAAACAGCTGTTTGTGTTGTTTATTTGTACCCAGCAGACCATTTCATAAAGTTTTACAAAAGTTCGCCAAAATATGCGAAACAAATACACTTTCTACCATTGACCCTTTCACCACGATAATGCAAAAATAAATTTAATTTATTCGCGATATTTTTGAGTCCTTTTAATATTAAAAAATGTCGCAAAACTCTAAAGGAACATTTGAGGAAGATATTATTTTCGATAGAATTGGTATGGTGGGTAATAAAAATTTTTGTGAAAATAAAAATTTTAAAAACAGATTTGTTAGAAGGCGTTAAAAACGATTAGGTGCTATTCTACTCGCGAAAGACCACTACTTATTTTCAAGAAACGCGAAAATTGCTGATTTGCTTTTATTTTTTATTTTCTTAAACATGGAAATTTGACAAAAGGCAATTGATTTTCAACAGCATTGCCATATTGAAATTGCTAAATTCAGTTTAAATTTCCTTTGATTTTGTGCATTAAGAATGTGGATAATGCACGAATTAATTTGAATTAAGGCAGTTAATGCAAATTAACACTGCCGTCTGTTTAGGGTATTAGGAAGGGATCAAAGACGGGCGGGGCCGACTATATAATACCACTGTGAATATGTAAAATATATGTATATGGGAGCTATATCCACCCCTGAACCGATTTCGATATAATTTGGCACATTTTTCTAGATCGAATTCAGTCACACATTGCAAATTCCATCGAAATCTATATATATAAAAGAGTAGTGAGGTGAGTGACTGACTGACTGACTGACTGATTCATCAACGCCCAGACGAAACGGCTGAAGCTAGAAACTTGAAATTTTGGGTGTAGGTTGCTGTTGGTGTGTAGGGGTGAGATAAGGCTGGGTTTTTGGAAATTCGACCTAGAAGTGTACGAAAAGTACTAAAAGGTACTAAATATGGTACCCTTGGTATTAGGCAAACGGGAAGAGCTAGAATTCTGAAATTTGCAATGAGGGTAACTGATGGAGAGTTAGAAAGATGTACCAAAGGGTTTTTGGAAATTCGAACTACAAGGGTACGAAAAGTACTAAATGGTACTAAATTTAGTACAATTTGGATTTGGGTGAACGGATAGAGCTGGAATACAAACATTTGGAATGAGGGTCACCGATGAAGAGTAACAATGAAAGGTTTTTGGAAATTTGAACTATAGGGGTACGAAAAGTACTAAATGGTACTAAATTTAGTACAATTTGGATTTGGGTGAACGGATTGAGCTGGAATCTTGAAATTTGTAATGAGGGTCACTGATGGAGAGTAACAAAGAAAAGTTTTTAGAAATTCGAACTATAAGTGCACGAAAAGTACTTAATGGTACTAAATTTAGTACAATTTGGATTTGGGTGAACGGATAGAGCTGGAAACCTGAAATTTGAAATTAGGGTCAGTGGTGGAGAGTAACAAAGAAAGGTTTTTGGAAATCCGAACTATAAGTGCACGAAAAATTCTAAATGGTACTAAATTTAGTACAATTTGAATTTGGGTGAACGGATTGAGCTTGAATCCTGAAATTTGTAATAAGGGTCACTGATGGAGAGTAACAAAGAAAGGTTTTTAGAAATTCGAACTATAAGTACACGAAAAGTACTAAATGGTACTAAATTTAGTACAATTTGGATTTGGGTGAACGGATAGAGCTGGAATCGTGAAATTTGGAATGAGGATCACTGATGAAGAGTAAAAATTAAAGGTTTTTGGAATTCGAACTATAAGTGTACGAAAAGTAATAAATTGTACTAAATTTAGTACAATTTGGGTTTGGGTGAACGAATTGAGCTGGAATCCTGAAATTTGGAATTAAGGTCACTGATGGAGAGTAGAAAAGAAAGGTTTTTGGAAATTCGAACTATAAGTGCATGAATAGTAATAAATGGTACTAAATTTAGTACAATTTGGATTTGGGTGAACGGATAGAGCTGGAATACAAACATTTGGAATGAAGGTCACTGATGAAGAGTAACAATGATAGATTTTTGGAAATTCGAACTATAAGGGTACGAAAAGTACTAAATGGTACTAAATTTAGTACAATTTTGATTTGGGTGAACAGATTGAAATACAAACATTTGGAATGAGGGTCACTGATGAAAAGTAACAATGAAAGGTTTTTGTAAATTCGAACTATAGGGGTACGAAAAGTATTAAATGGTACTAAATTTAGTACAATTTGGATTTGGGTGAACGGATAGAGCTGGAATACAAACATTTGGAATGAGGGTCACTGATGAAGAGTAACAATGAAAGGTTTTTGGAAGTTCGAACTATAAGGGTACGAAAAGTACTAAATGGTACTAAATTTAGTACAATTTTGATTTGGGTGAACAGATTGAGCTGGAATACAGACATTTGGAATGAGGGTCACTGATGAAGAGTAACAATGAAAGGTTTTTGTAAATTCGAACTATAGGGGTACGAAAAGTACTAAATGGTACTAAATTTAGTACAATTTGGATTTGGGTGAACGGATTGAGCTGGAATCCTGAAATTTATAATGAGGGTCACTGATGGAGAGTAACAAAGAAAAGTTTTTAGAAATTCGAACTATAAGTGCACGAAAAGTACTAAATGGTGCTAAATTTAGTACAATTTGGATTTGGGTGAACGGATAGAGCTGGAATCCTGAAATTTGAAATTAGGGTCAGTGGTGGAGAGTAACAAAGAAAGGTTTTTGGAAATCCGAACTATAAGTGCACGAAAAGTTCTAAATGGTACTAAATTTAGTACAATTTGGATTTGGGTGAACGAATAGAGCTGGAATCCTGAAATTTGAAATTAGGGTCACTGGTGGAGAGTAACAAAGAAAGGTTTTTAGAAATTCGAACTATAAATGCACGAAAAGTACTAAATGGTACTAAATTTAGTACAATTTAGGTTTGGGTGAACGGATAGAGCCGGATTCCTGGAATTTGGAATGAGGATCACTGATGAAGAGTAAAAATTAAAGGTTTTTGGAATTCGAACTATAAGTGTACGAAAAGTAATAAATTGTACTAAATTTAGTACAATTTGAGTTTGGGTGGACGGATAGAGCTGGAATCCTGAAATTTGGAATTAAGGTCACTGATGGAGAGTAAAAAAGAAAGGTTTTGGAAATTCGAATTAAAAGTATACGAAATGTACTTAATGGTACTAAATATAGTACAATTTGGATTTGGGTGAACGGATAGAGGTGGAATACAAACATTTGCAATGAGGGTCACTGATGAATAGTAACAATGAAAGGGTACGAAAAGTACTAAATGGTACTAAATTTAATACAATTTTGAATTGGGTGAACGGATAGAGCTGGAATCCTGAAATTTGAAATTAGGGTCACTGGTGGAGAGTAACAAGGAAAGGTTTTTGGAAATTCGAACTATACATAAGTGCACGAAAAGTTCTTAATGGTACTAAATTTAGTACAATTTGGATTTGGGTGAACGGATAGAGTTGGAATCCTGAAATTTGGAATGGGGGTCACTGATGAAGAGTAAGAAAGATGTACCAAAGGTCGAAAAGTCCTGAATGGTAGTGAGCTTAGTATGATTTGGATTTGAAGAGCTGGAATCCTGAAATATGGAATTAAGATTACTGTTGGAATATAGAATTGAGATATAGACGTAGCTTTGGAAAATCGTACTAACGTGCACGAAGCAGTACTAAATGGTACAGAATTCGCTACAATTTCTATTTGCGTGAACAGATTACTATTGGTGTGTGTGATTGAGGTAGTTTTGGAAATTTGTACTTATGGAAAAGTGCTAAATGGAACTACATTGGCTATAAATTGGGTTTAGGTGAACGGATAGATATGAAAGTACATTTTGGAAAATCGTGTACGAAAAGTGCTAAATGGTACAAAATTTGGCACCTTTTGGTATTGGCTATATGGTATAGAATTTTGTACAATATGTGATTTTGTAAGGGGTAGAACTGGAATTTTGAAATTTGGCATTAGATTAGCAATTCGTGTTTAGAGTGGAGGTAGGGAGGAGGCTTTTAAAATTCGTACTTATTTATACAAAAAGTACTTAATAGTACTATAATGGGTTTCAGGGGAAAAGATAAAGCTGGAAAAGTGAATTGGAGTTTGAATATATGTTACAAGGGTTAAAACCAGGAGTCAAATCTGAAATTTGCAATATGATACGTAGTTTTGGAAATTCGAAATATACGGCAGATTTTTTTTTTTGTAAATTCTGGCTACAATCGAAAAAAAATATTGGTAATAAAAATAGGTCTTAGTACAACAGAATCTCCAGCATTCACCATTCCCGTATTAAATATTGATTATATATTCTGTTCCCTTTCCGCATACGAAGTAGCGGGCATTTGCTAGTCGGACATATATAGCGTGTTTGGTACTGCAAATACGTGAAATCGGTCGAAAATATGTATGGAATCTATATCTAAATCTGGACCGATTTCGAAATAATTCGACACATTTATTTCTAGACAGGCTTCAGTTACACATTTCACATTTCGTCGAAATCGGAGGTATATATCGTGTTTGGTGCAGCAAATACCTGAAATTGCCCGAAAATATATATGGAAGCTATATCTAAATCTGGTCCGATTTCGAAATAATTCGGCACATTTATTTCTAGACAGGCTTCAGTTACATATTTCAAATTTCGAGGTATATAGCGTGTTTAGTGCAGCAAATACCTGAAATCGGCCGATTCAAATAGCGTTCTTCCTGTGGCTAAAAAAAAAATATTTCCAATTTTCAGGTGAATATACAATAAAAACCACCTGTACGTATATCCCCAAAACGAACTATGGGTCTATCTCGTTTCCTTAGGCAAGTTACACACAAATAATCAAAGACATAATACCCCTTACCACAGTGTGGTGTATAAAAATGTGACGAGTGATGTCAGGACCTACTGAAATTCTCCCAATGTGGAGGGAAATCTCATTTTTCCAAAAAGTAGTCCATATTAGCCTGGTGAGCTAATTAAAGACAGTAACAGTAAAATCAACTGTAACGGTTATTGAAGCACACTTATTTACCGTGTATGGTATGTATTTAGTTAGTTACTAATGGATACAACTGATTTCATGTTTTACCCCTACCACAAGGTCTTTAAAGGGCCAAAGTATTTCTACAATCCCCAATAATGTGCTTTAGGGATTACTTTCCAATAATGCACCACGAATATGCAGTTTTGTTTGTTTCTTTATATCCAAAACAGCATTTTTAGTATACCCAGATATCACTGCCAACCATAAACTGTAATTTCCGCTCCATTATTTCATAAAAATCTCCAACATTTTGATATAAAATCGAGTGAAGTGTTAAGATGGATTTAATGTCCCTAATTAGTTGAAGACCACTGTATGTGTGTTACGATTTTTGAGGATACATACATGTGTAGTATGTACATTAGGCCGGGGCGATTTGTGTGGAAGGAAAAAAAGTGATAGTGGGCGCCTGGAGTTTCTGATTCTTGGGATTGTACTGAGCAAAAAAGTCCACTAGACCATATGTCTACGGTGAAAATCGAGCCCCCGGATTTTGACTTGAAATTTTTTTCAAGGATATTTTGGCCAAACCATATCTCAGAAACTTGACCTATCCTGAAAATTTCCTTTTGCGTTCTTAGTACACTCACAAAGGGCTTTCATCTCCAAAAGGAAATTTCCACCCACTGACTTTGAGTCAAATTTTGTAGCACAGTGTAATTTATCGATATTTTCCGAAAAATGAGCACATTCTCGGGGCCATAACTGCCTGAAGGAGCGTTCCAATGCTTTTGCTGTGTACTAGAAAGTTCTTAATTATTGTCTTGGCTACAATTTTTGTCTTTGTGTTGGATCGAAAATCTCAGTGGTTTGGCTGTTACATATATGCCAAAATATCCAAAAAAAACCTTGAACAAAAACTTCACGTCAAAATCCGGGGGCTTGATTTTCACCGTAGACATATGGTCTAGTGGACTTTTTTTGCTCAGTACAATCCCAATAATCAGAAAATCCAGGCGCCCGTGGTGGTGTTCAAATCGCCCCACCCTAATGTACATTCATCCATATGTCGATATGGGTGGCTTAGTGTGCACAATTTCCACATTTGTTTGTAGTGGTTTGGTTATTGTTTGCATTGCCGCTCCTAGCCATCATCTGCATACAACAATAGCCGTCTGTATTCGTATGTTTGTCCTGAGTACCTTTTAGCTGTTAGTTCATTCATGTATGGTCGTTGTTTTGGACATGCAATCTTTTGACTAGGATTGGTTGGCGGTGTTTTAAAGGCAGTCTGAAATTTGACTACTGAAAATGCAAAAAAAAAAACAAATGAAATGATTTTAAGACTGTTCTTTAAGGTTGTTCATCACTGCGGACATGTTGGTTGGGAAATTTGTTTGTCAAATGTGTATAAGCTTAGCTTTATATGTAGGTCTCTGTTTTAATATTCTCTCGAAAATTTCAGAATAGGGGAGGATGCTTGATACTTCCTACAAAATAAAGATTCTTTAATTATTTAATAACATGTCCTTTTTACCGCCTAATACAAATATCTGCCTATTTAAAGTTTCAACAATACTCAGCATTCATTGTTATGTGGATAAACAATAACAAATAACCAGGACTTGAGCCGCCAAAGTGCTCATCATGAAAGTTATCGTATTCCATAAAAATCACTATTTTTTCGGTTCTGTTGGGAATTGACTTCAAATTGTCAATTGTTGTAATTATTTTCTTGGAAGTTTCAGAAGTGGGGCCGAATCGTGAACACGATGTTCCATATTATGTTTCCAGGACACTTTTGACGCATTTCTCCCCTCCAACTGGAAAAAGAAAAGTCCGTCCGATGCTTAGAAGGCTCTATCCCAAAAAGGAAATATTTATCCTCTGCAAGATTGTCCAAATGGTACAATGCATAAGGCGCACAAAACTCACCTACACAAACTTTCGGGATGTACGAGAAATCAAATAAACGTCTACCGCCAATCGACTTCGAAGCGAAAACGTTCTCGACTGAAGAAGGCACGAAACACGCTACAAAACGGAATTTCAATGAAGTCTTCAAAGACAAAATAGTATCAAAGTTGTCTGAGCTTGTCGTGGTTCATGTTCTTACACACGAGGACTCTTCTATGCCCATTTTAACTCCAGCGAGGTGCATCGTGGTTTCATGTTAATCAAATGTATAACTGAGTATTCACAGAGATTTCTGCAGCAAAGCATAACTAAGCTTAGCAATGCTTGGGATGATGTTGGCCTGAAGCTGATCCCGGTGCAGGAAATCACAATGTGATTTAGAGTCAGAGTTTGGTTGATCAAAACTGTTAAAGTGCCCGGAGAAAATTAATAAAAATTAGAGTTGGGCAATCTAGTTCCCGGAGCGGATCGATCTTTCTAGTTCCTTTTCCCAAAAGGATCTAGTTCATTAAAGTAGTTCCATAGTTCCAAATAGTTCCGAGATCGATATAGTTCAACGAATCTTTCTCTTTCATCGTTCTTTTCATTCCAAATAGTTCGGAGACCAAAATAGTTTAACGAATCTTTCTCTTTCGTCGCTCTTTTTGTTTTTCTTTTTCGTTCCAAATACTTCCGAGACCGAAATGTTTTCATTGCTTGGTGGATGAATTGACATAAAAATAAATAAATTGCAGCGAACAAACAGCAACAACGAAAGATCGACGTAAGCGTTAAATTGAAGGAACGAGAAAAACGAAAGGAACTGTGTGAACTAAATGAACTATATAAACGCAAGAGCTGGATATAGTTCCAATAGTTCCTTGTCCGGAATAGTTCCTTGGAACTAGTTCGTTTCGGAACTACACAACTCTAATAAAAATGTTCCCATGAACGAGTGGACGGACAACAGCAGTAACAGCAGTGTGAGGCGATACAGTCAGCATATTGTCTCAGTTTGAACTTCTATATCTCAAAAATGGTAAAACCTAGGAAAAAGTCATAAAGGTCTCACTTCGATAGGTCTTGCTATTTCCAAGGTTAGGTTAGGTTAGGTTAGGTTAAAGGACGCGCAGCTGTCGTATTGGACAGCCACTCCACTCGGAGACCTTATGGTCCATTGTGTTCATCCTATAGTAAGGGTAGGAGAAAAGAAAAGAAATAATAGCATATCGAGTTTAGAAGTAGGAAAAAGGAATAATTAAGTAAGTTAGAGGATAGTTGAGAATGATTAAGTAAGTGCTACGGATTGAGAGATTATTTGTAAGGAGAGAGAGAGAGCGAGTAAGGAGGTTAGCCGTATTAAGATGCTGTAGTTTGTTCGTGTTGAAGCCACTTCAGACCCTTGGCGAGAAGAAGCAGTGTTGTCGGCTCGGCTTGGCAGAATGTTGTCAGAGAGATAACGTATGTTCACCCATTGTTTGAACTCTCCTGGTCCTGAGCATTGGACAACGGTATAATAAGTGCTCAATCGTCTCTGTTTCTTCTTCGTCTTCGCATAATCTGCAGTAGTCCGTGGGGTCATCTCTATCCCATTTGCAGGTCATTGATGTTATCCTGCAGTGTCCCGTGATAACTCCAATGATTAGTTTTAGATCGGGTTTTCTCATAGAGAGTAGGGAAGTGGTCTTCCTTTTGGAGAGGTTGGGCCAGATTGCCTTTGATACCTTGCAGCCAGGTTCGTTATTCCAGATCTGACCAGCCTTCTCCCTGTATGTTTGTTCTAGGAGCCGCATGAAGTGCGCCTGATTGAGTTATCGATTTCGATGTCGTTTGACTCAGATCCGCGACGTGCCAGTTCATCCGCCTTTTCATTTCCCTCGATGTCGCAATGCCCCGGGACCCAGCACAAGGTAACGATTGATCGTAGGGCCTCCAAAGCTTTCCTGCAGTGCAAGACCGCAGCAGATTTGATTGAATGGGATCTAAGTGATTTTAGGGCCGCTTGGCTATCCACATAGATAGTCACCGGTCCGGCTATATCCCCTTCCATGTTTTTAATCAATTCTGCTGCTTTCGTGACCGCAAAGATTTCGGCTTGGAAGACGCTACAATTTTCGCTTAGCTTGTACGAGATCCGTAAGTTGAGGGTATCGCTGTAGACGCCCGCTCCTGTTCCCTTTTCCATCTTGGATCCGTCGGTATAAATCTCTATACCGGGTAGAGGTAGGGAGTTGTGGGTCCAGGCTTCTCTGTCAGGTATCCGAACTGCTATTGCTATTTCCAAGCAAAATCTAAAAATCTCTAAAAATGTGAACTCTGGTCGCGATTTATTTAAGAATCTGCAAAAACTTCCCAGGTATAAGCACCTTCCATTTAAAGTTGCTTCAGGTGCACCGTGAGGTCATGCAGATCACTCTGAAGCACCAAGGTTGTTTTAGTTAGCCTGCAGATACTTCTAGTTGAGGAGGTTTTAGACATGGAATAATATTAAATTAATTCTCTTTCGAGTTGAGCTGTTAGACCTTAGAGATACATTGAACAATTAGGAGTCTACCGAAGTCCCACGCATCCAACCATTGCGCTACGTTTCACGGGTGGTTAAGCCGATCTTCAGGCGTACATCGCACTTTTCCATTTTTTATTTGAGTTGTACTGACGATGTACTAAATGCGTTTCAACAAAATTGACCCGTATTAATGAAGACATTCAGAGCAAAGGGGCTAAGCTAACCTAATTTTAATATTTTGAATTTTACCAGTCATATATAGCCTTGGCTCACCTGTTTTATAAATCGCAAAATCCCTTCATGAACGGGCTTCAGTCGCCAAATTATGGCTTTGACCAAACTTCTGCATACGATAAGGGTGAGGTATCAGAAGAACTGGTTATGCGAATAAAACTCCAATTTCTTAATTATAGGATGTGAAAACTTCGTAATCGTAACCACATAAATGACCCACGGTAACAATTTCCAATCTAATCGAGAACACAGGGTGGAAAGGTACGAGAGGAAGTGGAACAATATATTTCATTTTTAAACTTGATATATGTTTAGAAAAAACATTGTGACATTTTGGAAAACTTTTGGGAACTCTCTTCGAGAGTTATTTAGGAGTTTCGGGCCATTATCTCAGGGAGTATGGACTTCCTCATGAAAACAGAAATACTTACAAGTACCACCTGTACGAAAAAAAAATCAAAAATATGTGCGACAAGCCCTTTAATTGCATTTGAACTTTTTTGGGGAGGTACCAGAATTAGTTGATGAACATAGTTCAACATTGATCTAAGTCAGGCCCATGTATTCTGTGCAATTTTGCTCTCAGCTAGCGTTACAATCCTCACACACAACTTCACTCATTAAAAAAAACAATGTACTCACCCAATAACCGATTGTGTCTGATGCTGATTTAAGTTAAGAAGAACTACTAGGCTGCACAAGGCTTTTACCAAATCGGTTGCTTGGTTCGAGGGAGTTATAGTGAGCACCAGACACACGGATAAATCGACTCGAAATTATCTCTTTAGCCATTAGGTTGAGGCTAAAATAAATGTAGAGGAAATTGTAGTCGTTTTCGTTCATTTGTATACCTTCCTTACCTTCCTTCTTTCTGTTTCATAGTTATGCCAGAATAGACTTAAACAATAGTCTGTTTGCTTGTTAACCATCCAACCAATTATCTGCCCAGCCCAATAGTCTCTGAACTTGCATTGCATCACTCTTAAATATATTTTTTGCATATGTGGTTGGCTCTACAAAGCTGTGACTGTGTGTGTGTGTGCGGGATTTACATGCAACCCACAGAAACTAAGAAGAATCAACTTCAGGCTCCAATGCAACGTTTCGGAAAAAGTGGGTGGGAGGTAAATATACATAGCCAGAGGTATACACACACATCAACCAACACTCATATAAATGTGAATGCCTTTGACTTGGTCGGTGTTTGATGATTTTTGATAGGCTATGCTATTCCTCGTTCATTGCTGTCATTCATGTTGTTGTTGCTTGGCTCATAAATTGCATTAATATTGCGTTGCCGTTTTTGTTGTTCTGGAGGAATGATTGTGTTTGCCTTGCCTTTCTGTAAGGGATCAAAATTTAAATTGATTGCTGTTGTTGTTGTTACAGTTGCTTTCAGTATTGCTTTCTCATCAAGAGCTTTGTGTGTCTTTTTTGCCTTTGTGCAACAAAGTCTGGCTAACAGCTAACATTGCATGCAAGTGTTCGTTCGGTTGCATGTTGTTGCCCATTGGTTAATTCCTTTGGTCGTCATCATCATTTTTCATTGTTTATCGTTGTCGTTGTTGTCATGGCTATGTCCACGACGATGGCTTGCAATACAAAATGGAAAATATCTTTTTTTTGGTTTGTTTTTCCTGTCTACAATCTAGTCCGCCAACCAATCCCATAGGTACGGCTCTTTAAGATAGGTACAACGAACGTATGATTTTAAATGCGATTTTGAATTGCTTAATTAATAAAGAAGGTGTTGAAAAACTCATTATCGTTTTCACATCATGAAAATATTACCAAAAAATATATTGTAAGTTAAAATAAAGATTTAATTCAAGGACATCGGATGTGCTTTAAAGAGGGGGAGTTCATATTTACAATTTTAATGTGAAGTTAATTATGTAAAGATGTGTTTTATTATTATCCGGACATATTTATGAAGGCGACTGTCATTGTCATAATAATTAACGAGCACTTTATTCAATTCAAGGAGAAACTGCTAATAAATAAAACCTATTTAAAGCTCAGATTCGTTGCCATATAATTTTATGGTTCTAGTCTTTCCACGTATTTCTCCCTATCTCTCTCTCTCTCTCTCTTTTTCTCTGAATGTCGTCTGGGCAAACGCAAAGAAAGTACCATCCTGTGGTTCCTCCTTGTGCTATAATCTAATAATGTATATTATCTTGGATGGAGGTTTATCTGGATCATCAGATAATTGGTATGATTGGCCTTCGTGGAAGTCACTGATTAGTACTGCCTATCCTCCGTTTGTTATACTTGGACTTATTAAACTAAAAATCAGAGTTCCGAAATACACCTGCTGAGCGGGAGTACACCCTTCAAATAGAAACAAAGTCGAGTTTACTCTATTTTTCTATTCCACGCGAATAACAGTGCATATGTTTTGCTCGTTTTCGTGTGGGAGTAAAATACGCTCGAACTCGAGCATATTCTACTTCTGTCGGGTATTCTTTTAATTTTGGTCATACTATTGTTTTATTTGTAATGCCTATTAATAAACACCACACAAAAATCTGCCAAAAATAAATTTATTTTTCCACTCGATTTCACTCTTAGAGTAAACTCTTTCTCTACATATTTCGCATATTTTAACTCCCACTCTTATTTTTTCAAGCAGACTGCTCGAAAGTCAAAATTGGTATAGTGGGGCCCCTGGAAATGAATTTCTGTGAACGTTGGCGCAACAAGGAGTACTTGCGATCGCTTCCACATAAAATAAAATAGTGGAGAGCAAACTTCTTGTAAAACTCGTACTCTTGGAGTACTCCCACTTGCTAGTATTTTTCACTCGCGATTTCCTCGGAGCTTTATTAAAAATACAATCGGCATAAGTTCGTTTTCCATGCACTGGGCATGCAGTTCAAAAATTAAACAACCATCCGTAAGGCAAAGTTCACTCTAAAACATTTAAAGGTCTTTAAAAGCCTTATAGTACATTTAGGCTATGGTGGATTTAGCAAATCCAGTCGATTTAATTTGTAATTTTTTATATAATATAAGTCAAATAAATGGAGATAATGCTCTTAAACATGTTATAAGTGTAAGGCTAAGACGTTTTAGCCGTTTTAGACGTTTAGTGTCCAGAATTGGCAGAAATATGTGTCTCAGGGAGTAGGTGTAGGGACATTGTGGAAAAATTACCTTTGAAATGGTACCCCTTCGCCAAAAGAAGGTTTGCTGCAGATCAATAATGACGACATGTAAAAAAGCCTTAATACATATGCTCCCTGCCAGCAATTGGAAGTGAGTTTCTTACTCCCTCGCCCATGAAGTCACTCCGGAGGCACACAGTGGAAGATAAAAGACGATCGTTGGTGAATTACACAAACAATGCCTATAGCATTATTATGATTATATTTTATAGCGTGCGCAGATACTTCTAAGTGACGCCTAAGTCACTTAAAAGGCGATCGTTTACATTTATTTAAGAATTCAACACATTTGAACAAATATGGGACATTTTTCTATCTGATGATTATATGACTCGGTGGTGCAGTGGTAAGTATGCTTGCTTTGCACTCTGAAGGTCCGAGTTCGATTCCCAAGCCAGACAACAAAACAAAATCACATTTTTAGAATGACAAAATTAATATAGGCAGAAATTCCTAATTCTCTAAAAACGTACTTCGAAATAAATAGAAAACAAATAAAAAATATTTTTTTATTAATTCCAAAAACTGTTCGCGGAAATGATCTTCTAGAAGTGTTGCCAAAGTGATTACCAAGAAGTGACGCGGGCGTGGTTCCTTTCTTCACAACTGAGGTCACTTTAGGGTGGCTTCCTCGACTATCGTCCGCGCCTGTTTTCATCGCCTAGGCGGCATGCTTAAGTCACTTCTGCGATAGTTTTTGTTTGCTGGGGTAGAGGCCTTCTAAGAAAAAATCAAAATGGCCTTCTATGTGAAGAAGACTTAAAGAGTTAAGGCATTGTATGAAAAGATAATCTCCAAATTATCTTATATGGGAAGACGATATTTTAAAGTATTTTATGAATTGGCAATAAAAGTAAACTGAATTAAGGAATTCAATTAGAAGAAGCCTGCCTGAAAGAAAATAAGTAAGAATGGCGCTAATAGGCAAAAGGTCATTCATTCGTGTAACAGGAACTAATTTTTGTAGATCTTTTTTGTTTGTGCGGAACCTTTTTTAATACTTAAATTGAATAAACGTTATTTTAGTCATTAATAGGCATTCATTCTTGATGCAGAAAGTCATTTTTTTAGAAAAAAATGCAAAACGTCGTTACCCTAATGTATATACTAACATGTATAATACGAACGTATGGAGAAACTTGATATTAGATGTAGCGTTTTGAAATTTATTCGAAATTCGACTTAACAAATAAACCTTCCTAAGCAAGTAATATAAAACATAATTATCTGGCCACCTTAATATTCTCTTCTAGTAACAATCGTAGATAAGAAAAGCTCTTAAGTTTCTTCCACACAAACCTCGCGCAGGGCAATATATGTACATGTGCTTGTGTGTATGTGCATTATCTGTAACCAACACTATGAGGCTATTGTCTTAAAGCAAAAGCTTTTTTTCAATTTTTAATACTCATGAGATCAATATGTTCCTCTCCAGATATTTTGTATCTACAAGTGGGTGTTTGTATCTGAGAGTACGTTTCAAGTTCTGTTCGTAGATTTCATATGGGAAAATAATCTAGCCAAGTATGTGAATGTGTGTGTGTATTCATATAGAGAAAGAACATCAGTTAATTTTGCCGGCTTTGATTCGATGAATAAAAATTTGGAGAGAAATTTTGTTTTGGCTCTTTTATTTATTTGGCGAGGGGGACCATTCGCTAATTTTTGCAATTGCGTGATATGTTTAAAATGAAATGTCGTTGTTGTTGTTTTTTAGAATATAATATATTTTTGTTACTGGATTGGTGTGATCGCCATTATTGCGCATTTAATTTGTTGTTGTTTCTTTGCTGTCAAAATTGCTAGTCGACTGGTTGGGACTGGTTGGGTTAGTCGCTCCTCCTTTGTTTTGTTTTACACATGAACGGCGCGAAAAAGGGGGCCAACATTTTCCAGTCATTTTAATTGTCGATTTATCTTATCAGTGGCCATTAGCTTAAAAAGGATGTTTGCTTAAACATAATTATAAAATTACAGCTATTAAAATAATTTCTTTATTCCCCAGATATGTGTAAATAATTCATTCATCCATCCATCCATTCATCCACACCAACCATCCATTTAATTCATTTGAAAATTATGCATCATGAAAAATAATGACTTTTTTATAACAAAAACACACAGAGTTACATGTATGTAATTAAATACAAAAATATATAAAAACATAAAGAAGAAGAATATAATAATTCCAAATGAGACGAAACAAAAATACTTACACAGCTCTCAATGTGGGATTTTTTTAAAATATTCGCCATGACATTACTATGTAAATGTGTTATTTTTATTATTTTTCACAAAAGAGATAGCAGAGGATGCTTAGCTAACCGTTGTTGTACCGTTTTAAAATATATATTAGTTATTAAAGAACTTCATAATGTACAATTTGGATTAAAACCCAGGAATTAAGGAGTAATAATCCACGCTACAATAGTCCTTCATACATCATTTACTTTGCCTGACAAAAGTCAATGATCTTACGCATCATGATCGGCACAGTGTTGGGACAACGTTTTTGGAGGTGTTTTCTCTTTTTTGTTTTGTTTGTCAAATCCACAATAACCACAGGGGATATAAAACAAAATAAAAAAGCTCGTAAAGATCAGATACGATATAAGGACAATAATAATGTCAAGCATTATAGCTGCATGGGTCGCCAGCATGATGATCCCTTGGTGTTACCTTGACTTGTATGCAAACATTCATTTATTTTCAGTCAATAAGAAAAAGTTTTAAGACAAACGAATTGTTAAATTAACGATCAACTTAGTAATCCTGCCGCCGACAATGCCACCTAGCTTGGTGGTGGAAAGCACCAACAAAAGCCATCTCATCAAAAATGTTGTTTTTCTTTCTTCACAAAGGTAGAATGCGAAGTAGAAACGAACGATAAAAGTACACGCAATTGGTTAAAGAAACGATTCTTTGAGATTACAATGAGAACCAATGTAGACGAATTGAAAATACCCCACGTTGCATTGGGAATTGCAAAGACAAGATGCAATTACTCAATTTTTCAAAAGAGTGGCGCTTCTGCCCATCACCACGTACTTTTTACGGTTGAACAGTATTTTTACAGTTGAACAATATTTTGGAATGAAAATAAGGCGAAATACTGACAGCCAAATTAGGTGTAATTTGTTATTTGGGGTTCCCAGTGGACACAAACATTCTCAACCAAAAATTGTGGACATTGGTCTACTTTTTGATATTGTCCCCATATAACGGTACCTCCCAATATTCGGTATTGTTAGGATTTTGTCTACATTTTCAGACCAATTAAGCTGAATTTTGTCATAGGAGGTTCTCGTTGGTTATACATCTTCTCCACCAAAAATTGTGAGCATAGATCTACATTTTGATATAGCCCCCATATAACTGTTCCGACAGATTTTGGCTATTTTGAGGATTTAGGCTATTTTTCAGGACCATTTATCAGCAAGATTTGCAGCTATTTGCAGCTAAATTGGGGTCATTCGGAATCTAGAAAGTCCAAGTTAATTAGTAAAACCAAAATTGGACTGGACCTTTGAGGACCTTTGTAGTTACGCTCCATTCAACAAAAGTATATTGCTCTAAAAACATAAAAAAATAATAATTTTTGAAAATTTATTTCTATAAAATTATGTAACTTCAGGCCCCAAACATTTTTTTTAAATTTAACTTACACCCTCCTCTATCAATAAAAAATAAATTTTGTTTAGTTTTATTACGAATTTAACAACAACAACAATTTTGTTAAAATCTGATGCATCAAAATTTCTTGCACTTGATAGTGAATAACTGAGTAAATATTTACAACAACAAAAAAAAAACAAATTTTTAGTCAGCAGAGTGGCTGTAATCGATACAATGGAAAACATTTCGCAATTTTATACTTTGATTTTTTGACTTTCGCTCCGCTAGATCAATGGTTTGGACCAGTGTGCGACGGTGAGCGTTGAACGCACAAACCTTGGATTTGTAGTCGGGCACACGAGCTCTGTGCCACCGCACTCATTACTTAATAAGGAGTAATATAAGTAGTTATTTTTGTATACATTACTTTGTAATGGGTTACATAATGACTAACGGATCCTAATTTTTGCTGCGATGTTAAAGATAATAGCTTTGGGCAGCACGCTTAGAAATAAGGCCAAGGAGTAATACTAAAAAAACCCTCGCCAGGGGTAACAATCTTGACGCGATGCGAGGGCTTAAGGCCACCATCTCCCCCACCCAGTTCTGGAAACTGAGCCGAGGAAATTGTGGTCGACCAAAGGTTACCCACGTAGTGATCTCCTACGTAACAGAGATCCCCTAACGCCGGGGTGTCAAGCGAACCCGTGCCTATCGGTGTTCAAGGTTTGCAGTAAGGGTACCTACTGTAGTAGAACGGAGCCTCATTGAAATACCTGGGCGCCTCAATGCAGTACAGGCTTAGTTGACAAGTCATTGCCATGGTACAGGAGGGCTATGCCATGGTTGACCTCCATTCCCCCATCAATTCAATGACGTATGGATCACAAAAATAACACAAAACCACCAAAAACCCCGAAAACTAAAGATGCCGACAAAACCGCAACGCCCATGGACTATGATACGACTACCACACCAGACAGAACATTATCTTCGGGAGGGGACGGACTAGAGCCACCAAACATATTACTGGTTGAGGACAGTCTTGCCGAGCAGAGTAGGCAGCTCCTGGGCATGCTGGAGAGGATGGTTTCCCCAGGCCTTAGTCGGAGTTGTGTTTCTGAAGAGACCGAGGACAGTTTATCTGACGACGAACGACGACCAGCAGCTGCAGTCACAGATAAACTGTCCTCGGGCTCAACGGAAACTACAATTCTTGCGGATATGGAACCATCACTAACCCGGGATAATTGTACATCGGCCGAAGCCGATAAGACAACCTTGCACAGACAGAATGCCACTGAGGAGGGTATCACGACCAAGGCCTCGGGCGACAAAGTTCCGACAACGACCAAGGCTTTGGACGACAAAGTCACCACTACCCCAGGCAACACAGCAGGTCGACTGACGAAGGATAAAGGGGCTTATCGAAGGTCCTTAAACTACCTTAGGAAGTGCATCGGTATGGAATCTTCGGCCATCTCGGTAAGGGACTGCAAGTTAATCAGGATTAATCTCAGGGTGGTGAGCAAATTCGAAAAGAAGTACCCTCACCTACCCAGGAGAAATCCAGAGATTTATAGGCTCTCTCTTATCCAGATGGTCGACAAGATACTGCTGTCAACGTCATCATCCACTCCCACTACCTGTAAAGGTCAAATCAAGAGTGATGGTGACTTGATTCAGCCTCCAGGAAATCCTGAATTCCTAAGTAGGAAGCCCCAAAACTCAGAGGAGGAGAGAACTGTGATGCCTGTCCCGACGACGGAATCTATACCTGCGAGTGTGGCATCTTCCAACCCCTCTTCATCCACCAATACTAAGGCGACCTCTAAGGACAACTTAAGTCACAAGGTGACTCCTAGCTCTCCTCCCAAGAGTAGCGGAACGGGGAATAGAAGGACTGTCAGACCGCTGATGTTGTTTGCTGTGTATATTGCAGTGCCGAGGTAGACGAAAACTTTAACCTATCTCAAAATTATAGTTACCAACATCTACAGTTGGTCCGAGTTCTGTAAAGGCATTGCGCGCCGATATCATTAACTTGGTATTAATGCTATTTACTACCAGACCTACTAGCAGATTAATTTTAAATGTTTGAGTTATTTCTTTTACTGATCGACCCATATGTCAATGTCGTCGGCATAAGCAAGTACGCCATTTCGTTTAACACCTGCACTTCGTATAACCTTTTTCAGCAGGAAGTTGAAAAAGGTCACATGAAAGGCTGTCTCCTTGTAGGAAACCTCTTTTGGTACGGAACTATTGGGAGAGGTTTTTTTCTTATTTTAACTGAGGTCCACTAATACCCGGTCATCTTGAAAAGCTAAATGAGATTGGCGGGGTTACCAAAATCAGACATGGCTTGAAATATCTTTGGCGTATAGGAATGTCGAATCTGTTTCATAATCGACAATATGAAGGTAAGTGTCGGTCTGCATGTCTTGGGTCTTTTCCAGGACTTGGCGTAGATAAATATCTGTATTATGAATTTACCTGGCCTAAAGCCGCATTGGTATGGCTCAATTATTTCGTTGACCAAAGACTTTAGTCGTTCACACAATATCCCTGATACTAGGTCCGGGGTTCGATTCCAAGGTCATACAACATCTCATTTTCAACGGTGGCAAAATTCCCCTCAGTGTAATGTTTGCGACCTGCCCATAAAAAGCAGGTCCCATATCATTGAGCCAATGTGATATCTGGGTGCACTCATTGATATGAGAGAAAATCTCCCTCGTCCCTCTGAGATGTTTGTGAAACATTTACATTAATTATTAGTTAGAGGACACAGTCTTATCTTCTCTCTTGTGGATGGGGCACAGGGGGGATGCTCAGGTTCCAATAGTCGGGTACGCGTTCTTCCTGTCAGATGGTGCTAACTAATTAATGCATACAACTTATCAGAGTGTTGCCTCCGGTTTTGAACAGCTCTGCTAGTAAACCATAGGCTCCACCACCATCTTCTAGCTCGTGGTATCTTCGTCGTCTTCGCAAGTATTAGCTACAAACAGTTTGGAAAAATGCCCTTTTCATATATGTACTGAGCCCGTCTCAACAAGAGGTTCTGCCTACACCAAAGCCATCAGTTTGGCGCTTCACTCTTTGGTAGAATTTCGGACTTCATTTTGGCTCCTGTACATCTCGATGTTTTCACATTCCCGATTTTCTATTTCTCTCTTTGTCATGCGAAAAAGACGTTTCTCCTCTCTCCTTTTCGCCAAATATGTGCCTCTCTCGCTATGTGTTGCTACTGATTGTAGAGTAGCCCTTTGTGTCGCATTCTTATCTTCGGTAGCAGCTTAACACTCCTGGATTTCTCTGGTATCCAAGTATGGATTTTGCGGCTGTTTACATGGAATGGACAACACTTTTTAACTGCCTTGCTATGTTATCAGAACGAGGAATGCTTTCATTAAGTTGAGTTGAATATGCTGTGGTTATTTGTTGTGATAGAAGCTTACCGATGACTAGATTCCGTGTTGTGTCTGATCGTACTTTATTTACTTCGTTTCACCAAGCCGATTTTCGCTCCTTGGAACGATCGTACATCTAACACGCACGATGAATATCTTCCATCTATCACAATGTGATCAATTTAATTTCTTATTTTTTTTTTGTCTGGTGACAGCCAGGTGCCCTAATGAATGTCGAAGTCCACCAAAGTGCCGCATCGCAGTCCACCAAACTCATTCCATTGTCAGGTGTTTCATTGTGGTGATTGAATTCCTCCACTGTAGGGCCAAATATATTCTCCTTTTCAATATTGGCATTTAAAACCCCTAGACTATTTTTAATGCTATGGGCAGGACAAGGGTTAGAAGAGAGCAATTAAAACTGATGTTGAACATTTTAGCTTTTATCCGAATTGTAGCAAGTCTTTCATTCACTAGGGTGAAGCTGAAGACTAGATGTTTTAACCTCCGATCAACTAGAAATCCGCAACCAAAGCAACATCTTTAGGTGTTGTTCTAACACCATTGCTAAAATTAAATCAAATTACTGCCTTCATGGTCACTCTATGCCCACACCTTCAACTATTTTGACATAAGTTTTCGCCAAGCAAAGCTGTAATACTACTGAACGCTTTGCATTTTTTACAAATCTCCGTGTCGATGAGAAAAAGACAATCGTTAGTTGGGTCAGAAAAACACTAACACTAATTGAATCAATGATGGTGCACAGTGATTGAACCTGGTTCCCTTTTTTATATCACAGCAACAATCCTAATAATATAAACATATCATAAATATTCCCTCTTAACCAAATATACCGAACATAGCTCATTTACAGTGGAGATTATAAGAAAACGAGCAGACAGACTTATCAGCCAGTCAGCCCGCCAGCTAGCCGGTCAGCTCATAAAACGCTCGTCATTGTGAAATTACACTTTTTGGCAATTACCCAAAAAGAAATAGTTTGCACCTGTTCATAATTTTTATTCTCTGCCACAAGTTGAAGGAGTAGTCCCTTGGACACACACACAGACACAGACTTACTTGCATGATTGGCTTGCTCTCAGTTCTCGGTTATGTTTTCAACGCGTGCCCAAATAATAAAACACATTTTTTCTTCTTTAGTAATGCAGTTCGATTCGTTTAAGGTTCGTTGTTGTTGTAGTTAAGGATTTTTGTAAAACTGTTTGTTTTTAGCATATGCTGGCTTTTAGTTTGTCCTTTGATCCTTTCGGTTAACACGAAGAAGAAAAAAAAGAAAGGATACATATTATTGTTATTGGTTTATGTTGGAAATTTCCAGGATAATACCTACCTAGAGTTCAACTGGTTTAATCCCTAAATTTTAATTCACAATTTTGTGTGTTCATGGGGTTGTAAGTCAGGCTTTGGCTGGAGGATACAAAGGATGAGGTATCAGTTGATCTGTGTTTTTTTGGTTTTATATTTTTCTGTGTGCCACGGTTTCGGTTTGTATTAATGATCCTGAAATAACTTAGTTTCTAATATCCTTAAAGCGCCCATTGTGTTTTTGTAATTTGTATCTGGTTGTTTTTTAAACTTCACCGGCAACAGGATAAGGACCGGACCAGAGGAGCCGCCATAATTATATTTTAATGAAATTCTGTCAAAAAATTCACAATTTTATGGTTCTTTGGTAATAATATACATGCATACATATTTATGTACATATAAAATAGAATGTTTATATAAACAGGAAGGCTTTGCTTTGTTCCAGCCACACATGTTAGTCAAGGTGGTCTTAGCCGTTGCTGCGAAAAAGAAAAAAACGCGACTGATCCTCTTATAGTGAGTTTTTAAGTTAATTGATTTTTTATTTGGTAATAAATGGAAGGATATTAGAGGTTAAGGTGCAACTTCGAAAGCAGCAAATAAAAAATACCACCCATACCCATGGTGGATCTTTCCTTTGTTCAAACGAAAAGGGAAACGACCAAACTCTAAAATAAAAAGTAAATAGCTTTTCAATAAGCCATGGCTATTGTAAAGCTCAGACCAAGCATTCGACACGATAAATGTACTTTGTCATGAATTTTATAGTTTGTGTGTTGGAACATGAAATAATTTTTTTTTACAGAACACATAAATAATAGCACATGTTCTTCCCATTTCAGTTATTCGGTTGCAGGGTTCTTTTATTAATATCTTGGGAGGAGCAAAAACATTGCTTTACTTGACATTGAACATTATTTAAAAAAGAAAATATACCAATAATTATGGCTATAATATAATTAAGGATTATTGTTGACAACTTTTGTCGTCGACATTCGCTCTTGTTAATGCCAACACAAAAATAAACAATTTAATAAGCTTGCGGCACCTGGAAATATAATGCTAAAGGTCATTAAAAACGAGAAAGATGTTACAAATAAATTTGTTTCTGTCGGTGGCTTGTGGCTAACTAAAATTGTTCGAATTGTCACAGGTTCAGTTAGCCGGAAAAGTTGGATTGATCTATGTGCAATATCTCTAGTTAGGATTGAAAATTGATATTAAAGATAATAACCACAAAACATGCAGAGATATTGGAGGGACAATCATTTTCTAAACACAAAATAGTGTATTTTAAAAATCTGAAAATATATATTGTTGGTGCAACAATATTTTATGATATAGAATACCGATCTTAGAATCAGTGAACTAAGTTCACAAATACATAACTGAGCTACCGCAAAGTCAGGAAGCCATGTGAATGTTGTGGTAGAAGTTTGTAGAAATATTCGAATGCTAAGGGACCCTTTGTAGTTCTGTAGTAGAACTGTAGAAGATTTTAGGGTTCCAATAGATTTGTAGATTATAGCATAATCGAATTTCTCAGAGGATTTGTTTTAATACCAAACGATAATATCATGGAATGACCAGGAGAGAGATCGAGAGAGAGAGAGGAGAAACGTATTTTCCGCAAGAATAATATAGAAAAGTAAAAGCAGGAGTGTGAAAAAATCGAGTTGTACAGGAACCAGCATAAAGCCCAAACATTCTACCAAACAGTGAAACGCCAAAGTGATGGCTTTTGTACAGGTATATCCTCCTGTAGAGGACAGCAAGGTAATTTGGTAACTGATACGGATAATGTGCTCAGACGGAGACGACGAAGATACCTCCGATCCAATTGCTGAAGATGGTATTGAATGCATACCGCCCGGACAAGAGTAGGTAAAGACAGCAATAAGCCGGCTGAAGAATAATAAGGCAGCAGCAGCAGCCGATGGCTTACCAGCCGAGCTGTTCAAAACCGGAGGCAACACGCTGGCTTATAAGGTTTATGCCTTAGATAATTAGCACCATCTGTCAGGAAGATCGTGTATCTGACGATTGGAACCTGAGAATGATGTGTGCCGTCCACTTGAAAGGAGAATAGGCTGTGTGCTCTTAGTACACTGTGCGACAAAAACAAAAATGACAAGGAAAACTGAGTAGATTATGAAAGTAGAGCTAAAAATATGAGACACGTGTATCGGCGTTTTTAATGTTTACATCGGAAAGTATCCACAGTAGGCAGGGCAAGTTCCGCCCATTTCTAGTTTTTTTTCGAAATATTCGAGTTAAGATATTATGGAATCCTTGCAGTTTAGGTATATAGTATCTGTGACAACTTTACAGAAAAGAATGTGGGCAATATTTTTGTTAAAACTGTGGTTCACCAAAGAGGTCTTTTTGGTCTTTTTTCGAAAATCTTTCAAAAACTCCTTTAAAATGTGATCATATCAAATCCAAATATTCTAAAAAATTGTTCGTCATAAAATTTTACTATAGGTCACAGAATAAAACAAATCTGTAAATCTTATCTAATCGCCAGGAATCTCTAAAAATGAAAAACACGTTTTAGGGTTAAAGTCGGACTTCATCTGATGTTATTCAAAATTGTCCCACAAAACATAATTGTGGAGACAATAATATTCTTAGTCAAATTTCACTATGGGTCAGTAAAGAAATAAAATGTCTATTTACATTATATATCATAAAAATAGCAGTAACAATTTTGCTGAAAAAACATGAAAATATTTCCTAATTTTTTTATGAAATTTGTTTCCTTCTTTTTTTCGAGTTGATACATGAAAGTAATATGAAACTTGGTTCTAGGTGAAAAGTGTCAAAAGATGAAAAATTCTACACAAAATTTCACTATGAGTTTTAGAATAAACCATACATCTAGGTATACAATTTTCTTAAGAAAATTAGATTAAAAATTAATATATGTTAGGATGAAATTGTGTGTTTTAATTTTGGACTGTTCATTTTACATAATTCCATACTGGATCAAAATCTAGCAAAATCCTTTACTTTTTGGGAATATTGTTAAAGAAAGAAACGTTCCAAATGAAATTTCATGATGAGTCTCTGAATAAAAGAAATCTGTAACCATAACATAAAACATTCTTAACAGCCCTTGTTTTTGATATAGGCTTGTGGCAATATTTTACAATTTTTATCCAGATTGTCGTTGTGATTGGACACTATAAATATCAAATTGATGGTTTTTCGTTATGAATTCATACAGAATACAGAGTAATATTGAATCCGCTAAAAAGGCGTATAAATACGGGATGCATTGTGGTACACGCACAGTGCAATTGTTTAGAGGGTTTTTTTACGTCTGTGACATACCGCAGGAGTCTCAGAGTTCTCGGGTGAGTAAAAGACCTCACTAAAAATTCTCTTGAAGATAGTAGACCATCTGAGAGGTCTTTTTGAAATGTATCTGCGGCATATTGGGCAACAAATCACAGATTTTTTACAAACAACATCCTCATTAAGTAACCACTTTAGTTTGTAGATCATACAATATCTCGTAATTATTGGTGGTATCGCCAGCTAATTATGAATCTGATCATTTGTCAGCAAGCATCACATTTATCGAAAAATCAAAGAAGATTAAAATTTTAATTAACAAAAAACCCCTTCTCTTTTAACATCCGCTGTCATCGAATGTTATCTCAAATGAAATATCAGAGTTTTTCTAATTTTTGTTGATAAGGATGCTGGGAATATTTGGAGCATTAATAAACACGCATGTATGTATGTACATATGTGTGTATGTATGTAGTATGTTGGAATGGAAAGGATTGTTATGTTGTTGTCGCATCAAAAACATACATATTTATGGCAAGGTATAGTAATATTATTGAGAAAGTTTAATTTACATTAGGGTTTTATAAGGTTGGTTTCATGCCATTAGTATATTCAATCATATTTTGCATCGTATTTCATGGTTATTGAGGCAAAGATGGAAAATGTTTTTTGTCACTTTGTTCCATGTGATATACAATGTGTTCCATTTGTGTCATAAGTGTGGATATGGAACAAATAGACAAACGTCTATTTAACAGATATTCCTCTATATTTTTGCAAATATTTGCTATATGAGTCGTTCAGTGCACACTCGATTAACTCCACTTTTTGAAAAATCTTAAATTTAAGCTTCAAAGCACTTGATATAGTCATAACTTTTTATATTAAAAATAATTTCCTAAATAATAAAGATTAGCACCTATAAATTACAAATAACCAATGGCAAATAGGTATACGGAGATACAATGGAGAGCATAAATTTCATCATCGATGTGTGTACTGGGCGGTTCATATACTATTACGATTTGCTTTATAAATGGCGTATGGAAGACTTAAGCATGACACCGACGATATGTATGTAGATACATTCATATGTATGTATATTTTACAACCAAGTAAAAACCTATTAGTAAAAAATGCAACCAAATATTGAATTTTTGAAAGCTACATACAAATATACAGTTAGTCAACTAAATTATTGCAAAAACCAAAATTATTACAAAAATTTAAATATAACATGTGTGGTTTCGAATCTTCGGCTTTCCTTTTTTACTTGCAAAAAATCTTTAGTCATTAAGGTCGACTTCAATGAGAAATTAATATCAATTAATATTAATTATTATAATATCAATTAATATTAATTATTATTAATTAATAATCGCTCTAATATGCAAAATGTTCAAATAAATAAAAATCAGCTTGAGGCAGGTGGGGGTTTGAACCCACGTCCTTAAAACATATAAAAAGTGTTGTCACACTGAAAGAAAATTACGTTGTATCAATGACATTTCTCATTGATTTTGAACCAAAGTAAAGGCCTGGGTACATACGCTGCCTCGCCTGCTTGACTTGCTTGCTTTTGATAATATATTAAAAAAGAAAAGGGAAAAGGAAATTGACTCGGCCTTATTTATTCTTTTATTTTATTATGTCAGAAATGAAGCAGGTAAACAAGGTAAGCAGGCAAGGCTACTTATGTACCAAGGCCTTTTGACTTGATTGTATTAATGAAGAAGTTTCATTGAGTTTCATAAAATAACGTTCATTATTTTTTCATAGGATTAATGTGAAATTTTCTTACCAATGATATAATTGTAACTTCTAACTACTTTATTGAATTGATAAAGAAGTATAATTTCATAATTGAGGAAATTTCATTGGAATAATGAAGAAACTCATTCTTGTTATTTAATGAAACTTTTCATTTATTCCATGAAACTCTACGGTACAAAATCAATGAAACATTTTTCTTTCAGTGCACGGCATGTTAGCGTTCAGAGCCAAACTCATAACTTCCGAAGGCTGCGCTTAAAGCGTGTGTCGTGGAAGACAAAAAAGCTCATCATGTAAAAACAACTTGCATTCGAGAAATGAAAAGTTCGATGACACACAGAAAGAAAAATGCTTCGTTGTATCAATGAAATGAAATGTTTTATTCATGCAATGAAACATTACGTTATTTAAAATTCAATGATTTTTGGTTTCATTGTATAAACGAAACGGATTTCATTGATGCAATGAAACTTTTAATTTCTATAAACTTAAGAAAAATATGTATGTTCTGAATTCAAACTAAATAGAATGGGCTAAAAACACAAGTACGAAAACATCTTTAAAATAAAAAATGGCGAAAATGTATTTATTCGATGTGCTTGGTTTGCTTTAAAATTGAATGGAACAGTTTCATTAGATAAATGAAAGAGCTTCATTAGATAAATGAAAGAGTTTCATTAAATAAATGAAACATTTTTGAAATTCCTTTTTGCGTTTTGCATTTTTTTGTAAATCTGTTAAGTTATAAAATTTGTCTTCTAATTATTTTGTCTTAATTAAACAATTTAACTTTTTGACAATCATAAAAAGAAAACAGTTATATATTGGCTATAAACATGTGTACAGATTCACATACATAAATATGTATGCATGAATATTTGCCAAAACTATCAGAAACGTCATCAACTGTACAAAAAGTCGCTACTGTCGCCGATTGGCTTTGGTATATATAAATATTCATCCACATTAAAAAGAATGCTTTTCTCAGTTCTTTGTTATTGTTTGTATTGTCGTTCCTTCAATTCCATTTGTGGTTGTGTGTAAGTATTTAACAAGCAGAAAAAACACGTGTGTGCAAAGCAACCACCGCTTTCTTAGCTACATCAAACGATGTTCAAGAACATTGTTTTAGTTTGCGCTAAACCACAGTCAAGTGTGGATGAAAAAAAAAAGTTTTTTTTACGTCTGGTGTTATCAACTTTAAGAACTGTGATGTGTTTAATATGAAAAGAAAATCTAAATATTATTTTTTAGGTGTTCAGTTGTTCTTTTAAGTGAATTTTCATTTATATTTTTCTTGTAATGGAAGCATTCAATAGAAAATCTAAAGATGAGTGGAATGGCGGAGAAATTGGAATAAAATGAAATAAACATATTTAGCATTGACTTCAGTTGTGTTCATTACGTGAGTATGAAATGACTTCATAACTTGAATGAAATCCTACGTTGTACCAATGAAATTTGTCATTGATTTCGAACCAACGGAAGGCTTCATTGCATAAATGAAGAAGTGTCATTACAACAATGAAAGCATTTCATTGCATTAAAGAAAAAGTTTCATTGCATCAATGAAGGAGTTTCACTGCATTAATGAAATAATTTCATTGCATTAACGGAAAAGTTTCACTGCATCAATGAAGAAGTTTCATTGCATCAATGAAGGAGTTTCATTGCATTAATGAAAAAGTTTCATTGCATAAATGAAAGACTTTCATTGCATTAATGAACAATTTCGTTAATTTTACTTCAATGAAACTCAATGAAACTTTTTTCATTTATGCAATGAAGCTCTACGTTGGTTCAAAATCAATGACACATTTCATTGAAACAACGTAGGATTTCATTCATATTACGTAGGTTTTTCTTTCAGTGTAAGACACGCCGTTCGGACTCGGCAATAAACAGTAAGTCCCATATCATTGAGCTAATATGAATCGGGCTGCACTCATTGATATGATAGAAGTCTCGCTTGTCCCGTATGGGATGTTTGTGGAAAAATTATATATGTATATATGTATACCCCAATAGTCATAAAAATTCCTAATTGCAAAAAAAAACGCGAAGAATTAGGCGATTTTATTGCACGTTTAATCATTATGCAATTACTTAGTTGCCACCAAAAAACCTGGCACCTATACTATTTGCCTTTGCCTCGAAAATGGCGAAATTTTGTTGCGTGGGCCTTATGTCTTTTAGCAAATTTATTTGTGTTTAAGGATAGGCAGGATTTCAAATACGTAATGAACGTAAGTGTCGGCAAATTAGAACTAAACTGGATATTTTAGCCGGCCGGTTCATATGCTAGATTCACAGTGTTGCCAGGTGAAGAACTGTAAAAGAATACAACACTGTGGGGACTTAAAGGGTTCTGTAGGTGCGAACATAATGGAAACTGGTAAACGTCGGAAAATGCGAGAAAAATTAAAATTCACGCTGATGGCGGCCCTATAAAAGGCATAACGGAGGGAAAATATCCCTTGTATTAGCCTTTGGATTGTAGCAAAGAAACCAATTTTCTTTGTGCATACGAATAAAAATAGCATCATTGCAAAAAGTGGATTTTTTTTTTAATTAAATATTTTTATTGAACAGAAAAAAAGTTTCTTGTTTTTATTGATTGCGTTTTGGTTGTGTATTAAATTTATGCTTTTGTGCGTACAAACAAATGTAAGTTAATATACATAAACAGTAGGCTTATTGTTGAATGTTTGTTTCTTTTTGTGTTGTTACAGATATCGCCAAAATCCAAATTAACCGCAACCGAAAACAGACAAAACACTGGCTCCTCCAAATATTGGCCTGTAGGAAGCCAGCTAAATTTTTATGGAAACATGTGTGGCAAAGCTCGAGTAATTCCAAAGTGCCGAGGAAAATGATTGTACTTGAGGAGAAACGCCACTAAGGAATTCCCAAAAACATACCTGGAACTAAGAATAAATAAGTATCTGGATACGAGCTAAAATAAAATTATTCGTGTCTACATACCTTTTGAAAGTTGATCCATCGGCTTGATATATAACAAGTGGTTGCCAAGGATTGCGCATGCGCGCTTGATAATACCTGTAATGAAAAAAATAAGATATGCATGATTAATTTTTAACGAAAAGGATCAAATCAAGATGAAGAAAAATTTAAAATATTTGTTTGTTAGAATAAGTAGTGATCGTCAGTAGTTAGTTCATTAGAATCTAAGACAATTTTTTTGAGCTTATGTGAGGATTTTTAACTCCTAGAAAGAAAGTGGGTATAGGGTTGCCCCAGATATAAGAAGGAATTTCCTGGTGTTATTTTATTTTTGTGTACTGGACCTTATGGTAACGACCAGCTTTTGCCACTAACCGAGCTCGATTAGGAGGGAAGCAGAGTTTAATGAAGTGGCCAGATTTGGCATAAATGTAAAATGTCCTTTTTGTATACTAGTGGTAATCTGAGATTTTGACTCACAGAAAACGTTAGAAGTTCAATATTCTGACAGTTTTTTTTGTTATGAAATATGTTTTAAGTATAGGATTAATCTATCTAACTATGAAAATAAATGTTTTAATGTTTGATTGTGTCGATTAATATGAATTACTAGGTGTTTATTTGTAAGAGAGGAAAGTTAGGTTGTAGGTTGCAAATGAGGTAGGTGTTCGTGGATATGGGGCCCTTTAATATTGTGTTTTTTGGCCGAGTGTGGGGGCGAGAAACACCAAGTCCCCGAGTCATGGTCGTGTGGTGTATTGTCCTTTTATTTTGTATGTGTGTGTTTCCTCTTCCTGAAATTAATTGTTCGACCCCTAGGGCTGATGGTGGCAGGGTTGAGAACCCCCTGAATAAATGTGCCTCGTATGAGCAAGTCGGAACCCCACCACAGCGCCGCATTAGGAGGTTACGTAACAGGTAAATCAACTCATATGTACACAAAAACTCAACATTATTGATTGAATTTATTGTAGTAATTATTAAATGATTTTTTTTTTTTAATTCATGGTTTGTTATAATTTAGTTGACTGACTGTATGTTTATTACGTATTGATAGTAAAATAACCCTTTCATTTTTTTAAGAAACACATTTAAACAAGTGCAATTATTTAATGTTCAAAGTTGAGCTACCCTAGTGTCTATCAAATTCATATGAACGAACACAATGTAATTGTAAACAAAATATTTTAAATATTTTAAATTTTTGGTAAGAACTTTGTTATAGGTACTTTAGCATTCAACATTTGTCTTGAAAATTCTTCATTGTTGTAACATTTCTGTTGATAATACTGGATAATTATCTAATGTTTACAATAACAAATATGTATGTAGTTTTTGTATCTATTATTATGTACATACATATGTATTTTTGCTTTCTCATCACTGACATTTATAAAATTCGAATTATTTCTGAATATGACTTTCAACATGATAAAATGTGATAAAAAGAACAGCATACCGACAATGGTCTCTCTGTGACGACATTCCAGAATAGTCAATGAACCTTTGAAATTGAAACTAACCCATTTACATAGAAGTCACCTAACTCTTACCTACTTTCGTTCATAATTTTCCAGTTTCATTCATTACATTTGAATGAGATGTATCCATGTGTTTTAATCAGTTTAATTCATATGTGTTTGTTTGTTGTCTACCCTATAGGAAATGTCAATAGTGAATCTATACTGACTTACTAGTGACGTTGTCAGCAGTACTACTCACAAATTTTAGCCGAAAATTCTTCAAGACGTCAAAATGTTTGCTTTTCCTACAATTTATTCACTATAATAAAAAAATGACAGATTGAAACCACGACACTGGCGTTTTAAGCTACCTTATAATTTCATCATGGAAATTTTGGAACGTGTCATTCGAAAGTTACTGGTGACATTAAAAATAGTATGTCAATAGTAAGTCAATAATTGCTGAGGGGCCATGTGTTGTAATGAGTCAGAATATACCTTTTTTATTGAAGAAAGTAAAAATAAAAGTTGTTGACAACATGTTGAAAAATTCGCCATAATATTAGACAAAGACATGTCGACACTTGACCCCAGGCTTCTTACAGGGTATATACATTTGACACACGAACACGTACATATACATGCAACGGTCATGGTATTAAATAATGAAGAAACACACATAAAACTATGGAATTCGAAAAATGTCTCAAAACTTGTAAATTACAAACGCCAGTCCGGCAAGAAAAACAACGACAACATTACGCCAGTGACGACAGTGAAAGAAGTAGTTCATGTAAACAACATTGTATTGGAGTGACTGTCAGCAACTAAGTCAAACGAATGGCATGTAATTTATGTAAACAAGAACATGAATGCCTACACAGATCCACCAAACACAGACAGCCAAACATATCTACACTTGCCCCACATAAAGAAAGCTTAGATGCCAACATATCCGTCATTGCAATATGTATGTGTGGATATTAGGGTTGTCATTTGAACATACATATATATTTTTACATCTGTATAGATCATGTTCAGACTAAAACCCTTTGGAAAATACTTTTTTTGAGAAATATTCAAAGAAATTGACAACTTAAGTAACGTATTTTACTCTAACAGGAAATTTTAAAGATTTAGTTATTATTCTGGTCCTCGAGCAATGTGATTTCCATACACTTACGGGTCATTGTAAAGATACGAAATGTTTTTACCAAAAAGACAATTCTTCATATTTATTAATTGTCAGCCCTATCCGGTAAGCTCTCCCTATAAAGATATGTATGTCACGATGAGCAAACACACACACACAAATACTCACACCATTTATGTATACATATTTGCTGTAACAAATATTTGATTGACTGGCTGGGTTACAACAACCATGAGACATAAATACTTCAAGCTGTTCACTGATAACCTTCTTCTAATCGCTTGGAAAACAAAAAAATAAAATTTTTATGAATGAAAAAGGTGTTCACAGTCGTAGTAAATTCCAAGAATGTTTTTTTTTTTGTAATTTGTTTTCATGTGTTTGTCTGAAGGGCATTGTGATAATTGACAAATCAAGTTCAATCGTTCGATGGCTGATATGGGTACCTTTCCCTTAAGTGAAATGCATATTCACAAGCGTTCTAGTTTTAACAAGAAAAAAGTCGTTAAGTTCGACCGGACCGAACTTCTTTTCTTTCACAATTTTAGGTGGAAGAATTTTTCGAGCACGGAGGGTATCCGTGTCTAAAGTATCTAATCTAATCTAATCTAAAAAAATATGTTCAGTCAGTTTAAAAATACCATCTACTGGGCTATATCGATGTGTGGACCTATCATTAAAATTTTTGGTGGAAAAGTTTTATAACTGCAGGGAACCTCAAAGTCAAATTACGGGTAGTGTCGTCAAACAAAGTGGCTTAGACCCTCAAAATACCGAAAATCGGGAGGTACCGTTATATGGGAGCTATAACAAAACGTTCACGATTTTTAGTGGACAAGTTTCGTGACCACAGAGAACCTCAAATGTCAAATTACAGCTAGTTCGGTTAAATATTTTAGTTTAAACCCTCAAAATACCGAAAATCGGGAGGTACTGTTATATGGGAGATATACCAAAAAATGGACCTTTGTTGACACTGAGAACCTCAAATGTCAAATTACAGCTAGTTCGGTTAAATATTTTAGTTTAAACCCTCAAAATACCGAAAATCGGGAGGTACCGTTATATGAGAGCTATACCAAAACATGGACCTATGGTGACTGTTTTTAGTGAAGAAGTTCCGCCACCACTGGGAACTTAAAATGTTAAACTACAGCCAGTTCGGTTAAAAATTGTAGCTTAAATCCTCAAAATACCGAAAATCGGAGGTACCGTTATAAGGGAGCTATACCAAAACATGGACCCATGTTGACTACTTTGATTGAAGAAGTTTCGTTACCATTGGGAACCTCAAATGTCAAATTACAGCTAGTTCGGTTAAATTTGTAGCTAAAATCCTCAAAATACCGAAAATCGGGAGGTACCGTTATATGGGGGCTATACCAAAACATGGACTTATATGTTGACGATTTTTGGAGGAAAAATTTAGTGACAATTGAGAACCTCAAATGTCAAACTGCAGCTACTTTGGTGAAAAATTTTAGCTTAAATCCTCAAAATCGGGAGGTGCCGTTATATGGTGCCTATACCAAAACATGGACCTATATTGACAATTTTTGGAGCAGAAGTTTCATGACCACTGATAACTTCAAATGTAAAATTACAGCTAGTTCGGTTAAAAATTGTAGCTTAAATCCTCAATATACCGAAATTCGGGAATTATATGTGGGCTATACCACAACATGGAGCTATGCCCATAACTTTTGAAATATAAGTTCGCTGATTACTAGGAACATTAAATGTCAAATTATAGATATGTAATTCGTTTTGAAAATGTGACTTAAAACGTCAAAATACCTGAAATCAGGCGGTACCGTTATATGGCTATACCAAAACTTGGACCATTTTTGTGGATGCTAGAGTAATTACCACAGACGGACGAACGGAGATCGACTCAGAATTTTACCCTGATCAAGAATATATGGTAACATGGGGCGACTTCGCCACGTTTTTTTCAAAATGTTCTCATACCGACACCGTTAAATTTTTTTCAAATATTATTTTGTTTTAGTTGAAGATTCAATCATATGATTGTCTAAGTCTGGAGTTTCCCCCATTGGCTTAACTTCATCACTTTCCTCTTTGCAGAGAAAAATGTTTACAAAACGCACTGACAGCTTGCAAAATTAACTGATCGCTACCAATATCATGATGAAGTTAAGCCAATGGGGGAAACTCCAGACTTAGACAATCATATGATTGAATCTTCAACTAAAACAAAACAAACACAAAACAGCGAAGGCTCGCGCAAAACGGAATTTTGTAAATAAAATTCCAACGACATACTCACAGGTAACTGTGTTGATGTTATTTCAACTTAACAGAAATCGATGATTTCTTAGTTGAATCGTGCTGTCAGCTTGCAAATATTTTGTTCTGGTGTTTTTTGGGAAAGCCGAAAAGTGAGCATCATTCTCATTAACATGAGAATACTCGATGCTTAAAGAGTTCAGGTTTTCACTAAAAATTCATCATTTCAAAAACTGAAAAGCCAATTGATAATTCCCTTCGCCGGGATGAAATCATGATATTGGTAGCGATCAGTTAATTTTGCAAGCTGTCAGTGCGTTTTGTAAACATTTTTCTCTGCAAAGAGGAAAGTGATGAAGTTAAGCCAATGGGGGAAACTCCAGACTTAGACAATCATATTATTTTTGGTACAAATATTAGCATATCTTGACTATAAGTTTTGATATATAAATGGTTATAATTTTGTTTTTAAAATATTATTTTTGAGAATATACAAAATGTGTAAAAAGTGGCGAAGCCTCCCCACCCATGGGGCAGCTTCGCCATCGATATGAAATATTCTCCAACGGACTCTAAAACTGTAATTTACCATATTTCTTCTTTAAATATCAACATTATGCAAAACAGGAATATGTTTTCTATTGAATAATCAAAAATTATTTTAAAATTCACAAAAAGTAACCGATTCTAGCGGTTAATTAAGTAGGTGCCTTGAATTTAGGTACAAAAATCATAATATAACTAAAACAAGATACGTTTAGGATAATATTTGATTTTAACTTCATATTATAGTGTGGTATATCTATGGTATAAAGAATTTAAGTTAAGCATGACAAATTTCTAACATTAACCCACCACGTCCCTATCATGGCGTAGGCGCCCCACCCCTTACATATTTCATAATATTAATATATTGACATTTGCAATTGCTTTTTTCATGCGAATTATTGGAATTTATATTCTTCAGTAGTTGTCTTCTAACGGTATAAAATGTGTTTTTGATATCACAAAAGGTAAAGAAGATATCACAAAAAATACCTATCATAATTATTTTTCCCAATACCCTGAAAACATAAAACCGCGTGCGTCCGCTATCATACCTATGACACAACTGCCAACTTTTGGGAGATGATAGATCTTTATTAAACTCACAATTTTCATTTTAACGGATTTTTTCTAGCACTTGTATTTTGCTAGAAAATCGGCGGTGGCGTAGCCGCCCCAGTGGCGAAGGCGCCCCATATTATCATATATACCTTACAGGGTCGCAAATGATTATTTCAATGCGTTACAAACGGAAAAAAACTTAATATACCCTCCATTCTATGGTGGAGGGTATAAAAATACAGTTTTTGAGAGCCAATAGCAAGAGATTTGGAAAAAAGCCGTATAGCTTTTACATAATTTGTTGCCATAAATGAACAATTAATACGCAATTTGTTACAATGCTTTTTAGCGATACATTAGTTGTTTAAATATATAAAGGGTGTTTTTTTAAGCTAGATAGAACTTTAAATTCTAAAAAGTTACACAAAAAATTAAATTTTGATGAAACTTTTTTTTATTTGTTTCAGTATACTCTGACAAATCATCATGAATAGACTCACGCTTGAACAACGCTACGAAATTATCCAAATTTACTCTGAAAATCAATCGTCGATTCGCAAATGACAAATGGCAAATGACCCGTTGTTTTATCGCAAAATTGTGTTCAGCGATGAGGCGCATTTTTGGCTTAACGGGTTTGTTAATAAGCAAAATTGCCGCATATGGAGTGAGACCAATCCACAAGAGACCCTACAGACTCCATTACATCCAGAAAAATGCACCGTATGGTGCGGTTTTCACGCTGGTGGCATCATCGGACCTTATTTCTTCAAAAATGAGGCCGGAGCTCGCGTTACGGTCAATGGAGATCGTTACCGCACCATGATCAATGATTTTTTGTTTGAAAATATGGATGACATTGATCCGGAGGAGATGTGGTTTCAACAGGATAGCGCTACGTGCCATACGGCGAACGCAACCATCGACTTATTGAAATCAAAATTTGGCGATAAGTTGATTTCGAGAAGTGGACCTGTCAATTGGCCTCCAAGGTCGTGCGATTTGACACCTCTCGATTATTTCCTGTGGGGCTACGTGAAGTCACTGGTTTATGCTGATAAACCAGCAACAATTGATGCCTTGGAGGCCAGCATTGTTCGTGTTATTCGTGGCATACGGTCAGCAGTGCTCGAAAAAGTGGCCAAAAATTGGACGTCCAGAATGCACTTCGTCAAGAACAGCCGCGGTGCCCATATGCCCGATATCATTTTCAAATGTTAATGTCACGTATTGATATTTCGAATAAAAAAAAATTTGATTACAATTTAATTTTTTGTGTTATTTTTTACAATTTCAAGTTTTACATACATATCGTCACCATAAATGCCCGAAGACGTAACCCACAAAACCAAAACTTTACAAGAGAAGCAAAAAACGTTATAAAATTAAAAACTGTTTTACGGAATATTAATCTTATGAAGTCGAATATATGGGATATTATCGATCTTATACGAAGGGGAATAAGTAGTGAAACCGAAACCGCTGAATTGCTTAGTTTTGAGATCCTCCATTACAACAAAATCTGCAATACTATCCCATTTTCCGAAATGCCATTTCTTGAATAGATTCGTTGTTTTTGAACGAAGAAGCTTGAAATTTTGCCAGAGCATGTATTTTAGCTTTATGTATCAGATTACGTCAAAAAACGAATTTCGATTTTCATGTCGCTTACGTCTTCGGGCATTTATGGTGACGATATATAACATTTTCGTAGGTGACAAAAGCTGTCAGTTGTGGAAGTTTTCAACGTATAGTCGGTCCAAATCGGTTGCTACGTTACGTGCGTACACTTTTAGCGAAACATTTTGAACTTATCGTGCGCTCCAGCGAGCCCGACAGACATACGGACATGGCTAAATCGACTCCAAATTGTCTGAAACAAATTTCGTCCAAACAGCCTAAAGTCTAGAAGACCAATCAAATTATGTTGGTTTTTTTAATGAAGTTTTATTGATTTTCGATGAGAAACCCAACTGAACTAGAATGAGGAGACAAACAGAATTTTTATGAAACGAGCTACGAGCTTAGGAAGAAGTAATTCGACTTTCGATTAATAGACTTTGTGCGGTCAAAATCTAAAAATTGTAGTCGACTTTTGTCTGGAAGTAAAATAGCATAATCAATTTTCGAGTTTGCCCATAGATTAGGTCTGTACGATAACTTCGCAAGTAAAAAGTACTTGCAAGTACTCAGCAAGTTCTTAGTAACTTCTCTCCACTTATTTTACTCTCTCGAAGCTAAAAAATTGCAGAATGTTATCAAACAACAATTTGCAAAAACTTGCAAGAAGTCAGCTGATTTGACAAACAAGAAGTTTGGCGGATAAGATTTAATTTAACAATCGAAGATTGTTTACGAAATTTGTTTGATTATCCATTGCTACAAAAATAATTATCTTTTCATATCATAAATTAACGGCTGGCCGTCCACATAGTGTTCATCCTACTCCATGGATGCGCCGCTTTTTGCTGTTATTTGATACCTTAGTCCGTGTTTAGACACACAAATTTCTCGGGAAAGTAAATTCAGTTTTTAGGCAATAGGGGGTAGGAAAGAGTATTGAGGAGCTCTTTCCCCTCCGCTCTCTCCCAAAAAACTCAATTTACTTTCCCGAGAAATTTGTGTGTCTAAACACAGACTTAGAAATAAAACAATCATCACAAACTACAAAATAAGTCGTTTTCCATAATTTATTTAGTTATCTCTTCTCTTTTTCATCTTGTAATTATTTTAATAACCAAATATTTGTTTCTGTTTTTGCCAAGAATTTCAAAGTCCGCCACAAAACATTTGAATTTAAATCAGCTGATCAAACTTGCAAATTCTTACAAGGAAAATTTTGCTTGCAAAAACAGTTCTCAGTAACAAAAGTCTCCAAAATTCTCTCACAATTTTCTCAAAATTTGCTCTCTTTTACTTTACAAGTTTGTTATCGAACAGCATTTTGTAGAAGTTTTTACAAATTTGTACAAACTTTTGGGTTATCGAACAGACCTATTCTTGACTTGGCGGCTTTACAGTTTTGACGGTTGTACAGTTTCAAAAGAGAAATCGAAAATCGATTTTCTGCGGTTATGAAAAAGTCGAAAGTCGAGTTTTAGGACAACAGAAATAATCGCAAGACCGAAAAATCGCATTTTTAGTTTTAGGCCAAAATCGAAAAGTTAAAAAATCGATTATTGATTTTCATTACCTATCCCTACCACTGCACTATAGGTAATTTTCACAGTTTTTGAGGCATAAAGTCGATTTTGCAACTTTTAATAATAATAATTTTTTAGTGGGTATTAAAAAAAAACAAAAACATGTCAAAATCTATATATGGACAAATCCCAGAAACAGTCTACCAGCCAAAATTTTTTTTTATTTTATCCAAATTAATTTATTTTTTTCACAGAAGATTAGACTGGATATCTAATTTTAGAAATATGTTAAAAACTTTTTTTTTCTATCATTATTAACACAAAAATTATTACAAAATTCTACCCTACCTTAGGTTTTTTTAATTTTATACAAAAATTGTACATTTTTTACATGTTCATATTATTACTTTAGTGTTAACATAAGTGGTAAACTCAAAAGCTATATTGTTATTCACTCAATTCTCTTAGATTTTGACAGAAAATAGTATCTTTTACTATTTTGGAAAACGTGAAATTAGGTATGAAAAGACAGATCCAAGTGGTGTAGCGTTCGTCACGAAAAATTATGTTTTTTTTATACTGTGGACAGAAATTTCTTTTTTTTAAATTCATCTATAAATTTAAATTAAATTAATATCCTGCTTTTAAGGAAATAGAAAAAAAATCTACAATAATAAAAAATAAAAAAATTACAGTGCATTAATTTCTGTAGCGTTCGTCACGATTTGAGTTCTCCCAAAAAATAAAAAAAAATTTTGCCTTTTAATTCTGTTTTGACTTTCTCTTGTATTCTATTTTTGTTTTGTTCTGTTTTCGTAGCGATTTGAGTTCAGTTAATTGTTAAGAAATTAAAAAAATGAAATGATGTTTCAAAGTTATATTTATTTTCTGATGGATGTGCAAGTCGATTTAAAAACAAATTCATTTTAAGTAGTATACCCTTTTTCAAAGAAAAATTTAAGTGGAATTTTTTGCAACTGCTCACGGAAAGGGTGCAGTAGACGGAATCGGAGCTGTCGTAAAGAATAAAAATTGGAAAATGGTAAAAGCTCCGAATATTGTTCTTAATAACGCCCATGATTTTTTTTTTTAAATTGGCGAAAATGAATACAAATGGTATTTTCATTTTATATATAAGCAGAAGTTATATACAAAAATCAGCTGGAATTCTTTCGGAAAGATGGACTAACGTTAAGAGCATTCCCGGAATTAAAAGCAAACATTATTTTTCGTCATATAACAAAAATGTGCTCAAAATCGCACTAACGTCAGATTCATTAAAACATAAAATTTATTTATAAACATATACGCATTGATAAACTTATTTATGAACATAAAATATGACTTAAATAACGTTATTTACAAGAAATATACATTGTTTCTTAAAATAAATGCACTGGTTTTTATTTACTATATACTGGAAAAAATGTAGCGTGCATCACGTAGCGTGCGTCACATTAGGTTCGCTGATTTTGGAAAAAAATACAAAATTGTTTGCCTAAAAATTAATTGTTTTAGAATTCTCTTATATATATCTTTCTTTTAAAATTTTCATTTTGTGTGCTTTATTATGCAAAATTTGCTAAAAATTATGAAAACATAGCACAAGGTCGGAAGCTACTTCCACTTTTTGTGGCGTGCGTCACAATAACTTATAATCAATTTTTCCCGCTAATTATACTTGTTAAAAAAAATTGCTTTATGGCATTTGAAAGTGCTCTCAAATTCTATTAAATACCATGTATAGATTCAATGCATCTATCTGGAAAGTTCAAAAAATTTTAATATTTTTGCCCGAAAACGCGTACAAATGTAGCGTTCGTCACGCAGGATTTACCCATATATAAAATAGAAAAATGTTTGTATGTATGTTTGTTTGTTTGTTTGAAATTTATAGACTCAAAAACCGCTGAACCGATCTTGCTGAAATTTTCAGGGTATATTACTACATCGCCTGAAAGTAACATAGGCTATAAAAAGTTTCGAAATTCCGCTCTGATCCGGAGATATAGCATCAAAATCGGAGGTACCTCCAAAAAATTTAAACTTTGTATGCAAATATCTATAGAACGGTTACAGATACAGACTTCAAATTTGAAATGTGTCATGGATTTTAGCCTAAAAATAAATGTGCTAAAATATATCGAAATCGGTCCAGATTTGGATATAGCTCCCATATATATTTGCGTCCGATTTCAAGTATTTGATGTACCAAACACGCTATATATGTCCGATTTCCATGAAATTTGGAATGTGTGACTGAATTTGTTGTAGAAATGAGTATGCCAAATTATATTGAAATCGGTTCAGATTTGGATATAGCTCCTATATATATTTTCGGCTAATTTCATGTATTTGATGCACCCAACCCACTATGTATCTCCAATTTCAATGAAATTTGGAATGTGTGACTAAATTTGTTGTAGAAATGAGCATGCCAAATTATATTGAAATCGGTTCAGATTTGGATATAGCTCCTATATATATTCGGCCGATTTCATGTATTTGATGCACCCAACCCACTATGTATGTCCAATTTCAATGAAATTTGGAATGTGTGACTAAATTTGTTGTAGAAATGAGTATGCCAAATTATATTGAAATCGGTTCAGATTTGGATATAGCTCCTATATATTTTCGGCTAATTTCATGTATTTGATGCACCCAACCCACTATGTATGTCCAATTTCAATGAAATTTGGAATGTGTGACTAAATTTGTTGTAGAAATGAGCATGCCAAATAATATTGAAATCGGTTCAGATTTGGATATAGCTCCTATATATATATTCGGCCGATTTCATGTATTTGATGCACCCAACCCACTATGTATGTCCAATTTCAATGGAATTTGGAATGTGTGAATTTTCAGGAAATGCACGAACGTACAAATCCATTGATACTGTGGCAACTGAAGACGACGCGGTTACCTATCCAGTTGAATTCCTAAAATCGTTGGATCTTCCAGGCTTTCCACCACATAATTTAGTGCTAAAAGTTGGTGTTCCTATTATTTTATTAAGAAACATAGACCACCTCGCCTTTACAAGGTTAACAGTAAAAAAACTACATAACTATTTAATTGAGGCAACGATTATTACTGGGAAGTATATAGGTTCAGATGTACTGCTGTTGCTAATAGCAACAGAAACGCCCTTCTTTTTTAAAAGATTGCAGTTTCCTGTACGTTTGACATTTGCAATGACTATAAATAAATCCCAAGGACAGACTCTTCGTGTATGCGGCCCAAATTTAGCATGTTCTTGCTTTTCTCATGGTCAGCTCTACGTTGCATGTTCACGTGTTGGTAGACCGGCCGATTTGTTTGTTTACGCTCCTGAAGGAAAAACAAAAAAACATTGTATATCCTAAAGCATTACAATAAATACTTTACTTTAAATTTTTGAATTTGATTTCTTTCTGATTTCAAAAAATCCGTAAAATTTCAAATGCATATCAATCTAAAGGGGTAGCGAAGCGCAACGGGTTCAGCTAGTTTATTAATATAAATGACATTTTTCAAAGTAGCGCCATTATCGCGGTTTAAATTGCAGAATTTCGAAGAAAAACTAAAGATATAAAACCATGAAAAAAAAAAATATAAATATATGTAAAATGGAATAGATTGGTCATTACGAGTGCAATTTATTTAATATATAATATAGCTTAAATAAATATTTTTATAAATATTTTATTTTTCTTTAACTCACTTCATATAGACTTTTACTAAATTGGCCGTGTTTGGTCGCGATTTTGCGACCTAGAACATATTACTGAGAGTCTTCTGCATTGGTATTACTGGTATTTTTTGATATTTTTCTGATTTTGTTAGGTTATTTCTCAATAAAAACTATAAAAATTGTGGAAGTTTGGTTTGAGGAGATAAATAACAAATATAAAAATTTTATTTAATTTTATCTCTATTTTACATATTAATCATTGATACGGTAAACTCGTCTTTATTAACTTATATTTAAAAAATATCCAAAATTATAGTAGCAATTCGTTTGAAAATCTACCCGCGAGGTCAAAATTTTTGTTACTACCGACACCAACAGTTTGTTGTGTATAAGGCAACTAATGAAAATGGCATTGAAAGGATAGCTTTGTTCGTTATACACGTAGTTGCTTATAACCGTTGTTCGTGATATCAGAATTTATCTGTAGAAATCTTTGTTTTATCTCACTTTTACACATAAATAATTTAAAAAGTTAAAAAATACATTTATTTCGTCATTATTAATTTTTGCCTAAAAACAGGGTAAATTACCTATAGTGCACTGATCTCCTACAAGGGGATCTTTCGGTAATCGATGTGAAGTTTTATTAGGATGCTTTGAGAAGACATATGTATAAGTCTTTTACAAAAACTTCTGGTGATCATCTGTAAGAAGCCCTTTTAAGTAGACACCAGTTTCCTGTACAATAGCAGTGACCTTCTAAAAGAAGAATTTTTATATCAGAGGATTAACTTAGGTAATAATTGTCCCTTTGACAATTCGTCGATGTCATGCTAACCATTTTTGACATAAAGGTACCTTACAAGGTTTATATACCATGCTCTTTCCGATTTTTTTTATCGGTTTTATCCGCTTTTGACGCAAAAATCTTGTGTTTTTGTTCCGTATCCATAAAGCCTGGCGTACGGAACAAAATGAAACAAAAACGAATTGTTTCGCACCAAAAAACATGGCGTTTGGAACAAAAAATCCCAATTTTGTCAAGTTATGGAACAAAAAATGCAACAACTGAAGAATAATAGTTTTCAAATCTAAATATTTTTGAATACTGTATTGTTGTATGAAAACTACAATTTCTTTTCGCCCCAGCCTAACAAATCGGTTAAACAAAAATTCCCTCGTTTAAAGAGAAGCTTTTAAAGCGCTCAAAAAGTGGTTCTATTGAAATGTGACAAAAGGTGTTCCATGTGACACAAACAGCCAAAAACATGAAAAAAGATATTTTGTTGTTATTCAAACAATTGAATTACAACAAAATATGGACTCAAGCTGAAATAAACACAAAGATGTAAGATTCCATGGAACAATTCTGCAACATTTTGCAATTATAAAAATTAGGCATAACTTCTAGACTATCACAGATATCTGACTAAAATAAACTCCTGATATATTGTTTGAGTTTAGTTAAGTATAACTGAGCTCTTAAAGTATTGGATTTTTGTACCACTTTTAACCTGTATGGGCTCAAACGTTAACTGGAGTTTTTCTCGAATCAGGCAAATGGGGTATGGAACACTTAAGCATGACACCGACACCGAATTGTCCCTTGTTACGACAGCATATATGGTTGACCAAAAGGCATATAATTTTGTTAGAATTATCGGATCAAGGCACATTTAGTTTATTACGAATTATCGAGGTTTATCTCGATTCTACTGTGTTAGACACTAAAAGCTATAAAATAGTTAACACCCTTGATCGTTAAAATACACGGTTCGTGTGTGTGTGTTGTCATTTGACAATGTTGGTGCAACCAAAGCCTTTCCTTGCAACATTGTTGGCAACCGGTAAAGGTAGAACATTAAAATCCTTGTTCCAACAAATGATCACAATAATTATGGACAGGAAAGCTGACTGTGCCTCATCAATTAAAAATGTCAATTAGATTAAGTTGCTCCTTGGAGTGAAGCCAGCGATAAGAATGTTTTTCGGCTGGTTGACGACGCATTGACCAAATCATCAACGATCTTAATAGTGTCTCATATAAAACAATTTTAATGATTGACAAATATCATCAACGTGTATGCGTGGCGTCTGGTTTGGGCCTTAAAGTCACAAAAAGAATAACACATTAAACGCCAACAGCAACAGAACCCACCATAGACGGAACCCTCATCTCAGTATGTCAGCCAGCCAACCAGTCATAACCACAGCAAAATCAACAAAAACAACATAGAATTATCAACACAACACAGGTGAAGATGAGTTAAGTGCGACAAAAATGATGATTGCTGTATAAACCTGTGCCCTGCTGCTGTGTCAGGATCTTGACTTTGAGAAGCCGAAACCTCGTTAATAGCTCGTGTGCCTGATGCCTGCATGGAGCAGCACATAGCATGGTCATATGTAAGGGGAGTAGTGGAGTAGTGAAGCAGAGTTAACTTAAAAAACCTGCAACAATAGCACCAACAGTTGCAGCTGTTGCACTTTGCGTTACCCTAAAACAAGAGGCACACGCCAAAAGTGCCAAAACCCAAGCCGATTTTTCGTTGCAGTATCATGGTTGTGCAGCAACAGCAGACAGACATCCAATAGGGATGCAACAGAGCGACCAATCAAACAGACCAAAGCACTACCACCAGCGAAGCGAACAAAAACAAATACAACGAAAGCCTCCAACGAAACCGAGAAATGAGAAGTAACTGTGATAACGGTATGCAATCAAAATGAGCCCGACACAACACTTTGCACACATCGCAGAAGGTACCCTATCGAGCAGGTGCACACGACCATAAACGATCCACATAAAGCGCCGTAGCATCCATCACCAACAACAAAAACCTCATCATTAAAACTCATTTGAATGCAGTTCGATTGTTACGTTGCATTCATTGTGTGCATACACCCAATCACGCAGATCCCAATACATGTAGCCAAAAGGACTCTCTACACGGTGGAGCTAACAAAATGTTTGAACACTTTCTTCTAACAGTGCTTAGCTGCGGCTTGAACGAATACGACACCTTGCACGGTTGTTAAACATGATATGAGCAGCATGTTTGATCAGCTTCTTCTTCTTCTCCCCATCAGTGTAGGAAGAGGTAGGCAGTCCGTTTGTTTGCCTTTTGGGAGTAACAAAATCGAAACATTAGCTTTGTGACACCAGCTGCTGCTTTCGCTTGGTTGAAATATGTCAGCATAAATTTTGTTTATTGAAATACAATGACAACCAAAGAAATGTTAACAATTTGGAGTAATTTATCGATTTTAGAAGACCCTGACCCCATCCATACATACATGTGTGGCATTAATGAGGAAAAAAAACATTGAATTGGCGATAGACATTTGATAGACTGACACTGGCATTGTATTTTGGGAAAAAAGGACAAAGCTTTGTGAATGGTTTTGGGGAGTTTGTAGAGCGAATACAAGGCTAGCAGTGTATCTAAATCCATATTCAAAAATGCAGGAAGAAACAGCTAGATCTGGCAGATCTGTGCTACATACATATCAGAGATTGTCATATAAGCTTTTAGTACTTTTCCCTCATATCAAAAAGAGCACTCCGATTCATATTGACTCAATGATATGGGACTTACTTTTTATATCCGAGTCCGAACGGCGTGTCTTATGAAGTTGTTCATGGCTGAAACACTCAGGAAATGTAAGCCAACATTACGCTAAGGGGATTTGCCAGCGCTGATCAGGGTTGTTCTAACTGCAAGGGGACGTGTTTACCACTGCACCACGGTGGCTCCCAAGTATATTCTTACAAAATATTTGTGTATATTAATTGGCTTGGTCATTACTTTAAACATCGTGGTCCTACCAATATCACGGTGCGCCTGAGCTAACTTTAAATGAAAGGTGTTTACACCTAGGAAGTTTTTGCGGATTCTGAAACTGCAATGTTCACAGATGAGAAAAATCAAAAAAACAAATAAATCGCGGTCAAAGTTCACATTATTAGGTCTTTTAAGGTTTTCACGATTTTGCTTGGAAACCGAAAGTCCTAGGGAAATGGAACTGAAGAAAATGTTGTTACAGTAAAAATTCTCAAAAAGATTGACTTTTATGATATTTTTGTAGGTTTGACCGTTTTTGAGATATAGAAGTTCAAATTCGGACAATGCACGACTGTGTCGCCTCCTTATAAAACAATGTCATGCACGGTGCGCCTTAGTTAATTTTAAATGAAAGCCGCTTAGATTTTGTGTTGCCTTATTAAGGCGAAGGTCATTTATGGTGATATTTGAATTAATTATTTTTTAAGTTTTACGAAATGTTATTGTTGTTAGTAATTCTATGATGGAAAAAATTAAAGTCTCAATAAAATAATCTAATAATCTAATCTACCAATGCAATGAACAACTGAATATGCAGCAGAAGCTATTTAGCTCATGCAGATCTCTGACGTAGGGGATGAATGATACGAAGCAACGGTATTGACCGGCTTTAACATGGCAAAGCCCAGGATTTATCTTGGTCCCTCTTTCATCTCAAGTGGACACTGACCTCCCCGTGGTGTCACCTGGGGAACTGCCTTTAACACCCGTTAAAGGTAGTGAGCTAACATGTGCCGCGCGTTCACCCATAAGAACTTTAAAAACTTGGGTTTGGGCGTCGGGTTAGTAACCCTCCCCTAGAAAAAACATCCTACTATGAAAAAACGAAAGAAAAGAAAAACAAACCCCTCTAAAGTTGACGAACCCCGCAAACGTTTTAAGGACCATGATCTGCGAATCTGCACCTGGAATGTTCGCGCTCTTTATAGAGAAGGTGCAGTCTTCGCATTGGCAGACGTACTTGAAAAGTACAAGGCCGATATTACTGCCATACTGGAAATACAATGGATTGGGAAAGGCATCACAACAACACCTAAAGGTGACGCACTGTATTATAGCAGCCATGACGTAAAGCATGAGTTTGGTTGCGGATTCGTAGTTAGTCGGAGACTAAAACATCTGGTATCCAGCTTCACCCCAGTGAATGAAAGACTTGCTGCAATTCGAATAAAAGCTAAATTCTTCAACATCAGCTTTATTTGCGCTCATGCTCCCACTGAAGAAAAGGACGAACAGACCGAAGATATATTTTACGAGCGCTTAGAAGAAACATATGACCGTTGCCCTGCCCATGACATTAAAATCATTCTAGGCGATTTTAATGCCAAAATTGGAAAGGAGAATATCTTTGGCCCAACAGTCGGGAAATTCAGTCTCCACAGTGAAACATCTGACAATGGTATGAGGCTGATAGACTTTGCAGCTGCAAAAAACATGGTAGGTAGCAGTACCAGATTTAATCATCTCGATATTCATAAGGGCACCTGGCTGTCTCCAGATCAAAGAACAAGTAATCAAATTGATCATGTTGTAATAGATGGAAGACATTCATCGAGCATGTTGGATGTACGATCGTTCCGAGGCGCAAACATTGATTCGGACCACTACCTTGTTGCAGCAAAGGTACGTACCCGTCTAAACGTTGCAAATAAAGCACGAACAGACTCAACGCGGAAGTTGGACGTCGATATCGGGAGAAAAGGAGAGAAGAGAAACGTCTTTTCCGCAAGAAAAAGAGAGAAATGGAAAAGCGGGAGTGTGAAAAAATCGAGATGTACAGGAGCCAGAATGAAGTCCGAAAATTCTACCAAAGAGTGAAACATCAAACAGATGGCTTTGGTACAGGCACATCCTCCTGTAGAGACCGGCAAGGTAATCTGGTAACAGATACAGATAGCGTGCTCAGGATATGGAAGGAACATTTCTCCAATCTGCTGGTATCCAATAGTAGCGAAGACGGTGATACCACAGATCCAATCCCAGAAGATGGTATAGAATGTATACCGCCCGGCCACGATGAGGTAAAAACAGCAATCAACCGGCTGAAGAATAATAAAGCAGCAGGAGCCGATGGCTTACCAGCCGAGCTGTTTAAAACCGGAGGCGACGCGCTGATAAGGTGTATGCATCAGCTAGTTAGCACCATCTGGCAGGAAGAACGCGTACCCGACGATTGGAACCTGAGCATCCTATGTCCCGTCCACAAGAAAGGAGATAAGACTGTGTGCTCCAACTATAGGGGCATAAGTCTTCTCCCTATTGCCTATAAGATAGTGTCAGGGATATTGTGCGAACGACTAAAGCCAATGGTCAACGAAATAATTGGACCATACCAATGTGGCTTTAGACCTGGCAAGTCCACCATTGACCAGATATTTACCCTGCGACAAATCCTAGAGAAGACCCAAGAGATGCTGATCGACACATTTCACCTTTTTGTCGATTATAAAGCAGCATTCGACAGTCCCCTCCGATCAAAGGTATTCCACGCAATGTCTGAATTTGGTATCCCCGCAAAGCTCATCCGGCTTTGTAAGATGACTTTAACTGATACTAGGTCCTCAGTTAAAATTGGAAAGAACCTCTCCGAAGAATTTTGTACCAAAAGAGGTTTCAGACAGGGAGACAGCCTTTCGTGTGACCTATTCAACATTTTGCTAGAAAAGGTAATACGAGATGCAAATGTCAAAAGAAATGGCACAATTTACACCAATAGCCACATGTTACTTGCTTATGCTGATGACATAGACATCATGGGACGATCAGTAAAGGAAGTAACTGATACCTTTAGGAAGGTCGAAGCAGAATCTACGAAAGTGGGTCTGGCGGTAAACGGCGAAAAGACCAAATTGATGGTGTCGACGCGCGAAGCGTCCATAGAGCTCGGACCATCTGTGGAAGTTGGTTCCTATATATTGAGGTAGTAAAAAACTTCGTCTACCTCGGCACCTCCGTAAACTCAACAAATGACATCAGTTGTGAAATAAAAAGAAGAATTGTATTGCCCAACAGATGCTACCATGGTCTAAGTAAGCAGTTAAAAAACAAAGCCACATCTCGTCAAACAAAAATAACACTATACAAAACGCTGATACTACCCGTGCTAATGTATGGCTCCGAAGCATGGGTACTTGCGCAAGCAGATAAGGCAGTGCTTGGTGTATTTGAGAGGAAAATTCTTCGAAAGATCTACGGGCCGATTTGCGTTGACGTATGACAATATCGACGTCGTATGAACCATGAGCTATATAAGCTATACAAAGACATGAATATAGTTAAACGTATCGAGATGCAACGATTGCGTTGGCTAGGCCATATCATGAGAATGAGCGATGATGAACCCGCTAAAAAGGCGTATGAATACATGCCACATGGCGGTGCACGCAGGCCTAAGCTTCGATGGAGCATACAAGTGGATGAAGAAATGAACAGGGGCGGTATTCCAAAAAGTCAAGCGAAAAACAGAGAAGAATGGAGATCTTTTCTTAGTTCGGTCTATGGAACAAATGTTCTGTAATGGGACAACTAAGTAAGTAAGTAAGATCTCTGATACACTTTCAGGGCTTTTTTAAGGCTTGTCAAACTCCGCCTAGGTATATCATGTATCTTTCCGGTCCCAAGCCCGGATAAATGAGGAGGTAGGAAGTAGGAGGTTTACGAACATCTGTCTAGAGATGGACGATTGTCGTGTTCGTGGCCTAGAAAACACGAAACAACAACAACTAATTGCTTTAGTACTTAGTTGTTTATGTGAGTAGTTGTTGTTTCGTATTTTCTAGTGCCACGAACACGACAATCGCCCACCTCAACATCTGTTCTCTGAAAAATCGACCTCATCCATGGTCCCTCGCCATCAACCCAAGTAAAACACTTTATCTATGAAACGTCACCAAATTAAACTAGAACATCCCCCATACCATGGTATAATAAAGTAGAGGTAGGCCAGGTATGAAAATCGCTGAAAAATACAACCATGTAGCCATGGCTTAAAACGTCAAATGACATGGAGCAATAATAAAGGTAGAGGTATATGCATAGTTAGTCGGTTTTACAAAAGCATATGAAATTTACTAATTCACTGTTTATGTTAAAAGTGCCAAATAGAGTTAAAAATAAAAATCACTTTAGTTATGCTCCAGAATAATATTGCTAAAAAAGTGTTCCGAAAATAGCAAAAGTTGTACCCAAAACTTAAGACAGTGAAAACAAAACTGTCATTCTCTTATCTTCTACCTGACAAGCTTGGCTGATCTAACATCGTGATTTCTGGCATCCGTTTTGGAGATACGTTGGCATTCCAGCTAAAACTTTTATAATATATGCAATTTTTACGCTCCCGTACTTTTAGAACGAATTTCAATTAATATTTGACAAATCGTTCTTTCGCAAGTATTACTATTAAAATATAAACAATTTAATTTTGCGACGCGAATAAAAATTGTTTGTCCGTGTTTTCAATTTTAAGATATTATGGTACAGCAGAAGGTTTTTGTTGCAACAATTCACCGATGCAACTACCTTAATTAGTGCATAATGCCAACACCATAAAAATTGTCAACCCTGGTTTTGACAGAATAGGCCGTAATAAGAAAAAAAATTGTAATCAGCTGTTAGCTGTGGCCTACCTTGTATATTATTCTACCATGCCCCATACTATGACGACATCAAATACGCCCTATGTTCCTCATGAATTTTTATATAATTTGTTTATTTAAACTTTGCAACTTTTTTAAATAAATAATAAATGAATTGGAATTTCAATGAAAAATCACTGCTATAATTAAATAGTGATAACTATTTAAAGCTGCGTAAAGTCAACAGTTAGAATTTGTTAATAATTTCATTTATTTCACACAAGCCTCAAGAATAACACGCCATGAGACTCAAACAGGCACCATTTATTGTTGCAATTAAACAAAAAGTGGGTCATACTTGAGAGAATACGGACATTAGCTACAAGGTGGCGCAAGGTGTTTCATCGTCATCTTCATCATCACCACCGCTTCTTGCTATACCTTAAAGGCAGATGTTTAAAAGCTTTGCGAACTTTGCAACTTTTTAATCAACAGCTTGTTTACTTTTTTAAAACTGGTAGCCTGCGGCTTAAACCCAATGACACCGTCTTAAGATTTCCAGTGGGGATTATAACACATATCCCCGCCAAATACAATTGTCCTAATCGTTTCGATCAATAACACGTTTAAGCTCAGCTTTGTTTTCCCTGTGTGGCACTCTCTCAATTGCCAGCATTTTTTTGTCAGCAAACATGCAAAAAAAAACGTAGATGATAATGGCTCAGGGCAGCAATCATCATCGTCTTTGGTTGGTAGTAAGCCGAAGGAGTGCTGCGTTGTTGTCGTTTACTTCTTATGACCAACAAGAAATAAAAGGTCCTAAAAAGGTTTGTCATTAAGTTTTTGTGTCTTGGCCGTCTTCATTATTTTTTGGCATCATGTCATATTTTACCAAAGGGTTATTTCGTTTTTATTATTTTTTGCGTTATGAATTCAGAAACCAAATGTCCTGTGGGTCCTCAGTAGTCAAATGCTTTGTAATCAGTTAATTTTTATGTGGTGTTGGCCACAACCTCTATACCACAAATTGTTGGACAAATAATAACAATGACGTCCGTCTGCGAACAAAAAAAAAAGAGTGGAATTTTTGTGATATTGGCTGGTGTGAGCCGGCTATGAATATTGAATGCATCCCACGAATGTCTTGTTTGTTTGTTTATGGCTGGAAGTAGCGTAGCATTTGTTGCATGCTTGCGACATATTTTAGTGGTTTTTGTTATAAAAGTCAGCATAGGGATCAAAGGGGGAGTGATGATAAATTAACAATAACAAAATATGTTTTAAATGGAAAATTAATGAAGTAGAGCAAAAATAATGAACAAATAGTGTTACTCTGGCAATCATTACTTTCCTAAAATTCCAATTTAAAACACCCTTTTCACCTACAATATACACGCACCCTTTCCAACTAAAATATGGTTATTGTTTATGATGCGACAATTACTTCTTTGTTACTGCCCCTGATATTGTCACCGGGCTATGTAATTAAACGAAGCCGCTGCAACAGAGTTCTTCGGAACGATTTCTAGGAAATATTTTCCACCTTTGAAACCAGGAAAATCAAAAGCGATGAACTATAAATTTCTCTTTATTTGATTGTTTACTTTATAAAGTCCGGCCGTAGCACTTGGCTAATAAAAAAAGACTTAAATAAATTAAAAAATCCTAAAATATGTAATTTTAATATGAATGTCAAAATGCAGATGCTTGGTTTGAATCCTTGTTTCGAACATTGTAAAAGTTCATTCCGTAAAATTATGCAATAATAGGGACGGGACAATAATTGAAAAATACCCATTAATGATACGAATGCGAAAAGAAATTAACGAATATATAATAAAAAAAGTTGGGTTGTCACGAAATGGTATATTAGGGTGAAAATCCAATAGAATTTGTTAGTATTGTGTAGCAGTAGCATCATAATAAATATGCTGTGGGTCCTTGATATACGTACATTGGAGTGACCCAGAAAGAATTTTTTTATTTCAACAAAACAACATTGTTCCACAACATCCCATACGGGACAAGGGAGACTTCTCTCATATCAATGAGTGCACCCCGATTCATATTTAGCTCAATGATATGGGACCTACTGTTTATCGCCGAGTCTGAACGGCGTGTCTTAAGACACCACTTGTGGAGAAGTTTTTCAAGGCTGAAATACTCAGGAAATGTCGCCAACATTACTGAGGGGTATTTTGCCACCGTTGAAAAATGTTTGATGTTGCTTGGCCGAGGAATCAAACCCCCGACCTTCTGCGTGCAAGGCGGGCGTGCATACCATTGCACCACGGAAATATTGTCCATTTGATCCGAAAAACCTTTAATATGAAATTATATGGCGTTCGGTTAAGGTTAACCCGTGCCAACCTAGCGATCTTTGTTTCCATAGTAATTTGTATGGGACCAAAGGTGAATTTTCAAAAAAATTCTGTAAATGCGACAATTATGGTCCGATCGATGAAAAAAATTTACCAGTTCATCACTGTGGCTAAAAACCGATTTCTACAAAAATTTTGAAAATAGGATCGGATTTTGATGTACATAGGGCCCAAAATACCCAAAATCAGTCAAATATGCCTATTGGAGCTATACCAAAATCCGATCCGAGTTTCAATTTTTTTTTGTAGAAATCGTGTTTTTTAGCCACAATAATGAACTGGCAATGTTTTTTCATTCATCGGAATATGCGTGAAAATGCCCCTTAGGCCCCACACAAATTACTATGGATACAAAGACCGCTAGGTTGGCACGGGTTAACCTTAACCGACCGCCATAAAATTTCATATATAAGGTTGTTGGATGAAATGGAAAATATTTGCAAGTTAGGAAATAAAAAGAATATATTTTTGGTACCCTAAACAGATACCCATCATGTCATCAAAGCCCTCAGTATGTCCAGCATTTATTCAACTGCCCGTCCGCACCCACAAATCTTACTTCTTTTGATTTGTGGATACAGCCAACTGAAGTTGCACAATTTCTTCAGTTGCCGACACCCATCCACATTCACACAACTAATTAATAGATCCATATACATACATATTTCCTTTTCTTGTTTCCATTTTCTTGATTATTATTCCCGGGAAAGAGCTTTCGAATACAACCGAAATGTTACAACAACTGCAACGCTTTGTATTTCGCTGCTACAATTTCCCAAGACGATCAATATCCGATATGCCTGATAAGGTGGGTAACTGACAACATACAAATTTCCGAAATATTGAAGTTTGAAACATCTTCTAATATTGCGCTAATTTTGCTTAAAATAATACACTCAAAATTGGGTATTGTAACAATATTTAAGCCATTTCGTCCCGAGTCAAATTTTTATTTATACTTTGCTTTATACATCAGTGGGTCCTGATGTTAAAAATCTACTCAAAAAAATCCGATTTTTAGTTTTCCCGGGAAGTGGTGTTCGAAATGTATGTATAGAAGAAAAAAATTGATTTGTTTGCTGTTTTATTGATTTATTGTATCATGAATGAAAAAATGGTTGAAGATTGATACTGAGTCTTCTTTGGGCCTACAAAGCTTTTCTTCGGAAATGTATCAGTACTGGAACACGTTTTGTATTACACCCCATAGAACGGTACCACAAGATTTTCTGGTGTTTTCAGGGATTTAGCTGCATAATCCTACAGAAATGGGGCTACTAAATTTCCTCTAGAAATTTGTCAGTACAGGTCCAAGTTATGTATATAAAACTCATGTATGTATAAAAACTATGTATATAAAGCCTCAGTAGAACGGTACCTCCCGATTTTAGGATGTTTCAGGATTTTAGCCGTACTGTCCTACAAAAATGACTGAAATTTAGTATTAATGGCCTGTTTCTCTAAGACGATTCGAATTCAAATTCATTCGAATTACTATCAAACTCCTGTTGTTGTAGAAAATGTTTGTGAAAATGGTAGGTTTGTATCGGAATTAACCTTAGAAAAATATTACGATTATATGAAAACATGTGGACTGTATACAGACTAGAGTTGTGTCAATCTAATTCAACAGAAAGATCTAGTTCACTACGCAGTTCCAATCGTCCACATCGTTTGTATGAAAAAACTGTGTATACGTAATTTTAAATGTTGTTTTGACATTACTCATACTGTATGGAACTAGAACAGTGAACTAGGATCTAGATTGCCCAACTCTATACAGACCCCGTCTTACCAATAACAACTTAATAATTTGTTATATTATGTTCGTAGGGTCTTAATTCCCTGTAAGTTTGAGAACATGCCATGAGGGGCTTCCGTATACAGCCCAAGTGGTTTTATATAATCGTAATATTTTTCTAAGGTTAATTCCGATACAAACCTACCATTTTTCACTAATGCCGTTTTAAGGAACGTCCATAAAAGGGCCTGGTATGGGGCCGTTATTCACAGCAGGCCCTCATTTTATGGACTTTAGCGGACTAACTAACTAAAAAACGTGAAAAAATTCATTTAATTTACTTTGTATGGGCTTCGTATTCAAGTATAAGCTATTTTTAAGGCTGATTCTAAATTATATTCTCCTGTTATACGATTTCCTAGACCTTTTCCAAACTTATCATGTTCCAAATTAAAATTAGATTAAAATATTCTGTTCCTATTAATTATGTAACTTTTCTAGCTTTATAAATGCATGTATTCAGTCTTAAAGACACTCTTAACTAATAAAAATCTGGATATGATACAAAAATAATGTGAAAAGTCATAATTTTGAGCCTTATTTATATAGCGACGGAGTGAGTTGCAATTGTTTTGTCCTGCTAAAATATGGGATATTTCTTTTAAGTACGCTATTAAAAGTGGACCACAGTTATAAGGTACAAACACTAATTGTGGGTGTTTTCTTCGGAGTATGAAAAATATTTTAATGCTGAAAAACTGAAGAAAAAGTTGGTTTTTACAAGTATTATAGCGCTAAAACTAAATTGTATGTGTCAGTTGCAAATGTTTTGTCCGATACTGTATGTATATTGTTTGTTGTGTGCATTATTACCGGGGACCTTTCGTCGCTTTCTACAGCGCTATTCGGACAAATTTTCTTGAATGCATGTCTGAATTTGATATTCATTCAATGCTCATACGGCTTTACGGGATCACATGAAGAAAATCAAGTGAATATCTCACAAGAGAGTCCCCAATTTTCTTATGCAGCAAAGATGGAAAAAGATATTAAAATGTTATAAACTTTGTCTCTTTACCACTCGCTGTGCCTACCAGTCTCATAAAGACAATATTAAATTCAAATTAGCTTCGTTGTTTTCATTAGAAGGACATCGACGGTTTGGCCCCCGAGGCTCCTACACAGAGAAAGGGCTGAATATGGAAAAACACCACGGAAAGTGTGCTCTTTTAGCTTCTATTACGCTGCATTATTAGCAGTATAAATCAAAATAGTGAATATCGAAGTCCACTCACCGTTATGATTCGATCGTGTGGGAAAAATCCCCATTTTTACCCTACCCAATTTCACCTGGGGGATGAATGATACCAAGCAACGGTCTTTAACATGGCAAAGCCCAGGATTTATCTTGGTCCCTCTTTCATCTCAAGTGGACACTGACCTCCCCGTGGTGTCACTTGGGGAGCTGGCTTTAACATCCGTTGAAGGTAGTGAGCTAACATGTGCCGTGCGTTCACCCATAAGAACGTTAAAAACTTGGGTTGGGCGTTGGGCTAGTAACTCACCCCGTCAAAACACCGGCTACTATGAAAAAACAAAGAAAAAGAAGAAAACAAACCCCTCTAAAGTTGACGAACCCCGCAAACGTTTAAGGAGCATGATCTGCGAATCTGCACCTGGAATGTCAGGACTCTCTACAGAGCAGGTGCAATTTGCGCACTGGCGGATGTACTTGACAAGTACAATGCTGATATTATCGCCTTACAGGAAGTGCGATGGAACCGGGCAGACGTAAAAATAACAAACGATTACGCACTGTATTATAGCTGCCATGTTGGATTTATGGTAAATAGGAGGCTTAAAAATCTCGTCTCCAGCCTCACTCCTGTTGATGAGAGAATTGCCACAATCCGAATAAAAGCAAAGTTTTTGAACATAAGTCTCATCTGCGCCCATGCCCTGACCGAAGAGAAAGATGAACAGACCAAGGATATATTCTACGAGCGCCTAGAGAGAGCATATGACCGCTGCCCTGGCCATGACATTAAGATTGTTCTAGGAGATTTTAATGCTAAAATTGGGAGAGAAAATATCTTTGGTCCCACGATCGGAAATTTCAGCCTTCATGAGGTAACATCCGACAACGGAATGAGGCTGATCGATTTTGCAGCGGCAAAAAACATGGTAGTGAGCAATACCAGATTCCAACACCTCGACATACACAAGGCCACGTGGATATCCCCAGATGGGAAAACAAGAAACCAGATTGATCATGTTGTGATAGACGGAAGACACTCGTCCAGTGTGTTAGATGTCCGATCGATTCGGACCATTTCCTTGTAGCAGAAAAGGTACGCACTCGCCTTAATGTTGCGGCAAAAGTGAGATCTAACATAGGACGGAAGCTGGATGTCGAGAAGCTGCAAACACAACAGATAGCACAAGCCTATTCCGCTCAACTGACTCACATTCTGGAAGACGGAACTGCTTGCGGAGGCAAAGAATAGCCCACTCACTTCAAACTGCCGCAAAATTTGTGCTTGGGTACCAAAAACCTGCACCTAAAAATCTATGGTACGATCAGCAGTGCCGTAAGGCTACTGAAGAAAAGAACGCGGCATACAGAGCAACCCTGCATTCAGTAGCAAGACGAAGCGAGAAAGAAAAATATCGGAAGAAGAGGAGAAGCGTATTTTCAGAAGAAAAAAGAAAGAGCAAGAAAAACGTGAGCGTGGGAAACTCGAGATGTTCAGGAGTCAGAATGAAGTCCGCAAATTTTACCAGAGTGTAAAACACCAGACTGAAGGGTATGGTGCAGGCACATTCTCCTGCAAAGATCATGAAGGGAATCTGGTAACTGATACAGATAGCGTACTGAGGATCTGGAAGGAGCATTTCATGAAGCTCTTAGTATCGAATATGGGCGGCGAAGAAGATATACCAGAACCAATCGCAAACGACGACGTTAAATGTCTTCCACCTAGCCAAAGCGAGGTCATGACAGCAATTAATCGGCTGAAAAACAATAAAGCAGCAGGAGCTGATGGGCTGCCCGGCGAACTGTTCAAGACCGGTGGCGAAATGTCGATAAGGAGTATGCATCAGTTAATTACCGAAATTTGGCAGGAAGAGAGCATACCCAACGATTGGAACCTCAGCCTCCTATGTCCCGAACACAAGAAAGGAGACAAGACACAAACTACAGAGGCATAAGTCTGCTCCCAATCGCATACAAAGTGCTGTCGAGTGTGCTGTGTGAACGTTTAAAATCCATGGTCAATAACATAATCGGGTCATACCAATGCGGTTTTAGACCTGGTAAATCGACAATTGACCAAATCTTCACACTGCGCCAAATACTGGAGAAGACCCACGAAAGACAGATCGACACATACCACCTGTTCGTCGACTATAAGTCGGCCTTCGACAGCCCAATTAGATCAAAGGTGTTTCAAGCCATGTCTGAGTTTGGTATCCCTGCAAAACTTATACGATTATGCAGGATGACATTGGCTAATACAAGATCAGCTGTTAAAGTAGGAAAGAACCTCTCGGAACCTTTTGAAAAGAAACGAGGTTTCAGGCAAGGTGACAGCCTATCGTGTGACCTATTTAACATTCTATTGGAAAAGGTCATACGAGAAGCGAATAGGGATAAAAATAGCACTATAGACAATAAGGATATAATGTTACTGGCCTACGCAGACGATATTGATATAATAGGTCGATCACCTCGATCCGTAACAGCCACCTTTGCGAAAATTGAAAAAGAGTCTGCCAAAGTGGGTCTGGCAGTCAACGGCGATAAGACAAAGTTTATGGTATCAACCCGCAAGGCGTCCAGTAGACTCGGACCAACTGTTGATGTTCAGAACTAAAATTTTGAGGTAGTAAGTGACTTTATTTACCTCGGCACCGCCATAAATAAAACGAACAACATCAGTTTTAAATCAAAAGAAGAATAATATTGGCCAACAGATGCTACTTTGGTCTAAGTAAACAGTTTAAAAGTAAAACCACCTCTCGTCAAACAAAACGTACGCTCTACCAGACACTGATACTACCCGTACTTATGTATGGATCTGAAGCATGGGTACTTGCGAAAGCAGATGAGGCAGAACTTGGTGTGTTTGAGAGAAAAATTCTTCGAAATATTTATGGACCAATATGCGTTGACGGTGAATACCGACGTCGTATGAACCACGAGCTATACCAGCCGAACGACATCGATATAGTAAAACGTATCAAACTACAACGATTGCGTTGGCTTGGCCATGTCAGCAGGATGGATAAAGATGCCCCCGCCAAAAAGGCATTTGAATACGAGCCACTCGACGGTATACGCCCCAAGGGAAGGCCAAAACTCCGATGGAAGGACCAAGTTGAAGAAGATATCACAGAACATGGCATCCAAAATTGGAGAAGTAAAGTAAAAGATCGGTGTGTTTGGAAATCTATTCTTAGTTCGGCTTATGGAACAAGACGTTCTGTTTAATACAAAAGCCATCTAAGTAAGTAAGTAAGTAATTTCACCTGGAATAGATATGCCCCAGTGAAAATGTGATATTTCACGCTAACGCGAAGGGCTAGAGTTGTATTATTGCCACAAACAGCTGTTCGTTCGCTGTCGAAGAAAACCTTTTTTCGTTTACAGATCAAATAACCAACAATTATATCCATAGCGCGTGTCAATCTCTTTTGTTATAAAAGCAAATTGTTTGTATAAAGGATTTCTGCTTTTTTCCAAAAGATACTTCTGCTATACAAAGAAAAAAGTAAATGAATCTATTAGCGTTTATGAAATAGCCAAACCAATTCCTTAATGAAAAAACAAGTTCTTTGTTGCAAGGGAAATAAACCCAAATACTGTGTAAGACACATACATAAATACATAAGTTGCAGTGAATTCATATGACCACAATTAAGCTTATCCTCATCGGAGCCATCAATTCAATAGTAATGCATTTCTCAGCCATGATAACGGTCCAGGGATTCCATTGAAAATAAACTTGTGTTTTTGCAGTTACATTTCATTGATGATATTTTTGAAGCAACAACAACAACACAATATCATCTTATCATCTTTATTATCGACAATAACAACAAGAAGAACATCTGTACAAGAGGCCACTACACACAATTGGAGTCACTGGTCTGGTGTAAGTGTCAGATGCATCACACTCCCAAAATGATTTGCGGTTGCTGCTCCGTTTTTTGTTGTTGTGGTTGTGGAATATGCATTGTGAGGTAATGACAGTGTATGGCAAAAGGATGTATGCTTTTTTTTGTGGATTACTGTGCAAAATAAGCACTCTTTAATAGAAATCTATATACCTGTGTATTGGGATTCAGAAGACACCAGTGTATTTTTGAAATGTCACTTTGGACCATAGACGGACGAAGAAACTAAACTATTTATCACAAATATGGCAGTGAGCCTTAAGGTAAGGTTACATTAGGCAAATATTTGATTCAGCGACCGGCAGTGTGCGCTTACTGAGATTAAGTGAGCATAACAATGCATTTAAATTTATGCTCACTTCCTCTCAGAAAGCGTAGCTGCCGGTCGCTGGAGCAAATATTTGCCTAATGTATGTAATGCATCAGCGGACAAGAGCTACCGATATTGTGGGAGGTGAGCAGTGCTCACTCAGCATATTACTTCACTTTATTCACTTCACTTTATTCACGGTTGACATTTGTATCTCCACTTCATATTTTATTTGGCTGGTTGGTTGCCTTTTGGCCCACCCTTTTGATGCAATGTACGTGTTCCAACTTAAATAATGAATGATGCTCTTGATGATGCACCCTTTGTTGGTGTGCTCTTTCATCGTTAGTGTTGTTGCTGTTGTTGTTTGTTTTTACAATTTAATGCAACTCACAGGAAATACAGAGGAGACGCGATACTCAAAAAGCTCAGGCTCACGTGCGTATGTTTTGCTTGCCAAGGTGTTGTCTGACATTCAGGATCAGCAACAGCAGCACCCAACTAAACAAAGGCCAAGTAACCACATGCACCAGAATAATAGTAGCAACAACCACAATACGATGAACTTCAATAAGCACCTCTTTTGTCCTCTTGTTTGCACCAAATCATAGCGAACGGCATCAAGTGAGTGAAGCCCAGTCAGTCTTGTGGCCAAAGTGCATTTTTCGAAATTGCATTTTATTCCTTGTGTTGCTGATGTTCGTTCGTTCGTTGGTAGCTGTTGAAATTGTAGATGCAGTTAAACAATAAGGAGTGTGCAATAACCACCACAACAATAACAATAATAATAACAACACCAACAATGGCATCACATCAAGTCAATTCTCTTTGGTGTTGAGATTAATCGGTAGGTTGTTTGGCCGAAGCCATTCATTCATGGATGAATTAATTGAAGGCATCGTCAGTCTGCCGGGCCTCTGATTGTCTGCCAGCTTACAGTGCAATTTCTTGAGATTTCCCATCAAACCAAAGGCATGGCTGCGCAATTCAATTAACAAAAAGTGAAACAAACAAAGCAAAATGGGCTAGCTAATGAAGTATCATGTTCCAGACTCGGTGGCATTTTGCGACAGGTGAAGAACAATGTTCAGCTTCTGCCCTTCCTCCACCACCTCCCCCTTCATTCGTTCGTATACCAGTTGAAGCACAACAAATTGCATTCACTTAATTATGTCACCTTGTTTGTGTCTCCTCATTCATTGAAACGAGGTGAGAACAAATGTGATGTTGGTATACAAATAAGGTTGTTCTCCTTTAATCCCCTCTACCCTCCTTATGGACATGAGGTCACAAGTCAAACATTGTATGCCGTTTTTTTTAGAAATTTCCCGGGAATTCAATTTCAAAGCCATTATCTTTAAATAAAACACCAATTGTGGTGCAGATTGCAATCAGTTAATAATAATATTTGCCATTTTTCCCATTAATTTATTATTCTGCTGTAGTTGTTGTTGTCCATTCAGGGGCGTTTAAATTGGTGACACCACTAACACACATTTGTCCCTTTTACCAATCATACTGGCCATAATTTCCATGGGGAAATGCTATAATTTCCGCAGCTTTTTGTTGTCAATCGCCCTTCCTTTTAGCTTAGAAAAGTAAGAGAACGAAGTAGGAGGAGCTGGTATTGTGTCTGGACATGCAATGCCAGTTTGCTATTCACTGCATTCCACAGCATGTTATTATGTTTTAATGTGTAATAACTGCATAGCAAATGGGCAATAAAGCTAACGCAAAAAAAATTCCCCCACCAACCGGACAACTAAGCAGCCACTTAACAAAAAACAACAAACAAAAATGGCTAAGGCAAAGTTTATCAAATGTTTTCAGGCTTGATGATTTCAATGCATATCACATGAAACACAGGGTATTTATAGAGGCACTTATTGATAGGCATGTTAGGTGTATTAGAGACCTTGTAGTTTGGAAAATGTAAAGTTCAGGAATCTCCTCATGTCTCATATTTTTATCTTTATTTCTACTTGGACACGGTTGTTTAAATCTTTTTATTTTTTTTTAATGACACAAAACTTGTTCTTAACTACCTTAGGGTGATCAAAATTCGTATAAGAAAAATAAAATATCCTAATTTCTTTTCCACCATGCCGTTATTTCATTTGGTTTAAATTAAATGTTTTTTTTTTCTCCCGGAACATTTGATCGCGTTACTTTGTAATATTTGTCAGCCACTTAAAAGGGTCATCTCAAGCGAGGTGTTACTCTTGCAAACTCTTTCAGCACAACCGACAGACAGACAAGCACGAAGTATGTGAAGGCAAACGTTCGTTCATTTGCTCATTTATCCAATGATTTCATTCACGAGATAAGAGAGAAGGTCTTTTCCTTGATTTTTATCAACCAACATCTTTCCAATTGAGGGCAATACAAATGCATTTTAACTAACTGGAGGATCGAGTGATCGTCCTGCCTGTCCTTGCCCATAATGAGAAAGTTCGCAAAACTCACGCAATCGCTGAAATAATTTCAATTTTCTTAACATTGCACAATGGTTGTGTGTAGCTTTGGTTAAGTTATTTGCGGTCATTTCAGCTGAGCTTATTGAATTTTTTTCTTAGGTTTGGTGGAGCTCAATTGATAAATAGTTGCCGGTTTGTGTGGCTGCGTTTACTTTGTCGGTGAGGACAGGTGCTAAAAGAAAGTTTCTTTTGCTTGTTGCACTTATGGTTGTGTATAATTAATATATACATAATTATATACATTTAATCATTGTTAATAAATATATTTAGATATTACTTTTTTATTACTTTTCACATTCATTTGCATTTAAATGGGAATTTATAAATTAACAGCCAAAAAAAAAAAAAGAAAATCGTCTTTGTAAAAGCAAATGTTGTTGGTCAGTTAGTAAGTCTGTCAATACTAAAGGATCAAAATTGCCATGGTATGTGCGTGGTTTTGCGAATGTACCATTCGCATTCACTTTCAATCAGGTGACTGCGGAGAAGGATTTCATCTAATATGTGCAATTAATGTATACCCATATGCGTATTGCGCTAAGGTAAGGTATTCCTCAAGATTTGTGGGATAGTTACATTTATGAATACATTTATGTATATTTTTATTGTATTAATCGGATGGTGGTATAAAATGGTTTAAAGAACCTAGTAAATTGAATTAAAACGCTTCTTCAAAGTATTAATTATTCATCAAAATCTTTTCCCACATGCATTGTTTTCTTTATGAGAATAAATTCACTTTAAAAAGAAATCTCATGGGATATGCAAAGGCATTCGAACAACTTTAGTGCAGTAATACATTTTTGAGATGATGGGGAGATTGACTTTCCAATATCCATATTTTCAAGCATTACGACAAATTATAGACATTAAAAGGACAATATCACCACCACCATCAGTGCGATCACCTCACATCAGCTTGATGATCACTGACTGACTCTTTGCCAACAAGTGATATCTCCGAGGATGGATAATGCCAACAACAACAATAAAGAAGCTTGTGGCTGGTAATTGTAATTAGACTGAACGGACAGGCTTTTTGGGCCTTTATGGTTTCGCGAGAGTAATCAAATATTTGGTTAAAACCATAAGCCACAAGCAACAAAATAAATGGTAAAATGAAAATTATACCCCATACCAAATGGACGACGACTGGCTATTTGGGCACTCTGTCTCCCTTGCATGAGTTCAGCGGATACATTGTAAACAATTTGTTAGGTCGCCACCGAAATACAGATGCAAATTATAAACATTGCCGTTGAACGGCATCGAAAACCAACGAATTTGGCTTAAAGTGTTAAAGCCGCAGAAATCAATTGACATACAACACGTTACAAAATGTGTCGAATTCTGATATGTGGTAACTGACATTTCGCCCAAAATTATAATAATTAATTAAATGCACTCAAATGTGAAATTAAATAAACACCAGTTGAGGCATTCTGTCAGCAGAGTAGCTGTGAGCTAAGAAACAAAATGTGTTGAGTTGGTAATAAAAGTGATTGTAGAAAGAACATGATTAATATGATCAAGAAAATATTGATACACATACATACATACATATGTATATTCTTCTTTTGCTGTGTGAACAGTAACTTTGTGGGAAATTTTGTGAGAGAAAACAGGTAATCTTGCCAATATTTTTAAGATTTTTTTTTACCATATCACTTTAATAAGGAAAACTTTTGATAGGAAACTTAAATTATTTTCATTGAAAACATATCTCATGATTGTAGATCCTCTTAGGTAAGACGTCAAAGAGAGTTAATCTATAAACATCAATTTGATTGATCATTAGCGGAATTTGATCGAATTATTGTCAAATTTTGAAAATAGACATTCATTCACTTCAGTTCATTTACTTTGTTACGACAAATGGTTTCATGCCCCAAGTATGTTTCAACGAAATCCGTTTCAGACAATTTGGATTCGACTTAGCCATATTCGTCTGTCTGTATGGCAGGAGCGTATGATAACTCTCGAACGAATTAACTGATTTTAAACCGATTTTGTCAAAACTTAGATCAAGTTCGAAGATGGGTCAGTTACCGGTAGCAGTGCACAGTCTTTCCCAACAAAAGTTCAAAATGTTGCGCTAAAATTGTGCTCACGATAACTTTCGGACATAGAAAAGGTTCAAATATTGGATACATCCGTCCACTACTTCTATTAACTCCCACACAAAATTTCATAAATTTTCGTTAAAGGACAGTTTAAGCACATGTCTCGGAACATTTTGAAATTAGTTGCAACATGTTGTGCTTGCGTTTTCTAATAACAAAGTACAATTTTTCTATTGGCTCCAAAATCTCTAAGAAACGCTGTCGGAAATTATTTATTTGTTAATTAATTAATATATTTATTTATTTATTTATTTATTTACAAAGTGTACCGAAAGTACTTATTGTAATCCTTTTTACTTCCGGACATAATGCCCTAAAAGCTGTAAAAATTCCCATTATGACCAACTACAATGCCTGATGGATAACTATCGAAAGGAGTGATTGACATTGATGCACATTTTAACCATAATAATATTTTTCTGACACTTACATCAAGTTCGAATATTTACTATATCGGTCCACACCTTCGGGTATCTCCCACATAAAATTCCAAAAAATTTCACAAATTTGTACAACATATAGTCTTCACAGCTCATATTACCATAATTTTTGTCAGCGGGAAGTCCATACAGCCTGAAATAATTATCCTAATGCCGTAAAAACCCTACGGCCACAACTACAACGGCTCCAAATGGGAGCCCCTGATTTGGTCCAATCTTTGTACATCGCAATTCTTCTCCCAAAACTTACATCAAATTCGAAGACGGACCATATCGGTACAACTTATCCGATATCTCCCCCATAAAAGTTCAAACATATAGCTTAAGAACAGGTTGACACCTGTTCGCGGGTAAATTTTAAACATTAATGTATTGGTTGCCACCGTGGTGCAATGGTATGCCGTGCTAAATTACCGGGTCCACTCCTAGGCCAGAAATAAGCAAATTTTCAATGGATGCAGAATACCCCTCAGTTTGCGACATTTCCTGAATATTTTAGCCATGTAAAACTTCTTTACAAGTGGTGCCTTAAAACATGCCGTTCGAACTCGGCGATAAACTGGTAGGTCCCATATCATTCAGCTAATATGAATTGGGGTGCACTGATCGATATGAGAGAAGTCTCCCCTGTCCCTTCTGGAATATTTGTGCAACAATTATAATCCAACATTTTTATAAAGTCTGCACCAAATAATTATATAACTTCTACATTTCCCCATTTTAAAACCTACCATTCAATAACATCATATTTGACATATTTCAAGTCATTTTTGATATTTATTGATTTTATTAAATGTTTCAAAACTATTCTTTTTACTTCCTGCAATTTTCCTCCCTTGAGGCTGAATGCTTCGTTAAAAAATTATATGCCTCTTACAAAGAGGGTGGCTATAGAAAAAAATACTTTCAAAAATATTAAAAAACTATGAAAGTGCCTGTAGACGCATTAAAAGGCATTACGACAAAGATGACGAAGTACTCTGGACTGGGCGAAATGAAGAAACTACGCATTTAACGCATTTTTTTCAATGTCAATGCGGAAATAACACTATTGCCGGCTCTCAATTGCCGAAAGCGTTCCGTTCAAAATAAAACTCTCACAAACACCAACACAAATTGTTAGCAGGGTTGTTATCCAAACAAATAGAATTAGAAAAAATAAATAAATATTAAATTCTATGGAGGGATATCCCAAAGCCAACATTTCACAATAGAATGAGGTAACAACAACAACAGGCAAATTGACAAAAAAATAGAGTTCTGCCCATAGAAAACGCAATATATCATTATGCGTGTTACGTTTCAACTACAATTGCCGGAACGAGTACAACGAGTAGAGTTTTCAGAGTTGCCACATTATGGAAAAAATAAATTAAAAGAAAAAGTGTCTACGGTATAGACCTTTAACTAACACTGTAAAATCGTATAGGTATGGAATAGCCACCGTGGTGCAATGGTATGCACACCCGTCTTGCACACATAAGGTCGTGGGTTCGATTCCCTGGCCAGGCAACAACAAAACACTTTTCAACGGTGGCAAAATACCCCTCAGTAATGTTGGCGACATTTCCTGAGTATTTCAGTCATGTAAAACTTCTCTACAAAAGTGGTGGCCGTTCGGACTCGGTGATAAATTCTAGGTCCCATAACATTGAGCTAATATGAATCACTCATTGATATGTCCCGTATGGGATGTTTGTGTAACAATTATTATTATTATTATTATTATTATTATTATTATTATTATTATTATTATTATTATTATTATTATTATTATTATTATTATTATTATTATTATTATTATTATTATTATTATTATTATTATTATTATTATTATTATTATTATTATTATTATTATTATTATTATTATTATTATTATTATTATTATTATTATTATTATTATTATTATTATTATTATTATTATTATTATTATTATTATATTATGGAAAAGCCAAAACTTCGACGACACGAAGTTCAAGAGAGTCTCTTACCTACACCTTACACCTATTTGGAAGCCGTCTCTTGAACATTATTAAAGGTCACCAGTTTCTCTGTAGGAATATTTTACATCACAATGTTATGATTGGGATGCCAACAGGAAATTCCAAGTGAGCAATATTTGCATTTTCCTAAAAAAAGCGAAAAGCTAATTGTCAAAGAATGTAAAACGTGCTATCAATCAACTAGCACTTACAGCTTCCAGGTCTTCCATGGAGGTGATTGGCGCTCGTCATTGGGTCCCAACGCAGATGCTAAGGGAATTCAGAATTTATAATTCGCTACAAATGTTTCGCTATTATAGTCCGAGAAGTGTGAAATTTGATTTTAAGGACCTTTCAGCTTGATTTTCTAAAACCAACACTACATCTAGCACCACATCTAAATATGCCTGATGAGCTGGCTTAAACCACCAGCGAAACGATCGTAGCATATTGGTTGGATGTGTGTGGACTTCGCTAGATACCATTTTTATACCCTCAGCCTTTAGGCTAGAAAGGGTATATACACTTTCATACGGGCAAAATGTGCCTCATCGAAATAATGGTTTTAGCCCCCAAGTATGTTTGGATGAAATGTGTTTCAGACAATTTGGAGATGATTAAGCAATGTCCGTCCGTCTGTCTGTCTGGCTGGCTGGAGCGCACGATAACTCTCGAACGGATGAGCCGGTTCGGTTCGGATAAGTTCACTTTAAGACCTGCTCTCGAATCACTTTGATTTTTGTTGAAGCGATTTGCATTCGCTACCTCAATTACGACGGTAAAAGTTTTTTCAGGGGCAAATCCTCCCTAAGAGTACCTGCACTACAAAAGTTCAACATTTGTGTCTTAGTGCAGTTAATTCCTAATCCACATGTTTGTCGGCAAGTTCAAATGTCCAAAAAGGGCCACACAATTCTGCAGAGACCTTAAATACATTCGATCTGTCCGAAGGTGAAAGTTTCGCTTCACATTGGCTGAGGGTATATGTATATCTGTCGGCAAAGCCGACTGACACTTTTTTACTTTTTTCAATAGAAAACTCCTTAGGTCATGATAAGCTCAATAAATTCAATTAAATAAAACACAAATATTTTGGAAATGTCAATATTTACATCTCACTCCGACCAAATTAAACGTGTTAACGTGGATTGTTGGAGCTGATTATTGAAGAATGTGTTCCCGGAAGAATTGGTGAAATGATTTTAGCATTACTTCGTCAATATTAATATCTAACGAAGGGAGAGAAGTCACTATCATGTTGATATAGGGTGCTGGTGGAATTACTTTTTAAAGCAAGGAAAGAGCAAGGGTTCTAAAATCCACAGTTGAGAGTAGATCAACTGGGCTACAAGATGAGATAAGTGCAACCAAACTTTATATATTCGAAACCACAGTTGGGTAATTGAAAATTGAAGTTTGCAGCAAGCATTAAAAAGCCGCCCGAGGGAATTAAATGATTTGGATTGGAATTTACTGTTTCAAATTCACTAAAAGTGAAGGATAATTGTTGTTGATGTCGGTTGAGAATCCCTTGGCGGTGGTGTCCTTGCCGATCTTATTCTTATAGCAGCGGGCAGAGGAGGTAGATGGTTTGGGTTTGGTCTCTTTTCCTTAGGGTGCGGTTCCTCCATTGATCTGTCCCTCTTCATAGTTTTGTTTATGATATTGGACGGATCCGCACACCTGGTTTGGGATAGAGTCACCTCTATTGTACCTAACACTCACATTTTTTGAGGGTGCCTTGTCTGCCGTGCCGTATTCAGATGCATACGTCATTGGATTTACGGGGGAATCGAGGTTAACCAAGGCATAGCCCTCCAGGACCATGGCAAGGTCTTGAAAACTAAGTCTATACGGATTTGAGACTCCCAGGTTTTCAATGAGGCTCCGTTCTAATACATTTGGTACCCTAACTGCAATCCTTGGAACACTGGTGGGCATCCCTGCCGTTAGGGCACCTCTGATTTGTAGGGGATCACTGACCTAGTAACAATCTTAAAACTAGGAAGCAGTTAATGGCAATCCTAGGACTCGGAAGCCCACGGTTGTCACTGGCTGCTCTCTAGATCTGTCATCGTCTAATATTGATGACATAATTGTGGAATTCATTTCACCATTAACTGCAGATAAATTGTTAAATTGTCAGAATATTGACTCAGTACATGAAGTCAATGGCAGACAATTTTTAACTCACAGTGGGCTTAACTGTCCCACATTCTTTCATTAGGGACGTAGCCATAAATGCATCTCGACACAATTCCGAGGGGGTGGTAGTGAGTTAAACAAACAAAATCAGAACTTTGGCAAGTAAAATATACAAAAAAATCTAAAAACGAAATGGTCATTAGCTACGTCGCACAGTCGGTGAGATCCCAAAAACGGAGATTAATTCAGGGAAGCATTTGGGTGGTCCAATGTTAATATTTTTGGAATGTTTACGGCTCAACCAATATAACGGAACACAGTTTTGGAGCATATTAAGGGATTGGAGAGGTATTTTTGAAGCCCTCATAAATGGGTGCCATAAAAAATATGAAGAGTTTTTACGATTTTGTCTACATTTGATTGTCTACATGTTGATTAGGATTAAAGAGCAAACGTTTTGCGGAGGAGAAACTTAAAGGAATGGATCGGTATTGACCATTATGGAAGTGGATCTCTAGCCATTACAAGGGGGTGTTTACACCCTTCGGGCTGTTTGCTCATGAAGTGTGGACTTGCCCCTGAAAAACTTTTAATGGAAGCAGTGAATACTTGCTTCAACAAAAATTAAAGTGGTTCGAGAGCAGGTCTTAAAGTGAACTTATCCCAAATTTTGTGTGGGAGGTACCGGATGGAGTGGACAAATATAGTCCATATTTGAACCTGATCTATATCTGGTAGATATATTAGGATGTGTAAAGTATGGACCAATTCGGCCACTCCCTTAAAGAGTTAACGTACGAACAATTTTTCCGAACATTTTTGAACTTTTTTGGGGGAGGTACCTGAAGGAGTGGACCGATATGGCTTATCTTCGAACTTAAACTATGTTTGGACAAAATATTACTAAGGCGAAAATTTGGACCCAATTGGCAGATCCGTTCGAGAGTTATCTTGCGCTCCAACCACCTCACACGGTGTCATAGGTGTTTTGTACATCTTTCAGGCTATTTTCTCAGGAAGTATGGACTTGCGCCTGATGAAACTTGTACCGTCGTATGGGGGGCAGTGAATACAAGTTCCTAAAACAAAAATCAAAGCGATTCGAGAGCAAGTCCTAAACTGAACTTATCCGAAATTTTGTGTGGGAGGTACCCGAAGGAGTGGACCGATTGAGTCCATAAGTCTGATAGACATTTCACGATTTGCAAAGTATGGACTAAATCGGTTACTTCCTTCAAGAGTAATCGTACGTATAAATTTTCCGAACATTTTCGAACTTTTGTGGGGGAGGTACCGGAAGGAGTGGACCGATATAATCCATCATCGAACTTCAACTAAGTTTGGACAAAATATTACGTTCGAGAGTTATCGTGCGCTCCAGCCAGCCAGACAGACAGACGGACGGACGGACATTGCTCAATCGACTCCAAATTGTCTGAAACACATTTCGTCCAAACATACTTGGGGTCTAAAACCATTATTTCGATGAGGCACATTTTGCCCGTATGAAAGTGTATATACCCTCGTTAGCATAAATGCTGAGGGTATAAAAAGAGAGGACACGTGTCTCGCCGTTTTTTCGTATCTCATCAACTTTCGCGGTTATATGCCTCTAAAGGTTTGAGGCTTTGATGTAAAAAGGGTAATTTAGTCAGGACTATATCTTCCAAACCGTTAGGAAATTTGAATACATCTCAGAGGCAAAGTTGTAGCTCTTGTCTTAAAGAACAAAAATTGTGAACACATATAATCCATCAAACTTCATCTGCAAGCTCAAAATCGCCACAGTCAAATTTCTTTTAAAATTGTTTTCTCAAGTTTTGTTAGAATATACGAACTCTGTAGAAACTGATCTTAATGGTCAAAATAGCAAAACAATTTCAATTTTTATCTTCTTTTCTCGGCTTCTGATCCATAGATACTAAACTGTTCAAAATTCAAGAAAACAATCAACCACAACATTGTGGCAAAGGCATCAATAATCAACTTTCTGGAACATACGAAATGTCTATGAACGGTTCTTAATGGTAAAAATAGCAAAAATCTTTTGAAAATATCCAATTTTTATACTTTTTCCTCCGACTCTTGTTCAAAGATACGCAACCGCCCAAAAATTAAGTATACTGTCAACTACAAAAATGTACCTTAGATTTCAACAAACAAGTTTCTAGAACAAATGAAGATTCTAGGAACGATTCTTTGCGAGTGGTTACGGCTGCCAAAAATCCCTTTTGGGAGGACATATGGTTAAATAAAACATGACTCAAAAAATTACACACAGTGTATGTTTCCAAACTACTTTTGCTATAATTATAATTTTCTTAAATTCTGATAACTACCTGACCGGTAGACTGTATTATCCTAGTTCTAGGTTTATAGTCATATACCAGAATGTTGTACAAGAAAGAGACATAAATAGAACACATTGTAAATTTCAAAAGAGATCACGGATCCTGTTCCTTTTTGTTCTTAGTTAGTTCCATTATAACGTTCCTAGTTCATTTAAATAACTAAGAAATCGTCTGATTCCTAACGTTCCTGAAATCTGGCACCTATGCTTAGTTTTGGTTTTTCTTTTAATTTGTAATTACATGGCAATACTTATTCTCGCCGTTCGTTTATGTTTAGTAATGACGCACTTTATTCCCATTCTTCCCATTCACATTTGGGACATTTGTCTGTGGTGGCTGTTTCTTTTTTTCGCTGTGTGTTTCAGTCGCTTCATTGGTATTGTGCGTCGTAGTCTGTCGGTTGCTAGGACAAAAATCAGGGAGGAATTTAATTGTTGTGCGTTACGCATAGAAAAATTTTCGAATTTAATGGAAGTATGGAATTACTGAGAAGAGGGTTGTTTCTTTTTTCTATGGGATATTTCTTGGTTTCTTTCTTCTTATCTTTGCCCCGTTGAAGATACAAAAACTACGAAAGTGGGGTATAAAGTAGAGTAGAAGAATTGGAGTAGTGATATGAAGAAATGCTCTTAACGAAGTATCAAAAAATATTTATTTACTAACGCATTGCATGGACATGGTATTTGTGTAATTTAGATTGTGCTGAATGTCAAGGTTTTCGTTTTCGGTAATTTTCCAAAGGGACTGAGGAACAAAAAGTGTTTTCAGTCTCTATTAAAGGAGAGAAACGGTTTACGTTTGAAATAATAATCGCGTTATTGTACAGCTGTGGCAAATCTTAAAAAAACACGTGTTTCTTTTTAACTTTACTAATGTGTTAGAGAAATTGAAATTTTAGAAAGGTTCCTACTTTCAAATGATAAAAAATACAATCTTTAACGGGAAATTACTTTCTTTGAAAATGTTTTGTTGGCTACAATTCAATTTCTTTTCTAAATAAAGCAAGAGTGTAGTTTTTCTATACAATATTCATTACTGGGATAATTAATTGTGACAATATAACCTGTGAAGCTGCAATCATACTCGGAAGTCGGATAAAAACTTGGGCTAGAAAATTTTTCTAAAGAGAAACTGGGCATATGGTGGAGTGGGACGAAGAAAATCTAAAATATTTTTCATTCCTCTTACCATATTCTCTAGAATGCACTTTTATAGTAAAATAATCTTTCCGTGTCCGACTACTTAGAAAGAAATATCAGCAATTCCAGTGAAAAATATCTTACTTATGTATTTCGGGGTCTTCGGTGGAACTCTACAACTGTTTAAAGTTTGTCTACTGTGAATGTAAATTTAAAATTATTCGATTAAATTCATGTTCATTTAAGAAACTTTTATATGTATGTATTAGTATTTTATATTGACATAATTTGTTCGTCGTATTCCCTCCTTAAAAATTCCACTTTTCACTTGCCCAAGAACAGAACTTCGAGTCACCTTTGTTGACATTTTTTATTTTCCCACATTCCAATGTCTAAGGAAAAAAGTTCGACTTCCTTGTAAAAGGATTTTGAGATTTTAAACTCAAATCTTGTTGTTCGTTTCTCATTCCTTTTTGTAGTTTTTATCACAATGATGGTACAGTTACATATGATTCTTGGGGTTCAACGTTTCAATGGCATGGCTTGGAAAAAAGTGCCGGTACCAAAAGCAAAGATAAAATTACGTCTACAGTTGTTCGTTTTCTTTTTTTCTGTTCGTGTTTGGTGGTGGTGTAGATAGTTTTATCTGGATTTTCCATTTTCTTTCATGAATGTTTGCGTGTGTGTGTTACAAGAGTTTTTCACTTACTCCCTCTCTCGGAAAATGCCTTCTCGTTTCTTTATTTACTCTACTCACTGGTTTTTTGTTCGGTTCTTCTTCAAAAATTGCTGTGACGGATGAAAATTTCTCATACTAAAAGTTACACGATTTTCCACAAAATGTCCCTCTTTTCAAAATGCACACACACACACACAAACACATGGGAAATATTTGGAAAATGCAGTTAACAGTCAACAAAGCTAACGTTCATTGCACATGGCTGGGTGAGATGGGTGAGAGCACCCACAGAAGACGTCAAGCATGTGACAGACAGAGAGGGAAATGGCCACTGGTGCGTATGTGTTGGTTAAATTAATTTTTGTAAAGTGGTAGGTGTGTGTGCGAGTTCTCTTCACAATGTTCTTGTGTGTGTGTCTGTGAGAGATACATATGGCCTTATCTGTGTTGTGATGTCGTATCTATGTTTTCTCAAAGTGTGTCTGTGTGAGTGTGTATCTAACACACAGCTTGCCGTACAATTTCGTAGTAGTCACAACAACAATGCCAACAGTTTGTATAGTAAAACGAGCGTGTGCCGTACGAGTTGTAGGTTTTTTCAGTGTGTTCTATACCGACCAACAGCAGCAGCCATTTTGAGTTTTCGTTAAAGTGAAACACAAAAAACACCAACATCGGATTTTTCTTTTTTCTCCAACAAAAAATAGGAAAATATTAAAAAAAAACAATAAATTTATTGAATAAAAATTTTGAAAAAATTAATTCCATTCAAGGAATACCTGTTCAGTGAATTCTAACAAGATCAACAACAACAAAACAAAAGAGCGTATTTAATAAAATTAATACGCACAAAAAAGGTTAAAGAAAAAAATACGAATTTAACTTCAGCAAAACACAATAAAAATACAAATTTGTGAAAGAAAAATTTAATTATTTTCCACCAACAAAAGAAAACCCCACCCAATAAAAATAATAATTTGAAAAGAAAATATTTTTTATAAAAAAAACCTTTAAAAGAAGAAAAGTGAAAAATTACTCCTTCACAAAAATTCAAAGAAATGAAATAAAAAAGAAAAAAATCTAACGTAATCCTTACTATTTCAACGCTGGTGTCTACGTCATTTTTTGTATCTACATTTAACGGATTTTCTTTATATCATCCAATTTACCCACACTCAAGTCATCCAGCCAGCCATATAACCAACCACACGCACAGAACGTACATCAACAAAAAGAAACCAAATAATCAAGCGACGAAAAACGCACGAAACTACATCATTCAAACCAATACACAGACATCGTCATCGCACTTGAAGAACATCATCGTCAATTGGTTTTATGCTCCTTGTATTCCTGTCGTACATTGTGACGAGGCATTTTTTCCGAGTGTATACACAAAGCAACAAATACAAACAAAGCAGCTAGCTTGTGAGCTTTTCCTGTGTCGCGTATTTCTGTATCCTTTTCCGTCTTTTTGTGTCGTGGTGTATTTTTAAACATATTATCGTAAAAGAAAGTATACAGTGCATTTTATCCCCAACAACAACAACAACAATAAAAATCAATAAAAAGTAAAATTTGTGCGTAATAACAAATTATACACATAATATACAAAAAAAAACCGGAAGTTCTAAGTGGATTTTTACCAAACATTTGAAATAGGGTCCCAATCAGGATATATACAAGTTTTATAAGAATTAGTCCAATCCAAAAGGTAAGTCGCTTTTTGAAATTATTAACGGATACATATCGTCACCATAAATGCCCATAGACGTAACTTCAAAGAAATTAAAATTCGTTTTTTGATCGAATCTCATACGTAAAGCCAAAACAAAGGCTCTTGCAAAATGTCAAGCTTTTGCGTTTAAAAATAATGATCCTATTAAAGAAACGTCATTTCGAAAAATGGAATAACACTGAAGATATTGTTATAATGAAGGATCTCAAAACCAATCGTTTCGGCGGTTTTGATTTCTTTACATACTCCCATTCGTACATGATTGATAATACCCATTTTATAATGGTTTTTGCTTCTCCTATAAACTTATGGTTTTTGGTATTTACGTGACGATATATTCTTTTTCATCTACATATAAAAATATTAAGAAATTCTTTTGTCGATATACAGTTAGACAACAAATGTATTGCAAAGACCAAAATTGTAGAAAATTTCATATTAAGGGCCTGTTTCACTATGTCGAAAGAAAATGATTGCGAACGATAACCACATAAAATTTGGTTTTCATGGCAATAATGACTTTGTGTTTGCTTTAAAACAACAACAAAATTTTAAAATCATACACGAGTTTAGTTGTTTTTCTTTCGTTTTCATGTTCGTTCGACATACTGAAACAGGCTGTAAAATTGTTCGTTTATGGCAAGAAATTATGTAAAAACTATAGGGTTTTTTGGCGGCTAATAATGGACTAACAGCAGGGACGTAGCCAGGATTTCATTTCGGGGGGGGCCCACCTGACCAAAATTTTGAAAGTTCATGTTAGCGAAAATTTCTTATTTAGTAATGATGTAAACCTTATTATATACTTATGTTACTCATGAAATAATTGTCATTACTATTTTTTAATTAAAATTACGTAAGACTTCTTGGCCAGTTTCCCTTTTTTCAGAACTTTCTTGACAATATATCAGAGTTAATATATGTTCAAACTATAGATATTTTAATAATCGCGTATACTTTTGGATGTATCATTTATCAAATAACTCACAACTACAGTGAATGTTATGTAATACAGTGATATCACTTCGGTAAGACCAAAAGAAAGAGTATAAAATCGGAAAATCTTAGAAATATCTTAATCCTTCCCACGGTGCTTTTGAAACAAATTGAAATAGTAGGTTCTTACACTGGGAAGTTTTTGCATATTTTGAAACTACAATGTTCATAGATGAGAAAAATCAAAAAACAAAAAAAATCGCCGGACCGCTTTTTAAATAAATCGCGATTCAGGTTGACATTTTTAGAGATTTTTTAAGTTTTCGCGATTTTGCTTGGAAACCACAAGTCCTATCGAAATGTGACCAGGGAAAATGTTATAGATATGAAAATTCTCTACAAGATTGTCTTTTATGACATCTTCGTTGTTTTTACCGTTATTGAGATATCTAAGTTCAACTTAGGACAATAGATTGACGGTATCGCCTCCTTATGCAGAGTGCACCTTAACTAACTTTAAATGAAAACCGCTTACACCAGCGAAATTTTTGCGGATTCTGAAACTGCAATGTTTATAGATGAGAAAAATCTAAAAACCAGAAAAAATCACTGCATGGATTTTTAATAAATCGCGATCAAAGTTCACATTTTTTGGGGTTTTCTTAGGTTTTCACGATTTTGGTTGGAAACCGGAAGTCCTATCGAAATCGGACTAAAGAAAATGTTGTAGCAGTGAAAATTCTGTACAAGATTGCCTGATTGATCTTTTCCTAGGTTTTACCATTTTTGAGATATAGAGGTTCAGATCAAACATTCAGATGTTTTTCTTAGGTCTTCAGGATTCAGCCAGAATACTGCAAATCTTTTCGAAATGGGACTAAAGAAATTCTCTACAAGATTGGCTTTCGAAACTTTTTCCTAGGTTGTACCATTTTTGAGATATATAAGTTTAAGTTGAGAAAATGCAGCAATGACATTGTTTTATAAGGAGGCGGTACAGTCAATCCAGTGTCCTAATTTGAACTTCTATATCTCAATAACGGTAAAAGATAACATAAAAGTCAATCATGTAGAGAATTTTCACAGCTACAACATTTTCTTTAGTCCCATTTCGATAATACTAGCGGTTTCCAAGCAAAATCGTGAAAACATAAAAACCCTTAAAAATGTAAACTTGAATCGCGATTTATTTAAAAAGCGCATCGGCAATTTTTTGTTTTTTGATTTTTCTATGAACATTGTAGTTTCAGAATCCGCAAAAACTTCCGAGGTGTAAGCACCTTTCATTTAAATTTTTTCAAGAGCACCGTGTTCCTTTGTTTCCTACTGCACAAAAGTTCAAAATCATGGCTTCAATTTTCCACACAAATTTTATTGAGTAATTTATGGAAGGAAAATGGGATTAGTAGAGAATTGATTTATGCAAAGGGAACGTTCGGATATCATGGCGTTATCCACTAGTATTTTTTATATTTTTATATAAATAAAAGAAAAAAATTCCGAGACACGTGTCTTCTTTTCTTGTCTTTTATCACGCGCCGGTGTCAGAATATGGTCAGTTTTTCAATTTCGGAAAGTCAGGTGTCCAATCGTTGTTACTGTTACTGCCATTGAAGTTATTCCCTAAAGATATTTTGGTGTCCAATCGTAGATCTTATCACAAAGAAATTCTGAAGCTGATAGTGGTTTTCTTGATAGAGAACTAATGCTGAGCAATAGTGAGTCTATCCATGATGAAATTCTAGCACCCAATCGTGGGTATGTATTGACAAATTCTGTCGCCCAATCGTGCATCTGTCAATATACTATTTTGGCGTCCAATCGTCGCACTTCTCTTATAAAAATTCTTGTTTCCTATCGTGGATTTTCTCATAAATTGATCAGAAAACAAGAAAACTCTTATCTTGAATAATTTTAAAATGAAATGTTGGCGCCCAGATTTCTAGCAAAAATCCATGAACACAATTTTTCCCAATCTACATTTTTTATACTGTCAGCCTTTAGTCAAAATGTGCCTCATCGAAATAATGGTTTTAGGGCCAAAGTGTGTTTGGAAGAAACTTGTTTCAGAAAATTTGGAGTAGACTTAGCTATGTTCGCCCGTCTGGGTGGCTGCCTGGAGAACACGATAATTCTCGAACAGATCAACCGATTCGATCCACTCTTACGATAACCTTCCACAGAGTATTTGAAATTTTTCAGAGAAGTACAGTTTAAGACCTCTCTAGATAATTAGTAAATATACCTGTTTAAGCTTAAAACCTCAGTATTCATGGCTTCACTTCCTTTATGCTAATAATTTAGTTATAACTAAAAATATGAAATAAATAAATTATTTTGTAAATATATGTACCAAACTTTGGTTTTAGTAATATATTGTCTAAACTTAGTTTTAGCTCGAAAATGGGTACATCCCAACAAACCTTGAAAATAGTTGTTTAATGCAGTTTAAGGTCCGTATTCTTTGTCTGTGTATATTTTTTCTTGAAAAAAACTGAAAATTATACTGTGACGCAGTGAAATGACATGTGGGCGCAATATCTTTTAAAAGGAATGACTCCCAAAATAAGATATACTTCCAAATGAACTTTGTCGGTCCGCTTCATTTCTTCGGTTACCTTCTCCGTAACATTTGTGATCAATGATAAAATCCATATTTTGTTGGTAAGTTCATACGTCCGAAAATGGCTACACAATTCTGAAAATCTCCTAATACATAGCTTGGGTTAAAGGATTTTCAGTTTCAGTTCACACAGGCTCAGGGTATATTCCTATCCGCAAAGCCGACTGATACTTGTTGAGATTTTGACGAATCTGAATCTGTTTTCGATAATTTTTTTGTTTGATTTCGTTTGTCGTTATAAAGTCCTTTGCCGAAAATAAAATAATCTTGATTTTGTTAACATTCGAAAGATCGAACAAAACATAAAATACGACAGAAAAATCCTTTATTGTACATAGACATTTACTAATTTGTAGGAAGAGACGAGTTTCAAATAATCTTAACGGTGGAATAGAAAATATATCATAAAAAATGATTGATATAGTTTTATTTGTTGCAAATTTCAAACATAATAAAGAATTTGTAATTGTTATGATGATCAAAATAGTTTATTACAAAAAGGTGTTTGAGACTATATACTCATTGCTCTATTCAAAAGTGTCAAAAACAAAAGATCGCAAGAATGTTTTTTCTAGATGTTGTTTATAAGCTAAAGTATTGGACGTAATATGCTATAAACGTTCAATAAATACAAAAAAACGTATTGTTCTGAACTCAGTAAAACTTACAGTCACCCTAAAATTACAATTAAACGCTTAAACAACACCTTAAAACTTAACAACAACTCTGCAGAAAATTGCTCAAAAAGTCTAAAGTTTTCATTATTTTTATACTTTCAAATATGTTGGACAATAAGTATACCAAATGTAGTTAAATAATTCTCTGTAATACTTCCTCCAAATACTTTACATATTTCTTGAAAATTTTAAAACAGTTTAAAAATTCACTCAAAAATTAAAAAAATGTGTAACATAAGCTAATATCCTATGGGAACAAAGATCATTTCGGGGGGGGGAGGGCCCCCCGGCCCCCCCCCCCTAGCTACGTCGGTGACTAACAGTATTGAATGTAATAAAGTTCAGTAATAAAAAAGCCGTCATGGAGGGTCTTCAGACAGGTAAAAAACGCTTGAGGCCATATTAACAATAAACAATGATTAATCGACCACAGACTAGTATGCAAAGAATGAATATTTGACTCAATATGTGTTTTTGGATAATGGACCAATGCAAATCAGTCTGATTTTGGCTTTGAAAACATCTAACTACCTCTGGAAAGTATAGGGAAAAAATAAACTCTCACTGCAGTATTTTTAAATAACCTACAACAGAGGTCTATTTCCTCTCTCAATAGTATTGGAATGACTTCATTTTTACTAAATGGATAGATATTACACTCTGCTATCATAACAAATCTCAAAAAGTGCCCAAATCCAAAAAAACACATCAAATATTAGAAATTAAACTCGATTTTTTTGGCAAAAAAAGTATGCGAAATCGGGTTCACGGACATCCCCGCTGACATAATTAGGAAATATTTAATAGTCATTATTCTAAAAGTCAGTAAAAGGGATCCAGGAAGCTCAAACAAGTTCAACTACCACCATTCCAAAGGCCAGATATTAATCTCGTTTGTGAAAATTACCTCGGACCAATATCCTGATATCAACCCTTATCAAATTGTTGGGTCCATTTTAAGAAAAAAAAAACTCGAAACAATCCTCCAACGAAGGATCAAGATTTACTGAAAATTGGGGAACCAGTACCCTTAGAGTGGAACATGCGGAGCCTTCATTTTGGGTTAACTAAGCTCTTTAAAGCTCCAATGAATGTCCAAAGTGGATAAACAACTTATTGAGGAACACTACTTTGGTAATTCTCCAAGAAACCATAGATTTGGTAATTTTTGCAATTCTTTTATTGTCACCCCCAAGTAGTAGATAATTCTTATTTTAGTCCACATTTGTTAATAAAACCTTTGTATATTTTGACGGAATATTGTTTCTCTACTCCACACACCAACAGTGATTCTATTACCGAAATTCAGAATTTCAGCTCTATTCAGAATTTCAGCTCTATTCAGAATTTCAGCTCTATGGTACTAAATTAAGTACCATTTATTACTTTTCTTATTCCTCTATTACGTATTTCCAAAACACCTCATTATATCAACCCTACTAACCTACTATTGCAAAATATAAGCTCTATTCATTCACATAATACCAAATTTGGTACCATTTGATATGGCATATTTTGGTACACTTATATGTCCAATTTTCTTAAATCCCCCCATTCCAAATTTCTCCAAACTTTTGTCCAATGCATAGTGTTAAATTTTAGTACCTTTGGGTACTTTTCGTACGTTTTCCAAAAACCCAGTCTTATCTCGCTCCCACACACCGTCAGTAATCAAAATTACAAATTGCAGGGTTTTACCTTCATACGTTCGCTAAATAGCATGGTACAACATTTAGTACCTTTTGGTACTTTTCGTACGATTTCATTTGGTACCCTTTCATATAAATTGTGCTGCGTTTTTTGGTGTAAGGGACGCAAGATCTCAAAAGGCGGTAACAATTGTAAAAACTTTTAAGTTCTGGAACATAATATGTGGTGCTATAACCCATCCCGTTCATAGGTTCTTGAAAGAATTCCCACTACTGCGTGTTTGGTTTTCGCGAACACCAATGCTTTTAAACAGCAGGGGTAGTATTAGTTTATAATATCGAGTCACCGGTGCATGACGAGAGGTTAGTTGTTGACCAATGTCATTCTTATGTTTATCTATGAGCTACAGAATCGATCACTTTCTGTCTGTCTTAGTTGTAGTAGCCGTAATGTTTTTAGAGAAAAACCCGAGGTTTGACAGTCGGTTGGCCGGGTGAGTCTTGAAAGGCAACCTTATGGTCGCTTTGTGCGTCAATAATATCAATTTGGCATTTCCCTATTTGTATCCTCACAATTGATCGGATTTGTTTCTCCAAGACAAGATTAAGATATCTGTTGTCAAGACACAACCACAACCATGTTGTCTGAAAGGAAATGCCCGAAAAGTGGATAGAAGCTTGGTAAATCGAGATTTTTGTATCCTCCGCATTGATCGGATTTGTCACTCTAAGGCGTAACATCGTCTAAAGGGCAAACGTATTACATGTTGTAAATGTCCCTTCCCTTGCGGACTTTAGTATGACTCGGCCTGGTTCTCTAGATTAGTTAAGCTTGGGGTGAAAGACCTACCGTACCCCGTAACGGTGAAATCATTTGCATCAGCTGTTATCTCTACTGTCAAGTTTCCCATGGAACCACCAAAAGTTTAGCACCGTAGACCGAATTCAAAGAGAAAGGGCCTTAAACTACATAGACCCCGAAAGATCTCCACGGATCTCCTAATATTCAGCGAGGGAACTATAATCGGATTGATAGATAGAGATCTAAGACGAACTGCCCAATCGGATGGTACTAAATCCAAGTATATGGTTAAGGCAAGCCGTAAATTAAATTTCATTATAACAGCTTAATGAATTATGGGATAAACGCTGTTTCATTTTATTTGTTTTTTTTTTCCTTTATTTCTTGACATTTTGCTAATCAATAGCGATGAAGTAAATAGACGCACATTCACTTACACTTCAACTGCTCGTCAACTGTGCCACAACTCTCCCATTCCCATGTCGCATTTTTCATGTCTGCTAGACCGTCTGGCCCTAAAGACTAAATTTAGATACAACTTCCTCTTTGGCAACACCACCGTGTTTATGGTGTGTTTCATCTCTGCGGATGCTACTGTGTATTATAGCCCATATGCAGCCACCAACCTACTACACACGTCCATATTAACTATCTATCCATGCGCCAAGCCACAAACAGAGAAAAACAACAACAGCAACAGGCCAACACAAATTCGACAAAGTTCACTAGACTCTGTGAAAGGAAGAATTTAGCTGAAGGAAGGTATGGGCGAATGCCTAAAATTCCCTAAACATAAAAAAATAATAAAATAATAAAATAATAAAAAAATAATAATATTGGGTAAATTAGTTCATTGGAAACAAACAGCTTGTTTCACCTTTTGTTTAGTCAGGTTTCACCCTTATATATATTTCTTAACTGAATTTGTATTCTTACAAATTCAGAAGTCCCCTTTTTGGAGGGTTTCCAGTACAACTTTACATCCTCATCATCAACGTATCACATAATCCCACAAACGATGGGTCAAATAAGGTAAAATTAAGTATGTTGCCGTTTTAAAAGCTGAAAACTACGAATCTGTGTAATAAAATCCAGATAAAAACTATTTGATACTACCTACTTATAAAGCATGTTTACATTTTCTACATTTCTACGGAGTATACGTCAAATAAAAATTCTTGTGAAAACCAGTGGGTTTCATTTGACGTATACGTTATTGAATTGACAGTTGAGAACCACTGGATTTCACAAAAATATAAACATGTTCATAGCAATGGTCCTCGATTTTTTTTTCCTCCGATTAAATTGAGGCAAACCACAAATTTAAAAGCTGAACACTGTGAAACCTTTGAACAGATTCATAGCGTTTAGCTTTTAAAGCAGCAACCTTATCTTCTCCAAAACTAAAAGTTAGCATTAAAACTTCCAAGTGATTATTTGGGAGTTGAACATTGTAAAAATATGACTAATAACTATTGTAAAATTATGAAAATGGACGCAGGAAACCTTGAGTTTCCCTGAAAAGGTGTATACGTGAAATGTTTGCTCTTAAATTCATAAATACTTTTGGCTAATAAAATCTCCCTTCATATAGCACGGTGCGCCTTACAATGTTCATAGATAAGAAAAATAAAAAACCAAAAAAAAAAACGCCGGAGGGATTTTCAAATAAATCGCGGCCAAAGTTCAAATTTTTAGGGCTTTTTTAGGTTTTCACGATTTTGCTTCGAAACCGCAAGCCCTGAATGGTATTTTCGTAGGTTTTACCATTTTTGAGATATAGAAGTTCAAATTGGGACAAAGTACTGACTGTATGGCACTGTTGGGCAGAAATGCTCGGCCTCACACACAAAAATGTAAAAAATACATGAGTCTCCCGCAATTTGCCCACCAATGCTGTATGGCCCCCTACAAAACAATGTCATGTAGGGTGCACCTTAACTAACTGTGAATGAAAACCGCTTATACCTGGGAAGTTTTCGGGGATTCTTAAACAGCAATGTTCATAGATGAGAAAAATCCAAAAACAAGAAAAAATCGCTGGAGGGATTTAAAAATAAATCGCGGTTAGGTTTATTTTAAGTTTTCGCGGTTTTGCTTGGAAACCGCAAGTCCTATCGAAATGGGGCTAAAGAAAATTTTGTAGCTGTGAAAATTCTCCAGAGGATTGACCGTTATATTTTGTTTCTAGGTTTTACCATTTTTGAGATATAGAAGTTCAGGTCACATTTTTAGGTTTTTTTTGTTAGGTTTTCACGATTTGCTTGAAAACGGTAATCCGTGAAAATTCTCATAAGATTGGTTTTCTTAATTTTCCCCTGGTTGTACCATTCTTAAGATATATAAGATTAAGTTGGGAAATTGCAGTCATGACCTTGTTCTATAAGGAGACGATACAGTCAGTAAATTTTCAAAATTTGAACTTCTATATCTCTACAATGGTAATACCTACGAAAACATCATAAAGGACAATATTGTAGCGAGTTTTCACTGCTACAACACTTTCTTTAATCCCATTTCGATAGGGCTTACGGTTTCCAAGCAAAATCGTGAAACCCTAAAAAAGCCCTGAAAATGTGAACTTCGACCGCGATTTATTTGAAAATCCCTCCGGCGATTTGTTTGTTTTTTTTTTATTTTTCTCATCTATGAACATTGTAGTTTCAGAAACCGCAAAAACTTCCCAGGTGTAAGCACCTTATATTTAAATTTAGTTAAGGCGCACCGTGATAGAGAACCAAGTCACTAAGGTGCTGTAATGATGTCGAAGTAGTTAACAGTGCTTTGTGGCTGATTGTAGGGTGCAAATGTTGTTTACTCACGAACACACACACCCCACATAAAATATTCAAAGTTCACTTGGCGGTATACTGGCTGGCCGTCTGTCTATATATGCTAAGAAACGCGCAGCACAACCGACACAGCTATTAAGAAGATGATGCTACGATTCTATTCAAGACACTTAAAAATAGACTTCTCACTAATATCAAAGAAATTTCAGGAAACTTTCCAACAAATTTATCCAAATTTACAAATCAAAATGAACTTATGAATGAGCCTCTGGTAATAGAGGAAGAGAATGAGGGCTGGTTCCCTAGTGTTACTGCTGGCTGGTGGGCTGGATATTTGGAAATAGGAAATTCACAAAAATACATACATACAAATGTATATCTCCAAGAATTGTAATGCTTTAGCGCCCTATTCATTCAAATAAAAGATGCGTGGTGCAGACGAGCGTGATTGTGCTGCGTATATGCCATTGCGTTGATGTTGGTGATGTTGGAAGATGTGTCACGACAGACTTAGGGACGATCATCATTAGCCAAAAATAGCATTAGAAACGGAACTGCTGCTAGATGGAAGAAATATAATGATATGTACGCAGACAGCATTTACGACCGAATGGCCAAACAAATCAACTGATTAATAGAAGAATGGAGGATTTTGTGGGGGAAATCTGTCCACATACATTCGTACACAAATAGAATTGGATAAATTATTTATGGCAAAACTATCTGTATGTAGGAATTTTGTTTTCATGACAATTTTTGTTGTTGTTTTATTTTTGTTTGAGAGTTTCGTAAACGTGCTAATGCCGATGATACTAATGATGATCGATACTAATTGGTTTCTTCTATTTCTGTGAAACCATTCCAAAGCTAATACTTTATATTCGATAGATATTGCCTTTACGCCATTGCGAAATACGCTTTCTTTCTTGAAGAACAAATTCAAATATTTTTAAATATTTTTATTTGTTATATTTGATCTCGTATCCTGTGAATGACTACGATTTCTATTCCCACTGAAACCAGTTTCTAACGTTTTTTAGACTATATTTCTTTGCGGTTTATGCTTTCTTCCCTTCGTTTTTTGTGCTCTCCGCTCTGTTTGTGTTGTGTCTCCAGGTATTGTCCAATGGGACACACACAAAATAAATGGCCCGCTATCCTTTTTTCACACAAATTGAAATCATGGCATATCAAATTCAAATTTTATCAACAAGAAAACGGGTATCAACATCCTTTCATTTCCTGAAGGCCAAAAAAAAAGAAATATTGTGCCGAAGAAGACAACATTCCTAAACATGTCCATTCACAAAACTAGGGGTTTTGGGACTACAATAGCAGCGACAACAATGGAGAGCTTATTTTTCTATTGTTGGCCATATCAGGCGTTATCTGGCGCTTTTCACACATTTCCTAAGGCCATCCGAACTTGCAGATGTGCAAATTCTTTTCTCCATGCCTGTATGTACATCTTCTGTATGTAAGTATGTGTGTGTGTGTAGCCAAACTTCTTTTCTTTAAATTATTTTTTCGATTTATTTCATTCTGGAATTGGATTTAATTTCTGGTTTTTGGCCAAGGAACAAACCGCTGAAGAAACCAGAAATAAATATCCCAGAACATATCAGGACAAAAGAATAGATCCATTGTTTGCCTGTATTTGGATGAAGGCTTTTGTTTAAGTGAAAACGAAAAACACGGCAATGAATTACTTTGTGAGATAACTTGTTTCGAAGGACCAGTATAAAGATAGAAATATACATACATATATTCCTATGCATAGCTGAATAAAATTGTTAGTAGCTACGGTATAGAAAATAAGGATCTTTTTTTTTTAATTCTAAAACAAGCCTTCAAACAAAATTTAAACTGAATTCTGTATCTAATCTGATCAAGTATAACGGTATTATGGAACCATATGTAAGGATCCGTTAAGTAAAGAATCCGTTCTCATATCACAGAGCTCTTCGTTAGGATCGGATATTCGCCGAGAAATATATTTTGAAACTGTACTGGTGGCGTTTTATGGAGTAGCTGGGATAGTTGCAATGTTGATTTTTCGCTCAAAACTTCTCAATGAGATTGTTTCTTTGCTCAATCTTATATTTCGATAGAACAATTGATGTTTGGGTATAAAAAGTGTTTTGTTTTACTAAATAAATTATTGAAAAAATACTCTTCGGCGAAGCATACCCGCAAGCAAAAACTAGGGAACAGTAGTGCGAATCTCTAACTCATTTTTTGAGTTACCGACAATTGTCGGTAAAATTAAAATGCTTATAATTTCGGTAGTTACCGATGATTTTCGGTAAGTTAGCGACGAATAAAAAGCAGTCGTAAAGTTCTACCGATAGCAAGAGTGTTGTCAACTTTTATTTGAACTTTTCATTCATAATTTTGCGTTTTAATTTTACCGATTTTTGTCGGTAACTCAAAAAATGATTTAGAGAATCGCACTACTGAAATCTGTAAAGGGAAACCAAAACTGTAGGCTTCCCTGCCTTAACCCTTGGCGAACAATGTCAAATGTCTGTACTAATTAATTAGTTGTTTTAATAAAATATTAAAATAACAGCAATATGATTAGGCCGGCAAAAATAACAAATATATCGGTGCTTCTTAACTAACTTTAAATGAAAGAAAGTTTTTGCAGATTCTGAAACATCACTGTTCATAGATGAGAACAATCAAAAAAGATATAAATATGCCTGATGAGCTGGCTTAACCATTGGTATTGGTTGGATGTGTGTGGACATCGCTAGATATCACTTTTTCAATACAAAACTCCTTAGGTCATCATAAGCTCAATTAATTCAGTTAAAAAAGTCGCCGGAGGGATTTTTAAATAAGTCGCGGTCAAAGTTCACATTTGGTGGGGTTTTTTTACGTTTTTAGGATTTTGCTTGAGAATGGCAAGTCTTATCGAAATGGGGCTAGAGAAAATATCATAGCTGTGAAAATTCTCTACAAGATTGGCTTTTAAATTTTTTTTCATAGGTTGTGACATTTTTAAGATATATAAGTTTAAATTGGGACATTGCACTAACTCCATCGCCTGCTTATAAAACAATGTCATGACTAGCATTTTGGAAGCTGGCGATGGTTTTAGTGCAATGTCCCAATTTAAATTGCATGACATTGTTCTATAAGGAGTGGATGCATTAGTATATTGTCAAAATTTGAACCTCTATATCTCAAAAATGGTAATACCTACGAAAACAGTATAAAGGACAATCTTGTAGAGAGTTTTTACTGCTACAAAACTTTTTTTAATCCCATTTCTATAGGGCTTACGGTTTCCAAGCAAAATCGTGAAAACCTAAAAAAAACCTTGAAATGTGAACTTTGGCCGCGATTTATTTGAATATCCCTCTGGCGATTTTTTTGTTTTTTTTTTATTTTTCTCATCTATGAACATTCAGAAACTGCAAAAACTTCTCAGGTGTAAGCACCTATTATTTAAATTTAGTTAAGGCGCACCGTGATAGAGAACCAAGTTACCAAGGTGCTGTAATGATGTCGAAATAGTTCACAGTGCTTTGTGGCTGATTGTAGGGTGCAAATGTTGTTTACTCACGAACACACACCCCACATAAAATATTCAAAGTTCACTTGGCGGTGGACTGGCTGGCCGTCTGTCTATATATGCTAAGAAACGCGCTGCACAACCGACACAGCTATTAAGAAGACGATGCTGCGATTCTATTCAAGACACTTTAAAATATACTTCTCACTAATATCAAAGAAATTTCAGGGAACTTTCCAACAAATTTATCCAAATTTACAAATCAAAATGAACTTATGAATGAGCCTCTGGCAATAGAGGAAGAGAATGAGGGCTGGTTCCCTAGTGTTACTAGACCTCGCTTTGCGTTGTTTTCGAAGTTCCGTCGTTGTCCAATACGTACCAATTTTCCCTGTGCGTCGTTCGATTTTCGATTTTGCGCTGTTGGGGGTTCGAAGCGTCATTTTTTTTTTTTTTTTGAAATACTGAAAACTGTTTCATAATTATTAAAGTCATATATTTTTGACCGTTTACTGCATTTTTCCCAAATTTTGCGTGGGAGGTACCAGAAGGACCCGAATACGATGAAAGGAATAATACGATGCGCAAAGTTTGGGCCAAAACGATTGCTCCCGTCGAGATTTATCGTTCACACCACTTTACAGAAAAATGTTGAAGTTTTGTGGGAGGGGTACTCGCAGGAATGCACCGATATGGCCCATCTTCGAAAATTAGTTTGGGCAAAATATTACGAAGGGCAAAATATGGTACGAATCGGTTGATCCGTTCGAGAGTTATCATGCGTACCAGCCATCCAGACAGACGTATAGACAGGCGGATGAACAGGGCTAATTTGACTCCAAATTATCTGAAACGCATTTTGTCCAAAAGTACTTGGGGTCTAAAACGATTAATTTTTTTTTTGGTCATATCAAAGTGTACATTAGGGTCATGACTTTTCGACATTTTTTTTTTAAATGATTTCCTGTAGCACCGGTGAATGAACTTTTGCTATTAATCACTAAAATAAAATTTATTCTGTTTTTATTTTTGTTTTTATATTTGAAAAAATTAAAATTGATAAAAGATAAAATTTATTCCATTGAAATAAAAAAAGTTCACGCACAAATCGATTTTAAAAAATCTTTTTTTCGAAAAATATATGAAATGAAAAAAATTCTCAAAAATTATTTCCTGTTGCACGAATTAATAAGCTTAAGCCAACTAATAACTGAAATAACGTATATTCCATTCAAATATTGAAAATTTTTATGCACACATTTTTTTTATTTTTATTTATGTATTAATTTATTTGTTTATTTATCTTATATTTATTATAATTGGTTTGGTTATCACATGTGACTCTAAGTCCCAATTTACATTAGGCGAGTTTACTTGCGGCAATTGTCAGTTTGCAGGTGAGAGAGGGTGCTGAGAGGCAAAGGGTTACCGTATGCCTCACCTCTCTCTCCTACAAAATGACAATTGCCGCAAGTAAACTCGCCCAATGTAAATTGGGACTAAAGTTTATATTCAATTATATATCTGCTTACAGTGACTTCAAAAATTTGCCCATAATTCTGATCTTTTCAAATTTTAATATCATTTTGTGCGTGTGGTTTTTTCACCGAATCAACTTATAATTAAGATTTTATTTTCACCACGCTATGATACAGGGATATGAGGTTGTAAAAAGTCAAAACCCTAGTGTACATATCCTCGTTAGTCTAAATGATGAGAGTATAAAAACGATGCTGACTGAGTGTAGTGAAAGGAAACTGCGTTACTACGTTTTTTATCAAAAGGTTGCGTTTTCTTAACCCTGGAACCGATCTTCGAACTTTACATGGATTTTCATTGAAAATCATAATTCGCGTTGGGTCGTTTGACTTTGAGTCGCGTTTTTTTTTTTTTTGGATCGTACTCGTACTAACGACGCAAAGCGAGCTCTAGGAGTATCTTCCGTGTCTCTTTCACAGATTTTCCAGAGGTTCTAATCTTTCTTGATAAACGCTTTATTCTTTCTCCCTATATATTACATATAGTCCGCATTTCTAGATTTGGCAATGGTGTTGTTGTAGAGACAACCCTCTCTATTGTTCTAACATGACATTGATTTCGAGCAAACTTTAGATGCAGGTTGCATTGAGTGTGTGTGAGTGCTTGTGGGGGGTGGGGGTGCTGTTGCTGAAGTTAGTACAGCAAATTTCTTCAGTTGGAGTTCAAATGGGGTTGAAACGTCACTTAAAATATCACAGCAACTTGTCGCTGTTGCACTGGCACATGCATGCGCATCAAAGGTCAGAGTGCAACAGGGGATGTTGCCGTCACGCATAAACTTGCAAATGTTAAGTTTTGCAATGGAAATAAAAGGATACTCCATATACATATGTACATACATATGTTATGTTAAAGGAGCATATAGTGAAGCGAGTATGAGTGACTATGCCGGATCCTTGCACAAGAGTGCAATGACAACAATAATAACAACATTATTAATATGATAGGGTGATTCTCTCCAAGCGCATGCGATGCAAATGCAAATGGTTGCTGATGCCGGTGGTAGTGGTGGTGTTCGCTGATGCAAGGAGTTTTCTTCCATGCACTCTCCATTCATATACATACATATGTTCGGTTGCATGTATGTATGTGTGTGTTTGAAAAGTTGCTCCTTGTGTTAGAGTCACATTTCCCCTGGGTGAGATGGAATGTTCGTTCTGAGGCAAAGGGTTGCATTTTGAACCATGCATAGAGTTTGCATGCGTAGGCGCATTTTTGTGCATTTCATTGCGATTGGTCGATTAATGTGCCACAGACACACTCACAAGTGCAATTACAACAATAGGCCTCTTCGGATGGTTGTAAGCGTAAAAAGTGTTATGTGTCACGCTATATGTAGGATTGGATATAAGTTTTACATATGACTTACACAGACTTATGTACATCGTACATGTGCCTCTATGTAAATATTTCCGAATAGGCTTTCTATGTGGCTTTTTAAAGTTTTCGACGCCATTGCAACATAGCATGCCGTCTGCGTATCTGTGTTTTGTGTGTGTGTGCCTGCAAATGAAGTAAAGGGTTGCATGTTGCAAGCATTTGTTTTTTACTCCTTGCTTTCATTCCTGCAATACAATGTTGTCAAGTATGAAATCATTGCTTGTGTGTGCGTGTGCATCTCCTTTATTCATCTCATTTTTATGGATGACAAGAAGGTGTTGAGGAGCCTACATATCCTGTCACTTAATATACCCGTCATCGCCTTTTAAATTCAATTATATAATGGTCACTCAGTCCACCAAAGGAGGCAAGTGACGATCAGACGTTGCATTTATGACATGGGTTTTCATATTTGTTGCTGCTCTTGTTGTTGTTGTTTTTCCTTTGCATTTATCTGTGCATTCTTAGTGCTATTCTGTTGTTGTTGTTGTTTTGGATGCTTCGTATGGCATGAGAACACCTCAAAGTCTGTCCGCCCTTGCCGCTTATTGCATGTCTCTTAACAAGCACTTTTCTGACATTAATGACATTTTTGAAGTATCATTAACTCGCTTCGTTTGTTTTTTTTTTTTTGTTATTTAGAGAAAAGAATTTTGAATGTTGGAATATGTTCATTGCGATTCATTGATCACAAAACTTGGACAATTTCTTGTCTCGCAAAAAAAACAATTAACATTCGCAATCAAAACTAATTCTGACAACGACATAGAATAGTGAAGATTGGGCAAAATGCATATCGTAACATAAATGACCGAAGACGTAACCAACAAAAACTTTACAGGAGAAGCAAAAAAAACGTTATAAAATGAAAAATTGTTTTCTGGAATATCAAACTTATGAGGGCGAGTATTTGGAGTATTATGAATCATGTACGAAGGGGAGTATGTAATGAAACTATAACCGCGAACACGCTTGGTTTTGAGATCCGACATTACAACAACATCTGCAATGTTATCCCATTTTTCGAAAAGCCATTTCTTGAATAGGATCGTTATTTTTGAACGTAGAAGCTTGAACCTTTCCCAGAGCATGTATTTTAGCTCTATGTATCAGATTCCATCAAAAACGAATTTCGATTTTCATGTGGGTTACGTCTTCGGGCATTTATGGTGACGATATCCAGTTTAATTTTACTGTTATACCATGGGAAGCTTTTGTGTATAACAGAAAGAAAACAGAACACAACAGTATCATTACAGATATATGTACATATCTATGCCCACGTTTTGGTTTAGCCTCCCACAACGATGTCTTCCGACTTAGAAGAATATTATATCCATATTTATCAATCATATTTTTTGCAATTTGACATTTAGGTTCTCAGTGGAAAGAGCTGAGAAAAGAAAATACCTACAAATTATGCTTGAAATAATTCACATTGTAACTAGCGAGTATCCAAAATTGTTTTGTCTAATTCTAAGATCCCATGTAGCCTAATAATCTCTGCCTCCTATTTATCTTTGTTTTAATTTCACTCGAAGCACCCTTATGTACATACGTACCTCCATTGATGACGACGCTAACGAACATTCAACCATAATTATTTATTAGTATTTCTACGAACACTGCTTACGCACAGTTTTTAAAGTGCTACGCACGTCTGCACTCGAAACTTGTAACAAATATTTGCTTGCTTGTGTAAGCCAGCGATGAATGCAACAAGTGTTGCAAAGTTCTTGCATTCCCTCGTTTCTTGTTTATGCGTCATCATCGGAAATTCCACAAGACAAGGAATGCAATTCGGATGTTGTCTGTTCATGTACCTATTGGTGGTTGTGACTCTCGTTAAGTAGACAATGACGTTGATGATTGGTTGCACTCAGCAGGATTTTACAAACAACATTCCTGCATTCATTCATTCATTTTGTTTGCTATTTAACTGAAAAAAAAAAAAACTTTGCAATAATCCCCCATTTGCTGCCTCTAACTATCTCTTTGGGGTATGCATTCCAAATTGAAACCCAGTGAAAATGGCATTGTTTTAAAATTGGCATTGTTACACACTCCACCCTTCTCACTCTTTCTCTTATTCCGAGGGGTTGCAATTGATACACCTCCATTAATAATGCCAAGAACTTCAAAATGATGCCGTAAGGTGTCAAAAATTACAGATATTCGCTGTACGTCACAATTTGTTAACTACCTTCTTTTTGGCCAAGAGAAAATATCCCTGCCTCACTCCTTGCTCCCTGGTGGTTGATGGGCAGGCAGTAACAACCGTTGAATATTTCATGTAATTGATCTGATGGTGGTGTTGCAACGTAGCCGTTGCAACTGTTGCTTCACTTGTCGGCAATTGCAATTCATGGCATGTAAGGCAATTACAAAATTGTTTTTTCGTTTCTGTGTGCATGTGCGTTAATTTGTTAATATTTTTTGTTTTTGGGAATCCATTCTTTCACATCTTTAGCATGTGTCGATGTGGGCAACAATGTATGGCTCTGCTGCCTATTAAAATATTTAAACAATTTCTTTAATGAATTTAATAGAGAAAAGGTGTGACAATTCAATGGAAATCTAAAGAAATTTGAACATTTCACCAAGAGTGAAGAGTGAGCTGTCATTGTCATAACCCCTACAAACATACATAAATACATACATATATCAAATTTTTTCATAAAAAAATATTATTTTTTACCTATAATTAACCCTTTCGGTGCTTCTTTTTTGTTTTTGATCTGAAAAATATATTTTTCCAATTTTATATATACTTAAGTCCACTATATGAATAATCAAAACTAATTTTTTAACATTTTGTTTGGAAAAGTGGTTTTTGGACACTATGCCATATGGAATAGAATGTATTTAAAGGAAAAAAAAAACAAAACTAAAATATTCAAGTTTTTAATTAAATTTCATCTTATAGAAGACCAGGAGGCCTTATAGAAGAGGAAGAGGTCTTCTTATAGAAGAGCAGAACGTCTTCTCATAAAAGAGCAGAAGGTCCTCTCATAGAAGGGCAGGATGTCTTCTCCTGGAAGAGCAAAAGGTCGTCTCATAGAAGGACAGGATGTTTTCACATAGAAGAGCAGGACGTTTGCATATAGAAGGGCAGGAGGTCTTCTTATAGAAGAGCAGGAGGTCTTCTTATAGAAGAGCAGGAGGTCCTCTCCTTGAAGAGCAGGAGGTCCTCTTCTTGAAGAGCAGGACTTCATTTCATAGAAGAGCAGGACGTTTGCATATAGCAGGGCAGGACGTCTTCTTATAGAAGAGAAGGAGGACTTCTTATACAAGAGCAGGAGGTCTGCTCATAGAAGAGCAGGGCGTCTTCTCGTAGAAGAGAAGGACGTTTGCATATAGAAGGGCAGGAGGTATTCGTATAGAAGAGAAGGAGGTCTTCTTATATAAGAGCAGGAGGTCTGCTCATAGAAGAGCAGGGCGTCTTTTCATAGAAGAGCAGGACGTTTGCTATTCAGATGCCATTTTGTTCCATATCCGCTTTGTGATCCAAAAAATCTTGTCGTTTTGTTCCATATCCATAAAGCCTGGCGTATGGAACAAAACAACTTTGAACTTTTTAGTTCCATATCCATGTCGATTGGCGTATGGAACAAAAAGGGACAAAAACGAATTGTTCCGCACCAAAAATGATGGCGTTTGGAACAAAAAATTGCCCAAAGTTACGAATAATGTGGCGTATGGAACAAATTGTTTTAAAGGACTTGGTTTAAAAACTAAAGAATAATAGTTTCCAAATCCAAATATTATATGAAAACGAAAATTTATCAATCGTTTAAACAAAAAATCCCTAGTTTAAAGACAAAATTTTGATGCAAGTCCACAAAAATATACGCAAAAATGTCCATTTGACTTGAAGCTATTGTGGACACCGACTACAAAAATGGTATTATAAGAAACACATGTTTAAATGTTTTATGTTACCTTAGAAATGCAAAATATCAATCCGTTTTGTCCGATCGAAATTTTTACCACAAAAAATTAGTGATAAGCGGAGGCAGTCTCTTAAATAAGTATAAGGAAACCTAAAATTATGGTCCTTATTGTATTTATATGAGAAAAATAAATGTTTTATTTAAAGTCCTGATTTTTAAACTCCACAGTAGCACTTCAGAGAAGGGAGGTGGAACACGATTAATAAAAAGTGTTTTGGTTGAAATGTGACAAAACGATTCCATGGAACAATTCAGCAACTTTTTGCAATTATAACCAGTAAGGAAAGGATCAAAGTCGGGCGGGGCCGACTATATGATTCCCTACACCATTGTGAATATGTAAAATATAAATCGGATCTTAACCGATTTTGATATAATTTGGCACATTTATTTCCAGACCGAATTCAGTCACACATTCCAAATATCATTGAAATCGGACTTATATATCGTGTTTGGAGCAGAAAATACACGAAATCGGCCGAAAATATATATGGTGCTATATCCAAATCTATACCGATTTCGATATAATTTGGCACATTTATTTCTAGACTGAATTCAGTCACACATTCCAAATTTCATCGAAATCGGAAATATATAGCGTGTTTGGTACAGAAAATACACGAAATCGGCCGAAAATATGTATATATGGGAGCTATATCCAAATCTGAACCGATTTCTATATAATTTGGCACATTTATTTCTAGACTGAATTCAGTCACACATTAAATATTTCTCATCGAAATCGGAAAAATATAGCGTGTTTGGTACATAAAATACGTGAAATCGGCCGAAAATATATATGGGAACCGATTTCGATATAATTTGGCACACTTATTTCTGGACCGAATTCAGTCAAACATTCCAAATTTCATCAAAATCGGACGTATATAGCGTGTTTGGTGCAGCAAATACGTGAAATCGGGCGAACATATATATGGGAGCTATATCCAAATCTGAACCGACTTCGATATAATTTGGCTCATTTATTTCTAGACCGAATTCAGTCAATCATTCCAAATTTCATCAAAATCGGACGTATATAGCGTGTTTGGTGCAGCAAATACGTGAAATCGGGCGAAAATATATATGGGAGCTATATCCAAATCTGAACCGATTTTCACCAAAAGCAATAGCGTTCTTCCTATGGCTAAAAAAGTTGTAGTCCCCAATTTTCAGCTGAATCGGACAAAAAATGCGACCTGTATGTTGCGAACAAAAATACATGGACAGACGGACAGACAGACAGACGGACGGACACGCATAAATCGACTCAGAAAGTGATTATATGTATATCCCCAAAAGGAACTGCGGGTCTATTTCGTTTCCTTTTGTATGTTACATACAAATGCACAAAGACATAATACCCCTTACCACTGTGTGGTGTAGGGTATAAAAATTGGCCATAACTTCTAGGCTATCACAGATATCTGACTAAAATAAACTACTGATATATTCTATGAGTTTAGTTAAGTAGAACTGAGTTCTTAAAGTATTGGATTATTATACCATTTTTATCCTGTATGGCCTTAAACATTAACTTGAGTTTTTCTCGAATCAGGCAAATGGCGTATGGAACACTTAAGCATGACACCGACGATATAACAACAAACATTTGAGCAAACACTGTTGTCATTGTGTGAGTGGAAAGAGAAACTCTCTTTGCTTGCTCGTGAGTATAGGGGATACCGATTGCCGCTTTGAGTGCGTTAAGTAAACTTTTATGACGGGTGTACCCGAATGGGTGGAACGATATAGTCCATATTCAAACCGGTAAATTTGAACCAAATCGGTTGATCTGTTCGAGAGTTATCGTGCACACCATCTCAACGAATTTTTTTTAACTGTGAGGAGAGCTATCAAATGGATTGGGCTCATATAGCACATCTTTGAACTTGATCTAAGAATGGACAAAATATTGGCTTTTCAGTTTTTGAAATGATTATGTTATTTTCAACTTACAGAAATCGATAATTTCTTAGTTGAATCGTGATGTCAGCTTGCAAATATTTTGTTCTGGTGTTTTTTGCGAAAACCGAAAAGTGAGCGTCATTCTTATTAAAGAGTTCAGGCTTTCACTAGAAAAATCATCATTTCCAAAACTGAAAAGCCAATTGATAATTCCCTTCGCCGAGATGAAATCATGACATTGGTAGCGATCAGTAAATTTTGCAAGCTGTCAGTGCGTTTTGTAAAGAAAGTAATGATGAAGTTAAGCCAATGGGGGAATACTTCAGACTTAAGCAATCGTATGCAGGGATGCCAACTGTTCCGAGGTAAAAATCGCTACAGCCACATACGCATCATAGGTCTGTAGCGATTTTTACCTTAAAACAGTTGACATTCCTGCTTAAACAGTGGTTTTTGTACGTCAAAAATCACCACAAGTAGCGGAAAAACCATCAACTTGGCACCCCTGATCATATGGTTGAATCTTCAACAATTATTGCTGTAGTATGCAATACCATCACCATGCCCACGAAATTCTCGATCAGAGTGTTTTTTGCGCACGTATCTATTTGAGCGAGCAATTGACACTTGGTTATAAAAAATTTTGATGAAAAACAAGGGAACTGATGAAGATCTGTGACGAGATCTTCCCTGCCTTACCCCTTGGTAAACATCGCCAATTTTTTTCCACTAATAAATTAAAGTTGTTTTAATAAAATATTAAAACAACGACTATGGGATTAAGCCTGAAAACATAATCATTTATTTAAAATTTATTTTCATTTCTATTTTTTTTTCTTCTATTTCAGGTAAATTCAAACTAACAGATGAACACTGTATACTACATTTTAAATCACAATCCTTGTAAGTGCAATTAAATACGTATGTATGTATATCAATTTCATGACCAATGGAAGGATTCTCAAGTTAAACAATTAACACCTAATAGTTACCTTTTTGTGGGACTTAAAGTACATTTGTACACACCTGCTCAAAATAATAGATACACCTTGCACATTACTTTTGACTTAAAGTACATTTGTACACACCTGCTCAAAATAATAGATACACCTTGCACATTACTTTTGAAAGTTTAAAAGAACGGTTATATTTACTTAAAGAAATTGAAATTTCTTATACCTCAATGTCATACAAGTATAGTAATCAACAACCAACATAAGTTTCATTTGAAATTTATTAAGTTTAGGTTATGTTTCCACTAAGGGTAGTAGATTTGCTGCTCATAATTATAGATACACTTCCGTTATAATCGGAAATAAAGAACTTTTATTAATTTTGCATGTGAAATATTGTTTAAAATAATACAATAGACTGTATGTATATACATATGTATGGTATGTATATATGTATTTTGTGTACTTTGGAATGAAAACATCTATAATTTTTTAAATACTCGTATACGCCAAGTGGAATACAAAGTTCATTCCTAAAGTAAAATTCATGACAAATTAGTTGTACTAAAGTTCCAAATATTTTTCAACTCTGGCTTCGATATTTTATAAGTTACCGCATATCGCTCATTTACTCACTTCTCAAAAAAATTTAGTTTTTAGAAAAACACATTTTAAGTTGCCGATTGAAAACATACTTCCTTCCCAATTAAAAAAAAAAAAAAAAGATTATTACACAAAAAGGAAAATAAATACTTAATAAATCTTTTGCAAAGAGCTAGCCATATATCGGTGCTAAATTTCTGTGCAAAATCAAGCGTGATATGAAGTGTTTTAGTGATTCATAAACTCAAAAAACTTTTTTTATTGATTTATGCCAAACTGCCAGTAAATGTGCTGTAACTCATTTACTTTTAGAGATATCAACGTGATAATTTGACTCAAGATAAGCAAGAAGTCGTAGAAACAATAGAAATTGCTAACTCAAAGAACGCATTTTTTAGTTATGCCACCCTTTGAGTAAATTAGTGAAATGATCTTGAATCAAATTAAGTGACAAGTCGATAGGTTAAATTAGAGACAAATCGATAGGTATAAGAAACTCCAATCTCTATTCATTGTTTTGGAACATAATACACCCCACACGTTATGGTGTAGGCCCTACCCTACACTGTAGGGTATATTTATTCAGAATGAGCTTAAAGGTATAGCTTTAAGTGCCAAATATTAAATTTTGTTATATCGAAAAGAATCCAAAGTGTTTGAATTGTACAGAGCCATGTTAGTATACCGACAGACATCAATCCCATAGACCGGAAAAGGATTTATTAAAAAATCTAAACACAAAGAAAGAGAGTAATTATTCTTAAGAAAATGTAAAATTCGTAGATTTTTCAAAGAACGCAACTACGTAGTTTATATTGTATGCATATGTACATATTTATGTACGTATGTATGTATATAAATATATGATTAGTCAACAACTCAACATAAATTATCTAGAATTTTAAAAACTAGCTTCAATTTTGTCGATGTTCCATTACAAATGAAAAAAAGAAAACAAAAACAGCCAAAAGTGTCTCCATTCTTAAAAATAATCATCAATTAAACATTAAACGCCCCCATACTACCGTTCAAGTTCTGTGGTTAAGAAATTCCAAAAAAAAAGAAAGAGAAGAAGAAGACGACGAAATAATAAACATGCTCTCAAGCACATGCATACTTAAAACTGTGTCCTTATTTCCTCTTTATGGAATATTTTGCCATTCGTGTGTTCGTTCTTCTGTTGCTGCTACTGCTGATATATCCTAAAAATCAAGGCCAAGAGCAAGGATTTTTGCATGTGTACGGATACAGAGATAAATATTTGCTTAAGTTTCCAACAAAAAAAAAAAAAAAACCAAACCCAACCTAAGAAAAAAGAAAAAAAATGAAGATAGAGAACCACTCTGAAATAAACCAAAATTGTTGTCGTTGCTGCTGCTGTGTCCAATGAAGCTACCGTTTGCAATGAGATGATGACGATGATGTGTTTTATTCAAACGCTTTATGTGTTATCTCTATGGTGGTTCCTTGTTGGCTCCTCATTATTTGCTCAAATGTGTCCTTGTTTTTTAAGGTTTAAGAAAGCCCTCAAGCTAAACGGTTTTTTCGGTATTTATTTGCTCAAAAACTACTTCTCTTGCCCATTGCTGGTAGTATGTCTTTCTTCTATTGTTTTGAGCACGTCCTTTTCTAAAAGCTACTTCCTTTTTTGTGCTTGGATTCAAATGTTCTTTTTTCATTCTATTTTTTTGGCTGCTTACAAATTTCAAAGATGTGCATACATACACACATACCCATCCTCATCCAACCCCAACCATGCATGGATACACTTTACACACAAATGTATCGATTAACATTTTGATTTGTAAGAAGACAAATTCTAAGCGTGTACCTTTTTTGCATTCATTTTTAGCACTCCTTCGTATCGTATTACACCCTCTCGCTCTCTCGCTCCTCACTCCCAATTGACACTTTCAATTTGTATGTTTTTTTTTTTTTGTGAATTCCTTTTCTCAGCAAGGAGAGGAGAGAATTCAATTCCTTCTGCACTTGTTGGCGTTGACAGCAGCAAGACATACAAAAATTACGAAGTGTGTTTTTTTTGTTTCTCTGTGCGATGGCATCTCTGCCACGGAATTTTTGGCAACGTTGACGTTAACCTTCGTATTCTTGTTGATTGTGTTTGTTTTATTATTCTTGTAGTGGTGTGAGCTTTATTTCCAATTCTATTGAATTGAGATTTTGATTTAACTCAAGGATCTTTGAGTATAACTCAAAATATAATATAGTCAAACTCGGATAATTGTAACTGCAGATACCTATAAGTGAATTTGAATTCTAAAAAGGGGAAAGTTCCTCACGTCAAAGAGGCCATTCCGATATTATTTTGAAATTATGGATATGGGGACCACTTCTTATTGCCGACTCCGAGCGGCATGGCGAACTTGGCTGAAATACTTCGGAAATACGACCAAATTTGATGTTTTGGGAGTAAAATATATAAAAAATTTCTAAACAAGTAAGAACGGTGTTAAGTTCGGCCGAACTTATACCCTGCACCACGAGTTGTATTGAAGTAAAATGGAACAATTAGTTTCCTTTCGTTTATGAAGAAGACTAAATACCAAATTTCAGCAATTTCAAAATACCGAATTTCGGGAGGCGGCTATATCAAAACCTCGATCTATACCGACAAATTTCTGGCGGAAAGTTTTTAGGCTCAAGGAAGACTAAATACCAAACTTCCAATATTTCGGTAAGACAATGTGGCCAAAACCTTCAAAATACCGAAAATCAAGAGATACGCTTCTATGGGGGATATAGGAATATCTGGAATATTTTATAACCCCATGGAAGACTAAATAACAAGTTTCAATCGGAAAGGTTTTTACCTCTAACGTAGACTAAATACCAAATTCCAGCCATTTCGGTAGCTGATTTTCGTTATTTTGAAGGTTGTGGCCACAAAATATAAGGGCAATATGAAGGCGTCGATACCAAAATAAATACCAAATTTCAGCCATTTCGTTGGAATATTGAAAATTGGCATGCACCGTTCTATGGGGGCTATATGAAAGCCTGGACCTATACCGACAAATTCAGTGGGGAAAGTTGAATACCCCCAAAACGCAGACTAAATACCAAAGTCCAGCCATTTCGGACGAATATTGAGACCACAACCTGCAAAATAGCGAAAATCGGGAGGTATTGTTCTATGGGGGCTATAGTAAGGCGTGCACCTATACCGAGAAATTTGAAATCATGTGAAAACTTGTATACACGCAATGAAGACTAAATACCAAATTTTAGCCATTTCGGTGGATTATTGTGGCCACAACCTTTAAAATACCGAAAATCGGGAGGTACCGTTCTATGAGGGCTATATAAAAGCGTCGATCTATACCGACAAAATTCTGGGGAAAGTTTTATACCCCCAACGACGACTAAGTACCTAATTTCAGCCATTTTGGTGTGATAATTAAGCTTAAACCTTTAAAATACCAAAAATCGGGTGGTACCGTTCTATGGGGCCTGTAACATAACGTAGAACGATAAAGCCCATTTGCGATACCAAACATCCTAGGAGTAATAGAAACTCCTATACCAAATTACAAAGCTCTATCTTAAAAATTGCGAGCTGTATCTTGATTTCCTTCAAGAGATATCGTGAGCACAATTTTTTCGAACAGATTTGAAATTTTGTGGGAGAGGTACCTGAAGAAGTAAACTGATATGGCTTATCTCCAAACTTCAACTAAGTTTGAACAAAATTTATATATAGGCCAAATTTTGGACCAAATCGGCACATCCGTTCGAGACTAGACTTGCGCTCCAACCCCTACGCACGGTGTCATAGGTGTTCTTTTGCTTCCAATCTATTTTCTTGGGAAGTTTGGTCTTGCCCCTGATGAAACTTGTACCGCCGTATGGGGGGAAGTGAATACAAGTTGTTACAAAAAAAAATCAAAGCGATTCGAGAACAAGTCCTAAACTTTTCCGACATTTTGTGTGGGAGGTACCCGAATGAGTGGACCGAATGAGCCCATATTGGAACCTCATCTAAGTCTGGTAGAAATTTCACGAAGTTCAAAGTATGTAAGTATTTTCCGAACATTTTCGAACTTCTATGGGAGAGGTACCGGAAGGAGTGGACCGATATAACCCATCTTCGAACTTAAACTATGTTTGGACATAATATTACGAAAGCTAAAGCTTGGACGGAATCAGTTGATCCGTTGGAGAGTTATTGCGCTCCAGTCAGACAATCAGACAGACGGGCGGACGGACATGGCTAAATCGACTCCAAATTGTCTGAAACTGATTTCGTCCAAACATATTTGGGGTCTAAAATAGCAGTGCTCAATTGGGGTCCAACGTGCTGTCGGTGTGTGTCATAAATGCTGAGGAAGGGTATAAATGTGGGAAAATAAGATATTTTATTGATATTTTAAGAAGACATTTCGGAAATTATATTACATTTTTCTTGATTTTCTTGACTTTAATAGCTAACAAATTGCATCAACTTTGATTTGGGGAGATGAATAAAAAAACAATTTCTCTTTGGCACCAACTTCAAAGTTGGGAAATGCTGCTCATGACTGACCCAGACCATCATTCCAAGAATTACATATGTAGGTATATTTTATAATTCTCTGCAGCATCTTCAAATTCCATCAAATTGGGATATTAATTTTGTTTTTGTTCTCCATGGTAATTTGTAGATCAAAGACCCCCCAAAAAAAACACAAAAAAACTATCCATGACAAACAATTAATTAATTATACATATAAATTTAATTAGGAATGAGTAATCAATCCGAAGTCACAAAAACTACAAGAAATAGCCATTCACATAAACTCGACAAACACACACTCACCCTATTCTCTCACCTACTCAGGCTCACTTTCACAAGAAAAATACAATCAAATGTAGCAGAGAGATAGTGAGCAAAAGAGCTAGTGAGCAACAAAAAGCCTTGATAATAGGTGGTAGGTGGAAAGAGGGGCTTAACAGTATAGATGTCGTTAGTGTTGCCGGTAAAGGAACATAACGAAAAAATAAACGAAAATTTTGGCAATATCTTTCATTGGTGTGCAATATGTGTTTGTGTGAACCACACACACACACTACAGTCTGCAACATTGCATGTCCAAAACAATACAAAATGTAAAAAAATATATAATGTTATAATGTTTGATGGAATTTATATTGTTGTTGTCATGTTTGTATGGAAACTTTGCTTGAACTTCAAGCCTTGAACGTCGACAGCGCTTGAGCGAGCTTTACAATATTCGTTGCGCAAGAGAAAGAAGAGGAAGGAAGCTTTGGAGATCCACATGTTGAGTGTTTGTTTGGTGCCCGCCATATGTTTGTTGTTATGTGGAGCGGCACTTTTTTTTGGCAAATTGTTGGATGATAGTTTGGCCAAACAAACACACACACACACCATGCATACTGATCGAACATAAATATTTATCACACACACACACAGACATGAAAGAACAACATAGTTGCATGTGTGTTGTAAACGACCCATTTATCCATGTTTTCTTTCTATCGAACAAACTTTACCTTATGTCAACATTGCCGTTGAGTGAAATTTGTTCTGGTGTCTTTTCTTTCGATATCTGCCGTGGTGGCTCAATGTTATAGCAGCTATCACCGACTGACAATGCCGGCAGCAACAGAACAGCACTGTATCTGTGTGGGTTTAGTTTCGAGAGTGTGATTAGGTGTGTGCGCCTTTGTATCTGACGGATGTGTGTGCGCGCGTCCATGTTTGTATCTGTGTGTTTGTTTGGTTCACACTACTTTGGTGGTGCCCGTTCTGCTGCTTTCAAACTTTTGGTAACTCTCCTACCTCAGTGTTCAAATACGTTCCTAACCGTGAGCAACCAAAGAATTTGTTTCGTTTCGTTTTTTGTTTTTCTGTTCTCTGTTTAACACCTTTTCTGTTGTGTTCATTCATCATCATCCGCTGCTGAGTGTGCAAACGGCTATCCGAACCAAAAACCAATTCAACCTACTTCGGTGTTGGAAATCATTCTGTTTTCGTCTTCTCATCACCATCATCATTGTCGTAATTATCATCCTCAACTCGATGTGACAACACTCGAATCGCGCCGTCACCAAGAAAAGCCGCCAAAATTTGTGTAAAAAAACGGGGAAAAATATTTTTTTTTACAAAAATAAATTTAAACAAATTTAATTTTCAACCCAAAATCCGGCAATTAGTGAGTCATTAAACAAAATCTTCAATCGCATCTGCAATTTATTTATTATTCCTAATTGTGTGAAAATTGAGTTGACAAGTGTAAAGATTTGTGGCATAAATATCTTAACTAGAGAAAAATAATTTCTTAATTTTAAAACACGAAAAATGTTGAGGAACCTCAAAAGCTGACATCATTTTTCCAAAAAGAAAACAACAAAATTAAAAAACAAAATCACTCCTCTCCAACCACAAATTACATAAAAAATCTGTTCCTTAAAAAACACAAAAAAACAGTTTTCCTAAAAGAATCACCAACCTTTTGTGGAATTAAAAACAAAAATATTAACTATCAACAAAAAATTCAAATTTGCCCAAAAAACTTAAATTTTCTCTAACAGTGGTGTGTGTTTGTTGGTTATAATTTCAATATCTACAACAAAAATATAATTTAAAGAATTGATTAAAAGAGGCAAAACAAAAAAGAAAGAATTAACTAAAAAATATAAAAAATTACCAACACAAAGTAGAATAAAACTTAAAACAAAAACAAATTATAAAAATACACAAAAGATTCGTTTCGTTTCCTCCCGCCGTTGATTTTGTTGTTGTTGTTATTTGAACACAAATGTATGTATTATTTCTTGTTGTTGTTTTATTTATTTTTTTGCTGTCTAATATAAATTGTTATTGTTTTTTTTTTTTTTTTCATTATTTTGTACTCTCTCACTCTTCCACATTGTTGTTTTTCTTTTTTCTATTTTTCTACAGGTATAAATTTTAATTTTCATTTGTGTGGGTATTCTCTATTGACTAGATGTTGTTGTTAATGTTAGATTACAGCAAGTGACAGAAGTATGCAACAATGTAAAATAAATATGAAACATAAGGAATTCCTTTAGATAGAGTTGAATCGGGTTAAACTTTGATAAAAAAGGACTTTGTCAGGCTTTACCAGTTTACTTATGTAGAATGCAATGAAGTGAGAAGTTCTAAAACATAGACCAACATCATGCATGTTTGGACCAACAGGATACTCCATGTAACATAATAAGATTCTAGATTAAATTGTCGGGGCTTTGTAATCATAAAGAAGTCTGTATAAAAATGTAGTACAGGGTTGAGTGACTCCTCTGAACTACTTTTTTATACAGTTCTACTAACAGAACTTCCCGCTTTAACCCAAATATACCCAATGACCTATGTATATATAGAACACACATAATTCTTGCTAATTTGATATGTCACGTTTATCAAAGTTCCGTTTATTTTGTTGATATACTCAGTACACAACTTTACTTCGTGACATACTATGTGATCCCATTATTTTGAGGTACTATTTTTGAGTTCTAGTTCTTCGAAGGTGCCATCCATCGCTTAGTTTTAACAAAGATTTGCTTTATGACCGAACACGATGTGGAGCCTGCTATCAAAATGTAATGCGACTTTGGACTACATGTCAAATGTTTTGTGTCGCATAACACCCAGTTATATAATAAACCCATGTATAAACATACTGGTATTATTTTGCATTTGCTTCCAAAATAATATAAAAATACTTTTAAAATGATGATGATCAAGCAATGGGCATATCTGGGTTAATTGGATAGTGGTGTGTAGCTTCCACTTTGAGCAACCCTAGATTCTAGTTCTGTTCCAGCAAAAAAATCATTACAAATCGACCACCAGAAATCAGTAGATACTTGTTGACCACTATTACAAGCCGTAACTACTTATTTTTTGTACTTATTCGTCGATATTTGGCGTTCAATAAATAATTACTGATTTCTGGGGACATGTCATTGATCTAATATGGAGTACGTCTGTAAAATAGTTTATGATAACTATTTATAACTTCTTACTTGTCCTGACAAGATAACTTACCATTCTCAGGCAACTACCATTTCATATCCTTATAGAACGACCTGTGTCGATCTGCTGTAAGACTGAAATATAGTACTGAATAATCTGAAACGAAACGTAAATTCCGCATGAGTTTCCTCACTCTCTCTCTCCTTTAAGGTGAAACGGAAGAGAGACAAAACTCCCGGCGAGTTTACATTCAGAATAAGACTGATCATGAACTTAAACGGGGAAATGAGTTCAAATTGTGAAACCATTCAAAATGTCTCTATAAGTGCTGTGGCACTATACTTGACTGTCTTTGTTATCCTGTCTTTCGTGGGAAAGATTATCAGTGGAAATTCGAAAATAATCTTTCATAAATATATTAGGTCCAGCTTATTCTACTGAGATACGATTTTTTATTTCAGTTTATTTTAAGGCAATTCCAAAAAAAGAAAAGACCTGCGAAGGGATAGTACTGGAATAGTTCTTCCTGAGGTCTATCCTAAAATTGGTAAAAGTTTCCAGCAATATTGAATTTAACACTTCATGGTAGTCATGAGCATTAGGCGACTTTAAAGTTGGTATCAATTTCTTTTTGTTTTGTTTTTGAGCTATCAACAAATCAACGGTTATGCAATTTTTTATTAATTAAATTTATTAATTTGGATTATTAATGATAAATGTCGTCTTATGTTTAAAATCCATATGTTGAAATAAGAAAAGAAACATCAAGAAAAAATGCAATATTTACTCTCCCTTAATTTATATCTCTCGTAATTTCGCTCACCACTGTTTTATGGACTCTTTAGTTTGGCTTACTGATTTCTATGAGCTGATTGAACTTATCCCTCACCTTGCCGTAGAAAACATGAATCGATTAGTTAACATACCTTTGGATCTAGGATCTTTCGACAATGATGAACTGGCATACTCGAATTTCTACTTTATAATTGAGGGTTAGGACAGCTTGTTTGAAAATGGATAATTTCGATTCACGATAGCTCTGCGTTCTTGTTTAAATTCCCCTTCACATGTCATCGTTTGCAAAAATCTGCCAGATGATGTGTTTTGAATAACTGTGACATGTAGGTATTCCCTCATCAAATAGTGACAGATAACTCTAGATAGGACCAGGTTTAATGTTTGTGTTCTAGCTCGATGGCATTTTAAATAACAATAAAGTTGCTGAGTTAAACAAAGCACCACCTCCACCCTGTAACTACTCTTCGCTCATTAAGTACACATATAATAAAGTTGTTAAATAGCTACTGAATTTCTGCACTGTGGGCCTATTGTCTAACTTTTTATGGACAATCAATATTGTTATTTTTTTCGGGAAACTCATTTTAGCAACTTTTGTTAAATATTACATTATTAAAACAACACAAAAATTGTCGAAGTTTAACTCATTATTTGAACAAGGGCATGCCAGTAATTATTTCTTGGCCACCGAAAACCGACGAACAAATACCCAAATAAGTAGTTACGACATAAAGTAATCGGAGGGTAACTACTTTTTTCTCGTTCCCAATAGTTTCATCACCGATGCAATGTTTGTTTTTTTTTTCTTCTAAATACTTTAGGGTCCGTTACAATTAAATGAATCTTTCAATTCACAATTTTTTTTATTTTTACGCGTTTTCATAGTTCCGTTCTTCGGATTTGAGACATAAAAACATCTCTTTTCAAGTGGATGAACTAGATTGTTCCAGAACTACACAACTCTAATATTTTATTTAGGAATACATTAAAAATTTAAAGTTTTACCATAGACTAATGGCAGTATAGACAGAGAAATTGTAATGCGTTTATTCTTTTTTTAGGGGTCGCACTTACGGAAACTGCACACTATTTTCACTCAATTGGCCAATGATTTGGGATAAATTTCAAGGTTTTGTTGATTTTTTTATATGAGGATGTAGATCCGGCCAAATACTATCCACATATTGTCTTCTACCACTACAAATAGTTTAAAAATGTATAGTTATTGCCATTTTAAGAATTGAGTGACTCTGCACTGACTCAATTCACACTCAGTGAGAGGATTTCTTCATCTATACTTTCTTTAGCCTATGGTTTTACACTACAATCGACTATGTTGTCGGATTGTCAATAACCCAACAAACCAATCGTACCGATATCGTAACGAAATCGGAACAAAATTCGGACGTTACGCCCGAAATCTGATCCGAAATCGTAACGATATCTTAACGAAAGTTGTATGAAGTGGTTGACATAATTTCGGAACGATTTCGGTCAGAATTCGGAACGAAATCGGAAGAAAATCCTTGGGAAATTCGGAATGCGAATTTTTTCCTCCGAATTTTCGTACAGATTTCTGAACGATTTCGGAATAATGTCGTATGAAAATCGAAGGTACCTTCCGAACTTTCGTAAAGATTTCTGAACGATTTTGGAATAATTTCGTATGATTATCGAAGGAAAAAAATTTTCTCTGATGCATCTTTTTTATTGATAAATTTTCTTTGTTATTTTGTTTTATTGAAATATTATAATTTCAAAGATATCTAATGATTTTCACTGTTGTTATCATTTTGTAGTTATAGTAGAACAATGTAAACATTGTGTACGAATATGTTGAGTCTATCAGCACTAGCTTGAATTATTATATGTTGCATTTATATTTAAAATATTTAAAAAATGTATATGCGAATTTTATAACCAACTACATATTTTGTTTTTCGACAACAAACTAAAATGTTGGTTGTTGTGCGAAGGGAAATTTGTTTCCGACATATCGATCCGAATTCGTAACGAAATCGGAAGAAAAACATTAGCATATTCGAAGGGAAATTTACTTCCGACATTTTCTCCGAAATCGGAACGAAATCTGAACGAATTCCCCAACGAAAAATCGTATAGAAATCGAAACGAAATTTGAACGATTTTGCTTCCGAAATTGTTCCGACATTTGGTTTGCTGGGAAGATACAAAATAGGTCTACAGAGATATGTCCATGTATATTAGCCAGAAAATGTCACCGCTTCCAAAGAAATTGCCAATCTTGGATCCTGTTCCCATTTGTTGGCATGCCCGTTAACCCTAAAGTGTCGCTAGACTTTCATCCGATACTGTAATATATTTTATTTGTTCCACATCTACCAAAGCAAACAGTATCTTGAATAGAAGAACCCAGTGAAGGGTCTCTCACGATGAATTTCTGTGATTCGTTGTTGCTTCTACTACAGTGTGTAATGTGTTGGGGCTCCCTCCAGTTGTTCTTGTTATATTTTTTTGTGTTGCTAGTTTTGTTGTCATTGATTATGATTGCCCATATAGATTGTTGTCAGCCATTCATATTCTCAGGAAAACAAAAAATTGAGAGTTGCAAGATACTCTTTTTGTTGGATTCACGCCGGCCGTTTACAAGTAACCAACCATTCATTCCATTGGACATTAAAATCAGTCGGATAGTCGGTTGGTGGGTCAGGCAACTGACTGTCAGCCAGTCAGACCGACCGTCTCTTGCTCTTAATGACTTCATTTCGTTTGTTGTTTTTCTACTTGTTCTTCTCCTCCTCCTCTTTCGGGCATTTTTTGTGTTTCCTATTGTTTAGATTTTCATTATTCTATCGTCTGTCTATGTACCTCATTCTTTACTTCGGTTTATTCGTGCGTGTGTTTGTGTGTGTGTGTGTTTTGTACACATTTTCGTTTCAAATGCCAACATATCACATTTTTTAAAGAGTATTCTTTTGCCTTGTCTTCCTCTTCTATTTCGTCTTTGGCTTCCTTCTCCAAAGATAGTTGTATGTTTGTATTTCTCATGTTCTTGGTTTTTTTTTCATTACTATGCCTCCACGTTTGATTTTACATCTCATGTAAGACCAAGGGGTGGGAGGTGTATTGGAGAGATAAGTTCAAAGTTTCATTGGAAATGGAGGGAAAGAGCGAATTGGATTGCGGAAGTTACAAACTTCATTCATTCATAGCATAAAAAAGCAACTGTGACCTATCTTCCTACCGATGGCCTACAGTGGAGCAAGTGAATATCTTAAAAATAATTTAAAAAAAATTAAAAAAATCTAACTGATGCACACATCGAAAATGCCAAAAGTAAAAACATTGAAAAATGTTTAATTTGTTAGGATGATTCATTTCGAACTTGAAACCCACAAGGGCATCAATAATTTCTAGCTTTTAAAATTGATGGGGGATTTCAAAATCTTTCAAGCTCAACTTTGGTTAGCCACTTTTTAGTTTGTGCCCTTCTTTCGATGGAATTTGACCTAAAGGTAGATGGAACTTTAGACCGATATGATGGGATAAGTACAGCGTTATTAGATTATTTCAGATAGCCGGTGTGCCCAACGACTGAATATAAAGTCCCATCTCTGGGCGTCAAGACATTAATTTGCGATCTCTAGGTACAGTTTTAACTCGTCTTCACTTCGTTTCTAGATGTTACACTCAAATTCATTATTTGAGAAATCATACCGCCCATTCCAAATGTATGCATCTTTCAGATAGTTGAGTAATCGAGTTCCCAGTTGTTAAACGTATGAGTAATTTCATAAAAACGAACGTATGAAATCACTCATACGCAGTTTTTTTCATACAAATGATGCGATCGATTGGAACTACATAGTGAACTACATCGTTCAATTGGCACTCTAACATTAGGATTTTCAAAAATCTCACTTTCTTTCATCTATTGACAGCACTAAACAGAGATTTCTATCATCATCATCATCCAGACACTCGGCAAGAAATCCTTGATAACACTGTGCAACACTAAAAATGCCAACAACTTCTAATGGGCATTTTCTGTAAGTAAATACATTGGGTGCCACCGTGGAGCAATGGTATGCACGCTCGCCTTGCACACAGATGGTCGTGGGTTCGATTCCCCGGCCAGGCAACATCAACAATTTTTCAACGGTAGCAAAATACCCCTCAGTAATGTTGACGACATTTCCTGAGTATTTCAGCCTTGAAAAACTTCTCCACAAGTGGTGTCTTAAGACACGCCGTTCGAACTCGGCGATAAACAGTAGGTCCCATATCATTGAGCTTAAATATGAATCGGGGTGCACTCATTGATATGAGAGAAGTCTCCCTTGTCCCGTATGGAATGTTGCGGAACAATGTTTGTTTTTTGTGTTTTACATACTGAGACTACAAAACCCCAAATTGGACCTCACCCAAACCGGGCTAAAACGACCTTTTTCAACTGATCGGGACTTTATCTCAGAAACTAATAAGAATTTTACTTCGCCGTCTTCAGCAGTATTGTAGCCCTAAACTTTAGGGCCTAAAGTAGAAGAAGAAGTAGGAAAAATTGCATCTAGCTCATAAAAACCGATAAAAATATACAGTGAGCGTCAAAATAAAGTTTACACTAGTCAACATTTTTTTGATTGCATTCTTACACCGACATAGATATATTATATCTATAATATATAAATGCAAAAGTTTTAAGTATTTAGTGGTGAATTAAATTCCAGAAAATATTAAGCTCTTCCAACATTTCATTAAATGAAGATTACCAACATAACCCAAAAATTTTGTCAAATGACGCGTCAAAATAAAGTTTACACTTTTGTCAAACGTAAGAATTTCACAGAATGAACGGATATTTTGGCTTTTAGATTTCTTTTTAATGCATTCGAGCCTCCAAACAATAAATCAACGAGTATTTTGGTGTAATCCGGTGACATTTCCCCCCTTTGGACCCGTGGTAGCGTTTTCGTATAATTTGTTTTAAAATAGGAATTTATTTAACTTTCTGTCGAATTTTTTCGGTAATGGCTATATCACATCATATGCTTTTTCATATGTATGTTGTCACTTTGCGTATACTAATATACCAACCAGCTGATGTCATACATGTGAAAAAGCATATGGTGTGATACAGCCATAAGCTCTCTATGGATTTGAAGTCTAAAGACTTCAGTGAGTGATCCGATATACATAGGAGTCAAATATAGCAACATGTTATTCATAAATAAGAGCGAATGCTTCAGATCCCTGCCCATATGTTACGTAAACCTTTGGTATTAGCCCCATTCCTCTAGACTAGGGTCTTTAATATCGTGTCGATTTGAGTGAAAGATATTGTTTTCATATCCCTGAACCCATAAAAGACATTTGTGGGCACACCGCTATTGTCATGAACCCCCCGAGGAAAGGCCAAATACTTTGGTCGAATATCGGAAACAAATCAGAATCGCACAAGCTTAACCAATAGTTTTGATTTTTAATTAATTGAATTAGTGGAGCTAACATGACCTAAGGAGCTTTGTATTGAAAAAGTGAATTCTAACGTAGTCCCACACGTCCAACCAATATGCTACGATCGTTTCTCTGGCGGTTTAATTCAGCTCATTAGACATATCGGATGTGAATTGCTAGACGACATAGACTGAGTTTGATAACTTCTATTTGTACAAACATTGTTGCATATATGCAAATATGAAGTATTTTTGAAGCTTTTCTCTTATCAAGTCAATCTAGTGTCCTGTCTAGAATAATCGTGGAAGTTTGTTTTACTTTTACTTACATTTTATTTATTTATTCTTTATAATTTTGATATTTCTCCATTAGTTTTTGATTTCCCCATTTAATTTATTTATGTTTTTTCATAATTTTTTTCTTTTCGTTGTAGGTTGGAATTTAAACAAAATTAAAAATTAAACAAAACTAAATTAAAGCCGAATAACAGATCTACAAAGAAATTCTTGAATTTGGTCTAAGAACAGAATTATCTTCAAATAAAACAAGATTTGAATTTTGAAAAAAAGAAACATTCCAAAGAACGGATTAATCACCAAACAACTGAAACTTCTTGTTGACTCAAAACAATATTCAAAAAAGAGAAACTTAAACAAAACAAACAAAAACAATGGCTTCAGAATTGGATCAGTTTGCCGACTTGGAATTATCAAAAGAGGATCGTGAACAAATTTTCGATCCACCTTTAGATCGACAGCAAATGGAAGGTGCTGGCACCTCAAGGTACTTAATTGATATTTCATTCACCTAAGTTTAGTTACAATTTTGTTGCTTACCGGAAAGTTTGATGGGGGATTTAAAACTGTCCACACATCAACCAAAATGTATCCTAGAATTTGGTGTTGTGCTTCAAAAGAAGTAGCTAGTTTTTACTCTTTTATGCTTTCTTTCCTTCGTATTATGTCCTTCCTTTCTTTCTTCATATTATCTGTTTTCCTAAGTGTTGTTCTTCTAAGCTTTTATTTCTTAAGTTATTACTTTATTTTTGTTGAAACTGAAACAATTTTAAAATGTGGGTTTTATGGTTTAATGAGGTCAATTAAACCCACAATTTTGCTTGTACTTATCACGCCTTACTGCTCTTTAGGTAATTGTCAAACGTAAATTGTATCTTCAATGATGGTAGCGGTGTCGTTCATTGAATTTGCAAAAAAAATCGTATCATTTGTTTCGTCCTGCAATCCACTATCTCACACACACACGCGCACACAACAAACATACATATATTAGTTGTTGTTTGTTCCAGTTTTAGGTTTCAAATCCCCCTCTCCGCAGATAACCAACCAAACTTCCATTAGTAGAACGAAGGAATCCTTTTTGTGTCTTGTATTCACATGCAAATGAAATCACTTTCGCACGTCCTAATCATTCTATTCTCCTTTGACCGTCAAATTCGTCAGGAACAACCAACAATTGCAAGTCTTTTTTTTTGTGGGTATAAATTGTTGTTGCTGTTGTTAGTGCAGCAACAAATTTTGAGTGTTGTAAACAACAATTTTGTTCTGTTGCTGTTGTTGTTGTTTGCTTAGAATGTGAAAATATCTTGCTAAAATATGTTTAACTTTTTGTTTTTGTTTGTTTGGCGAACAACTGTTACTCGTTGTTTGCCATTGAGGCTCATTAAAGATTCACCCCTTCTCTAAGGAAGAACCCCAAGAAAGATGGCAAAAAATGGTCAATTTTATCTTACTGGTAAGTGAGGCTGTTTTCTGTTTTGCTGCAGTCGTCTTGTCGTTACTGCGCTAGTTGCGACATTAGGTTTTGTCAATTAGGCACTACTGCCTTGTGGCCACCCACATTCTAGTAGAAACAAGGAGATACTTCTCTCTTCGGGCTGAAAGTAGAAATAAATATATCATTGATATGGAAGAAATATTATAGGAAATAAAAAAAAACTTTTCTAATACCATCAAAGATCTCCGCCTGTTGTGGAATTCTGTAAGTCGTTTTTTGAGTTACCGACAAAAATCGGTAAAATTAAAACGCAAACTTATGAATGAAAAGTATCAATTTAAGTTTACAACGCTGTTGCTATCGATAGGACTTATCGACAGCTTTATTTTGGTTGTTAACTTACCGTAAATTTTCGTCAAGTACCGAAATTTTAAGCATTTCAATTTGATATATTAAAATCGGGTCGCTTCATGTTCATGCTAGTCCAAACTTGACTCGAGTATGGGGTGGTAATGGACAAAACCTTTACATTGGTAGCAAAGGGCAGCCTTGCACATGACATACATTTTATAGGTATCGCGTCGCTTCTCTTGAGTTCTTATCAGGATTCGTCATAAAGTGTATACCTCCGGTCTGAAGCCGCATTGATATGAATCAATAACTTCATAGTTAAAAGTTTGGCCGAAATTTACACCTCCTAGGATTTTCACCAAGGACGTTCTTAATTTACTTAGAACTAGAACTAGGTCTTAGGCGGCAGACATATCAGCATCTCCACTCAATCTATAACAACCATACAGTTTAACACTACGCTCGTGTTTTCATAGGAACACAGAATTCATCATTGCAGATTTGAGCGTCATGAGTGGCGACACGACGAAATACCTGTGAACTGCAATGCAAAACAAATTCCAATTTTTTTGCAATATAAATGCAAATGCAATTTTAATTTGGTGATGTTAACCCTCAAATTATGCCTATTAGCACCTCATCAAAAACCCATAAACAATGTCAAAAATGTGATGCAAGTCTAAACATACATCCATTACTCCGAGCATCCATCCACCAACCTTCGACCATTGTTGCAAATTGTATCCAGAAAGGAAAAAAAAGGTTGATCAGCGTCACTGAAATGCCAAAATTAAGCAACAACAACACCAAAAAGAAATCCTGACAATTTAAATGTCAATCAAAAAGAAATCTACTACAATTTATGTTACATAATCGATGTGATTCAAATGACACAAACTCACGCCAGGTAACTAACTAACTACCGATCTACCTACCTAGCTTAAGTAGCCACAGACAGACAGACATCCTTTCAAAATACGATGCACATAAGAGATAAGCTATGGCGAAACGCAAATCGCCAGATAGTGAATCTCATTTTGGTAAACCCTAAAAGCTCACACAACTCACAACTCAGTGAGTTGAGATAAAAATCTACTGGAAAGGTTAAAGGTTTTCATCTGTGGAAACCCCATATTTCCCTTCCACCCATCAAAACGAACAAGCTTTGTAAAGAAACAAAGCAGACATGCGTGCAGGGTATGGACAAGGGCTGTTATTTGTACTTTATACAGCTCTCGTTCGTTGTCTTATTGTTTGAATTTTCGGTAATTCTAAGAGCCCTACTAACGCATACACATGGAAAAATTTCACGGAAATCTCACAGAACACGTGAAGGAATTGATACATTTGGATGAGATTCAGATCTGCACGAAGCCACTGAATATTCATAAAGTCCTTTTTGTGTGATCCTTGCACAAATTAGTTGCTAACGATGTGGCGGCACAAACACACACACACACATAGACAGAAAGATAACAATATAAATAGTGATGCCGGTGCATGCAGCATGTGTCGTATTCATGTTTCGACAAAAGAAACACGGATCTATCTCAAAAGAACACAAGAAAAAAAAATGGAAAAATTTGTAATTAAAGAATGATGGTAGGAAGGAAGAAAGGAAGGGGAGAAACTGGTTTCCTTGGCTTCGGGGTATTCCTGGGTCTCCAAGTGTTCTCAAACACAGGCACATTTCCAACAACTCCCTCCCTTAAATCTAATCTTATGGGTGCTTAGAAATTTCTTAGATTTTTATCGCCAATATCTTATGTATGGCCGTGAAGCATTCATCTTTTCCTGCCATCGAAATCCTCCCAAGAAGATTACACCCCTTAAGAAAACTATCTGCCTGTCTCAAGGAAACAAACTACACACATGGATTCTTTACTGATCAAAACAAACAACAACGATAAAATCATGTTTAGGATTAGCAATGAGTTTTGACAAGATAACATTATGAGTTATGTGAGTAGTGTGTGTGTGTGTGTGCATCAGGGATTTTATCCTTTTTAGCACATGACAATCGTGCAACATTCGTCAAAGTGAAATTCTCACTGACAAATTCAAGGCAATGAAGATAAAGGCAATTCAAAGAGGAAGGAAGTATTTTTTCCTATGTTTTTTTGTGAAAGTTGCCACACAATTTGCTTATATGATCAGATGAGGAATATAGAAAAATTCAACAGGAAATAATTCGAAGATTGATTTGATAACCATCACTAAACTGAAGAATCGAAAATAATTTCTCAAAAAAAGATAGTGCAAGAAGAATGTTCTGTAAAAAGCTTCACAATTACGGAAACTTGTCTAAATTGGGCGCCACCGTAGTATGGAGCATGCCCACCAAGCACGCTCAATGCCGGTATATAATTCCCAGACAAGACAACAACAAAAAAATTTCAACAGACACAAAACCCCTCTCAGCGCAATTTTGGCTTACTTGCCAAAGTATTTTCAGCCATGTTAACTTCTCTACACGTTGAATAGTAGCATCGTTCTCTATTAGTTCAGTAAAATATTAAGGAAATACAAAGAATTAAAATGTAAAATTAGTTGGCTTCAATGTTACCCTAGACGTAATGCGATACATTCTGTCTACACGTACAACGTGTACCTATTTTATACGACACTCTATAGAACAGATTAGAAATCTGTTTATTAAACTTAGGATATTCTGGGCAGATCCTAATGATTTCAGACAATTTGATTTACAAAGAAAAAAGTAAAAAAAAACAAGTGGTTATTACACCATGAGTCAAATATATTACCGGATAAGGGCATATCTTCAGCTATTACCCCAAAGCCATTGTAGGACCATCTGCGAGAGGAAAGAATAAGAATGAATGAAGATAGATACACTAATGTCCTTTATACTTTCAAATTTTTACAAAATAAATAAATGTAAACTATCGCTTTTTTATCTAATGGATGTTAAGCAGGGGATTCTGCACAAGAATAAAAAAAGGTAGTCAATAAAATTGTTGTTGTGAATTGACAACTGTCGCCTTTGAACTGAATGAAAGTCACATAGAAGTAACGCCTTTACTGAGAAAAGATAAATTTTGATTTTTCAAAATAGTCTGGCTTAATCCCATTGTTGTTGTTTTAATATTTTAAACAACTAATTTATTAGTGGCGAAGGTTTGGCATTGTTCGCCAAGGGTTAAGGCAGGGAAGATTAGTATCGATCCTCGCCACAGGATCTGATCAGTTCCATTGTTTCTTGTTTGTGAATATTCTCCACCGAAGTTATTTTTCAATAACTTCTTCAACAAAAAACTGTTTATACCCAAACATCAATCGTCAGCTCGAAGTATAAAGGTGAACCAAGAAAAAACTTCAATGAGAAGTTGTTCTTTGGCAACCTCACACAACCCCGACAAAAGTGTTTGCAAAACAAAGCAAACCTTCTTCCACTGTTATGTGTCGTTGATTTTCAACAAATGCACATAACAATATGTTGTTGTTGACCAGTGTTTCTCAAATAGAACATTTTTATTGGGATAGCTGTCACAATTTTGATTTTTCAAAATAGTCTGGCTTAATCCCATTGTTGTTGTTCTAATAAATTTCACTACCAAATGTTTGCAGGGTAATCTAGTATGTCTAGAATAGCATCATCTTGAATAAGTTTAGAAACCTTCCAGTAGAAAGTCCATAGCTTCTTGATGAAACTTATGTACATATGTATTCTAATAACTACATACATATGTATGTACTTATTTATCTTTATCTTCAAACTGACGATAATTTCTTAGTTGCCACATTAGTGAGCATTTCGTCAAGCAATTTCGTTGGCCCAGTTGGCATACGGTCGCCTTTTTTAGCGGTTTGCTCTTTTCTTTTATTGAGTTAAGAACCACAAACCAACCAACAGACCGCGTGTAAGCAACAATTCAATTGTTGTTTATTTCATAACCAGGTTAAAACCCCATACATACCTTCATACGTGCACATAGCAGTCAACAAGCCCATATATACATACATTCCTACAACCAGACATACCGGCAATATGTTTTTATGTATGTTGAGGTTGAAATGTTGTAGGATGGTAGCGGTAGAAGGAGATAGCCAGACACAATATTTTGCACAAACGGGTCAATGGACTTGGTACGTTGTTGGCTCAATTCAACAGCAATATGCTCAATGTACAGAATTTCGGCCAAGAACCTCACAGCAGCAGAGCGAAGAAATACTTCATTTCCATTTTGCAATATGAATTGCCAAAGCTGGCTGCTGCTGTTGTCAAACGCTGATGATCTTGGCCCAAAGATAGTACAAGTGTTCTAATTTGTAAACGGGCTTTCTGCTCTGTTTTGGTGGGAGAACAAAGAAAGAGAGTTCTGTGGAAGAAGAGAACTATAAGGACCGTTCGACCATCCAACCGTTGTTCCAAATAATAACCAACAAAAGTCGTATTACGGTCATCCACTTAAAACGAGAACGAAATGGGGGAACGAACAAAAAAGGATAAATGTAATTTATTGTTGATTAAAGGAACATTTGTTTTACAGCAAAATGTGAAATGAGAAATGCTTTCTTCTCTCTCTTCCTTTCCTTGCCAGTTATCCTGCACGTTTTATCATTTCCTTTCCGTTCCGTTGATATGGATTTGCCTTAGCCGGTTGATTTTATGGGGTTCCAAACTAAAAACACTGACAACATCTACACTGACCCATAGTTTTGTGCTAAACTTTCTTTTTGATAATAATTTGTAACTCTTTTTTTTTTGTTTGGCTTATTTCGAAAACGAAGCGGCGACCAAACCGACAGGGGTTGCTTGTTAAAAAGTCTTTTTTATTGATGGCCTTTTCGGTTTTTTTTTGGTTTGGCTTGGTTTTGCTGCTCTGGTCGCTGTTATGGTTGTTGCTATGTTTTTATTACACATTTATTTATTTTGTTGTTTTTGTTTTTTTCTTTTCTTTTTTTTTTTTGGCCAGAAAAAGAGCATCTGTCGCATTCGATTTTTAGGCCTAAAAGTTGAATGAAACAATGACTACACCTTGTTTCAATTGCCACCGATGATGATACTGTTAATCATGATCATGCTGGCCAATGATAATAATTACAAGGCAGATCCTTCAATGGTGGTTAAAAAAATGGGAAAACAAGGAAGTTCGTTGTTCCGAAAAATGGGGCAATGCCATTTTAAACTGTATAAAGGTTTCCATCTTTTGGATTGGCGCCCAACATATTGCCATAATATATGTCCACTATATTCAGCCAATTATTAGTGACAACAAAGCCGTTAAAGATCCAATTAATTAATTTATAATAGAGCAACTTAATGTGTCTGTGAATCCCATTTAATTTGCAAATCAAAGCCTGTCAAACGCCCGTTTTTCTTCCACCAATGCTGCCTTCAGGTTCATGTAGAATTAAGTTTTAATATTGAAAATAATCACATATTAACTTTTGTTCCTACTTAAATGGCGCCCAACGTGTTGCCATGAAACACTGTAATTTTATGCGATAGACACTGACTGCAATAGCCGATACCAATCCATCTAATGGCCGACCGATTCCACGGTACATTAAAAGGTTCCTAGGTCATTTTAGGATTTCTGCTTTGCCAATTGGCATGAAGACTAACATTTGGTCCAAACATTTCTATTAGTAAACACCATTGAAATATACATACATACATGTTTGTGGAGCTTGAGGTGTGGAATGAAGTGTTTTTGTTTCGCATTATAGGTATTTGAATTGTTGTCATCTTAGCCTAAGGTAATCCTTTTTCCTTAATGATGGAATGTGGAACACAGTACAACTTTGCTAATGGAGAAGTTTAACATAGCCGGAAGGCTAAAAAGTGTGACCAGCATATACAGAAGGATTTAAGCACCCGTGACAAATGTTCGGACCTATGAGATTCTGTGTGGCATGCAAACCATTGCGTCACCGTAACTCCCATGACTATGACTACCTATAGCGGAGATTTTTACCAGACTGTTTTAAGTTTCTGCATTTTTAATTTTATTCTTGTTTCCTGATAATACATTCTTCCCCTACCGCAAGCCTTACTTTTGCCTCATTTTATCTAACAGCATAGGTAGTTTGCTAAGCAAAATACTCATCCCATACCTTCCCTTTCGGGACATAAAACAAAAAAATCCCAGAAGAAGGTAGGTGAAAAGAAGAAACCATTACCTTGGTAACACTTTTTCGAATTCTCTCATTTTGCTTGTATGTACATACATACATATGTATTTATGTTCCCAACTCTGCACACTTTTAAACTGTACCGTAAACATTCCTTTGGCGAAACCAACCTCCATCTAATTTGATTTAGAAAAATTAACGCTTGACACAGAAAATCTTCTCAAATACAAAAAAAACATAAGAAGAAACCTGAAGAGCCAGACGAAATATGCAGACAGGCTACAACACCATTCATCCCTTCCTTTTTCGGGCACATTAGTTTAGTTACCAACTCTCGGTTTTGTATTCTATTCTTTGTACTGTGTCTTACCTTGCAAAAGAAAAATGTGCGCATGCGCTTCTTTGTATGTGTAGTTTTTTTTATAAAGGTCTGACACAAGCACACACACAGGCTAGCCTCTATGGCTGTGTAGGTTTATAGCCTCCTCCGTTGACGTAAGTATCCGGATTACGAATTCGGTTAAATACACAACATCTGCCTTGCGCTTTACTCTGTTGCTGCCTCACCTCCAAAAAAAAAGAACACATCAGTTGCCCATAAATGTGTTGTGAGCCAGCGAACGAGCGAGCTAATGTAAATATCCTGGCATCAATCGACTTTGACAACATTGTGTTATTATGCTGAATACAAAATCCAAACTATCCGATATAAGGTTTATCGTACAAACGGTTTTACACAAATCGGAAGAGTAAATTTTCTGCATGGTATGCGGTGCAAAAAGCAAGCATCAGTGGATGAATAAATGTTTAGGCCAAGAAATGAACCCTAATCCATGTTGGATGAAAGTGGAAGCACCATTATGGATTTTAATTGTTCCAAATTGTCAGTTATTCCCTCATTGCATGTTGTAGGGCATTCTCGGTAATGGAATACACACTCGGTTCACATCATTAGAAAATTCCAGGAATTAAAGGATAACATTTGATACTAAATGGCATTGAAAACACGACGAATTAAAAAAACAAAGCGATGTTTTTTTCAGGTTGTTGGGAGCTGGTGAGCGCAACCTTGAAAGTGCAAAACATTTCAATAAGGACAAACTTAGATTAAATATAATAAAGAAAACCCAAAAAAATATTTTATGAGATCTAACAAACAAAATTAAGAATTAATGGATATTATGAAGGAGATTTATTGCGATGAGTTTTTTAAAGTCCTGGCGGCTAGCCAGTCTATGGTATTTGAGCGTTCCAACCTTTACTATAGAAGAAAACAAAACAAAAATATTGCAGTCGTAAAAAACAAATTCTGCTCCTCTCCAAATAGATCCATGTAAATTTAGAAATTAAAATATGGAACAATAACACTGTGCAACATTTTTGAGCTAATCGTGGGCAAACAACTTCTTCTTTTATGAAAGTAAAGACCCAATAGACAAAAACCCTATTTGTGTTTTGTTTTCTTTGATCGGGTTTGGCCTCATCTAAACATGATTAAATATTGACTTTTTGAAGCAAATCTGGGCGATATCTCTGAAATCAATACGAACATTGTTTTGATCATTGCAGCAAACTTGTTGATAAGAGCAAGAAGAAAATATTTGGAGGAATAATGAACTCGAAATACTGCATTTATTGCCTCAAACTTAATAATATGTCTAAAAAGTCCATAATATATTTCGCACCATATCTCCAAAGCCGCTAAATTTTTCGTAATGTTATCTGAAAAAAAATACTGGAATGCAATACACAACTTTTCCGAACATTTGATTTTTGTAAAATGTTGTTGTTTCTAGCATATTTTTCAATGACAATTTGATAAATATGTCAACAATGCATTGAAATCCCAAATATGAGAAAAAGCCGCCTGTGTGAACGTTGTTTGAAATATATTTTGTAGAAGGTGTGACATGAAATACATTTTAAACAACGTGAAACATGCATGTATTTTAGAGTTTTAGAATGTTACGAGGAATTGCTGGGCACATAATTTGGAAAATTTTGCGAAAGGTTACTTGGTTCATTATGTAAACTTTTCTATATTTTCACGATTTTGATGCGGTGGATGCAGCTTTTCCTAGTTCTCCTGTTTAAAATATAAGTTCTACTATTTTAGAGCTGAAGACTGCAATGCAAAATTCTTATTAGTTTCTGAGATAAAGGACCGATCAGTGGAAAAATATCGTTTTGGCTCGTTTTAGATGAGGCCATAAAATCAAAGCCCGTTCTAACAAAAAACCCACCGTTTTTATAGTCTCAACATGTACATTCAGAAAATACCTACTAGAAGTTGTTTGCATTTCCAGTGTTGGACAGTTTAATTCGTGTTTGAAATAAAAAACAAATATTTCCCACCAACATCTTCCAAGGGAGTCTTCTCCCATACGAATCTCTCTATCTATCTTGTTCGCAAATAAAACATAAATCTCGGATTTTGGCTCCTGTGAAAATCTCCACACCAGTGAATATCCAATGATCTCAATGAGCTCAGGTTTAGAGCGGGATGCAGTGTTATCACCGTCCTTAAGAAGTATGACATTATTGTCGGTATCAAGCGCCATCAACAAGTCATCGAATGAAAAGTAACCTCTACTGCTGTGAGAATCTATAGATACACTGCACCCCGGTTATTTATCTCTCTGCTTAACTGCCTTTCCCTTTAATTGCCTCACAATCTGAATCCCCAAAGTTTTTTCATATAAATGAGTTCAAACTGTCCCGCTTAATTACTTTTCTATAAGTACCCAATTCGGATATTTGCCCGTCAAATATTTCCCCAAAAAGAACAGTTAATAATGTTTTTCTCGGTTTATTGCCCGCACTGTAGTGCGATTCTCTAACACATTTTTTGAGTTACCGACAAAAATCGGTAAATTTAAAACGCAAAATTATAAATGAAAAGTTCAAATAAAAGTTGACAACACTCTTGCTATCGGTAGAACTTTACGACTACTATTTATTCGTCGTTAACTTACCGACAAACATCGTTAATTACCGTAATTATAAGCATTTTAATTTTACCGACAATTGTCGATAACTCAAAAAATGAGTTAGAGAATCGCACTACTGGTGTATTTATGAGAAAATCAATTTCGAGGACTATGTTATGCTCACTGATGACTAAATTTCTTATTGATTAAACAATATTACTTATATATTTTTAGACTTTTTTACTATAGACCGTTTTGTTTTATGGCGATTATGTTCCAATTGTTGTCATTTTCTGTAAGGTTGAGATGAGATTTTTTATAACTACCCATATGAGGTAGCTATGCGGGATTTTCGTAACTGCCTTTCCCGCATAACTGCCTCATTTTTTTGGAATTTTATGAGAGGTAGTTAACCGGGGTGAAGTGTATCTCACACTTGTAATTTCGGTAATTGAAGAAATTTGTCGGTAATTTAGCGACAACAATGAAGTTGTCGTTAAGTCCTAGTTTTACCGATTTTTGTCCGTAACCAAAAAATGAGTTGCCGAATTCCACTACCGCTGGAGTAGCCACATGTTTGTCCTACAAAGACGTTTGTGTCCTACAAATCAAAAACTGTTATATTAACCATGGATGTTATCATCATTAAACGTCAAACCAAGTATAGAGCCTATGTCATAGACCAATTCAATCACAGCAACAACAACATAATTACCAACAATTTATGGAACACAAATACTTTTTGGGCTTCGTCTTTGGTTTTGACATAAAAAAGTTAAAAAACACGAATTCCGATTGAGAGGGCGATTAAAAGTATCTGTGTCTACGACAATTTTTTCTTTGTGTTTGTTCTCCTACATCTTCCGAACAACGATGAAACGACAGAAACAGCGGCAACAACAACTAGAGTGCGAATTTCTTCTTAACAACATTCAAAAGCAGAAGAGTAATGACCCTGCAAACATTTTCTATCGCATAAGAATATAGTTAGCGACTCTCTTGGAAGATCAATTAATCGTAGGCGAGCTCGCCTAAAAATCTTCCGCGAATTTCCAACAACTGACGAATCACATGGAAGATCTTAAGAAGAAGAAAATATAAAGAAAAAATTAAAGGAAATTTATTTTTCAATCTTCTTTGATTTTTTTTTCTCTTTCATTTGTTGTCTTTGATTTATACTCCTTTTGTTTTCTTTTTTCTGACTAGTTATATTTTTAATTATTCCTTATTTTGTAGTGAGTGGTTGTATACTGCAAAGACATAAATACAACTAAGACTAGACAAAATGCATGCAACAAAAAAATGTTTACGAAACTTTGTATAGAAACATTACCCTTAACAGGATGCAGTTAATTCAAAATCGCAACCAAGGAGGAACATTTCATGTAATGGTATCAGAAACGAAATTTATGAATTCAAGGATCTATTCAAGAATAATTCTATGTCAATTGGATCGGTAAATTCGGTTAAATACGTAAAAATGTATAAAAGAAAAAAATGTTATATCACCATATCGTAATATAACATTATGTTAAATTCAAAAGCCATTCACTGAAGAATGATAGCAAAAAAATGTCTTATCTTGTTGTATTTATGTCTTTGTATACTGGTTCTCATTCACTTTCTTCATTTCACTCGACAAAACCCGGACATGTGTTGTTTTTGTCAATACTGACAATATTATTCGTGCCATTAATATCAAAGTTATGTAGAATGTGTATATGAGAATTATATGCAACCAAATCAAAAATTTTAGTAACAATCGCGTGATCGGGGTTCAGAAGCATTGATGTCAACGCCTGCACGTTGTCGTAACAGCAGAGAATAACGAATTCAAATGAGATCCATGTCAGCCATTGTTTAAAAAAGGGGACATTACTCTCCCATCAATTCTCTCTCATTTATTTTGGACACCAATGTTCTGAAGAATAATATATTATTCGCCGGCACTAACAACAGCGAAACATAATACAAATTCGCGAAAAGATCGCAGAGAAGCATAGCTGAAGATTCGTCAACGAATAGCAAATTACTCGCCAAAAAATTCGCTAAAAGATCGCCGGAAAGAGGCGGCGGAAGAATAATCTGATCAAAAAGTCGTCCAACAATCTTCCAAATGTTTGCAGGGGATGATGATGACAACAACCACGAACAAGTATGAATGCAAAAAGACTTCGGTTTATGTGAATGAGCGAATGTGAGATTGTCGAGTCGAGTGTGCAAAACTAGCATAAAAGTGATATTCGAAATGTATGTTACCTACAGTGTTGCCATTTAAATTCGATTAAACGTGTGACAATATGTTGAGTCTTTTGGTGGGAAATCTTGTTTTTTTTTTTTTAATTTAAAGTCCTCCTCTTTTGCTTGGCTCCCATATTTCCGTCCGGAATGTCCTAAAGAGCCTTGCAACCAAATTGAAAATTGCCTATGAGACCATCTCTAATTATGTAATCAGAATTTCGGTATTATTTGGGTTTAGTTTATTTATAAATGGCGGCTGCAAAGTCTTCTTCTGCGAAGAAATCGTCAAATTAGGAATTAAACCTTAATAAAACATGTGGGTTGCTAAGCGAAAGCCCAAGAGCGCCATTTTGTCGAACAAAATTATAGCCCGTATTTGTGAAAATCTATAGTTATTTATTGGTCTGTTCCTTTACTTTTGAAAATGGTAAAACCGGCAAAAGTAGTAAAAGTTGTAAACTGCTCCCATTCGAATTGTATTGTGTCTGAAGTAAAGGAACGCTTTTCGAGTAAAAAGTGGTAAAACTTGAAGATTCTTGAATGTAAAGGAACAGAGCTTTTGTCTATGCTGTGAGCTCCGAAGACAAACTGAAGATCTTGTATATTGGGCCATGACTTATATGATATGTGATTAAGTTGGCAACACTGACAAAGTTGTTGAATTTGCTGATCAACCAACTAAAAAAATGTTTCATTCAAATTCTTGTGGTTTCAAACTTGTTTACTTAAAGCGTTGTGTTACAGCCAGCACGGTTGTTCAGACTTTGCTGTTATGTATTGTTTTATGCCTTTTTGATTTTTGTTTTTTTTTTTTTTTTGCAAAATTTAGTTTTCAGCGCAATGTTATTTTGCATACGTTAGATATTTTGCCGAATCTGGTTTTGTTTTTTATTTTATTTTTTTGTTTCTGAATGTGAATTCAAAAGTAATTTTTTGTGTATTGCTGAGTTGTTTTATAGTAAGCACAGGTATAACTAGTGGGCCATAATCGCCAATAACCAGTCAACCGGGCCAAAAATCTAGATTTTATTGACGTATTTAGCACCCTCCGACTCGAATATCAATAATTTATTGAAACTCGGATTTTGTTTTGTGTTTCGGCGGATATTCATTCGGATTGCGGCGTTTGAGATTTTAATGTTTTGGCTTTCAAATGTGATTTCATGTTGTCTTTGAGATTATTTATTAATGCTTTATGTTAATAATGAATCCGAAAAATACCGGTTTTCTATGAAACAAATGCAGCATAATATTGATTGATAAACTTAATTATTACTACTAGTGTTGTTGGGCAATCTCCTTCATCGAGCCGATCAGTCTTTTCCATTCCGTTCGTTCGATGGCTCATTTACGTCCAATTTTACATTTCGGTCTTCCATTTTCTTGTAAATATCGCTTATGCTTCCTCTCGTCCTTTCTTCGTTTTATCAGAAAATAAATGATTCGTATGTAGGTATATCCCAATTTGATGTTAAGAAGGCCGACAAAAATTGGTAAAATTAAAACGCAAGAAAGTTAACCGTACTCGTGTTATTTGTAGAACTTTAAATTTTACATTTTTTATTTCCATACCTATGTCCAAAAAGGTAATATTTTTGTCGATTCGGCGAGAATATTCAATAAAAAAGATATTCTGGTAGTCTTCAACGTTTTTAAATAATGATTTTAATAGAATTTCACTTTTTAAAGTTCTGTTCCGTGCGGAAAATTTCGAAGAAAATATTCATGATTGCCCCTATTAACTCGCTCAACTTAATAAACTAGAAGAGCTATATGAACGACAGGGCCTGAATGAATGAGATTAATGAATGCGCATTCAGCGTCGACACAACAATGTTGTAATTTATTCCACTGAGAATTATGATGGCCACCATGGTAGAAGAAACAAGGTAAAGTAAATACTACAACAAATACAACTCAACAACAACCACATATAAATTTGCTTTTGTTTGCAATGTAAGTGTCATCGGTAAATGTAAACAAAATAAGGAAATGTCTATAAATGATTGGAATTTAAAAAAACTAATATTTTTTCACATTTGATTGAATATTTTGGAAAACATGAATGAAAACTCGTTAGATTTTCAATTTGAATGTTTCCATATCATTCCACTAAATGCATAATTTCTTGCAAATAGGTTTGAGGTCACTGGAAATTAATTGAAAAAGGAGAAGATATTTAATTTTTTTTAATCACGAAAACACATGTTTATTAGGCTTTATTTTTTTTCAAACTTATCAAAATACCACAACATAGTAACAAATGTGTATCGCCTCTATAAGCGCTGTTTTAGTGTGGGGCACGTCTTTCGGACTTGGAGGATGTTACATGTCATTGATATGAAGAAGTCTTTATGGGAAATATTTTTTTTCTATGAAAATAGTTTTTCTTTTTTTGTTTTTCAAAAAATGTATATCCCTAATATACATCGAACATATGCTCGGTTCCAGAACCTGCAAGAAGCTACTATTTTTTAATACGATAACATTTTTTCCTTTATGTTATCGAAAAAAATAGTAGATTCTTGCAGTACTGGAACAAACCAAGAAATAGAAATAAATACATACATAAAATGTCGTAATGAATTTGACACTAACATTACAGCCCAGTTCAGTCAGCTGGGCCACGCCAGGCATGGATGGCCACGTAGCGAACCGTAAATCGATGCGAAAATTATATAATTTAGTACCAATTGAAAAACGTACTTCATACAGTACGGACTGAAAACAATTTACTTACATATGTCGCAGTAAATCGTTTTATTTCGCGGATGGACAAACAAGAAGCTCATTGGGAATTCAATTTTTTCAACATGTATGTATATATGTACATATGTGTGTACATTAGACTGATCCAAAAAAAGCAAATTTTTTGGATTGGAACTCTTTTCCTCAAAATTATTTCCATTTGACCCAAAGACCTTATATATGAAATTTTAATCCGTGCCGGTTGGCTTTTAGAGTATTTCGTGAAAATTCACCTTTGGCCCCTTACAAATTACTATGGGAAAAAAAGATCACCCGGGTTAACCTTAACCGATCGTTAAAAAAATCATATACATATAATGCTTTTGGATCAAATAAAAAAATTTTTTTTTGGGTCAGTCTGATGTACATATTTCACTACTTCTTGTGTCAAATGACGCACCATGACACACTTTCGTTTGTTTCCAACATACCACGTTGCAAGTTTTTCATAAATATTTGCTCATTGTTGTTGTTCTCGTAGTCGTTCTCTCTATTAGTTGGATATGGATATTTTCTCATTTTACAAAATTTCCAATGAAAAACAAACTCTAGAAATGTGGAAACTTTAAAGAATAAACAGAGCAAAATGTATGTAACTACATACGTACAAATGTATGTACATATGTATATTGGACATCAAATTGCACATTTTTTTACAAAAGCACTCAAAATACAGTAGTGTCTGCGTATGATATACGAAACTGTTGTACTTATTTGCTAATAATAGGCAGATGCACTATTTACCGTATATAACATCCTCGGATATATGTATATAGCATTTCCAAATTAGGCCCATAATTACCTGTCGGTAGTTAAAAGTTGGTCCGTATCCGTTTTTTATTCTTATAAGTTTGCTTTAAGAATAAGTCTGTAGTTTAATGTTGGCCGGTATCGGAGAGATAGCCCGTTTTTTATTCTTACAAGTTTACTTTAATAATAAGTGTCGATATTGCTATATTATTAACATAATATAACGTTAATGTTAAATGGAAGATTTAATAATGTAATGCGAACTTTAGTCCTCACTAATTTAACCCCACTTCGCAAACTCTTACAAATATCTGCTACTTAAGTTCAGAATGTGGAGACTTACCGGTCTGATGATATACCTAAATATATTTTCAATAGTCTATGTTGTGCCCCACAGGCATTGGTTATCATTTCATTAATCTCCATATTAAGGTACACAATATTTGTATTCGGGTGCCACCGTGGTGCAATGGTATGCACGCCCGCCTTGCACGCAGAAGGTCGGGGGTTCGATTCCCCGGCCAAGCAACATCAAACATTTTTCAACGATGGCAAAATACCCCTCAGTAATGTTGGCGACATTTCCTGAGTATTTCAGCCTTGAAAAACTTCTCCATAAGTGGTGTCTTAAGACACGCCGTTCGGACTCGGCGATAAACAGTAGGTCCCATTTCATTGAGCTAAATATGAATCGGGGTGCACTCATTGATATGAGAGAAGTCTCCCTTGTCCCGTATGGGATGTTGTGGAACAGAGTAAGGCAGAGAAATTTTTTGGGTCTCTCTTGTACTCTCAATGAGCGTAAATTTGTTGATGCACACGACGTGTTAGCATATACCAGGAGGAGGCATTGCGACTCACAAGAGAGCCCATTTGCTCTAAGTGAGCGTAAATTTGTTATCGCTCACAGCCTGTGTAGATGCTAACACGTTGTGAACAACGACAAATTTACGCTCATTGAGAGCACAAGAGAGACCCAAAAATGTTCTCTGCCTCACTCTGGCATATACACAGGCTGTGAGCGATAACCAATTTACGCTCACTTAGAGCACATGTTCTCTCTTGTGAGTCACAATGCCTTCCACTGTTGTGGAACAATGTTGTTTTTGTTTAATATTTGTATTCACCATCATTGTCCATAATTCTTTTGAAATATCCTTCCTTCAAATACAGCAACATCTGATCACTCAAAATGGTAGCGAAGAAAGTGTGAATTTTGGTAGTAGTCGAGGTGACCCTAACTGTTGTTGAATCCTTTAGTCAGTTTTACATTTTGCAGCAGACGAAACTACATACAATATCTGTTTCTATCAGGTCATATTAGGAGTTGAAAGGTGTGATCCAAGCTAAAACCACATTTATATGACATTTGTAATTATTGTAATTTCCTTATTGCCGACTGTTTCATCATGTAAACTGGTTGCTAACTCCAGAATAATGTTGTTGTTGTATGCTAAAAAAGAATTAATTAAAAGATTTAAATTATAAGAACAATTGAAATATGTTAGCCTCATTATCACACCGAAATGGCTGAAACGTGTTATTTAGTCTTTGCTAGGGGTATAAAACATTCCAGTATAGAAAATCCACAGTTTGATATAGCCCATATATATAATAATTAGATAAAGCTAGGCAGAATGGAATAACTGTACATTTCAAATATGTACATATATATTTTTACAATGTTAGTTATGAACATTTATAGCTGTAAAATTGCGATAGACGTGTGCATTCTGTGAATATATTATTGTGGAATATTTTTATAAATCGTAATGCCATTTAATTAATGAAATAGTTTTGTAACCAATAAGTTATTTTAATATACATACATGTTTCCGCCTAAATAAATGTACGGTCCATTTTCATTAATTTCTTCGATTAAAATAGGAGTTTAGTATGGAAATTAGTCGAGTTAAGCTTAATTTTTTTATTTTTTATGTAAATTGTCTAGAATAAAGTCTTAAATTTTTGCCTGCGACTTCCTGCGATTTTTAGAAAATATGCCAATTTGGGAAGGCATAAGTTTGGCTCAAACAAAACAAATTTTTTGACAAATAAGATCGATATCACTTGGAATTGATCTCAGCATAACAGATACGAAAATACAAAATGAAAAAGTCAGCCCTACAGTTTCTACGAAATGCGTGGAAACAGGCTAAAATCCTCAAAATTACCAAAATCGGGTGGTACCGTTCTATGGGAGTTATACTAAAAATAACAAGTAAGGAAGTGTCAGTCGGCTTTGCCGACAGAGATATACCCTCAACCTGTGTATATTGAAACAATTTATTCCCAAAAAAAAAAATTATTTACGGGGTTTTAAAAATGTTGGGCGTTTGAACCGACAAAAATGCTGATTAGGATTAAAAATCAAAAGTTTTGCGGAGGAGATACTAAAAGGAATGGAAGTGGATCTCCAGCCACTACATATGGTGCCTTGGGGTTTTTACACCCTTCGGGCTGTTTGTTCAAGACTTGGACTTGCCCCTGAAAAAAACTTTTACCATCGTAATTGAGGCAGCGAATGCAAGTTGCTTCAACAAAAATCAAAGTGATTCGATATCAGGTCTTAAAGTGAACTTATCCGAAATTTTGTGTGGGAGGTAATGGATGGAGCAGACAAATATAGTCCATATTTGAACCTGATCCGTATCTGGTAGATATATTAGGATGCGTAAAGTATGGACCAATTCGGCCACTCCCTTCAAGAGTTAACGTACGAACAATTTTTCCGAACATTTTTGAACTTTTGTGGGGGAGGTACCTGAAAGAGTGGACCGATATGGCTTATCTTCGAACTTAAACTATGATTGGAGAGTTATCATGCGCTCCAACCACCTCACACGGTGTCATAGGGGTTTTGTGCATCTTTCAAGCTATTTTCTCAGGAAGTATGGACTTGCCCCTGATGAAACTTTTACCGCCGTATGGGGGGCCGTGAATACAAGTTGCTAAAACAAAAATCAACGCGATTCGAGAGATGGCCCTAAACTGAACTTTTCCGAAATTTTGTGTGGGAGGTACCCGAAGGAGTGGACCGATTGAGTCCATATTGAAACCTTATCTAAGTCTGGTACACGCTCCACGATGGGCAAAGTATGGACCAAATCGGTTACTCCCTTCAAGAGTAATCGCGCGCACAAATTTTCGGAATATTTTCGAACTTTTGTGTGGGAGGTACCGGAAGGAGTGGACCGATATAGCCCGTCTTCGAACTTAAACTAAGTTTGGGCAAAATATTACGAAAGGCAAAATTTTAACCGAATCGGTTCATCCCTTCGAGAGTTATCGTGCGCTCCAGCCAGCCAGACAGACAGACGGATGGACATTGCTCAATCGACTCCAAATTGTCTGAAACACATTTCGTCCAAACATACTTGGGGTCTAAAACCATTATTTCGATGAGGCACATTTTGCCCGTATGAAAGTTTATATACCCTTCATAGCCTAAAGGCTGAGGGTATAAAAAAATACATTGTTCGGCATATCAATAGAAGCTTTTGGAGAAAACTAAATTTAATAATTTTTGACTAAGTATATTAATTCTTTAGTCAAATATGCCTGCATATTCTTGCATAAAATAAAAGTTCAATACGATATAATAGTAATTTAAACAAATACTTATTCTATATTCAGAAAAAATATGCCTAATACTGCTTCTGCAAAATACCCATTACTTTAAAACCCTTGGGAAACAATGGAAACTTCCTTAAATCTTCTCAAATATTTATGTTTAAAGGTTATTTTCTCAATTTTCTTTGCATTATTAATACAGAATAGTAACAGAGTTGTATCAATGCTCCATTTTCTCTCCTATATGCGACTTTTTCATCGCATAAGGCTGCATATGAAGTCTATGTTTTCAAGAAACCCTAATTTCCTTTCCTAGTACCCATTTAAGATGATATTGGAAAAAAATTTAGTTTTACACAACAATGTTTAATAATATAAAATATTGCTCAATATGTGGGGACATAATGCGTTAGAAACAATTACCAAATAATAATTTCATAATTGCTAGGATGACAACAAAACCACCTCGACTTAGAATGGCAGAATGGCATGAGGCAACTTTGGGCAAGAATTATTTCTATCGAAAAAATAACTTAAAAGCGCCAAATTGGTATTTAGGTTGTTAGTTAATAAATCCTTTCACATTTTTCGAAGATGAAAATATAATTAAAATGTTACGTATCGAAGATTTGGACCTGGTCTTTAAAAGTAATTTCAGATAAAAATTTCATGTTTTGCATGTAATTTTTAAAGGAGAATTCAATTAAAGAAAGAAAATAGAATAGAATACGTTTGAAAATAGAATATAGTTCTTTTTTCAGAGATATATCCTTCTATATCAATTTTTCCAAGAAGAGCTATTTTATGATACCAATGGTTTTGGACCATTTTTCGCCGCGCAAAATTTTATTTTGTCTTAAGCTTCAAAAAAATGTTTAAAGGTTTACTTAACTCTTGCCGAAAGTTGTTTCAGGGGTCTGCCACTCAATTTTGAGGTGAATATTGGTTTCTGTGCTCAAAATAATAATAATAATAATTTATGCAATTATTTATTTTGGTAATTAGGTTTTGGAAATGATATCCTATATAGGCCAATCCTTTATATTAAATATTAACAATTTTTTATAACTTTTTCCAATATCGTCTTAAACGACATTAGAAAATGTGGTTTTCTTGAAAAACACCGTTTATATGGCATCCTTTGCCATGAAAAGATCACATAAAGGAAAAAAATGGGCTATTGTTTCAATTCGGATTATATTCTTCATTAATAGTACAAAAATGCTAGGAAAATAACCCTTTACCATATATACTTAATGGAAGTTCTCATTGTTTTGCCAAGGGTTTTGAAGTAATGGATATTTTGCAGAAGATGTTTAGTCTGTGTTAGACACGCAAATTTCTCGGGAAAGTAAATTGAGTTTTTGGGAGAGAGCGGAGAGGAAAGAGCTCCTCAATAGAGTTGTACAATCTAGTTCATTTAAAAGATCTAGCTCAATAGTTCTGCTCTTTTAACTGAACTAGTTCAGTAATCTAGTTCATAGTTCAATATCCAGTTGAATCATTCGGATCCACTACCTTGATCCAAAACATAAACAAACACATCACATTACGAGGGTATTACATAAAACAGACGACGGCGTCACTTTATTCATTTGTGAACGACATGTTGAACTAGATTGTGAATCGTTCGTTCGTTGATCGTTCTTCGTGGATCTTTCGGTTGGCGCTCAGTGATCTATTGAACTATAATGAACTATATTGACTGATCTAGTTCATACGCTCTTTTCGATGAATCGTTCAATTGAACTAGTTCGTTCATGAACTATACAACTCTACTCCTCAATACTCCTTCCTACCCCCTATTGCCTAAAAACTGAATTTACTTTCCCGTGTGTCTAAACACGGACTTAAGGTGTGTTCTGCTGAATATAGAATAACTTATTATTTCGCATAGAACTTTAATTTTAAGCAAAATATATATTTGGCTAAGAATAAATGTACTTAGTAAAAAATAAGTATATTTAGTTTTTTTTTTTGAAAAAGTTTCCATTGATATGTCGTGCACTGTTATACGAAAAATACAAATTGACCAAATTATCAATAAATGAAGTAAACATGTCACTCTTAAGCTATTCTTGTCATAATTATGGATAAACATACAATAAATCATTGGCTTTTATTTTCTGCACTCTAGATCTGCATTTGTTCCCACTGTGTGTCAGTCCTGTCGATTATAATTCAGCAAAGAGATACAAAATGCTGCTGCTTATGGGAATTTAAGAGTATTGATGAGTGCTCAGTGGCAGAGAAAGAGAACAAAATTAGTGAGAATAAACAATTCAGAGATGCGTTGTTGCAAACAAGTACAATTTTGTACCTTTTTTAATATTTAAGTGGTGTTTTACATTTATACGATTGCTCGTACGAGATTTTGTCTCCTCTTTGTGGTGGTTATTCTTGTTAAGCAGAGTTGCAAAACATAGTAAGAGAAATTAAAACAAAATGTAGTTTTGCAAATGATTATTTTTTATAAGCATTTTAAAATTTTTATAAAATACCTTCTTTTTACATTAAGCATTTTTAACAAAATGTACGCTTGGTACCATGTTACAAAAAAATGCAACCCTGTGTGTGAAATTTACGAATATGATCAAAGAGGACACAAAATCTCGTTGGAGCAATCGTATAAATGTAAAACGCAACTAATGTTTTCAATAAGAAATCATACATCTCTGATATACACGTATGTACATATGTTAAGTTCCATCACCGTGAGTTGTTTGCATGTTGGTGGGGCTGGTGGGGGCCAGGAAGGAACAACAAACTAATCCATAAACCGGCCTCTTGGCGCTGCTGCTGCGTGTGGCTGGTTGTGCTCTGATGGACTGCGGTCGCTGTCGGTAGGTAGCACTGCCAAAGAGCAATTCAATTTAGTTTAGTTTAGTACGTCACGTTTTGCGGTTGATTCACTTTTCCGTTAGCGAAACGGCGAAGAAGAAAACAAATGAGAAAAAAAGAACAACAATTTAAAAAGCAAGGAATATTGGGTTGCAAACAAAAAAGCTGTTATTGTTGTAACTAATTGTAAAAAAGTAACGTAGTTTTTAGAGAAAAGCACTGTGAATGGAAATTGTTAAACAAATAAAAAGTGATTTCAAGTAATTTACAAAACTACAACAACAACAACCACACCGAAGAATATTTAAAAATTATTACGTATTTATTTGCACATATTCATTCTCGTTTGTTCGTTCACCCACGGAAACATGGTTGGAAGCGGGGTTAGACGACGCGGCACATTTAAGTGAATGTCATTGGGTACCGTTAGAAAAACACACAAAAAACACGGCATACACACACGCACGCAACAGCCGAGAACTCGAAACTATAATAAAAAGTGAATTGAGGCAACGCAATAATCAAAGATGACAATGAATTTTTGTTAAATGAATTAATAAAAATAATAACGTTGAGTAAAAACATGGGAGAAGAATCCACAACATACAAAACATTACAAAAATAAATCAAATAAAACAGTCAACTTGTTGTCGGTTCCGTTTCGCTGCTCTTTAGTCGTTTCTTCTTTTCGTCTTTTGTTTTCCACTCTTTTTTTCAGCAATTTTCATTTGTTTTTTCTCTTTTTTTTTTTGGCGACAGCGATTCGTTTGTCGGTCGTTGGTTTATTTGTATTTTATTAGTTTGTGATGGAAAGGATAGTGTACTCAGGGGTTGTTAGGGAGGGTACTGGCGGGCGGTGTAGTAGTATAGTGGAGCTGACAGACTGGCGTCTATATTCCTTGAGATTCTTCTTTTAATTTTCTTGTTGTTGTTTGCATAACAGAACTCCATTCAAAGAACAATACTTGGCGGGTCATTGAAATTTCTACATTAGATTTCAAATATCGGTGGAATTCCGCAATTTCCAAAGCGAAGATTAGGGGTCGATTATCGATAGCAATTATCGTTGAGTGGAGTTGTCAAAATTACTTTATGTATGGCAACCTTCAACTGAAGTTGCGAATCTCAGTTGACGAACCGGCTATTTTTCAGCAACCATTTTTTTTCAGTTGCAGTGAATATTTTCGAAGAAATAAGAAGTAAAGTCGAAAAGGAAAAAAAACATTTTTTTTAACAATTATTGATTATTTACATGATTAATTAATTTTGTGTATAAAAAATATGGTAAAAATAACAATAAAATAACAGTTTGAAATATTAATTGATAAATTGAGTGCAAATCCAATCAATAATAATTGTTCCACGAACATCCCAGATGGGACAAGGGAGACTTCTCTCATATCAATGAGTGCACCCCGATTCATAGTATTAGCTCGATGGTATGGAACCTACTGTTTATTGCCGAGTCCGAACGGCGTGTCCTAAGACACCACTTGTAGAGAAGTTTTACATGGCTGAAATACTCAGGAAATGTCGCCAACATCACTGAGGGGTATTTTGCCTGGCCTGGGAATCGAATCCACGACCTTTAGCGTGCAAGGCGGGTGTGCATACCATTGAACAACGGTGACACCCTTAATCCAATCAATACGTTCGACAATATAGATTGAGCAATGCAATTGTTGTAATCATTGTCATGGGACTTTTGGAAACTTCTCTCCGTAAAAAATCTCAACGCAGCGCACACTTTTAAAAGTGGGGGTATTGCTGTTGATCTGTAACTTAGTTTGAAGTCATCCTTTAACGTTTCCACAATCGAAAATACTCCTTAAACCTAAAATAATTTACTGATTATACAGATCTTTCCAACATGAGCTTCAACATACAGTGCAGATGGCAATTCCAATGGATTCGACTTGCGCCTTAAATTTCTTCTAATAGATGTCATTACATTGGAATTTTAAAATATGTAGTTTTTTTTTGCGAATTGTGCCTATTGCATAAATATAGAGTTCACAAATTAAAAAAAAAAAAAAAAAAAACACTGATCGATAACACGTTTATCGACAACCCAGTTGGGTTGACATCAATAATACAACATTTCATCTCAGTTGTGCTGACAATTGACAACCCAACTCAAGTTTAGTGGTAATGCATAATCGACCCCTTAATAGAAAGGAAGAATTTAGTTGTATTTAGTCTCTTTGAAGGTCTGATATTAGGTCTGTCTGGTTACCCTAAAATGTGTAACAACTTGTACCAATTGTTGCAGGAAGTCGTCTGTTAACACAAAAAGTCAGCAAAAGACAAATGCAGACAAATTTCTTCTAGCATGCACTTGCAACTCGTCTTCTTCCTGTAAACAATTAATCATAATAATAATTGTTCCACAAACATCCCATAAGGGACAAGGGAGAATTCTCTCATATCAATGAGTGCACCCCGATTCATATTAGCTCAATGATATGGGACCTACAGTTTATCGCCGAGTCCGAACGGCGTGTCTAAGACACCACTTTTGTAGAGAAGTTTTACATGGCTGAAATACTCAGGAAATGTCGCCAACATTACTGAGGGGTATTTTGCCACCGTTGAAAAGTGTTTTGATGTTGCCTGGCCGGGGAATCGAACCAACGGGCAAGGCGGGCGTGCATACCATTGCACCACGGTGGCACCAATTAATCAGCTGTTTTTTAATTATTCTGTGATTTATGTTTGTGCAAATTGAAAACAATTTTATTGTGGAAATAAGCAAGTCAATTGTTATGTTGTTTTCGAGAACCAAGTTGCAAAATGGAAGGTTTATCGCGTCATTTTCTTTTTTAGTTTTAATAAAATACACAATTTTTGCTTATTTGGTTCCTTTAATGGCGGAATAATTGTTCTGTTTTGGCAAATCAGCTGATTGCTTGCTGGTTTTTGCAAGGAAGGCGTCTTTTAACATTTTAAATTTTCCTTGCAAAAGAGAATAAAAACTCTACTCTCCGAGAAAGGTCTTGTTGGGAAAGTAACCAGACAGACCTATTGATAGGATCGATTTGAGATTTTTTGCAAATAATTCATGTTTATTTTTACATTACACCTTTTTAGCGGGTTAACACCTCCTTTAGGAGGATTTACAGTCGAACTTCCCTATAACGTAGCAGTTATGGACTGACGAATTACATAGGGATCGATTATCGATAGCAATTATCGTTGAGTGGAGTTGTCAGTTGTCAAAATTACTTTATGTATGACAACCTTCAACTGAAGTTGCGAATCTCAGTTGACGAACCGGCTATTTTTCAGCAACCAGTTATTTTCAGTTGCAGTGAATATTTTCGAAGAAATAAGAAGTAAAATTGAAAGGAAAAAACATTTTCTAAACAATTGTTGATTAATTTGCATGAAATATTAATTGATAAATTGAGTGCAAATCCAATGTGCACATGGGTTCCATCTATACAGCCGACAACACCAGGGAATTTCGGAACATACATACATATGTATGTATCTTTGCTATAGGGGAGAGAGAGGAATAAATTCAATATATCAACAACTCTCGAATTGGGATTTCCATCCTATCCAATTATTTCTGTATGTAAAGTCTTTTAACTCATATCTGCCGAATGTATCGATAGGTACCTACTGTATTTTTTTCGAAATCTTGAATTGTTATATTTCATTAAGCCTTACCTTATTTATTCCTTCTTACCTCCCTCCTATGAAGAGTGGTTATTTCTTGTTTTGTCTTCTCGAAACATATTTTTCTATTCTCCTTATTGTTTGTTTTTCTTTTGCCCTCTATGCTCGCCGTAGTCTGTAATCGTTGACCTACTTTACTTTGTCTACTGTCGTTGACGTCTGTGTCTATCGCGACTCTACCACATTTTTTTGCCTCTTCATTCTTTCCGTTCGCGTTCGTTATGTTGTTGGTGTGTATGTATGAGCTTTATTTCATTTGTTATTATTTTATTTTTTAATATTATTAAGTGCTTCTTTGGCTGTATATTTTTGTTGTTGCTCTTGGTTTTTCTGTTATTGGTGCCTGCTGCTGTCTGTGTGTTGTGTTAATCAATTTAGCGGTTTCGCCTCTCTTTTTTCATTTTTTGTATTGTATAATGACATTTTAGTTGTTTATACTATGCTTAAGTATGACCACAAGAGCAGCGCGGCGGCGCCACCGGGCCGGGTCCGTCAACGAAGACACAATTATGCCGGTGTTATTTCAGATGGCGTGGTGGTGTTGTTGACGATCTGTGCTCGATGAAACCCACCCACCTACCTCCCTCCCTTTGGTGGTAGTGTAGGAAAATGCAATGCGATAATTTTGCAATAACTGCAATTAAGCTGTTATAAATTAACGGAGGTAATGATGATTGCTATAGGACGGAAGGAAAATACGATTTCAGTTAACGTAATTCTAGAGAGTTTTTCCTGAGAGAAAGTTGTGATAGTTTATTTTCTTTAATACCAATAAGAACCGGAAGTTTGCTTGTTTTTTAGTTACGGAGTTGACGTTCGGCGCCATATTACGAAAAGTGCATTTATTTTAATTTATTTTTTTAATTTTTTGTGCAAATAATATTTCTAACAAAGTATTTCGCGAAACTAATAACCACCGATTAATGGGGAATGGCTCGACCGAGTATATTTCATTCAATTTGTTAAGGAAATGAAAAATCTACTCAATACACTAACCAACGTAAGTGTATTTTCATATTTAATAAGCAGTTTTTATGAGAATACATCATAATCATGAAGTGCGAACAATTTAGATGAAATCTGTCAAGAGAAGTCAAACATGAATATCATGAAAGTGGTTTGAAAACGTTATAGTAAATAATAAACACTTCACTACTAGTATATTTGATAAAAAGAAAGTGAATATATAAAAACACAAAACAGATTATTTACACAGTGCCAAATTTTCAAGTATTTTCCCCTATTTATTAAAACACACCATAAACAACAAAAAAAAAGGATAGGTAACTCTCCTTTTTGATTAAAGGCAGAGTTTTGCAGTGCAAATCAAACACCTTTTCTTTTGAAAAAGTCACTATTCAAGCCATAAATTCAACAAAAGTCTTCAATATGTCGCGATATCAACAAATGCGGTGAGTTTTGTTTAAAATATACACCTGTGTGTCTAATTACGTATGTTTACAGTTATTTTGCCTATATAATTATTCTCTCCATAGATTAGCTACCGCTTCTTTGTAATCAGCGTGGAAAAGATATTGAATTGAAACGAAATATTATTTCAATTCATCCATTCATTTCCAAATATTGTAGAGAGTGCAATTTTTTAATGAAAGAAAAACTTCTAGAAATGCCGGAATACATTAGATTTCCAAATTAATGAACAGGTACTGTCTAATATTAATAAAAAATTGTGTGTTGTATTTATAATTCAATATTTTGAGTCATGATTAGACAGTGAAATTTTTTTCTCGTCAAATTTTGGTTCTAGCATAAATTTTTCGGATATATGTATGCAAAATTTATATTTACTTAAACTAGCATATTCCCAATTTATGCGAATGCGCTATAAAATTTAGCGCCTATTTGATCCGAGGTTTAGATGATGGCTTTCATGGTGTAGCTGGATTATCTTTTTTCCAAAGTGTTTGATCTACTATATTATTGAGAAAACTTCCCTTCTACGGCCAGAAGAAAAAAGTTGTTCAACTTTTGAAAAGATGCAGCAGTACGTTGTAATAAAAAAGTGCCAAAGTTTTACATGATGTATTGGTTATAGTGTAAGGAAGTTGTCTTGATCTATTATTGTTTTCAATTTTTCTCAATGACATTAATAATCTGCAATTAAGGGGAACGCATTATTTAAGCTTGCAGGTGACATTTGTCTCCTTTATCCCTCGCATTGAACGAGATTCTGCGCTATTATGGTAGAACAATATAAGGTAACAGCAATACCCAGCTGATTGAACTGGGCTGTAACGTCAGTGTCAAATCCCATCTGTATTTATTTCTATTTTCGATGTACACTAAGGATATGGGTGAATATTGCGAAACGACTGATTTCTGTGTCCCGAGGCATTTAGGGTTAAAAATATTGAAAAAAATTAAATTTTTAGAAACAGAATGAGTAAAACAAAATGTGCTTTAACGAGGTCCGAAAATCAAAATAAAATATTTTACATATTTATATGCAAAAAATTGGTCGCAAGGTGCAAAACGTCATTGCCTTCCCGTGCCCCCAATCGTTTTGTGTTCAAAAAACACTGATATTCATTAATTTATCAAAATATATTATATAAATGAAGTACCCCGAGTTATTCTAGAAGAATGAACCAAGTCAATTTTGATTTCATAAATATAATTTTATTTTTTAAATTTTGTTTTTGAGAGATTTTAGTCGTGTCCCAATTTTTTTTCGTCATTCCCGTGCGCCAATGTGTTTATTAAGAAAAAAATGCTTTTAATCGGTTTTTTATATGTAATGTGTCAAAGTAACGACAATTCCCGTTAGTTTTAAGTGAAAAATTTAGTCAGTTATCTTAGAGCTGTTGAAGTGTTTAGTGTTTTTGTGCATGTTCCACAAATTTCGTGATTCCCGTGCTGATTATATTTTCGGTTATTTATGTTATAATTTCCAAATTAATGGTCTGTTTTAAATTATTTTAAATTGTGTACAAAAAAATAAGATTTGCACATTTAAATCCAGAAATACTTACGTTTCCATCATTGCCGTGTCGTCATTACCGTGCGTATTTTCTAACTACGGTAATGACAAAATAAAAAATGGCCTATCTCTAATTAATGCACAAAATTGTATAAACAGTATAAACCGAAAAATATTTATTTTAACCCATTTTCGCACATTGCCGTTTTCGACCCGAAAAACAAGTCTTTTCGCAATATTCACCCATATATATTTTTGAGGAAAAAATATATCAATCCAAAAAAACAAAACTATTTCCCATAAAGACTTCTTCATATCAATGACCTGTAACCTCCTCCAAGACCGAACGACGTGCCGCACACTAAAACACCGCTTTTAGAGGCGGTAAAACATTTGTTAATATACCTACATATGTATGTGATATTTTGTTAAATTTGAAAAAAGAAAGCCCTAATAAACATGTTCTTCTTTGATTTCAAAAATAATAGATTGAAACAGCTTCTCCTTTTTCAATGAATTTCCAGCGATCCCAAACATTTTTGCAAGAAATCTACTATCTGTGAGAAATTATGCATTTAGTGGAATGATATGGAAACATTCAAATAAAAAATGTACCGAGTTTTCATTCATGTTTTGCAAATTCCAATAATTTATAGCAGCGTCAGGCGCCCGTGTGCGCTCATTTAACGTTGCTCTCTCCACACACACAATTCAACCCATTAAAAAAGCACGCACTCACACAATGACACTCCGTAAAGTATGCAATAGAAAAGTATGATGTCTGACGCTGATTTATAGACACTTCATTATTTTGTTTACATATACAGGTGACACAAACATTACAAACAAGAACACACCCTGTCGGACTTTTATTAACCAGTTGATCAAATGATTGATAATAGATCGATAAACTGACTAAAAACTGGCTCAAAAGTTATCTAGAGATGAACCACTTTGAACAGAAAAAATTTTCGGCAATTGTCCATGTCTAGATAACTTTTCGACCAATATAAAGTTAGTCGAAAAGTTATCTAGAGATTAACCACTCTGAAAACAGAAACATGTACCGTCTGCAAAGTATTTGTGTTTGTCGAAGAAATTAGGCACAAATGTATAAATAATTCGCACTTGCTTTTTCTTAATATTCTTCGTATAAATGCAGCATCCAGTTATAGAATACAGTGTTGATGGACTGAACATATTCGTACATATTACTCGTATTATTCTGGAATTAAAAAGGAACACAAAGGAAATATACAAATTTGCCCCTTCTTCTCTCTAACAAAAAGAGAGAGACAAAGAGAGGGAGAGAGACAATATGAAAAGTCAAAAATAAAAAACACACAGAAACAAAAATTGTTTTTTTTTCACATTATGTTTTAAACTGACTAAAAATAGGCAAAAAAAAGTTAGTTTATTATCAGTCGAAAAGTTATCTGGCGTTGGACAATACTGACCACTCAGGCGCTCATCGCCTTGTAAAATTAGTCAGTTGGCATAAGGCAAAATGATCGATAAAATGCCACTTATGTTTAAAAAAAGCCAACCTTAAGTGAGCTTTAAACCGGCCACAGTCCCTACAGGGAATTTCCATGTGGTTGTTGAGTTGTATTTGTTGTAGTATATACTTTACCTTATTTGTTCTATCATGTTTACTATGAGGGATTAACAAAATCAACTGGATTTCCTAAATCTAAACGTACCATTACCATTAACGGATTATTAATTATTAGCTTTATTAAATTTAGAATGGGTACAACAAGTGAAAATATCTACCATGATATTACAGCTTCACACAAAATTCGCATATACATATGTATGTGTCTAAAATGTATATACATATGTATGTATATATGTTTGTAAAAAACATAAAATATTCAATTATCTCCAATCAGTTTTCTTTATGTCACGATTACGTGTGAGCGCAACAACTTTTAATCTGAGGATGCGAAGATTGTTGTGCCCAAAATAAAAATACTACAAAATATTTGCGCAGTCGAAGTCAAAAAGGGAAGAGATGAAAAGGAGAGCCGCAAAAAAAAAAAAAAAACCAACAATTTTTCATTCATAAATTCTGTTCGGTTTGAATGGATGTTGATAATGGGCGTTTGTACCGAATAGCTTGGCTGGTCGACTCTTTGATTGTAGAACTTGCTTTATTTTCATCGGAAAAAATTCTCAGATTCGAGTATCTATCCCATCCACTCGCATGACGACGATGTTTTTTATTTTAAGTTTACCAGATTTAATGGTTGTTTATGTTTTGTTTTTCCATCCAATAGCTGTTGTTGTAGAATTGTGGGGGGTATTAAGTGGAAGTGCAGCATGGCGCACTGGAAAAAAACATATGTATAATTTTGTTGCTATTGTTTTTTATTCGTACTTCCAATAGCTTGGCACTAACAGCGTCAGCGTCTGGTTGCACTGCATTTTGACTTTCTCCCTCTTTTTCTCATTTAATTTTTGTTTGTTGTTGCTGCACATGCAACAGGCTGAAAGTGCAGCACGGCACTCGGGGTGCAAGCTTTTGTGTGTTTTGCCGCCACCAAACACATTGCCACCTCCCATACTTTGTTGTTGTTGTGCAATGCACTTTGTACTTTTGTTATTGCTGTTAGCTGTTGTTATTGTTGTTTCGTATATACATATGTATGTAATACTACGGATGTGACGTACATACATATATATTTTGTTTGGTTTGCTCTTTTCTATCGCACTCTTTAGTATGTAGGTATGTTTTATTTTCTTTTTGCTTAAGGCAAAGATACAAAATACCTATTCTCCCTCTCTTGCATTTCCTTGGAAATTCAACAGAGTCTTGTTATATTTTATCCCTGAACGCACGTTTGTCACACATTTGTCCTCATGGCACAATTATCAAGGTAGATGCATCTGTCCAGCTGTTCAAACTTGAACTTTCAAAATAAATACAGTTAGCCAACTATATTATTGCAAACGATCAATTTTTAAAAATGTAGAAGTTTAATTAGGATTTACTACCAGAAATTCCTTTAATAATGTTGGGCTTTTTGTAAATATCTGTTGATTTACCTGTTAATGACAGCATCAAGCCAATAAATGCAGAAATCGGTTGGAAATAACAAAAATAACGGGCAAAAAGTGTAGGTACCTGGTTTTTGTGGTGTCAAGTAAATAATTGCAAAATGAATTAATGTGCAATAAAATCGTGGGGTTTCCCCCGCGATTTTTTGCATTTAAGGATTTTTAAGACTTTTATGGTATGTGGACATGTAGATCCATAAATTTTGATCATAAATTAATTTTTGTGTGTGTAACATAGACGGTATATTCAGAAAAAGAGAAAGTCAGGTAAATGGGTTTCGGAAAATATGCTACATTTGGTCTATTCTAATTATAATAATTCTAAATCCGAAAGAGGAATCCCTAAAATCACCTCTCGTAAGCTGAGAAGTGTATACAACATCATATACCGCACCGAGAAAGAAGCCAGGCTCAATCTGAGGGCGTTACAAGGCAGGTCCAAAATAGTAACCTTACGAATTGACTGTAGAATGATTAAAGAAATTAACGAAATAGCCCAAAGCAGCACCAGAAAATAGCTTTTTCTAATTAAAAATGATTTTGGAGTAAGTGTGTCATATGGAAAAGTCAGAATAATGCTATATAATAAGAAGCACTCATCACGTAGTCACTCGTAAAAACCATTGCCCTCCCATCACAATATATAGAAACTATTCAGACTTGTTATAGACAACTTTTCACGCCATCCTTAGTATTGGGACGTCGTTTTATTTTCTGATGAGACTAAAATGATGTTGTACTATCACAATGGACCTCAAAAGGTATTGGGAAAACCCTTGAAAGCCATGGAAAACAAAAATTTAATACATACCGTAAAGTTCGGAAAACTGTCAGTTATGGTATGGGGTTGTATACCAAGCAGTGAAGTTGGTAAAATCCTGATTTTGGAGGAAACAATGACATAGGAGGTTTATTAAGATGTCTTAAGAAAATATTTAACCAAAAGCGTCAAGAAATTTGGGCCTGTTGGTCCTGAAAATTCAAACAAATTGCAATATGAGTACTACAATCTAATCTAATCTAAAATCTAATTTATGTAGGACTTGGTTGTTATACAACTTTACCAAAGCCAATTACACCCCGTTCCAGTGTCTAGAAATTAACCCCATCGAAAATTCATAGGCACACCTGAAGGAAAAAGTCGGAAATAGGTCGCCCACTAACCTGGGGGACTAAATAAAATGCAATAAAGAAATATGGCTAAAAAATACCATTGGAATATAACATTCGGAAACTTATTTATTTAATTTAGATACGTTTACAAGATGTTTTTGATGCCAAATGTGGACATACGAAATATTAGAACCAACTTTTCGAAAAATACCGTGAAAGACTGGAGAGTTGTGAATTTTGCAATTCTTTAGTTGACAGTGTTGTACTCATTTTTGTTAATTTTAAGAAAATGTTTAGTGAAATTTAGCTGCTTTTTATTTTATTATATTAATAAACATGTGTAAGAATTGTATTGTTAACAAAAATATTAATAATGATATTTATTTATACCACTAAAATTATGTTTTATTTAAAATTTTGTAATAATTTTGGTTTTGCAATAATTAAGTTGACTAACTGTAGTTGTAAATTGAATTCTCATACAAAAGCCATGGTAGAACAAGAAAAGGTAACAGCAATACCCAGCTGACTGAACTGGGCTGTAATGTTAGTGTCAAATTCCATACGAAATTTTTTATATTTATTTCTATGTTCGATGTATATTAGGGATATATATATTTTTTAAGAAAATATATATTCATCAGAAGAAAATATATATTCCCATAAAGACTTCTTCATATAAATGACATGTAATCTCCTCCAAGTCCGAACGACGTGCCGCACACTAAAACACCGTTTATAGAGGCGGTACAACATTTGTTAAGATGGTGTGGTATTTTGATAAGTTTGAAAAAATAAGGCCCAAAATATTCAATCAAGTGTGAAAAAAATATTTTGGTTTTTTTAATTCCAATAATTTGTAGACATTTCCTTATTTTGTTTACACTTATCTTTGACACTAACGTTACAAACAAAAACAAATTCCTATGTGGCTGTTGTAGAGTTGTATTTGTTGTAGTACTTTACCTGGTTTGTTCTACCAGGTACAAAGGCACAACAAATTTTGATATTTTTACAATAAGACGTTTTGGCACAATTATACGGGTACCGGTCAAAAAGTTGTTGTAATTGAAACACAGAAAATTAATAAACAAAACTTTCAATGAAATATTGTAGATTTTTATGTATTTTTGTAATAATACGTTTATTAATATCTCCCTAATAACATTTGTTCAAAAAATTTGTGTAAATCGCTTTATTTTTGGAAAATATTTTTGACATTTCAAAGTATAGACCCTCAATGCGGTATTTTGAAACAACCTACAATAGTATTGAAATGACTAAATGGATAGATATTATCCTCTACTATCATAATAAGTTTCGAAAAGTGTACCAAACCCAATAAAACCCATCAAATATGGAAATTAAACCTGGGAGGACATCCCCACTGACATCATTAAGAAATATTTAAGAGTCAAACAAGTTCAACCAACTACCACTAATTTTAAGAAAACTCAAAAAAGATCCTCCAACGAAAGATCAAGATTTGCTAAAAATTGGGGAAGCAGTACCCTTAGAGTGTAACATGCCGAGCCTTAATTTTGGTCTGGCTAAGCTCATTGAAGTTCCAATGAATGTCCAAAGAGGATAGACAACTCATTAAGGAACACAACTTTGGTAATTCTCCAAGAAACCATAGAGTTGGTAATTTTTGCAGTACTTTTATTGACACCTGAAAATAGTAGGTATTTCTTATTTTTGGCCGTATTTATTATAAATCGCAAATAAATTTTGAGGACTAATGGCAAGAGATTTGCACAAAAAACCGTATAGTTTTTACATAATTTGTTGCCATAAGCAAACAATTAATATGAACATTTTTACAATTTTGGCCGTTGCAATACATTTATTGTCAAACTGTACATACTATTAAGTCATGAGATTGAAACCAGCTTGTCATTATTAAACATTAACTAAATAAGTTTAGATTTTTTTACCCATCAATAAAAAAAAATACTTCCTACTTTCTTAAATTTGAAAGAAACTTCATATGTGTAAATGACACATAAATAAAGTCCCCGTAGAATTATGCTTTCTTTGCATGGTAGAACAAGAAAAGGTAGCAGCAATACCCAGCTGACTGAACTGGGTTGTAGTGTTAGTGTCAAATTCCATTCGACATTTTATGTATTTATTTCTATGTTCGATGTATATTAGGGATATATATTTTTGAAGAAAAAATTTATTCATCAGAAAAAAAAACTATTTCCCATAAAGACGGCTTCATATCCATGGTACAATAATACAGGTAGCATTATCATGCCAGCTGATGGTAACATAATGTGTCAACTGCATTGAATTGATGTCAAATTTTGACACCTTATGTTACCAACAATTGCCGATGCGGCTACCTGTGTATTTGTACCATGTTCATATCATTGACATGTAACCTCCTCCAGGTCCGAACGACATGCCGCACACTAAAACACCGCTTATAGAGGCGGTACAATATTTGTTAATATGTGTGGTATTTTCTTAAACTTGAAAAGAATAAAGCCCTAATAAACATGTGCTTTTTTGTTTTCAAAAGCAAATGATTGAAACAACTTCTCTTTTTTCAATGAATTACCAGCGACCCGAAACATTTTTGCAAGTATTCTACTTTCTGCGAGAAATTATGCATTTAGTGGAATGATATGGAAACATTCAAATTGAAAATCTAACGAGTTTTCATTCATGTTTTCCAAAATATTCAATCAAATGTGAAAAATTATTAGTTTTTTAAATTCCAATAATTTAAAGACATTTCCTTGTTTTGTTTACATTTACGTTGACACTAAGGTTTACAAACAAAAACAAATTCCTTTGTGGTTGTTGTTCGAGTTGTATTTGTTGTAGTATTAACTTTACCTTGTATTTGTTCTACCATGCTTTCTTTGGTTCCCACCAAAAACCCCTGCTTAGGTTTCTTCTGGTGGTTCTTAGCATTTAGCAAGCAACGCCACACATACATATGAATGTATGTGTAAGGATCTACTTATGCACATAACCTGCCTGTATTACCTTGAATGTCCAACTCAGCCACCACCAATGAAAAGATACGTTGTTATTTGTTGTCTGTTTTACCGGCAAAAAATGGCTACAATAAAGCCTCCAAAACAAAAGCGAAGGAATAAAAAGAAACCGCCACAGAAAAAAGGCCTAAGAGGAATTCCTGGAAAAGCATTTCGAAGATATTTTGGCACTTTGTTTTTTAATTAAGTATGAAGTTTAGATTGCTTTTAAGGTCTATTTGTAAAGGCTTGCCCTCGATTCGGCTGGGATATTATATTCACCGGCACTACATATTCACTCACGCACATTTGCCTACATACAAACATAAAACAGCCAACAACTCAGAATGACGACCAACCGTTGTGGCAATGATGACTCTAAACCCAACATCGTTGTTTGGAGCTTCAAAGAGATGTTCCGTTGAAATGAGCATTTATTTTTGTATGTTTTAAACTTCCATTCCATTTCTACGCTGACTCTAAGCTATTCATAATATTAAGTTGCTCCTGGGTAGGCAGGCACTACAAGAAGTTATAAAGTCTTGGGCATCATCATCATCATCACACACAATCACAGCTCGTATACAATTGGATTTGGTCATTTATTGAAGACACTGTCTGCATACGAAAATACCTGACTGGCAGGGTAAACAACAACAGCGACTTGTCACCCGGAATTCTACAGCAATGAAAAATAGCGCGACTCCTCTAACTGCAAAATATACAAATATGCAGAGACTCGGCTCCCACTTTAAGCCAAGTTGGGCTTGAGTACATACCTCTAGTTAGGCATGCGGGGGCAGAGGAACACAGAGAAGAATTTCTGGCATGTGGAGTGTGGTGTAAATGTAAACAAGTTTCCAGTTTAGCTTCTTTTTTCTCCGTCTTCTTCTGACGTTGTCATCGATTAGGAAAAGAGGCATTCATTATGAGTCGATTTTATAACAGTCCATAATGTCTCCTTTCCTTTCGTTCGTAGGAATTTCCCATTGGCCAAACTACACCGAAGACAGTACAAACTCATTGAGAAAAAAAATCAAGACAGAGTACCGCATCGCATCACATTCCTGACTTGAAGATGATGACGGAGATGATAATACAAAAGTAGGTATTTCTTGGCCATGCTGGGAGTTTGTGGCATATTGTTTGTTGTTATTTTGGTCTGGGAATGTTGTTGGTCCACACACACACACAATACACATATCACAGTTGCTGTTCTCCTTCTGCAGATTTTCTGTTTAGCACAAGCTCTTGGAAAATTACGGTGATGATGAAGATGATGCTGCTGCTACGAATGCGATTCTTCATATTCGTATTTTGCGTATTTTGTGAGGAAATGCAAACAGTAACCACCAACATAGCAACATTCAAACAACAACACCAATAAAAATAATACAAGATGACTAAAGTTGAGAATAACAAAATTCTGCTTGATTTGCGGATGTTGTACATACATACATACCACACACAGCCCAATGGGGGCCAACATTCGGCCCTTTGATATACTTCAAAAAAAATATAGCATTTTATTATTTTTTTAAATTTATTTTATCCGGTCGTAATATACAAATGGGAGCAGGATCGGAGACAGCAAAAAAATCCTTACTAAATGATGGGTTTTTATAGTGTTCGTTGGTAATCGTAAATCCATACAAAACTCCCTACTAACCCATTATTTTAGCAAGGTCAGGTCGCTCTGAAGTAGAAAAATAAGCAAGCTAAAAAACATGTATGTATATTTTTTTATATTTAGAACTGTTAATGTGGGAATTTGTTTTAATTTCAACACCCTTCATATTTTTGATGGATGTGCACCAACAACAGTTTTTTATGTTGTTAACAAAAAACTCGCGTTCCGACAGTGATCGTTGAAAACACAACACTATGATTTGTAGTCGAACATACACGCTCTGTGCCACCGTACTCATAACATAGTAAGGTGTAATATAAGTAGTTATTTTTGTTCACATTACTTTGTAATGGGTTACATAATGACTAAGGGATCCGAATATTTGCTGGGTAATTTCTAGACTTCCCTCACATCAATGAGTACAGCCCGATTCCATTGTGGCTAGCATTTACTGAGTCGATTTGGCTGCGTTGAAATGAAATGTTCAAGTCAGGAATTGCACCACTGAACATCTGTGTGCAAGCCGGTCAAGCTAACCACATCACTGCTTGCCTATAGCCTCAAGAGCAAAAGTATGGATCATTATTATAACTTAATACAGTCTCCATCTTTTGTAACGTCATATCGGTTACAACGACGAAATCCAAAAGTCGCGAATTTATGCCCATTTAGCCCACACAAAACAGAGCTCAAAAATGTTTGTTGTATTTTTCGAATTCAACGAAGAGGAATACTCCCAAAAACATCACGAACATGCAACATCTAAAAAGCTGAGTTGGACGAAAAATGCCATTATGAAGATATACGATACGACGGATATGTCTGTGCAGCCAGTATACACAGCTGCCAGATTTGACGATTTATTTGGTCAAAGATTGATAAATGACGATTTTACTAATACAGTCGCAAGTAATTTTGTAAAACATGAATGATCATACATATATTTGTAGGTGATCTTAATAATAAAACCACTTAAAGCCACAAAAAATGGTTACAAAAATTGATTTATGTGGTTTTTTTGGCATATTGTTATAGTATTGCCTCTTATAGTACTGTCTGTCATGTGTCTGTTTATAAAATTTAATTTGGCGTATGCATTTCCACGCATTTGACCCGCAACGCAAGCAATACAAAAAATCTACTTTTTTGTAATTTTCGGCTTTTGATGAAAAATTTTAATATGATATATAAATTTAATCATAACTGTTACATTCATATAAATGCAGTGACTTGTTACGAATGTAGTAAGATAACTTTCCCAATCAAAAACCAAGTAATTGTCATTTAAGAATATACCTACCTACATTACCCCTCAAAGTTTTCGGCATTTTTAAACGAAGGACCGATTTTTTAAAATGCTTAGAAAGTCTTAAAAATTTAATTTTCATATAAAATTTAAAAATTTTAAGGCGCTAAGAAGGTACAATAATCAAATATATTAATTAATAATCAAATATATGAAGGTGTACACGCAAAGGACAAACCAAGTCTTTTTGGATTTTGAGGATATGTCTGAAAATAATTTAAACTTAACAAAACAAATTGTTATGACCCATTGATTAAACCCGTCTTGTTAAAGATATTAAAATCAAATATTTATTTACAAAATGAATAACATTCTCGTTTAATTTACTGATTTGAAGTTTAATAACATGTTAAGTAAATTGAGTATCCATTTTATGTTTCCTTCAATAACAAATACATATATCTGAATGAGCGTATTTTAATTTTTGACGATTTTATAAAATATATGTGATTTTTCTTAAAATTATGTGGCAGCCCTGCCAGTATGGCTGCTTACTAAGATTGTGATAATACTTAACATGATAGAAGACATTTGTAGTAGTCAATTAAATCGTTAACATGGCATTACGGAATTTGACAAATATTCACTGTTCTGGATAGGACAGAAACATTTTTCTGTTATTTTTAATTGTTTTCATCATGCAGGATTTGTTAATGGCCCTTTGGAATTTCTAACGAGTATTAGAAGTTTTATACCACATTGAGGACACTATATAACTATATAACCCATTACCATCAAAATCGGGAGAATTACTAAAACCCTGGATTGTTAACGGTATCCGTAAGAGTAGATTGGCCGGCTCTGTCCAGAGTAATGTTATGATGATCATTGATATGACTTTTTATATGTAACGTATGGACTTAGATAGGTATGTGTGCCTGTCTGCGCTGCTAGTACAGTTTAGCTGTGCCATGTCTGTCACAAACAACATAAACGAATGTAGCCGAGAGGAGGCAAGTAGTGGGCGGCCTAGATGCTGTTATCGGTTATTTCTTTGCCTTTCCTAGCGACACTGGCATCAGAACTCACATGAAGTTTAACGTTTAGTTTTACTGTAAATTCCAGAGGATGTGGTTTCAGCTCACTTTACTTACTGCTACAGCTAGACACAAACACTTTTTTAGCTACTTTTGCTGGTACAACAAGTCATCGTCATCATCACGATGGTGGTGATGATCGTCGTCATCGGAATACCAACACCAACGAAATGAAAAATGTATCGGTTTGTCAGACAGATAGCCATCCAGCCAGTCAAGAAGGCAAAAGTGGGGCTAAAAGAATGTCTGATTTTTTTCTTATTATACCTACATACATGTTGTATGTATGATATTGTATGTGCAGTAGAGTTTCTGAAGTATATTGAACTTGCGCATATTTTCGCTGTGCTGGTACTGTTTTTCCTGGAATTTTATATATTTTGGGATTATTGTTGTGCATTTGTCCCTCTCCTCTTTGCTCTGCTGGAGCCTCGCCACAAGCAGTTAGGTGTGTTTGTCTGTGTGTGGTTTGGCCATAGATTCATTTCTGAAGTTTTCTGTAAGTTTTTGTTAATGCTGTTGTTGTAGAAGTTTTTGTTATATGTACTTTAAATTAATTTGGTGCTTTGTTGTGTGTTGTGTTTTGCTTAGATTAGCATTTCTCTTTTTTTCATTTATATTTTGGTTTGGTTTGATATTTCACGACTTCTTTCAAAGTATTCGACTTATTTGGGTTGCATAAGCATTTTTAATGTGTGCAAAAATGAGGCCATTCAATCTTGAATTGTTGTTGGCACAACATTTCGCGGGAATGTTTTCATCAGTGTGACATGTTTTTGGGACTTTTGTTTTCCATACAGAAACTCATGTATGTATGTATGTAGAGAGTTGTACGACAAATTTCTGGTCTAATAATGAAAATGCGAATATTTATTATCAAAAATGGGTTTACTGTTTTCTAAAGTAGTTTTCAGCTCGATTTATAAACTCTTGTATGCGCTCAAACCAGTTTTTCCGCGCCCTTTGAGGCACATCCAAAACGTGGGCTTTGAACGTTGCTGTAGCATCTTCCGGCGATTGCTGTTTTTTGGGCTCATACGCATAGTTCCATGATTCGTTACCTGGGAACATCTTTTAAATATCATTGAAGCACGCGATTGTGTTTTTTAAATTTCGTGCACCGATCGGCACAGGGTCCAACGAGAAAAACCCATTTTTGCGGGTGTTCATGCAATATCAAATGTTACCTTACTATCGCAAGGTATTTAACATGACGATCTTGCATTATCCGTTCACGCACGGTTTAATTCTTGTCTGGCACAACAAACGACAGGTCTGGACGACCATCTATTTTATGCGTCGGCCACGATCTACAAGTGGTGTCTTTGGACACGCCTTCCGGACTCGGTGATAAACTCTAGGCCCCACATCATTGAGCTAATATGAATCGGGGTGCACTCATTGATATGAGAGAAGTCTCCCTTGTCTCGCCCGGGATGTTTGTGTCCCGCCTGTCTCTTGCCTAGGCAAGATACTTTTCGCCTAGCCCTCGTAGCTACATACATACATAAGTATGTACTTGTTTTCATAGTTCCAGTTTTCATTGTATTTTCTGTTTTCATACAAAATGTTCTCCATCAATTTGTTTTAATTTTTTTTTCAAATAAAGTAAATAGTTCCGGCATTTGTCTTTATTTTCGGTATACGCTTGTTTCGAATGTTCGTTGTGGTGAAGTTCGGATCCAAATTTCTTTGCCGAAAATTCCGTTAACTTGTAAATACATCTTGTGTCTTGTGAGGTAAATCAGTCTTTCACTCGGTAGTTTGTTTTATTTAAACGCTTTTTAGCTTCCACTCAAGCGAGAGCAGTGCTTTATTAGAAACAGCCTCCTTCTCCCTCCCTTCATTCATTATTTTGTTGCAGTAGATCTCTGACTTTCCCCGCCTTGTAACTTTACCACTTAATCCTTTAAGATAACTAAGTAAGACATGTATGTACATATGTATGTATGTATGTGTGTTATATTAAAACAACAATCAGCTAGTTTTTCTTTTCTGGTGTTTCACAATTTTCTTTTCTTGTTCACAGTGTTACGACATCAAAGATTATTATTAGCGGCATACCGCTGCAAACTCGATTCGATGACATCGCACCTCTTTTGAAGCCATATGGCATCGTCAAACAATGTGAGGCTGTCTCTAGTAAGGACCCACAGACACAAACGGTTCACATAACATTCGAGAACCACGAACAGGCTCAAAGGTACATACATACACACACACAGTTAAACATAGTAAAATTTAGAAAACGGAAGAACACAAAAATGAAATTTTCGTAACCATGGAATTTGGGAAACCTGATCACCGAATATTTTGGCAAAATTAATCACAACAAAACTGTAATGATATTTTGGCTTGACACTAATCTGTCCCACCATGTTAAATGACCGATGCTTTCGTTCAATATCGTGGGACAGACCAGATGAAATATAATATTTTCAGTAAAATTTCATTGAGAATCATATTTAATAGTGTTGGATCAAACATATTATTCCTTACTGATCTTGAATGAGATTTTCAAACTAGAAATCGTTTCTTACAATTGGCGTTAGAAGTTGCATAAATACATATATTTTCCAAATTGTTTCTGTCAAACAATCAAAATCTTGTGTTCTCCTTTAAGCGACAACCATTCATGCCCCAAAATCAGTTTGTAATCGAATTTCTCTTTTTTATTCAAATTTTGTAGAGCTGCTGGTGGTTTAAACGGGGTCGAATTTGAAGGCAACAAATTACACGCCGAACAATTGGATAAAAACCAACGTCGCACTCAGCGCAATCCAAGAAACCCATATCCAGGCATGCCAGGACCCGGACGCCAGGCGGATTTCCCGCTCCGCATTTTGGTACAAAGTGAAATGGTTGGTGCCATTATTGGTCGCCAAGGCAGCACCATACGCACGATTACACAACAGAGCCGGGCCCGTGTCGATGTTCATCGAAAGGAGAATGTTGGCTCCCTAGAAAAGGCAATAACCATCTATGGTAATCCTGAGAATTGTACAAATGCATGCAAACGTATTTTAGAGGTTATGCAACAGGAGGCCAATGCCACAAATAAGGGGTAAGTACTTATGTCAAATCCATAAATCAGGCGTTGCCTAACTCAATAACGGAATTCTTTACAGGGAGATCTGTCTGAAGATTTTGGCCCACAATAATTTAATCGGTCGCATAATTGGCAAGAATGGCAACACCATTAAGCGAATCATGCAGGAAACAGATACAAAAATCACCGTCAGTTCCATAAATGACATTAGCAGTTTTAATTTGGAACGCATCATAACCGTTAAGGGAGCCATCGACAATATGTCCCGTGCCGAAAATCAAATCAGTTCAAAATTACGTCAAAGCTATGAAAACGATTTGCAAGCTATGGCACCACAAAGTGTCATGTTCCCCGGTCTGCCGCCAATGGCCATGATGTCTACGCCCGGCAATGGCATGATATTCAATCCCAGTATGCCTTATGCTCCCTGTCCCGGCTTTCCAATGTCGAAGACTCCTGCCGCTGCCGCTGTTGTTCCACCCGTCTTCCCCAATGATATGCAGGAGACTACGTACCTTTATATACCGAACAATGCTGTTGGTGCTATCATCGGTACTAAGGGTTCACATATCCGCAGTATAATGCGTTTCTCGAATGCCTCGTTAAAGATTGCACCATTAGACAATGACAAACCAGTTGAACAACAGACAGAACGTAAGGTCACCATAGTCGGTACGCCGGAGGGTCAATGGAAGGCCCAATATATGATTTTTGAGAAAATGCGTGAAGAAGGTTTCATGAGTGGCACAGACGATGTTCGATTAACTGTTGAAATTTTGGTAGCCAGCTCACAGGTATGGTGGGAATACTCCTCATAGCTATTGAGATCTTGGGTGGATTTTTTGTTTTTCAAGTGGATCTAAACATTAATTGAAACATAAATTTGCCAAATTTCCTAATCCTTGTTACTTTCTTTTACAGGTTGGTCGTATTATTGGAAAAGGTGGTCAAAATGTAAGAGAATTGCAACGTGTCACTGGCAGTGTCATCAAATTGCCCGAACATGCGCTGGCGCCAACATCGGGAGGTGATGAAGAAACGCCTGTACACATTATCGGTCCATTTTATAGTGTTCAGGTAACTTGTTCGGACAATTCATATTAGGCATGGAATCCTCTAACGTTGTCTTTCTTTATTCCATTCTAGTCGGCTCAAAGACGTATTAGAGCCATGATGTTGTCTACAAATCCTCCTCCTGTAACCAAAAAACAAAAGGCTGCCAAGGAACAACAACAGCAAGCTGCTCAAAGCTCATCAGGCAGTGGGTCACAGCAACAACAATCATCACAACATCAACAACAACAACAACAGCAGCAGCAACCGCCACAGGGCGCGAGTACAAACCAGTAAGAAGCCGTATTACTGTGGGTGTAAAAGCATTTATTAAAATTTATATTTTTTAATTTTTAAAAAACCCTATTTTTCGTTTAAATTTTTTCAATAACGCGCCCCTCCTATATACAACATATATACATACATATATTCTACTAGAACAAAAGAAAACCAAGATAAAAATTAACCGCCTCGAGACCACCGCCAGTTATTCTCTTGTTTTAAGCCTCAATCATCTCTATTCGTAACCGCTTTTTGATTGATTAATTATCTGTGAAATAATGAGTTGTGCGTTATTATGTTAAACAAAAAAAAACCAGACATGTTATTTTGAGAAAATTTGTTAGAATTGATTTGAAAGTTTACATCACAGAGAAATCATTCAAAATAAAAAAAATATAACGGTCCTCCTCTCCCACAGTAAAATCTACAACATTGAAGCTGCTAATTATAATATCACGTACTAATTTTCAAAATTTACACACCGTCGTAATAATTAAACAAAACCATACATACACACATAGAAAGTTACAAACAAAACTAAACCACATCATTTATACAATACAGCATATGTAGAAATCAGATAATAGCTTCAACTATTATTGGAATATTGGAACACACAATAAAAGCTTGCTTATTCTAAAAACAAAAAACAACAACAAACATTTCGGATTTTTTTCAAAAAACAAAACCAAAAAATATTATCAATACATAAACCTCATTGAAATTTCGGAATACAAATCCATTGGCTAAAATTTGTGTATGTTGAAAAAAGCGAGTATCCCAAGTGATTATTGTCACATAAGCATGTTTACAACATACATTCGCGTGCATATGCAGTATTTCCCGCATATATGTAAGCAACCAGTTTATAAGAATATCCCTTTTAATATAACTAAAACGTATGCTATATTACTTGTTGAGCTAATTTGGGATTCAAACACAAAAACTGTTCATAAACATTTTCTGCGTATTCAGAAGTAAGTTATGACATGTTTCTATCTCTGTCTACCTAGCAACCAGTGTAAAGAAATTACATATGTGTCAATATTTATAAACTTATATCTGGGATATCTGCATATGAATTTGTTCTACTGAAGTAGTAGAGCAATAGCTAACCAATCTTTCCAACTTTAGGTTACTAATTAGCCTTCAACATAATTTTTTGGCATCCTTTGGTATTTATAAACAATAGCATGTACATTACAAGAAAACATTTAGCGGAATCTACAATAAAGCGGTCAACAGGACCAACAAACCAAAAACAAACTTTAAAACGAATAATAGACCGTAGACGCTAATGACGGGTTTAGAGTAGATTTCTCATATCCGTTTTCCTTTAAAAACAAAATATGTGTGTTTAGGAGACTAATCCATAGTACGCTAAAGTAATAATAGAAATCTCTCCCGCCATCATCAACCCTTGATACAAAATATTTCCCAGCAGTCTGTAATTTTCTTTGGTATCAACAAGTGAGAATAAAAAAACTAAAACTAAATCCAGAAGAAGAAGAGAAAGTTATAACAAATGTGTTTGCCTTAAAACGGTGCTGAAATGTTAATTGATTTGTTAAAACTAAATAAGAATCCAATTGTTTTTAATTTTTTTTTATAAAATTAATTTCGTTATGTAAAAAGAATACAACAGATGAAAGATAGAGATAATCATGATATATTGAATTAACATATTTTCTGCAATAGAACCTATAACCTCAATAGATAGCCATTGAAAGTGGGTCATCAAAGGGAGGAAAGGAGTAAAACTGACTATGTCCTTAATTACAATTCTCTCTTAATGGCCTTCTTTGTAACTTTACCATATCCCAAGAGCATCAAACAATCAAATATTAATATTTACAATAGCCTTTTTATATAAACATTTATCCCCCTCATTTTTATGTTTTTGTTTTTTTTTTAATATAGATTCCCATTAATATAAATATAGTAAAGTAGTTTCAGTTGTTAAAAACACAGAGCAAATAAAATAATTCCTATTATTTACATTTTTTACATTTATACATATATTTAATATATAGAATAATGAAATTGTTTAGCTTAAATGAAAGAATAAAAAATTTAAATTTAGCTCCAGTTTTGCTTTGTTGAGAGACAAAGGCACTTCATTAAGTTTATTTATGATAATAACTCTTCTCCCGCCAATAGAGATTTTTTTCTTTTTATATTAAAAAATATCAAATTCAACAACATTTCGGCATAATCAAAATTAACACATCACGTTTTTTGGCAACTCAAAATTTAAAATGAAAAATGCATACCACAGAGGATAGCAACTCATTTAAGTTTTCGTTGAGAAATATTTTAAGAAAGAATGCTCCGCTATATTGACATAAAAAACACAAGAAAGAATTAAAATTAAACATAAACAAGTAATTAAAATACCTCAATGTAAGTGCATTATCTTCTAAAACAATTAAATGATAACTAAACGAAAGAAATGAAAAACATTCACTATTTAAAATAACATCGGCAAATTAATAATTAATAATTAAAACAACGTTAAAAAAACAACAATAAAATGTATTAACACAAATTTCACATATAAAATAAATTCTTTAAAGACCGGAATAATTACCGAAAAGTCTATAAGATCAGCATGAAATTTCCAAAAATAAAAATTAATTATAAGTCATATCATCCGAGCATGAACAAGGCAAAAATAGGTCAATAATGATTAATCAACCAAAACTTTCAAGTCTGATTTAATTCATTGAAACTGAACGATTGACAGACAAAACAAACAATATGACCAATTTCTAAAATCAATTTGGCCACATATCAAATTAGCTTCTCAAAATTATGTTTGCATTTTTCTTTTAGTATATGTGCGTGGGTAATATTGACTAGCTAATTTGATTTGTGGCCATTTGACTTAAAAACAAACTACGACGACCGTACAACAACTCTCTGAACACTTACCTAGTTGAACAACAACCAACCAAGTAATAAACCATTTTTACCCATCAGCAAAGAAGAATTTGTAACAGCAAACAACTTAAGAAATTAAAAAAAAAACAAAACAAATAATTAATACCAAATTAAAGAATTCCAAAAATTATTTCGTTTAATAATTTAATGAACCAACAACAAACAACAAAATGTTGAATTCGTTTGTTTCGATTGACATTTTTAAGAATTGTACTAAAGGGTATTTAGAGTAAGATGTTACAAATATAGTAAGAAGAAGAAGAATAAAATGGAATAGAAGGGTGTCGCATTTCCGCTACCAAAACCCCCTTCTCCCAAAGTTTTTTTTATATATTGTTTTAAATTTTTTCTTTGAGAAAATAATGCGTATTTACCTTTTTTAAAAAAGAAGAAAAAAACCAAAACAAAAATGGAATGACGATTTTTTTATAAAAACTAAAATTGTAAATAATAATTATTTACCAAGTAGGCATACACACCATTATTATATATATTTTTAAAGGTATATACATATTTATAAAACAAAAATTATACTAAAGTATAATTAAAAAAAAAAAAAACAAACGGAAGCGATATAATGAAACATATTTTGTTGAGACTTTTTTAAAAAAAGTACGAAATTGAAAGAATTTTTAATTTTTTAAGTATATACAACTATTTTCGGCAGCAAGAACTATACAAGAAGATGACAAAGACAAAGCCACGTACTATAACTTTGAAGGGACACACCAAACTTCTTGCTCATATGTATATTTTTGAGATAAAAACTATATTCTGTCCCTTTTTGACAAAGAAACTAAACGTTTACGATTGAAGACTTGGAGGCTATTAAACAGGATCATAGCCAATTTGTTTGGTATGAATTATTAGTGTGTTACTCCTTTTTGAAATTTTGTGGATTTTAATTAATTCCATGTAAACTAAGGAGGAAAAAAATCAAATTTTGTGCCAAGTACTGTTGTAGTATCAACAACAACGTGTGATAACGCTCATTTATTTTGTTATTTAAATATTTTATTTTTAATATACGAAATAATTAAAACGTAAAGAACAAAAAACCCAACAAATAAAAAACCATTAACATCACTATACAATTTGTTCTAGCGCAAAAAGAAGCGGGTCAGTCCACAAATTTATCACACACAGTTTACACCTGTATATCTCAGTTACAAAGAGTTTCTGAAATCCAAACGAAACAGGAACAGCACAAATTCATAATATCAACAAGAATGCAAGAACAACGTTGGCCATTGTGAAAATTCTGATGCGTTTCGATAATTGCTTCAAATGTTGCTACATGATGTTCGTCATTTATATGAAGAAGTCAATCTATAGATTTATTCATAGATTGAAATAATCAAACGCATTTTACGTTTTTGGCATTTAGCAAGGCATTATGTAAACTCTTTCTACCAAATAATTAGGATCTGTTTATCGGTGTCGATTCCAAAAATGAAAAGAAAATGCATACAGGTATGTGATGGAAACCGATTCGATTCGATTTCCTATAAATCGAAACAGTATATTTCTAATGTTTGTGAATATTTTATTGAATTTGTGATTGGATTTTATTTATTATTATTAAACCCCCAAATGAAATAAATATATTTTTATCATCAAATGCAACTGAAATATATTCAATCTCGATGCTGCAAATCAAGTCGAATTGGTTTTCACCACCTACCTGATAGTAACAAACAAAATTTACATGTAGAAAATATCTACAAGACATCATTGAAGTATCGTACCAGAGAGCCATTCGTTACGTAAATCTTGCTTTCGGTGTTTTTTTTTTTGTGATCTTTTCTATATCGATATCATGAAACAGACCCCCATAAGCTTTTGGTAATTATTTGTACAGGCAAATATCTAATATCATTTTCTTCGTGATGCATCTCCCAAATGCATTTAATTTTACAGGCGAAATTTTAAGAAAGAAAAAATGCATAATGTACAAAAACAATTAAATATTCCAAAGTACAAAGTTTATAGAATAATAAAGAGTATTTTGTGAGACGTTTGTTTCTCTTTAATTGATTTAATTTTTTATTTGTGTCAAAAAAATCCTTAAAAGTTAAGACTCAATAACCGCCACACACACACAAACACACAAATTCAGAATTTCAATAGCCCCCATGCCAACGTATGTACGTATGAACAAACTTTTAAAGGACATATGAACATCAAAAATGATCCATAAAAAGAAGTATTTTTTGTAATAGAAAGACAACCGAAAATAAATGCCGCATTACAATTTTGACAGACTATCTATCGACCACAAAACGTTAAGGTTATATGGTATACCCGCTACTGAACACTTTCAGTTGGCAACTGTGTCTGTGTGCCTGAAAAACATTTGCGAAAAACCAATAGACCTAGCTCAGAATCGTGAAAATAGACTTGATTCATTTCTAATATTTACCTGTTCAAATCTACACGGAAACGAAAAGTACAACTCCTAGGGAGTTTTCTTGTTCCATTAGAGATTTTAAATACGGTTTCATTAAATCCATCCCAGAAACCACAAAATGCTTTAAGCAAGGTTAATGTCTTGGCCATCATTGGTCAATTTCTTAAAACTGTCCATTTTCGACGATTTTTCATCAGCTTTGCAAATAAAGTCACAGGTTGATGTTTGTTCAGACCATGTCAAGAAATTGCCCGTTTCCCAATAGAGTACCATCCTTGCTATTTTACATAAATCAAGTCAATTCTAAACAACAACAAATAGAAAAGCTAACACGAGACGATTTAAATTAGACATAGTTGTGATAGTTGTTGCCAAACCTTACCAGACAAAATGAATCTGTTGAGAAACAATACCATAATATTCTGATCAACAAAGAAATTGTCTTAAACATAAATGCATAACAAAGCATATTCGACCTTTGGCATAAATCGGATAAGATTATTATGAAAAATCAGGCACAGTTACATTTACCATATTTTAAATATTTTGCCAGAGAGTTGGCGCTCAGTTTTGCATTTATGTGTGATGACTATTAGCACTTACATAGCCATACATTTTTACCGGCAAATAAAACAACACTGCCGCTCATAGAATTACATATTTACATATATGAACACATTTTGTCCTACACAAAAAAGAAAAAATGAACCATTTTGAAAAAAATTGAACCTAACCAACCGCAAAACAACTGATATGAGAATGATAAAAAATGATTTTTTTTATATAACAATAACTTTAGAAATTAAGATTTTTCTGTGCGAAATGAAAAACAAAAAATAAATATATATAACAAATGAAAACAATTGGGGAAATAATAATATGAAATAACAAAAATGTATTTATGGAAATCAGCAAAAAACAATTCTCGATACAAACAAGACCCACAAAGAAATAATATATACATAAACAATTGGCTTAAATATAACTAAAAAAAACAAAAACTACAATACAAATAATAATTAAATAGATTAACATGCCTCTTAGAACTACTACAATTTCAACCACATATACACATATGTTTTATTGGCTAACTTACATTAACATTTATTAACCCAACCTTTTTGTTATTTTCGATAAAAACAAAAACAACGAAAATAGTAAGAAAAAAAATAATCAAATTTATACCAAGTTCAAAATACACAGCTGAAAGTACAGCCAAGTATGGCAGTATTTGTCTTCTAACCCTGCGTTTACAAATACCAGTATTGGCAAGACAATATCAAAAATACAAACCTTTTTCACAAATGCATTTATAAATTTTTAAATATATATAGAGAAAAGTATGAATGTGTTGTTGAAAATGGTTTGTAACTTTGCTATTGTCTTGCCAATACTGTCTGTGTGTAAACGCCTAGTAATACATAAACTAAAATCTTTTTAAAGTTATATAAAAATATACATATATACAATAAATACTACTACCATCCTCCTCCTACCCCCTAAATATACAACATAAATATTACCATACATTTTAAGCAGCACTTTTCTCCAATATGCAATTGTTGTGCGAAAAACAAAAAAACAAAAACAAATAATACATTTTTTTAAAATAAATCAAAAGGCAAAAAATCATATTTTTTACAAAAAGTAAAAGAAAAGTACATGTTTAGAATTTCAAAGCAAGGCAAATAACGGTAATTCACTGGAGACTGAGCTACAACATTTTTTTATTGCCGTCTTGTATTGCTTTGAAATTCAATGAAGAATTCTTAGAATCAATTTCTTGAAAAGCATCCTTTATTTAAAACAATATTTTGTACTGCATTAATTATTATTTTTTTTTCATTTTTGAGATGAAAACTAGACAGCAACCACAAATCAAATCCGTACCCCCCTCCATTAGAAACTGCGGAATTACAAATCTAAATATTTTGTAACTCAGAGAATTCTTTTCTTAAGGAAGTACTTGTTTGTCTAATCTGCTTAATTAAGTTTGAGAATTTTTTTTTTTTTTGAAAAATATATATTTGCCTAACTATATTACATTTAAAACAAATACATACATATTTACAATTTTACAAATTTAGTTCGCTTTGTTATATTTTTTATTACTATTATTATTTTATGTTTAGTTTATTAATATTTTAAGCATTTGTAAATTATTGAGCGGTTTCTTCTGTGTGATAGTAGTTTTTAATTTAAGCCGTTTGATATTTACAAATAATTAAATAAATATACATTTCGTTTTATGATTATTACCTTTTTTACAAATTTACCGTCTTACACTACTATATCGTACTAAAAACTTACTTATATTTGAATACATAAAAAGCAAGAAATAACATATTTTTTGTAAAATTATATAGAACTGTGTAAATCCTTTAATATATAGAAACTCCAACAACAGTAACAACAAAAACAATGGAAACTAAACAACAATAAAAAAATGAATAAAATTTATTTTTAAACATTTGTAAATTTTTTGTCAAGGAAACAGTTACAATACAATATTTTATTATTACATACATATATATTTTTTTAAATATACATTAATTAATTTTATTATTTTTTATCTATAATTTTAAAGCATTAATAGTTATTACAAAACAAAAAAAAAACAATAACAACAAAACAGAATTAAGAATTAAAATTAAAAAAAAATAACAAACTATTTTGTTTTGTTAAACAAAAAAATTGTAAAACTTTATATTTTCAAACAAAAATATAAAATTAAAAAAAAACGGAAAACGAAAGAAAAAAGTATTGATGTTTTAATTTTGTAGTGGTTTGTTTTATTCATTTCGTGTTATTTGTTTGGTACATTTTATTTTAAATATTTCTTCAATTCACACATTATTTATATAAAATGGAATGTCCATAAGTAGAACTCAAATTGGATTGTGCGTAGATGGTCGTGGGTTCAATAAACTGGTTAGATTTTTGAGTACTTCTGTAATAAAATTGGAATGCAATTTTTTTTTACTTTGAAGAATCGGCATGGAATATTTGTTCTAAGAATCATCATTATTGCTCTAGCAGATAAGACAGTAGTCGGCGTGTTTGAGAGAAAATTTATTCGATGGCGACGTCGAATATATGTATCTGTACCTATACGTTGGCAATATTCAATATAAATGGATCTATCGGTATTTTAAATAATCAAACAGCATGTTTTTTCAGTCGAGAGACTACTCCCGCCTTTTTAAACTACATCGTCACATGACCTATCCACCGTAATCAACGTACATATATAACGATATTGATGTCATATGCATCTGATATATAACGTAGATTACAAGGTGCTACCTGCTGATACCATTTTTTTCTTTTGGTTCCCTTATTCGTTCAAAATAGTATATACAAACAATTTGTAAATGTGTGCAAGGAAAGCTTGTAAGCATGTAGAGATGTGCCAAATGAATCCGCATCTTCTGAATGAACAGACTGTACGTATACGCAGTCTGCTATCACACGTTAGATTTTTTGACGTTACTCATACGTCTTGGTACTAGTACAGTGAACTAGGAACTACAACTCTAAAAATTTGGCCTTCCACTCATTTTCGCGTTTTTTTTTTTTTTTTTTTTTTTTGTTAATGACCCAAAAACAAATATTACCATGGATATACACACTCAATGCAATTCAATATTCAAACAAACCATGCATTGTCTCAATGTGTCGGATCAAAACAGCAAAAGAGGTAGGGTCACTGTTTGTTATAAGGTGTTAATTTTGACGATAAAAGGTCGCTCACTGTTCACAGCCAGATCCACTTTTCTAGACTTTTTACAATTTGTTCAAAGATTGCAGCTACAGCACGTAGTGTTCGTCCTATTACGTATGTCGACACCGCAAGACATCGCGACATTAACTTTCAACATTGTTTTTTCAGCATAAAGTGGGGTAGTAGTCAACATAAATTTGATACAAAATTGTATTTACTTTCTTGAAATAAAAAACATTTCTCATCGCAGGATATAAACATATATAATTTTTTTTGTACAAATCACCATGGTATAATAAGAACAAGGTAAACTCATTTCAAAATCGATATACATCTGATAAAGTACTACACATATTTGAAAAAAAAAAACAACGTAAGGTTGCCTTCTTAATTATACCATGCAAATTACAAATAATTGGCATATTGAAGAAAAGAACGCTGCAAAACAGGAATTTAATTAAGAATACTATATTGGTTTCACAGTTTTTAATTATAAAACAACGAATAATTTTCACATAAGCCAATTAGTAGGCCAAATCCCAGAAAAACTCTACCCCATTCGCAAATGTTTACAACAGATGAGTTTTTATTTTAAAAGGTGTGAAAACTTATATTATAAGATAAAATAAAATCTACCTCAACTTTTCATTAAAATATATGTATAATTGAAATAATGATATACACATTTGTGTAACACCTATACACAGCATTTATATTTAAAATGTAAAACAAAATAAACTAGAAAAAAAAACATAGAAACACCCAACAAAATATTAAACTATACTAAAACCGTAAGTTCCATTATTATTTTCCATATATTTATAAATAAATTTTGGAAAAAAAAACAAAGTTTCTAAATAATATTTCCTAACACCATCAATGTTTTAATTGCAGTTAATATTTATTTTGCGTCCAAATATACATACCTATTAAGTTATACTAAAAAACAGACAAGATATATTTCAAAGACAAATTATATATGGCAAAAAAGAAAAACTATAGATATTCAAAAAGTCGACAAACAAATAAATTAATATAATAATTTGATGTTTATATGTATGTGCAAACATATTTTGACACAACAGTAACTAACAAATTTGCAGCTCCTTTTCTAAAACAACAACTGGTCATCATCGTAACAATTCACATATTGTATTCCTAACTAAGAACAAAATCAAAGTCCTAACTAACCGTTGATAGTACATAGAACATTTAAACCTGTTGTTTATTGTGCATTTTTTGTTTCGGCAATAAAACATACATACAGCACACTTTAAAATTACTAACAGAACAATATTATAAGCAACCAAAACCATATACACTCTGCTTTAACATACATACGTATATCGTCGAAAATAAAACACTATCTGCAATATAAAACCATATTTTGTGTAAAATTACATGTAAACATTTTCAAATACAACAATTATTTTACGTATTCCAACAAACAAAAAGCAAAAATAACATAAAAGTAATCAACAATACCTACATTCAGTGTACATCCATGTCAAATGTAATATGAAAAAATAATAATAAATTATCAAAAATGGTAATCTTGTGTTTTACTTGATCTCTCTTCGGATCTCGTCACCACTTATCTTCTATAACAGTGGCACAGAAAAGTATACATACACCTTACAAAAAATGCAGTTTAAGCCAAATCTTTAGGGCTTTTATTGCTCCTTGGTGACAAAATATTTTTTATTTATTGCAATTAAATTCTTCATTACTTCATAGCTACTCCAATGTTACCGCAACTCGTAAATTGAATACAAATTAATAATAAATACATTGTATAAGTTATGAGTTAAATTATGAAATGAATATTAACAGATATATGATGTGGTATGTAAATGATAATCAATTTAAGCGGAGAAAAAAAAAATGCAAGTTAAAGCTTGATATTGGGTATCTAATTATTTTGACTATGCTCTTTCATTTTTTTGAAAATTCTTCATTACGTCATGGCTACTTCAATGTTAATGCAACTCGTAAGTTGAATAGAAATTAATAATAAAATACATATAACAATTTAATATTAATGAAATTTGCCAAATTATATTAAAATCGGTTCAGATATAATTATCGTATATATTTTCTGCGGATTTCATGTATTTGATGCTCCAATCTCCCTATGCCTTGCTTGTTTCTGACAAAGACGTACAGTAAGACAGTAACAAATGCTTTTTCCAAAAGCATGTGATAATGGTGTGGAATTTTGGTAATACAGATAATTATTTTGACAAGTTTGAAGAAATTATGTATTTGGTTTTTTACCAGATTAGTCTTCTACAAAAACATTAACAAATATTCTAGCTAATCCTTTACTAGAGTACTAAAAATTAGTAATAAATTTTATCAATTCAAATATACGCTTGCACTTTTGTAATGGAAATAAAATTTCACTGCGTGGGATAAAGGGTTGTTTACACCATCTATCAATGTCGTATGAGATGTCAAATTTTCTACCTGCGAATGTTGTACACATAGTAGCTGTGTCTTTTTACGTGATAATTTGTAATAATTATTACTAATGTTACAGATTTTGACAGTTGTATAAAGGAAAAGTTGCTGAAAAAATGTTTCAGCAACATTTAGTAAGTAAAAAGACACCCCTAGTGTGACCACTATGAAAATTTTCATATATCAAAATGATTTGGCAACTCATATGTAAATTTTTCATTTAGGGATGTTATGTAACTAAGTCGGAGTGTAAAGGGGGGAATGAGGCATACCAAGATGTCGCTGGTATACACTTGCCATTGAAGAAATTCGGCCTAGCTCAGTGGCCACTCCCGACCAGCCATAAACAAAAATATTGATTCATTATCAATACACATATTCATAAAAGAAACGCTTATTTAAATTAAAAAGAATTAAAGTTGTTGTTGTTGTTTATGGTACCCAAGATGTTTGCTGGGTTACCTTGCCCTCCCAATGGATTTTCTACAAAATCCCCAATGAGTCTCATCGATGATGATGACTCCCAAAATCTGTACCTTGGCTGGATAACCTCTACATTACCTTATGTTAACCAATTAGAACCTCATAATGTTAAATTTCAAAGCTTCAATTCATATTTATTTTATAACATTAGGTTATAACAGATATCAATAACGCTTAGGAATAATTATTATATTCGTTGTTTATTATCTAAAGGATAATATATTACCAAATTCATTAACGAGATTTAATTTTACTTCACTTAATGATACATACAAAATTCAAATTTTATTCTGTATGTTATTCCCATTTGTGCCACTGAGCACAAAAGGAAAAAAAAAAACATTTAATTTAACTTAACCCTCTACCTTTTTATAATGTGAACTTATCTCGCCATATTAAAAATATCTCTCTTCAGGCATCGAGTTCATACAGTTTATTCGTATTCAGTTGAAAATTACTTTATGTTAACATACTTAAATCGATTTTGATTTAAATTAAAACTAAACAAGTTTATATTACGCCCTTATCGTTTGATTTATATTTCTATGCTGAACAATTCAAAAAAAGATATGAGAAAAATCACCCATATGGTGTTCCCATCGTTTAATTTCGTGCCATTGTGCACATGGAATTAAATAAGGTTAAATATTTCCCTTCCTAACGAGCTCGTTTGTGTATGGGATCTGTTAACAACGTTCTGATGTTACTTAACAGATGGGACTAACATTGGATGTTAAATGGAATTTAAAATTGGGCAAAAAGTTTAAAACTAGATAACAAGAAATAATAGTTTTTGTATAATACGCCTAAAAATATGCTTCAATTTATATTCAAGACAAATCAGTGATACAACGAACAGGCTGAAGGCCATGAATCGAATCACAATAAAGAATTATGAATATGGTTATTAAACGGCGATATAATCAGGAGGATAATAATCATGGTATAATTACTAAAGTTAATAATTTCAAAGGTTGTATAATTAATAATATCAATAATTGAGATCCATTTCACTAAAAAAAATCGGTTAGCAAAACGACATTTTGAAGTAAAGACAAAATTAATTTATAGGAACTACTAGACAACAATAAACTAAGTTTCTACCGTCTTCGACTTACGAACTTCCCTTCCATTAATTTTGTTTCTTGGTTCTGCTAATGATCAGATGTTCTGCAGCATTCATACTGTGTGATGACCGAAAGAGAATGAGTTGTTGTGATGGAGAAATATGATTTGGCACTAGCTTGCAGTTGTGGCTGAAAAGTTTTGAGCCTGTATTTGATGTAGTTATTGCTGCGGCTGGAGAATCTTGGGCTATTGGCAGGTGGTGATTTTGGTTGATGGTGGTCGTTGCTTATGGTGATTACTGGTTTACGGGGATTATCGGTTTGGGCTGAATAGTTCCGGGTGGTGGTCGAGGCTGAAAAGTCACGGGCTATTGCAGACGGTATAGTTGTGTGTTCCAAATTATGGCATATGACAGCATGGAGAATAAGGAATGGCGAACTGTGTGTATTGGTGGATATGGTGATGATACTAGCTTATACTTTATCCGCTGGTAGAGTTGTGACGTCACCGTACACTGCCGTTGAAAATGGAAGGCTCCCTGTGAGTATCTCTGCTGGCAGGCTTTGACGGGTAATTTCAGTGTTTCTAGAGCACGCTTCAACGGAATCCAATTGATTGTCTTATTGCATGAGGTATTTTGTTATGTCCGGTATGAGCTGTTGTCTTCGGGCAAACGAGCGGGGCAATGGTGGCAGTTTTGGAATGTGTCGCCCATTTAAGCAGAGAAAATAGGCGAATCTGGTGTGTTTGTGTGTGATGAATTCCCACACAGATTTCTGTACACGGGGTGGTGGCAGGATGGTAATTATTTTATTCGATAGACACGCTCTCGAGAATGGGCTATTGCTTGGTGTGATCTTGGATGATTTAACCGGGCTATGGGAACATGTGGTGTGATGATGAGGTTATGTCGTGTGGTGCAAAATCTATTGTGTATGGGCTATTTATTTAGTTCAAACATTTTGTGGTCGGTAGTGATTACTGGCACGATTTATGGCTATTGTAATTTAAGTAGAAACGAGGATAACGTGTCGTGATTCCATGATGTAGTATTTTATGGTTGTTAAACACATGTCCGACCGGTTACTTGCACTTTTTTTTTATTCGAGGGAATATTATTTTAATTATATTTATTCTTTTCCCGCGTTAATGTTTCTCGGTGGTTGCGGTAGTTTATTTTCTTTTAATACTACACCGAAATTTGCAAAATCGCAAAATCAAGTAATTATACACACGAGTAATTTTCACAGATGAAAAACGTGGTTGTCTTAAAAGCGATGCAAAAAGTTCGACGTGCAAAAATGTTTGTTCGTTCTTCTCTGCTGCTGCAACCACAAGAAAAAAGGATCGTTTTTCTTCGGCTCAGCGTGACGTTGGTTGCAGTTCGAGTGCCACGTCATTTGACAGCAATGTTGCCACCCGCCAGAAAAGTGGTGCCAATATAAAAGGGTACAGCAGAGTTAACGCGTTACATGACTTTTAGCGCGCGCAACGAGGGTGACATAACAAACCCGAACATGTTATCGGAGGCCTGTCGAAGGTAACTGATTCGGGAAGTCAACCGATATCATGAACGTGGGGAAGAACCGCGACCCTGATATGTATGTAGATCAGTCATGGTCTACATGTGTATAGAAATCGCAAAGAGAAATTAAAACAAAGCCGAGCAGTTATTTTTTGGTACCATATGCTGCAGGTCTTTAGAATGGTATATCCCAATTTTTCTACCATTTAAATCTTCAAGTTCATATAGTGAAGATCCTACCTGTCTGGCAACTCTGCACTTGACAAATTTCTGGCATAGTTTGGAATTAAGATGGCGCGAAGCGTCACTTAAAACGAAATTGCGCCTAAGTATTTCCTGTCCCGGTTTAAATGAAACGTCGCGAGATCGCGTGTTGTAACGTGTTGCAGATTTCTCGTAACAATCGTGTATTTTACTTTTAATCGTGTCTCGAACCAAAGCCAGAATATCGTGCTTCGGAACAATTTCGACCGCGCCGTCTTCCAAAACCCCAAGTTTGTGTGCCAATTCGTACTCGCTCGCGTGTGTAACCATATGTGTGCCAAACAAAGAAAAATACGGTGAACAACCAAGTGTCGTGTGCAATGTGGATCGTAAAGAACATTCGATTGCGGATAGATATCTATCCCAATCTTTCTGATCCTCCGAAACGTACAATCTAATCGCCGCGATAATGCTCCGATTGACCCTCTCGGAAGCATTCGCTTGCGGCGAGTGAACCGCGTTTCGGATTTGTTTACATCCATATTTTTCTAAAAAGAAAGTGAATTCCGAAGAAACGAACTGTTTTCCATTGTCTGAATGGACTAGCTGTGGCACGCCAAACTTATGGAAAACCTCGGACTCTAAAAATTTAACGACACTTTTCGAATTGGCTTTCGCGAGCGGTTTTAAAAGGACAAATTTCGTTAAGTGGTCTAGAACGATCAATATAAACGCGTTACCTAACCTCGATTTCGGAAACGGCCCAATAAAGTCAATGTATATCTTTTGCCATGGTCGGTCAGTGATAGTTTCGTTGCCCATTTTGGCCCTCAATATTTTGTTCGGAGCTTTCGTCTCCTTACACGAAATACAACCATTAACAAAATCACGAACTTGCTTTGCCATCTTGGGCCAATAGAAATACTGTCGAAGTGCCGCTATCGTTCTACCAATACCACAATGACATTTTGTTGAAGACGTGTGTGCATTTTCCACCAGTGATTCGGTTAAACCGGAAGGAACCCAGAGTTTCCATATGAAGTTCTCGTGAACGGGTGTACCATCAGCCGGAATCGTCTTTTTATAAACAAAGGAATCAACGATTTTCAAATCGGGAAGACTATCTCGGTTCTCGCGTACCATTTCCAACAACTGAGTGTATTCTTCACTCTTGAATTCGGGAGAACTTAAATCAATCAAAGGCTTTTCATCAGTGAACATGTTGATTTCATCCATGTGTAAGCGAGATAAAGTGTCCGCGACTACATTTTGCGATCCCTTTCTGTGCTGTATATCGAAGTTAAAAGCCTGAAGCTTCAAACTCCACCTCGCCAACCGACCACTGAGATCTTTCTGCCCCATCAGCCATTTCAAAGCACTGTGATCAGTGATAACCGTGAACGGCATCATTTCTATGAAAGGACGGAATTTCTTTATTGCACTGATCACGGCTAAGCACTCCCGCTCAGTGACACTATAATTCCGTTCAGCATTCGTCAACTGAGCGGAATGAAAGGCGATGGGACGTTCCAGACCTTCAGCGTCTAGCTGGAACAGCACTGCCCCTAATCCAAGATTGGATGCGTCGCATTGCACGTAAAATCTTTTATCGAATACAGGATGGTTCAACACAGGACTTGTAGTCAGAGCTACTTTTAATTTATTGAAAGCCTCGATTGCGGAATCACCGAATGAAAAAGTTCTGCCCTTCTTCAAGGTGCTAGTCATGGGAGCGGTTATTTCGGCATAATCTTTGATGAAGCGCCTAAACCAAGAAGCCATCCCTAGGAACCTACGAACATCTCTAGCGGACTTTGGAATTGGAATATCAGTGATTGAGTTAATCTTCGATGGATCAGGCTTCAATTTTCCTGCCCCAACGATATACCCGAGGTATCTAAGCTCTCGATGACAAAATTTGGATTTCTTGAGATTAATGGTCAAGTTTGCCCTGGTCAACATTTCACCTACCTGACGAAGTAGTTCGACATGTGAGTCAAAATCCGGAGAAACTACTAACAAGTCGTCGAGGTATACGAAAACCTTGTTTTTCAGTTCCGGTGAGATCACTCTATCCATTAACCGACATAACCGTTGGGCTGCATTGCACAACCCAAACGGCATGACAGTAAATTGATAGTGTGGTCTCCCCGGAACTGTAAACGCAGTCTTCGGACGGCTTTCTGTTGCCAGAGGCACTTGCCAAAATGCATCCTTCAAGTCGATGCTTGATATAAAATAAGTGTCTTGAAGCCTGCCTAAGAGTGCGTCTATAAATGGTAGCGGATAAGCATCTTTTACGGTAACTTCGTTTAGCTTGCGTGCATCCAAGCAAAGCCTGTTCTTTTCGCCTCTACGTACGAGTGTTACTGGCGAATTCCATGGACTTGTACTTGGTTCTATAACACCTAGACTCAACATGCGATCCAATTCCTGATATATAAGAGACTCGACAGCTGGCGATACTGGATAATGTCGTTGTTTTATTGGGACAGCATCCCCCGTGTCAATGACATGCTCCTCCAGATCTGTCTTGCCGAGACCATGCTTCTCAAAATCTCTAAAACTTTCCTTAGCTTTCTCCAGCAAGGCTAATTGGTCATCGGACAAGATATGCATATCGGAATCTATTTTATCGGAATGGATCTCTAAGCTGCTAATAAGTTTTGGTGCTACGCTGAACTCTTTCCAAAAGTCTACCCCGCAGTACATGGAATTCTCGAGACCAGGAATAAGATAAACATCCATGGTCTTCGTCTTACCGTCGTACGAGAGCTCAACACTAACTTTACCAGAACAGGAAACTCGCTGGCCACTAGCTGTACCAACGCTACATTTATACACAGGATTAACCTTCAGATTTAATTCATCAATCAAAGAAAAACAATTTTTACCTAAGCAGGTGACACTGGCTCCACTATCAAAAAGAGCTAAAACTGATACTCCATTAACAAGAACTTCTCTAAATGGTCGAGGATCATTGGGTCTAAAATCAGAAAATTGAGCAGACGATATTGATAACCTTTTAAGTCGCCTACGTTTATATCGCTGACGGGTCTTCATAATACGTTTGGAAACAAAAACAGTGGTATCGGCAGTTATTTCGGAATTGAAAATTCTATCACGAGTCTTCATATAATTGGCCATGCGGACGTGAAAAGGTAATGTCAAATCAGGTTTGGTTTTGGCTAAGTTATTGGAAAGTCTGGGTAATACTCTACATGGATCAGAAAAAATTGGATCTGTATGAGTGGAAACATCAGTAGAGGCTAGTCAATCCACTGTCTGAGTAGCTATGGATTCGGATTTAGAAACATTAGAAGGACGACTAATTTGTTTGCATTGATTGCATTGTGGAGTGGTAACCCCTGGTGATCCACAGCGGAAACAAAATATTGAACGATGTGAACTAGAGCAGTTCTTAAAAATGTGGCCATTGCTGCCGCAATTCCAACACCGTGAAGGCTCATTTTTGGAAACACCAGTTGGCTTCTGCCGTAAACGCAACTCCTCAACATCATGGACTAAATCATCAAAATCAGAATCGTTAATTTCATTTATCATTCGAGGGGGTTGGCCTGTTCTAAATCTCATCGACGATTCCCTTTCAAGAAACTCTTCAGCTTTTCTAACTTCATTTCGGAATTGTTCAACAGAATAAAAGGTGCCACTGAAAGTTAAATGGGCAAGTCGGGGTTTTAATCCCGCTTTGAGAATGTCTATAACTTCAAAATCTTTCAAAGGTTCCCTCAACTGAGTACGCAGGCTATTTATGGCATCTATATATTGAGTAGCAGATTCATCCCTTGGACAATTTTATAGAATTGTTTTTAATGGTGTCAGGTAGATTTTAGTCAACGCACCAATGTGCTATCTTTACACATAACAGATGTCGGCCATAAATAGAAAGGGTCGGTAATAAAATAGTGTATGTTTCTTATCACCCGCAACGCAGTGTGTGCGTGGTGTGCATGATGTATTTATGTAGAAAGCGTACATTACTAAATGTATTGTCTGTGTGTGTTAGTTTTAAGAGTTGTAAATATTTTGTAGAATAGTAAATAAAATTTGAGTTTCTTTCGAACCATCGAAGAAGATACATCACCCGCGTGTTTTCGTTCTTGGGTTTTTCCTTAGGTTTTCTTGGGCTGCATTGTAGTGATGAGGCTAGGAGTCGCCTCATCATTTGGTGACCCCAAAGTGATTGTTTCGTGTTTAAAAAAAGACACGTAATAGTTCGCGTAGATAGATAATAGCGGGATAAGCGCGTAGAAAAAAAGTTACTGCGTTGTATTTATCCGCTAGGATAGGCTAGGATCATAGTGAAATGTGATAGTGTATCCGTCTATTTAGTATAGTGTTAGTGACACGTAGTGAAACTTAAAAAAAAGTGACTACGTTAGGTTGGTAATATGTTTATTTAAAGAAACAAAAAAAATTGAATTTGTTTTCTTAAAGGCGCACAATATTTTTTCGTCAAAATGAATTTTGGAGAATTCATTCAGCATCAAAAGATGTTGGGCGAATATATTGTGTCGCTATACTTAAAAATGAGCAAAATTGCTCAAACAAGTGTAGCCAAAGAAACTAGGGAAAAGTGTGAAGTCATTGTTAGTTCTTTTACGGAAGCCAGAAAGGATTTTTTAGACAATGATAGGGAGCTCCGGCATATGGGAAAATTTCCATATGAAATGCATAGCATATTCGCCTCAGGTGTGCGATATGCAATAAAAAAGTTCGACTATTTAGATCGTCAGATTAGAATAGATTTGGGCTTAGAATCAAATAGGGATTCGTCGGAGTTGCGAACTCCTTCTAGATTTAAATATATAGCTGAGATGGACAGCTTAAGTCCATTAGCGCAGTATGAAAAAAGATACATACTGCGCCATTCTACCACAATAAAAGGTGGTTCAATAAGAAATTTGGAATATTGTTTGAATGAGTTGGAGACCGAGATAAGGACTGAGTTTCCAAATAGAATATATATCAAGGAAAGATACGATATTGCATCATCAATATTTATGGAATATTTGAGGGAATTTCCTGAAGAAGATGATCTGGTGGAGAATTTCAATTTTTTAAAAATTTGCTACCACATAGTGCGAAGTGGGAACATTTCGAGAATAGCGCCTAAAAGAGTCAGAATTAGGGATTATCTAGTAAAATTTACAGGTAGTGTAGGGGAAACTACGGAAAGGAAAAACGAAAACGTTCGCGCTGATGTTTCGCTAAAATTAAAAAGTGAAACAAATCGATTACGTGAAGAAAATGAGCAATTTAAGTCCAAATTGGATCAACAAATCAAGGACTGCCGACTTGCTGAAGAAAAGGCTCGCATGTATGAGTCACAGGTCACTGACGTTACCGTCAAATACAATGCTGCTTATGCTGAAAAGGAAAAGGCTGTGGAAAATTTTTGTGAAGTGCAGAAAGAATCGGAGTGTCTACGACAACAATTGGACGAAGCTCGTAAATATTTAAACGCTGAATCTATGATCCGTACGGATTTGCAAAACCGCATTCAGAGTCTACGCGAAGAACTCACGTTTAAGGAGCAAAGTCATTTGCGAGAAATTGATGAAATACATTCTCGCCACCAAGCTGAAATCAGTGCAGTGTTACAACAGTTGCGTGAACAACACGAAGAACAAATGCGCAAACTTGAAATGATGTACCAACAAGAGATTAATAGTCTTCAAGCAGAAGCCAATCATAGCTTGAATAGTCGCATTAATGAGTTGGAAGCTACAAATGCTGCATTGAATACCCGTAATCGTGATTTGGAGGAATTGATCCAACAGGAACGGACATGCCATGCTGCTGAGGTAGTAAATCTGGAAGATGAATTGCGACGTCTACGAAATGGAATGGCACAACAACAACTACAAGAAGAAAGTGCTATGTACGACAAATTACTGTGGAACGAAAAAGATATGAGTCAACCCAGCAGGGAGAAAGATCACATCGAAATTTCCCAAAGTGATCTTGAAGAAATGGTACTGAAGAAAGGTACTAAAGAAGTACATATCGGTGGTTTCCAATTTAAACCTAATGCCAATGACAAAGAGAATGACGTAAATTTCCATCGCTCAGGCACCATTGAGGGTGATATCAACAAATTGAGAGTTAGTGCAACATATGAACCTCCGATCAACATGGTTATGAAATCACAAGAAATACAAAGTGGCGCTAGCAAAAAGGCATCGATGTTTAATGCCAATGAAGAAGTTACCGGTTATCGCACAACCAGAGCTGACGCTAGCAATGTTTCAGGTTATCCTCTACGAAGAAAATGGATTTACCATGTAATTAAGCAATGGAAAAGAAGTCCCCGTCCGAGCTGGTTGCTGAAGGTGTTGGGTGCCATCACCTAGAATTAAGTTATAATAATTGTTGCATTCATATAATTAGTTTTAGAATCTAAGTAATGCCTTCAGCAGTTACAAAATTAAATGTAATTGCAATATTACTAAAAAATTTAGTTTGTAAAAGATAAGATACTAATACATACAATTGTTAAAAGATTAGGATCTTTTCACGGCGGGGAGTATGGACAATTTTATAGAATTGTTTTTAATGGTGTCAGGTAGATTTTAGTCAACGCACCAATGTGCTATCTTTACACATAACAGATGTCGGCCATAAATAGAAAGGGTCGGTAATAAAATAGTGTATGTTTCTTATCACCCGCAACGCAGTGTGTGCGTGGTGTGCATGATGTATTTATGTAGAAAGCGTACATTACTAAATGTATTGTCTGTGTGTGTTAGTTTTAAGAGTTGTAAATATTTTGTAGAATAGTAAATAAAATTTGAGTTTCTTTCGAACCATCGAAGAAGATACATCACCCGCGTGTTTTCGTTCTTGGGTTTTTCCTTAGGTTTTCTTGGGCTGCATTGTAGTGATGAGGCTAGGAGTCGCCTCATCATCCCTACCCTGCTTTCTGTCCATAATCTGCCTCATCACATCAAGATTTGATTGAAAACGTTGAAATTCATGGACTATACTGATCTTTAACATTTCCCAGTTCATGTTTGGATACTGTCTAATCTTTCCCCAATACCATTGGCAAGGACGACCTTCCAATAAATGATGAAATTCATCAACCAATTCTTGTTCTGGGCAGCCATAACTATTCCGAAGTCTTTCTACTCGAAAGATGAAATCTTCGACATTTGGTGTCTTTGGGGTAGCATCAAACTTAATGCCCCACTTACTGAGATATGGATACCTGGGCCTACTAAAATCTTCCCTATTTCGAGTAGGAACTTCATGATTTCTACTACCCGAACCGGCATATCTGGTATCGGTTTGTAGCGGTGGCAAATCATGAGGCCAATCAATGCTTTGAGAATGTGGTTCTTGTCTGTTGATAGGATTAGCTGGAGGAACGGAAGATTGAGAAAAAGCAGCTTGAACTGCAGCAGCAACCGCTTTCTGCATTTCCTTTTTCATCGTTTCAACCATTGATGCTTGGGTGGCCTCTAAGGCGGACTGAACTACCTCAAGAACTCCTGTGCTACTAAGCCTATCAACCTGATCTTCATCATTTTCCAAAAGCGTGGTCAAAATTTTCCCCAAAAATTTCAATTCCAATAAATCAATATATTAAAGCAGCTATAATATAGCAAATCATGCAAAAGATCATAAATAATCAACTGCAGATGACAATATATTATAAAGCTTTAAAGAAAGTCGAAGTATGAACTTAATAACATAGAAGTTTTGTCACAAAATTGCAGCTTGACATAAACTCAGGCTTGCAAGACGACTAAAACTCTTTTCCTTTAAGTTGACATTCAAGAAATGATGTTAAAATTTAATTGACCTTAAGTCGCAATTGGTATGTTGTAATATAACAACAACTCAAGACATACTGAAAACCAATCAAACAAAAATTCATACACCTAATGTTCAGGAACAATTCCCATTGATGGGAGTTGAACCTAAGACATTGGCCCCACGTTGGGCGCCATTGTTATGTAACTAAGTCGGAGTGTAAAGGGGGGAATGAGGCATACCAAGATGTCGCTGGTATACACTTGCCATTGAAGAAATTCGGCCTAGCTCAGTGGCCACTCCCGACCAGCCATAAACAAAAATATTGATTCATTATCAATACACATATTCATAAAAGAAACGCTTATTTAAATTAAAAAGAATTAAAGTTGTTGTTGTTGTTTATGGTACCCAAGATGTTTGCTGGGTTACCTTGCCCTCCCAATGGATTTTCTACAAAATCCCCAATGAGTCTCATCGATGATGATGACTCCCAAAATCTGTACCTTGGCTGGATAACCTCTACATTACCTTATGTTAACCAATTAGAACCTCATAATGTTAAATTTCAAAGCTTCAATTCATATTTATTTTATAACATTAGGTTATAACAGATATCAATAACGCTTAGGAATAATTATTATATTCGTTGTTTATTATCTAAAGGATAATATATTACCAAATTCATTAACGAGATTTAATTTTACTTCACTTAATGATACATACAAAATTCAAATTTTATTCTGTATGTTATTCCCATTTGTGCCACTGAGCACAAAAGGAAAAAAAAAAAAAAACATTTAATTTAACTTAACCCTCTACCTTTTTATAATGTGAACTTATCTCGCCATATTAAAAATATCTCTCTTCAGGCATCGAGTTCATACAGTTTATTCGTATTCAGTTGAAAATTACTTTATGTTAACATACTTAAATCGATTTTGATTTAAATTAAAACTAAACAAGTTTATATTACGCCCTTATCGTTTGATTTATATTTCTATGCTGAACAATTCAAAAAAAGATATGAGAAAAATCACCCATATGGTGTTCCCATCGTTTAATTTCGTGCCATTGTGCACATGGAATTAAATAAGGTTAAATATTTCCCTTCCTAACGAGCTCGTTTGTGTATGGGATCTGTTAACAACGTTCTGATGTTACTTAACAGATGGGACTAACATTGGATGTTAAATGGAATTTAAAATTGGGCAAAAAGTTTAAAACTAGATAACAAGAAATAATAGTTTTTGTATAATACGCCTAAAAATATGCTTCAATTTATATTCAAGACAAATCAGTGATACAACGAACAGGCTGAAGGCCATGAATCGAATCACAATAAAGAATTATGAATATGGTTATTAAACGGCGATATAATCAGGAGGATAATAATCATGGTATAATTACTAAAGTTAATAATTTCAAAGGTTGTATAATTAATAATATCAATAATTGAGATCCATTTCACTAAAAAAAATCGGTTAGCAAAACGACATTTTGAAGTAAAGACAAAATTAATTTATAGGAACTACTAGACAACAATAAACTAAGTTTCTACCGTCTTCGACTTACGAACTTCCCTTCCATTAATTTTGTTTCTTGGTTCTGCTAATGATCAGATGTTCTGCAGCATTCATACTGTGTGATGACCGAAAGAGAATGAGTTGTTGTGATGGAGAAATATGGTTTGGCACTAGCTTGCAGTTGTGGCTGAAAAGTTTTGAGCCTGTATTTGATGTAGTTATTGCTGCGGCTGGAGAATCTTGGGCTATTGGCAGGTGGTGATTTTGGTTGATGGTGGTCGTTGCTTATGGTGATTACTGGTTTACGGGGATTATCGGTTTGGGCTGAATAGTTCCGGGTGGTGGTCGAGGCTGAAAAGTCACGGGCTATTGCAGACGGTATAGTTGTGTGTTCCAAATTATGGCATATGACAGCATGGAGAATAAGGAATGGCGAACTGTGTGTATTGGTGGATATGGTGATGATACTAGCTTATACTTTATCCGCTGGTAGAGTTGTGACGTCACCGTACACTGCCGTTGAAAATGGAAGGCTCCCTGTGAGTATCTCTGCTGGCAGGCTTTGACGGGTAATTTCAGTGTTTCTAGAGCACGCTTCAACGGAATCCAATTGATTGTCTTATTGCATGAGGTATTTTGTTATGTCCGGTATGAGCTGTTGTCTTCGGGCAAACGAGCGGGGCAATGGTGGCAGTTTTGGAATGTGTCGCCCATTTAAGCAGAGAAAATAGGCGAATCTGGTGTGTTTGTGTGTGATGAATTCCCACACAGATTTCTGTACACGGGGTGGTGGCAGGATGGTAATTATTTTATTCGATAGACACGCTCTCGAGAATGGGCTATTGCTTGGTGTGATCTTGGATGATTTAACCGGGCTATGGGAACATGTGGTGTGATGATGAGGTTATGTCGTGTGGTGCAAAATCTATTGTGTATGGGCTATTTATTTAGTTCAAACATTTTGTGGTCGGTAGTGATTACTGGCACGATTTATGGCTATTGTAATTTAAGTAGAAACGAGGATAACGTGTCGTGATTCCATGATGTAGTATTTTATGGTTGTTAAACACATGTCCGACCGGTTACTTGCACTTTTTTTTTATTCGAGGGAATATTATTTTAATTATATTTATTCTTTTCCCGCGTTAATGTTTCTCGGTGGTTGCGGTAGTTTATTTTCTTTTAATACTACACCGAAATTTGCAAAATCGCAAAATCAAGTAATTATACACACGAGTAATTTTCACAGATGAAAAACGTGGTTGTCTTAAAAGCGATGCAAAAAGTTCGACGTGCAAAAATGTTTGTTCGTTCTTCTCTGCTGCTGCAAACACAAGAAAAAAGGATCGTTTTTCTTCGGCTCAGCGTGACGTTGGTTGCAGTTCGAGTGCCACGTCATTTGACAGCAATGTTGCCACCCGCCAGAAAAGTGGTGCCAATATAAAAGGGTACAGCAGAGTTAACGCGTTACATGACTTTTAGCGCGCTCAACGAGGGTGACATAACAGGGAGCGCTCTATTTGATACGGCATTCTTGTATGTAAACATAAATTTATCAGCTGTTTTCTGGCATTCTCAAAAAAAAGAAAAACAAAATCTTTTAAAAAAGAAAATGGAAAGTTATGTATATTTAAATATTTAAAAAAGTAAACAAAGAGTGTTTATAATGTAATTTTCAGATCGATTGGTCGAAAGAAGCAGTCTTGGAAATGATTGCTTTGTGGCAAAAACATAAATGCCTCTATAACACCAAAAACCTATTCTACCACAACAAACATGCTGGATATTCATTTTCCTTTAACCAAAATTAAAATTTGCGCAAATTTGCAACTCAACAATAAATGTAAACAATGACAAAAACAGCTGTTTTTATATTTATAGGTTATGTCATACGAAAATAACACTTGTAGGTATGAACGCACAAATTGAAAGTTGTATGGATGACGTCAATTTTGACAAACATAGAGAATGTCGAATGGGTGAAAGAAATGACAGCTCATATGACATTGATAGATGGTGTAAACAGCCCTTAAGTATTTTGACAAAATTGTTCTATTGGTTTTTAGACCTCAACAATTAATAAAGAGTAATTTAAAAAAAATTAAGATACAATGTTTTATCTACAAATGCACTAGAAACTAGAAAATAATTTTTCGTTTCTTCTTGATGATGGAATCTTTTAAATAAAACGCTTACAGTTTTATTTTGTCACCATTTTTAATTTAAATGCAAGCGTTTTATTTATCATGAAGAAGAAGGGTTATTGCATGTTTGTGGTTGTAGTTTGTGTTTCATCAAATGCTGTTTGTTGGAGCCATATCAGGCCCTTTGCGAGATAGAGCAATTTTGACGGTTCTTTTTCGCAGAATGCTGTTAAGGACTGAGTTGTATGTTCTCCTATGGTACGCAGTCTTCTGGAGATTAACATAGGACAACTGCATAACAGGTGATCGATGGTCTCTAGTTCCTTTCGAGCTTTCCTCCCACTTGCACGTTATTGCTCTTATTCTGCAGTGGCCAGTAATAATTCCCACTGCTAGTCTCAGGTCGGGTTTCTTCATCGTGAGCAGTGAGGCGGTCCTCTGTTTGGATGGTGTTGGCCAGATGACCCTTAAAGCTTGACGTATGTTGCCAGAGTTGTCGAAACTTATCCCAACAACCTGTTCTATTTTTCCCATGAAGTGGCACAGTGGTGGCTTGATGGAGTTGTCAACTGTGATGTTTGGTGACTCTGATCCGCGGCGTGCAAGTTCATCGGCTACTTCATTCCCTTTGATGTTGCAGTGTCCTGGGACCCAACACAAGGTGGCGATTGATTTTAGTGACCCCAAGGCGAGTTTGCAGTCTAGGGCCTCCGCGGACTTGATATGATGGGACTTGAGTGATTTAAGGGCCGCTTGGCTATCGACAAAGATAGTCACCGGTCCAGATAAGTCCTCTTTCAAGTTGTTAATCAGTTCCGCAGCTTTCCTGATTGCAAAAACTTCGGCTTGGAAGACACTACAATATTCGTTCAGCCTGTATGAGATTTGTATATCGAGGGATTCGCTATAGACACCTGCTCCTGTGCCTGTTTCCATCTTAGAGCCATCAGTATAGATCTCTATACCGTCTAGAGGTGGGCTGCTACGTGTCCACTCATCCCTATGGGGTATGTGCACCTTTGTTTCCTCGAAGCACATTTGTGGTGATATATAGTCACTGATGTTCCCCGAGGGTATTGGTAGTTCGAATCGACGTAGGATTGCAGTTCGACCATAATCTGAACTGCGCCATGAACCTAGCTCCTTGAGCCGGATTGCACACTTTGCTGCTTGTTCCTGCACTACAATGTCCAGCGGATGCAGAGCCATACCAGAGAGCCATAGGTACGAATTGGGCGTACTATGGTCGTATAGATCCAGTGGATGACCGTTGGTTTCAGACCCCAACTCTTGCCTATGGAATTCTTGCAGGAGTATAGAGCTATTAGACCTCTCTTGCCGTGTTCCTCGACATTTCTTTTCCACGTTAATTGGTGGTCCAGAATGATCCCGAGGTATTTGGCTTCCGAGGAGAGTTCAAGAGTAACTCCGTCCAGCATTAGTAGGATGAATGGTCTTACTTTCCTTTTGTTCGTAAATAGAACTAGTTCAGTCTTTGATGGGTTCACTCCAAGATCATTGTTGGATGCCCATCTTGACAATTTGACTAAAGCTCCTTGCATAAGTTCCGATAGTGTTTGTGGGAACTCTCCGCTAAACATAATGACGACATATGCTACCGTTTTAATGTGTAATTTATCAAATTTCATAAGTATCTCGTTTATCACTAGAAGCTACAGTAGTGGTGATATGACACCAACTTGACATATTTCTGAATGGAATTCCCACCATGTTTGAGTTGATTATTCGACTGCTGAGCATGCCGTCAATCCAATTGATCAGTGTGGAGGAGATACCTAAATTTATGAGAGAGCTATGAATGGATTGGAGTCTAACGTTGTTGAAGACCCCCTCAATATCAATAAAGGCTGCTATCGTGTAGTTCGATCCATCCATATTTCTCTCGATATGTCCTACTACTTCATTCAGCGCTGTTTCTACCGATTTGCCTTTCCGGTAGGCATGTTGGGTAGAACTTAAATCTGTGGCCGAAAGCTTGGCCCTAATGCCAAGATCCGGTAGCCTCTCTAGAGTTTTTAATAAAAAGGAAGAGAGACTACTTGGACTACTGTCTTTTGGAAGTGTGTGACTTGACTTCTCCGCTTTTGGGATGTACACCACAGTTACTTCTCTCCATAGAACCGGTATGTAAGATAAACACAAACAAGCCCTGAAAATAAGTTCCAGGTGTGGAATCAGTGACCCCCAATACATTATGCAGCATTGCAGGTATGATTCTGTCTGGACCAGGTGATTTGAAGGGCTTGAATGTGTTAATGGCCAATTTAATTTTTGGTCGGCTTATGATTTCCTCTATAACATGCAGGTCTTCGGTGGTATGGTTGTGTATCGTTGGAGCTTCAGGTAGCTCTGATACATCCATACAATTGGGGAAGTGAGTGTTAGCTAGGAGATCTAAAGTCCCTAGGGCCGAGTTGGTCCATGTGCCGTCGTCCCGTTTGATACTACCAATGGTCTTCGGCTCCTTTAATAGTACCTTACGGAATCTGGACACATCTTTAACTCCCTCTATAGTCTCGCTAAAGCAAATCCAGGATTTGCGTTAAGCCTTCTTAATTTCGCTGTTGTACTTATTAAAAGAAACTTTATAGTTCTCCCAAACGGTGGACAGCTTTGTTTTATTGGCCTTATTATATAATCTTCTGCTTGTTTTCCTAAGATTGGCAAGTTCTTTTGACCACCAAAACGGTTGGCTTCTCCTGCCAGGGTGTGTAAGGGGGCAAGAGGCCTCATAGCTATCCACTAAAACCTCTGTTACATGTTTCACTGCATTATTAACCTCATTAGTAGTTGTGGGATAGCGGGGTGCCTCCAGCTTTGAGGTTGCTAGTTCAGCAAACTTGTCCCAATCGGTTTTCTGCGGATTCCTATGTGGTGGTTGCCGAATTCCGTGATCAGAAAAGGAACACTCTTTGTATACTTTCCAGTCAATGATATGGGATTCGTCTTTATTGACGAGGGTTATGTCAATAACTTCCTCCCTATTTTTATTTTGAAAAGTGCTCTCATTTCGCCTATTATATCAGGCATGTTCTGGCATTCACCTCTGCACCTCACGTGTATCGGACACACCTAAAGCTGTTCTGCAACACACTTTACACCTAGTTGGGGTGTATTCCTCACACTGTAAATTTGATGGCGAGAGCTGAGTGAATCCTTATTTTTTAAAGAAAGTAATTTCAATTTCTACAAAAAAATGCACAGTACTAAAATTTAATGTGTTTTCTATTAGCATTTAAAAAATATATTTAATTTTCTTAACAAAATATGATTAAAAACTGTATTTTTTCTTAAAGTATCAAATTTAACATGTACGCGTTCTCGTAGAAGTTCGTTTTTTGTTTACGTCTGTTTCGTAAACAATCAAAAGAACAAAGCGTAGATACCCACACACGCATATGTATTCGTTGATGCACCAACACAGACTGATTCCCTGCAAACCATTGGAAGATTGTTGGACGATTTTTCGACCAGATTTTTCTTCAACGCTTCTTTCCGGCGATCTTTTAGCGAATTTTTATATAAAATTCACCCATGCGAGTAAGTTGCCATTCCTAGACGATTCTCAAAAATTATTGTTTATAATCAATCGCTACGACAAATTACCTGTTACGCTTCTCGCCGATCTTTCGGCGAAGTTGTGTTATGTTCCGCTATTGTTAGAGCAGGCGAATAATATATTTCTCTTCCGAACCCCGATCACGCGATTGTTACTAAAATTTTTGATTTGGTTGCTTATAATTCTCATTTACACATTCTGCATAACTTTGGTATAAATGGCACGTTGAATATCCCTGCAAACCATTGGAAGATTGTTGGACGATTTTTCGACCAGATTTTTCTTCAACGCTTCTTTCCGGCGATCTTTTAGCGAATTTTTATATAAAATTCACCCATGCGAGTAAGTTGCCATTCCTAGACGATTCTCAAAAATTATTGTTTATAATCAATCGCTACGACAAATTACCTGTTACGCTTCTCGCCGATCTTTCGGCGAAGTTGTGTTATGTTCCGCTATTGTTAGAGCAGGCGAATAATATATTTCTCTTCCGAACCCCGATCACGCGATTGTTACTAAAATTTTTGATTTGGTTGCTTATAATTCTCATTTACACATTCTGCATAACTTTGGTATAAATGGCACGTTGAATATTATGAGTATTGATAAACATAGTACATGTCAGGGTTTTGCCAAGTGAAATTAAGAAAGGCCCGAGGAGCAGTATAAACCACTGTATTATAAAGAATGATACAAAATTAGAACAAATCAGAAAATAAAACAAAAAGTATAAAAATCAAAGACAACAAATGAAAGAAACAAAGAAGAATGAAAAATTAATTTTCTTTAATTTTTTGTTCATATTTTATTCTTCTTAAGATCTTCCAAATTATTCGTCAGCGAATCTTGCTCGCGATTCGCATTCCTTAAACACTTACTTTAGGTTGGTGTTACGCGGAAGGTTTTTAGGCGATATCGCCTGCGAAAAATTATTCGCCCAGGAAAATCGCATATTATTCTTAGGCGATAGAAATGGTTTGCAGGGTTATTTTTCATTGTTAATGATAAAGTTTGAAAGCTGTAATAAAGCTTTTCAAAGTTCTTTCGTGAAATATGAAAGCTCTTTTCACGTGAAATAAAGAACATCTATTGCTTTCACAGGTGAAGTGCATGTGTGATGTGAAATGGATACACGGTGAATTCCAGAACATGCACGTATATTCTCATATTATATTTTAGTATAAAAGCGAATACAGACTCACCTCTAGCATTCGTGTCACTGCTTCCCCAATGGAAATGATGGGCGTTGGCATCGCAATCCATGATAATTAGGCATGTGGTTCCTATCATTTCTATGAGACTTTCATGTAATGGCATGTAAATTGATGCGAAGATGGTGGATTTTTGTGAGTTATCTTGCATTATAACAGCCGTGATATCTCCTCCGCCGTAATTAGAGAGATACATTAGATTTAGATTCTTTTTGGCAACTATACAGGTTCTTACCATGGCTCCACTGGATATGGCGAAGGTAGTATAGTTGCCATCGCTAAGGCCGGCAACCCTTTTTTTATAGAGATAACGTTCCTGTACCAAAGCGATGTCAACTTCGGATTTTTTGAGGGAAAGTAGAAGTTCAGCAGCAGCCGCATTGCAGTGATGCAGGTTGATCTGCATGATGCGAAGCGGCTGCTGCTGTCGTTCCTTTACTGTCTTTGACCTAGACGGAACCTTATACATCCTAGGCCAAAGTGCAGTTTTCCCTCGCGAGTCCGTAAGTACTCCTGCCCTTGAATGTCGACTGACACTCTTATGTCAAGGCCTTCACCCTCCGGGCTGTGGCTTACAAGTTTCCAAGAGCTTGTCTGGAGGTTGGGGTTCTTTCTACTGAGTATTGTCAGTATTCTTGATGGTTCGACCGCGGGCGGTGGTACCCGCAGACAATACCCATTTACACCCACAGTCGACAGTTGACAACCATCCCAGAGTTCACCAAGGCCATCTATTGTGTCGACAAGGAAGTTCAGAGATTCCCTGTTTTTACAGCAGATGAAGTGGGCGGCACTGCCGAATTGGGTATGCTTTGGAGGCTCCCCTTCTCCTGCGATCACGCAGCTGATTCTCAATCAGCCGCCAGTGTCCATTACTGATCCTGCCTTCTGGATCAGCTTTGTCGATGACTGCTATTCGCAGTTCATCCGGCACCATCGGTCTGTCCGATTTGTTTCTCTTCCTCATCTCGTTACTTTTAGGAGGAGATCGAGAAGTCACCTTGTGACTCAAGTTGGCCTTGGTATTGTTGGTCTTCTCGCTATCGTTCCTTTGGTAACGGGCAGAGGAGGTAGAGGGCCTTGAGTCCTGTCTCGGAATGGGTCTCTTAACCGGGTTTTTCGGTGAAGTAGGGTTAAGCACATGCCCAGTTACAGAGTCCGATGCTGGGACAGGCTTCCGGTTCTCAACTCCCCTGGAATTTGAGGCTTCTCATTCGAAGGTGGCATTAACTTAGGTGGCTGAGTCAAGCCAACATAGCTCGTGTTTTGAGCCTTGCGGGCTGTGGGAGCTTCTGTTGGCGTTGTCTCAAGCAGGATCTTATCGACTATCTTGATGAGAGACCTATGCCTATCAATATCAACATTCCTCTTTGGTAGGTGAGGGTATTTCCTCTAGAATTTACTCACCACATTGAAGTTGGTTTTTATTAATTTGCAGTCTCTCATCGAGATGGACGAAAGTTCCATGCCGACGCACTTCCTAAGATAATGCAATGACCTTCGGTAACCTCTCCTCTCTTTCGTCAGTCGACTAACGGCATTGTTTGAGGTGGTGGGAATTTTGTCGTCCAAGACTTTGGTCGCTGTTCCATCCTCCGTGGCCTGTTGTCTCTGTAGTTTCGGCTTATCGGCTCCGGCCGATATTCTGATATCCCGGGACTCCGGTAACCTCGTGTCTGCAGGTTTTGTAATTTTCGTTGAGTCGGAGGACAGCTTATCTGCAACTACATTCGCTGGAACGACTGTGTTGTTGAGTTCGTCGTCAGATAAGCTGTCCTCCTCCTCAGCGGAAACACATCTCCGATCTGGACTTGGGGCCACCATCCGCTCCAGCATGGCTAGGAGCTGTCTGCTCTGCTCAGCAAGACTGTCCTCTACGACTTTAAAATCAGGCGATTAGCAGGTTGATTAGCGTCAGAACTGGTTGTGGTCATATCATAATCCGTGGGCATTACAAGGTTGTTGTCAACTGTGGGTTTTTGTTTTGTTTTTTAATAATTTCGAATACATAAGTCACTAATTTATTGGGGGAATGGACGTCGACCATGGCATAGCCCTCCAGTACCATGGCAAGGACTTGACAACTAAGTCTATACTTCATTGAGTCGCCCAGGTTATATAAATATACATGTATCTGAAATTTAAAAATAACGAATAACGGTTGTTAAAAGAGGAACAAAACATTACTTCACATAGAACCAACTCCATTTAATTTTGCTGGGATATAAATATATACAGTATGCAAAGTTCATATTCGTACCAACTTCAAAAATTAATAAAATTGTTATTAATTCCATATTTTCTATTAAAATATGATACAATTGATGGGGAATCCTATAATGAAGAAAGATTTAAAAATAACAAAACAAATCTATAATTTATTCCGTCATTTAGCTGTAGATGGCGCCTGTGTGGTTGGCAAAGATCGTATTCGTACACCTGGAAGCACTTTATATTTGTGGTATTTAAGGATTTTTGAAGCAAAATACCACCAATTTTTGTTGTTTTCTTCTTATAGAGTGCCTTTGCTGTAGAAAAATGTAAAAATAACGATAATTTAATTAAATATTTTGCATGAATAAAAAGTCGGAGGAAAATCCAAAATACTTGAGAAAAATGTGATAGATGCGATTAACTATGGTATTTTATTCTCGAATTTTGGACGAAAACAGCTAATAGCAGTCCTCAACAGTATTTGAAGTCTCCTAGGAAAATAAATGTTGTCAGCGTTCGGAAATGTGGAAAGCGAGAGGTGGAAAGGCCCCGGCACATACGGTCCGTTGAGCGTCGCGTTACAATAACCATACGAAAACTTCAAGAACAAACTTGGCATCACTTACACATTTTTCATGTGGTTGTTGTTTTCAACGCGCAACGCGTCGCACAACGGACCGTATGTATTTGGCCCAGAAGCGAGTCGATCTTCGGTCGGGGCCGCCGCCGCTTCTCTTTTTTTAGGGTTTTAGCCGCCGCCGATTACATCGGCTAAAAATCGCCGCCGTCAACTCCACTGGAGATAGCGCGCGCCTTTATTTTTTAATCGATTTAACGGAAATAAACGCTGATTATCATTCTATTTGTCAAAATGCATTATTGCGAATAAAGTCACATACAAAACCTAAACAAGAAATTCACATTTCCAGAGTTCGTAAGGCACCTCATTCATAAAAGTTCAACATTTTTTCTTAAGTACATTTTAGAGACATGTCTATGATCGTTTTTAAATATTTACAACGACCCGTGCGGCTCATATTACGAGAGTATAATTTTTATCGGATTTAAGTACATACTGACTGAGATAATTGCCCTGTATAAATCCAACGGCCACCAACCATGGCACTTAAAAAGGCATTGCACATACGGTCCGTTGGTTGCCGCGTTACAACAACCACATGAACACTTCAAGAACAAACTTGGCATCACTTACACAGTTTTCATGTGGTTGTTGTTTTTAACGCATGGTGCGATGCACAGCGGACCGTATGTGCCGAGGCCTAAAGGGTGTCTTCGATTTGGTCCAATAAACTTAAGCTTACTAACAATTTTACTACATTAAAATTTGTTCCTTTATAAGTTTATAAAAGCAATAAATAAAATGTTTAAGGCCTGCGTACATAAGCTTGCCTGATTGTCTTGCTTTCCTGCTTCATTTCTGACATAATAAAAATAAAAGAATAAAGAAGACCGAGCAAATTTCGAACTGGGTTGCCTTTTTCTTTTTTATTCTTTTATCAGAAGCAAGCAAGGTAAGCAGGCAAGTCAGCTTATGTACTCAACCCCATGGTACAATAATTTGGAAGGTAGGCCAGGTTCGAACAAATTGTGAAAAACAAGGCCTGGGTGTATTTGCTTATTCTGTCAGAATTACCGTAACTGAATATGCAACAGGGGTGCACTCATTGATATGAGAGAAGTCTCCCTTGTCCCGTATGGGATGTTGTGGAGCAATGTTTTTGTTTTGAATATGCAACAGGTTTTACTGTTTATTTGATATTTTTGATCATTAACTAAAAACGCGAAAAATGAATGGGAAGCTAAGTTTTCTTTACAGAGTCACCTTCTGTATCTGTTCAAAAGTTTGTTTCATCACAATGTAGTAATAAATATAAACAATATATCAGGAATATTGTCAATTATTTCATATTCCATTTCAGAAAAAAAGGATAATTTTTTTCGCGCTACATCAACGATTTTTGATATGTAGGTTAAGAAAAAGATTTCTAGTACGAATCTGGTCGCGAGCCAATTTTTAGTTGTTGCGGACAAAAGTTATGGCGCTTTTATTTCGCTTTTTAAGAAAACAAATATTATAAAAACGCTAATTATTTTAATGAGCACAATTGTTACAAAAAAGTTCTCTCGAAGTGACTTCAGCGAGTAGATTGCATACTACCTGCAAAATGTTACACAGAATTCGCGGAATGTACATAAAATTGATAAATTATTGAATATAAGTCAACTTTTTTCAAAATTAAGGCCCATTTAGTGGTCATATAATTACATAAAAAATTTTTGTGGATCCAAACTTCACGGCGAATCAAATGAGATTGCAATCATACAGATTGGTGTTATAGTTTGGATGTTACAGCCAAAATAAGCACATATTTTGGCCAAAAAATCATTTTTTGTTTGAAAAAATATTTTTTTCACATGCATTATGTAGTAGAAAATATTGAAAAAAATTATAGGAATACTTCCTTCATTTTGCTTAAATCTCCCAACAAAATAGACGGATTTTGTTTTATTGACATTCATATTAAAGTTTTCCTATTAGGGAAGGTAATTGTGTTGAGCAGGATATATCTCAAACCTTCTGAAATGGAAACAGAAGTCAAATAACCCATTTTTATTTATATGCATTTTAAAATTCGTCTAAGTCGCGTAATTATCAAAATCATTTTGTCCGCATGTGATTTTCATGTACCGGAAGACCATATCTGTTAATTTGTATATATTTTTCGAAATTTAATTTGGAGGCTAAGATGTAGCATCAGCTGCATCTTAGCATTAAAATACCTATAAAATATCGCTAATTTGCGCAAAGTGCATACAATTTTTGTCCGCATCCGATTTCAATGTCCACCATGAAAATCTACATCGATATATATCTATTTCAAGGCGATCAATTAAGAACCGTGGTTGTAGCATCACACACAATTTTTTGGGATGAAATGAATACAGCTCCCTTATCAGTGAAGTTTTCAAATCTCTGTTTCCGCAAAAGCGAAAAGGCTGTATCAACTGTTTCATTGCCGTGGGAATGACACGCAGAAAACGCGATGAAATACGCGATATTATCAAAAACAATTTTAGGTGATTTTGCTATGTTGGATTTTCTCGTAACTCGCGATGTAGTAGATGGATTTTCACGGGGAATGATTTATTACATCCGGAACGTAAAAACCTAAAATGTGCACTAGAGTACGAGGTGATCGAATGACAATTGTAAATATTAGACCCGAATAATAAGATTTTTAGAAAAATATTCACACAAAATTTCGTCATTTCGATACATATTTCTGTGAAGCTGTGGAGGCTACATTCACGATATACGTATCAAAAAACTCAGAATCCTATTAAAGCCTTTTTGGAAAATCTGTTTCCGGAACGCGACTAGAAGAAAATGTCAAAAAACACTGTAAATTTGGCTTCAAAATGTCAGCACCATTTAATGGTAGAAGCAGTTCAAATTTTGAAAAGTAATACATAAGTGAGATGATCCTTATTTAGTTGGCTTCTACTTTTACTTTGACAGGAAAATCGTGAGAAGTGTGGTTTACTCACAAATCGAGAGAAAACAAAAAAAGACACGTTGGCTTCAACCCATTTTTACCCATTTTCTAACATAAATATAGCCACAGCTTCCACGCAAATTAACTTTTGAGGCCAATATTTTTTGCCACGTCCAAAAACATTTCATTTTATCCATAAACATTTAATTTGTATAATATACAATCACAAGTCGCGTGTTCTTAAACGGTAAACCTTGGCTTCAGCTATGTTAAATTTTCAAAAATATTGGTGATATGTTGTAATAAGAATTTTTATTTCGACTGAATTTTAATAGGTATAAAATATTTTGTCATATTTTTCAAAACCATACACATACATACACAATTTGTGTATGCTGATTTGAAAGAATAAGCAAACCATTAGAAAACAAGTAAGAAAGAATCAGTCGGCTTTGCCGACAGATATATACCCTCAGCCAATGTGAAGTGAAACTTTCACCTACGGACAGATCGAATGTATTTAAGGTCTCTTCAGAATTTTGTGGCCTTTTGCAACATTTGAACTTGCCGACAAAAATGTGGATTAGTAGTTAACTGCACTAAGACACAAATGTTGAACCTTTGTGGGGGAGGTACCTTTAGGGAGGACCGATATGGGCCGTTTTAGAAGTTAAATTAAATTTTGAAAAAAAAAAAACATTAGGAGATCCAAATTGTAGACCAAATTAGTTGCCCCATTCAAGTGATATCGTCCTACACGTTGTGGACCGGTATTGCCCCATGAAACTAAGTTTGGATATAATATAACGAAGACCCAATGTTGGACCAAATCGGTTGAACAGTTCGAGAGTTATTGGATTTTTGTAACCTTCCGGGCTGTTTTCCTAAGAAATATGGACATGCCCCTGAGAAAACTTTTACCGTCGTAATGGAGGAAGCGAATGCAAATCGCTTCAACAAAAATGAAAGTGAACTTATCCGAAATTGTGTGTGAGAGGTACCAGATGGAGTAGACGAATATAGTCCATATACGAACCTGATCTACATCTGGTAGATATATTAGGATGTGCAAAGTATGGATTACATCGGTCACTCCCCTTAAGAGTTATCGTGCGCACAATTTTTCCGAACATTTTTGAACTTTTGCGGGGGAGGTACCTGAAGGAGTGGACCGATATGGCTTATCTTCGAATTTAAACTATGTTTGGACACAATATTACGGAGGCCAAAATTTGAACCGAATCGGCACATCCGTTCGAGAGTTATCTTGCGCTCCATCCACTACACACGGTGTTATAGGGGCTTTTTGCATCTTTCAGGATATTTTCTCAAGAAGAATGGACTTGCCCCTGATGAAACTTGTACCGCCGTATGGTGGGCAACGAATACAAGTTGTTGCAACAAAAATCAAAGCTATTCGAGAGCAGGTCCTAATCTGAACTTATCTGAAATTTTGTGTGGGAGGTACCCGAAGGAGTGGACCGATTGAGTCCATTTTGGAATTTCATCTAAGTTTAGTAAAAATTTCACGATGTGCAACGTATGTATCAAATCGGTTACTTCCTGCAAGAGTTATCGTGCGCTCAAATTTTCCGAACATTTTCGAACTTTTGTGGGGGAGGTACCGGAAGTAGTGGATCGATATAGCCCATCTTCGAATTTAATTTAAGTTTGGACAAAATATTACGAAAGCCAAATTTTGGACCGAATCGGCAGATCCGTTCGAGAGTTATCTTGCGCTCCAACCACTAACACGGTATCATAGGGTTTTTTTGTAACTTTCAGGCCCATTTTCTCAGGAAGTATGGACTTGCCCCTAATGAAACTTACAGCGTCGTATAGAGGACAGCGAATACAACTTGCGTAAACAAAAATCAAAGCGATTCGAGACCAGGTCCTAAACTGAACTTTTCCGAAATTTTGTGTGGGAGGTACCCGAAGGAGTGGACCGATTGAGTCCATATTGGAACCTCATCTAAGTTTGGTAGAAATTGCACGATGTGCAAAGTATGGACCAAATCGGTTATTCCCTACAAGAGTTATCGTGCGCAAAAGTTTTGCGACAATTTTTGAACATTTGTGGGGGAGGTACCTGAAGGAGTGGACCTATATGGCCCATCTTCGAACTTAAATCGAATCTGGACAAAATATTTCGATACCCAAAATTTGAACCGAATCGATTGATCCGTTCGAGAGTTATCGTGCGCACCAGCCAGCCAGACAGACGGACAGACAGACGGACGGACATTGCTAGATCTACTTAAAATTGTCTGAAACGGATATCGTACAAACATACTTGGGGTCTAAAACCATTATTTCGATGAGGCACATTTTTGGTCGTATCAAAGTGTAAATACCCTCTTTAGCCTAAAGGCTGAGGGTATAAAAATCACGATATTTCCGAAACTAGAAGAGATAGAGCAAATCTGGCAAAAGTTCAAGATCATTTTTATAAAAGTCGCGATATCTCCGAGACTAGAAGAGATAGAGCAAATCTGGCAAAAATTCGAGATCATTTTTATAAAAGTCGCGATATCTCCGAAACTAGAAGAGATAGAGCAAATCTGGCAAAAATTCGAGATCATTTTCAAAAAAAATCAAGTTCAACTTAATTTTTATAAAAGTCATAATATCTCCGAAACTAGAAGAGATAGAGCAAATTTGGCAAATATTCGAGATCATTTTTATAAAAGTCACGGTATTTCCGAAACTAGAAGAGATAGAGCAAATCTGGCAAAAGTTCAAGATCATTTTTATAAAAGTAGCGATATCTCCGAAAATAGAAGAGATAGAACAAATCTGGCAAAAATTCGAGATCATTTTTATTAAAGTCGCGATATCTCCGAAACTAACAATGAAGTACTGCGAACAATGAAGTACTGCGAAGAATACACCAAGAAAAAGAGCTTATACGTACAATAAAGAAACGAAAAACAGCATATCTTGGACACATCATGCGAAACACCAAATACAAACTACTCCAAAACATCATCCGATGCAGAATAGAAGGCAGACAGTCCAGGGGAAGAAAAGAGAAGTCTTGGATTAACAATATTCAGGAATGGACCGGCATAAATGATGCCTCAACTCTACTCAGCAGGTGCAGAAATCGACAATCTTTTGCTGAAATAATAAACAACTTATAAATACATATAATCACTTAATATAATGTAATATATTTTATGTAATTGCACTGATCGCCATAAATTCGTAAAACGAATAGGCAAATAAAGAAGAAGAAGCGATATCTCCGAAAATAGAAGAGATAGAGCGAATCTGGCAAAAATTCGAGATCATTTTTATAAAAGTCGCGATATCTCCGAAACTAGAAGAGATAGGGCAAATCTGGTAAAAATTTTAGATAATTTTTATAAAAGTCGCGATAACTCTGAAACTAGAACAGATAGAGCAAATCTGGCAAAAATTCGAAATCATTTTCAAAAAAATTCAAGTTCAACTTAATTTTTATAAAAGTTGCGATATCTCCGAAAATAGAAGAGATAAAGCAAATCTGGCAAAAATTCGAGATCATTTTTATTAAAGTCGCAATATCTCCGAAACTAGAAGAGATAGTGCAAATCTGGCAAAAATTCGAGATCATTTTTATAAAAGTCGCGATATCTCCGAAAATAGAAGGGATAAAGCAAATCTGGCAAAAATTCGAGATCATTTTTATTAAAGTCGCGATATCTCCGAAAATAGAAGAGATAGAACAAATCTGGCAAAAATTCGAGATCATTTTTATTAAAGTCGCGATATCTCCGAAACTAGAAGAGATAGTGCAAATCTGGCAAAATATCGATATCATTTTTATAAAAGTCGCGATATCTCCGAAAATAGAAGAGATAAAGCAAATCTGGCAAAAATTCGAGATCATTTTTATTAAAGTCGCGATATCTCCGAAAATAGAAGAGATAGAACAAATCTGGCAAAAATTCGAGATCATTTTTATAAAAGTCGCGATATCTCCGAAAATAGAAGAGATAAAGCAAATCTGGCAAAAATTCGAGATCATTTTTATTAAAGTCGCGATATCTCCGAAACTAGAAGGGATAGAGCAAATCTTGCAAAAATTCGAGATCATTTTTATAAAAGTCGCGATATCTCCGAAACTAGAGGAGATAGAGCAAATCTGGCAAAGATTCGAGATAATTTTTATAAAAGTCGCGATATCTCCGAAAATAGAAGAGATAGAGCAATTCTGGCAAAAATTCGAGATCATTTTTATAAAAGTAGCGATATCTCCGAAAATAGAAGAGATAGAGCGAATCTGGCAAAAATTCGAGATCATTTTTATAAAAGTCGCGATATCTCCGAAACTAGAAGAGATAGGGCAAATCTGGTAAAAATTTTATATAATTTTTATAAAAGTCGCGATAACTCTGAAACTAGAACAGATAGAGCAAATCTGGCAAAAATTCGAAATCATTTTCAAAAAAATTCAAGTTCAACTTAATTTTTATAAAAGTCGCGATATCTCCGAAAATAGAAGAGATAAAGCAAATCTGGCAAAAATTCGAGATCATTTTTATTAAAGTCGCGATATCTCCGAAACTAGAAGAGATAGTGCAAATCTGGCAAAAATTCGAGATCATTTTCATAAAAGTCGCGATATCTCCGAAAATAGAAGGGATAAAGCAAATCTGGCAAAAATTCGAGATCATTTTTATTAAAGTCGCGATATCTCCGAAAATAGAAGAGATAGAACAAATCTGGCAAAAATTCGAGATCATTTTTATTAAAGTCGCGATATCTCCGAAACTAGAAGAGATAGTGCAAATCTGGCAAAATATCGAGATCATTTTTATAAAAGTCGCGATATCTCCGAAAATAGAAGAGATAAAGCAAATCTGGCAAAAATTCGAGATCATTTTTATTAAAGTCGCGATATCTCCGAAAATAGAAGAGATAGAACAAATCTGGCAAAAATTCGAGATCATTTTTATAAAAGTCGCGATATCTCCGAAAATAGAAGAGATAGAGCAAATCTGGCAAAAATTCGAGATCATTTTTATAAAAGTCGCGATATCTCCGAAAATAGAAGAGATAAAGCAAATCTGGCAAAAATTCGAGATCATTTTTATTAAAGTCGCGATATCTCCGAAACTAGAAGGGATAGAGCAAATCTTGCAAAAATTCGAGATCATTTTTATAAAAGTCGCGATATCTCCGAAAATAGAAGAGATAAAGCAAATCTGGCAAAAATTCGAGATCATTTTTATAAAAGTCGCGATATCTCCGAAACTAGAAGAGATAGAGCAAATCTGGCAAAGATTCGAGATAATTTTTATAAAAGTCGCGATATCTCCGAAACTAGAAGAGATAGAGCAAATCTGGAAAAAAATCGAGATAATTTTTATAAAAGTCGCGATATCTCCGAAACTAGAAGAGATAGAGCAAATCTGGAAAAAAATCGAGATAATTTTTATAAAAGTCGCGATATCTCCGAAACTAGAAGAGATAGAGCAAATCTGGCAAAAATTCGAAATCATTTTCAAAAAAATTCAAGTTCTACTTAATTTTTATAAAAGTCGCGATATCTCCGAAACTAGAAGAGATAGAGCAAATCTGGAAAAAAATCGAGATCATTTTTATAAAAGTCGCGATATGTCCGAAACTAGAAGAGATAGAGCAAATCTGGCAAAAATTCGAGATCATATTTATAAAAGTCGCGATATATCCAAAACTAGAAGAGAAGAGCAAATCTGGCAAAAATTCGAGATCATTTTTATATCTGGCAAAAATTCGAGATCATTTTTATAAAAAAATTCAAGTTCAACTTAATTTTTATAAAAGTCGCGATATCTTCGAAACCAGAAGAGATAGAGCAAATCTGGCAAAAATTCGAGATCATTTCTATAAAAGTCGTGATATCTCCGAAACTAGAAGAGAAGAGCAAATCTGGCAAAAATTCGAGATCATTTTTATAAAAGTCGCGATATCTCCGAAACTAGAAAAGATAAAGCAAATCTGGCAAAAATTCGAGATCATATTTATAAAAGTCGCGATATCTCCGAAACTAGAAGAGAAGAGCAAATCTGGCAAAGGTTCGAGATCATTTTTATATCTGGCAAAAATTCGAGATCATTTTTATAAAAAAATTCAAGTTCAACTTAATTTTTATAAAAGTCGCGATATCTTCGAAACCAGAAGAGATAGAGCAAATCTGGCAAAAATTCGAGATCATTTTTATAAAAGTCGTGATATCTCCGAAACTAGAAGAGAAGAGCAAATCTGGCAAAAATTCGAGATCATTTTTATATCTGGCAAAAATTCGAGATCATTTTTATAAAAAAATTCAAGTTCAACTTAATTTTTATAAAAGTCGCGATATCTTCGAAACCAGAAGAGATAGAGCAAATCTGGCAAAAATTCGAGATCATTTTTATAACAAATTTAAGTTCAACTTAATTTTTATAAAAGTCGCGATATCTCCGAAACTAGAAGAGATAGAGCAAATCTGGCAAAAATTCGAGATCAGTTTTTTAAAAGTCGCGATATCTCCGAAACTAGAAGCAAATCTGGAAAAAAATCGAGATCATTTTTATAAAAGTCGCGATATGTCCGAAACTAGAAGAGATAGAGCAAATCTGGCAAAAATTCGAGATCATATTTATAAAAGTCGCGATATCTCCGAAACTAGAAGAGAAGAGCAAATCTGGCAAAAATTCGAGATCATTTTTATATCTGGCAAAAATTCGAGATCATTTTTATAAAAAAATTCAAGTTCAACTTAATTTTTATAAAAGTCGCGATATCTTCGAAACCAGAAGAGATAGAGAAAATCTCGCCAAAATTCGAGATCATTTTTATAAAAGTCGCGGTATCTCCGAAACTAGAAGAGATAGAGCAAATCTGGCAAAAAATCGAGATCATTTTTATAAAAAATTTAAGTTCAACTTAATTTTTTTAAAAGTCGCGATATCTCCGAAACTAGAAGAGATAGAGAAAATCTGGCAAAAATTCGGGATCATTTTTATAAAAATCTCCGAAACTAGAAGAGATAGAGCAAATCTGGCAAAAATTCGATATCATTTTTATAAAAAATTCAAGTTCAACTTCATTTTTATAAAAGTGGCGATATCTCCGTAACTAGAGGAGATAGAGCAAATCTGGCAAAGATTCGAGATAATTTTTATAAAAGTCGCGATATCTCCGAAACTAGAAGAGATAGAGCAAATCTGGCAATAATTCGAGATCATTTTTATAAAAGTCGCGATATCTCCGAAACTAGAAGAGATAGAGCAAATCTGGAAAAAAATCGAGATAATTTTTATAAAAGTCGCGATATCTCCGAAACTAGAAGAGATAGAGCAAATCTGGCAAAAATTCGAAATCATTTTCAAAAAAATTCAAGTTCAACTTAATTTTTATAAAAGTCGCGATATCTCCGAAACTAGAAGAGATAGAGCAAATCTGGAAAAAAATCGAGATCATTTTTATAAAAGTCGCGATATGTCCGAAACTAGAAGAGATAGAGCAAATCTGGCAAAAATTCGAGATCATTTTTATATCTGGCAAAAATTCGAGATCATTTTTATAAAAAAATTCAAGTTCAACTTAATTTTTATAAAAGTCGCGATATCTTCGAAACCAGAAGAGATAGAGCAAATCTGGCAAAAATTCGAGATCATTTCTATAAAAGTCGTGATATCTCCGAAACTAGAAGAGAAGAGCAAATCTGGCAAAAATTCGAGATCATTTTTATAAAAGTCGCGATATCTCCGAAACTAGAAAAGATAAAGCAAATCTGGCAAAAATTCGAGATCATATTTATAAAAGTCGCGATATCTCCGAAACTAGAAGAGAAGAGCAAATCTGGCAAAAGTTCGAGATCATTTTTATATCTGGCAAAAATTCGAGATCATTTTTATAAAAAAATTCAAGTTCAACTTAATTTTTATAAAAGTCGCGATATCTTCGAAACCAGAAGAGATAGAGCAAATCTGGCAAAAATTCGAGATCATTTTTATAAAAGTCGTGATATCTCCGAAACTAGAAGAGAAGAGCAAATCTGGCAAAAATTCGAGATCATTTTTATATCTGGCAAAAATTCGAGATCATTTTTATAAAAAAATTCAAGTTCAACTTAATTTTTATAAAAGTCGCGATATCTTCGAAACCAGAAGAGATAGAGCAAATCTGGCAAAAATTCGAGATCATTTTTATAACAAATTTAAGTTCAACTTAATTTTTATAAAAGTCGCGATATCTCCGAAACTAGAAGAGATAGAGCAAATCTGGCAAAAATTCGAGATCAGTTTTTTAAAAGTCGCGATATCTCCGAAACTAGAAGCAAATCTGGAAAAAAATCGAGATCATTTTTATAAAAGTCGCGATATGTCCGAAACTAGAAGAGATAGAGCAAATCTGGCAAAAATTCGAGATCATATTTATAAAAGTCGCGATATCTCCGAAACTAGAAGAGAAGAGCAAATCTGGCAAAAATTCGAGATCATTTTTATATCTGGCAAAAATTCGAGATCATTTTTATAAAAAAATTCAAGTTCAACTTAATTTTTATAAAAGTCGCGATATCTTCGAAACCAGAAGAGATAGAGAAAATCTCGCCAAAATTCGAGATCATTTTTATAAAAGTCGCGGTATCTCCGAAACTAGAAGAGATAGAGCAAATCTGGCAAAAAATCGAGATCATTTTTATAAAAAATTTAAGTTCAACTTAATTTTTTTAAAAGTCGCGATATCTCCGAAACTAGAAGAGATAGAGAAAATCTGGCAAAAATTCGGGATCATTTTTATAAAAATCTCCGAAACTAGAAGAGATAGAGCAAATCTGGCAAAAATTCGATATCATTTTTATAAAAAATTCAAGTTCAACTTCATTTTTATAAAAGTGGCGATATCTCCGAAACTACAAGAGATAGAGCAAATCTGGCAAAAATTCGAGATCATGTTTATAAAAAACTCAAGTTCAACTTCATTTTTATAAAAGCCGCGATATCTTCTAAACTAGAAGAGATAGAGCAAATCTGGCAAAAATTCGAGATCATTTTTATAAACGTCGCGATATCTCCGAAACTAGGAGAGAGCGCAAATCTGGCAAAAATTCGAGATCGTTTTTATAAAAAATGCAAGTTCAAATTCATTTTTATAAAAGTCGCGATATCTCCGAAACTAGAAGAGATAGAGCAAATCTCGTCAAAATTCGAGATCATTTTTATAAAAGTCACGATATTTATAAAATCTTGCAAAAATTCAAGTTCAACTTAATATTCATAAAAGTCGCGATATCTCCGAAACTAGAAGAGATAGAGCAAATCTGGAAAAAATTCGAGTTCATTTTTATAAAAGTCGCGATATCCCCGAAACTAGAAGAGATAGTGCAAATCTGGCAAATATTCGAGATCATTTTTATAAAAAATTTAACTTCAACTTAATTTTTATAAAAGTCACGATATCTCCGAAACTAGAAGAGATAGAGCAAATCCATTTGTGAAATGTTGTAATGCCATTAATTAATTAATTGCGTGTGTGCGTTGCGTAATTCAAAACGAAATTAATAGTACGTTTATATATAACCGGATCTAATAAACACACTGGGTTTCAAATGTCAATTCCTTTGATTATATTTTAAATAAATCATATAGAAGGTTAACCCTGCAAAACGCTGTAATATAAACGAGCTATAATATTCATTGAAATATGTATATGTATTTTGCTTTGAATAAATTTATTTATGCTTAGTCCCAATTTACATTAGGCGAGTTTACTTGCGGCAATTGTCAGTTTGTAGGTGAGAGAGGGTGCTGAGAGGCAAAGGGTTACCATATGCCTCACCTCTCTCTCCTACAAAATGACAATTGCCGCAAGTAAACTCGCCCAATGTAAATTGGGACTTAAGCAACGCGCACACGCAATAATTTAGGTAGACGTAGACGTCTTTCATGAGTGACATATAAACATTTTGTTTTGTTTACGTTTTATGTCATGTTCACACGAGCGTTTCAATTACGTTGTTCGTCTGTCGAACGACGTACACGAATTAACCCGTTTCCACGACCCCATTCGTAATTAACAGAAACATAAACAAAATTTCCTTCATTTTTGTTTCGTTGTTTTCACGAAAATTTGAACCGAAACACACAAAAAAATATACATTAAATGGATTTCTGTAATTAGGACGAGAAGATCTATTTCATATTTTTCTGCCAACTGGTAGAATAATCAGCTTGTTCCAAGTTGTCTGTTAACTCATTTTGTTTACAGTTCGTCATGAGAACTTGCAAGTTTTTGCTGGAGAAATTTCTTCTAGCAAGAACTTGCACGTAACCGGACACACTAATCCAATAACACTTTGTCAAAATTATGTACAGTACCCAGCAAACATATTCATTATCCCCCTATTATCCCATTACTCCATAAATGGTCATAAAATAACTAGTTATTCAGTGCGACATGTCCTTGTTAAAATAATGGGTTAGTAGAGGGTTTTATAATCAGTATTTTTGCTAGGTATGAGTCTAGTCGAAAAAAACCTTCCAATAACAAAAAAGTTTATCATAATATCGGTCGTATCTCCCACAGAAATAGTGCAACTCCCAACTAGTAAGCTCGCTGACGATTAGACAACGACAACTTTCTTTAATTCCCTGATGATGATTGGAGATTCCAATCGAAATATTGGAAATAAAACAAATTATTAAAAATCATAACATCGATTTTTATTTGTAAAAAGCCTATAGCCAAACAATACGTCAAACACAAAATATAATTGCTATGCAATTAGTTGGTGTAGCCTTTGTCTGGTCCACACTAGAGTATTTTCACTGAAATTTTTGCGTTTTTTTGGGAAAAACACATACTTTTAAGAAACTTGTGTTCACGGTTTTATGTGTCCGTAAATTTTGCTTTGTTGCAATATTCGTATGAACCAAACAGTCCGTTTTCTTTTACATTTTCTTTTGCTTTCATGTCAAAATGTCAGTGAAATTACACTTATTGTGGGTTGGGACTTAGTATTTTTTCCGAACTTACTTTCATTGAAGTTATAAAACTTTTAACTTTAAGCCCAAGTTATGCAGCTTTCCTATTTTACTCTAATTTCCGATGTAAAGGATCAAACTTCTGACGTTTTGGATGTACTGACCGAAAATACTACTGCGATTAAAAATAATTTAAAAAATTTTTCGCTAAAATATTCCAATTCTTTTCCTATAAAAGTCAATAGAAGAATTTACTTACATTGAAAACAGCATCGACCAAAGAAGCGAAAAAGAATATGTATGTTTGTGTTTATACACTAATTTACGAAATGTTTACTATAATACAATATTTATGTATTTCAGATTGCGTCTGTAAGATCAATATGCGGATCCAGAGGCATTAGAAAATCCATTACCGATTTAGTTGTCCCAGAAGTATTAAATAGGTTTAATATCGATGGCACGCACACAAAAATGAGACTGTTAAATTTCCCCAAGATTGTGTCTATTTTTTTTTTAATAATATTTGTGTCTAATGCGTCATTTGTTCAAAAAACTGACATTTTTAATCTAATTTTTTTTAATTTTAGCGTGTTTATATGTCGACGGAAATACGGAAAAATCTTTTAAAGAGCAACTTCGACATGGACTAAAGCTGGCAAAAAAAATAGAACTTCCAAAGACAAAAATAAAACCAAAAATACCAAAGAAAACGAAGCGGACGAATTTTTTTTAAATTACATATAAAATATTATATTTTCTTCCAAAAACTTTATTTGATGTTAACATAGTTGATGTTATAGACTTTAATTTAAGTCCCGGTCCACACTAGGGTGATTTCATTGAAAAAATTGCATGAGATTATGCGTCTCTAGATCGATTTCCATAGTAGAGTAGAATCATAAAATAGCTGTAGTGGGGAATTCGATTTAAGAACGCCTAATTTCAGGAAATTTTTTAATGAAATTCACGCTAGTGTGGGCCGGGACTAATGATCACAGATCTTGTTATTATCAGCCCAATCATGAATATTCTTGCGGAATACAACTCTCGCGGAATAGATTTTTCTCGAGAGAACATTCCTCCTATCATGAATAATGATGATCATAATGAAAGAAAAATAATCTTTGAATTTGGCAGCACTGAAGGGTCTTTTTCATACCGTGTGTGCCCTAATTGTTGTGAAAACAAAGAGAAAATTTTAAGTGTTTGTGTTTTTAGGCAAAATCAACAAATTTAATCAAATAAATTACACTTTTATACATCAAAGACATTCAGAAGATGTTACTAATTATTGCTCTGTTCCTTTACGTGCAAGAATCTTCAAGTTTTACAACTTTTTACTCGAAAAGCGTTCCTTTACTTCAGACACCATACAATTCATATGGAAGCAGATTACAACTTTTGCTACTTTTGCCGGTTTTACCATTTTCAAAAGTAAAGGAACAGACCATATGAAAAACATCAGATGTGGTTGGAAATTTCTAAGAAGACAGTGCAATTGACTCCATTGTGCAATGGAACTGCCACTTCATGAATGTGTTAGAAACAAGTGTTTTTAATTAAATAATGGCAAAAATTGAAAAAAAAAATACGAATTCTGAAATAAAAATAATTGAAAATATGCTTTTATCCAGTGTTTTTTCAATAATTGTTGTGCAACAATTTTGTATGTCCAAAATTCTCTCATCCCATTTGATCGGTACAAAAAGTGGAGATTGACTGAGTATGCAAATTATGGAAAATCTATCGAAATATTGGCGAAACTGTAGGGAGAACATATTAGTCTATACATGGAGTGATAATTAACTATAAACAAGCCTGAATTTTGAAGTCAAAGCCCAGATCTGGACGGTCAAAGCTCAGTTTTGGACGTTCAAAAATATTATCAGAACGGGAGGAGCGTAACATAAGTAATATAGTTAAAACAAACAGTCCGATAATTACTTCGAAAATTGTTGAAAATGTGATAATGGCATCCAAAAAAAGTATTTGTGCACAAACCGCCAGAAAAATACTGCATAAAGCTGGATATCACGGTATAGTCACACGGCGAAAGCCGTACATATCACTAGTGAACAGGCATAAGCTTATTGAATTTGCTAATGAATACATAAACAAGCCTCCAGTATTTCGGAATCTAGTCATATTTTCGGACGAAAGCATGTTCTGTATGTTTGCAATGAAAGGACTTCAAACTGTTTGGAGAAAGCTCGAACAGCGCTTGAAAAACAAAATCTTTTTTTACACTGTAAAAAATGGCGAGGGTGCTGTTTTGGTTTGGGGTGTGTAGCAGCTTCTGGAGTGGGCCAACTTGTATTTATTGAATCGACAATGGACAAGTATGGTTACCTAAACATCATGAAGCCCAATTTGAGCAAAAATGCAGAAGAACTTGGCTTAGCTACGAAATTTTGGTTGCAACAACATTACGTTTCAAAGCATACTGCTGAGATTGTGAGGTTTTGGCTCCTATATAATGCCCAGATCTGGGTTTTGACGTAAAAATTCCGGCTTGTTTATAGTTAATTATCACTCTATGTATAGACTAATATGTTCTACCTACAGTTTCGCCAATATTTCGATAGATTTTTTCATAATTTACCTAGAATTTTCCTTTTATCGATGCCAATTTCGTTGCCATTGTTTTCCATTCTTGAAATTTTTTTGTCATGAATTTTACTTAAATACAGCATTTTCCAAAGAACACGTGAAGATGACATGCCAAAGGATTGGTGAAAATGACATGCCAAAGGGTTGGTTAAAATGACATGTCAAAGCATTGGTTGAAATGACATGTCAAAGCATTGGTGAAAATGACGTGTCTAAGCATTGGTTAAAATGGCATGTCAAAGCATGGGTGAAAATGACATGTCAAAGCATTGGTCAAAATGAGGTGTCAATGCATTGGTTAAAATGACATGTTTAGGACCCAAAAAAGAACGTCATCTTTGGGGGTCACGGTCATATAAAATTCATGAGTGAAAATGACAAAAAGATGACATGCCAGATCACTTGCACCCATGATTCAACACATGATTTGTCATCGAAGATTTTACTGGGAGCTGATCTCCATACCAGTTGTCAAAATGCCTTATTGTGAATAAAATCACATACAAAATGTAACCAAGCAATTCACAGCAATGCATTATTGTAAGCAAATTTGACGTTTTGCATGATTTGATGTAACACCTTTTTATCCCACCAAGGTTTCAATCTGTGAAATTTGTTGTTATTGTGAATAAATTGTTTGAAAACGTAAACAAAGATTTTGACATCTTCACGAATTTTCGGCCAAAATAGAGTTGTTGCTGTGCTTCTCACGTGACCTGGCAAATATATCTTGGCCATCCTCTTGGTTTTAATCTGTCAAAATGTTTATTAATGTGAATTAATTGTATGAAAACGTAAACAAACACTTTGACAGCTTGAAGACTTTTTTTATGTTCTTAGCTTCGTTCCAGAACTAAAGAGTTTTTACACATTTAAAACATTTTGCACATTTTTCCCAAAATGCTTTCCCGTACACCAAAAAAGTTGCAAAATGTTCACTTCTCTTTCAACAAAAATGGCGCTGAATAGCTTTATCTTTAGAAACTTTTACACGACAAAATTGGGTGAGCAAAAATGTGCAACATGTTTGCCGGCTTCTGATTGGTTGATTCGCCGCCTTTGACATTTGTTAAGGTAGAAAGCTTCGTTCCCGTACTTTTTAATAGTAAAACTCGTAAAAGAGAGAATTGCAAAAAAATTGTTCTCACACAAAAGTTTTTTGAAATAGTTCGGGAACGAAAAAATGTAAAATACGTCAAAAAAATGGAACAAATGTCAAATGTCAATCAGACGCCGGCAACCATGTTACTTTTTTTTACACGCTCAAATGTCGAGTAAAAAGTTTTTGAAGAGAGCGTAATTCAGCGACATTTTTGTTTAAAGAGAAGTCAACATTTTACAACTTTTTTGTGTTCGGGAACGGGTTTTCGGGTAAAATGTGTAAAAGTCGTAAAAATTGCAAAAACTTTTTAGTTCTGGAACAAAGCTACAATGAAATGCGCCGCTTTTTCACGCTCAGTTTCACGTAAAAGACTAAAGCTGAAAACAGATACAACGTTTGATTAAAGTTTTGCGTTGGGCGTCGAGAAAAAAACAACAACAACAGGGTGACGACGACACCAAAGTCCAGCGTTTATCTGTTTGTCGGCATATATTTCAAATGAATTTGAATTTTTCGGCATCATGCCCAACAGTGTAAAAACGGCCAAAACGACACAAAACTTTAACCAAACGTTGTATGTGGTTTCAGCTTATAGGCCAGGTACTACCTAATTCAAATGAATTAGGCAGCATTTGAATTAGGCAGTACTTGGCCTTTAATCTTTTACATGAATCTGAGCGTGAAAAAAGCGGCGTATTTCATTCTGTTCACACCTTTATAGTTTTTCGACGTTTCTGCCATTTTTCCGTTCCCGTACATTTTTTAAAAATGTTTATGTGGAACTCATTTTCGACAGTTTGCTCTTTTGACACTTTTTCATTAAAAAAGTACTGGAACGAAACTCTTGTATTAGATAAACGCATATTACATGTGCATTTAAAACATGTGTTTTGCGAATTTTCCTTATTTATTTGACAGATGTTCTATGAATTCAATCTTATGCTTGGTTTACCTTTACGAAATCCACTCGATTTAAACTGTCAATTCCTTTGCGTATACGTCAAATGAAAACCCATTCGAAATTCTTTGAATTTCATTTGACGTTTAAGCAATATAATTGACAGTTGAAATCGGGTGGATTTCGTAAATGTAAACTTACTATTAAGTGAAATTGACAACTTAAGCTGTAAACAGATACAACGTTTGGGTAAAGTTTTGTGTCGTTTTGGCCGTTTTTACACTGTGGGGCATGATGCCGAAAAATTCAAATTCATTTGAAATATATGCCGGCAAACAGATAAACGCTGGACTTTGGCATCGTCGTCGCCCTGTTGTTGTTGTTTTTTTCTCGACGCCCAACGCAAAACTTTAATCAAACGTTGTATCTGTTTTCAGCTTTAAATGAAACATGTTTTATAAAGCATGTTATGTCCAATTTACATTAGCAACTTTTTCGTCATTTAGAGCTGTTTAGTCATTTATTTGCTAAAACAGGCAACATTTTGCGTCATTTACCATACAAAAATAAATAACGATAGCTACGCCATTTATTCTAAACAACGCACGAAAACACCATACTATTATGCGCAACCCTGCTTTTTCGTCATAAACTACCAAAAAATGCAACTGTTTTAAGCTGTAAACAGATACAACGTTTGATTAAAGTTTTGTGTCGTTTTGGCCGTTTTTACACTGTTGGGCATGATGCCCAAAAATTCAAATTCATTTGAAATATATGCCGACAAACAGATAAACGCTGGACTTTGGTGTCGTCGTCGCCCTGTTGTTGTTGTTTTTTTATCGATGCCCAACGCAAAACTTTAATCAAACGTTGTATCTGTTTACAGCTTTATGATGTCTTTGTTTGTTTGTGTTGTAGAAAAACAAAAATACTCAAACGATGACAAAAGTGAAAATAAATGATTAAACAACTTGCAAAAATTATGTTTTTTTGTTTTTGGAATTAATTTAAGTTATTTGATACACATTTGTGTTGAAATTCCTATTTTTCTAAATAAATATATTGTGTGCGTGTGTTTGTGTTATTGTATATGTGTGTATGCGCGATTGTGTGCGTAAGCAAATGAGGCAAAAAAAACAGATGTAAATGCACTTCATTTGATTCTAGGATTTTGTAAAACGAAATCATTTAATGTGCATATGTAAATTGGACTTTAGATATACAGCCATTTTACGTGACCTGTTAAATAGGTCATGCTCTATAACTTTTGCATCTGGCAACTCAGACACTCCCTTATAAAACCACCCTAACTACGAGTTGTGATGCGTTTTTAATGGTAAAAAGTACAAAACTATTTGAGGTACTAAATGAAAGACCTGCCAATAAACAATTTAACAAATGAAAACAATGATCAAATAAGTATATTATTTTACTTTTTTAAATAGTTAATATTGCTAAAGTATAAAGGAAACAAACGGTAACAACATAATTGAAGAAGATTCTTATTGGTAAAGGAACAGATATCATATACATAAGATTGACAAAAATGTAATGTACCCATCACAAAAAGGTACACATTTACTATCTCTTATCATCACTAGAAATAGAGCCAAATAAAAACGGTTGATGTTCTTGTTCTTCAGTATGATAATTAAAAACCGTCAAGGGAGGACAGGTCGTTTAGTCGTCGCGAAAATAAGAAGAAAATGCAGTTTGTTGAATTGATGAATTGAAAAACTGCGGACAAATAGTAAATAAAGTATGTGTAAAGTATAAAATATTTAAAGTAAAACATAGCCGCCGAACAATTCTGTTGCAATTAATCAACAAATTAATTATTACAAATTGGACAGATGTGAATAATGAATTGAATACACGACAACGTCAATTGAAATATGCATCCAGAATAAAAAATGAAGTGTCCAAGTGTCCTCCTCCACACCACCCCTCACCCCTCTAAAAAGAGTGTTTAAACAAAAAATGGTACAAGTTATTAAATTGTGTGTAATGAAAAGCAATTTACAAGACGGCATAACAAAATGTCCTTAAAGTCCTTCAGTGCGCATTCACTTTCTTCAAGAATAGAAATCAATTTCAATAAACAAAACAATTTTCACGTTCTTTGTTTTACGCTGTTTTTTGTTTTTCTTTTCTTTTTTTTCTTAATATTGAGGCATTTTTGCATGTGCAAAAAAACCAAGAGAGGAACTGAATTCAATGTTGCGAATGTGTCGTGAAACATGTTTACAAAACCAATTTCTGAAATTTTGTTGCCATATCTAAGAAAACTATTTTAGGTGGCTTTAATTTTCGCTAAACTTAAGCGGCGTTTGCATTAGAACATTTTGTTGGGTTATATTAATGGTAGAACAAACAAGGTAAAGTAAATACTACAACAAATACAACTCAACAACCACATAGAAATTTGTCTTTGTTTGTAATGTTAGGGGTAGTTTACACTATATGTAAATGTCATATGACATGAAATTTTCCATCTTTATATATTCGCTAATATGTGCGATATTGGAAATTTTCCTTACGCCATTTACTATGTGGGCCCACACCAGCAAAAATTTAAAAAACTACGTCTCCACATTGCCTCCGTGGGTAGATATGGAATGGTTTTTTGTTCGTGTCATATGACATTGATAGATAGTGTAAACTACCTCTTAGTGTCATCGGTATATGTAAACAAGGAACTATCTATATATTATTGGAATTTAAAAAAAAAACTAATTTTTTTACTATTGATTGAATATTTTGAAAAACATGAATGAAAATTTGTTCAGTTTTCAATTTGCATGTTTTCATATCATTCCACTAAATGGATAATTTCTCGGAGATATTAGAATTCTTGCAAAAATGTTTGGGATTGCTGGAAAATGATTGAAAAAGGAGAAGGTGTTTGCATCTTTTGTTTTTAGCAACCAAAAAAGCTCATGTTTATTAGGGCGTTAGTTTTTTTCGCATAAGTCGAGTTTAGGGTCCGGTCCCGGATCTTGATGATATATATTCAATTTCAATTTATTTACATTCAATACAATATTCCACAAATAGCCCCTGGAGTCCTGAGTACAACGATAAGTCCATACTTCCTCCAACAGAAACTGTCGACAATGGTTCAGGTTTAGGTATAGCCCTCCTATAACCGTACCTCCCGATTTTCAGGGTTAAAACTAAATTTTTTTACCGAAGAAGCAGTCACAATACTACTCCACCAACAACTGTCGACATAGGACAACGTTTACGTATAGCCCCCCATATAAGGGTACGTCCCGATTTTCGGTGTTTTGATAGGGGCCTTTAAATTTCTGAAAATACCAAGGCGATATGGGTATCATTATAAAGCTCTGGAGATTTCGACTGAATCTTGAGGGTGTTGGAACAACTTTCCATTTTTAAAGGGAAAATTTAACCCACGTAGCCGGTGTTGGACCCTGTCCATAGGTGAAAGTCTTAAACTCCCGGCGAAAAGCAGGCCACGCATTTAAATTTCTAAAGAAAATTTATGGGTATGAGAAATGTATTTGATGATTGTGGAACTTTGAAGGCCAATACCTCAGAAAGTATGGGCTTGTGCCCAAGGGCTATCTGTGGTATATATATAGTCAAGATCCGGGACAGGGCCCTAAACTCGACACGTTCCGTTTTTATTTTCAAATTTAGCAGAATTCCACACATATTAACAAATGTTTTCCCGCCTCCCTAAGCGGTATTTTAGTATGCAGCACGTCGTTCAGACTTGGAGGAGCTTATATGCCATTAATATGAAGAAGACTTTATGGGAAATAGTTTTTTTCTAAATGATATATTTTTTCATCAAAATATAGGTATATGTATATCCCTATGTAATATCCCTAATAATAGAAATAAAAATATAAATGCTCTGTTCCAGAAACTGCAAGAAGCTACTATTTTTTACTACGATAACATTTTTTTCTTTATGTTATCGAAAAAAAATAGTAAAAATTAGTAGATTCTTGCAGTACTGGAACAGACCAAATATGTCGTACGGAATTTGACACTAACATTACAGTCCAGTTCAATCAGCTGGGTATTTCTCTTACCTAATATTGTTCTACCATGGGTTATATGATGTATACTATGTTTTTTTTATAAATATCAAATCCATTGCGCATACGTCAAATAAATCCTCATAAAGAGGTTTAACTCGCCAAAAATCTCTAGTGAGTATGGCGTTTATGAGGATTTATTTGAGGTTTGCGCTATGGAATTGACGTTTGAAATCCAGTGGGTTTATTAAATCCGGCTAAATGTAAACCGGGTATTAGTTTAAATTCGATGATGGACCTTCTCCATCTACTCCTTCCTGTACTTCCCCGCAAAAGACCAACTTTTTTCGCACAAAAGCAGTTTAAGGAGTTTTCTTGGATCGTTTTGATTATTGCATACGAGTAGTCCTCTGATATTACAACTGTACATTTTTTTCGGGTGCAGGTTAATATATCCTGAGACAATGGCCCAAAATTAAAAAAAAAAACCCTGTCGGCACGTACTAAAATGACTGATGGACACAATTTCTTACCTATTTGGGCAAAAGGCGGATTTACGGCTTATTCCTAGTTTAACTATATCTGTCGTATAAATCTGATATTTTTACCATAGAGAAATCTCGATGTCCTAATTACGAAAATTTAAAATTTGGGAGTTATAGGAAATAACTGTGTTTTTACTATATTCTAGTAAAGAAAAAAACTTATAATTTTAAGGAAAATTAAAAAACTTACAATTTTAATTATTATCTCGTTGGAGTCGAGTTTAATGATTGAAGATTTTTTGCAAGTGAGAAAGGAAAGCCGAAGATTCTAACCCACACAACCTCCATTATATGGCGTGGTTTCGCTGTTGGTAGCAGCTCATCAGACATATCGGTTGTGGAGTGGCTTCTCTGCCATCGAATTTTTAATTTTTCACATGTAATGTGTTTTTACAGTGTTTTATTTTATTCGGAAGTTACGAGTTTGGTTCAGAACCAAACACCCCGTGAAAATACCCTAACCTCTTTCGAAATTGAGCCAAAATTTAGTTTTTTGTCCATTTCAACCGCAGTTTTGGCCAAACGAAATTATAACATTGACTCAAAATCGCCATAAACCAATTTAACCGGTCCTGGTATCCTCTTAAAATCGTTCTGATGTTATGAATAACGTAATAATAACGTTGTTACAATCCTACCTTCATAAATCATTTTCATTATTTACTCAAATTCTTTCTTTTTCTTTCCATAGTCGTGTTACTCAAGAAATAAATAACAATTTGGTAGCAACAACGGAACAAAACAAAATCAATAAGACGTGCTACATTCGATTGTGGCAACATTCCACATTGGCAACATTTGGCTCACGCACGTACTTGTGGGTATCGTTTTTAAGCTCCCCTCCACACGCCAGAAGGCCGCCTTTGACAATAAGAAAACGTGCAAAAGACACTTCTCCAATATATTTACAAGATGACATCGTACCTTGAGCTGCTCGGTCTGGTTGTGCTACTAATGCTACCTTTTCTCTACGAGTCGAGTCACATTTTTCGGTATTATTTTAAATTTCTCATCTACTATGGCATTGTATCGCTCAATTCAATTATCCTGATACCGGCCTTTCTGTTTCGTCCATGCGATGTTCGCAATTTGCTGTAAGTATTCCATGACAATGTGTTAATTGAAATGTGCCACACTATTTACAATTTATTTTAGTTTAATATTTATAATTTACATCAAGTGTGAGAAAATCAATAACAGTTGACCATGTTCCCAGATGTCTGTCCGCAATGCTCACAGACGTTATAAACAAGGCTGTTCATTTTGTTACCACAATAAACTATTATTTTTGCAAACAAGGGGAGAAAATAGACATTAGTTCGTTAAACAAAAGTCGTGGAATTGATAAAAAGAGAGAAAAATAGAGGGAGGCATTATTGACATTAATAAAAAAAAAAATAAAAAAAACAAACGAACGAACTAAGGAATGAAGACATTCACAATGCAAAAATTATAATAACATTTCTGGCTACAAGGAATAAATCTAGGTAAACCCTTTTTGAAAGTTCAAAAAAATATTACACATGTTTGGACGCTCTAGTCGACTATATTCTTAGCCACGCCACCTAACAAAACATATTTTATTTCACTTTGTACCAACAAAAGTATTTAGATTTAATAGTTACTTTAAAAAGTTATTATTCAAAATAAACTGCTAATGGTCAAATACGTTTATGTGGATTTTGAAATTTGTCCCCAATTACAAGGTATTTACACATAAACTGTCAATTTAATAACTACATTTATTAGCATACAGAGTGACAGGTTTTTATTGCGTAGATAAATGGATAATTAACCTTTTTACTAAAGCAATAAAATATATTGTAATAGGGACATTTGAAATTTTTGTACTCTGAACGAATAGACTTTGTGAAGTGTATTTATTTTTATATATATATATATATATTTTTTTTTATTTCTTTGTAACCAATCCTCAACAGAAACATGAAGCCTAGCTTAAATTTAAATACATATTAAAAAGATTTGACATTATAATTATATTTATTAGTAACGGAACAAAATCCATTGACATTAACTTGTTGTAAATACAAAGTTTACTAAACATTTAATTGCTATTTATATAAAAGATTTAAATATCCATTTTTATTTAAGATTTACATACACAACCGGACAAACTATCTTCTAAGTCAATGTTGAGGGTCTAGGGTGTGTTTCTATTACATATTTACATTTATTGGAAAAGAAATCCATATTTGTGATGGTCGTTTGTCAAAAAGAAACGTGATTTATGATTTACGATAATTAAAATCCCATTTATTTCATAGTAAATTATTAACATGACAAAAAATAAAATACATATGTGTATAAGCGTGGTTCCAACAACATGCCTCTAAAAATATGATATTGTATTTTGTTAATTGCTGTATGTTTTATTAAGAACTCCATAGGAAAAGAAATTCACAGTTGTGTTGTGTTTTAGTGCTTCCAATTTCCGAACTATCAATCAAACTGATATTTATTACTTGCGATAATAACAGACTATAAAGTGACGGAATGCTTATTAAGATATAAATTATCAACACTGTGGCTATAATCTTTCAAGTACATATAAAACAATTATAATTTTTTGCCGATAAAATTATAGATTTTTTGAAGGGCCATTAAAATTTGATTGACTTGATTTGATTAAAAGGTTGACCATTTAAAGCAATCCGTCATATTGAAATCTAAAGAAAATGCTGTTGTTTGAGGTGAACTTAGAGAATACGGAAACCAATGAAAATATGCTAAGGATATTGAAACTCCCAAAATCAAAAGAATACATGTACATAAAAAATCGTGAACCTACATATACATATTGACCGTTATTGCACGAAGCTTTTCTATGCATCGATCCATTGCTCATTACACTTTCCAAAGAATGGATCTGCATCAGAAGGATTGGTAGTCCGACCAAAGGTCCCACATATATGAAAAACAGATTTATTCCGAATATTCCCTGGAAGTTTTTTCCCATTCCCACGCTCCCCCACGAAGTGGGAGAAACAAGAAATGTGAGAAGGATCCGAAATTTTAAATTTACCAAATTATGGATTGCATACTTTAGTGAGCTGTCATTTTGTGAGTGGTCCTTTTTTCGTAAAATGATAGGCAATTTTGGTACAAATTTAATAGGTTACTGTTGACGTCTAATCAGATTAATTATACCCTACACCACTATGTGGGGAGGGTATTATAAGTTGGTTTTGACCAAAAAGTTTGTAACGCATCGAAATAATGGTCGTAGACCCATACTTATATATATCAAAATGAATGTCTCGACGAGCTGAGTCGATCTGGCTATGTGTGTCAGTCCGTCCGTCCGTATGTCCATCTAAACCTTGTAATCACGCTACAGGTCGCAATTTTGATCGGATCGTCACGAAATTTTGGGTGTTGATGGGGGTCCCGGAGGGAAAGAAGCCTATTGATTTTGGTGATGGTCGGATACTATTTAGGGTTCGGAATGGGCGAAAAACTTATGTGGATAAAGAGACAATGTTTTTTTCACAAAAGACAACGTTTTTTTCCAAAGCGAATATCTCAGATTATATAAGGGGTATACCAAAAGCAAAACAATGAAAGTAGAAAATATCACCTTTCTAATGATGTAAAGTAGGTTCTTGTAGGTGATCAAACAACGAAGATATCACAATAGTCGCAAATAAACCCCAAATTTTCATGTTTCTGATTTTAGTTATACATAGCGATTATGAATCTTCACGTAGGGAGCTACTCACAAGTGAGTTGCAGTTCACTTTCACCTGCTCGAGCTATTATGATTGAGCAGGGAGAAGCACAAAAAGTGAACAAGGGTTGACAAGTCGGAAAATGGAAAAAAATGGCGCGACTTGTGAACCCTTGAAATAATAATTTGTGTTGCCATACCGTCATTTTTTGCACAAATAACTTTGAGATTAATTAATTCTTATTTTTTGTATAAAAAATAAATAAATTTTCAAATTAATAAAAATTTCTAGCAAGAAAAATGTCAGTTATTAACAATCAACTGTAAAAGAACATGGATATTGGTAAAAGATACAAAAATACAACATTAAAACAACATGGCAACATCTGTAACAGCTGTTCTTTTGTTTTGGCAGATATGTGAAAATTGTTTATTTACACTGAAGAATTCGTGAAATTTATTGGAAAATCGTAAAAAAGTGAACAAATGTCGTTTAAAAACGTCATTAAATGGCTACAATAAGTAAATGTTTAATGTTGCATTTTGGGTGATAACAGAAATGGCAAATTCTGAGGAATACCAAGGAAATGAAGTGGAAGTTGTGTGTAGCACCATCTCCCATTCTTTCCAAGACTGCGACCCCAAAAGATCCAAATCGTGTACATTACTCTCTCTAGGAATAACAATTGCAGACATGGGTTGCTCCTGATTGGGTCCTTGTATAGTTGTGAGCCGCTTTATGCAGAATGTACCTTTTTGATCTGTCCATACCTGAAAACTCGATTTAGGCCTTCCTTCACTGATACATACCACGGGCAACGTTTTAGTTACAGTACTTGCTCGGGCATTACCGTGAGATAGGGATGGCTCTCACGGTAATGCCCGAGCAAGTACCGTAACTAAAACGTTGGGTGGGTTGGCCCGACACACTAGGTCCATCAAGAATGATCTTCACGTTCTAGAGAGGGAAGCCCAACCATACTGGATAGAATCCCTTGCTCAACAAGCATTTCAAGTAGTTTTGAATAGCTTTCACATAGTCGCAGGTTCTAATGTAAACAAATATAGTGTGAATAAAGTCCACAACAAACCAGATTAGTTTTTGCTCAACTATACTTGGGATTTTGCAGTCGTCTAAATTCTTAGGCAAATATTGATAGCACCATGCACAGCACTCTGCGTCTTTTAATGGTGCGATGCCAAACCTAGTCATATAACTCCAGTGGATAGTTACATGCCATTCTTGGAACTGAAGGTAGACCCAATTTTGTACCAAATTCTGAAAGAATTCAGAGATTCAGACCGAATTCGTAAAGAACTCTGAAAAAATGTTAGCGGTCAATGTCCTAAGCTTTAAAAAACAAAAACATTCGTTTTATGCAACTATAAACATTATGGTAGAAATTTATAATAATGATATTTCTTTCTTTTTATAAGAATAAAAACAAAAACGCCCATTTGTTTTTAAATTTTTAAGTTGACCTCAAGCCAAATTAAAACCAAAGAAAATAGCGTCCAAAGGTCAACAATAACCTCACAACATAAAAAATCTCTTATTATTTTTTGTTACTTTCAACCTAAAATACAATTAATTATCATTACAGATACAAAATATTCGTATTTTTTAAAATAAATGTTCACACTTAAATTTTTTTGTTCAACTCACTTTGATTTCGGTAGTGAGAAATTTCAGCAGAAATTTGCCTCTTTTTCTCACTTTTTTACATTTGTAATAGCTAATTTTTTCACGAACGTGAGTTTTGCTCACCCTCTTGTTGTTTATAATAAGGGAACAGTGAGAACATAACATCACTCACGGCGATATGATGTTTATAATAGGGGAGGAGGCGAGAAAGAGAAAACTCACGGTGAGAGGCCGTTCATAATTGGGCTGATAATGACGAATATCACAGCTTTGGCTGGGGACTTTCCAAAAGCAAAGCCTGGCTATGAGGGGGCGATACAGAATTGAATTGAATTTGAATTGTCCCAATTTGAACTTCTATATCTCAAAAACGGTAAAACCTACGAGAATATTAAAGAGGTCAATCCTGTAGAGAATTTTCATAGCTACAACATTTGTTTTAGTCCCATTTTATAGAACTTGCTGTTTCTAATCAAAATCGCGAGAACCTAAACAACCCCTAAAAATGTCAACTTAAATCGCGATTTATTTAAAAAGCGCTCCGCCGATTTTTTTTATTTTTTGATTTTTCTCATCTATAAACATTTAGTTTCAGAATCTGCAAAAACTTCCGAGGTGTAAGCACCTTCCATTTAAAATTGTTTCAAGAGCACCGTGATACATATGTATTTTTTCTACCTCAAACTTAATTATTAAAATTAAATAAAATTATTGATTTTTGTCTCGTTATTTTTCCTTTACACAGATGGGCGAGTGCATTTTGTCATCGGGTAACAACCCTTATTGGCTTACGATGGGAATTGCGTGGAAAGGAACATTTGGAAAAGGATCGAGCCTGTATTATTGTGGCAAATCATCAGTCATCGCTTGACGTGTTAGGTATGAAGTGAACGAACGAACTTGTTTGTTGTTCAACAAAATCCTTCTTATATCTATTTTGCAGGAATGTTTAACATCTGGCCAGTAATGAACAAATGTACGGTGGTTGCTAAACGTGAACTATTCTATGCTTGGCCGTTTGGTTTGGCTGCCTGGCTAGCCGGTCTAATATTTATTGATCGTGTTAGGGGTGAGAAGGCCAGAGACACACTTAATCAAGTCAACCACAAGATCAAGAAACAAAATATCAAATTATGGGTATTTCCCGAAGGAACACGGCGAAATACTGGCGAATTGCACAGTTTCAAAAAAGGTGCCTTTCACATGGCCATAGATGAACAAATCCCAATCTTGCCAGTGGTATTTAGCTCTTATTGCACATTTCTGAATGACAAGAAGAAAATCTTAAATGCTGGCAACATTATCATAACAACATTGCCAGCCGTAAGTACAAAAGGACTGACCAAGGATGATTTGCCCGAATTAATGGAGAAAGTGCATAAACTAATGTCGGATACATTTAAGCAGACATCGAGTGAAATTGTACAACGTTATGCATCGAAAACAATAAAAAGCAAACGTTTATATGGACAAAATGATGACGAAAGTACAGTGCAATTGTCAGCAAATACCACCAGTCATTTGGTGTCAGGTGAAGAGGAAACATCAAGGCTAACAGCAACAACAAGTCAAGCTCAAGACATTGTAAATAAGGCATCAACAACAGCAGAACTTGAAGATGTCGCTAAGAAAACAAACATTCAGGCATTAGTTCATTAGAATATAACCAAAAAGAAGACAACAATTTAAAGCACACAACAAGATACTCCTTTCTTTTTGAAACCAAACAATGCTTGCGTTGCAATACTATATTTATTATATATATATATTTTTTGTTTGTTTGTCGATTTTATATTAATATTTAATTTAAGCAACCAACCAAATGTGTATTAAAATCATAGTCAATGCTAGGTGAACTTCTTACTAAACGTACATAACGCGATAACAATGACGTATTTGTGTTTTTAAGCATAAACCCATTTTAAAAAGGACTTTTATTTACGAAACGAAATTCTTGCCTCATTTTGATGGGGGTCGATCCATCCATCCTAAAGCATCACCAAAGATCATTCCTTAAAATAGGTTTTGCAAACATTACCAATGCCCTGTAGTTAATTTAGTATTCTAAGATCGGCTTAAGTATTAATTGACAGTATATATATGTATGAGACAAGAGGCAGGCAACGCTATCCGTATTTTTATTCGCATTTTCAGACCTACTACATGTTTAAAGTATTCACAATTTTTTATTTTAGACAATTTATAATGAGAGTAAATATTGTTTTAATTGTTTATATTTTTGCCGCTTTTTGTTCGTTTTTATATTAAGATATTTGTAAACAAAAGGTATGTTTTAAAGAAGAAAAATAAAATAATATTTTAATTAAAGCCAATTTAAATAATCTGAACTCCTATTTGGTTTTATTTATTTATGTATTAACAATTATTACTTATAGTTAATATAAGAATAATTACAAGGAGTACAAGATCATTGGCTAAAAGACCATAAGCTCATACTTTTTTACTTTGTATGTTAACAATAACTTAATTATTTTTAAATCAGAAATCAAGGTGAGTTGAACAAAAAATGTAATTATGGATTTTTTTAAAAAATCGACAAAAACGAATATTTTGCATTTGTAATGATAATCAATTGTATTTATATGTTTTTCCGTTGAAAGTAACAAATAAAAAAACAATTAGAATTTCTTTTGGCAAATATACAGTCAACCAAAAAAGTTTACATACACCATACAAATCTCGAGTTTTAAGGGTAAGGAAACAGTTTTATGAAATACCAAGTACATAGTTATATTTTATATCCCCAATGAACAAAATTAAATACAACAAAAATATATTCCATAATAGGAATAACGGTAAAATCTATAAAAATTATAATAATAATAGAGAAAAAGTGCACATACACACAATGGAATATTAAGATTACCGTAAAATTTATGGAATGTCTTTGGTTGTCCATGATACCTTTTAGACAAAATAAGAACATATTTGTGAATTAATTGCCCTAATGTAAGGTCAGACTCCGCCTATAACTTGTTAAAGCGGTCCCTTGCAGATTTCTATGAGTTTTTGAGTTTGATACTTTATAAAACCCCCGAAAATACAGTGAACTGATAATTTTGAGATCCTAGAGCGCTTTGAAGTTGTCCTTGTAAAAATTATATGCTCCTGAACTTCTCAAAATGTACGAATTCCTGACTTTTCTCATAAAGTTTATAGGTTTCACAGCATTCCAAGGGGCAAATTACAGGCAGAAGCCTTGGAATTACCTTGTAATAAGGTCTGGTACTATCCTCGAGCATCCATTGAATCAGCAATGTAAAATTATACGACATTTATAGCGCTTTAAGTGAACCTAACGATCATAATAGGAGAGTATAGTAGTTAACAGTGCAAATTTCATGCATTTTTTGGTGGTGCTTTTATTTTGATGCTTTGGAAACTTTAGGAGCGGGTTTGTAGAATAATGTTGTACATTTCTGATTGAGTAAAGGTCCAAAAATTATATCAGACCTTATTACAAGGAAATTCCAAGGCTTCTGCATGTATTTTACCATTGGAATGCTGTGAAGACTATAAACTATAAGAAAACTCAGGAATTCGTATATTTAGCGAAGCTCAGGAACATATGTTATCCACAAGAACAACTTCAAAGCACTCTAGGATCCCAAAATTATTGTTCCCACTGTATTTTTTGGGGTTTTATAAACTACCAGACTGAAAAAGAACTATGTACTTGAATTTTCATGAAAACGTTTCCTTACCACTAAATCTCGAGATTTATTGGGTGTATGTAGACTTTTTTGGTTGACTGTACATGTTCAATGAAGGACGGAAGACCTCAATTTGCCGTAATCTGGAGGCGAAGTTGAATTTGGCCAACATTTTTCAGGTATATGAAGCGGTTCAGAATCATAAGATGGCAACGGGAATGGAAGAGAACCCAATCAGGAGAAAGCGATTTCTGCAATTGTTGTTCCTCGATAGCACAATGTGCATACACAGAACTTCATTTGAACCAATACAAAAGATCCAGTTAAATATCGGCATCACATGGAACAACATCAACAACATGTTGCATGGTTTTCTTTGTATTCCTCAGCGTTTGTCTTTTCGAACTAGAGCTGGCAAACAATCGATATTCCCAACATTAGATATTTTCGATATAATGTTTTAAAATATCGATTGCTATCGATATTATCGTTAAGTTGTCATCGCCATTAATTTGGAGATGAAAATGGCGGAAATGTCAATCATTTTCTTGAAATTATGCAAAAGTAGTTCACAGAAATGTAAAGGAGAATAAACAACTGCTTTTATTTTATAAAAAAATGTAAAAAAATACATTTTATTTTACCGAAAAATGTGTACGGTGACTACGGACTTACTTTCTTACACACACATATCCGAAAAGCAGCGAAATTTCTATTTATTTCAATGGATTTCAGGTTAGGGGTTTTATTCCAATAATATCGATAGGCAAAACTATCTATCGATATTTAATCTTTAAATAACAATCGATATTATCGATAGTGCCATCGATTTTTTGCCAGCTCTATTTCGAACATCATTCAAAATCATGGCACAATTAGGAAGGTAGATGCATCAGCCCAGCTGATCGAATCTAAAACGCCAAAAAACTAGGAATTCGCCATGAAAAATCAAAACAAATAACCATGATACAATTAGGAAGGTAGATGCATCGGCGAATTGCTACAACAAAGCAACTTTTTTTGTAATGTAAACTGTCAAAATTTTCGCCGAATGGTCTCTTGTTGTCTCTTTTTATCGCTTGTGTTTGTCTTTAAAGTGATGACATGCTATCTCTTACTTACCCAATCATATGGTTATTTGTTTTGATTTTTCATGGCGAATTCCTAGTTTTTTGGCGTTTTAGATTCGATCAGCTGGGCTGATGCATCTACCTTCCTAATTGTGCCATGCAAATAACCATATGATTGGGTAAGTAAGAGATAGCATGTCATCACTTTAAAGACAAACACAAGCGATAAAAAGAGACAACAAGAGACCATTCGGCGAAAATTTTGACAGTTTACATTACAAAAAAAGTTGCTTTGTTGTAGCAATTCGCCGATGCATCTACCTTCCTAATTGTATCATGTTCAAAATGCAATATTAAACATTTTCATTCCTTTTTGCCATTTAATGACATTTATTTATTTATTTATTATTAATCCATTTAATAATACTAAAGCCTTCAAGGCCAATAAATAGTATTACAAAAACATTTTATGCTCAAAGTAGACTAAATTAACATCTATATATATTTATATTCATCAATTAATTAACAAAAGCAAATTTATTAATTTCTAAAGCAAAGGAAAAAGATTGGCTCCCCAGCCATAACTAAAAAAGTGAAAAATTATAAAACAGGATGTGAAAAGCAACAAGCGATTTATTAAAAAACGCACTCAAATAAGTAGAGTACTCGAAACATACGTTCACAACAAGGATCATCGGAATCATGCTATGAGATATGAGGGCTTGGAGACAAAAAATGATTCAGTAGTTTCAATCGAAACGCATTGTTCGACTGCGAAAATATTCTTAGTTCCAACGGTAAATAATTCCAAATCCGAGCAACTCGTATCACAAAAGATTTCTCAAACCAAGAATTGCATATCCTCGGTATAATTATCTGCGTACTCCTAGGAAACAAGTTAAAAACAAACATGCTCGTCAGGAAAACTGGTGAACCCCTCCGAATAACTTTATAGAAAAAACATAATACCCTACTAGCCACAAAGTGCTCAAAATTCGCACCCAAAAAGTCCTTAACATAGTTCGAGACATGCTCACGACGTCTAATCCCATAAACATAGCGCACAATAGAATTTACAGTACGTTGCAACCTCAAAAACATCCGTTCCAGTGACCCAGAAATGACCTCTAAACCATAATTAATATGTGGCATAAGAAGAGCATGAACTAACCTTTTTCTAACCCAAGGCGGTACGAATAAATTTGTTGAATACAACCTCCTTAAAGTCCCATACACCCTTCGCTGGACGAAGTCCATATGATGATCAAACAAAAGTTTATCATCAACAAATATGCCTAGAAACTTATGACAATCCACAATACTTACTGGACACTGGTCAAGAAAAATGTTGATTGTGTGGGTCTGGCCGCCAAACATAATGGCTTTGGTCTTAGCAGGATTCAATGTCAGAGCATTGTTCAGCGACCACCCCTTAACAAGAGAAAGATAGTGATTAACCGTACTTTCCAAACTAGATAGAGAGCTCCTATCCCCACTAAAAATAAGAAAAATATCATCAGCATTTAAATGATATTTGTTGCCTTTTTTGCAAATTGCAGAAATTTTTCGGGTGTAAATAAACAATTTTCACATATCTGTCAAAAAAACAGCTGTTACAGATGTTGCACATATCCAATGCTCTATTCCAGTACCTGCAAGAATCTACTATTTTTTACTACGATAACATTTTTCCTTTATGTTATCGGAAAAACTAGTAGATTCTTGCTGTAATGGAACAGACCAAAACATTTATTAATTTTTTATCAATTACCTTGCATTTTTACAGTGGGTTGTTGATAACAAATCTTTATCCGTTTTAGAAATATTAATTTAAAATAAAGTAGTGTGTTTCATAAAAAAATATGAATTTAATTATTGCAAAATTATTTGTAAATAAAATAATGATATGCCAACACTAATTATATTTTCAATTTTCCAACATGTGAACAACTCTTCTTTTATATAAATAGGGTTCCTGGACCAAAGCGATATCTATTGCAGAGTCTGTGAGGGAGAGGAGTTCGGCAGTCGCGGCCTTACAGTGATGCAGATTGATCTGCACCACCCGAAGGCCATGCTGCCGAACTACTTTACTGCGACTTCGAGATCTGGAACCGAAGTCCCCCAGAACCGAAGAACAGCACTCCCCCACAGTCTCTAATATAGTCCGCTATCTCACTATCAATGGTGAATCGCATCACCATGCCGTCTCTCTCTTTGAAATAGTTGAGAAGCCTCCAACTATTAACGAAGAGACCTCTGTTCTGCTTCTTCAGCATCTTGACCACTTCCCCTGCGTCTGAGTCAGGAGGAAGCACCCACGTTGTGGCTACGATTCTTCAGGGTATCTCATCAGCAGGGACTGCGGCCAGTTTGCAGCCGTCCCAAAGTTCACCAGCACCCTCTATTAACTGGATAAGGAAGTCTCTCGACTCCTCATCCTGACAATAGGGGATTTTGATGTCTCTTTGGACAACGGCCCTGCCAAAGCCGGTCTTCCCGGCCTCTTCTAAGGAGGCGTTCCACTGCGAGCCAGAGCGTATCGCTGATCCTCCCATCCAGATCAGCCTTAGCGATGATCGCCACTCGGAGAGTCTCCGGAGTGATCATACCTTCTGAGCTCGGTGGCTTCGGCTAGATCTACACATTTCTTTACCCCTGCATGTCCATTAGAGAGAGAGAGAGCAGAAGCATAATATAACAAAATTTTATCTGTATCCCATTTTTTTATTTAAATTTTTTGGGTTATATATCATTAATAAGAATTTATTTGACGTATAGATACATTTTAGGGCTCGATTATGGATAGCAACTCAACTCTAGTTGCGTTACCGACAGCAAATTTAATAATAGAAATTTCTATTTCCGCATTTAAATTCGTACTTTTTTTTACAATTAATGGTATGTTCCAGAACCTGCATGAAGCTACTATTTTTTACTACGATAACATTTTTCCTTTATGATATCGGAAAAAATAGTGAAAATTAGTAGATTCTTGCAGTTCTGGAACAGACTTCGAGGCATTAAATATATAACTTTCACAATGAAAGGTCCTCCTTGAAACTTAATGATCACTTTTTACTTTATGTTAACCGGAACGCTATAAATCTGATCAAAAATCTAAACTATAGCAAAGATCGATATTAGATGATTTTGGCAACAATTCTGTTGTTTAAATTCTATGATTTTCTCTTCTGGCAACGCAACTACAGTTGAGTTGCTATCCATAATCGACCACTTATCATCGCTACGATTTTTTCGCATGGCGTTTTCATGTCATTAAAACCATAACAATACATTTGTGTATTCAATTAAAGGAGCATTTCTCAAGAGTTATTATTTTCAAGGGCGGAAATTGCGTCCTCGTCCGTAACTACTCACAGTGGATTTGTTTAATGAACTAACCAGAGAACCTCGACCACGTCCGTAGCTTGCCACGGAGTTGCAATCATCAGCATCAGAGGAATTTATGCCACTGTAGTCGATGTCGAAATGAGAACTTTCTGGTTCTCGTGGTACACTGCCTCGTGAACGAGCATTCCAAGGATTTAAATCTGCATCGTCGTCCTCATCGTTTGTGCTACTGGATAAACTGTGTGAAGGAACTTTTGGGCGTTTCTTCTTGTTGTCGTGACGTCCTAATGATGGAAAATCTTTTGAATATGCATTACTGGTTGCAGCCGATACTGCAGACTTTTGATCGTCACAATAATATTTGGAACCAGCCACGGGTTTAGTAACATGCGTTAGGCCTGTACTTACAGACACCATCGACTCTTCGTCATAATTTTTGCTGGGAGCTTCCGTTATAATGGCATTTAGATTTGTATTAATTGGACAATGGCGCCCAGGAACAAGAGGAATGGCCAAATCACCACACATATAATCAGCAAACATGTAACCCCAACGTGTAACATACGATTGTGTACAATACTTACATTTATCAATATCTTCGTGATACTGCAAAGGGCATAAATCATATACGAATAGTTGTTAAATATTACCCACAATCAGCGGTATGTATTTCATGCTACTTACTTGACAACTAATGCCAATTTGGAATTCAAAGAAGTCCCTTTCAAAATAGGCGTCTGTTATATAAAAACTTTTTGGTTTCTCCAATTCTCCGGCCTCACAGGTCGCCTCCTTCATAATATAGAATAAATATTGTATTGGATAAACTTTTAATTCGATGTTACTCGCTCCTATATCTGTTTTTAGAAAGTCCAAGACTGACTCCACAATATGAATGCAATCGCGATGTGTGTAAAGAGGTGGATAGTTATCGGAACCTTCATCACGTATAAATTTCAATATTTCATTATAAATATTAGCAAGATTCTTGTCTCCTAGCGCATTTGGAGGCAAAGGTAAATTATGTGTTGTTTCGGAGTGGTGTTGTGCCTCATATTGATGACCATATATATTAACACCTGTAATATTACAGAATTAGTATCAATAGTGCTTAAAATTACAATTTAAGAGCTCCACCCAGATATTCTTGGTCATTTCATCACTAATATGTGGTGGGTCCATTTTATAGAGGAAATCTTTGAAGTTTTGATATACATACGATTATGACCTTATCGTTTGATTCCTGTGTTATTCGCGCGTTAACCCTTACACTGATCTTGCTTCAAAAACATACCTGGATTTATAAGAGTCTGGTATATTCGGCTAACCCCCTCTTTCAGAGAAAATTTTGACACGGCTAGTTCTGCAGGTACATAAACTCCTCCCTTAAGAGTTTTGGTAAAGTAGTTGACCATAATGAAATAATATGTTTGCTTTTCCAGTTCTGGAAGACAACGTTATGGCAAATTAAAAAAATGACTATTTAACATAGTATGCGGTTTATTACCATCATTCTGAGCACTTTTGCTGACAGTCATTTCAATATCCCGCTTCATAAGTCGTTCCTAAAATTAGAGTTGGTTGCATAATATTCGTTGTTCCTTGACTCTAGTTTAATAAGAACTCTTAGATTGACTGATTACGGGAATTTATTATTTTCTTGGGGGCGGACCAGATTAGTCTGCAAGCTTTAATTTGGCTTAATGGACCATTCTTCGATTTTTGAAAGATAAAAAAAATGTCGGGTTTAAAAATAGGTTGTTTGCTCTATCCTGGAGAGAATAACCCCATGATGTGACCACTTGTTGGATAGGCATTTCTCTCCAAAATAACCGTGTAACAGGATCAGAGCGAAAATATGTACCACTGCAAAAAATTTTGGAATAATCCATGAGTTCTTACTAAACTATAGTAGTTGTTCCTATTCTGCTTTCGCTTATCTTTCCTTTACCGCCCACGCAGAAAAATATAAAAATTTTACCACAGATAGTGCCTGGTATGCTGATTACGATTTATAACCGATTTAATATGTTCATAGAAAGGTCTTAAATCCTCGGACGAAGGCCAGCTATGTACTTAAAAAAACACAAATTGTGGAACTTTGGCGGTCTATATCTCGGGAAATATACTTTTCAAGAACAAAAGAAATACATCGTGGGAATCGGTATGAAAAGCACTATATGTGGTACAATTTTGTCTGCGGTGGGTCGGTAAAGGAAATTCCTTATGCAGCGCTTCTCTTGTACCTTGTTCTCTTGATCCATTTTTTCCTTTTCAATTTGCGATATGGGAACCCCAGTGCATGTTAGTTTATGGGCGGCACTGCGTGACGCCACTATTTTCTCTTCTTTCGCCTTGTCCTGGTAAGGTGCCCTTTGACTTGCATCCATTTTCTACAAAATAAACGACGAATTTCACAATCAGATTTATTTGAAATACATACAGACATTAGGTCTGTTCATAGCTTCGCAAGTAACAAGTACTTGCAAGTACATAGTTCAAGTTAGTTATGGAATTTTGGGATATGGAACAGACCTAATGCTTCGCGAATATGTACAAAGAATATTGTCCTCATTTGTTTGATACTTACCGTCCAAACTTCTCCCGCTTTTTTAGTAGCTTGCTCCATAGACAATCCCCTTCCGAACTTACTCTTCCATTCCAAAGCAAATACCATAAAAGCGTTCGGTTTTTGTTTCTTTTTTGGTGGCATTTTTAGCAAGCAAAGAATGTTTGGAGCGCTCTATAGAAGATAATTCTGATTTGATTGAGGGACAAGCAAAGTCGATTTCGGTTAATCGATTATTAGTCGCGAAATGTATTAAAACTAGAGTTGTATAGTTCATGAACGAACTAGTTCAATTGAACGATTCATTTAATAGAGCGTATGAACTAGATCAGTCGATATAGTTCATTATAGTTCAATAGTTCACTGAACTATAATCAGTCGGCGACCGTACGATCAACGAACGAACGATTCACAATCTAGTTTAACATGTCGTTCACATATGCATAAAGTTACGCCGTCGTCAGTGTTAAGTGATGCCTTCGTAATGTGATGAGTTTGTTTACGTTTTGGATCAAGGTTCAATGAATAGCTCTTCGAAAGTGACGATTTCTTCAAAAACACAACAAATTCCACATATTTCCATATTGAATGTGCCTTGTTCTGGATAGAAAAAATAAATAAAAAGAAAACACGCACAAAGCTTTTTCGCATTGACAGTTTCTACACACACACAACATAAGATTTTTGCCAGCCACCTAAATGAAGGACGTGTTTTCTTAAATTAATACAAACTTAATCTTTCTTTATAAATGGAATAAAACACGTAAATGTAATAATTTTGTTCTGTTATTGTGTTATTATTGTGTTCTGTTATTGTTATTGTGTAGTTAAATTATATTATTCTATTGTTTGTTTCTATGTACATATTTGGTGTATGTGTGCGTTTGATTGACCGATTATGATCCGAATGAACTGGATAGTGAACTATGAACTAGATTACTGAACTAGTTCAGTTAAAAGAGCTGAACTATTGAACTAAATGTTTCAAATGAACTAGATTGTACAACTCTAATTAAAACTAGAGCTGGCAAATAATCGATATTCCCAACAAAATCTATCAACAAATCGATAGCTATCGATATTATCGTTAATTTGTCATCACCATTATTTTGGAATGGCAGAATTATCCATTGCACAATTACCAAGGTGGTGGTATCACACCAGCTGCTCGAATATGAAATGTCAAATTCCTTTATAAAAAGTATGTTGTTGTAATTTCCCCAACATAAAGAAAATGTTAACACGACATATTCAAAATTTTACGATACCACCACCTGGGTAATTGTGCCTTGGAATTATCTATGCTTTTGTTGATATTTTCCACAAGCACTTCACTGACATATGTATAAAGGATACAAAAACAATCGTTATTATTTAATAAAAATGCACAAAAATACAGATTACTTTCGACCGTGTTTAGACACTCAAACTGGAAAGAAAATTTTTCTTCTCAATTTCTTTTAAAATGTCCTTGTTGTTTAGACACGAAAATCATGTTTGTGTCAATTTTATAATTTTTCTTATTCTTCTTCACACTCATTTTCTCATTACGCCCTTCAAAAACAAAGCCAAGGCAAAATTGTAATGAAAAGTAAAAATGGACGTGAGTGATAAACAATTAATTATTAAAGGAACCCTTGAATTGCATTTTAATTTTGATATTTCCACTTATTTCTAATTGTTTTTGCTTAAAAAATAGTTTTTCCTCCAAAAGGTTTTTTTACAATTGTCTTCGCTGTTGTTTGTTTCTCGACAGAGAAAATAAAATGAAAGAAAATGCAAAAACAAATCTGCAGCCAACTTCAGGTTGTACACGAAGAACAACGAAACAAAACAGAATTTGCCAGTACAGAGGTGTGTGTACCCCCTCTTATTCCTCTCTACTCCCTCGCCCATAAACTCAATTTTCTTTCCCATCAACTTTCCCTGTATAAACAGGGACTTCCCGAAAAGTTTGACTACGGACTTAAGGGGTGAGTACATAAGTTACCTTGCCCGCTTACCTTGCTTTCCTGCTTCATTTCTGACCATGGTACAATAAGAAAGGTAGATGCTTCGGCGAATTGCTACAACAAAGCAACTTTTTTTGTAATGTAATCTGTCAAAATTTTGGCCAAATGGTCTCTTGTTGTCTCTTTTTATCGATTGTGTTTGTCTATAAAGTGTAGACATGCTATCTCTTACTTACCGAATCATATGGTTTTTTGTTTTGATTTTTCATGGCGAATTCATAGTTTTTTGACGTTTTAGATTCGATCAGCTGGGCTGAGGCATCTACCTTTCTAATTGTACCATGTTTCTGACATAATAAAAATAAAAGAATAAAGAAGGCCGAGCAAATTTCGAACTGGTTGCCCTTTTCTTTTTTATTCTTTTCTCTGAAGCATGATACAATTAAAAAGGTAGATGCCTCAGCCCAGCTGATCGAATCTAAAACGTCAAAAAAACTAGGAATTCGCCATGAAAAATCAAAACAAAAAACCATATTATTCTGTAAGTAAGAGATAGCATGTGTTCACTTTATAGAAAAACACAAGCGATAAAAAGAGACAACAAGAGGTCATTTGGCGAAAATTTTGACATTTTACATTACAAAAAAAGTTGCTTTGTTGTAGCAATTCGCCGTTGTTTCTACCTTTTTAGTTGTACCCATGGTACAATTACTTAGGTAGATGCATGGTACAATAATTCTTAGGTAGGCCACAGCTAACAGCTGATTACAATTTTTTTTGTTATGGCTTAATCTGTCAAAACCGTGTTGACATGCAGAGTTGATATTTATTATTGATCAAAAAATGCAACTCTGTTTTGTTTTCATTTCAACATTTCGTTCTTCTTCTTTGTTTACTCATCCGTTATCATTCATCAAAACAATTTTGACGTTTTACGCCATAGCGACAGGGTTGTATTTTTTTGGCGATTCTCATACCTGGACTACCTATGAATTATTGTACCATGGGTAGATGCCTCAGCCCAGCTGATCGAATCTAAAACGTCAAAAAACTAGGAATTCGCTATGAAAAATCAAAACAAACAACCATATGATTCGATAAGTAAGAGATAGCATGTGTTCACTTCCCTGTACAAACACAAGTGATAAAAAAACAACAACAAGAAACCATTCGGCGAAAAATTTGACAGTTTACATTACAAAAAAATTTGCTTTGTTGTAGCAATTCGCCGATGTTTCTACCTAAGTAATTGTACCATGCTCTGAAGTGAAGGGGTGTTTACACTATCTATGAATGTCATATGAGATGTCAAATTTGCTACCTGTGAATACTGTACACATAGTGTGACCACTATGAAAATTTTCATCTATCTAAATGATGTGGCAACTCATATGTAAATTTTTCATTTAGGGAGCGGGAGGGAGGGCCATGTATTTTCGTATGGAGTTGAGAAATTAATTATTAGAAGAAAACAGTTTTACCAAAAAATGGAGGAAAATAGGTAAAGAAAACGAAAATGTAAGTGCGATTAAAGTTTTTAACAATATAAATTGTGTTATTTGCGTGTTTTATACTTTGTGGTCATATAAAATTGTAAGCTAGTGTGAACGCAAAAACTAAAAGTGGTATGGACTTTGACAAACATAAAGGATGTCGAATGGACAAAAGAAGCGACTGCTCATATGACATTGATATATAGTGTAAACACCTCTTAAGCAAGGAAGCAGGCAAGGCAGCATATGTTCGCAGGCCTTCATATCCACAAAGCCACTTAATTTCTATTATAGTACGGCTACACTAGAGTTTTTTGCCGGGCTAACCCACTTCGACGTGATTTATTTGACGTTTGTGCTATGGAATTGACATTTAAAATCCAAACCCACTGGGTTAATCCGGTTAAGTGTAACCGGGGTATTAATTTTATTAGATTTTATGTTAGGAATTTTTACTCCGATAATATCGATAGAAAAAAAACTATCCATCGATATTAAATTTTTAAAAATAATCGATATTTTCGATAGCGCCATCGATTTTTTGCCAGCACTAATTAACCCATACATTTTACTTTTCCAATAAATTTGTACGTGTGACCACAAAACCGAAAAGCCGCGAAATTGCTATTTAGTCTGTGTTTAGACACACAAATTTCTCGGGGAAGTAAATTGAGTTTTGAGAGAGCGGAGAGGATAGAGCACTTCGAAACTCTTACCTGCCCCCTATTGCCTAAAAACTGAATTTACTTTCCCGAGAAATTTGTGTGTCTAAACACGGACTTATTACAATGAATTTTAGATTAGTCCCGGTCCACACTAGCGGGAAATTCATAAAAAAATTTCATGAAATTAGGTGTCTTAAATCGAATTCCCCACTACAGCAATTTTATGATTTTACTCTACTATGGACGTCGATCTAGAGACGCATAATTTCATATCAAAATTTCAATGAAATTACTGTAGTGTGGCCCGGGACTTATAGCCCGTTTCCACGGTACGTCGTTCGTTCTCTATTCGTTGTTCGACCCATAACTACGAATAAATTACTTATTTCCCCACACAAAATTCTGAGAACGAACGACGATTTTTCTACGTTGTTCAAGCAGAAATACTCTCCGAACAACGATAAAATATGTCCCATCTCTAACAAATGAGAGCATTTATCGAAATAAATAAATTTTGACATGTCTAAATTCAAAATTGAAAAATTTGTTGAAAACACAAAAATTTTTAGAAAAAAGGAAAAAGATGAATGAAAATTAATGAACTAAAGCTGAAAACAGATACAACGTTTGATTAATGTTTTGTGTCGTTTTGGCCGTTTTTACACTGTTGGGCACGATGCCGAAAAATTCACATTCATTTGAAATATATGCCGATAAACGCTGGACTTTGGTATCGTCGTCGCCCTGTTGTTGTTGTTTGTTTTTTTCTCGACGCCCAACGCAAAACTTTAATCAAACGTTGTATCTGTTTTCAGCTTAAACATTTTATATAGATGCAGAAGGAAGATGCTTGTGTTTCCTTCTTAATTCCACACACATTTCTTGTCCATTAGATCAAAATCGCGTAAAAAATTAGAAACAAAAAGGAAACATATAACTGAAAGTCTGAGTGGAAACGGGTTAATTCGTGTACGTCGTTCAACAGGCGAACAACATACTTGAAACGCTCGTGTGAACATGACATTAGGGGGTTTTAATCCGATAATATCGATAGACAAAACTATTGCTCTGGACTAGAGCTGGCAAACCATCGATGTTCCCAACATTAGATATTTTCGATATAATGTTTTAAAATATCGATTGCTATCGATATTATCGTTAAGTTGTTATCGCCATTAATTTGGAGATGAAAATGGCGGAAATGTCAATGATTTTCTTGAAATTATGCAAAAGTAGTTCACAGAAATGTAAAGGAGAATAAAAACTGCTTTTATTTTATAAAAAATTTAAAAAATACATTTTCTTTTACCGAAAAATGTGTACGTGTGACTACGGACTTGCTTTCTTACACACTTATAACCGAAAATCAGCGAAATTTCTATATATTTCAATTGATTTCAGGTTAGGGGTTTTTATTCCGATAATATCGATAGGCTAAACTATCTATCGATATTGATTTTTTAAATAATAATCGATATTATCGATAGTGCTATCGATTTTTTGCCAGCTCTACTCTGGACCTGCAAGAAGCTACTATTTTTTACTACGATAAAATTTTTTCCTTTATGTTATCGAAAAAAATTAGTAAGAATTAGTAGATTCTTGCAGTTCTGGAACAGACCATAGCTTCGTTCCAGAACTCAAAAGTATTTACACATTTAACACATTTTGCACATTTTTTCCCAAAATGCGTTCCCGTACACCACAAAAAGTTGCAAAATGTTCACTTCTCTTTGAACAAAAATTGCGCTGAATAGCTTTCTCTTTAGAAACTTTTTACACGACAAATTTGGGCGAGCAAAAATGTGCAACATGTTGTTGTTGTTGTAACAGTGTTTTTGTTATGTTTATTTGTTCGTTCCTCTGTTCAATCTGGCTCTGGGTCTATCTCCAGTTCAAGAAAAGTGGCTGCTTCGATGGGATGTAGCCATAGATCCACTGGAGTTAGATGGGTAGGTTTGGCGGGGCAGTTAAAAAGGTGCAACATGTTTGCCGGCTTCTGATTGGCTGATACGCCGACTTTGACATTTGTTCCAGTTTTTTGACATTTCTGCAATTTTTTCGTTCGGGTACATTTTGGAAAAATGTGTGTGTGTACTAGAGCTGGCAAAAAATCGATGGCACTATCGATAATATCGATTGTTATTTAAAAGTTCAATATCGATAGATAGTTTTTCCTATCGATATTATCGGAATAAAAATCCGTAACCTGAAATCCATTGAAATAAATAGAAATTTCGCTGCTTTTCGGTTATGTGTGTGTAAGAAAGTAAGTCCGTAGTCGCACGTACAAATTTTTCGGTAAGATAAAACGTATTTTTTACATTTTTTATAAAATAAAAACTTTTGTTTATTCTGCTTTACATTTCTGTGAACTACTTTTGCATAATTTCAAGAAAATCATTGACATTTCCGCCATTTTCATCTCCAAATTAATGGCTTTGACAACTAAGCGATAATATCGATAGTAATCGATATTTTAAAACATTATATCGAAAATATCTAATGTTGGGAATATCGATGGTTTGCCAGCTCTAGTGTGTACAGTTTGCTCTTTTGACACTTTTATAATTAAAAAAATAATCGATATTATCGATAGTGACATCAGCTTTGTTCCCGTACTTTTTAGTGGTAAAACTCGTAAAAGATAGAACTGCAAAAAATTTGTTGTCACACACAAGTTTTTTGAAATAGTTCGGGAACGGAAAAATGGAAAATACGTCAAAAAAAAAAACTGGAACAAATGGCAAAGTCGGCGTATCAGCCAATCAGACGCCGGCAACCATGTTACTATTTTTTTACTCGCCCAAATTTGTCGTGTAAAAAGTTTTTAAAGAGAGCGTCATTCAGTGCCATTTTTGTTTAAAGAGAAGTGAACATTTTACAACTTTTTTGTGTACGGGAACGGTTTTTCGAGTAAAATGCGTAAAAGTAGTAAAACTTGTAAAAACTTTTTAGGTCTGGAACAAAGCTATAATGTATTTTGTACATGTATTTTGTTGTTTTGAAGAATGCACACGCAATAATTTAGGTTTTGCCTTAATATACTAAATATATTCTAATGGGCCGATTCCGTACAGCGAGGCGAGTCATGTCGCGTCGTCTATCGTCTCTGTGACAACATTTAAAAAATGCACTACGTACAGCGATAGAAAATAATCGTCGATAACAAGTTATTTTTATTTTTTTTTTATTTTATTCGTTAGTAAAAATGTACGGCGACAGCTAATTTGTTGTCGCCGGAAAATGAATATTTCGGCGACAAAATTTGACGACGTCAGGCGATATTGCCATACGGAATCGAAAAATTGCATTTGGCAAGGCGACACGACTCGCCTCGCTGTACGGAATCGGCCCATAAATTTTATTTATTATATTGAATTCACGGAACAAATTTCCTTTACCGAGCCTTCGCAGAAAAAAATACAAAAATTTCCTTTAAATCGCAAGTTTTCTTAAGTAGACGGCCTTCGGCCGGGGATTTAAGACTTTCTCCTATGGACAGGAGCGAATTTCGGCTACGCGAACAAACTTTTTTTAAATCGTAATTTTTTCCCAAGTAAACAATTTACATTGGGACTTAGTCCCAATTTACATTGGGCGAGTTTACTTGAGGCAAGTGTCATTTTGTAGGAGAGAGAGGTGAGGCATTTGGTAACCCTTTGCCTCTCAGCACCCTCTCTCACCTACAAACTGACAATTGCCGCAAGTAAACTCGCCTAATGTAAATTGGGACTAAGTATACATTTCCCCATCGGCATGAAAAGCACTATCTGTGGTAATTTTTTCATAATTTTCTGTGGTGGGTCGGTAAAGGAAAGATATGCCGAATTCACAATAAGTCTCATTCAATTGTTCAAATTTTATTCTTCTTAAATTACGATATCGTCGTCTTCTTGATCTTCTTTGCTATTTTCGTGTAATAAAACATATTCACGAGTGCTAAAGCCGAATTTGATCACATCTTTTTCCATCAGCTCGTAGTATTTTCTGGGATCAATGCGTTTGTTGTTCAAAAATGTACCGTTAGCCGAATCTAAATCGATCAAATAGAGACGAACCCTCTTACCGGTTGTACCGTCTTCACGTTCGAAGGGCACTAGCCTATATTGAAGGGCCGCATGTTGTTTTGAACAGCTCGGATGGTCAACTGGCAAGTCGACAACTTTACGATCTCTTCCAACCAAAAAACACGATTGTCTGTGTATATGTAGCACGGGTAGGGCAGTTTCCCCCTTAAAGGGATATAAACGCCAACGTCTTTTTGGCTTACGGGCTTCCAAAGGTTCGGCATATTTGATTACTACTCCATTTACTTTATTTGTGTCCTCGGTAAGGGCTCCACTTAGTCCAAAGTCGGGCTTCTCCTTTTCTTTTGTTTCTTCTTTTTTCACCTCAGGCTTCTTATCTTCGGATGATTTCCCCCATTCATACGTCTTATCATCGTCATCTCTTCTGCGGTTTTTATATCGGTTGTCCGATCCACGATGTTCTCGCTTAATAACACTTTCCCTTGACCGTCCCCCTTCTCGCTGTGGGCTACGACTGTAAAGTGGCATAATAAGTAAAGTTCGAATAAAGAAATTCTTTAATATACTACACTTACTCTCTTCTCTGATAATTACTTCTGTGCCCACTATCATCTTGACGTTTGAAATCCCTGCGGTCGTCCCTTTCCCGCTTGACATCAAATCTATCTCTATTATCTCTGTTGGAGCGATATCGATCCCTATCCATTTCCGGGGACCTATTCCTTTGGCGACTGCGACTTCTTTCACGACTCTGACTTCTGTAATTCCTTTTAGGACTTTCCCACTTAGTTCGAAAGTCCTTTTCACGTTCTCGACTTACTGACATATCTCTTTTCTCCTGTTTCGGTCGTACTTTTCCTTTTTCATTATCGTTTGATTTGGATTTCTTTTTTGCTACACTTTTTTCTTCTTCCTCCGATGACGAATCTGATGAAGATTCACTTCCAGAATCCGACTTGGACTTGTGTTTCTTCTTTGACTTCTTCTTTTTTTGCTTATGTTTACGTTGTTTCTTCAGCTCTTTTTCATCTTGGTCTGACGACTCTGATTCCGATGAAGTACTACTACTTTCATCACCAGACTCTTCAGATTCAGATTTTCGAGACCTTTTTGACTTTGTTTTCGACATTATTTAAGCATTTAATTAAAATTTGCAGAAAAATGGAAAAAATGCTGTTGTATGTTATAGTGTTCTGTAGTTCGGGAACGAATTGTTTGAAGTAGAGTTGTGTAGTATCGGAACGAACTAGTTCAATGGAACTAGAGTTGTACAATCTAGTTCATTTGAAATATCTAGTTCAATAGCTCAGCTCTTTTAACTGAACTAGTTTAGTAATCTAGTTCATAGTTCACTATCCAGTTCAATCATTCGGATCAGAATCGTTCACGGGCTCTTATGCTCCTATCATTCGCTTCATGAAAACACACACACATACACCAAATGGGAACAAACATTAGAAAAGTATAATTAAACTACAAAAATATTACATTTATGCTCTGTTCCAGAACCTGCAGAAGCTACTATTTTTTACTACGATAACATTTATTCCTTTATGTTATCGGAAAAATAGTAAAAATTAGTAGATTCTTGTAGTAAATTGTAATTAGAACGTCATTTAAGTGGCTGGCGAAAAAAATCTTATGTTGTGTGTTTGTAAAAATTATAACTGCGAAAAAGCTTTATGTATGTTTCTTTTTACCTTTTTTCTAACCAAAAAAGGCACATTGAATGATAGTGGATTCGATATATTGGGATGTGTTATGTCAACAATGTTCTTTATGTAGAAATTACTTTTATTACAATGGGTGTTGACACTTTACATTGATCCAAAAGATAAACAAAAGTCATTACATTACGAAGGCATCACTAAGCACAGAAAACGGCGTCAGTTTATTCATATGTGTATGACATGATGAACTAGATTGTGAATCGTTCGTTGATCGTTCTGTGTAGATCTTTCGGTCTGCGCTCAATGATCTATTGAACTATAATGAACTATATCGACTGATCTAGTTCATGCGCTCTTTTCAATGAATCGTTCAATTGAACTAGTTCGTTCATGAACTATACAACTCTAGTTTGTATATCATGAGCATGGTACAATAATACAGGTAGCATTATCATGCCAGCTGATGGTAACATAATTGGCCTGTTCCCGTATGTTATAAAGTGGTAAAAGTCGTAAACGATTTTCATATAAATTTTGTGTACGGGAACGTAAAATGTGTAAAAGTGGTAAAAATTGTAAAAACTTTTTAGTTCTGGAACAGAGATAATGTGTCAATTGCATTGAATTGATGTCAAATTTTGACATCTTATGTTGCTAACAATTGCCGATGCGGCTACCTGTGTATTTGTACCATGATCATGAGTACTGTGCATGGTACAATAAGAAAGGTAGATGCATCGGCGAATTGCTACAACAAAACTACTTTTTTTGTAATGTAATCTGTCAAAATTTTCTCAAATGGTCTCTTGTTGTCTCTTTTTATCGCTTGTGTTTGTCTATAAAGTGTAGACATGCTATCTCTTACTTACCGAATCATATGGTTTTTTGTTTTGATTTTTCATGGCGAATTCATAGTTTTTTGACGTTTTACATTCGATCAGCTGGGCTGAAGCATCTACCTTTCTAATTGTACCATGGTACTGTGCATGATACAATTAAATAGGTAGATGCCTCAGCCCTGCTGATTAGAGGTGGCAAAAAATCGATGGCACTATCAATAAAATCGATAATTTTTTAAAAACTAAATATCGATAGATAGTTTTGCCTATCGATATTATCGGAACAAAAATCCCCACCTAAAATCCATTGAAATAAATAGAAATTTCGCTCCTTTACATTTCTGTGATTCTGTGAACTACTTGCGCAAAATGTCAAGAAAAGCATTGACATTTCCGCCATTTTCATCTCCAAATTAATGACGTTGACAACTTAACGATAATATCGATAGCAATCGATATTTTAAAATATTATATCGAAAATATATAATGTTGGGAATATCGATGGTTTCCCAGCTCTACTGCTGATCGAATCAAAAACGTCAAAAAACTAGGAATTCTCCATGAAAAATCAAAACAAAAAACCATATGATTCGGTAAGTAAGAGATAGCATGTGTTCACTTTAAAACACAAGCTATAAAAAGAGACAACAAGAGATCATTTGGCGAAAATGTTTACATTTTACATTACAAAAAAAGTTAATTGGTTGTAGCAATTCGCCGTTGTTTCTACCTATTTAATTGTACCATGGTACTGTGATTCGATGTTGATTTCGCTGAAATCACGAAATGAGATGATTTCATTTTTGTATGCAAAATCATGGTAAATTTTGCTTGATTTCGCGCGAAATCACGAAACGATGCCGAATGTAAACCAAGTATAACTTTCGTTGCTAACCCTGCGTTTAAACATGACAGGACAGTTGAGTACATGCATTGATTGTCAAAAACCCAAAACTTGCCTGTGTGACGTAGGCGTCCAGACAACTGCAAAAACAGTTGTAAAATTATGAATGAAAATCGTTGATTTCTTTTTGTTTTCCGTTCAAATATTTTGTTTTGTTGCATCCCAGTCCTGTTGCCGTTTTTCTTATTTGAAATAGTTTTGTTTTCATTTGTTCAAAGAGGTCCATGTTTACTGTCTACGAAAATTACCAGACTGTGCCGAGGCAACTAGCCAAAGCTCTGTTCCTTTACCTGCCTGAGGTTACCATTTCTTACCATTTTAAACCTGCAAAGCGTTCCTTTACTTTAACAAGCATACAATTTATCCCAGATATGCCCATTACTTGATCGTGATCATTTTAAAAGTATTTTTATATTATTTTAGAAGCAAATGTGAAATAATAGCAGTATGTTTATATGTTTTTTAAACATTTTTTGAAAAAAGTGGTTTTTGAGGCCACTTTTGGACACAGGGTTTTATCTTATAACTGGGAGTTATGGGACACAAAACATTTGACATATAGTCCAAAGACACCTTTTCGGCATCTAGTTAACGTTTTTTCGTAGTAGGCTCCACATCGTGTATGTTTTCGTTATAAAACGACCCAATAATTAATCGGTCATAACGCAAATCATTGTAAAAACTAAGCGATAGGTGGCAACTTCGATGAACTAGACCTCAAAACTCAAAAATAGTAGCTCAAAATAATGGAATCACATAATATCCCAAGAGCTACAGATGTGTACTGAGTATATCACCAAAATAAACGGTACTTTGATAAACATAGCATATCAAATTAGCAAGAATTTTGTGTGTCCTATATGTAGGACGCTGGGCATATCTGGGTTATATGTCGATGGTCAGACTAGGGCGATTTCAACATGGCGACGTAAGTTTATAAGCGAGTAGTGAAACCCATGTACACGGTTTTCTGTGTTTGTTATGTTGCCTCTTCTTGTTTTTCGTTGCAAGATTTTTTCTTCCATTTTCTTTCATTTTTATTTTCTCAAGCAAACGTTAACAACAAAACAAACATAAAAAGATTTAATAAAAACATTTAATTAATGAAATAGTGAAAATTTAACTATTAATATTATAATAATATATTATAATAATATAATATTACTAGGGGACCCGGCGAACTTCGTCTCGCAGTCTGTTAGGCACTGAAGTCGATTGTTTTGGTTAAAATCCATTATACTATTATTGCTATCTCCTTGTCGAGTTCAATTGCAAATGGTTCTTTGTTTTGAACTATTTAGGGCGATCTTTGACGCATATGCACATTAGGCAATTGTACTTTCGATAATTGTCAGTTTGTAGAAGAAAGAGGCTACTGAAGGGCAAAGTGTTACTATTTCCTCGAATCTCTGTCCCATAAACTGACAATTGGACAACTCTAAATCGGGGCTAACATATGAAGCAAATAACACATTTGAAACAAAGTAGTATCGTAACGCCCCTATTAGTTTCATAATCGATGATTTTCTTTTTATCATTTGATTTACACTATATGCTTTTAACATATGTGTTGTCAGTTTGTGTATATGCGTAAATACATATGTAAAACACATATCATGTAAGTAGCAAAAAGTAATGAACGTGAAGTTTTTTTATAGGGGGGGAGGGGGGTGGGGTGAATTTTGGTTTTTTAATAGCTCATTTAAATTTGCGTTTTAATCAATTAACCTATTTCGAACTGAGGGATCCTATTATATTTTATAAAAGTAACCATCTTCGTCTGCTTTTCTTTCTGACTTCTCTGTTTAAAGAGATCTCCGCAATTCGAAAGTTCAGAATAAAAGCCCTGTTCCAGAACTAAAAAGTTTTTACAATTTTTACCACTTTTACACATTTTGCGTTCCCGTACACAAAATTTATATGAAAATCGTTTACGACTTTTACAACTTTTACGACATTTACCACTTTATAAAGTACGGGAACAGGCCAAAAATCATAGGTGAACACGGAGAGTGCATTTGTATGCAGAATCCTAATTTAAATTAGAGAGGCGCACTCTTCTTTTTCATCCCTGAATTAGATACAATGGATCTGGTAACACGGACAACTGCGGTAAATGTATCAATATCATAAATTAATATGTCGCCCGATACAGAATATTTGTCCATAATTCGATCAAAACATCTTCAGTATCTCCTAATTCGTACTTTTTATATCCTCAGCCTTTAGGCTAAATGTGCCTCATCGAAATAATAGTTTTAGACCCCAAGAGTGTTTGGATGAAGTTCTTTCAGACAATTTGGAGTCGATTTAGCCCTGTCCGCCCGTCTGTCTGTCTGGCCGTCTGGCTAGTGTGCACGATAACTCTCGAACGGATCAACCGAACCAAATGTTGAACTTTTTAATAACATAATTTAAGTTCGAAGTTAACCCATATCGGTCCTCTCCTTCGGGTACCTCCCCCACAAAAGTTCGACATTTTTATGTAAAATGGTGTGAACGATAACTACCGAAGGGCGCAATCGATTTGGTCCAAACTTTGCAAATCGTATTACTCTTTCCGTATATAGATCGGGTTTGAATATGGACCATATCAATCTACTCCTTCGTGTACCTAACACAAAAAATTCGGAATAAATGAAGTCTAGGAGCTTCTCTCGGATGGTTTTGAAATTTTTCCAAAGTACAATTTTTTCGGGGGCAAGTCCATACTTCCTGAGATACTGGCCTAAAAACTCCAAGAAACCCTGACGGCACCATCTAAAATGCCAAGTCCTGAACATAACTCTCGCAAAGTGGACTTGAAGACTCTTTTCGAAACTATTTGATTTTTTTGCAGAAGGTTGTTTTCACGATTCCTATTTCAACGGTACAATTTTTTCGGAGTAAGTCCATGACACCCTGCCGGCATATACTTAATTTTTTCAACAATTTTTTCCAAACTTGGTTGCTTCTATTTTGTTTTTGGTCAAAAGCTGAGGGTACAGCTGACTGATACTTTCTTACTTGTTTCTTTCCAATTTTGAATATCATACTTTTTCGATATACATACATATGTACGTAGTTGACCATTTGCAATTGCGTTCCAGCTCTGCAGGAACTAAACTGATTGAATTCATACTCCTTGTCTATACAACTTTCAGAAATCGACAAAACAGAGTAGTAAAATGGCACTGGCAGTTGGTGCATATACAATTTTCGCCAAAAACTGTCAATAAAAGTGTCACGGTATACTCTTAAGACGAAGCTACATAGAAATGTGTCAAAAAAATGTGACAAATAATTTTGCAAATTTTTCGCAGATTTTCGCGATTTTTTTAGGGTTTATCCTTTTCTGCCATGAGACCATTCCGAATTGGTGCGAATTGTCAAAATCAGTTCAGCGGTTCCTGAGTTATAAGCGTAGTAACTAACATCATTCTTTTATATATATATAGATATCGAGTTCCGTATCGAAATTATATGCTGAAGCATCCAAGTCTAACGAAATACAAGGGTCAGCTTTGTCAAATCAATCACATGTCCATATGAGAGCAAATATATCGTGACCTATAGAATCTACAGTCTCGTTTCTTACGTCGTTTGGTAAGCAAACTTTGACACACAATCCATGCAATTTATATGATGATGTCGAGTTCCGTATCGAAATTATATGCAGAAGCATCCAAGTCTAACGAAATACAAGGGTCAGCTTTGTCAAATCAATCACATGTCCATATGAGAGCAAATATATCGTGACCTATAGAATCTACATTCTCGTTTCTTACGTCGTTTGTTAAGCAAACTTTGACACACAATCCATGCAATTTATATGATGATATCGTGTTCCGTATCGAAATTAGATGCAGAAGCATCCAAGTCTCACGAAATACAGGGGTCAGCTTTGTCAAATCAATCACATGTCCATATGAGAGCAAATATATCGTGACCTATAGAATCTACAGTCTCGTTTCTTACGTCGTTTGTTAAGCAAACTTTGACACACAATCCATGCAATTTATGTGATGATGTCGAGTTCCGTATCGAAGATAGATGCAGAAGCATCCAAGTCTTACGAAATACAAGGGTCAGCTTTGTCAAATCAAACACATGTCCATATGAGAGCAAATATATCGTGACCTATAGAATCTACAGTCTCGTTTCTTACGTCGTTTGTTAAGCAAACTTTGACACACAATCCATGCAATTTATGTGATGATGTCGAGTTCCGTATCGAAGATAGATGCAGAAGCATCCAAGTCTTACGAAATACAAGGGTCAGCTTTGTCAAATCAATCACATGTCCATATGAGAGCAAATATATCGTGACCTATAGAATCTACAGTCTCGTTTCTTACGTCGTTTGTTAAGCAAACTTTGACACACAATCCATGCAATTTATATGATGATGTCGAGTTCCGCATCGAAGATAGATGCAGAAGCATCCAAGTCTCACGAAATACAAGGGTCAGCTTTGTCAAATCAATCACATGTCCATATAAGAGCAAATATATCGTGACCTATAGAATCTACAGTCTCGTTTCTTACGTCGTTTGTTAAGCAAACTTTGACACACAATCCATGCAATTTATGTGATGATGTCGAGTTCCGTATCGAAGATAGATGCAGAAGCATCCAAGTCTTACGAAATACAAGGGTCAGCTTTGTCAAATCAAACACATGTCCATATGAGAGCAAATATATCGTGACCTATAGAATCTACAGTCTCGTTTCTTACGTCGTTTGTTAAGCAAACTTTGACACACAATCCATGCAATTTATATGATGATGTCGAGTTCCGTTTCGAAGATAGATGCAGAAGCATCCAAGTCTCCCGAAATACAAGGGTCAGCTTTGTCAAATCAATCACATGTCCATATGAGAGCAAATATATCGTGACCTATAGAATCTACAGTCTCGTTTCTTACGTCGTTTGTTAAGCAAACTTTGACACACAATCCGTGCAATTTATATGATGATATCGAGTTCCGTATCGAAGATAGATGCAGAAGCATCCAAGTCTCACGAAATACAAGGGTCAGCTTTGTCAAATCAAACACATGTCCATATGAGAGCAAATATATCGTGACCTATAGAATCTACAGTCTCGTTTCTTACGTCGTTTGTTAAGCAAACTTTGACACACAATCCATGCAATTTATATGATGATGTCGTGTTCCGTATCGAAATTAGATGCAGAAGCATCCAAGTCTTACGAAATACAAGGGTCAGCTTTGTCAAATCAATCACATGTCCATATGAGAGCAAATATATCGTCAGCTAAAGAATCTACAGTCTCGTTTCTTACGTCGTTTGTAAAGCAAACTTTGACACACAATCCATGCAATTTATATGATGATATCGTGTTCCGTTTCGAAGATAGATGCAGAAGCATCCAAGTCTCACGAAATACAAGGGTCAGCTATGTCAAATCAATCACATGTCCATATGAGAGCAAATATATCGTGACCTATAGAATCTACAGTCTCGTTTCTTACGTCGTTTGTTAAGCAAACTTTGACACACAATCCATGCAATTTATATGATGATATCGAGTTCCGTATCGAAATTAGATGCAGAAGCATCCAAGTCTCACGAAATACAAGGGTCAGCTTTGTCAAATCAATCACATGTCCATATGAGAGCAAATATATCGTCACCTATAGAATCTACAGTCTCGTTTCTTACATCGTTTGTTAAGCAAACTTTGACACACAATCCATGCAATTTATATGATGATATCGAGTTCCGTATCGAAATTAGATGCAGAAGCATCCAAGTCTCACGAAATACAAGGGTCAGCTTTGTCAAATCAATCACATGTCCATATGAGAGCAAATATATCGTGACCTATAGAATCTACAGTCTCGTTTCTTACGTCGTTTGTTAAGCAAACTTTGACACACAATCCATGCAATTTATATGATGATATCGAGTTCCGTATCGAAATTAGATGCAGAAGCATCCAAGTCTCACGAAATACAAGGGTCAGCTTTATCAAATCAATCACATGTCCATATGAGAGCAAATATATCGTGACCTATAGAATCTACAGTCTCGTTTCTTACGTCGTTTGTTAAGCAAACTTTGACACACAATCCATGCAATTTATATGATGATATCGAGTTCCGTTTCGAAGATAGATGCAGAAGCATCCAAGTCTCACAAAATACAAGGGTCAGCTTTGTCAAATCAATCACATGTCCATATGAGAGCAAATATATCGTCAGCTAAAGAATCTACAGTCTCGTTTCTTACGTTGTTTGTTAAGCAAACTTTGACACACAATCCATGCAATTTATATGATGATATCGAGTTCCGTATCGAAATTAGATGCAGAAGCATCCAAGTCTCACGAAATACAAGGGTCAGCTTTGTCAAATCAATCACATGTCCATATGAGAGCAAATATATCGTGACCTATAGAATCTACAGTCTCGTTTCTTACGTTGTTTGTTAAGCAAACTTTGACACACAATCCATGCAATTTATATGATGATATCGAGTTCCGTATCGAAATTAGATGCAGAAGCATCCAAGTCTCACGAAATACAAGGGTCAGCTTTGTCAAATCAATCACATGTCCATATGAGAGCAAATATATCGTGACCTATAGAATCTACAGTCTCGTTTCTTACGTCGTTTGTTAAGCAAACTTTGACACACAATCCGTGCAATTTATATGATGATATCGAGTTCCGTATCGAAATTAGATGCAGAAGCATCCAAGTCTCACGAAATACAAGGGTCAGCTTTGTCAAATCAATCACATGTCCATATGAGAGCAAATATATCGTGACCTATAGAATCTACAGTCTCGTTTCTTACGTCGTTTGTTAAGCAAACTTTGACACACAATCCATGCAATTTATATGATGATATCGAGTTCCGTATCGAAATTAGATGCAGAAGCATCCAAGTCTCACGAAATACAAGGGTCAGCTTTGTCAAATCAATCACATGTCCATATGAGAGCAAATATATCGTCATCTAAAGAATCTACAGTCTCGTTCCTTACGTCGTTTGTTAAGCAAACTTTGACACACAATCCATGCAATTTATATGATGATGTCGAGTTCCGTATCGAAATTAGGTACAGAAGCATCCAAGTCTCACGAAATACAAGGGTCACCTTTATCAAATGAATCACATGTCCATATGAGAGCAAATATATCGTGACCTATAGAATCTATAGTCTCGTTTCTTACGTCGTTTGTTAAGAAAACTTTGACACACAATCCATGCAATTTATATGATGATATCGAGTTCCGTATCGAAATTAGATGCAGAAGCATCCAAGTCTCACGAAATACAAGGGTCAGCTTTGTCAAATCAATCACATGTCCATATGAGAGCAAATATATCGTGACCTATAGAATCTACAGTCTCGTTTCTTACGTCGTTTGTTAAGCAAACTTTGACACACAATCCATGCAATTTATATGATGATATCGAGTTCCTTATCGAAATTAGATGCAGAAGCATCCAAGTCTCACGAAATACAAGGGTCAGCTTTGTCAAATCAATCACATGTCCATATGAGAGCAAATATATCGTCACCTATAGAATCTACAGTCTCGTTTCTTACGTCGTTTGTTAAGCAAACTTTGACACACAATCCATGCAATTTATATGATGATATCGAGTTCCGTATCGAAATTAGATGCAGAAGCATCCAAGTCTCCCGAAATACAAGGGTCAGCTTTGTCAAATCAATCACATGTCCATATGAGAGCAAATATATCGTCAGCTAAAGAATCTACAGTCTCGTTTCTTACGTCGTTTGTTAAGAAAACTTTGACACACAATCCATGCAATTTATATGATGATATCGAGTTCCGTATCGAAATTAGATGCAGAAGCATCCAAGTCTCACGAAATACAAGGGTCAGCTTTGTCAAATCAATCACATGTCCATATGAGAGCAAATATATCGTCATCTAAAGAATCTACAGTCTCGTTCCTTACGTCGTTTGTTAAGCAAACTTTGACACACAATCCATGCAATTTATATGATGATGTCGAGTTCCGTATCGAAATTAGGTACAGAAGCATCCAAGTCTCACGAAATACAAGGGTCACCTTTATCAAATGAATCACATGTCCATATGAGAGCAAATATATCGTGACCTATAGAATCTATAGTCTCGTTTCTTACGTCGTTTGTTAAGAAAACTTTGACACACAATCCATGCAATTTATATGATGATATCGAGTTCCGTATCGAAATTAGATGCAGAAGCATCCAAGTCTCACGAAATACAAGGGTCAGCTTTGTCAAATCAATCACATGTCCATATGAGAGCAAATATATCGTCACCTATAGAATCTACAGTCTCGTTTCTTACGTCGTTTGTTAAGCAAACTTTGACACACAATCCATGCAATTTATATGATGATATCGAGTTCCTTATCGAAATTAGATGCAGAAGCATCCAAGTCTCACGAAATACAAGGGTCAGCTTTGTCAAATCAATCACATGTCCATATGAGAGCAAATATATCGTCACCTATAGAATCTACAGTCTCGTTTCTTACGTCGTTTGTTAAGCAAACTTTGACACACAATCCATGCAATTTATATGATGATATCGAGTTCCGTATCGAAATTAGATGCAGAAGCATCCAAGTCTCCCGAAATACAAGGGTCAGCTTTGTCAAATCAATCACATGTCCATATGAGAGCAAATATATCGTCAGCTAAAGAATCTACAGTCTCGTTTCTTACGTCGTTTGTTAAGCAAACTTTGACACACAATCCATGCAATTTATATGATGATATCGAGTTCCGTATCGAAATTAGATGCAGAAGCATCCAAGTCTTACGAAATACAAGGGTCAGCTTTGTCAAATCAATCACATGTCCATATGAGAGCAAATATATCGTCAGCTAAAGAATCTACAGTCTCGTTTCTTACGTCGTTTGTTAAGCAAACTTTGACCCACAATCCATGCAATTTATATGATGATGTCGAGTTCCGTTTCGAAGATAGATGCAGAAGCATCCAAGTCTCCCGAAATACAAGGGTCAGCTTTGTCAAATCAATCACATGTCCATATGAGAGCAAATATATCGTCAGCTAAAGAATCTACAGTCTCGTTTCTTACGTCGTTTGTTAAGCAAACTTTGACACACAATCCATGCAATTTATATAATGATGTCGAGTTCCGTTTCGAAGATAGATGCAGAAGCATCCAAGTCTCACGAAATACAAGGGTCAGCTTTGTCAAATCAATCACATGTCCATATGAGAGCAAATATATCGTCAGCTAAAGAATCTACAGTCTCGTTTCTTACGTCGTTTGGTAAGCAAACTTTGACACACAATCCATGCAATTTATATGATGATGTCGAGTTCCGTATCGAAATTATATGCAGAAGCATCCAAGTCTCACGAAATACAAGGGTCAGCTTTGTCAAATCAATCACATGTCCATATGAGAGCAAATATATCGTCAGCTAAAGAATCTACAGTCTCGTTTCTTACGTCGTTTGTTAAGCAAACTTTGACACACAATCCATGCAATTTATATGATGATATCGAGTTCCGTTTCGAAATTAGATGCAGAAGCATCCAAGTCTTACGAAATACAAGGGTCAGTTTTGTCAAATCAATCACATGTCCATATGAGAGCAAATATATCGTCATCTAAAGAATCTACAGTTTCGTTTCTGACGTCGTTTGTAAAGCAAACTTTGACACACAATCCATGCAATTTATATGATGATGTCGAGTTCCGTTTCGAAGATAGATGCAGAAGCATCCAAGTCTCACGAAATACAAGGGTCAGCTTTGTCAAATCAATCACATGTCCATATGAGAGCAAATATATCGTCACCTATAGAATCTACAGTCTCGTTTCTTACGTCGTTTGTTAAGCAAACTTTGACACACAATCCATGCAATTTATATGATGATGTCGAGTTCCGTTTCGAAGATAGATGCAGAAGCATCCAAGTCTCACGAAATACAAGGGTCAGCTTTGTCAAATCAATCACATGTCCATATGAGAGCAAATATATCGTCACCTATAGAATCTACAGTCTCGTTTCTTACGTCGTTTGTTAAGCAAACTTTGACACACAATCCATGCAATTTATATGATGATGTCGAGTTCCGTTTCGAAGATAGATGCAGAAGCATCCAAGTCTCACGAAATACAAGGGTCAGCTTTGTCAAATCAATCACATGTCCATATGAGAGCAAATATATCGTCAGCTAAAGAATCTACAGTCTCGTTTCTTACGTCGTTTGTTAAGCAAACTTTGACACACAATCCATGCAATTTATATGATGATATCGAGTTCCGTTTCGAAATTAGATGCAGAAGCATCCAAGTCTTACGAAATACAAGGGTCAGTTTTGTCAAATCAATCACATGTCCATATGAGAGCAAATATATCGTCATCTAAAGAATCTACAGTTTCGTTTCTGACGTCGTTTGTAAAGCAAACTTTGACACACAATCCATGCAATTTATATGATGATGTCGAGTTCCGTTTCGAAGATAGATGCAGAAGCATCCAAGTCTCACGAAATACAAGGGTCAGCTTTGTCAAATCAATCACATGTCCATATGAGAGCAAATATATCGTCACCTATAGAATCTACAGTCTCGTTTCTTACGTCGTTTGTTAAGCAAACTTTGACACACAATCCATGCAATTTATATGATGATGTCGAGTTCCGTTTCGAAGATAGATGCAGAAGCATCCAAGTCTCCCGAAATACAAGGGTCAGCTTTGTCAAATCAATCACATGCCCATATGAGAGCAAATATATCGTGACCTATAGAATCTACAGTCTCGTTTCTTACTTCGTTTGTTAAGCAAACTTTGACACACAATCCATGCAATTTATACGATGATATCGAGTTCCGTTTCGAAGATAGGTACAGAAGCATCCAAGTCTCACGAAATACAAGGGTCAGCTTTGTCAAATCAATCACATGTCCATATGAGAGCAAATATATCGTGACCTATAGAATCTACAGTCTCGTTTCTTACGTCGTTTGTTAAGCAAACTTTGACACACAATCCATGCAATTTATATGATGATATCGAGTTCCGTATCGAAATTAGATGCAGAAGCATCCAAGTCTCACGAAATACAAGGGTCGGCTTTGTCAAATCAAAAACATGTCCATATGAGAGCAAATATATCGTGACCTATAGAATCTACAGTCTCGTTTCTTACGTCGTTTGTAAAGCAAACTTTGACACACAATCCATGCAATTTATATGATGATGTCGAGTTCCGTTTCGAAGATAGATGCAGAAGCATCCAAGTCTCACGAAATACAAGGGTCAGCTTTGTCAAATCAATCACATGTCCATATGAGAGCAAATATATCGTCAGCTAAAGAATCTACAGTCTCGTTTCTTACTTCGTTTGTTAAGCAAACTTTGACACACAATCCATGCAATTTATACGATGATATCGAGTTCCGTTTCGAAGATAGGTACAGAAGCATCCAAGTCTCACGAAATACAAGGGTCAGCTTTGTCAAATCAATCACATGTCCATATGAGAGCAAATATATCGTGACCTATAGAATCTACAGTCTCGTTTCTTACGTCGTTTGTAAAGCAAACTTTGACACACAATCCATGCAATTTATATTATGATGTCGAGTTCCGTTCGGAAGATAGATGCAGAAGCATCCAAGTCTCACGAAATACAAGGGTCAGCTTTGTCAAATCAATCACATGTCCATATGAGAGCAAATATATCGTCAGCTAAAGAATCTACAGTCTCGTTTCTTACGTCGTTTGTTAAGCAAACTTTGACACACAATCCATGCAATTTATACGATGATATCGAGTTCCGTTTCGAAGATAGGTACAGAAGCATCCAAGTCTCACGAAATACAAGGGTCAGCTTTGTCAAATCAATCACATGTCCATATGAGAGCAAATATATCGTGACCTATAGAATCTACAGTCTCGTTTCTTAAGACGTTTGTTAAGCAAACTTTGACACACAATTCATGCAATTTATATGATGATATCGAGTTCCGTTTCGAAGATAGATGCAGAAGCATCCAAGTCTCACGAAATACAAGGGTCAGCTTTGTCAAATCAATCACATGTCCATATGAGAGCAAATATGTCGTGACCTATAATATCTACAGTCTCGTTTCTTACGTCGTTTGTTAAGCAAACTTTGATACACAATCCATGCAATTTATATGATGATATCGAGTTCCGTATCGAAATTAGATGCAGAAGCATCCAAGTCTCACGAAATACAAGGGTCAGCTTTGTCAAATCAATCACATGTCCATATGAGAGCAAATATATCGTGACCTATAGAATCTACAGTCTCGTTTCTTACGTCGTTTGTAAAGCAAACTTTGACACACAATCCATGCAATTTATATGATGATGTCGAGTTCCGTTCGGAAGATAGATGCAGAAGCATCCAAGTCTCACGAAATACAAGGGTCAGCTTTGTCAAATCAATCACATGTCCATATGAGAGCAAATATATCGTCAGCGAAAGAATCTACAGTCTCGTTTCTTACGTCGTTTGTTAAGCAAACTTTGACACACAATCCATGCAATTTATACGATGATATCGAGTTCCGTTTCGAAGATAGGTACAGAAGCATCCAAGTCTCACGAAATACAAGGGTCAGCTTTGTCAAATCAATCACATGTCCATATGAGAGCAAATATATCGTGACCTATAGAATCTACAGTCTCGTTTCTTAAGACGTTTGTTAAGCAAACTTTGACACACAATTCATGCAATTTATATGATGATATCGAGTTCCGTTTCGAAGATAGATGCAGAAGCATCCAAGTCTCACGAAATACAAGGGTCAGCTTTGTCAAATCAATCACATGTCCATATGAGAGCAAATATGTCGTGACCTATAATATCTACAGTCTCGTTTCTTACGTCGTTTGTTAAGCAAACTTTGATACACAATCCATGCAATTTATATGATGATATCGAGTTCCGTATCGAAATTAGATGCAGAAGCATCCAAGTCTCACGAAATACAAGGGTCAGCTTTGTCAAATCAAACACATGTCCATATGAGAGCAAATATATCGTGACCTATAGAATCTACAGTCTCGTTTCTTACGTCGTTTGTTAAGCAAACTTTGACACACAATCCATGCAATTTATATGATGATGTCGAGTTCCGTTTCGAAGATAGATGCAGAAGCATCCAAGTCTCACGAAATACAAGGGTCAGCTTTGTCAAATCAATCACATGTTCATATGAGAGCAAATATATCGTGACCTATAGAATCTACAGTCTCGTTTCTTACGACGTTTGTTAAGCAAACTTTGACACACAATCCATGCAATTTATATGATGATATCGAGTTCCGTATCGAAATTAGATGCAGAAGCATCCAAGTCTCCCGAAATACAAGGGTCAGCTTTGTCAAATCAATCACATGTCCATATGAGAGCAAATATATCGTGACCTATAGAATCTACAGTCTCGTTTCTTACGTCGTTTGTTAAGCAAACTTTGACACACAATCCATGCAATTTATATGATGATATCGAGTTCCGTATCGAAATTAGATGCAGAAGCATCCAATCCTCACGAAATACAAGGGTCAGCTTTGTCAAATCAATCACATGTCCATATGAGAGCAAATATATCGTCACCTATAGAATCTACAGTCTCGTTTCTTACGTCGTTTGTTAAGCAAACTTTGACACACAATCCATGCAATTTATATGATGATGTCGAGTTCCGTTTCGAAGATAGATGCAGAAGCATCCAAGTCTCACGAAATACAAGGGTCAGCTTTGTCAAATCAATCACATGTCCATATGAGAGCAAATATATCGTCAGCTAAAGAATCTACAGTCTCGTTTCTTACGTCGTTTGTTAAGCAAACTTTGACACACTATCCATGCAATTTATATGATGATATCGAGTTCCGTATCGAAATTAGATGCAGAAGCATCCAAGTCTTACGAAATACAAGGGTCAGCTTTGTCAAATCAATCACATGTCCATATGAGAGCAAATATATCGTCAGCTAAAGAATCTACAGTCTCGTTTCTTACGTCGTTTGTTAAGCAAACTTTGACACACAATCCATGCAATTTATATGATGATGTCGAGTTCCGTATCGAAATTATATGCAGAAGCATCCAAGTCTTACGAAATACAAGGGTCAGCTTTGTCAAATCAATCACATGTCCATATGAGAGCAAATATATCGTGACCTATAGAATCTACAGTCTCGTTTCTTACGTCGTTTGTTAAGCAAACTTTGACACACAATCCATGCAATTTATATGATGATATCGAGTTCCGTATCGAAATTAGATGCAGAAGCATCCAAGTCCCCCGAAATACAAGGGTCAGCTTTGTCAAATCAATCACATGTCCATATGAGAGCAAATATATCGTGACCTATAGAATCTACAGTCTCGTTTCTTACGTCGTTTGGTAAGCAAACTTTGACCCACAATCCATGCAATTTATATGATGATGTCGAGTTCCGTTTCGAAGATAGATGCAGAAGCATCCAAGTCTCCCGAAATACAAGGGTCAGCTTTGTCAAATCAATCACATGTCCATATGAGAGCAAATATATCGTCAGCTAAAGAATCTACAGTCTCGTTTCTTACGTCGTTTGTTAAGCAAACTTTGACACACAATCCATGCAATTTATATAATGATGTCGAGTTCCGTTTCGAAGATAGATGCAGAAGCATCCAAGTCTCACGAAATACAAGGGTCAGCTTTGTCAAATCAATCACATGTCCATATGAGAGCAAATATATCGTCAGCTAAAGAATCTACAGTCTCGTTTCTTACGTCGTTTGGTAAGCAAACTTTGACACACAATCCATGCAATTTATATGATGATGTCGAGTTCCGTTTCGAAGATAGATGCAGAAGCATCCAAGTCTCACGAAATACAAGGGTCAGCTTTGTCAAATCAATCACATGTCCATATGAGAGCAAGTATATCGTCAGCTAAAGAATCTACAGTCTCGTTTCTTACGTCGTTTGGTAAGCAAACTTTGACACACAATCCATGCAATTTATATGATGATGTCGAGTTCCGTATCGAAATTATATGCAGAAGCATCCAAGTCTCACGAAATACAAGGGTCAGCTTTGTCAAATCAATCACATGTCCATATGAGAGCAAATATATCGTCAGCTAAAGAATCTACAGTCTCGTTTCTTACGTCGTTTGTTAAGCAAACTTTGACACACAATCCATGCAATTTATATGATGATATCGAGTTCCGTATCGAAATTAGATGCAGAAGCATCCAAGTTTCACGAAATACAAGGGTCAGCTTTGTCAAATCAATCACATGTCCATATGAGAGCAAATATATCGTCAGCTAAAGAATCTACAGTCTCGTTTCTTACTTCGTTTGTTAAGCAAACTTTGACACACAATCCATGCAATTTATACGATGATATCGAGTTCCGTTTCGAAGATAGGTACAGAAGCATCCAAGTCTCACGAAATACAAGGGTCAGCTTTGTCAAACCAATCACATGTCCATATGAGAGCAAATATATCGTCACCTATAGAATCTACAGTCTCGTTTCTTACGTCGTTTGTTAAGCAAACTTTGACACACAATCCATGCAATTTATATGATGATATCGAGTTCCGTATCGAAATTAGATGCAGAAGCATCCAAGTTTCACGAAATACAAGGGTCAGCTTTGTCAAATCAATCACATGTCCATATGAGAGCAAATATATCGTCAGCTAAAGAATCTACAGTCTCGTTTCTTACGTCGTTTGTTAAGCAAACTTTGACACACAATCCATGCAATTTATATGATGATATCGAGTTCCGTATCGAAATTAGATGCAGAAGCATCCAATCCTCACGAAATACAAGGGTCAGCTTTGTCAAATCAATCACATGTCCATATGAGAGCAAATATATCGTCACCTATAGAATCTACAGTCTCGTTTCTTACGTCGTTTGTTAAGCAAACTTTGACACACAATCCATGCAATTTATATGATGATGTCGAGTTCCGTTTCGAAGATAGATGCAGAAGCATCCAAGTCTCACGAAATACAAGGGTCAGCTTTGTCAAATCAATCACATGTCCATATGAGAGCAAATATATCGTCAGCTAAAGAATCTACAGTCTCGTTTCTTACGTCGTTGTTAAGCAAACTTTGACACACAATCCATGCAATTTATATGATGATATCGAGTTCCGTATCGAAATTAGATGCAGAAGCATCCAAGTCTTACGAAATACAAGGGTCAGCTTTGTCAAATCAATCACATGTCCATATGAGAGCAAATATATCGTCAGCTAAAGAATCTACAGTCTCGTTTCTTACGTCGTTTGTTAAGCAAACTTTGACACACAATCCATGCAATTTATATGATGATGTCGAGTTCCGTATCGAAATTATATGCAGAAGCATCCAAGTCTTACGAAATACAAGGGTCAGCTTTGTCAAATCAACCACATGTCCATATGAGAGCAAATATATCGTGACCTATAGAATCTACAGTCTCGTTTCTTACGTCGTTTGTTAAGCAAACTTTGACACACAATCCATGCAATTTATATGATGATATCGAGTTCCGTATCGAAATTAGATGCAGAAGCATCCAAGTCCCCCGAAATACAAGGGTCAGCTTTGTCAAATCAATCACATGTCCATATGAGAGCAAATATATCGTGACCTATAGAATCTACAGTCTCGTTTCTTACGTCGTTTGGTAAGCAAACTTTGACCCACAATCCATGCAATTTATATGATGATGTCGAGTTCCGTTTCGAAGATAGATGCAGAAGCATCCAAGTCTCCCGAAATACAAGGGTCAGCTTTGTCAAATCAATCACATGTCCATATGAGAGCAAATATATCGTCAGCTAAAGAATCTACAGTCTCGTTTCTTACGTCGTTTGTTAAGCAAACTTTGACACACAATCCATGCAATTTATATAATGATGTCGAGTTCCGTTTCGAAGATAGATGCAGAAGCATCCAAGTCTCACGAAATACAAGGGTCAGCTTTGTCAAATCAATCACATGTCCATATGAGAGCAAATATATCGTCAGCTAAAGAATCTACAGTCTCGTTTCTTACGTCGTTTGGTAAGCAAACTTTGACACACAATCCATGCAATTTATATGATGATGTCGAGTTCCGTATCGAAATTATATGCAGAAGCATCCAAGTCTCACGAAATACAAGGGTCAGCTTTGTCAAATCAATCACATGTCCATATGAGAGCAAATATATCGTCAGCTAAAGAATCTACAGTCTCGTTTCTTACGTCGTTTGTTAAGCAAACTTTGACACACAATCCATGCAATTTATATGATGATATCGAGTTCCGTATCGAAATTAGATGCAGAAGCATCCAAGTTTCACGAAATACAAGGGTCAGCTTTGTCAAATCAATCACATGTCCATATGAGAGCAAATATATCGTCAGCTAAAGAATCTACAGTCTCGTTTCTTACGTCGTTTGTTAAGCAAACTTTGACACACAATCCATGCAATTTATATGATGATATCGAGTTCCGTTTCGAAATTAGATGCAGAAGCATCCAAGTCTCACGAAATACAAGGGTCGGCTTTGTCAAATCAAAAACATGTCCATATGAGAGCAAATATATCGTGACCTATAGAATCTACAGTCTCGTTTCTTACGTCGTTTGCAAAGCAAACTTTGACACACAATCCATGCAATTTATATGATGATGTCGAGTTCCGTTTCGAAGATAGATGCAGAAGCATCCAAGTCTCACGAAATACAAGGGTCAGCTTTGTCAAATCAATCACATGTCCATATGAGAGGAAATATATCGTCAGCTAAAGAATCTACAGTCTCGTTTCTTACTTCGTTTGTTAAGCAAACTTTGACACACAATCCGTGCAATTTATATGATGATATCGAGTTCCTTATCGAAATTAGATGCAGAAGCATCCAAGTCTCACGAAATACAAGGGTCAGCTTTGTCAAATCAATCACATGTCCATATGAGAGCAAATATATCGTGACCTATAGAATCTACAGTCTCGTTTCTTACGTCGTTTGTAAAGCAAACTTTGACACACAATCCATGCAATTTATATGATGATGTCGAGTTCCGTTTCGAAGATAGATGCAGAAGCATCCAAGTCTCACGAAATACAAGGGTCAGCTTTGTCAAATCAATCACATGTTCATATGAGAGCAAATATATCGTCAGCTAAAGAATCTACAGTCTCGTTTCTTACTTCGTTTGTTAAGCAAACTTTGACACACAATCCATGCAATTTATACGATGATATCGAGTTCCGTTTCGAAGATAGGTACAGAAGCATCCAAGTCTCACGAAATACAAGGGTCAGCTTTGTCAAATCAATCACATGTCCATATGAGAGCAAATATATCGTGACCTATAGAATCTACAGTCTCGTTTCTTAAGACGTTTGTTAAGCAAACTTTGACACACAATTCATGCAATTTATATGATGATATCGAGTTCCGTTTCGAAGATAGATGCAGAAGCATCCAAGTCTCACGAAATACAAGGGTCAGCTTTGTCAAATCAATCACATGTCCATATGAGAGCAAATATGTCGTGACCTATAATATCTACAGTCTCGTTTCTTACGTCGTTTGTTAAGCAAACTTTGACACACAATCCATGCAATTTATATGATGATATCGAGTTCCGTATCGAAATTAGATGCAGAAGCATCCAAGTCTCACGAAATACAAGGGTCAGCTTTGTCAAATCAAACACATGTCCATATGAGAGCAAATATATCGTGACCTATAGAATCTACAGTCTCGTTTCTTACGTCGTTTGTTAAGCAAACTTTGACACACAATCCATGCAATTTATATGATGATGTCGAGTTCCGTTTCGAAGATAGATGCAGAAGCATCCAAGTCTCACGAAATACAATGGTCAGCTTTGTCAAATCAATCACATGTCCATATGAGAGCAAATATATCGTGACCTATAGAATCTACAGTCTCGTTTCTTACGACGTTTGTTAAGCAAACTTTGACACACAATCCATGCAATTTATATGATGATATCGAGTTCCGTATCGAAATTAGATGCAGAAGCATCCAAGTCTCCCGAAATACAAGGGTCAGCTTTGTCAAATCAATCACATGTCCATATGAGAGCAAATATATCGTGACCTATAGAATCTACAGTCTCGTTTCTTACGTCGTTTGTTAAGCGAACTTTGACACACAATCCATGCAATTTATATGATGATATCGAGTTCCGTATCGAAATTAGATGCAGAAGCATCCAATCCTCACGAAATACAAGGCTCAGCTTTGTCAAATCAATCACATGTCCATATGAGAGCAAATATATCGTCATCTAAAGAATCTACAGTTTCGTTTCTTACGTCGTTTGGTAAGCAAACTTTGACACACAGTCCATGCAATTTATATGATGATATCGAGTTCCGTATCGAAATTAGATGCAGAAGCATCCAAGTCTCACGAAATACAAGGCTCAGCTTTGTCAAATCAATCACATGTCCATATGAGAGCAAATATATCGTCAGCTAAAGAATCTACAGTCTCGTTTCTTACGTCGTTTGTTAAGCAAACTTTGACACACACTCCATGCAATTTATATGATTATATCGAGTTCCGTATCGAAATTAGATGCAGAAGCATCCAAGTCTCACGAAATACAAGGCTCAGCTTTGTCAAATCAATCACATGTCCATATGAGAGCAAATATATCGTCATCTAAAGAATCTACAGTTTCGTTTCTTACGTCGTTTGGTAAGCAAACTTTGACACACAGTCCATGCAATTTATATGATGATATCGAGTTCCGTATCGAAATTAGATGCAGAAGCATCCAAGTCTCACGAAATACAAGGCTCAGCTTTGTCAAATCAATCACATGTCCATATGAGAGCAAATATATCGTCAGCTAAAGAATCTACAGTCTCGTTTCTTACGTCGTTTGTTAAGCAAACTTTGACACACAATCCATGCAATTTATATGATGATATAGAGTTCCGTATCGAAATTAGATGCAGAAGCATCCAAGTCTCACGAAATACAAGGCTCAGCTTTGTCAAATCAATCACATGTCCATATGAGAGCAAATATATCGTGACCTATAATATCTACAGTCTCGTTTCTTACGGCGTTTGTTAAGCAAACTTTGACACACACTCCATGCAATTTATATGATGATATCGAGTTCCGTATCGAAATTAGATGCAGAAGCATCCAAGTCTCACGAAATACAAGGGTCAGCTTTGTCAAATCAATCACATGCCCATATGAGAGCAAATATATCGTGACCTATAGAATTTACAGTCTCGTTTCTTACGTCGTGTGTTAAGCAAGCTTTGACACACAATCCATGCAATTTATATGATGTTATCGAGTTCCGTATCGAAATTAGATGCAGAAGCATCCAAGTCTCACGAAATACAAGGCTCAGCTTTGTCAAATCAATCACATGTCCATATGAGAGCAAATATATCGTCATCTAAAGAATCTACAGTTTCGTTTCTTACGTCGTTTGGTAAACAAACTTTGACACACAGTCCATGCAATTTATATGATGATATCGAGTTCCGTATCGAAATTAGATGCAGAAGCATCCAAGTCTCACGAAATACAAGGGTCAGCTTTGTCAAATCAATCACATGTCCATATGAGAGCAAATATATCGTCACCTATAAAATCTACAGTCTCGTTTCTTACGACGTTTGTTAAGCAAACTTTGACACACAATCCATGCAATTTATATGATGATGTCGAGTTCCGTTTCGAAGATAGATGCAGAAGCATCCAAGTCTCACGAAATACAAGGGTCAGCTTTGTCAAATCAATCACATGTCCATATGAGAGCAAATATATCGTGACCTATAGAATCTACAGTCTCGTTTCTTACGTCGTTTGTTAAGCAAACTTTGACACACAATCCATGCAATTTATATGATGATATCGAGTTCCGTATCGAAATTAGATGCAGAAGCATCCAAGTCTTACGAAATACAAGGGTCAGCTTTGTCAAATCAATCACATGTCCATATGAGAGCAAATATATCGTGACCTATAGAATCTACAGTCTCGTTTCTTACGTCGTTTGTAAAGCAAACTTTGACACACAATCCATGCAATTTATATGATGATGTCGTGTTCCGTATCGAAATTAGATGCAGAAGCATCCAAGTCTCACGAAATACAAGGGTCTGCTTTGTCAAATCAATCACATGTCCATATGAGAGCAAATATATCGTCATCTAAAGAATCTACAGTCTCGTTTCTTACGTCGTTTGTTAAGCAAACTTTGACACACAATCCATGCAATTTATATGATGATGTCGAGAGAATCTACAGTCTCTTTGACACACAATCCATGCAATTTATATGATGATATCGAGTTCCGTATCGAAATTAGATGCAGAAGCATCCAAGTCTCACGAAATACAAGGGTCAGCTTTGTCAAATCAATCACATGTCCATATGAGAGCAAATATATCGTGACCTATAGAATCTACAGTCTCGTTTCTTACGTCGTTTGTTAAGCAAACTTTGACACACAATCCATGCAATTTATATGATGATATCGATTTCCGTATCGAAATTAGATGCAGAAGCATCCAAGTCTCCCGAAATACAAGGGTCAGCTTTGTCAAATCAATCACATGTCCATATGAGAGCAAATATATCGTCAGCTAAAGAATCTACAGTCTCGTTTCTTACGTCGTTTGTTAAGCAAACTTTGACACACAATCCATGCAATTTATACGATGATATCGAGCTCCGTTTCGAAGATAGATGCAGAAGCATCCAAATCTCACGAAATACAAGGGTCAGCTTTGTCAAATCAATCACATGTCCATATGAGAGCAAATATATCGTGACCTATAGAATCTACAGTCTCGTTTCTTACGTCGTTTGTTAAGCAAACTTTGACACACAATCCATGCAATTTATATGATGATATCGAGTTCCGTATCGAAATTAGATGCAGAAGCATCCAAGTCTCACGAAATACAAGGGTCAGCTTTGTCAAATCAATCACATGTCCATATGAGAGCAAATATATCGTGACCTATAGAATCTACAGTCTCGTTTCTTACGTCGTTTGTAAAGCAAACTTTGACACACAATCCATGCAATTTATATGATGATATCGAGTTCCGTTTCGAAGATAGATGCAGAAGCTACCAAGTCTCACGAAATACAAGGGTCAGCTTTGTCAAATCAATCACATGTCCATATGAGAGCAAATATATCGTGACCTATAGAATCTACAGTCTCGTTTCTTACGTCGTTTGTTAAGCAAACTTTGACACACAATCCATGCAATTTATATGATGATATCGAGTTCCGTATCGAAATTAGATGCAGAAGCATCCAAGTCTCACGAAATACAAGGGTCAGCTTTGTCAAATCAATCACATGTCCATATGAGAGCAAATATATCGTGACCTATAGAATCTACAGTCTCGTTTCTTACGTCGTTTGTAAAGCAAACTTTGACACACAATCCATGCAATTTATATGATGATATCGAGTTCCGTTTCGAAGATAGATGCAGAAGCATCCAAGTCTCACGAAATACAAGGGTCAGCTTTGTCAAATCAATCACATGTCCATATGAGAGCAAATATATCGTGACCTATAGAATCTACAGTCTCGTTTCTTACGTCGTTTGGTAAGCAAACTTTGACACACAATCCATGCAATTTATATGATGATGTCGAGTTCCGTATCGAAGATAGATGCAGAAGCATCCAAGTCTCACGAAATACAAGGGTCAGCTTTGTCAAATCAATCACATGTCCATATGAGAGGAAATATATCGTCAGCTAAAGAATCTACAGTCTCGTTTCTTACGTCGTTTGTTAAGCAAACTTTGACACACAATCCATGCAATTTATATTATGATGTCGAGTTCCGTTTCGAAGATAGATGCAGAAGCATCCAAGTCTCACGAAATACAAGGGTCAGCTTTGTCAAATCAATCACATGTCCATATGAGAGGAAATATATCGTCACCTATAGAATCTACAGTCTCGTTTCTTACGCCGTTTGTTAAGCAAACTTTGACACACAATCCATGCAATTTATATGATGATGTCGAGTTCCGTATCGAAATTAGATGCAGAAGCATCCAAGTCTCACGAAATACAAGGGTCAGCTTTGTCAAATCAATCACATGTCCATATGAGAGCAAATATATCGTCATCTAAAGAATCTACAGTCTCGTTTCTTACATCGTTTGTTAAGCAAACTTTGACACACAATCCATGCAATTTATACGATGATATCGAGTTCCGTTTCGAAGATAGGTACAGAAGCATCCAAGTCTCACGAAATACAAGGGTCAGCTTTGTCAAATCAATCACATGTCAATATGAGAGCAAATATATCGTGACCTATAGAATCTACAGTCTCGTTTCTTACGTCGTTTGTTAAGCAAACTTTGACACACAATCCATGCAATTTATATGATGATATCGAGTTCCGTATCGAAATTAGATGCAGAAGCATCCAAGTCTCACGAAATACAAGGGTCGGCTTTGTCAAATCAAAAACATGTCCTTATGAGAGCAAATAAATCGTGACTTATAGAATCTACAGTCTCGTTTCTTACGTCGTTTGTAAAGCAAACTTTGACACACAATCCATGCAATTTATATGATGATGTCGAGTTCCGTTTCGAAGATAGATGCAGAAGCATCCAAGTCTCACGAAATACAAGGGTCAGCTTTGTCAAATCAATCACATGTCCATATGAGAGCAAATATATCGTCAGCTAAAGAATCTACAGTCTCGTTTCTTACTTCGTTTGTTAAGCAAACTTTGACACACAATCCATGCAATTTATACGATGATATCGAGTTCCGTTTCGAAGATAGGTACAGAAGCATCCAAGTCTCACGAAATACAAGGGTCAGCTTTGTCAAATCAATCACATGTCCATATGAGAGCAAATATATCGTGACCTATAGAATCTACAGTCTCGTTTCTTACGTCGTTTGTAAAGCAAACTTTGACACACAATCCATGCAATTTATATGATGATGTCGAGTTCCGTTTCGAAGATAGATGCAGAAGCATCCAAGTCTCACGAAATACAAGGGTCAGCTTTGTCAAATCAATCACATGTCCATATGAGAGCAAATATATCGTCAGCTAAAGAATCTACAGTCTCGTTTCTTACTTCGTTTGTTAAGCAAACTTTGACACACAATCCATGCAATTTATACGATGATATCGAGTTCCGTTTCGAAGATAGGTACAGAAGCATCCAAGTCTCACGAAATACAAGGGTCAGCATTGTCAAATCAATCACATGTCCATATGAGAGCAAATATATCGTGACCTATAGAATCTACAGTCTCGTTTCTTACGTCGTTTGTTAAGCAAACTTTGACACACAATTCATGCAATTTATATGATGATATCGAGTTCCGTTTCGAAGATAGATGCAGAAGCATCCAAGTCTCACGAAATACAAGGGTCAGCTTTGTCAAATCAATCACATGTCCATATGAGAGCAAATATATCGTGACCTATAGAATCTACAGTCTCGTTTCTTACGTCGTTTGTTAAGCAAACTTTGACACACAATCCATGCAATTTATATGATGATATCGAGTTCCGTATCGAAATTAGATGCAGAAGCATCCAAGTCTCACGAAATACAAGGGTCAGCTTTGTCAAATCAATCACATGTCCATATGAGAGCAAATATATCGTGACCTATAGAATCTACAATCTCGTTTCTTACGTCGTTTGTAAAGCAAACTTTGACACACAATCCATGCAATTTATATGATGATATCGAGTTCCGTTTCGAAGATAGATGCAGAAGCTACCAAGTCTCACGAAATACAAGGGTCAGCTTTGTCAAATCAATCACATGTCCATATGAGAGCAAATATATCGTGACCTATAGAATCTACAGTCTCGTTTCTTACGTCGTTTGTTAAGCAAACTTTGACACACAATCCATGCAATTTATATGATGATATCGAGTTCCGTATCGAAATTAGATGCAGAAGCATCCAAGTCTCACGAAATACAAGGGTCAGCTTTGTCAAATCAATCACATGTCCATATGAGAGCAAATATATCGTGACCTATAGAATCTACAGTCTCGTTTCTTACTTCGTTTGTTAAGCAAACTTTGACACACAATCCATGCAATTTATACGATGATATCGAGTTCCGTTTCGAAGATAGATGCAGAAGCATCCAAGTCTCACGAAATACAAGGGTCAGCTTTGTCAAATCAATCACATGTCCATATGAGAGCAAATATATCGTGACCTATAGAATCTACAGTCTCGTTTCTTACGTCGTTTGTTAAGCAAACTTTGACACACAATCCATGCAATTTATATGATGATATCGAGTTCCGTATCGAAATTAGATGCAGAAGCATCCAAGTCTCACGAAATACAAGGGTCAGCTTTGTCAAATCAATCACATGTCCATATGAGAGCAAATATATCGTGACCTATAGAATCTACAGTCTCGTTTCTTACGTCGTTTGTTAAGCAAACTTTGACACACAATCCATGCAATTTATATGATGATATCGAGTTCCGTATCGAAATTAGATGCAGAAGCATCCAAGTCTCACGAAATACAAGGGTCAGCTTTGTCAAATCAATCACATGTCCATATGAGAGCAAATATATCGTGACCTATAGAATCTACAGTCTCGTTTCTTACGTCGTTTGTTAAGCAAACTTTGACACACAATCCATGCAATTTATATGATGATATCGAGTTCCGTATCGAAATTAGATGCAGAAGCATCCAAGTCTCACGAAATACAAGGGTCAGCTTTGTCAAATCAATCACATGTCCATATGAGAGCAAATATATCGTGACCTATAGAATCTACAGTCTCGTTTCTTACGTCGTTTGTAAAGCAAACTTTGACACACAATCCATGCAATTTATATGATGATGTCGAGTTCAGTTTCGAAGATAGATGCAGAAGCATCCAAGTCTCACGAAATACAAGGGTCAGCTTTGTCAAATCAATCACATGTCCATATGAGAGCAAATATATCGTCAGCTAAAGAATCTACAGTCTCGTTTCTTACTTCGTTTGTTAAGCAAACTTTGACACACAATCCATGCAATTAATACGATGATATCGAGTTCCGTTTCGAAGATAGGTACAGAAGCATCCAAGTCTCACGAAATACAAGGGTCAGCATTGTCAAATCAATCACATGTCCATATGAGAGCAAATATATCGTGACCTATAGAATCTACAGTCTCGTTTCTTACGTCGTTTGTTAAGCAAACTTTGACACACAATTCATGCAATTTATATGATGATATCGAGTTCCGTTTCGAAGATAGATGCAGAAGCATCCAAGTCTCACGAAATACAAGGGTCAGCTTTGTCAAATCAATCACATGTCCATATGAGAGCAAATATATCGTGACCTATAGAATCTACAGTCTCGTTTCTTACGTCGTTTGTTAAGCAAACTTTGACACACAATCCATGCAATTTATATGATGATATCGAGTTCCGTATCGAAATTAGATGCAGAAGCATCCAAGTCTCACGAAATACAAGGGTCAGCTTTGTCAAATCAATCACATGTCCATATGAGAGCAAATATATCGTGACCTATAGAATCTACAGTCTCGTTTCTTACGTCGTTTGTAAAGCAAACTTTGACACACAATCCATGCAATTTATATGATGATATCGAGTTCCGTTTCGAAGATAGATGCAGAAGCTACCAAGTCTCACGAAATACAAGGGTCAGCTTTGTCAAATCAATCACATGTCCATATGAGAGCAAATATATCGTGACCTATAGAATCTACAGTCTCGTTTCTTACGTCGTTTGTTAAGCAAACTTTGACACACAATCCATGCAATTTATATGATGATATCGAGTTCCGTATCGAAATTAGATGCAGAAGCATCCAAGTCTCACGAAATACAAGGGTCAGCTTTGTCAAATCAATCACATGTCCATATGAGAGCAAATATATCGTGACCTATAGAATCTACAGTCTCGTTTCTTACGTCGTTTGTAAAGCAAACTTTGACACACAATCCATGCAATTTATATGATGATATCGAGTTCCGTTTCGAAGATAGATGCAGAAGCATCCAAGTCTCACGAAATACAAGGGTCAGCTTTGTCAAATCAATCACATGTCCATATGAGAGCAAATATATCGTGACCTATAGAATCTACAGTCTCGTTTCTTACGTCGTTTGGTAAGCAAACTTTGACACACAATCCATGCAATTTATATGATGATATCGAGTTCCGTATCGAAGATAGATGCAGAAGCATCCAAGTCTCACGAAATACAAGGGTCAGCTTTGTCAAATCAATCACATGTCCATATGAGAGGAAATATATCGTCAGCTAAAGAATCTACAGTCTCGTTTCTTACGTCGTTTGTTAAGCAAACTTTGACACACAATCCATGCAATTTATATTATGATGTCGAGTTCCGTTTCGAAGATAGATGCAGAAGCATCCAAGTCTCACGAAATACAAGGGTCAGCTTTGTCAAATCAATCACATGTCCATATGAGAGGAAATATATCGTCACCTATAGAATCTACAGTCTCGTTTCTTAGGCCGTTTGTTAAGCAAACTTTGACACACAATCCATGCAATTTATATGATGATGTCGAGTTCCGTATCGAAATTAGATGCAGAAGCATCCAAGTCTCACGAAATACAAGGGTCAGCTTTGTCAAATCAATCACATGTCCATATGAGAGCAAATATATCGTCATCTAAAGAATCTACAGTCTCGTTTCTTACATCGTTTGTTAAGCAAACTTTGACACACAATCCATGCAATTTATACGATGATATCGAGTTCCGTTTCGAAGATAGGTACAGAAGCATCCAAGTCTCACGAAATACAAGGGTCAGCTTTGTCAAATCAATCACATGTCCATATGAGAGCAAATATATCGTGACCTATAGAATCTACAGTCTCGTTTCTTACGTCGTTTGTTATATTACAGTAATAGTTTTTATTGAAGTGAAGTAATACAAAATTGTAGGAATTTGAAACATACAAGAAAATACAAATGCCTACATGATTACTATTATAACAAATAAGTTCGATATTACAAAGTACATTTATATAATGGTAACAAAACATAACACTAAATTAAAAACTTCAACACTTCCCCTTGTTATGTGATGTTAACATTTTGAATTCCCAACTTGTCACGGAGATACTGCAGCCTGGGAGATGGCAATGGTTTTGTCATTATATCTGCAAGTTGTTCTTCAGTAGCAATTTGTTTGACGTCTAGCTTTCTCTCAACTACCTGTTCACGCACAAAGAAATGTTTCAGTGCAATATGCTTTGTTCGCCTATGAAATTCAGGATTTTGAGCAAGTCTAACAGCCGCTGAATTATCAACTTGTAATATAGGAATTTCTGTGTAACCAATAATCTCCGAATATAAACGACATAACCATATAATTTCTTTGGTAGCTTCTGTAGCTGCAACTATTTCAGCTTCGGTTGTTGAAGTAGCTACCATTGATTGTCGTTGACTTAACCAGGATACTACTCCGCCAGCAAATTTTACTACAACTCCGGATGTAGATCTTCCCGTTTTTAAACATCCGCCAAAATCAGCATCACTAAACTCACATGTCCATATGAGAGGAAATATATCGTCAGCTAAAGAATCTACAGTCTCGTTTCTTACGTCGTTTGTTAAGCAAACTTTGACACACAATCCATGCAATTTATATTATGATGTCGAGTTCCGTTTCGAAGATAGATGCAGAAGCATCCAAGTCTCACGAAATACAAGGGTCAGCTTTGTCAAATCAATCACATGTCCATATGAGAGGAAATATATCGTCACCTATAGAATCTACAGTCTCGTTTCTTAGGCCGTTTGTTAAGCAAACTTTGACACACAATCCATGCAATTTATATGATGATGTCGAGTTCCGTATCGAAATTAGATGCAGAAGCATCCAAGTCTCACGAAATACAAGGGTCAGCTTTGTCAAATCAATCACATGTCCATATGAGAGCAAATATATCGTCATCTAAAGAATCTACAGTCTCGTTTCTTACATCGTTTGTTAAGCAAACTTTGACACACAATCCATGCAATTTATACGATGATATCGAGTTCCGTTTCGAAGATAGGTACAGAAGCATCCAAGTCTCACGAAATACAAGGGTCAGCTTTGTCAAATCAATCACATGTCCATATGAGAGCAAATATATCGTGACCTATAGAATCTACAGACTCGTTTCTTACGTCGTTTGTTATATTACAGTAATAGTTTTTATTGAAGTGAAGTAATACAAAATTGTAGGAATTTGAAACATACAAGAAAATACAAATGCCTACATGATTACTATTATAACAAATAAGTTCGATATTACAAAGTACATTTATATAATGGTAACAAAACATAACACTAAATTAAAAACTTCAACACTTCCCCTTGTTATGTGATGTTAACATTTTGAATTCCCAACTTGTCACGGAGATACTGCAGCCTGGGAGATGGCAATGGTTTTGTCATTATATCTGCAAGTTGTTCTTCAGTAGCAATTTGTTTGACGTCTAGCTTTCTCTCAACTACCTGTTCACGCACAAAGAAATGTTTCAGTGCAATATGCTTTGTTCGCCTATGAAATTCAGGATTTTGAGCAAGTCTAACAGCCGCTGAATTATCAACTTGTAATATAGGAATTTCTGTGTAACCAATAATCTCCGAATATAAACGACATAACCATATAATTTCTTTGGTAGCTTCTGTAGCTGCAACTATTTCAGCTTCGGTTGTTGAAGTAGCTACCATTGATTGTCGTTGACTTAACCAGGATACTACTCCGCCAGCAAATTTTACTACAACTCCGGATGTAGATCTTCCCGTTTTTAAACATCCGCCAAAATCAGCATCACTAAAACATTCTAATTTGGGATCTTCTTTGCAATTGTATGAAATTCCATAGTTTAAGGTACCTGCGATATACCTAAGAACTCTTTTCACCCGAACTATGTCTTCAGAAGAGGGGTTCTCCAGTGTTCTTGACAAAAATCCGATGCTATATGCTAAATCAGGTCGGCTACCAAGCATAAGGTACATGATACTTCCTACAGCTTGCCTATAAGGAAATTTACTCTGTTCTTTTTCTTCCCCTGATTTTGAAGTTTCCATATTTTTAATAATTGGAGTTGATACGCTTCTGCACTCAGAAAAGTTGAATTTTTCTAACAGCTTTTTGGCAAAAGCTTCTTGGGATATCATAATCGCTTCATCATTTCTTTTAATTTCAAGTCCCAAAAAATACGTAGCTTCTTTACATATAATTTTGAATTCTCGTTTCAATTCATTTAAAAATTTTTCTAAATCTCTCCGACTGGTACCAGCAACTAGTCCATCGTCTACATAAAGGACAAGTATAACTTTTTCAGCATTTTTCTCACGTATATACAAACACGGATCAGACTCGCAAGATTTGAAACCAATTTTCACAAGAAAGTTTCCAAATTTCCTATTCCAGCACCTTGGAGCTTGTTTCAATCCGTAAAGACTTCGTTTTAGCTTGCACACTTTGTTAGATTGATCTGAGTATCCTTCCGGCTGTTTCATGTAAATGTTTTCTTCCAGTTCTCCGTATAAAAACGCCGTTGACACATCAAATTGGGCGAGACACATGTTGTGACTAGCTGCTATACTTAATATAGCTCTTATTGTTCCTAATTTTGCCACTGGACTAAATGTCTCATTATAATCAATCCCCTCTCGTTGAGCAAATCCTTTGATTACCAGTCTTGCTTTATATTTATCAACAGAACCATCTGGGTTGGTCTTTACCTTATAGACCCATTTTGAAGGAAGAGCCTTGCCACCCTTAGGAAGAGTTTCAAGAGTCCATGTATTATTATCTCGAAGAGATTGCATTTCAGAATCCATCGCTGCTATCCATTGAGCGCTCTGCTTGCTATTGATTGCTTCATTATATGTCACAGGGTTCTCTAATCCATTCACAAAATTTTGTGATATCATAACGAAATCCTCATATTTCGAGTTTGATATTAACGTTCTATCTCTTAAGCGTTTTGAGATCGGTTCCTCATCTACAAATTCTTCATCATCAGATCTATATCTTTTATTTGATTCACCTTCGATTTCAACACCATCAGTATCATTGAACAGTTCTAATTCATGATCTTCTCTATTGTCTTCAACCAAAATTTGCTCTGTATCTCTGTCTTCGTTTTGATTTTCCTCTATAAAGCTGTCTTCTGTAACATCATCGTCTGTACAATCGAATTTATTCCTTATTTCAATCATATTTTGTCTTCCCGAACTATTTGCAGTTTCATCTTGATTTTTATTATTTCCACTTTGGTCTATGTCTATATATTCATTAAACTTGACGTCTCTTGAAACAATTATTGTATTGTTTTCTTTAACGAATATTCGATAACGTTCATCTTCATCATATCCAACTAAATATCCTTTTACTGCTTTGGAGTCCATTTTCTTTCTTTTCTGATGTGGAATATGATCGAAACATTCGCTTCCAATAATTCTTAGATGCTTTATTCTTGGCTTCTTGTCTAGCCATAATTCGTAAGGAGTCTTACCTTCTACTGAAGACTTTCCGGTACGATTTAGTATGTAAATAGATGTTCTCACTAACTCCGTCCAAATTGCATCTGGAAATTCAGCATTTTTATTTGAATATCTGAAAGTTCGAGCCATTTCCACTACAGTACGATTGTCGCGTTCACTTCCACCATTTTGTTGAGGTGTATATGGTGCCGTAAGCCTGTGTGTAACACCATGATTATTTAATATAGCACGAACCTCATGATTGTCGAATTCTCCTCCATTATCAGTTAGCAACTCTTTAATAGGGTGACCTTGCGCCTTTGCTAAATTTAATACCATCTTGAGTGCATCTTTAACCTCAGATTTGTGTTTCAGTAAGTAACCGAAACGATACTTCGTGAATGCATCCTTAAACATCAATAAATATTTATTTTTACCAAACGAGTCCACAAACGGCCCACAAACATCCGCCGAAACTAATTCACCAGGAGCTGCGACATTAGTTCTTCTTCCAAATGGCAACCGATGTGCCTTACCAAGAACACAAGGCTCACACAAATGATTGTCCATCTTAACATTTATATTTAATTCTGATTGCAATAGTTTCTGTATGTGTCGTTTATCTTGATGTCCCCAACGTTGATGATATAACTGTAACAACGAATCATCCGCCTGTGCTGCATTAACATCATTATCTTGATCCGGAAAAATGGCTTTCACATTAGCTTTGTATAATGTTCCTTCAACTTCTCGTGTGCCTGTCAATAAAATCCTTTTATTAACTAGAAATTCGCAATGAGTTGGCGATGAAGTGAATTCGCTGTTCCTTCGCTTATCATGTGCCGCAAGAACTGAAAACAAATTTCTAGAAATATTAGGCACATACCATACATCTTCCAAATCAATCGTGACACTCTTGCCTGCAACAAATGACTCTATTTCAACAGTTCCTTTGCCAACTGCCTCTAATATCTCTTTTCCAGCTGCTCTAATGTAACACTGTGTCTTGAACTGTTCTATATTTTTGAAAAACTTGGGATTATTACATACATGGCGAGTGGCGCCATTATCAATCCACCAACTTTCTGCACTGCTATTCTGAATTACATTTGCTTCTTCGCTCACTATTTGCAAACACTCGTGAACCATTGATCTTGCTTCGCCATTTCTTGATTTGTTAGGTTTTCCATCATTAATCCATTTACGACAGTCACGAACCCAGTGACCCTTCTTTTTGCAATAATTACACGTGTCTGATTTCCTGTTTGAATTTCTATTATCTTCTGGTTTCTTGATCCTTGAATGTCTTGCTAGTAAAGCTTCTTCGCTAACTTTCTTATCCTCAGTTTTTCCAAAATTCCGCTGAAACATACATAGCTGAGCTGTCATCTCGTCGACAGACTTTTCTTCGTTCTTAGATAACAACATCCAACTGGATTTAAATGTTTCAAATTGACTTGGTAAAATTTGTAAAATTTTGCATACTAGTAGTAGATCTGGTAGTACATTTTGATCTCTTGAGCGTAATCCATTATTCAATTCCAGCCACAATGTCTTCAATCTTGCAATGTGCATTGAAACGTCGTTACTTGGATTCCAATCAAATTGGAAGAAATCAATACATTTTTTAAATACTTGATCCTTAGATTGCGCTTCAAATTGTAACTTCAAGGCATCCCAGGTATCCGCTGCTGAATCTTGATCCATAATCTTCTCGTAGATATCATCACTAACTGAACTTGCCAATAATGATTTTGCGTAGCTGTTGGCTTTTCTATATAGATCAGACTGTGACTTAAATATTCTTTTCTCTTCTGCTGTTGCATTGTCCGCTAGCGATGTTGGCTTCAATAATTTTCTGTCTATTACATCTAGGGCTCCTTCGTGGTAATCCAAAATGTCTCGTATTTTTCTTTTCCACAACGGCCAATCTGCTTCCTTCTGCAACGACTTTATATTCTTGGAAAAATCCATTCTTAAATCACCAATATTTGGCTTTTGCACTAAATTTTCTTGAATATCTGATTTTTAAAAATGTTCTATTTTATATTTTCTTGATAATTATTGAAAAGCTGTCTGGGCCCATAACCTATTACAGTAATAGTTTTTATTGAAGTGAAGTAATACAAAATTGTAGGAATTTGAAACATACAAGAAAATACAAATGCCTACATGATTACTATTATAACAAATAAGTTCGATATTACAAAGTACATTTATATAATGGTAACAAAACATAACACTAAATTAAAAACTTCAACATGTTAAGCAAACTTTGACACACAATCCATGCAATTTATATGATGATATCGAGTTCCGTATCGAAATTAGATGCAGAAGCATCCAAGTCTCACGAAATACAAGGGTCGGCTTTGTCAAATCAAAAACATGTCCTTATGAGAGCAAATATATCGTGACTTATAGAATCTACAGTCTCGTTTCTTACGTCGTTTGTAAAGCAAACTTTGACACACAATCCATGCAATTTATATGATGATGTCGAGTTCCGTTTCGAAGATAGATGCAGAAGCATCCAAGTCTCACGAAATACAAGGGTCAGCTTTGTCAAATCAATCACATGTCCATATGAGAGCAAATATATCGTCAGCTAAAGAATCTACAGTCTCGTTTCTTACTTCGTTTGTTAAGCAAACTTTGACACACAATCCATGCAATTTATACGATGATATCGAGTTCCGTTTCGAAGATAGGTACAGAAGCATCCAAGTCTCACGAAATACAAGGGTCAGCTTTGTCAAATCAATCACATGTCCATATGAGAGCAAATATATCGTGACCTATAGAATCTACAGTCTCGTTTCTTACGTCGTTTGTAAAGCAAACTTTGACACACAATCCATGCAATTTATATGATGATGTCGAGTTCCGTTTCGAAGATAGATGCAGAAGCATCCAAGTCTCACGAAATACAAGGGTCAGCTTTGTCAAATCAATCACATGTCCATATGAGAGCAAATATATCGTCAGCTAAAGAATCTACAGTCTCGTTTCCTACTTCGTTTGTTAAGCAAACTTTGACACACAATCCATGCAATTTATACGATGATATCGAGTTCCGTTTCGAAGATAGGTACAGAAGCATCCAAGTCTCACGAAATACAAGGGTCAGCATTGTCAAATCAATCACATGTCCATATGAGAGCAAATATATCGTGACCTATAGAATCTACAGTCTCGTTTCTTACGTCGTTTGTTAAGCAAACTTTGACACACAATTCATGCAATTTATATGATGATATCGAGTTCCGTTTCGAAGATAGATGCAGAAGCATCCAAGTCTCACGAAATACAAGGGTCAGCTTTGTCAAATCAATCACATGTCCATATGAGAGCAAATATGTCGTGACCTATAATATCTACAGTCTCGTTTCTTACGTCGTTTGTTAAGCAAACTTTGACACACAATCCATGCAATTTATATGATGATATCGAGTTCCGTATCGAAATTAGATGCAGAAGCATCCAAGTCTCACGAAATACAAGGGTCAGCTTTGTCAAATCAAACACATGTCCATATGAGAGCAAATATATCGTGACCTATAGAATCTACAGTCTCGTTTCTTACGTCGTTTGTTAAGCAAACTTTGACACACAATCCATGCAATTTATATGATGATGTCGAGTTCCGTTTCGAAGATAGATGCAGAAGCATCCAAGTCTCACGAAATACAAGGGTCAGCTTTGTCAAATCAATGACATGTTCATATGAGAGCAAATATATCGTGACCTATAGAATCTACAGTATCGTTTCTTACGACGTTTGTTAAGCAAACTTTGACACACAATCCATGCAATTTATATGATGATATCGAGTTCCGTATCGAAATTAGATGCAGAAGCATCCAAGTCTCCCGAAATACAAGGGTCAGCTTTGTCAAATCAATCACATGTCCATATGAGAGCAAATATATCGTCAGCTAATGAATCTACAGTCTCGTTTCTTACGTCGTTTGTTAAGCAAACTTTGACACACAATTCATGCAATTTATATGATGATATCGAGTTCCGTTTCGAAGATAGATGCAGAAGCATCCAAGTCTCACGAAATACAAGGGTCAGCTTTGTCAAATCAATCACATGTCCATATGAGAGCAAATATGTCGTGACCTATAATATCTACAGTCTCGTTTCTTACGTCGTTTGTTAAGCAAACTTTGACACACAATCCATGCAATTTATATGATGATATCGAGTTCCGTATCGAAATTAGATGCAGAAGCATCCAAGTCTCACGAAATACAAGGGTCAGCTTTGTCAAATCAAACACATGTCCATATGAGAGCAAATATATCGTGACCTATAGAATCTACAGTCTCGTTTCTTACGTCGTTTGTTAAGCAAACTTTGACACACAATCCATGCAATTTATATGATGATGTCGAGTTCCGTTTCGAAGATAGATGCAGAAGCATCCAAGTCTCACGAAATACAAGGGTCAGCTTTGTCAAATCAATGACATGTTCATATGAGAGCAAATATATCGTGACCTATAGAATCTACAGTATCGTTTCTTACGACGTTTGTTAAGCAAACTTTGACACACAATCCATGCAATTTATATGATGATATCGAGTTCCGTATCGAAATTAGATGCAGAAGCATCCAAGTCTCCCGAAATACAAGGGTCAGCTTTGTCAAATCAATCACATGTCCATATGAGAGCAAATATATCGTGACCTATAGAATCTACAGTCTCGTTTCTTACGTCGTTTGTTAAGCAAACTTTGACACACAATCCATGCAATTTATATGATGATGTCGAGTTCCGTTTCGAAGATAGATGCAGAAGCATCCAAGTCTCACGAAATACAAGGGTCAGCTTTGTCAAATCAATCACATGTCCATATGAGAGCAAATATATCGTGACCTATAGAATCTACAGTCTCGTTTCTTACGTCGTTTGGTAAGCAAACTTTGACCCACAATCCATGCAATTTATATGATGATGTCGAGTTCCGTTTCGAAGATAGATGCAGAAGCATCCAAGTCTCCCGAAATACAAGGGTCAGCTTTGTCAAATCAATCACATGTCCATATGAGAGCAAATATATCGTCAGCTAAAGAATCTACAGTCTCGTTTCTTACGTCGTTTGTTAAGCAAACTTCGACACACAATCCATGCAATTTATATAATGATGTCGAGTTCCGTTTCGAAGATAGATGCAGAAGCATCCAAGTCTCACGAAATACAAGGGTCAGCTTTGTCAAATCAATCACATGTCCATATGAGAGCAAATATATCGTCAGCTAAAGAATCTACAGTCTCGTTTCTTACGTCGTTTGGTAAGCAAACTTTGACACACAATCCATGCAATTTATATGATGATGTCGAGTTCCGTATCGAAATTATATGCAGAAGCATCCAAGTCTCACGAAATACAAGGGTCAGCTTTGTCAAATCAATCACATGTCCATATGAGAGCAAATATATCGTCAGCTAAAGAATCTACAGTCTCGTTTCTTACGTCGTTTGTTAAGCAAACTTTGACACACAATCCATGCAATTTATATGATGATATCGAGTTCCGTATCGAAATTAGATGCAGAAGCATCCAAGTTTCACGAAATACAAGGGTCAGCTTTGTCAAATCAATCACATGTCCATATGAGAGCAAATATATCGTCAGCTAAAGAATCTACAGTCTCGTTTCTTACGTCGTTTGTTAAGCAAACTTTGACACACAATCGATGCAATTTATATGATGATATCGAGTTCCGTTTCGAAATTAGATGCAGAAGCATCCAAGTCTTACGAAATACAAGGGTCAGTTTTGTCAAATCAATCACATGTCCATATGAGAGCAAATATATCGTCATCTAAAGAATCTACAGTTTCGTTTCTTACGTCGTTTGTAAAGCAAACTTTGACACACAATCCATGCAATTTATATGATGATGTCGAGTTCCGTTTCGAAGATAGATGCAGAAGCATCCAAGTCTCACGAAATACAAGGGTCAGCTTTGTCAAATCAATCACATGCCCATATGAGAGCAAATATATCGTGACCTATAGAATCTACAGTCTCGTTTCTTACGTCGTTTGGTAAGCAAACTTTGACACACAATCCATGCTATTTATATGATGATGTCGAGTTCCGTTTCGAAGATAGATGCAGAAGCATCCAAGTCTCCCGAAATACAAGGGTCAGCTTTGTCAAATCAATCACATGCCCATATGAGAGCAAATATATCGTGACCTATAGAATCTACAGTCTCGTTTCTTACGTCGTTTGGTAAGCAAACTTTGACACACAATCCATGCAATTTATATGATGATATCGAGTTCCGTTTCGAAGATAGATGCAGAAGCATCCAAGTCTCACGAAATACAAGGGTCAGCTTTGTCAAATCAATCACATGTCCATATGAGAGCAAATAAATCGTCAGCTAAAGAATCTACAGTCTCGTTTCTTACTTCGTTTGTTAAGCAAACTTTGACACACAATCCATGCAATTTATACGATGATATCGAGTTCCGTTTCGAAGATAGGTACAGAAGCATCCAAGTCTCACGAAATACAAGGGTCAGCTTTGTCAAATCAATCACATGTCCATATGAGAGCAAATATATCGTGACCTATAGAATCTACAGTCTCGTTTCTTACGTCGTTTGTTAAGCAAACTTTGACACACAATCCATGCAATTTATATGATGATATCGAGTTCCGTATCGAAATTAGATGCAGAAGCATCCAAGTCTCACGAAATACAAGGGTCGGCTTTGTCAAATCAAAAACATGTCCATATGAGAGCAAATATATCGTGACCTATAGAATCTACAGTCTCGTTTCTTACGTCGTTTGTAAAGCAAACTTTGACACACAATCCATGCAATTTATATGATGATGTCGAGTTCCGTTTCGAAGATAGATGCAGAAGCATCCAAGTCTCACGAAATACAAGGGTCAGCTTTGTCAAATCAATCACATGTCCATATGAGAGCAAATATATCGTCAGCTAAAGAATCTACAGTCTCGTTTCTTACTTCGTTTGTTAAGCAAACTTTGACACACAATCCATGCAATTTATACGATGATATCGAGTTCCGTTTCGAAGATAGGTACAGAAGCATCCAAGTCTCACGAAATACAAGGGTCAGCTTTGTCAAATCAATCACATGTCCATATGAGAGCAAATATATCGTGACCTATAGAATCTACAGTCTCGTTTCTTACGTCGTTTGTAAAGCAAACTTTGACACACAATCCATGCAATTTATATGATGATGTCGAGTTCCGTTTCGAAGATAGATGCAGAAGCATCCAAGTCTCACGAAATACAAGGGTCAGCTTTGTCAAATCAATCACATGTCCATATGAGAGCAAATATATCGTCAGCTAAAGAATCTACAGTCTCGTTTCTTACTTCGTTTGTTAAGCAAACTTTGACACACAATCCATGCAATTTATACGATGATATCGAGTTCCGTTTCGAAGATAGGTACAGAAGCATCCAAGTCTCACGAAATACAAGGGTCAGCTTTGTCAAATCAATCACATGTCCATATGAGAGCAACTATATCGTGACCTATAGAATCTACAGTCTCGTTTCTTAAGACGTTTGTTAAGCAAACTTTGACACACAATTCATGCAATTTATATGATGATATCGAGTTCCGTTTCGAAGATAGATGCAGAAGCATCCAAGTCTCACGAAATACAAGGGTCAGCTTTGTCAAATCAATCACATGTCCATATGAGAGCAAATATGTCGTGACCTATAATATCTACAGTCTCGTTTCTTACGTCGTTTGTTAAGCAAACTTTGACACACAATCCATGCAATTTATATGATGATATCGAGTTCCGTATCGAAATTAGATGCAGAAGCATCCAAGTCTCACGAAATACAAGGGTCAGCTTTGTCAAATCAAACACATGTCCATATGAGAACAAATATATCGTGACCTATAGAATCTACAGTCTCGTTTCTTACGTCGTTTGTTAAGCAAACTTTGACACACAATCCATGCAATTTATATGATGATATCGAGTTCCGTATCGAAATTAGATGCAGAAGCATCCAAGTCTCACGAAATACAAGGGTCAGCTTTGTCAAATCAAACACATGTCCATATGAGAACAAATATATCGTGACCTATAGAATCTACAGTCTCGTTTCTTACGTCGTTTGTAAAGCAAACTTTGACACACAATCCATGCAATTTATATGATGATGTCGAGTTCCGTTCGGAAGATAGATGCAGAAGCATCCAAGTCTCACGAAATACAAGGGTCAGCTTTGTCAAATCAATCACATGTCCATATGAGAGCAAATATATCGTCAGCTAAAGAATCTACAGTCTCGTTTCTTACGTCGTTTGTTAAGCAAACTTTGACACACAATCCATGCAATTTATACGATGATATCGAGTTCCGTTTCGAAGATAGGTACAGAAGCATCCAAGTCTCACGAAATACAAGGGTCAGCTTTGTCAAATCAATCACATGTCCATATGAGAGCAAATATATCGTGACCTATAGAATCTACAGTCTCGTTTCTTAAGACGTTTGTTAAGCAAACTTTGACACACAATTCATGCAATTTATATGATGATATCGAGTTCCGTTTCGAAGATAGATGCAGAAGCATCCAAGTCTCACGAAATACAAGGGTCAGCTTTGTCAAATCAATCACATGTCCATATGAGAGCAAATATGTCGTGACCTATAATATCTACAGTCTCGTTTCTTACGTCGTTTGTTAAGCAAACTTTGATACACAATCCATGCAATTTATATGATGATATCGAGTTCCGTATCGAAATTAGATGCAGAAGCATCCAAGTCTCACGAAATACAAGGGTCAGCTTTGTCAAATCAATCACATGTTCATATGAGAGCAAATATATCGTGACCTATAGAATCTACAGTCTCGTTTCTTACGACGTTTGTTAAGCAAACTTTGACACACAATCCATGCAATTTATATGATGATATCGAGTTCCGTATCGAAATTAGATGCAGAAGCATCCAAGTCTCCCGAAATACAAGGGTCAGCTTTGTCAAATCAATCACATGTCCATATGAGAGCAAATATATCGTGACCTATAGAATCTACAGTCTCGTTTCTTACGTCGTTTGTTAAGCAAACTTTGACACACAATCCATGCAATTTATATGATGATATCGAGTTCCGTATCGAAATTAGATGCAGAAGCATCCAATCCTCACGAAATACAAGGGTCAGCTTTGTCAAATCAATCACATGTCCATATGAGAGCAAATATATCGTCACCTATAGAATCTACAGTCTCGTTTCTTACGTCGTTTGTTAAGCAAACTTTGACACACAATCCATGCAATTTATATGATGATGTCGAGTTCCGTTTCGAAGATAGATGCAGAAGCATCCAAGTCTCACGAAATACAAGGGTCAGCTTTGTCAAATCAATCACATGTCCATATGAGAGCAAATATATCGTCAGCTAAAGAATCTACAGTCTCGTTTCTTACGTCGTTTGTTAAGCAAACTTTGACACACAATCCATGCAATTTATATGATGATATCGAGTTCCGTATCGAAATTAGATGCAGAAGCATCCAAGTCTTACGAAATACAAGGGTCAGCTTTGTCAAATCAATCACATGTCCATATGAGAGCAAATATATCGTCAGCGAAAGAATCTACAGTCTCGTTTCTTACGTCGTTTGTTAAGCAAACTTTGACACACAATCCATGCAATTTATATGATGATGTCGAGTTCCGTATCGAAATTATATGCAGAAGCATCCAAGTCTTACGAAATACAAGGGTCAGCTTTGTCAAATCAATCACATGTCCATATGAGAGCAAATATATCGTCAGCTAAAGAATCTACAGTCTCGTTTCTTACGTCGTTTGTTAAGCAAACTTTGACACACAATCCATGCAATTTATATGATGATATCGAGTTCCGTATCGAAATTAGATGCAGAAGCATCCAAGTCTCCCGAAATACAAGGGTCAGCTTTGTCAAATCAATCACATGTCCATATGAGAGCAAATATATCGTCAGCTAAAGAATCTACAGTCTCGTTTCTTACGTCGTTTGTTAAGCAAACTTTGACACACAATCCATGCAATTTATATAATGATGTCGAGTTCCGTTTCGAAGATAGATGCAGAAGCATCCAAGTCTCACGAAATACAAGGGTCAGCTTTGTCAAATCAATCACATGTTCATATGAGAGCAAATATATCGTCACCTATAGAATCTACAGTCTCGTTTCTTACGAAGTTTGTTAAGCAAACTTTGACACACAATCCATGCAATTTATATGATGATGTCGAGTTCCGTTTCGAAGATAGATGCAGAAGCATCCAAGTCTCCCGAAATACAAGGGTCAGCTTTGTCAAATCAAACACATGTCCATATGAGAGCAGATATATCGTCAGCTAAAGAATCTACAGTCTCGTTTCTTACGTCGTTTGTTAAGCAAACTTTGACACACAATCCATGCAATTTATATGATGATATAGAGTTCCGTATCGAAATTAGATGCAGAAGCATCCAAGTCTCACGAAATACAAGGGTCAGCTTTGTCAAATCAATCACATGTCCATATGAGAGCAAATATATCGTCATCTAAAGAATCTACAGTTTCGTTTCTTACGTCGTTTGGTAAGCAAACTTTGACACACAGTCCATGCAATTTATATGATGATATCGAGTTCCGTATCGAAATTAGATGCAGAAGCATCCAAGTCTCACGAAATACAAGGGTCAGCATTGTCAAATCAATCACATGTCCATATGAGAGCAAATATATCGTCATCTAAAGAATCTACAGTTTCGTTTCTTACGTCGTTTGGTAAGCAAACTTTGACACACAGTCCATGCAATTTATATGATGATATCGAGTTCCGTATCGAAATTAGATGCAGAAGCATCCAAGTCTCACGAAATACAAGGGTCAGCTTTGTCAAATCAATCACATGTCCATATGAGAGCAAATATATCGTCAGCTAAAGAATCTACAGTCTCGTTTCTTACTTCGTTTGTTAAGCAAACTTTGACACACAATCCATGCAATTTATATGATGATATCGAGTTCCGTATCGAAATTAGATGCAGAAGCATCCAAGTCTCACGAAATACAAGGGTCAGCTTTGTCAAATCAATCACATGTCCATATGAGAGCAAATATATCGTGACCTATAGAATCTACAGTCTCGTTTCTTACGTCGTTTGTTAAGCAAACTTTGACACACAATCCATGCAATTTATATGATGATATCGAGTTCCGTATCGAAATTAGATGCAGAAGCATCCAAGTCTTACGAAATACAAGGGTCAGCTTTGTCAAATCAATCACATGTCCATATGAGAGCAAATATATCGTGACCTATAGAATCTACAGTCTCGTTTCTTACGTCGTTTGTAAAGCAAACTTTGACACACAATCCATGCAATTTATATGATGATGTCGTGTTCCGTATCGAAATTAGATGCAGAAGCATCCAAGTCTCACGAAATACAAGGGTCTGCTTTGTCAAATCAATCACATGTCCATATGAGAGCAAATATATCGTCATCTAAAGAATCTACAGTCTCGTTTCTTACGTCGTTTGTTAAGCAAACTTTGACACACAATACATGCAATTTATACGATGATATCGAGTTCCGTTTCGAAGATAGATGCAGAAGCATCCAAATCTCACGAAATACAAGGGTCAGCTTTGTCAAATCAATCACATGTCCATATGAGAGCAAATATATCGTGACCTATAGAATCTACAGTCTCGTTTCTTACGTCGTTTGTTAAGCAAACTTTGACACACAATCCATGCAATTTATATGATGATATCGATTTCCGTATCGAAATTAGATGCAGAAGCATCCAAGTCTCCCGAAATACAAGGGTCAGCTTTGTCAAATCAATCACATGTCCATATGAGAGCAAATATATCGTCAGCTAAAGAATCTACAGTCTCGTTTCTTACGTCGTTTGTTAAGCAAACTTTGACACACAATACATGCAATTAATACGATGATATCGAGTTCCGTTTCGAAGATAGATGCAGAAGCATCCAAATCTCACGAAATACAAGGGTCAGCTTTGTCAAATCAATCACATGTCCATATGAGAGCAAATATATCGTGACCTATAGAATCTACAGTCTCGTTTCTTACGTCGTTTGTTAAGCAAACTTTGACACACAATCCATGCAATTTATATGATGATATCGAGTTCCGTATCGAAATTAGATGCAGAAGCATCCAAGTCTCACGAAATACAAGGGTCAGCTTTGTCAAATCAATCACATGTCCATATGAGAGCAAATATATCGTGACCTATAGAATCTACAGTCTCGTTTCTTACGTCGTTTGTAAAGCAAACTTTGACACACAATCCATGCAATTTATATGATGATATCGAGTTCCGTTTCGAAGATAGATGCAGAAGCATCCAAGTCTCACGAAATACAAGGGTCAGCTTTGTCAAATCAATCACATGTCCATATGAGAGCAAATATATCGTGACCTATAGAATCTACAGTCTCGTTTCTTACGTCGTTTGGTAAGCAAACTTTGACACACAATCCATGCAATTTATATGATGATGTCGAGTTCCGTATCGAAGATAGATGCAGAAGCATCCAAGTCTCACGAAATACAAGGGTCAGCTTTGTCAAATCAATCACATGTCCATATGAGAGGAAATATATCGTCAGCTAAAGAATCTACAGTCTCGTTTCTTACGTCGTTTGTTAAGCAAACTTTGACACACAATCCATGCAATTTATATTATGATGTCGAGTTCCGTTTCGAAGATAGATGCAGAAGCATCCAAGTCTCACGAAATACAAGGGTCAGCTTTGTCAAATCAATCACATGTCCATATGAGAGGAAATATATCGTCACCTATAGAATCTACAGTCTCGTTTCTTACGCCGTTTGTTAAGCAAACTTTGACACACAATCCATGCAATTTATATGATGATGTCGAGTTCCGCATCGAAATTAGATGCAGAAGCATCCAAGTCTCACGAAATACAAGGGTCAGCTTTGTCAAATCAATCACATGTCCATATGAGAGCAAATATATCGTCATCTAAAGAATCTACAGTCTCGTTTCTTACATCGTTTGTTAAGCAAACTTTGACACACAATCCATGCAATTTATATGATGATGTCGAGTTCCGTATCGAAATTATATGCAGAAGCATCCAAGTCTTACGAAATACAAGGGTCAGCTTTGTCAAATCAATCACATGTCCATATGAGAGCAAATATATCGTGACCTATAGAATCTAAAGTCTCGTTTCTTATGTCGTTTTTAAAGCAAACTTTGACACACAATCCATGCAATTTATTTGATGATGTCGAGTTCCGTATCGAAATTATATGCAGAAGCATCCAAGTCTTACGAAATACAAGGGTCAGCTTTGTCAAATCAATCACATGTCCATATGAGAGCAAATATATCGTGACCTATAGAATCTACAGTCTCGTTTCTTACGTCGTTTGTAAAGCAAACTTTGACACACAATCCATGCAATTTATATGATGATGTCGTGTTCCGTATCGAAATTAGATGCAGAAGCATCCAAGTCTCACGAAATACAAGGGTCAGCTTTGTCAAATCAAACACATGTCCATATGAGAGCAAATATATCGTCAGCTAAAGAATCTACAGTCTCGTTTCTTACGTCGTTTGTAAAGCAAACTTTGACACACAATCCATGCAATTTATATGATGATATCGAGTTCCGTATCGAAATTAGATGCAGAAGCATCCAAGTCTCACGAAATACAAGGGTCAGCTTTGTCAAATCAATCACATGTCCATATGAGAGCAAATATATCGTGACCTATAGAATCTACAGTCTCGTTTCTTACGTCGTTTGTTAAGCAAACTTTGACACACAATCCATGCAATTTATATGATGATATCGAGTTCCGTATCGAAATTATATGCAGAAGCATCCATGTCTTACGAAATACAAGGGTCAGCTTTGTCAAATCAATCACATGTCCATATGAGAGCAAATATATCGTCACCTATAGAATCTATAGTCTCGTTTCTTACGACGTTTGTTAAGCAAGCTTTGACACACAATCCATGCAATTTATATGATGATGTCGAGTTCCGTTTCGAAGATAGATGCAGAAGCATCCAAGTCTCACGAAATACAAGGGTCAGCTTTGTCAAATCAATCACATGTCCATATGAGAGCAAATATATCGTGACCTATAGAATCTACAGTCTCGTTTCTTACGTCGTTTGTTAAGCAAACTTTGACACACAATCCATGCAATTTATATGATGATATCGAGTTCCGTATCGAAATTAGATGCAGAAGCATCCAAGTCTCACGAAATACAAGGATCAGCTTGGTCAAATCAAACACATGTCCATATGAGAGCAAATATATCGTGACCTATAGAATCTACAGTCTCGTTTCTTACGTCGTTTGTAAAGCAAACTTTGACACACAATCCATGCAATTTATGTGATGATGTCGAGTTCGGTATCGAAGATAGATGAAGAAGCATCCAAGTCTTACGAAATACAAGGGTCAGCTTTGTCAAATCAAACACATGTCCATATGAGAGCAAATATATCGTGACCTATAGAATCTACAGTCTCGTTTCTTACGTCGTTTGTTAAGCAAACTTTGACACACAATCCATGCAATTTATATGATGATATCGAGTTCCGTATCGAAATTAGATGCAGAAGCATCCAATCCTCACGAAATACAAGGGTCAGCTTTGTCAAATCAATCACATGTCCATATGAGAGCAAATATATCGTCACCTATAGAATCTACAGTCTCGTTTCTTACGTCGTTTGTTAAGCAAACTTTGACACACAATCCATGCAATTTATATGATGATGTCGAGTTCCGTTTCGAAGATAGATGCAGAAGCATCCAAGTCTCACGAAATACAAGGGTCAGCTTTGTCAAATCAATCACATGTCCATATGAGAGCAAATATATCGTCAGCTAAAGAATCTACAGTCTCGTTTCTTACGTCGTTTGTTAAGCAAACTTTGACACACAATCCATGCAATTTATATGATGATATCGAGTTCCGTATCGAAATTAGATGCAGAAGCATCCAAGTCTTACGAAATACAAGGGTCAGCTTTGTCAAATCAATCACATGTCCATATGAGAGCAAATATATCGTCAGCGAAAGAATCTACAGTCTCGTTTCTTACGTCGTTTGTTAAGCAAACTTTGACACACAATCCATGCAATTTATATGATGATGTCGAGTTCCGTTTCGAAGATAGATGCAGAAGCATCCAAGTCTCACGAAATACAAGGGTCAGCTTTGTCAAATCAATCACATGTCCATATGAGAGCAAATATATCGTCAGCTAAAGAATCTACAGTCTCGTTTCTTACGTCGTTTGTAAAGCAAACTTTGACACACAATCCATGCAATTTATGTGATGATGTCGAGTTCGGTATCGAAGATAGATGAAGAAGCATCCAAGTCTTACGAAATACAAGGGTCAGCTTTGTCAAATCAAACACATGTCCATATGAGAGCAAATATATCGTGACCTATAGAATCTACAGTCTCGTTTCTTACGTCGTTTGTTAAGCAAACTTTGACACACAATCCATGCAATTTATATGATGATATCGAGTTCCGTATCGAAATTAGATGCAGAAGCATCCAATCCTCACGAAATACAAGGGTCAGCTTTGTCAAATCAATCACATGTCCATATGAGAGCAAATATATCGTCACCTATAGAATCTACAGTCTCGTTTCTTACGTCGTTTGTTAAGCAAACTTTGACACACAATCCATGCAATTTATATGATGATGTCGAGTTCCGTTTCGAAGATAGATGCAGAAGCATCCAAGTCTCACGAAATACAAGGGTCAGCTTTGTCAAATCAATCACATGTCCATATGAGAGCAAATATATCGTCAGCTAAAGAATCTACAGTCTCGTTTCTTACGTCGTTTGTTAAGCAAACTTTGACACACAATCCATGCAATTTATATGATGATATCGAGTTCCGTATCGAAATTAGATGCAGAAGCATCCAAGTCTTACGAAATACAAGGGTCAGCTTTGTCAAATCAATCACATGTCCATATGAGAGCAAATATATCGTCAGCGAAAGAATCTACAGTCTCGTTTCTTACGTCGTTTGTTAAGCAAACTTTGACACACAATCCATGCAATTTATATGATGATGTCGAGTTCCGTATCGAAATTATATGCAGAAGCATCCAAGTCTTACGAAATACAAGGGTCAGCTTTGTCAAATCAATCACATGTCCATATGAGAGCAAATATATCGTCAGCTAAAGAATCTACAGTCTCGTTTCTTACGTCGTTTGTTAAGCAAACTTTGACACACAATCCATGCAATTTATATGATGATATCGAGTTCCGTATCGAAATTAGATGCAGAAGCATCCAAGTCTCCCGAAATACAAGGGTCAGCTTTGTCAAATCAATCACATGTCCATATGAGAGCAAATATATCGTCAGCTAAAGAATCTACAGTCTCGTTTCTTACGTCGTTTGTTAAGCAAACTTTGACACACAATCCATGCAATTTATATAATGATGTCGAGTTCCGTTTCGAAGATAGATGCAGAAGCATCCAAGTCTCACGAAATACAAGGGTCAGCTTTGTCAAATCAATCACATGTTCATATGAGAGCAAATATATCGTCACCTATAGAATCTACAGTCTCGTTTCTTACGAAGTTTGTTAAGCAAACTTTGACACACAATCCATGCAATTTATATGATGATGTCGAGTTCCGTTTCGAAGATAGATGCAGAAGCATCCAAGTCTCCCGAAATACAAGGGTCAGCTTTGTCAAATCAAACACATGTCCATATGAGAGCAGATATATCGTCAGCTAAAGAATCTACAGTCTCGTTTCTTACGTCGTTTGTTAAGCAAACTTTGACACACAATCCATGCAATTTATATGATGATATAGAGTTCCGTATCGAAATTAGATGCAGAAGCATCCAAGTCTCACGAAATACAAGGGTCAGCTTTGTCAAATCAATCACATGTCCATATGAGAGCAAATATATCGTCATCTAAAGAATCTACAGTTTCGTTTCTTACGTCGTTTGGTAAGCAAACTTTGACACACAGTCCATGCAATTTATATGATGATATCGAGTTCCGTATCGAAATTAGATGCAGAAGCATCCAAGTCTCACGAAATACAAGGGTCAGCATTGTCAAATCAATCACATGTCCATATGAGAGCAAATATATCGTCATCTAAAGAATCTACAGTTTCGTTTCTTACGTCGTTTGGTAAGCAAACTTTGACACACAGTCCATGCAATTTATATGATGATATCGAGTTCCGTATCGAAATTAGATGCAGAAGCATCCAAGTCTCACGAAATACAAGGGTCAGCTTTGTCAAATCAATCACATGTCCATATGAGAGCAAATATATCGTCAGCTAAAGAATCTACAGTCTCGTTTCTTACTTCGTTTGTTAAGCAAACTTTGACACACAATCCATGCAATTTATATGATGATATCGAGTTCCGTATCGAAATTAGATGCAGAAGCATCCAAGTCTCACGAAATACAAGGGTCAGCTTTGTCAAATCAATCACATGTCCATATGAGAGCAAATATATCGTGACCTATAGAATCTACAGTCTCGTTTCTTACGTCGTTTGTTAAGCAAACTTTGACACACAATCCATGCAATTTATATGATGATATCGAGTTCCGTATCGAAATTAGATGCAGAAGCATCCAAGTCTTACGAAATACAAGGGTCAGCTTTGTCAAATCAATCACATGTCCATATGAGAGCAAATATATCGTGACCTATAGAATCTACAGTCTCGTTTCTTACGTCGTTTGTAAAGCAAACTTTGACACACAATCCATGCAATTTATATGATGATGTCGTGTTCCGTATCGAAATTAGATGCAGAAGCATCCAAGTCTCACGAAATACAAGGGTCTGCTTTGTCAAATCAATCACATGTCCATATGAGAGCAAATATATCGTCATCTAAAGAATCTACAGTCTCGTTTCTTACGTCGTTTGTTAAGCAAACTTTGACACACAATACATGCAATTTATACGATGATATCGAGTTCCGTTTCGAAGATAGATGCAGAAGCATCCAAATCTCACGAAATACAAGGGTCAGCTTTGTCAAATCAATCACATGTCCATATGAGAGCAAATATATCGTGACCTATAGAATCTACAGTCTCGTTTCTTACGTCGTTTGTTAAGCAAACTTTGACACACAATCCATGCAATTTATATGATGATATCGATTTCCGTATCGAAATTAGATGCAGAAGCATCCAAGTCTCCCGAAATACAAGGGTCAGCTTTGTCAAATCAATCACATGTCCATATGAGAGCAAATATATCGTCAGCTAAAGAATCTACAGTCTCGTTTCTTACGTCGTTTGTTAAGCAAACTTTGACACACAATACATGCAATTAATACGATGATATCGAGTTCCGTTTCGAAGATAGATGCAGAAGCATCCAAATCTCACGAAATACAAGGGTCAGCTTTGTCAAATCAATCACATGTCCATATGAGAGCAAATATATCGTGACCTATAGAATCTACAGTCTCGTTTCTTACGTCGTTTGTTAAGCAAACTTTGACACACAATCCATGCAATTTATATGATGATATCGAGTTCCGTATCGAAATTAGATGCAGAAGCATCCAAGTCTCACGAAATACAAGGGTCAGCTTTGTCAAATCAATCACATGTCCATATGAGAGCAAATATATCGTGACCTATAGAATCTACAGTCTCGTTTCTTACGTCGTTTGTAAAGCAAACTTTGACACACAATCCATGCAATTTATATGATGATATCGAGTTCCGTTTCGAAGATAGATGCAGAAGCATCCAAGTCTCACGAAATACAAGGGTCAGCTTTGTCAAATCAATCACATGTCCATATGAGAGCAAATATATCGTGACCTATAGAATCTACAGTCTCGTTTCTTACGTCGTTTGGTAAGCAAACTTTGACACACAATCCATGCAATTTATATGATGATGTCGAGTTCCGTATCGAAGATAGATGCAGAAGCATCCAAGTCTCACGAAATACAAGGGTCAGCTTTGTCAAATCAATCACATGTCCATATGAGAGGAAATATATCGTCAGCTAAAGAATCTACAGTCTCGTTTCTTACGTCGTTTGTTAAGCAAACTTTGACACACAATCCATGCAATTTATATTATGATGTCGAGTTCCGTTTCGAAGATAGATGCAGAAGCATCCAAGTCTCACGAAATACAAGGGTCAGCTTTGTCAAATCAATCACATGTCCATATGAGAGGAAATATATCGTCACCTATAGAATCTACAGTCTCGTTTCTTACGCCGTTTGTTAAGCAAACTTTGACACACAATCCATGCAATTTATATGATGATGTCGAGTTCCGCATCGAAATTAGATGCAGAAGCATCCAAGTCTCACGAAATACAAGGGTCAGCTTTGTCAAATCAATCACATGTCCATATGAGAGCAAATATATCGTCATCTAAAGAATCTACAGTCTCGTTTCTTACATCGTTTGTTAAGCAAACTTTGACACACAATCCATGCAATTTATATGATGATGTCGAGTTCCGTATCGAAATTATATGCAGAAGCATCCAAGTCTTACGAAATACAAGGGTCAGCTTTGTCAAATCAATCACATGTCCATATGAGAGCAAATATATCGTGACCTATAGAATCTAAAGTCTCGTTTCTTATGTCGTTTTTAAAGCAAACTTTGACACACAATCCATGCAATTTATTTGATGATGTCGAGTTCCGTATCGAAATTATATGCAGAAGCATCCAAGTCTTACGAAATACAAGGGTCAGCTTTGTCAAATCAATCACATGTCCATATGAGAGCAAATATATCGTGACCTATAGAATCTACAGTCTCGTTTCTTACGTCGTTTGTAAAGCAAACTTTGACACACAATCCATGCAATTTATATGATGATGTCGTGTTCCGTATCGAAATTAGATGCAGAAGCATCCAAGTCTCACGAAATACAAGGGTCAGCTTTGTCAAATCAAACACATGTCCATATGAGAGCAAATATATCGTCAGCTAAAGAATCTACAGTCTCGTTTCTTACGTCGTTTGTAAAGCAAACTTTGACACACAATCCATGCAATTTATATGATGATATCGAGTTCCGTATCGAAATTAGATGCAGAAGCATCCAAGTCTCACGAAATACAAGGGTCAGCTTTGTCAAATCAATCACATGTCCATATGAGAGCAAATATATCGTGACCTATAGAATCTACAGTCTCGTTTCTTACGTCGTTTGTTAAGCAAACTTTGACACACAATCCATGCAATTTATATGATGATATCGAGTTCCGTATCGAAATTATATGCAGAAGCATCCATGTCTTACGAAATACAAGGGTCAGCTTTGTCAAATCAATCACATGTCCATATGAGAGCAAATATATCGTCACCTATAGAATCTATAGTCTCGTTTCTTACGACGTTTGTTAAGCAAGCTTTGACACACAATCCATGCAATTTATATGATGATGTCGAGTTCCGTTTCGAAGATAGATGCAGAAGCATCCAAGTCTCACGAAATACAAGGGTCAGCTTTGTCAAATCAATCACATGTCCATATGAGAGCAAATATATCGTGACCTATAGAATCTACAGTCTCGTTTCTTACGTCGTTTGTTAAGCAAACTTTGACACACAATCCATGCAATTTATATGATGATATCGAGTTCCGTATCGAAATTAGATGCAGAAGCATCCAAGTCTCACGAAATACAAGGATCAGCTTGGTCAAATCAAACACATGTCCATATGAGAGCAAATATATCGTGACCTATAGAATCTACAGTCTCGTTTCTTACGTCGTTTGTAAAGCAAACTTTGACACACAATCCATGCAATTTATGTGATGATGTCGAGTTCGGTATCGAAGATAGATGAAGAAGCATCCAAGTCTTACGAAATACAAGGGTCAGCTTTGTCAAATCAAACACATGTCCATATGAGAGCAAATATATCGTGACCTATAGAATCTACAGTCTCGTTTCTTACGTCGTTTGTTAAGCAAACTTTGACACACAATCCATGCAATTTATATGATGATATCGAGTTCCGTATCGAAATTATATGCAGAAGCATCCAAGTCTCCCGAAATACAAGGGTCAGCTTTGTCAAATCAATTGCATGTCCATATGAGAGCAAATATATCGTGACCTATAGAATCTACAGTCTCGTTTCTTACGTCGTTTGTTAAGCAAACTTTGACACACAATCCATGCAATTTATATGATGATATCGAGTTCCGTATCGAAATTAGATGCAGAAGCATCCAAGTCTCACGAAATACAAGGGTCAGCTTTGTCAAATCAATCACATGTCCATATGAGAGCAAATATATCGTGACCTATAATATCTACAGTCTCGTTTCTTACGTCGTTTGTTAAGCAAACTTTGACACACAATCCATGCAATTTATATGATGATATCGAGTTCCGTATCGAAATTAGATGCAGAAGCATCCAAGTCTCACGAAATACAAGGGTCAGCTTTGTCAAATCAAACACATGTCCATATGAGAGGAAATATATCGTGACATAGTAATATTTACAGTCTCGTTTCTTACGTCGTTTGTTAAGCAAACTTTGACACACAATCCATGCAATTTATATGATGATATCGAGTTCCGTATCGAAATTAGATGCAGAAGCATCCAAGTCTCACGAAATACAAGGGTCAGCTTTGTCAAATCAAACACATGTCCATATGAGAGGAAATATATCGTGACCTATAATATCTACAGTCTCGTTTCTTACGTCGTTTGTTAAGCAAACTTTGACACACAATCCATGCAATTTATATGATGATATCGAGTTCCGTATCGAAATTAGATGCAGAAGCATCCAAGTCTCACGAAATACAAGGGTCAGCTTTGTCAAATCAAACACATGTCCATATGAGAGGAAATATATCGTGACCTATAATATCTACAGTCTCGTTTCTTACGTCGTTTGTTAAGCAAACTTTGACACACAATCCATGCAATTTATATGATGATATCGAGTTCCGTATCGAAATTAGATGCAGAAGCATCCAAGTCTCACGAAATACAAGGGTCAGCTTTGTCAAATCAAACACATGTCCATATGAGAGGAAATATATCGTGACCTATAATATCTACAGTCTCGTTTCTTACGTCGTTTGTTAAGCAAACTTTGACACACAATCCATGCAATTTATATGATGATATCGAGTTCCGTATCGAAATTAGATGCAGAAGCATCCAAGTCTCACGAAATACAAGGGTCAGCTTTGTCAAATCAAACACATGTCCATATGAGAGGAAATATATCGTGACCTATAATATCTACAGTCTCGTTTCTTACGTCGTTTGTTAAGCAAACTTTGACACACAATCCATGCAATTTATATGATGATATCGAGTTCCGTATCGAAATTAGATGCAGAAGCATCCAAGTCTCACGAAATACAAGGGTCAGCTTTGTCAAATCAATCACATGTCCATATGAGAGCAAATATATCGTGACCTATAGAATCTACAGTCTCGTTTTCTTTGTCAAATCAATCACATGTCCATATGAGAGCAAATATATCGTCATCTAAAGAATCTACAGTCTCGTTTCTTACGTCGTTTGTTAAGCAAACTTTGACACACAATCCATGCAATTTATATGATGATGTCGAGTTCCGTATCGAAATTATATGCAGAAGCATCCAAGTCTCACGAAATACAAGGGTCAGCTTTGTCAAATCAATCACATGCCCATATGAGAGCAAATATATCGTGACCTATAGAATCTACAGTCTCGTTTTCTTTGTCAAATCAATCACATGTCCATATGAGAGCAAATATATCGTCATCTAAAGAATCTACAGTCTCGTTTCTTACGTCGTTTGTAAAGCAAACTTTGACACACAATCCATGCAATTTATATGCTGATGTCGTGTTCCGTTTCGAAGATAGATGCAGAAGCATCCAAGTCTTACGAAATACAAGGGTCAGCTTTGTCAAATCAATCACATGTCCATATGAGAGCAAATATATCGTGACCTATAGAATCTACAGTCTCGTTTCTTACGTCGTTTGTAAAGCAAACTTTGACACACAATCCATGCAATTTATATGATGATGTCGAGTTCCGTATCGAAATTATATGCAGAAGCATCCAAGTCTTACGAAATACAAGGGTCAGCTTTGTCAAATCAATCACATGTCCATTAGGGTTATGACTTTTTTACAACCTCATATCCCTGTATCATATTTCGATGAGCTTTTATCTAAGATTAGATAAAATCTTAATTATAAGGTTATTCGATAAAAAAAGCTCACGCACAAAGTCATTTTAAAATGTATATGTAATTTTATATGATTTTTATATGAAAAAAATTAAAGATGGTTTTTGCGTGACTTTTTCAATATTTTAATGGAATAAAAGTTATTTTAGTCAATAACAGGCAAAATATCATTCAATTGTGCAACAGGAAATAATTTTTTCAAAAAACAAATTTTTTCATTTCTTAAAATTTTTCAAAAACATTATTTTTTCAAAGTGGTTTGTGCGTGACCTTTTTTAATATTTGATTGAAATAAACGTTAATATAGTGATTAATAGGCAAAAGTTTATTCATTCCCGCTACAGGAAATCATTTTTGAGAAAAAACGTCAAAAAGTCATAACCCTAATGTCCATATGAGAGCAAATATATCGTGACCTATAGAATCTACAGTCTCGTTTCTTACGTCGTTTGTAAAGCAAACTTTGACACACAATCCATGCAATTTATATGATGATGTCGTGTTCCGTATCGAAATTAGATGCAGAAGCATCCAAGTCTCACGAAATACAAGGGTCAGCTTTGTCAAATCAATCACATGTCCATATGAGAGCAAATATATCGTCAGCTAAAGAATCTACAGTCTCGTTTCTTACGTCGTTTGTAAAGCAAACTTTGACACACAATCCATGCAATTTATATGATGATATCGAGTTCCGTATCGAAATTAGATGCAGAAGCATCCAAGTCTCACGAAATACAAGGGTCAGCTTTGTCAAATCAAACACATGTCCATATGAGAGCAAATATATCGTGACCTATAGAATCTACAGTCTCGTTTCTTACGTCGTTTGTAAAGCAAACTTTGACACACAATCCATGCAATTTATGTGATGATGTCGAGTTCCGTATCGAAGATAGATGCAGAAGCATCCAAGTCTTACGAAATACAAGGGTCAGCTTTGTCAAATCAAACACATGTCCATATGAGAGCAAATATATCGTGACCTATAGAATCTACAGTCTCGTTTCTTACGTCGTTTGTTAAGCAAACTTTGACACACAATCCATGTAATTTATATGATGATGTCGAGTTCCGTTTCGAAGATAGATGCAGAAGCATCCAAGTCTCACGAAATACAAGGGTCAGCTTTGTCAAATCAATCACATGTCTATATGAGAGCAAATATATCGTCAGCTATAGAATCTACAGTCTCGTTTCTTACGTCGTTTGGTAAGCAAACTTTGACACACAATCCATGCAATTTATATGATGATGTCGAGTTCCGTATCGAAATTATATGCAGAAGCATCCAAGTCTAACGAAATACAAGGGTCAGCTTTGTCAAATCAATCACATGTCCATATGAGAGCAAATATATCGTGACCTATAGAATCTACAGTCTCGTTTCTTACGTCGTTTGTTAAGCAAACTTTGACACACAATCCATGCAATTTATATGATGATGTCGAGTTCCGTTTCGAAGATAGATGCAGAAGCATCCAAGTCTCACGAAATACAAGGGTCAGCTTTGTCAAATCAATCACATGTCCATATGAGAGCAAATATATCGTGACCTATAGAATCTACAGTCTCGTTTCTTACATCGTTTGTTAAGCAAACTTTGACACACAATCCGTGCAATTTATATGATGATATCGAGTTCCGTATCGAAATTAGATGCAGAAGCATCCAAGTCTCACGAAATACAAGGGTCAGCTTTGTCAAATCAATCACATGTCTATATGAGAGCAAATATATCGTCAGCTATAGAATCTACAGTCTCGTTTCTTACGTCGTTTGGTAAGCAAACTTTGACACACAATCCATGCAATTTATATGATGATGTCGAGTTCCGTATCGAAATTATATGCAGAAGCATCCAAGTCTAACGAAATACAAGGGTCAGCTTTGTCAAATCAATCACATGTCCATATGAGAGCAAATATATCGTGACCTATAGAATCTACAGTCTCGTTTCTTACGTCGTTTGTTAAGCAAACTTTGACACACAATCCATGCAATTTATATGATGATGTCGAGTTCCGTATCGAAGATAGATGCAGAAGCATCCAAGTCTTACGAAATACAAGGGTCAGCTTTGTCAAATCAATCACATGTCCATATGAGAACAAATATATCGTGACCTATAGAATCTACAGTCTCGTTTCTTACGTCGTTTGTTAAGCAAACTTTGACACACAATCCATGCAATTTATATGATGATGTCGTGTTCCGTATCGAAATTAGATGCAGAAGCATCCAAGTCTCACGAAATACAAGGGTCAGCTTTGTCAAATCAATCACATGTCCATATGAGAGCAAATATATCGTCAGCTAAAGAATCTACAGTCTCGTTTCTTACGTCGTTTGTAAAGCAAACTTTGACACACAATCCATGCAATTTATATGATGATATCGAGTTCCGTATCGAAATTAGATGCAGAAGCATCCAAGTCTCACGAAATACAAGGGTCAGCTTTGTCAAATCAAACACATGTCCATATGAGAGCAAATATATCGTGACCTATAGAATCTACAGTCTCGTTTCTTACGTCGTTTGTAAAGCAAACTTTGACACACAATCCATGCAATTTATGTGATGATGTCGAGTTCCGTATCGAAGATAGATGCAGAAGCATCCAAGTCTTACGAAATACAAGGGTCAGCTTTGTCAAATCAAACACATGTCCATATGAGAGCAAATATATCGTGACCTATAGAATCTACAGTCTCGTTTCTTACGTCGTTTGTTAAGCAAACTTTGACACACAATCCATGCAATTTATATGATGATGTCGAGTTCCGTTTCGAAGATAGATGCAGAAGCATCCAAGTCTCACGAAATACAAGGGTCAGCTTTGTCAAATCAATCACATGTCCATATGAGAGCAAATATATCGTGACCTATAGAATCGACAGTCTCGTTTCTTACGTCGTTTGTTAAGCAAACTTTGACACACAATCCATGCAATTTATATGATGATATCGAGTTCCGTATCGAAATTAGATGCAGAAGCATCCAAGTCTCACGAAATACAAGGGTCAGCTTTGTCAAATCAATCACATGTCTATATGAGAGCAAATATATCGTCAGCTATAGAATCTACAGTCTCGTTTCTTACGTCGTTTGGTAAGCAAACTTTGACACACAATCCATGCAATTTATATGATGATGTCGAGTTCCGTATCGAAATTATATGCAGAAGCATCCAAGTCTTACGAAATACAAGGGTCAGCTTTGTCAAATCAATCACATGTCCATTAGGGTTATGACTTTTTTACAACCTCATATCCCTGTATCATATTTCGATGAGCTTTTATCTAAGATTAGATAAAATCTTAATTATAAGGTTATTCGATAAAAAAAGCTCACGCACAAAGTCATTTTAAAATGTATATGTAATTTTATATGATTTTTATATGAAAAAAATTAAAGATGGTTTTTGCGTGACTTTTTCAATATTTTAATGGAATAAAAGTTATTTTAGTCAATAACAGGCAAAATATCATTCAATTGTGCAACAGGAAATAATTTTTTCAAAAAACAAATTTTTTCATTTCTTAAAATTTTTCAAAAACATTATTTTTTCAAAGTGGTTTGTGCGTGACCTTTTTTAATATTTGATTGAAATAAACGTTAATATAGTGATTAATAGGCAAAAGTTTATTCATTCCCGCTACAGGAAATCATTTTTGAGAAAAAAAGTCAAAAAGTCATAACCCTAATGTCCATATGAGAGCAAATATATCGTGACCTATAGAATCTACAGTCTCGTTTCTTACGTCGTTTGTAAAGCAAACTTTGACACACAATCCATGCAATTTATATGATGATGTCGTGTTCCGTATCGAAATTAGATGCAGAAGCATCCAAGTCTCACGAAATACAAGGGTCAGCTTTGTCAAATCAATCACATGTCCATATGAGAGCAAATATATCGTCAGCTAAAGAATCTACAGTCTCGTTTCTTACGTCGTTTGTAAAGCAAACTTTGACACACAATCCATGCAATTTATATGATGATATCGAGTTCCGTATCGAAATTAGATGCAGAAGCATCCAAGTCTCACGAAATACAAGGGTCAGCTTTGTCAAATCAAACACATGTCCATATGAGAGCAAATATATCGTGACCTATAGAATCTACAGTCTCGTTTCTTACGTCGTTTGTAAAGCAAACTTTGACACACAATCCATGCAATTTATGTGATGATGTCGAGTTCCGTATCGAAGATAGATGCAGAAGCATCCAAGTCTTACGAAATACAAGGGTCAGCTTTGTCAAATCAAACACATGTCCATATGAGAGCAAATATATCGTGACCTATAGAATCTACAGTCTCGTTTCTTACGTCGTTTGTTAAGCAAACTTTGACACACAATCCATGCAATTTATATGATGATGTCGAGTTCCGTTTCGAAGATAGATGCAGAAGCATCCAAGTCTCACGAAATACAAGGGTCAGCTTTGTCAAATCAATCACATGTCCATATGAGAGCAAATATATCGTGACCTATAGAATCTACAGTCTCGTTTCTTACGTCGTTTGTTAAGCAAACTTTGACACACAATCCATGCAATTTATATGATGATATCGAGTTCCGTATCGAAATTAGATGCAGAAGCATCCAAGTCTCACGAAATACAAGGGTCAGCTTTGTCAAATCAATCACATGTCTATATGAGAGCAAATATATCGTCAGCTATAGAATCTACAGTCTCGTTTCTTACGTCGTTTGGTAAGCAAACTTTGACACACAATCCATGCAATTTATATGATGATGTCGAGTTCCGTATCGAAATTATATGCAGAAGCATCCAAGTCTAACGAAATACAAGGGTCAGCTTTGTCAAATCAATCACATGTCCATATGAGAGCAAATATATCGTGACCTATAGAATCTACAGTCTCGTTTCTTACGTCGTTTGTTAAGCAAACTTTGACACACAATCCATGCAATTTATATGATGATGTCGAGTTCCGTTTCGAAGATAGATGCAGAAGCATCCAAGTCTCACGAAATACAAGGGTCAGCTTTGTCAAATCAATCACATGTCCATATGAGAGCAAATATATCGTGACCTATAGAATCTACAGTCTCGTTTCTTACGTCGTTTGTTAAGCAAACTTTGACACACAATCCGTGCAATTTATATGATGATATCGAGTTCCGTATCGAAATTAGATGCAGAAGCATCCAAGTCTCACGAAATACAAGGGTCAGCTTTGTCAAATCAATCACATGTCCATATGAGAGCAAATATATCGTGACCTATAGAATCTACAGTCTCGTTTCTTACGTCGTTTGTTAAGCAAACTTTGACACACAATCCATGCAATTTATATGATGATGTCGAGTTCCGTATCGAAGATAGATGCAGAAGCATCCAAGTCTTACGAAATACAAGGGTCAGCTTTGTCAAATCAATCACATGTCCATATGAGAACAAATATATCGTGACCTATAGAATCTACAGTCTCGTTTCTTACGTCGTTTGTTAAGCAAACTTTGACACACAATCCATGCAATTTATATGATGATGTCGTGTTCCTTATCGAAATTAGATGCAGAAGCATCCAAGTCTCACGAAATACAAGGGTCAGCTTTGTCAAATCAATCACATGTCCATATGAGAGCAAATATATCGTCAGCTAAAGAATCTACAGTCTCGTTTCTTACGTCGTTTGTAAAGCAAACTTTGACACACAATCCATGCAATTTATATGATGATATCGAGTTCCGTATCGAAATTAGATGCAGAAGCATCCAAGTCTCACGAAATACAAGGGTCAGCTTTGTCAAATCAAACACATGTCCATATGAGAGCAAATATATCGTGACCTATAGAATCTACAGTCTCGTTTCTTACGTCGTTTGTAAAGCAAACTTTGACACACAATCCATGCAATTTATGTGATGATGTCGAGTTCCGTATCGAAGATAGATGCAGAAGCATCCAAGTCTTACGAAATACAAGGGTCAGCTTTGTCAAATCAAACACATGTCCATATGAGAGCAAATATATCGTGACCTATAGAATCTACAGTCTCGTTTCTTACGTCGTTTGTTAAGCAAACTTTGACACACAATCCATGCAATTTATATGATGATGTCGAGTTCCGTTTCGAAGATAGATGCAGAAGCATCCAAGTCTCACGAAATACAAGGGTCAGCTTTGTCAAATCAATCACATGTCCATATGAGAGCAAATATATCGTGACCTATAGAATCTACAGTCTCGTTTCTTACGTCGTTTGTTAAGCAAACTTTGACACACAATCCATGCAATTTATATGATGATATCGAGTTCCGTATCGAAATTAGATGCAGAAGCATCCAAGTCTCACGAAATACAAGGGTCAGCTTTGTCAAATCAATCACATGTCTATATGAGAGCAAATATATCGTCAGCTATAGAATCTACAGTCTCGTTTCTTACGTCGTTTGGTAAGCAAACTTTGACACACAATCCATGCAATTTATATGATGATGTCGAGTTCCGTATCGAAATTATATGCAGAAGCATCCAAGTCTAACGAAATACAAGGGTCAGCTTTGTCAAATCAATCACATGTCCATATGAGAGCAAATATATCGTGACCTATAGAATCTACAGTCTCGTTTCTTACGTCGTTTGTTAAGCAAACTTTGACACACAATCCATGCAATTTATATGATGATGTCGAGTTCCGTTTCGAAGATAGATGCAGAAGCATCCAAGTCTCACGAAATACAAGGGTCAGCTTTGTCAAATCAATCACATGTCCATATAAGAGCAAATATATCGTGACCTATAGAATCTACAGTCTCGTTTCTTACGTCGTTTGTTAAGCAAACTTTGACACACAATCCATGCAATTTATATGATGATATCGAGTTCCGTATCGAAATTAGATGCAGAAGCATCCAAGTCTCACGAAATACAAGGGTCAGCTTTGTCAAATCAATCACATGTCTATATGAGAGCAAATATATCGTCAGCTATAGAATCTACAGTCTCGTTTCTTACGTCGTTTGGTAAGCAAACTTTGACACACAATCCATGCAATTTATATGATGATGTCGAGTTCCGTATCGAAATTATATGCAGAAGCATCCAAGTCTAACGAAATACAAGGGTAAGCTTTGTCAAATCAATCACATGTCCATATGAGAGCAAATATATCGTGACCTATAGAATCTACAGTCTCGTTTCTTACGTCGTTTGTTAAGCAAACTTTGACACACAATCCATGCAGTTTATATGATGATGTCGAGTTCCGTATCGAAGATAGATGCAGAAGCATCCAAGTCTTACGAAATACAAGGGTCAGCATTGTCAAATCAATCACATGTCCATATGAGAACAAATATATCGTGACCTATAGAATCTACAGTCTCGTTTCTTACGTCGTTTGTTAAGCAAACTTTGACACACAATCCATGCAATTTATATGATGATGTCGTGTTCCGTATCGAAATTAGATGCAGAAGCATCCAAGTCTCACGAAATACAAGGGTCAGCTTTGTCAAATCAATCACATGTCCATATGAGAGCAAATATATCGCGACCTATAGAATCTACAGTCTCGTTTCTTACGTCGTTTGTTAAGCAAACTTTGACACACAATCCATGCAATTTATATGATGATGTCGAGTTCCGTTTCGAAGATAGATGCAGAAGCATCCAAGTGTCACGAAATACAAGGGTCAGCTTTGTCAAATCAATCACATGTCCATATGAGAGCAAATATATCGTCAGCTAAAGAATCTACAGTATCGTTTCTTACGTCGTTTGTTAAGCAAACTTTGACACACAATCCATGCAATTTATATGATGATATCGTGTTCCGTATCGAAATTAGGTGCAGAAGCATCCAAGTCTCACGAAATACAAGGGTCAGCTTTGTCAAATCAATCACATGTCCATATGAGAGCAAATATATCGTCACCTATAGAATCTACAGTCTCGTTTCTTACGACGTTTGTTAAGCAAACTTTGACACACAATCCATGCAATTTATATGATGATGTCGAGTTCCGTTTCGAAGATAGATGCAGAAGCATCCAAGTCTCCCGAAATACAAGGGTCAGCTTTGTCAAATCAAACACATGTCCATATGAGAGCAAATATATCGTGACCTATAGAATCTACAGTCTCGTTTCTTACGTCGTTTGTAAAGCAAACTTTGACACACAATCCATGCAATTTATATGATGATATCGAGTTCCGTATCGAAATTAGATGCAGAAGCATCCAAGTCTCACGAAATACAAGGGTCAGCTTTGTCAAATCAAACACATGTCCATATGAGAGGAAATATATCGTGACCTATAATATCTACAGTCTCGTTTCTTACGTCGTTTGTTAAGCAAACTTTGACACACAATCCATGCAATTTATATGATGATATCGAGTTCCGTATCGAAATTAGATGCAGAAGCATCCAAGTCTCACGAAATACAAGGGTCAGCTTTGTCAAATCAATCACATGTCCATATGAGAGCAAATATATCGTGACCTATAGAATCTACAGTCTCGTTTTCTTTGTCAAATCAATCACAGGTCCATATGAGAGCAAATATATCGTCATCTAAAGAATCTACAGTCTCGTTTCTTACGTCGTTTTTAAAGCAAACTTTGACACACAATCCATGCAATTTATATGCTGATGTCGTGTTCCGTTTCGACGATAGATGCAGAAGCATCCAAGTCTTACGAAATACAAGGGTCAGCTTTGTCAAATCAATCACATGTCCATATGAGAGCAAATATATCGTGACCTATAGAATCTACAGTCTCGTTTCTTACGTCGTTTGTAAAGCAAACTTTGACACACAATCCATGCAATTTATATGATGATATCGAGTTCCGTATCGAAATTAGATGCAGAAGCATCCAAGTCTCACGAAATACAAGGGTCAGCTTTGTCAAATCAAACACATGTCCATATGAGAGCAAATATATCGTGACCTATAGAATCTACAGTCTCGTTTCTTACGTCGTTTGTAAAGCAAACTTTGACACACAATCCATGCAATTTATGTGATGATGTCGAGTTCCGTATCGAAGATAGATGCAGAAGCATCCAAGTCTTACGAAATACAAGGGTCAGCTTTGTCAAATCAAACACATGTCCATATGAGAGCAAATATATCGTGACCTATAGAATCTACAGTCTCGTTTCTTACGTCGTTTGTTAAGCAAACTTTGACACACAATCCATGCAATTTATATGATGATATCGAGTTCCGTATCGAAATTAGATGCAGAAGCATCCAAGTCTCACGAAATACAAGGGTCAGCTTTGTCAAATCAATCACATGTCCATATGAGAGCAAATATATCGTGACCTATAGAATCTACAGTCTCGTTTCTTACGTCGTTTGTTAAGCAAACTTTGACACACAATCCATGCAATTTATATGATGATGTCGAGTTCCGCTTCGAAGATAGATGCAGAAGCATCCAAGTCTCACGAAATACAAGGGTCAGCTTTGTCAAATCAATCACATGTCCATATGAGAGCAAATATATCGTGACCTATAGAATCTACAGTCTCGTTTCTTACGTCGTTTGTTAAGCAAACTTTGACACACAATCCATGCAATTTATATGATGATATCGAGTTCCGTATCGAAATTAGATGCAGAAGCATCCAAGTCTCACGAAATACAAGGGTCAGCTTTGTCAAATCAATCACATGTCTATATGAGAGCAAATATATCGTCAGCTATAGAATCTACAGTCTCGTTTCTTACGTCGTTTGGTAAGCAAACTTTGACACACAATCCATGCAATTTATATGATGATGTCGAGTTCCGTATCGAAATTATATGCAGAAGCATCCAAGTCTAACGAAATACAAGGGTCAGCTTTGTCAAATCAATCACATGTCCATATGAGAGCAAATATATCGTGACCTATAGAATCTACAGTCTCGTTTCTTACGTCGTTTGTTAAGCAAACTTTGACACACAATCCATGCAATTTATATGATGATGTCGAGTTCCGTATCGAAGATAGATGCAGAAGCATCCAAGTCTTACGAAATACAAGGGTCAGCTTTGTCAAATCAATCACATGTCCATATGAGAACAAATATATCGTGACCTATAGAATCTACAGTATCGTTTCTTACGTCGTTTGTTAAGCAAACTTTGACACACAATCCATGCAATTTATATGATGATATCGTGTTCCGTATCGAAATTAGGTGCAGAAGCATCCAAGTCTCACGAAATACAAGGGTCAGCTTTGTCAAATCAATCACATGTCCATATGAGAGCAAATATATCGTCACCTATAGAATCTACAGTCTCGTTTCTTACGACGTTTGTTAAGCAAACTTTGACACACAATCCATGCAATTTATATGATGATGTCGAGTTCCGTTTCGAAGATAGATGCAGAAGCATCCAAGTCTCCCGAAATACAAGGGTCAGCTTTGTCAAATCAAACACATGTCCATATGAGAGCAAATATATCGTCAGCTAAAGAATCTACAGTCTCGTTTCTTACGTCGTTTGTTAAGCAAACCTTGACACACAATCCATGAAATTTATATGATGATATCGAGTTCCGTATCGAAATTAGATGCAGAAGCATCCAAGTCTCACGAAATACAAGGGTCAGCTTTGTCAAATCAATCACATGTCCATATGAGAGCAAATATATCGTGACCTATAATATCTACAGTCTCGTTTCTTACGTCGTTTGTTAAGCAAACTTTGACACACAATCCATGCAATTTATATGATGATATCGAGTTCCGTATCGAAGATAGATGCAGAAGCATCCAAGTCTCACGAAATACAAGGGTCAGCTTTGTCAAATCAAGCACATGTCCATATGAGAGCAAATATATCGTGACCTATAGAATCTACAGTCTCGTTTCTTACGTCGTTTGTTAAGCAAACTTTGACACACAATCCATGCAATTTATATGATGATGTCGTGTTCCGTATCGAAATTAGATGCAGAAGCATCCAAGTCTTACGAAATACAAGGGTCAGCTTTGTCAAATCAATCACATGTCCATATGAGAGCAAATATATCGTCAGCTAAAGAATCTACAGTCTCGTTTCTTACTTCGTTTGTTAAGCAAACTTTGACACACAATCCATGCAATTTATACGATGATATCGAGTTCCGTATCGAAATTAGATGCAGAAGCATCCAAGTCTCACGAAATACAAGGGTCAGCTTTGTCAAATCAATCACATGTCCATATGAGAGCAAATATATCGTCACCTATAGAATCTACAGTCTCGTTTCTTACGTCGTTTGTTAAGCAAACTTTGACACACAATCCATGCAATTTATATGATGATATCGAGTTCCGTATCGAAATTAGATGCAGAAGCATCCAAGTCTCACGAAATACAAGGGTCAGCTTTATCAAATCAATCACATGTCCATATGAGAGCAAATATATCGTGACCTATAGAATCTACAGTCTCGTTTCTTACGTCGTTTGTTAAGCAAACTTTGACACACAATCCATGCAATTTATATGATGATATCGAGTTCCGTTTCGAAGATAGATGCAGAAGCATCCAAGTCTCACGAAATACAAGGGTCAGCTTTGTCAAATCAATCACATGTCCATATAGAGCAAATATATCGTGACCTATAATATCTACAGTCTCGTTTCTTACGTCGTTTGTTAAGCAAACTTTGACACACAATCCATGCAATTTATATGATGATATCGAGTTCCGTATCGAAATTAGATGCAGAAGCATCCAAGTCTCACGAAATACAAGGGTCAGCTTTGTCAAATCAATCACATGTCCATATGAGAGCAAATATATCGTGACCTATAGAATCTACAGTCTCGTTCCTTACGTCGTTTGTAAAGCAAACTTTGACACACAATTCATGCAATTTATATGATGATGTCGTGTTCCGTTTCGAAGATAGATGCAGAAGCATCGAAGTCTCACGAAATACAAGGGTCAGCTTTGTCAAATCAATCACATGTCCATATGAGAGCAAATATATCGTCACCTATAGAATCTACAGTCTCGTTTCTTACGTCGTTTGTTAAGCAAACTTTGACACACAATCCATGCAATTTATATGATGATATCGAGTTCCGTATCGAAATTAGATGCAGAAGCATCCAAGTCTCACGAAATACAAGGGTCAGCTTTGTCAAATCAATCACATGTCCATATGAGAGCAAATATATCGTGACCTATAGAATCTACAGTCTCGTTTCTTACGTCGTTTGTTAAGCAAACTTTGACACACAATCCATGCAATTTATATGATGATATCGAGTTCCGTATCGAAATTAGATGCAGAAGCATCCAAGTCTCACGAAATACAAGGGTCAGCTTTATCAAATCAATCACATGTCCATATGAGAGCAAATATATCGTGACCTATAGAATCTACAGTCTCGGTTCTTACGTCGTTTGTTAAGCAAACTTTGACACACAATCCATGCAATTTATATGATGATGTCGAGTTCCGTTTCGAAGATAGATGCAGAAGCATCCAAGTCTCCCGAAATACAAGGGTCAGCTTTGTCAAATCAATCACATGTCCATATAGAGCAAATATATCGTGACCTATAATATCTACAGTCTCGTTTCTTACGTCGTTTGTTAAGCAAACTTTGACACACAATCCATGCAATTTATATGATGATATCGAGTTCCGTATCGAAATTAGATGCAGAAGCATCCAAGTCTCACGAAATACAAGGGTCAGCTTTGTCAAATCAATCACATGTCCATATGAGAGCAAATATATCGCGACCTATAGAATCTACAGTCTCGTTTCTTACGACGTTTGTTAAGCAAACTTTGACACACAATCCATGCAATTTATATGATGATGTCGAGTTCCGTTTCGAAGATAGATGTAGAAGCGTCCAAGCCTCACGAAATACAAGGGTCAGCTTTGTCAAATCAATCACATGTCCATATGAGAGCAAATATATCGTCATCTAAAGAATCTACAGTCTCGTTTCTTACGTCGTTTGTAAAGAAAACTTTGACACACAATCCATGCAATTTATATGATGATGTCGAGTTCCGTTTCGAAGATAGATGCAGAAGCATCCAAGTCTCACGAAATTCAAGGGTCAGCTTTGTCAAATCAATCACATGTCCATATGAGAGCAAATATATCGTCACCTATAGAATCTACAGTCTCGTTTCTTACGTCGTTTGTTAAGCAAACTTTGACACACAATCCATGCAATTTATATGATGATGTCGAGTTCCGTTTCGAAGATAGATGCAGAAGCATCCAAGTCTCCCGAAATACAAGGGTCAGCTTTGTCAAATCAATCACATGCCCATATGAGAGCAAATATATCGTGACCTATAGAATCTACAGTCTCGTTTCTTACGTCGTTTGTTAAGCAAACTTTGACACACAATCCATGCAATTTATATGATGATATCGAGTTCCGTTTCGAAGATAGATGCAGAAGCATACAAGTCTCACGAAATACAAGGGTCAGCTTTGTCAAATCAATCACATGTCCATATGAGAGCAAATATATCGTCAGCTAAAGAATCTACAGGCTCGTTTCTTACTTCGTTTGTTAAGCAAACTTTGACACACAATCCATGCAATTTATACGATGATATCGAGTTCCGTTTCGAAGATAGGTACAGAAGCATCCAAGTCTCACGAAATACAAGGGTCAGCTTTGTCAAATCAATCACATGTCCATATGAGAGCAAATATATCGTGACCTATAGAATCTACAGTCTCGTTTCTTACGTCGTTTGTTAAGCAAACTTTGACACACAATCCATGCAATTTATATGATGATATCGAGTTCCGTATCGAAATTAGATGCAGAAGCATCCAATCCTCACGAAATACAAGGGTCAGCTTTGTCAAATCAATCACATGTCCATATGAGAGCAAATATATCGTCACCTATAGAATCTACAGTCTCGTTTCTTACGTCGTTTGTTAAGCAAACTTTGACACACAATCCATGCAATTTATATGATGATGTCGAGTTCCGTTTCGAAGATAGATGCAGAAGCATCCAAGTCTCACGAAATACAAGGGTCAGCTTTGTCAAATCAATCACATGTCCATATGAGAGCAAATATATCGTCAGCTAAAGAATCTACAGTCTCGTTTCTTACTTCGTTTGTTAAGCAAACTCTGACACACAATCCATGCAATTTATACGATGATATCGAGTTCCGTTTCGAAGATAGGTACAGAAGCATCCAAGTCTCACGAAATACAAGGGTCAGCTTTGTCAAATCAATCACATGTCCATATGAGAGCAACTATATCGTGACCTATAGAATCTACAGTCTCGTTTCTTAAGACGTTTGTTAAGCAAACTTTGACACACAATTCATGCAATTTATATGATGATATCGAGTTCCGTTTCGAAGATAGATGCAGAAGCATCCAAGTCTCACGAAATACAAGGGTCAGCTTTGTCAAATCAATCACATGTCCATATGAGAGCAAATATGTCGTGACCTATAATATCTACAGTCTCGTTTCTTACGTCGTTTGTTAAGCAAACTTTGACACACAATCCATGCAATTTATATGATGATATCGAGTTCCGTATCGAAATTAGATGCAGAAGCATCCAAGTCTCACGAAATACAAGGTCAGTTTTGTCAAATCAAACACATGTTCATATGAGAGCAAATATATCGTGACCTATAGAATCTACAGTCTCGTTTCTTACGTCGTTTGTTAAGCAAACTTTGACACACAATCCATGCAATTTATATGATGATGTCGAGTTCCGTTTCGAAGATAGATGCAGAAGCATCCAAGTCTCACGAAATACAAGGGTCAGCTTTGTCAAATCAATCACATGTTCATATGAGAGCAAATATATCGTCACCTATAGAATCTACAGTCTCGTTTCTTACGTCGTTTGGTAAGCAAACTTTGACACACAATCCATGCAATTTATATGATGATATCGAGTTCCGTTTCGAAGATAGATGCAGAAGCATCCAAGTCTCACGAAATACAAGGGTCAGCTTTGTCAAATCAATCACATGTCCATATGAGAGCAAATAAATCGTCAGCTAAAGAATCTACAGTCTCGTTTCTTACTTCGTTTGTTAAGCAAACTTTGACACACAATCCATGCAATTTATACGATGATATCGAGTTCCGTATCGAAATTAGATGCAGAAGTATCCAAGTCTCACGAAATACAAGGGTCAGCTTTGCCAAATCAATCACATGTCCATATGAGAGCAAATATATCGTCAGCTAAAGAATCTACAGTCTCGTTTCTTACGTCGTTTGTTAAGCAAACTTTGACACACAATCCATGCAATTTATATGATGATGTCGAGTTCCGTTTCGAAGATAGATGCAGAAGCATCCAAGTCTCACGAAATACAAGGGTCAGCTTTGTCAAATCAATCACATGTCCATATGAGAGCAAATATATCGTCAGCTAAAGAATCTACAGTCTCGTTTCTTACTTCGTTTGTTAAGCAAACTCTGACACACAATCCATGCAATTTATACGATGATATCGAGTTCCGTTTCGAAGATAGGTACAGAAGCATCCAAGTCTCACGAAATACAAGGGTCAGCTTTGTCAAATCAATCACATGTCCATATGAGAGCAAATATATCGTGACCTATTGAATCTACAGTCTCGTTTCTTACGTCGTTTGTTAAGCAAACTTTGACACACAATCCATGCAATTTATATGATGATGTCGAGTTCCGTTTCGAAGATAGATGCAGAAGCATCCAAGTCTCACGAAATACAAGGGTCAGCTTTGTCAAATCAATCACATGTCCATATGAGAGCAAATATATCGTCAGCTAAAGAATCTACAGTCTCGTTTCTTACTTCGTTTGTTAAGCAAACTTTGACACACAATCCATGCAATTTATACGATGATATCGAGTTCCGTTTCGAAGATAGGTACAGAAGCATCCAAGTCTCACGAAATACAAGGGTCAGCTTTGTCAAATCAATCACATGTCCATATGAGAGCAACTATATCGTGACCTATAGAATCTACAGTCTCGTTTCTTAAGACGTTTGTTAAGCAAACTTTGACACACAATTCATGCAATTTATATGATGATATCGAGTTCCGTTTCGGAGATAGATGCAGAAGCATCCAAGTCTCACGAAATACAAGGGTCAGCTTTGTCAAATCAATCACATGTCCATATGAGAGCAAATATGTCGTGACCTATAATATCTACAGTCTCGTTTCTTACGTCGTTTGTTAAGCAAACTTTGACACACAATCCATGCAATTTATATGATGATATCGAGTTCCGTATCGAAATTAGATGCAGAAGCATCCAAGTCTCACGAAATACAAGGTCAGCTTTGTCAAATCAAACACATGTTCATATGAGAGCAAATATATCGTGACTTATAGAATCTACAGTCTCGTTTCTTACGTCGTTTGTTAAGCAAACTTTGACACACAATCCATGCAATTTATATGATGATGTCGAGTTCCGTTTCGAAGATAGATGCAGAAGCATCCAAGTCTCACGAAATACAAGGGTCAGCTTTGTCAAATCAATCACATGTTCATATGAGAGCAAATATATCGTCACCTATAGAATCTACAGTCTCGTTTCTTACTTCGTTTGGTAAGCAAACTTTGACACACAATCCATGCAATTTATATGATGATGTCGAGTTCCGTTTCGAAGATAGATGCAGAAGCATCCAAGTCTCACGAAATACAAGGGTCAGCTTTGTCAAATCAATCACATGTCCATATGAGAGCAAATAAATCGTCAGCTAAAGAATCTACAGTCTCGTTTCTTACTTCGTTTGTTAAGCAAACTTTGACACACAATCCATGCAATTTATACGATGATATCGAGTTCCGTATCGAAATTAGATGCAGAAGCATCCAAGTCTCACGAAATACAAGGGTCAGCTTTGTCAAATCAATCACATGTCCATATGAGAGCAAATATATCGTCAGCTAAAGAATCTACAGTCTCGTTTCTTACGTCGTTTGTTAAGCAAACTTTGACACACAATCCATGCAATTTATATGATGATATCGAGTTCCGTATCGAAATTAGATGCAGAAGCATCCAAGTTTCACGAAATACAAGGGTCAGCTTTGTCAAATCAATCACATGTCCATATGAGAGCAAATATATCGTCACCTATAGAATCTACAGTCTCGTTTCTTACGTCGTTTGGTAAGCAAACTTTGACACACAATCCATGCAATTTATATGATGATATCGAGTTCCGTTTCGAAGATAGATGCAGAAGCATCCAAGTCTCACGAAATACAAGGGTCAGCTTTGTCAAATCAATCACATGTCCATATGAGAGCAAATATATCGTGACCTATAGAATCTACAGTATCGTTTCTTACGTCGTTTGTTAAGCAAACTTTGACACACAATCCATGCAATTTATATGATGATATCGAGTTCCGTATCGAAATTAGATGCAGAAGCATCCAAGTCTCACGAAATACAAAGGTCGGCTTTGTTAAATCAAAAACATGTCCATATGAGAGCAAATATATCGTGACCTATAGAATCTACAGTCTCGTTTCTTACGTCGTTTGTAAAGCAAACTTTGACACACAATCCATGCAATTTATATGATGATGTCGAGTTCCGTTTCGAAGATAGATGCAAAAGCATCCAAGTCTCACGAAATACAAGGGTCAGCTTTGTCAAATCAATCACATGTCCATATGAGAGCAAATATATCGTCAGCTAAAGAATCTACAGTCTCGTTTCTTACTTCGTTTGTTAAGCAAACTTTGACACACAATCCATGCAATTTATACGATGATATCGAGTTCCGTTTCGAAGATAGGTACAGAAGCATCCAAGTCTCACGAAATACAAGGGTCAGCTTTGTCAAATCAATCACATGTCCATATGAGAGCAAATATATCGTGACCTATAGAATCTACAGTCTCGTTTCTTACGTCGTTTGTAAAGCAAACTTTGACACACAATCCATGCAATTTATATGATGATGTCGAGTTCCGTTTCGAAGATAGATGCAGAAGCATCCAAGTCTCACGAAATACAAGGGTCAGCTTTGTCAAATCAATCACATGTCCATATGAGAGCAAATATATCGTCAGCTAAAGAATCTACAGTCTCGTTTCTTACGTCGTTTGTTAAGCAAACTTTGACACACAATCCATGCAATTTATACGATGATATCGAGTTCCGTTTCGAAGATAGGTACAGAAGCATCCAAGTCTCACGAAATACAAGGGTCAGCTTTGTCAAATCAATCACATGTCCATATGAGAGCAAATATATCGTGACCTATAGAATCTACAGTCTCGTTTCTTAAGACGTTTGTTAAGCAAACTTTGACACACAATTCATGCAATTTATATGATGATATCGAGTTCCGTTTCGAAGATAGATGCAGAAGCATCCAAGTCTCACGAAATACAAGGGTCAGCTTTGTCAAATCAATCACATGTCCATATGAGAGCAAATATGTCGTGACCTATAATATCTACAGTCTCGTTTCTTACGTCGTTTGTTAAGCAAACTTTGATACACAATCCATGCAATTTATATGATGATATCGAGTTCCGTATCGAAATTAGATGCAGAAGCATCCAAGTCTCCCGAAATACAAGGGTCAGCTTTGTCAAATCAATCACATGTCCATATGAGAGCAAATATATCGTGACCTATAGAATCTACAGTCTCGTTTCTTACGTCGTATGTTAAGCAAACTTTGACACACAATCCATGCAATTTATATGATGATATCGAGTTCCGCATCGAAATTAGATGCAGAAGCATCCAATCCTCACGAAATACAAGGGTCAGCTTTGTCAAATCAATCACATGTCCACATGAGAGCAAATATATCGTCACCTATAGAATCTACAGTCTCGTTTCTTACGTCGTTTGTTAAGCAAACTTTGACACACAATCCATGCAATTTATATGATGATGTCGAGTTCCGTTTCGAAGATAGATGCAGAAGCATCCAAGTCTCACGAAATACAAGGGTCAGCTTTGTCAAATCAATCACATGTCCATATGAGAGCAAATATATCGTCAGCTAAAGTATCTACAGTCTCGTTTCTTACGTCGTTTGTTAAGCAAACTTTGACACACAATCCATGCAATTTATATGATGATATCGAGTTCCGTATCGAAATTAGATGCAGAAGCATCCAAGTCTTACGAAATACAAGGGTCAGCTTTGTCAAATCAATCACATGTCCATATGAGAGCAAATATATCGTCAGCTAAAGAATCTACAGTCTCGTTTCTTACGTCGTTTGGTAAGCAAACTTTGACCCACAATCCATGCAATTTATATGATGATGTCGAGTTCCGTTTCGAAGATAGATGCAGAAGCATCCAAGTCTCCCGAAATACAAGGGTCAGCTTTGTCAAATCAATCACATGTCCATATGAGAGCAAATATATCGTCAGCTAAAGAATCTACAGTCTCGTTTCTTACGTCGTTTGTTAAGCAAACTTTGACACACAATCCATGCAATTTATATAATGATGTCGAGTTCCGTTTCGAAGATAGATGCAGAAGCATCCAAGTCTCACGAAATACAAGGGTCAGCTTTGTCAAATCAATCACATGTCCATATGAGAGCAAATATATCGTCAGCTAAAGAATCTACAGTCTCGTTTCTTACGTCGTTTGGTAAGCAAACTTTGACACACAATCCATGCAATTTATATGATGATGTCGAGTTCCGTATCGAAATTATATGCAGAAGCATCCAAGTCTCACGAAATACAAGGGTCAGCTTTGTCAAATCAATCACATGTCCATATGAGAGCAAATATATCGTCAGCTAAAGAATCTACAGTCTCGTTTCTTACGTCGTTTGTTAAGCAAACTTTGACACACAATCCATGCAATTTATATGATGATATCGAGTTCCGTATCGAAATTAGATGCAGAAGCATCCAAGTTTCACGAAATACAAGGGTCAGCTTTGTCAAATCAATCACATGTCCATATGAGAGCAAATATATCGTCAGCTAAAGAATCTACAGTCTCGTTTCTTACGTCGTTTGTTAAGCAAACTTTGACACACAATCCATGCAATTTATATGATGATATCGAGTTCCGTTTCGAAATTAGATGCAGAAGCATCCAAGTCTTACGAAATACAAGGGTCAGTTTTGTCAAATCAATCACATGTCCATATGAGAGCAAATATATCGTCATCTAAAGAATCTACAGTTTCGTTTCTTACGTCGTTTGTAAAGCAAACTTTGACACACAATCCATGCAATTTATATGATGATGTCGAGTTCCGTTTCGAAGATAGATGCAGAAGCATCCAAGTCTCACGAAATACAAGGGTCAGCTTTGTCAAATCAATCACATGTCCATATGAGAGCAAATATATCGTCACCTATAGAATCTACAGTCTCGTTTCTTACGTCGTTTGTTAAGCAAACTTTGACACACAATCCATGCAATTTATATGATGATGTCGAGTTCCGTTTCGAAGATAGATGCAGAAGCATCCAAGTCTCCCGAAATACAAGGGTCAGCTTTGTCAAATCAATCACATGCCCATATGAGAGCAAATATATCGTGACCTATAGAATCTACAGTCTCGTTTCTTACGTCGTTTGTTAAGCAAACTTTGACACACAATCCATGCAATTTATATGATGATATCGAGTTCCGTATCGAAATTAGATGCAGAAGCATCCAAGTCTCACGAAATACAAGAATCGGCTTTGTCAAATCAAAAACATGTCCATATGAGAGCAAATATATCGTGACCTATAGAATCTACAGTCTCGTTTCTTACGTCGTTTGTAAAGCAAACTTTGACACACAATCCATGCAATTTATATGATGATGTCGAGTTCCGTTTCGAAGATAGATGCAGAAGCATCCAAGTCTCACGAAATACAAGGGTCAGCTTTGTCAAATCAATCACATGTCCATATGAGAGCAAATATATCGTCAGCTAAAGAATCTACAGTCTCGTTTCTTACTTCGTTTGTTAAGCAAACTTTGACACACAATCCATGCATTTTATACGATGATATCGAGTTCCGTTTCGAAGATAGGTACAGAAGCATCCAAGTCTCACGAAATACAAGGGTCAGCTTTGTCAAATCAATCACATGTCCATATGAGAGCAAATATATCGTGACCTATAGAATCTACAGTCTCGTTTCTTACGTCGTTTGTAAAGCAAACTTTGACACACAATCCATGCAATTTATATGATGATGTCGAGTTCCGTTTCGAAGATAGATGCAGAAGCATCCAAGTCTCACGAAATACAAGGGTCAGCTTTGTCAAATCAATCACATGTCCATATGAGAGCAAATATATCGTCAGCTAAAGAATCTACAGTCTCGTTTCTTACTTCGTTTGTTAAGCAAACTTTGACACACAATCCATGCAATTTATACGATGATATCGAGTTCCGTTTCGAAGATAGGTACAGAAGCATCCAAGTCTCACGAAATACAAGGGTCAGCTTTGTCAAATCAATCACATGTCCATATGAGAGCAAATATATCGTGACCTATAGAATCTACAGTCTCGTTTCTTAAGACGTTTGTTAAGCAAACTTTGACACACAATTCATGCAATTTATATGATGATATCGAGTTCCGTATCGAAATTAGATGCAGAAGCATCCAAGTCTCACGAAATACAAGGGTCAGCTTTGTCAAATCAATCACATGTCCATATGAGAGCATATATGTCGTGACCTATAATATCTACAGTCTCGTTTCTTACGTCGTTTGTTAAGCAAACTTTGACACACAATCCATGCAATTTATATGATGATATCGAGTTCCGTATCGAAATTAGATGCAGAAGCATCCAAGTCTCACGAAATACAAGGGTCAGCTTTGTCAAATCAAACACATGTCCATATGAGAGCAAATATATCGTGACCTATAGAATCTACAGTCTCGTTTCTTACGTCGTTTGTTAAGCAAACTTTGACACACAATCCATGCAATTTATATGATGATATCGAGTTCCGTATCGAAATTAGATGCAGAAGCATCCAATCCTCACGAAATACAAGGGTCAGCTTTGTCAAATCAATCACATGTCCATATGAGAGCAAATATATCGTCACCTATAGAATCTACAGTCTCGTTTCTTACGTCGTTTGTTAAGCAAACTTTGACACACAATCCATGCAATTTATATGATGATGTCGAGTTCCGTTTCGAAGATAGATGCAGAAGCATCCAAGTCTCACGAAATACAAGGGTCAGCTTTGTCAAATCAATCACATGTCCATATGAGAGCAAATATATCGTCAGCTAAAGAATCTACAGTCTCGTTTCTTACGTCGTTTGTAAAGCCAACTTTGACACACAATCCATGCAATTTATATGATGATGTCGAGTTCCGTATCGAAATTATATGCAGAAGCATCCAAGTCTTACGAAATACAAGGGTCAGCTTTGTCAAATCAATCACATGTCCATATGAGAGCAAATATATCGTGACCTATAGAATCTACAGTCTCGTTTCTTACGTCGTTTGTTAAGCAAACTTTGACACACAATCCATGCAATTTATATGATGATATCGAGTTCCGTATCGAAATTAGATGCAGAAGCATCCAAGTCTCCCGAAATACAAGGGTCAGCTTTGTCAAATCAATCACATGTCCATATGAGAGCAAATATATCGTCAGCTAAAGAATCTACAGTCTCGTTTCTTACGTCGTTTGTTAAGCAAACTTTGACACACAATCCATGCAATTTATATAATGATGTCGAGTTCCGTTTCGAAGATAGATGCAGAAGCATCCAAGTCTCACGAAATACAAGGGTCAGCTTTGTCAAATCAATCACATGTTCATATGAGAGCAAATATATCGTCACCTATAGAATCTACAGTCTCGTTTCTTACGACGTTTGTTAAGCAAACTTTGACACACAATCCATGCAATTTATATGATGATGTCGAGTTCCGTTTCGAAGATAGATGCAGAAGCATCCAAGTCTCCCGAAATACAAGGGTCAGCTTTGTCAAATCAAACACATGTCCATATGAGAGCAAATATATCGTCAGCTAAAGAATCTACAGTCTCGTTTCTTACGTCGTTTGTTAAGCAAACTTTGACACACAATCCATGCAATTTATATGATGATATAGAGTTCCGTATTGAAATTAGATGCAGAAGCATCCAAGTCTCACGAAATACAAGGCTCAGCTTTGTCAAATCAATCACATGTCCATATGAGAGCAAATATATCGTGACCTATAATATCTACAGTCTCGTTTCTTACGGCGTTTGTTAAGCAAACTTTGACACACACTCCATGCAATTTATATGATGATATCGAGTTCCGTATCGAAATTAGATGCAGAAGCATCCAAGTCTTACGAAATACAAGGGTCAGCTTTGTCAAATCAATCACATGTCCATATGAGAGCAAATATATCGTCATCTAAAGAATCTACAGTTTCGTTTCTTACGTCGTTTGGTAAGCAAACTTTGACACACAGTCCATGCAATTTATATGATGATGTCGAGTTCCGTTTCGAAGATAGATGCAGAAGCATCCAAGTCTCCCGAAATACAAGGGTCAGCTTTGTCAAATCAATCACATGTCCATATGAGAGCAAATATATCGTCAGCTATAGAATCTACAGTCTCGTTTCTTACGTCGTTTGTTAAGCAAACTTTGACACACAATCCATGCAATTTATATGATGATATCGAGTTCCGTATCGAAATTAGATGCAGAAGCATCCAAGTCTCACGAAATACAAGGGTCGGCTTTGTCAAATCAAAAACATGTCCATATGAGAGCAAATATATCGTGACCTATAGAATCTACAGTCTCGTTTCTTACGTCGTTTGTAAAGCAAACTTTGACACACAATCCATGCAATTTATATGATGATCTCGAGTTCCGTTCCGAAGATAGATGCAGAAGCATCCAAGTCTCACGAAATACAAGGGTCAGCTTTGTCAAATCAATCACATGTCCATATGAGAGCAAATATATCGTCAGCTAAAGAATCTACAGTCTCGTTTCTTACTTCGTTTGTTAAGCAAACTTTGACACACAATCCATGCAATTTATACGATGATATCGAGTTCCGTTTCGAAGATAGGTACAGAAGCATCCAAGTCTCACGAAATACAAGGGTCAGCTTTGTCAAATCAATCACATGTCCATATGAGAGCAAATATATCGTGACCTATAGAATCTACAGTCTCGTTTCTTAAGACGTTTGTTAAGCAAACTTTGACACACAATTCATGCAATTTATATGATGATATCGAGTTCCGTATCGAAATTAGATGCAGAAGCATCCAAGTCTCACGAAATACAAGGGTCAGCTTTGTCAAATCAATCACATGTCCATATGAGAGCAAATATGTCGTGACCTATAATATCTACAGTCTCGTTTCTTACGTCGTTTGTTAAGCAAACTTTGACACACAATCCATGCAATTTATATGATGATATCGAGTTCCGTATCGAAATTAGATGCAGAAGCATCCAAGTCTCACGAAATACAAGGGTCAGCTTTGTCAAATCAAACACATGTCCATATGAGAGCAAATATATCGTGACCTATAGAATCTACAGTCTCGTTTCTTACGTCGTTTGTTAAGCAAACTTTGACACACAATCCATGCAATTTATATGATGATATCGAGTTCCGTATCGAAATTAGATGCAGAAGCATCCAATCCTCACGAAATACAAGGGTCAGCTTTGTCAAATCAATCACATGTCCATATGAGAGCAAATATATCGTCACCTATAGAATCTACAGTCTCGTTTCTTACGTCGTTTGTTAAGCAAACTTTGACACACAATCCATGCAATTTATATGATGATGTCGAGTTCCGTTTCGAAGATAGATGCAGAAGCATCCAAGTCTCACGAAATACAAGGGTCAGCTTTGTCAAATCAATCACATGTCCATATGAGAGCAAATATATCGTCAGCTAAAGAATCTACAGTCTCGTTTCTTACGTCGTTTGTAAAGCATCCAAGTCTTACGAAATACAAGGGTCAGCTTTGTCAAATCAATCACATGTCCATATGAGAGCAAATATATCGTGACCTATAGAATCTACAGTCTCGTTTCTTACGTCGTTTGTTAAGCAAACTTTGACACACAATCCATGCAATTTATATGATGATATCGAGTTCCGTATCGAAATTAGATGCAGAAGCATCCAAGTCTCCCGAAATACAAGGGTCAGCTTTGTCAAATCAATCACATGTCCATATGAGAGCAAATATATCGTCAGCTAAAGAATCTACAGTCTCGTTTCTTACGTCGTTTGTTAAGCAAACTTTGACACACAATCCATGCAATTTATATGATGATGTCGAGTTCCGTTTCGAAGATAGATGCAGAAGCATCCAAGTCTCACGAAATACAAGGGCCAGCTTTGTCAAATCAATCACATGTTCATATGAGAGCAAATATATCGTCACCTATAGAATCTACAGTCTCGTTTCTTACGACGTTTGTTAAGCAAACTTTGACACACAATCCATGCAATTTATATGATGATGTCGAGTTCCGTTTCGAAGATAGATGCAGAAGCATCCAAGTCTCCCGAAATACAAGGGTCAGCTTTGTCAAATCAAACACATGTCCATATGAGAGCAAATATATCGTCAGCTAAAGAATCTACAGTCTCGTTTCTTACGTCGTTTGTTAAGCAAACTTTGACACACAATCCATGCAATTTATATGATGATATAGAGTTCCGTATTGAAATTAGATGCAGAAGCATCCAAGTCTCACGAAATACAAGGCTCAGCTTTGTCAAATCAATCACATGTCCATATGAGAGCAAATATATCGTGACCTATAATATCTACAGTCTCGTTTCTTACGGCGTTTGTTAAGCAAACTTTGACACACACTCCATGCAATTTATATGATGATATCGAGTTCCGTATCGAAATTAGATGCAGAAGCATCCAAGTCTTACGAAATACAAGGGTCAGCTTTGTCAAATCAATCACATGTCCATATGAGAGCAAATATATCGTCATCTAAAGAATCTACAGTTTCGTTTCTTACGTCGTTTGGTAAGCAAACTTTGACACACAGTCCATGCAATTTATATGATGATATCGAGTTCCGTATCGAAATTAGATGCAGAAGCATCCAAGTCTCACGAAATACAAGGGTCAGCTTTGTCAAATCAATCACATGCCCATATGAGAGCAAATATATCGTGACCTATAGAATTTACAGTCTCGTTTCTTACGTCGTGTGTTAAGCAAACTTTGACACACAATCCATGCAATTTATATGATGATATCGAGTTCCGTATCGAAATTAGATGCAGAAGCATCCAAGTCTCACGAAATACAAGGGTCAGCTTTGTCAAATCAATCACATGTCCATATGAGAGCAAATATATCGTCACCTATAAAATCTACAGTCTCGTTTCTTACGACGTTTGTTAAGCAAACTTTGACACACAATCCATGCAATTTATATGATGATGTCGAGTTCCGTTTCGAAGATAGATGCAGAAGCATCCAAGTCTCACGAAATACAAGGGTCAGCTTTGTCAAATCAATCACATGTCCATATGAGAGCAAATATATCGTGACCTATAGAATCTACAGTCTCGTTTCTTACGTCGTTTGTAAAGCAAACTTTGACACACAATCCATGCAATTTATATGATGATGTCGTGTTCCGTATCGAAATTAGATGCAGAAGCATCCAAGTCTCACGAAATACAAGGGTCTGCTTTGTCAAATCAATCACATGTCCATATGAGAGCAAATATATCGTCATCTAAAGAATCTACAGTCTCGTTTCTTACGTCGTTTGTTAAGCAAACTTTGACACACAATCCATGCAATTTATATGATGATGTCGAGAGAATCTACAGTCTCTTTGACACACAATCCATGCAATTTATATGATGATATCGAGTTCCGTATCGAAATTAGATGCAGAAGCATCCAAGTCTCACGAAATACAAGGGTCAGCTTTGTCAAATCAATCACATGTCCATATGAGAGCAAATATATCGTGACCTATAGAATCTACAGTCTCGTTTCTTACGTCGTTTGTTAAGCAAGCTTTGACACACAATCCATGCAATTTATATGATGATATCGATTTCCGTATCGAAATTAGATGCAGAAGCATCCAAGTCTCCCGAAATACAAGGGTCAGCTTTGTCAAATCAATCACATGTCCATATGAGAGCAAATATATCGTCAGCTAAAGAATCTACAGTCTCGTTTCTTACGTCGTTTGTTAAGCAAACTTTGACACACAATCCATGCAATTTATACGATGATATCGAGTTCCGTTTCGAAGATAGATGCAGAAGCATCCAAATCTCACGAAATACAAGGGTCAGCTTTGTCAAATCAATCACATGTCCATATGAGAGCAAATATATCGTGACCTATAGAATCTACAGTCTCGTTTCTTACGTCGTTTGTTAAGCAAACTTTGACACACAATCCATGCAATTTATATGATGATATCGAGTTCCGTATCGAAATTAGATGCAGAAGCATCCAAGTCTCACGAAATACAAGGGTCAGCTTTGTCAAATCAATCACATGTCCATATGAGAGCAAATATATCGTGACCTATAGAATCTACAGTCTCGTTTCTTACGTCGTTTGTAAAGCAAACTTTGACACACAATCCATGCAATTTATATGATGATATCGAGTTCCGTTTCGAAGATAGATGCAGAAGCATCCAAGTCTCACGAAATACAAGGGTCAGCTTTGTCAAATCAATCACATGTCCATATGAGAGCAAATATATCGTGACCTATAGAATCTACAGTCTCGTTTCTTACGTCGATTGTTAAGCAAACTTTGACACACAATCCATGCAATTTATATGATGATATCGAGTTCCGTATCGAAATTAGATGCAGAAGCATCCAATCCTCACGAAATACAAGGGTCAGCTTTGTCAAATCAATCACATGTCCATATGAGAGCAAATATATCGTCACCTATAGAATCTACAGTCTCGTTTCTTACGTCGTTTGTTAAGCAAACTTTGACACACAATCCATGCAATTTATATGATGATGTCGAGTTCCGTTTCGAAGATAGATGCAGAAGCATCCAAGTCTCACGAAATACAAGGGTCAGCTTTGTCAAATCAATCACATGTCCATATGAGAGCAAATATATCGTCAGCTAAAGAATCTACAGTCTCGTTTCTTACGTCGTTTGTTAAGCAAACTTTGACACACAATCCATGCAATTTATATGATGATATCGAGTTCCGTATCGAAATTAGATGCAGAAGCATCCAAGTCTTACGAAATACAAGGGTCAGCTTTGTCAAATCAATCACATGTCCATATGAGAGCAAATATATCGTCAGCTAAAGAATCTACAGTCTCGTTTCTTACGTCGTTTGTTAAGCAAACTTTGACACACAATCCATGCAATTTATATGATGATGTCGAGTTCCGTATCGAAATTATATGCAGAAGCATCCAAGTCTTACGAAATACAAGGGTCAGCTTTGTCAAATCAATCACATGTCCATATGAGAGCAAATATATCGTCACCTATAGAATCTACAGTCTCGTTTCTTACGTCGTTTGTTAAGCAAACTTTGACACACAATCCATGCAATTTATATGATGATATCGAGTTCCGTATCGAAATTAGATGCAGAAGCATCCAAGTCTCCCGAAATACAAGGGTCAGCTTTGTCAAATCAATCACATGTCCATATGAGAGCAAATATATCGTGACCTATAGAATCTACAGTCTCGTTTCTTACGTCGTGTGGTAAGCAAACTTTGACCCACAATCCATGCAATTTATATGATGATGTCGAGTTCCGTTTCGAAGATAGATGCAGAAGCATCCAAGTCTCCCGAAATACAAGGGTCAGCTTTGTCAAATCAATCACATGTCCATATGAGAGCAAATATATCGTCAGCTAAAGAATCTACAGTCTCGTTTCTTACGTCGTTTGTTAAGCAAACTTTGACACACAATCCATGCAATTTATATAATGATGTCGAGTTCCGTTTCGAAGATAGATGCAGAAGCATCCAAGTCTCACGAAATACAAGGGTCAGCTTTGTCAAATCAATCACATGTCCATATGAGAGCAAATATATCGTCAGCTAAAGAATCTACAGTCTCGTTTCTTACGTCGTTTGTTAAGCAAACTTTGACACACAATCCATGCAATTTATATGATGATATCGAGTTCCGTTTCGAAATTAGATGCAGAAGCATCCAAGTCTTACGAAATACAAGGGTCAGTTTTGTCAAATCAATCACATGCCCATATGAGAGCAAATATATCGTCATCTAAAGAATCTACAGTTTCGTTTCTTACGTCGTTTGTAAAGCAAACTTTGACACACAATCCATGCAATTTATATGATGATGTCGAGTTCCGTTTCGAAGATAGATGCAGAAGCATCCAAGTCTCACGAAATACAAGGGCCAGCTTTGTCAAATCAATCACATGTCCATATGAGAGCAAATATATCGTCACCTATAGAATCTACAGTCTCGTTTCTTACGTCGTTTGTTAAGCAAACTTTGACACACAATCCATGCAATTTATATGATGATGTCGAGTTCCGTTTCGAAGATAGATGCAGAAGCATCCAAGTCTCCCGGAATACAAGGGTCAGCTTTGTCAAATCAATCACATGCCCATATGAGAGCAAATATATCGTGACATATAGAATCTACAGTCTCGTTTCTTACGTCGTTTGTTAAGCAAACTTTGACACACAATCCATGCAATTTATACGATGATATCGAGTTCCGTTTCGAAGATAGGTACAGAAGCATCCAAGTCTCACGAAATACAAGGGTCAGCTTTGTCAAATCAATCACATGTCCATATGAGAGCAAATATATCGTGACCTATAGAATCTACAGTCTCGTTTCTTACGTCGTTTGTTAAGCAAACTTTGACACACAATCCATGCAATTTATATGATGACTAGCTGACCCGGTTCCGCGTTGCTGGCCCGTCGTTTTGGATTTCCGTGTAAGGCTTAGTAATCTATCTACAATGTATCTATCTAATATTAGGTCTGTACGATAACCCAAAAAGTTGTACAAATTCGTACAAATTTTTACTAAATGCTGTTCGATAACAAAATTATCCAGCAAAAGAGAGCGAGTTTGGAGAGATTTTTGAAGAGTTTTGTGACTGAGAACTTGCAAATTTTTGCTGGGAAAATTTGTCCCGCAAAAAGTCTGATCAGCTGACTTTTAATCACCTGTTCAATGTAAACAATTCCAAATGTTAACATTTTTGACCAAGAAAATTTCACAATTGCACATTTTTTTAGATTCTAAAGCGTTGTGGATAGGATTAAAGCATTAAATAAGTAAACTGCAATTTTAAAATGTACGTCTTTGTTCCGTTTGGTTTAAAATATCAAAAAGAAACAAAAACAAATTTCATACATTTTCTGACTTTCTTGCAAGTTTTTGCAAAATGCTGTTCCATAACTTTCCGCAATTTTTCTTGCTTGAGAGAGTAAAATTCACTGAGACAGGTTGGTGGAACTGACTGAGTAATTTTTGCTGGGAAAGTTATTGTACACACCTATTGATACCTCTTGATATTTGAACCGAATTGACGATAAATCGACGTTCTGGTATAACCCTCATGCAATGGTATCTCCAGATGTAAAATAGAATATTTCTTTAATTAAAGCCTCCACCATAATATGAAGGGTATAATTAACTTTATGATTCTGTTTGTAAACCATCGGAATATTCGTGGCAGAACCTATAAAGTATATATTCGTGATCAACATAAAAAATAAGTGAATATAACGATGTCCGTCTATCTGTTGAGATCAAGATACAGCGATATTTAACATAGAGCTTTTCAATTTGGTACAGAAGTTCTTATTTTTTCTCGTAGCATGTTTGGTATTGAAAATTGGTTATATCAGTTCACATTTTGATATAGCACCGACTGACCGCCCAATTTTCGGAATGTTTAAGGTTTTAGCCGCATTATCCTACAGAAATGACAATACTATGGAATTTAGTCTCCCTGAGAGGAATAAAGCATTTTTGCAAAGGATTATCAGCATAGGTCCACGTTTTGATAGAACTACCATAGAACGGTACCGCCCGAGTGTCTATATTTTTGAGGTTTTAGTCTCATTATCCCACCGAAATGGCTGTAATTTGATATTTAGTATTCAGTGTGGGTATAAAACATAGAATATTCGGTTAAGGTCCAGGTTTCTAAATAGTCTTTATTGACCGGTACCTCTCGATCTTCGGTATTTTCAAGTTTATAGCCACATTATTCATACGAAATGGCTACAATTGGTACTTAGTCTCCCTTTGGGGGTATAAACCAATTCTACAGAGAATTATCGGCATATAGGATGATACCTCCCGAGTTTAGATAATTTGGAGGTTTTTTTGTCTTCATTGTGGGTATAAAACATTCCCACATAGAATATTCGGTAGAAGTTTTTTATGTAGCCTTCATTGAACGATACCTTCCGATTTTCATTATTTTCAAGGTTTTAGCGGCATTATTCAAGATAAATGGCTATATTTGGTATTTAGTCTTCCTTGGAGGTATCAAATATTTTAGCAGAGAATTGTCGGTATTAAACCATGTTTTCATTCATAAAACCTAAACCTACCGATTTTTTGGGGATTTTTAATGTTTTAGCCACATTATTCAACCTGAATGGCTTAAACCTGATTTCAATATAATTTATGGTGGTGTGCATAAAAGTTGGGGCCGGTCGACTTTAACGTCGTTTTTACTTCTTGTTAACAGAGAGATGTTTCATTGAGCACGTTATTATTTTGCACTCCTAAACATGAAAACATCTGTGATTTATAAAAATGACTTCAAAATGCTATTGGGGTTATCTAGACTTTGCTGTATTAAAAAAACGTGGTCTAGATCGAGTTATTCCAAGCACTGAACTCAATGTTCATGCCATGTTTGCTGTCTTACCTACTAAATTTGTAAATCTAATCAGTAAGAATAAAGCTTTCAAAAATTGGACGCAATCGCGGTATTCTGCTTCCAAAACACCCATTAATGGCAGAGGCCACAATTGCAATTGTATTAAGTACCAATACGTCTAATAATCTCTGATATTTAGCGATTTGTTAAAACCCGTTGTTATAGATGCACCGAATTTCTGGCCTATCGCTTTAGTGACCAATGTACATTTTTTAGACGTTCTAGTTATTTAACCATCTTTGAAATTATGTTTGCCTGATTTCTCAATCGATTTTTTTGGAATTTCGGTCAAGGGACATTTAACGTTATTTGGGTTGTACTGTATTCCAAAATGTGGGGTTGATCGCGCTTTCCCAATTATTAAAGCCAGTGTTTATAGCGTTTTTGTAGTCACGCTTACTAAAATTAAGGATATTACCTATAATTATAAATTTTTAAAAAAATGAGGCTGTCCGCGATATTTCACTTCCGAGATGACCACTCATGATCAAGACAGTTATTACCATAGTATTTCAATCAATTTTTAAACAATACATTCAAAATTATCTTTGATTTCACGTTTTTTAAAAAAAATTTGTGGGGAAGGTACCCTGGTCACTCCACTGACCAGTATAAAAAATAGCTAAAAACCTATTCTCAGACCTAAAAACTCCACATACAAAATTTCATCGAATTCGATCCAGCCGTTTCGGAGGAGTTTAATTTCGAACATCATGGCAATCTCGAAGAATTTTATATATATATATAGATATCGAGTTCCGTATCGAAATTAGATGCAGAAGCATCCAAGTCTCACGAAATACAAGGGTCGGCTTTGTCAAATCAAAAACATGTCCATATGAGAGCAAATATATCGTGACCTATAGAATCTACAGTCTCGTTTCTTACGTCGTTTGTAAAGCAAACTTTGACACACAATCCATGCAATTTATATGATGATGTCGAGTTCCGTTTCGAAAATAGATGCAGAAGCATCCAAGTCTCACGAAATACAAGGGTCAGCTTTGTCAAATCAATCACATGTCCATATGAGAGCAAATATATCGTCAGCTAAAGAATCTACAGTCTCGTTTCTTACTTCGTTTGTTAAGCAAACTTTGACACACAATCCATGCAATTTATACGATGATATCGAGTTCCGTTTCGAAGATAGGTACAGAAGCATCCAAGACTCACGAAATACAAGGGTCAGCTTTGTCAAATCAATCACATGTCCATATGAGAGCAAATATATCGTGACCTATAGAATCTACAGTCTCGTTTCTTACGTCGTTTGTAAAGCAAACTTTGACACACAATCCATGCAATTTATATGATGATGTCGAGTTCCGTTTCGAAGATAGATGCAGAAGCATCCAAGTCTCACGAAATACAAGGGTCAGCTTTGTCAAATCAATCACATGTCCATATGAGAGCAAATATATCGTCAGCTAAAGAATCTACAGTCTCGTTTCTTACTTCGTTTGTTAAGCAAACTTTGACACACAATCCATGCAATTTATACGATGATATCGAGTTCCGTTTCGAAGATAGATGCAGAAGCATCCAAGTCTCACGAAATACAAGGGTCAGCTTTGTCAAATCAATCACATGTCCATATGAGAGCAACTATATCGTGACCTATAGAATCTACAGTCTCGTTTCTTAAGACGTTTGTTAAGCAAACTTTGACACACAATTCATGCAATTTATATGATGATATCGAGTTCCGTTTCGAAGATAGATGCAGAAGCATCCAAGTCTCACGAAATACAAGGGTCAGCTTTGTCAAATCAATCACATGTCCATATGAGAGCAAATATGTCGTGACCTATAATATCTACAGTCTCGTTTCTTACGTCGTTTGTTAAGCAAACTTTGACACACAATCCATGCAATTTATATGATGATATCGAGTTCCGTATCGAAATTAGATGCAGAAGCATCCAAGTCTCACGAAATACAAGGGTCAGCTTTGTCAAATCAAACACATGTCCATATGAGAACAAATATATCGTGACCTATAGAATCTACAGTCTCGTTTCTTACGTCGTTTGTTAAGCAAACTTTGACACACAATCCATGCAATTTATATGATGATGTCGAGTTCCGTTTCGAAGATAGATGCAGAAGCATCCAAGTCTCACGAAATACAAGGGTCAGCTTTGTCAAATCAATCACATGTTCATATGAGAGCAAATATATCGTGACCTATAGAATCTACAGTCTCGTTTCTTACGACGTTTGTTAAGCAAACTTTGACACACAATCCATGCAATTTATATGATGATATCGAGTTCCGTATCGAAATTAGATGCAGAAGCATCCAAGTCTCCCGAAATACAAGGGTCAGCTTTGTCAAATCAATCACATGTTCATATGAGAGCAAATATATCGTGACCTATAGAATCTACAATCTCGTTTCTTACGTCGTTTGTTAAGCAAACTTTGACACACAATCCATGCAATTTATATGATGATATCGAGTTCCGTATCGAAATTAGATGCAGAAGCATCCAATCCTCACGAAATACAAGGGTCAGCTTTGTCAAATCAATCACATGTCCATATGAGAGCAAATATATCGTCACCTATAGAATCTACAGTCTCGTTTCTTACGTCGTTTGTTAAGCAAACTTTGACACACAATCCATGCAATTTATATGATGATGTCGAGTTCCGTTTCGAAGATAGATGCAGAAGCATCCAAGTCTCACGAAATACAAGGGTCAGCTTTGTCAAATCAATCACATGTCCATATGAGAGCAAATATATCGTCAGCTAAAGAATCTACAGTCTCGTTTCTTACGTCGTTTGTTAAGCAAACTTTGACACACAATCCATGCAATTTATATGATGATATCGAGTTCCGTATCGAAATTAGATGCAGAAGCATCCAAGTCTCACGAAATACAAGGGTCAGCTTTGTCAAATCAATCACATGTCCATATGAGAGCAAATATATCGTCAGCTAAAGAATCTACAGTCTCGTTTCTTACGTCGTTTGTTAAGCAAACTTTGACACACAATCCATGCAATTTATATGATGATATCGAGTTCCGTATCGAAATTAGATGCAGAAGCATCCAAGTCTTACGAAATACAAGGGTCAGCTTTGTCAAATCAATCACATGTCCATATGAGAGCAAATATATCGTCAGCGAAATAATCTACAGTCTCGTTTCTTACGTCGTTTGTTAAGCAAACTTTGACACACAATCCATGCAATTTATATGATGATGTCGAGTTCCGTATCGAAATTATATGCAGAAGCATCCAAGTCTTACGAAATACAAGGGTCAGCTTTGTCAAATCAATCACATGTCCATATGAGAGCAAATATATCGTGACCTATAGAATCTACAGTCTCGTTTCTTACGTCGTTTGTTAAGCAAACTTTGACACACAATCCATGCAATTTATATGATGATATCGAGTTCCGTATCGAAATTAGATGCAGAAGCATCCAAGTCTCCCGAAATACAAGGGTCAGCTTTGTCAAATCAATCACATGTCCATATGAGAGCAAATATATCGTCAGCTAAAGAATCTACAGTCTCGTTTCTTACGTCGTTTGTTAAGTAAACTTTGACACACAATCCATGCAATGTATATGATGATATCGAGTTCCGTATCGAAATTAGATGCAGAAGCATCCAAGTCTCCCGAAATACAAGGGTCAGCTTTGTCAAATCAATCACATGTCCATATGAGAGCAAATATATCGTCAGCTAAAGAATCTACAGTCTCGTTTCTTACGTCGTTTGTTAAGCAAACTTTGACACACAATCCATGCAATTTATATGATGATATCGAGTTCCGTATCGAAATTAGATGCAGAAGCATCCAAGTCTCACGAAATACAAGGGTCAGCTTTGTCAAATCAATCACATGTCCATATGAGAGCAAATATATCGTGACCTATAGAATCTACAGTCTCGTTTCTTACGTCGTTTGTTAAGCAAACTTTGACACACAATCCATGCAATTTATATGATGATATCGAGTTCCGTATCGAAATTAGATGCAGAAGCATCCAAGTCTCACGAAATACAAGGATCAGCTTTATCAAATCAATCACATGTCCATATGAGAGCAAATATATCGTGACCTATAGAATCTACAGTCTCGTTTCTTACGTCGTTTGTTAAGCAAACTTTGACACACAATCCATGCAATTTATATGATGATATCGAGTTCCGTTTCGAAGATAGATGCAGAAGCATCCAAGTCTCACGAAATACAAGGGTCAGCTTTGTCAAATCAATCACATGTCCATATGAGAGCAAATATATCGTGACCTATAATATCTACAGTCTCGTTTCTTACGTCGTTTGTTAAGCAAACTTTGACACACAATCCATGCAATTTATATGATGATATCGAGTTCCGTTTCGAAGATAGATGCAGAAGCATCCAAGTCTCACGAAATACAAGGATCAGCTTTATCAAATCAATCACATGTCCATATGAGAGCAAATATATCGTGACCTATAGAATCTACAGTCTCGTTTCTTACGTCGTTTGTTAAGCAAACTTTGACACACAATCCATGCAATTTATATGATGATATCGAGTTCCGTTTCGAAGATAGATGCAGAAGCATCCAAGTCTCACGAAATACAAGGGTCAGCTTTGTCAAATCAATCACATGTCCATATGAGAGCAAATATATCGTCATCTAAAGAATCTACAGTCTCGTTTCTTACGTCGTTTGTTAAGCAAACTTTGACACACAATCCATGCAATTTATATAATGATGTCGAGTTCCGTTTCGAAGATAGATGCAGAAGCATCCAAGTCTCACGAAATACAAGGGTCAGCTTTGTCAAATCAATCACATGTCCATATGAGAGCAAATATATCGTCAGCTAAAGAATCTACAGTCTCGTTTCTTACGTCGTTTGTTAAGCAAACTTTGACACACAATCCATGCAATTTATATGATGATATCGAGTTCCGTATCGAAATTAGATGCAGAAGCATCCAAGTCTCACGAAATACAAGGGTCAGCTTTGTCAAATCAAACACATGTCCATATGAGAGCAAATATATCGTGACCTATAGAATGTACAGTCTCGTTTCTTACGTCGTTTGTTAAGCAAACTTTGACACACAATCCATGCAATTTATATGATGATATCGAGTTCCGTATCGAAATTAGATGCAGAAGCATCCAAGTCTCACGAAATACAAGGGTCAGCTTTGTCAAATCAATCACATGTCCATATGAGAGCAAATATATCGTGACCTATAGAATCTACAGTCTCGTTTCGTACGTCGTTTGTTAAGCAAACTTTGACACACAATCCATGCAATTTTTATGATGATATCGAGTTCCGTATCGAAATTAGATGCAGAAGCATCCAAGTCTCCCGAAATACAAGGGTCAGCTTTGTCAAATCAATCACATGTCCATATGAGAGCAAATATATCGTCAGCTAAAGAATCTACAGTCTCGTTTCTTACGTCGTTTGTTAAGCAAACTTTGACACACAATCCATGCAATTTATATGATGATATCGAGTTCCGTATCGAAATTAGATGCAGAAGCATCCAAGTCTCACGAAATACAAGGGCCAGCTTTATCAAATCAATCACATGTCCATATGAGAGCAAATATATCGTGACCTATAGAATCCACAGTCTCGTTTCTTACGTCGTTTGTTAAGCAAACTTTGACACACAATCCATGCAATTTATATGATGATATCGAGTTCCGTATCGAAATTAGATGCAGAAGCATCCAAGTCTCACGAAATACAAGGGCCAGCTTTATCAAATCAATCACATGTCCATATGAGAGCAAATATATCGTGACCTATAGAATCTACAGTCTCGTTTCTTACGTCGTTTGGTAAGCAAACTTTGACACACAATCCATGCAATTTATATGATGATATCGAGTTCCGTATCGAAATTAGATGCAGAAGCATCCAAGTTTCACGAAATACAAGGGTCAGCTTTGTCAAATCAATCACATGTCCATATGAGAGCAAATATATCGTCAGCTAAAGAATCTACAGTCTCGTTTCTTACGTCGTTTGTTAAGCAAACTTTGACACACAATCCATGCAATTTATATGATGATATCGAGTTCCGTTTCGAAATTAGATGCAGAAGCATCCAAGTCTTACGAAATACAAGGGTCAGTTTTGTCAAATCAATCACATGTCCATATGAGAGCAAATATATCGTCATCTAAAGAATCTACAGTTTCGTTTCTTACGTCGTTTGTAAAGCAAACTTTGACACACAATCCATGCAATTTATATGATGATGTCGAGTTCCGTTTCGAAGATAGATGCAGAAGCATCCAAGTCTCACGAAATACAAGGGTCAGCTTTGTCAAATCAATCACATGTCCATATGAGAGCAAATATATCGTCACCTATAGAATCTACAGTCTCGTTTCTTACGTCGTTTGTTAAGCAAACTTTGACACACAATCCATGCAATTTATATGATGATGTCGAGTTCCGTTTCGAAGATAGATGCAGAAGCATCCAAGTCTCCCGAAATACAAGGGTCAGCTTTGTCAAATCAATCACATGCCCATATGAGAGCAAATATATCGTGACCTATAGAATCTACAGTCTCGTTTCTTACGTCGTTTGGTAAGCAAACTTTGACACACAATCCATGCAATTTATATGATGATATCGAGTTCCGTTTCGAAGATAGATGCAGAAGCATCCAAGTCTCACGAAATACAAGGGTCAGCTTTGTCAAATCAATCACATGTCCATATGAGAGCAAATAAATCGTCAGCTAAAGAATCTACAGTCTCGTTTCTTACTTCGTTTGTTAAGCAAACTTTGACACACAATCCATGCAATTTATACGATGATATCGAGTTCCGTTTCGAAGATTGGTACAGAAGCATCCAAGTCTCACGAAATACAAGGGTCAGCTTTGTCAAATCAATCACATGTCCATATGAGAGCAAATATATCGTGACCTATAGAATCTACAGTCTCGTTTCTTACGTCGTTTGTTAAGCAAACTTTGACACACAATCCATGCAATTTATATGATGATATCGAGTTCCGTATCGAAATTAGATGCAGAAGCATCCAAGTCTCACGAAATACAAGGGTCGGCTTTGTCAAATCAAAAACATGTCCATATGAGAGCAAATATATCGTGACCTATAGAATCTACAGTCTCGTTTCTTACGTCGTTTGTAAAGCAAACTTTGACACACAATCCATGCAATTTATATGATGATGTCGAGTTCCGTTTCGAAGATAGATGCAGAAGCATCCAAGTCTCACGAAATACAAGGGTCAGCTTTGTCAAATCAATCACATGTCCATATGAGAGCAAATATATCGTCAGCTAAAGAATCTACAGTCTCGTTTCTTACTTCGTTTGTTAAGCAAACTTTGACACACAATCCATGCAATTTATACGATAATATCGAGTTCCGTTTCGAAGATAGGTACAGAAGCATCCAAGTCTCACGAAATACAAGGGTCAGCTTTGTCAAATCAATCACATGTCCATATGAGAGCAAATATATCGTGACCTATAGAATCTACAGTCTCGTTTCTTACGTCGTTTGTAAAGCAAACTTTGACACACAATCCATGCAATTTATATGATGATGTCGAGTTCCGTTTCGAAGATAGATGCAGAAGCATCCAAGTCTCACGAAATACAAGGGTCAGCTTTGTCAAATCAATCACATGTCCATATGAGAGCAAATATATCGTCAGCTAAAGAATCTACAGTCTCGTTTCTTACTTCGTTTGTTAAGCAAACTTTGACACACAATCCATGCAATTTATACGATGATATCGAGTTCCGTTTCGAAGATAGGTACAGAAGCATCCAAGTCTCACGAAATACAAGGGTCAGCTTTGTCAAATCAATCACATGTCCATATGAGATCAATCACATGTCCATATGAGAGCAAATAAATCGTCAGCTAAAGAATCTACAGTCTCGTTTCTTACTTCGTTTGTTAAGCAAACTTTGACACACAATCCATGCAATTTATACGATGATATCGAGTTCCGTTTCGAAGATAGGTACAGAAGCATCCAAGTCTCACGAAATACAAGGGTCAGCTTTGTCAAATCAATCACATGTCCATATGAGAGCAAATATATCGTGACCTATAGAATCTACAGTCTCGTTTCTTACGTCGTTTGTTAAGCAAACTTTGACACACAATCCATGCAATTTATATGATGATATCGAGTTCCGTTTCGAAGATAGATGCAGAAGCATCCAAGTCTCACGAAATACAAGGGTCAGCTTTGTCAAATCAATCACATGTCCATATGAGAGCAAATATATCGTGACCTATAGAATCTACAGTCTCGTTTCTTACGTCGTTTGTAAAGCAAACTTTGACACACAATCCATGCAATTTATATTATGATGTCGAGTTCCGTTTCGAAGATAGATGCAGAAGCATCCAAGTCTCACGAAATACAAGGGTCAGCTTTGTCAAATCAATCACATGTCCATATGAGAGCAAATATATCGTCAGCTAAAGAATCTACAGTCTCGTTTCTTACTTCGTTTGTTAAGCAAACTTTGACACACAATCCATGCAATTTATACGATGATATCGAGTTCCGTTTCGAAGATAGGTACAGAAGCATCCAAGTCTCACGAAATACAAGGGTCAGCTTTGTCAAATCAATCACATGTCCATATGAGAGCAAATATATCGTGACCTATAGAATCTACAGTCTCGTTTCTTACGTCGTTTGTTAAGCAAACTTTGACACACAATTCATGCAATTTATATGATGATATCGAGTTCCGTTTCGAAGATAGATGCAGAAGCATCCAAGTCTCCCGAAATACAAGGGTCAGCTTTGTCAAATCAATCACATGTCCATATGAGAGCAAATATATCGTCAGCTAAAGAATCTACAGTCTCGTTTCTTACGTCGTTTGTTAAGCAAACTTTGACACACAATCCATGCAATTTATATAATGATGTCGAGTTCCGTTTCGAAGATAGATGCAGAAGCATCCAAGTCTCACGAAATACAAGGGTCAGCTTTGTCAAATCAATCACATGTCCATATGAGAGCAAATATATCGTCAGCTAAAGAATCTACAGTCTCGTTTCTTACGTCGTTTGTTAAGCAAACTTTGACACACAATCCATGCAATTTATATGATGATATCGAGTTCCGTATCGAAATTAGATGCAGAAGCATCCAAGTCTCACGAAATACAAGGGTCAGCTTTGTCAAATCAATCACATGTCCATATGAGAGCAAATATATCGTCACCTATAGAATCTACAGTCTCGTTTCTTACGTCGTTTGTTAAGCAAACTTTGACACACAATCCATGCAATTTATATGATGATATCGAGTTCCGTATCGAAATTAGATGCAGAAGCATCCAAGTCTCACGAAATACAAGGGTCAGCTTTGTCAAATCAATCACATGTCCATATGAGAGCAAATATGTCGTGACCTATAATATCTACAGTCTCGTTTCTTACGTCGTTTGTTAAGCAAACTTTGACACACAATCCATGCAATTTATATGATGATATCGAGTTCCGTATCGAAATTAGATGCAGAAGCATCCAAGTCTCACGAAATACAAGGGTCAGCTTTGTCAAATCAAACACATGTCCATATGAGAGCAAATATATCGTGACCTATAGAATCTACAGTCTCGTTTCTTACGTCGTTTGTTAAGCAAACTTTGACACACAATCCATGCAATTTATATGATGATGTCGAGTTCCGTTTCGAAGATAGATGCAGAAGCATCCAAGTCTCACGAAATACAAGGGTCAGCTTTGTCAAATCAATCACATGTCCATATGAGAGCAAATATATCGTCACCTATAGAATCTACAGTCTCGTTTCTTACGTCGTTTGTTAAGCAAACTTTGACACACAATCCATGCAATTTATATGATGATATCGAGTTCCGTATCGAAATTAGATGCAGAAGCATCCAAGTCTCACGAAATACAAGGGTCAGCTTTGTCAAATCAATCACATGTCCATATGAGAGCAAATATGTCGTGACCTATAATATCTACAGTCTCGTTTCTTACGTCGTTTGTTAAGCAAACTTTGACACACAATCCATGCAATTTATATGATGATATCGAGTTCCGTATCGAAATTAGATGCAGAAGCATCCAAGTCTCACGAAATACAAGGGTCAGCTTTGTCAAATCAAACACATGTCCATATGAGAGCAAATATATCGTGACCTATAGAATCTACAGTCTCGTTTCTTACGTCGTTTGTTAAGCAAACTTTGACACACAATCCATGCAATTTATATGATGATATCGAGTTCCGTATCGAAATTAGATGCAGAAGCATCCAATCCTCACGAAATACAAGGGTCAGTTTTGTCAAATCAATCACATGTCCATATGAGAGCAAATATATCGTCACCTATAGAATCTACAGTCTCGTTTCTTACGTCGTTTGTTAAGCAAACTTTGACACACAATCCATGCAATTTATATGATGATGTCGAGTTCCGTTTCGAAGATAGATGCAGAAGCATCCAAGTCTCACGAAATACAAGGGTCAGCTTTGTCAAATCAATCACATGTCCATATGAGAGCAAATATATCGTCAGCTAAAGAATCTACAGTCTCGTTTCTTACGTCGTTTGTTAAGCAAAGTTTGACACACAATCCATGCAATTTATATGATGATATCGAGTTCCGTATCGAAATTAGATGCAGAAGCATCCAAGTCTCACGAAATACAAGGGTCAGCTTTGTCAAATCAATCACATGCCCATATGAGAGCAAATATATCGTGACCTATAGAATCTACAGTCTCGTTTCTTAAGACGTTTGTTAAGCAAACTTTGACACACAATTCATGCAATTTATATGATGATATCGAGTTCCGTTTCGAAGATAGATGCAGAAGCATCCAAGTCTCACGAAATACAAGGGTCAGCTTTGTCAAATCAATCACATGTCCATATGAGAGCAAATATGTCGTGACCTATAATATCTACAGTCTCGTTTCTTACGTCGTTTGTTAAGCAAACTTTGACACACAATCCATGCAATTTATATGATGATATCGAGTTCCGTATCGAAATTAGATGCAGAAGCATCCAAGTCTCACGAAATACAAGGGTCAGATTTGTCAAATCAAACACATGTCCATATGAGAGCAAATATATCGTGACCTATAGAATCTACAGTCTCGTTTCTTACGTCGTTTGTTAAGCAAACTTTGACACACAATCCATGCAATTTATATGATGATGTCGAGTTCCGTTTCGAAGATAGATGCAGAAGCATCCAAGTCTCACGAAATACAAGGGTCAGCTTTGTCAAATCAATCACATGTCCATATGAGAGCAAATATATCGTGACCTATAGAATCTACAGTCTCGTTTCTTACGTCGTTTGTTAAGCAAACTTTGACACACAATCCATGCAATTTATATGATGATATCGAGTTCCGTATCGAAATTAGATGCAGAAGCATCCAATCCTCACGAAATACAAGGGTCAGCTTTGTCAAATCAATCACATGTCCATATGAGAGCAAATATATCGTCACCTATAGAATCTACAGTCTCGTTTCTTACGTCGTTTGTTAAGCAAACTTTGACACACAATCCATGCAATTTATATGATGATGTCGAGTTCCGTTTCGAAATTAGATGCAGAAGCATCCAAGTCTCACGAAATACAAGGGTCAGCTTTGTCAAATCAATCACATGTCCATATGAGAGCAAATATATCGTCACCTATAGAATCTACAGTCTCGTTTCTTACGTCGTTTGTTAAGCAAACTTTGACACACAATCCATGCAATTTATATGATGATGTCGAGTTCCGTTTCGAAATTAGATGCAGAAGCATCCAAGTCTCACGAAATACAAGGGTCAGCTTTGTCAAATCAATCACATGTCCATATGAGAGCAAATATATCGTCAGCTAAAGAATCTACAGTCTCGTTTCTTACGTCGTTTGTTAAGCAAACTTTGACACACAATCCATGCAATTTATATGATGATATCGAGTTCCGTATCGAAATTAGATGCAGAAGCATCCAAGTCTTACGAAATACAAGGGTCAGCTTTGTCAAATCAATCACATGTCCATATGAGAGCAAATATATCGTCAGCTAAAGAATCTACAGTCTCGTTTCTTACGTCGTTTGTTAAGCAAACTTTGACACACAATCCATGCAATTTATATGATGATGTCGAGTTCCGTATCGAAATTATATGCAGAAGCATCCAAGTCTTACGAAATACAAGGGTCAGCTTTGTCAAATCAATCACATGTCCATATGAGAGCAAATATATCGTGACCTATAGAATCTACAGTCTCGTTTCTTACGTCGTTTGTTAAGCAAACTTTGACACACAATCCATGCAATTTATATGATGATATCGAGTTCCGTATCGAAATTAGATGCAGAAGCATCCAAGTCTCCCGAAATACAAGGGTCAGCTTTGTCAAATCAATCACATGTCCATATGAGAGCAAATATATCGTCAGCTAAAGAATCTACAGTCTCGTTTCTTACGTCGTTTGTTAAGCAAACTTTGACACACAATCCATGCAATTTATATAATGATGTCGAGTTCCGTTTCGAAGATAGATGCAGAAGCATCCAAGTCTCACGAAATACAAGGGTCAGCTTTGTCAAATCAATCACATGTCCATATGAGAGCAAATATATCGTCACCTATAGAATCTACAGTCTCGTTTCTTACGACGTTTGTTAAGCAAACTTTGACACACAATCCATGCAATTTATATGATGATGTCGAGTTCCGTTTCGAAGATAGATGCAGAAGCATCCAAGTCTCACGAAATACAAGGGTCAGCTTTGTCAAATCAATCACATGTCCATATGAGAGCAAATATATCGTCACCTATAGAATCTACAGTCTCGTTTCTTACGTCGTTTGTTAAGCAAACTTTGACACACAATCCATGCAATTTATATGATGATATCGAGTTCCGTATCGAAATTAGATGCAGAAGCATCCAAGTCTTACGAAATACAAGGGTCAGCTTTGTCAAATCAATCACATGCCCATATGAGAGCAAATATATCGTGACCTATAGAATCTACAGTCTCGTTTCTTACGTCGTTTGTAAAGCCAACTTTGACACACAATCCATGCAATTTATATGATGATGTCGTGTTCCGTATCGAAATTAGATGCAGAAGCATCCAAGTCTCACGAAATACAAGGGTCTGCTTTGTCAAATCAATCACATGTCCATATGAGAGCAAATATATCGTCATCTAAAGAATCTACAGTCTCGTTTCTTACGTCGTTTGTTAAGCAAACTTTGACACACAATCCATGCAATTTATATGATGATGTCGAGAGAATCTACAGTCTCTTTGACACACAATCCATGCAATTTATATGATGATATCGAGTTCCGTATCGACATTAGATGCAGAAGCATCCAAGTCTCACGAAATACAAGGGTCAGCTTTGTCAAATCAATCACATGTCCATATGAGAGCAAATATATCGTGACCTATAGAATCTACATTCTCGTTTCTTACGTCGTTTGTTAAGCAAACTTGCACAATCCATGCAATTTATATGATGATATCGATTTCCGTATCGAAATTAGATGCAGAAGCATCCAAGTCTCCCGAAATACAAGGGTCAGCTTTGTCAAATCAATCACATGTCCATATGAGAGCAAATATATCGTCAGCTAAAGAATCTACAGTCTCGTTTCTTACGTCGTTTGTTAAGCAAACTTTGACACACAATCCATGCAATTTATACGATGATATCGAGTTCCGTTTCGAAGATAGATGCAGAAGCATCCAAATCTCACGAAATACAAGGGTCAGCTTTGTCAAATCAATCACATGTCCATATGAGAGCAAATATATCGTGACCTATAGAATCTACAGTCTCGTTTCTTACGTCGTTTGTTAAGCAAACTTTGACACACAATCCATGCAATTTATATGATGATATCGAGTTCCGTATCGAAATTAGATGCAGAAGCATCCAAGTCTCACGAAATACAAGGGTCAGCTTTGTCAAATCAATCACATGTCCATATGAGAGCAAATATATCGTGACCTATAGAATCTACAGTCTCGTTTCTTACGTCGTTTGTAAACCAAACTTTGACACACAATCCATGCAATTTATATGATGATATCGAGTTCCGTTTCGAAGATAGATGCAGAAGCATCCAAGTCTCACGAAATACAAGGGTCAGCTTTGTCAAATCAAACACATGTCCATATGAGAGCAAATATATCGTGACCTATAGAATCTACAGTCTCGTTTCTTACGTCGTTTGTAAAGCAAACTTTGACACACAATCCATGCAATTTATATGATGATGTCGAGTTCCGTTTCGAAGATAGATGCAGAAGCATCCAAGTCTCACGAAATACAAGGGTCAGCTTTGTCAAATCAATCACATGTCCATATGAGAGCAAATATATCGTCACCTATAGAATCTACAGTCTCGTTTCTTACGTCGTTTGTTAGGCAAACTTTGACACACAATCCATGCAATTTATATGATGATATCGAGTTCCGTATCGAAATTAGATGCAGAAGAATCCAAGTCTCACGAAATACAAGGGTCAGCTTTGTCAAATCAATCACATGTCCATATGAGAGCAAATATATCGTGACCTATAGAATCTACAGTCTCGTTTCTTACGTCGTTTGGTAAGCAAACTTTGACACACAATCCATGCAATTTATATGATGATGTCGAGTTCCGTATCGAAGATAGATGCAGAAGCATCCAAGTCTCACGAAATACAAGGGTCAGCTTTGTCAAATCAATCACATGTCTATATGAGAGCAAATATATCGTCAGCTAAAGAATCTACAGTCTCGTTTCTTACGTCGTTTGTTAAGCAAACTTTGACACACAATCCATGCAATTTATATAATGATGTCGAGTTCCGTTTCGAAGATAGATGCAGAAGCATCCAAGTCTCACGAAATACAAGGGTCAGCTTTGTCAAATCAATCACATGTCCATATGAGAGGAAATATATCGTCACCTATAGAATCTACAGTCTCGTTTCTTACGCCGTTTGTTAAGCAAACTTTGACACACAATCCATGCAATTTATATGATGATGTCGAGTTCCGTATCGAAATTAGATGCAGAAGCATCCAAGTCTCACGAAATACAAGGGTCAGCTTTGTCAAATCAATCACATGTCCATATGAGAGCAAATATATCGTCATCTAAAGAATCTACAGTCTCATTTCTTACATCGTTTGTTAAGCAAACTTTGACACACAATCCATGCAATTTATATGATGATGTCGAGTTCCGTATCGAAATTATATGCAGAAGCATCCAAGTCTCACGAAATACAAGTGTCAGCTTTGTCAAATCAATCACATGTCCATATGAGAGGAAATATATCGTCACCTATAGAATCTACAGTCTCGTTTCTTACGCCGTTTGTTAAGCAAACTTTGACACACAATCCATGCAATTTATATGATGATGTCGAGTTCCGTATCGAAATTATATGCAGAAGCATCCAAGTCTTACGAAATACAAGGGTCAGCTTTGTCAAATCAATCACATGTCCATATGAGAGCAAATATATCGTGACCTATAGAATCTACAGTCTCGTTTCTTACGTCGTTTGTAAAGCAAACTTTGACACACAATCCATGCAATTTATATGATGATGTCGTGTTCCGTATCGAAATTAGATGCACAAGCATCCAAGTCTCACGAAATACAAGGGTCAGCTTTGTCAAATCAATCACATGTCCATATGAGAGCAAATATATCGTCAGCTAAAGAATCTACAGTCTCGTTTCTTACGTCGTTTGTAAAGCAAACTTTGACACACAATCCATGCAATTTATATGATGATATCGAGTTCCGTATCGAAATTAGATGCAGAAGCATCCAAGTCTCACGAAATACAAGGATCAGCTTTGTCAAATCAAACACATGTCCATATGAGAGCAAATATATCGTGACCTATAGAATCTACAGTCTCGTTTCTTACGTCGTTTGTAAAGCAAACTTTGACACACAATCCATGCAATTTATGTGATGATGTCGAGTTCCGTATCGAAGATAGATGCAGAAGCATCCAAGTCTTACGAAATACAAGGGTCAGCTTTGTCAAATCAAACACATGTCCATATGAGAGCAAATATATCGTGACCTATAGAATCTACAGTCTCGTTTCTTACGTCGTATGTTAAGCAAACTTTGACACACAATCCATGCAATTTATATGATGATGTCGAGTTCCGTTTCGAAGATAGATGCAGAAGCATCCAAGTCTCACGAAATACAAGGGTCAGCTTTGTCAAATCAATTGCATGTCCATATGAGAGCAAATATATCGTGACCTATAGAATCTACAGTCTCGTTTCTTACGTCGTATGTTAAGCAAACTTTGACACACAATCCATGCAATTTATATGATGATATCGAGTTCCGTATCGAAATTAGATGCAGAAGCATCCAAGTCTCACGAAATACAAGGGTCAGCTTTGTCAAATCAATCACATGTCCATATGAGAGCAAATATATCGTGACCTATAGAATCTACAGTCTCGTTTCTTACGTCGTTTGTTAAGCAAACTTTGACACACAATCCATGCAATTTATATGATGATGTCGAGTTCCGTTTCGAAGATAGATGCAGAAGCATCCAAGTCTCACGAAATACAAGGGTCAGCTTTGTCAAATCAATTGCATGTCCATATGAGAGCAAATATATCGTGACCTATAGAATCTACAGTCTCGTTTCTTACGACGTTTGTTAAGCAAACTTTGACACACAATCCATGCAATTTATATAATGATATCGAGTTCCGTATCGAAATTATATGCAGAAGCATCCAAGTCTTACGAATTACAAGGGTCACTTTTGTCAAATCAATCACATGTCCATATGAGAGCAAATATATCGTCACCTATAGAATCTACAGTCTCGTTTCTTACGACGTTTGTTAAGCAAACTTTGACACACAATCCATGCAATTTATATGATGATGTCGAGTTCCGTTTCGAAGATAGATGCAGAAGCATCCAAGTCTCCCGAAATACAAGGGTCAGCTTTGTCAAATCAATTGCATGTCCATATGAGAGCAAATATATCGTGACCTATAGAATCTACAGTCTCGTTTCTTACGTCGTTTGTTAAGCAAACTTTGACACACAATCCATGCAATTTATATGATGATATCGAGTTCCGTATCGAAATTAGATGCAGAAGCATCCAAGTCTCACGAAATACAAGGGTCAGCTTTGTCAAATCAATCACATGTCCATATGAGAGCAAATATATCGTGACCTATAATATCTACAGTCTCGTTTCTTACGTCGTTTGTTAAGCAAACTTTGACACACAATCCATGCAATTTATATGATGATATCGAGTTCCGCATCGAAATTAGATGCAGAAGCATCCAAGTCTCACGAAATACAAGGGTCAGCTTTGTCAAATCAAACACATGTCCATATGAGAGGAAATATATCGTGACCTATAATATCTACAGTTTCGTTTCTTACGTCGTTTGTTAAGCAAACTTTGACACACAATCCATGCAATTTATATGATGATATCGAGTTCCGTATCGAAATTAGATGCAGAAGCATCCAAGTCTCACGAAATACAAGGGTCAGCTTTGTCAAATCAAACACATGTCCATATGAGAGGAAATATATCGTGACCTATAATATCTACAGTCTCGTTTCTTACGTCGTTTGTTAAGCAAACTTTGACACACAATCCATGCAATTTATATGATGATATCGAGTTCCGTATCGAAATTAGATGCAGAAGCATCCAAGTCTCACGAAATACAAGGGTCAGCTTTGTCAAATCAATCACATGTCCATATGAGAGCAAATATATCGTGACCTATAGAATCTACAGTCTCGTTTTCTTTGTCAAATCAATCACATGTCCATATGAGAGCAAATATATCGTCATCTAAAGAATCTACAGTCTCGTTTCTTACGTCGTTTGTAAAGCAAACTTTGACACACAATCCATGCAATTTATATGCTGATGTCGTGTTCCGTTTCGAAGATAGATGCAGAAGCATCCAAGTCTTACGAAATACAAGGGTCAGCTTTGTCAAATCAATCACATGTCCATATGAGAGCAAATATATCGTGACCTATAGAATCTACAGTCTCGTTTCTTACGTCGTTTGTAAAGCAAACTTTGACACACAATCCATGCAATTTATATGATGATGTCGTGTTCCGTATCGAAATTAGATGCAGAAGCATCCAAGTCTCACGAAATACAAGGGTCAGCTTTGTCAAATCAATCACATGTCCATATGAGAGCAAATATATCGTCAGCTAAAGAATCTACAGTCTCGTTTCTTACGTCGTTTGTAAAGCAAACTTTGACACACAATCCATGCAATTTATATGATGATATCGAGTTCCGTATCGAAATTAGATGCAGAAGCATCCAAGTCTCACGAAATACAAGGGTCAGCTTTGTCAAATCAAACACATGTCCATATGAGAGCAAATATATCGTGACCTATAGAATCTACAGTCTCGTTTCTTACGTCGTTTGTAAAGCAAACTTTGACACACAATCCATGCAATTTATGTGATGATGTCGAGTTCCGTATCGAAGATAGATGCAGAAGCATCCAAGTCTTACGAAATACAAGGGTCAGCTTTGTCAAATCAAACACATGTCCATATGAGAGCAAATATATCGTGACCTATAGAATCTACAGTCTCGTTTCTTACGTCGTTTGTTAAGCAAACTTTGACACACAATCCATGCAATTTATATGATGATATCGAGTTCCGTATCGAAATTAGATGCAGAAGCATCCAAGTCTCACGAAATACAAGGGTCAGCTTTGTCAAATCAATCACATGTCCATATGAGAGCAAATATATCGTGACCTATAGAATCTACAGTCTCGTTTTCTTTGTCAAATCAATCACATGTCCATATGAGAGCAAATATATCGTCATCTAAAGAATCTACAGTCTCGTTTCTTACGTCGTTTGTAAAGCAAACTTTGACACACAATCCATGCAATTTATATGCTGATGTCGTGTTCCGTTTCGAAGATAGATGCAGAAGCATCCAAGTCTTACGAAATACAAGGGTCAGCTTTGTCAAATCAATCACATGTCCATATGAGAGCAAATATATCGTGACCTATAGAATCTACAGTCTCGTTTCTTACGTCGTTTGTAAAGCAAACTTTGACACACAATCCATGCAATTTATATGATGATGTCGTGTTCCGTATCGAAATTAGATGCAGAAGCATCCAAGTCTCACGAAATACAAGGGTCAGCTTTGTCAAATCAATCACATGTCCATATGAGAGCAAATATATCGTCAGCTAAAGAATCTACAGTCTCGTTTCTTACGTCGTTTGTAAAGCAAACTTTGACACACAATCCATGCAATTTATATGATGATATCGAGTTCCGTATCGAAATTAGATGCAGAAGCATCCAAGTCTCACGAAATACAAGGGTCAGCTTTGTCAAATCAAACACATGTCCATATGAGAGCAAATATATCGTGACCTATAGAATCTACAGTCTCGTTTCTTACGTCGTTTGTAAAGAAAACTTTGACACACAATCCATGCAATTTATGTGATGATGTCGAGTTCCGTATCGAAGATAGATGCAGAAGCATCCAAGTCTTACGAAATACAATGGTCAGCTTTGTCAAATCAAACACATGTCCATATGAGAGCAAATATATCGTGACCTATAGAATCTACAGTCTCGTTTCTTACGTCGTTTGTTAAGCAAACTTTGACACACAATCCATGCAATTTATATGATGATATCGAGTTCCGTATCGAAATTAGATGCAGAAGCATCCAAGTCTCACGAAATACAAGGGTCAGCTTTGTCAAATCAATCACATGTCCATATGAGAGCAAATATATCGTCACCTATAGAATCTACAGTCTCGTTTCTTACGACGTTTGTTAAGCAAACTTTGACACACAATCCATGCAATTTATATGATGATATCGAGTTCCGTTTCGAAGATAGATGCAGAAGCATCCAAGTCTCCCGAAATACAAGGGTCAGCTTTGTCAAATCAATTGCATGTCCATATGAGAGCAAATATATCGTGGCCTATAGAATCTACAGTCTCGTTTCTTACGTCGTTTGTTAAGCAAACTTTGACACACAATCCATGCAATTTATATGATGATGTCGAGTTCCGTTTCGAAGATAGATGCAGAAGCATCCAAGTCTCCCGAAATACAAGGGTCAGCTTTGTCAAATCAATTACATGTCCATATGAGAGCAAATATATCGTGACCTATAGAATCTACAGTCTCGTTTCTTACGTCGTTTGTTAAGCAAACTTTGACACACAATCCATGCAATTTATATGATGATGTCGAGTTCCGTTTCGAAGATAGATGCAGAAGCATCCAAGTCTCACGAAATACAAGGGTCAGCTTTGTCAAATCAATCACATGTCCATATGAGAGCAAATATATCGTGACCTATAGAATCTACAGTCTCGTTTCTTACGTCGTTTGTTAAGCAAACTTTGACACACAATCCATGCAATTTATATGATGATATCGAGTTCCGTATCGAAATTATATGCAGAAGCATCCAAGTCTTACGAAATACAAGGGTCAGCTTTGTCAAATCAATCACATGTCCATATGAGAGCAAATATATCGTCACCTATAGAATCTACAGTCTCGTTTCTTACGTCGTTTGGTAAGCAAACTTTGACACACAATCCATGCAATTTATATGATGATATCGAGTTCCGTTTCGAAATTAGATGCAGAAGCATCCAAGTCTTACGAAATACAAGGGTCAGTTTTGTCAAATCAATCACATGTCCATATGAGAGCAAATATATCGTCACCTATAGAATCTACAGTCTCGTTTCTTACGTCGTTTGTTAAGCAAACTTTGACACACAATCCATGCAATTTATATGATGATATCGAGTTCCGTATCGAAATTAGATGCAGAAGCATCCAAGTTTCACGAAATACAAGGGTCAGCTTTGTCAAATCAATCACATGTCCATATGAGAACAAATATATCGTCAGCTAAAGAATCTACAGTCTCGTTTCTTACGTCGTTTGTTAAGCAAACTTTGACACACAATCCATGCAATTTATATGATGATATCGAGTTCCGTTTCGAAATTAGATGCAGAAGCATCCAAGTCTTACGAAATACAAGGGTCAGTTTTGTCAAATCAATCACATGTCCATATGAGAGCAAATATATCGTCACCTATAGAATCTACAGTCTCGTTTCTTACGTCGTTTGTTAAGCAAACTTTGACACACAATCCATGCAATTTATATGATGATGTCGAGTTCCGTTTCGAAGATAGATGCAGAAGCATCCAAGTCTCCCGAAATACAAGGGTCAGCTTTGTCAAATCAATCACATGCCCATATGAGAGCAAATATATCGTGACCTATAGAATCTACAGTCTCGTTTCTTACGTCGTTTGGTAAGCAAACTTTGACACACAATCCATGCAATTTATATGATGATATCGAGTTCCGTTTCGAAGATAGATGCAGAAGCATCCAAGTCTCACGAAATACAAGGGTCAGCTTTGTCAAATCAATCACATGTCCATATGAGAGCAAATAAATCGTCAGCTAAAGAATCTACAGTCTCGTTTCTTACTTCGTTTGTTAAGCAAACTTTGACACACAATCCATGCAATTTATACGATGATATCGAGTTCCGTTTCGAAGATAGGTACAGAAGCATCCAAGTCTCACGAAATACAAGGGTCAGCTTTGTCAAATCAATCACATGTCCATATGAGAGCAAATATATCGTGACCTATAGAATCTACAGTCTCGTTTCTTACGTCGTTTGTTAAGCAAACTTTGACACACAATCCATGCAATTTATATGATGATATCGAGTTCCGTATCGAAATTAGATGCAGAAGCATCCAAGTCTCACGAAATACAAGGGTCGGCTTTGTCAAATCAAAAATATGTCCATATGAGAGCAAATATATCGTGACCTATAGAATCTACAGTCTCGTTTCTTACGTCGTTTGTAAAGCAAACTTTGACACACAATCCATGCAATTTATATGATGATGTCGAGTTCCGTTTCGAAGATAGATGCAGAAGCATCCAAGTCTCACGAAATACAAGGGTCAGCTTTGTCAAATCAATCACATGTCCATATGAGAGCAAATATATCGTCAGCTAAAGAATCTACAGTCTCGTTTCTTACTTCGTTTGTTAAGCAAACTTTGACACACAATCCATGCAATTTATACGATGATATCGAGTTCCGTTTCGAAGATAGGTACAGAAGCATCCAAGTCTCACGAAATACAAGGGTCAGCTTTGTCAAATCAATCACATGTCCATATGAGAGCAAATATATCGTGACCTATAGAATCTACAGTCTCGTTTCTTACGTCGTTTGTAAAGCAAACTTTGACACACAATCCATGCAATTTATATGATGATGTCGAGTTCCGTTTCGAAGATAGATGCAGAAGCATCCAAATCTCACGAAATACAAGGGTCAGCTTTGTCAAATCAATCACATGTCCATATGAGAGCAAATATATCGTCAGCTAAAGAATCTACAGTCTCGTTTCTTACTTCGTTTGTTAAGCAAACTTTGACACACAATCCATGCAATTTATACGATGATATCGAGTTCCGTTTCGAAGATAGGTACAGAAGCATCCAAGTCTCACGAAATACAAGGGTCAGCTTTGTCAAATCAATCACATGTCCATATGAGAGCAAATATATCGTGACCTATAGAATCTACAGTCTCGTTTCTTAAGACGTTTGTTAAGCAAACTTTGACACACAATTCATGCAATTTATATGATGATATCGAGTTCCGTTTCGAAGATAGATGCAGAAGCATCCAAGTCTCACGAAATACAAGGGTCAGATTTGTCAAATCAAACACATGTCCATATGAGAGCAAATATATCGTGACCTATAGAATCTACAGTCTCGTTTCTTACGTCGTTTGTTAAGCAAACTTTGACACACAATCCATGCAATTTATATGATGATGTCGAGTTCCGTTTCGAAGATAGATGCAGAAGCATCCAAGTCTCACGAAATACAAGGGTCAGCTTTGTCAAATCAATCACATGTCCATATGAGAGCAAATATATCGTGACCTATAGAATCTACAGTCTCGTTTCATACGTCGTTTGTTAAGCAAACTTTGACACACAATCCATGCAATTTATATGATGATATCGAGTTCCGTATCGAAATTAGATGCAGAAGCATCCAATCCTCACGAAATACAAGGGTCAGCTTTGTCAAATCAATCACATGTCCATATGAGAGCAAATATATCGTCACCTATAGAATCTACAGTCTCGTTTCTTACGTCGTTTGTTAAGCAAACTTTGACACACAATCCATGCAATTTATATGATGATGTCGAGTTCCGTTTCGAAATTAGATGCAGAAGCATCCAAGTCTCACGAAATACAAGGGTCAGCTTTGTCAAATCAATCACATGTCCATATGAGAGCAAATATATCGTCAGCTAAAGAATCTACAGTCTCGTTTCTTACGTCGTTTGTTAAGCAAACTTTGACACACAATCCATGCAATTTATATGATGATATCGAGTTCCGTATCGAAATTAGATGCAGAAGCATCCAAGTCTTACGAAATACAAGGGTCAGCTTTGTCAAATCAATCACATGTCCATATGAGAGCAAATATATCGTCACCTATAGAATCTACAGTCTCGTTTCTTACGTCGTTTGTTAGACAAACTTTGACACACAATCCATGCAATTTATATGATGATATCGAGTTCCGTATAGAAATTAGATGCAGAAGAATCCAAGTCTCACGAAATACAAGGGTCAGCTTTGTCAAATCAATCACATGTCCATATGAGAGCAAATATATCGTGACCTATAGAATCTACAGTCTCGTTTCTTACGTCGTTTGGTAAGCAAACTTTGACACACAATCCATGCAATTTATATGATGATGTCGAGTTCCGCATCGAAGATAGATGCAGAAGCATCCAAGTCTCACGAAATACAAGGGTCAGCTTTGTCAAATCAATCACATGTCCATATGAGAGCAAATATATCGTCAGCTAAAGAATCTACAGTCTCGTTTCTTACGTCGTTTGTTAAGCAAACTTTGACACACAATCCATGCAATTTATATAATGATGTCGAGTTCCGTTTCGAAGATAGATGCAGAAGCATCCAAGTCTCACGAAATACAAGGGTCAGCTTTGTCAAATCAATCACATGTCCATATGAGAGGAAATATATCGTCACCTATAGAATCTACAGTCTCGTTTCTTACGCCGTTTGTTAAGCAAACTTTGACACACAATCCATGCAATTTATATGATGATGTCGAGTTCCGTATCGAAATTAGATGCAGAAGCATCCAAGTCTCACGAAATACAGCTTTGTCAAATCAATCACATGTCCATATGAGAGCAAATATATCGTCATCTAAAGAATCTACAGTCTCGTTTCTTACATCGTTTGTTAAGCAAACTTTGACACACAATCCATGCAATTTATATGATGATGTCGAGTTCCGTATCGAAATTATATGCAGAAGCATCCAAGTCTCACGAAATACAAGTGTCAGCTTTGTCAAATCAATCACATGTCCATATGAGAGGAAATATATCGTCACCTATAGAATCTACAGTCTCGTTTCTTACGCCGTTTGTTAAGCAAACTTTGACACACAATCCATGCAATTTATATGATTATGTCGAGTTCCGTATCGAAATTAGATGCAGAAGCATCCAAGTCTCACGAAATACAAGGGTCAGCTTTGTCAAATCAATCACATGTCCATATGAGAGCAAATATATCGTCATCTAAAGAATCTACAGTCTCGTTTCTTACATCGTTTGTTAAGCAAACTTTGACACACAATCCATGCAATTTATATGATGATGTCGAGTTCCGTATCGAAATTAGATGCAGAAGCATCCAAGTCTCACGAAATACAAGGGTCAGCTTTGTCAAATCAATCACATGTCCATATGAGAGGAAATATATCGTCACCTATAGAATCTACAGTCTCGTTTCTTACGCCGTTTGTTAAGCAAACTTTGACACACAATCCATGCAATTTATATGATGATGTCGAGTTCCGTATCGAAATTATATGCAGAAGCATCCAAGTCTCACGAAATACAAGGGTCAGCTTTGTCAAATCAATCACATGTCCATATGAGAGGAAATATATCGTCACCTATAGAATCTACAGTCTCGTTTCTTACGTCGTTTGTAAAGCAAACTTTGACACACAATCCATGCAATTTATATGATGATGTCGTGTTCCGTATCGAAATTAGATGCACAAGCATCCAAGTCTCACGAAATACAAGGGTCAGCTTTGTAAAATCAATCACATGTCCATATGAGAGCAAATATATCGTCAGCTAAAGAATCTACAGTCTCGTTTCTTACGTCGTTTGTAAAGCAAACTTTGACACACAATCCATGCAATTTATATGATGATATCGAGTTCCGTATCGAAATTAGATGCAGAAGCATCCAAGTCTCACGAAATACAAGGATCAGCTTTGTCAAATCAAACACATGTCCATATGAGAGCAAATATATCGTGACCTATAGAATCTACAGTCTCGTTTCTTACGTCGTTTGTAAAGCAAGCTTTGACACACAATCCATGCAATTTATGTGATGATGTCGAGTTCCGTATCGAAGATAGATGCAGAAGCATCCAAGTCTTACGAAATACAAGGGTCAGCTTTGTCAAATCAAACACATGTCCATATGAGAGCAAATATATCGTGACCTATAGAATCTACAGTCTCGTTTCTTACGTCGTTTGTAAAGCAAACTTTGACACACAATCCATGCAATTTATATGATGATGTCGTGTTCCGTATCGAAATTAGATGCAGAAGCATCCAAGTCTCACGAAATACAAGGGTCAGCTTTGTCAAATCAATCACATGTCCATATGAGAGCAAATATATCGTGACCTATAGAATCTACAGTCTCGTTTCTTACGTCGTTTGTTAAGCAAACTTTGACACACAATCCATGCAATTTATATGATGATGTCGAGTTCCGTTTCGAAGATAGATGCAGAAGCATCCAAGTCTCACGAAATACAAGGGTCAGCTTTGTCAAATCAATTGCATGTCCATATGAGAGCAAATATATCGTGACCTATAGAATCTACAGTCTCGTTTCTTACGACGTTTGTTAAGCAAACTTTGACACACAATCCATGCAATTTTTATGATGATATAGAGTTCCGTATCGAAATTATATGCAGAAGCATCCAAGTCTTACGAAATACAAGGGTCAGTTTTGTCAAATCAATCACATGTCCATATGAGAGCAAATATATCGTCACCTATAGAATCTACAGTCTCGTTTCTTACGACGTTTGTTAAGCAAACTTTGACACACAATCCATGCAATTTATATGATGATGTCGAGTTCCGTTTCGAAGATAGATGCAGAAGCATCCAAGTCTCCCGAAATACAAGGGTCAGCTTTGTCAAATCAATTGCATGTCCATATGAGAGCAAATATATCGTGACCTATAGAATCTACAGTCTCGTTTCTTACGTCGTTTGTTAAGCAAACTTTGACACACAATCCATGCAATTTATATGATGATATCGAGTTCCGTATCGAAATTAGATGCAGAAGCATCCAAGTCTCACGAAATACAAGGGTCAGCTTTGTCAAATCAATCACATGTCCATATGAGAGCAAATATATCGTGACCTATAATATCTACAGTCTCGTTTCTTACGTCGTTTGTTAAGCAAACTTTGACACACAATCCATGCAATTTATATGATGATATCGAGTTCCGCATCGAAATTAGATGCAGAAGCATCCAAGTCTCACGAAATACAAGGGTCAGCTTTGTCAAATCAAACACATGTCCATATGAGAGGAAATATATCGTGACCTATAATATCTACAGTCTCGTTTCTTACGTCGTTTGTTAAGCAAACTTTGACACACAATCCATGCAATTTATATGATGATATCGAGTTCCGTATCGAAATTAGATGCAGAAGCATCCAAGTCTCACGAAATACAAGGGTCAGCTTTGTCAAATCAAACACATGTCCATATGAGAGGAAATATATCGTGACCTATAATATCTACAGTCTCGTTTCTTACGTCGTTTGTTAAGCAAACTTTGACACACAATCCATGCAATTTATATGATGATATCGAGTTCCGTTTCGAAGATAGATGCAGAAGCATCCAAGTCTTACGAAATACAAGGGTCAGCTTTGTCAAATCAATCACATGTCCATATGAGAGCAAATATATCGTGACCTATAGAATCTACAGTCTCGTTTCTTACGTCGTTTGTAAAGCAAACTTTGACACACAATCCATGCAATTTATATGATGATGTCGTGTTCCGTATCGAAATTAGATGCAGAAGCATCCAAGTCTCACGAAATACAAGGGTCAGCTTTGTCAAATCAATCACATGTCCATATGAGAGCAAATATATCGTCAGCTAAAGAATCTACAGTCTCGTTTCTTACGTCGTTTGTAAAGCAAACTTTGACACACAATCCATGCAATTTATATGATGATATCGAGTTCCGTATCGAAATTAGATGCAGAAGCATCCAAGCCTCACGAAATACAAGGGTCAGCTTTGTCAAATCAAACACATGTCCATATGAGAGCAAATATATCGTGACCTATAGAATCTACAGTCTCGTTTCTTACGTCGTTTGTAAAGCAAACTTTGACACACAATCCATGCAATTTATGTGATGATGTCGAGTTCCGTATCGAAGATAGATGCAGAAGCATCCAAGTCTTACGAAATACAAGGGTCAGCTTTGTCAAATCAAACACATGTCCATATGAGAGCAAATATATCGTGACCTATAGAATCTACAGTCTCGTTTCTTACGTCGTTTGTTAAGCAAACTTTGACACACAATCCATGCAATTTATATGATGATATCGAGTTCCGTATCGAAATTAGATGCAGAAGCATCCAAGTCTCACGAAATACAAGGGTCAGCTTTGTCAAATCAATCACATGTCCATATGAGAGCAAATATATCGTGACCTATAGAATCTACAGTCTCGTTTTCTTTGTCAAATCAATCACATGTCCATATGAGAGCAAATATATCGTCATCTAAAGAATCTACAGTCTCGTTTCTTACGTCGTTTGTAAAGCAAACTTTGACACACAATCCAGAGCAAATATATCGTCAGCTAAAGAATCTACAGTATCGTTTCTTACGTCGTTTGTAAAGCAAACTTTGACACACAATCCATGCAATTTATATGATGATATCGAGTTCCGTATCGAAATTAGATGCAGAAGCATCCAAGTCTCACGAAATACAAGGGTCAGCTTTGTCAAATCAAACACATGTCCATATGAGAGCAAATATATCGTGACCTATAGAATCTACAGTCTCGTTTCTTACGTCGTTTGTAAAGAAAACTTTGACACACAATCCATGCAATTTATATGATGATATCGAGTTCCGTATCGAAATTAGATGCAGAAGCATCCAAGTCTCACGAAATACAAGGGTCAGCTTTGTCAAATCAATCACATGTCCATATGAGAGCAAATATATCGTCACCTATAGAATCTACAGTCTCGTTTCTTACGACGTTTGTTAAGCAAACTTTGACACACAATCCATGCAATTTATATGATGATATCGAGTTCCGTTTCGAAGATAGATGCAGAAGCATCCAAGTCTCCCGAAATACAAGGGTCAGCTTTGTCAAATCAATTGCATGTCCATATGAGAGCAAATATATCGTGACCTATAGAATCTACAGTCTCGTTTCTTACGTCGTTTGTTAAGCAAACTTTGACACACAATCCATGCAATTTATATGATGATGTCGTGTTCCGTTTCGAAGATAGATGCAGAAGCATCCAAGTCTTACGAAATACAAGGGTCAGCTTTGTCAAATCAATCACATGTCCATATGAGAGCAAATATATCGTGACCTATAGAATCTACAGTCTCGTTTCTTACGTCGTTTGTTAAGCAAACTTTGACACACAATCCATGCAATTTATATGATGATATCGAGTTCCGTTTCGAAGATAGATGCAGAAGCATCCAAGTCTCCCGAAATACAAGGGTCAGCTTTGTCAAATCAATTGCATGTCCATATGAGAGCAAATATATCGTCACCTATAGAATCTACAGTCTCGTTTCTTACGTCGTTTGTTAAGCAAACTTTGACACACAATCCATGCAATTTATATGATGATGTCGAGTTCCGTTTCGAAGATAGATGCAGAAGCATCCAAGTCTCCCGAAATACAAGGGTCAGCTTTGTCAAATCAATTACATGTCCATATGAGAGCAAATATATCGTGACCTATAGAATCTACAGTCTCGTTTCTTACGTCGTTTGTTAAGCAAACTTTGACACACAATCCATGCAATTTATATGATGATGTCGAGTTCCGTTTCGAAGATAGATGCAGAAGCATCCAAGTCTCCCGAAATACAAGGGTCAGCTTTGTCAAATCAATTACATGTCCATATGAGAGCAAATATATCGTGACCTATAGAATCTACAGTCTCGTTTCTTACGTCGTTTGTTAAGCAAACTTTGACACACAATCCATGCAATTTATATGATGATGTCGAGTTCCGTTTCGAAGATAGATGCAGAAGCATCCAAGTCTCCCGAAATACAAGGGTCAGCTTTGTCAAATCAATTACATGTCCATATGAGAGCAAATATATCGTCACCTATAGAATCTACAGTCTCGTTTCTTACGTCGTTTGTTAAGCAAACTTTGACACACAATCCATGCAATTTATATGATGATGTCGAGTTCCGTTTCGAAGATAGATGCAGAAGCATCCAAGTCTTACGAAATACAAGGGTCAGCTTTGTCAAATCAATTACATGTCCATATGAGAGCAAATATATCGTGACCTATAGAATCTACAGTCTCGTTTCTTACGTCGTTTGTTAAGCAAACTTTGACACACAATCCATGCAATTTATATGATGATATCGAGTTCCGTATCGAAATTATATGCAGAAGCATCCAAGTCTTACGAAATACAAGGGTCAGCTTTGTCAAATCAATCACATGTCCATATGAGAGCAAATATATCGTCACCTATAGAATCTACAGTCTCGTTTCTTACGACGTTTGTTAAGCAAACTTTGACACACAATCCATGCAATTTATATGATGATATCGAGTTCCGTTTCGAAGATAGATGCAGAAGCATCCAAGTCTCCCGAAATACAAGGGTCAGCTTTGTCAAATCAATTGCATGTCCATATGAGAGCAAATATATCGTCACCTATAGAATCTACAGTCTCGTTTCTTACGTCGTTTGTTAAGCAAACTTTGACACACAATCCATGCAATTTATATGATGATGTCGAGTTCCGTTTCGAAGATAGATGCAGAAGCATCCAAGTCTTACGAAATACAAGGGTCAGCTTTGTCAAATCAATTACATGTCCATATGAGAGCAAATATATCGTGACCTATAGAATCTACAGTCTCGTTTCTTACGTCGTTTGTTAAGCAAACTTTGACACACAATCCATGCAATTTATATGATGATATCGAGTTCCGTTTCGAAGATAGATGCAGAAGCATCCAAGTCTCCCGAAATACAAGGGTCAGCTTTGTCAAATCAATTGCATGTCCATATGAGAGCAAATATATCGTGACCTATAGAATCTACAGTCTCGTTTCTTACGTCGTTTGTTAAGCAAACTTCGACACACAATCCATGCAATTTATGTGATGATGTCGAGTTCCGTATCGAAGATAGATGCAGAAGCATCCAAGTCTCACGAAATACAAGGGTCAGCTTTGTCAAATCAATCACATGTCCATATGAGAGCAAATATATCGTCAGCTAAAGAATCTACAGTCTCGTTTCTTACTTCGTTTGTTAAGCAAACTTTGACACACAATCCATGCAATTTATATGATGATATCGAGTTCCGTTTCGAAGATAGATGCAGAAGCATCCAAGTCTCCCGAAATACAAGGGTCAGCTTTGTCAAATCAATTGCATGTCCATATGAGAGCAAATATATCGTCACCTATAGAATCTACAGTCTCGTTTCTTACGTCGTTTGTTAAGCAAACTTTGACACACAATCCATGCAATTTATATGATGATATCGAGTTCCGTTTCGAAGATAGATGCAGAAGCATCCAAGTCTCACGAAATACAAGGGTCAGCTTTGTCAAATCAATCACATGTCTATATGAGAGCAAATATATCGTGACCTATAGAATCTACAGCCTCGTTTCTTACGACGTTTGTTAAGCAAACTTTGACACACAATCCATGCAATTTATACGATGATATCGAGTTCCGTTTCGAAGATAGATGCAGAAGCATCCAAGTCTCCCGAAATACAAGGGTCAGCTTTGTCAAATCAATTACATGTCCATATGAGAGCAAATATATCGTGACCTATAGAATCTACAGTCTCGTTTCTTACGTCGTTTGTTAAGCAAACTTTGACACACAATCCATGCAATTTATACGATGATATCGAGTTCCGTTTCGAAGATAGATGCAGAAGCATCCAAGTCTCCCGAAATACAAGGGTCAGCTTTGTCAAATCAATTACATGTCCATATGAGAGCAAATATATCGTGACCTATAGAATCTACAGTCTCGTTTCTTACGTCGTTTGTTAAGCAAACTTTGACACACAATCCATGCAATTTATATGATGATGTCGAGTTCCGTTTCGAAGATAGATGCAGAAGCATCCAAGTCTCACGAAATACAATGGTCAGCTTTGTCAAATCAATCACATGTCCATATGAGAGCAAATATATCGTGACCTATAGAATCTACAGCCTCGTTTCTTACGACGTTTGTTAAGCAAACTTTGACACACAATCCATGCAATTTATATGATGATGTCGAGTTCCGTATCGAAGATAGATGCAGAAGCATCCAAGTCTCACGAAATACAAGGGCCAGCTTTGTCAAATCAATCACATGTCCATATAAGAGCAAATATATCGTGACCTATAGAATCTACAGTCTCGTTTCTTACGTCGTTTGTTAAGCAAACTTCGACACACAATCCATGCAATTTATGTGATGATGTCGAGTTCCGTATCGAAGATAGATGCAGAAGCATCCAAGTCTTACGAAATACAAGGGACAGCTTTGTCAAATCAAACACATGTCCATATGAGAGCAAATATATCGTGACCTATAGAATCTACAGTCTCGTTTCTTACGACGTTTGTTAGGCAAACTTTGACACACAATCCATGCAATTTATATGATGATATCGAGTTCCGTTTCGAAGATAGATGCAGAAGCATCCTAGTCTCACGAAATACAAGGGTCAGCTTTGTCAAATCAATCACATGTCCATATGAGAGCAAATATATCGTGACCTATAATATCTACAGTCTCGTTTCTTACGTCGTTTGTTAAGTAAACTTTGACACACAATCCATGCAATTTATATGATGATGTCGTGTTCCGTATCGAAATTAGATGCAGAAGCATCCAAGTCTCACGAAATACAATGGTCAGCTTTGTCAAATCAATCACATGTCCATATGAGAGCAAATATATCGTGACCTATAGAATCTACAGTCTCGTTTCTTACGTCGTTTGTTAAGCAAACTTTGACACACAATCCATGCAATTTATATAATGATATCGAGTTCCATATCGAAATTAGATGCAGAAGCATCCAAGTCTCACGAAATATAAGGGCCAGCTTTGACAAATCAATCACATGTCCATATAAGAGCAAATATATCGTGACCTATAGAATCTACAGTCTCGTTTCTTACGTCGTTTGTTAAGCAAACTTCGACACACAATCCATGCAATTTATGTGATGATGTCGAGTTCCGTATCGAAGATAGATGCAGAAGCATCCAAGTCTTACGAAATACAAGGGACAGCTTTGTCAAATCAAACACATGTCCATATGAGAGCAAATATATCGTGACCTATAGAATCTACAGTCTCGTTTCTTACGACGTTTGTTAGGCAAACTTTGACACACAATCCATGCAATTTATATGATGATATCGAGTTCCGTTTCGAAGATAGATGCAGAAGCATCCTAGTCTCACGAAATACAAGGGTCAGCTTTGTCAAATCAATCACATGTCCATATGAGAGCAAATATATCGTGACCTATAATATCTACAGTCTCGTTTCTTACGTCGTTTGTTAAGCAAACTTTGACACACAATCCATGCAATTTATATGATGATATCGAGTTCCGTATCGAAATTATATGCAGAAGCATCCAAGTCTTACGAAATACAAGGGTCAGCTTTGTCAAATCAATCACATGTCCATATGAGAGCAAATATATCGTGACCTATAATATCTACAGTCTCGTTTCTTACGTCGTTTGTTAAGCAAACTTTGACACACAATCCATGCAATTTATATGATGATGTCGTGTTCCGTATCGAAATTAGATGCAGAAGCATCCAAGTCTCACGAAATACAAGGGTCAGCTTTGTCAAATCAATAACATGTCCATATGAGAGCAAATATATCGTGACCTATAATATCTACAGTCTCGTTTCTTACGTCGTTTGTTAAGCAAACTTTGACACACAATCCATGCAATTTATATGATGATATCGAGTTCCGTATCGAAATTATATGCAGAAGCATCCAAGTCTTACGAAATACAAGGGTCAGCTTTGTCAAATCAATCACATGTCCATATGAGAGCAAATATATCGTGACCTATAGAATCTACAGTCTCGTTTCTTACGTCGTTTGTAAAGCAAACTTTGACATACAATCCATGCAATTTATACGATGATATCGAGTTCCGTTTCGAAGATAGATGCAGAAGCATCCAAATCACACGAAATACAAGGGTCAGCATTGTCAAATCAATCACATGTCCATATGAGAGCAAATATATCGTCATCTAAAGAATCTACAGTCTCGTTTCTTACGTCGTTTGTTAAGCAAACTTTGACATACAATCCATGCAATTTATATGATGATATCGTGTTCCGTATCAAAATTAGATGCAGAAGTATCCAAGTCTCCCGAAATACAAGGGTCAGCATTGTCAAATCAATCACATGTCCATATGAGAGCAAATATATCGTGACCTATAGAATCTACAGTCTCGTTTCTTACGACGTTTGTTAAGCAAACTTTGACACACAATCCATGCAATTTATATGATGATGTCGAGTTCCGTATCGAAATTAGGTACAGAAGCATCCAAGTCTTACGAAATACAAGGGTCAGCTTTGTCAAATCAATCACATGTCCATATGAGAGCAAATATATCGTCATCTAAAGAGTCTACAGTCTCGTTTCTTACGTCGTTTGTTAAGCATACTTTGACACACAATCCATGCAATTTATATGATGATATCGAGTTCCGTATCGAAATTAGATGCAGAAGCATCCAAGTCTCACGAAATACAAGGGTCAGCTTTGTCAAATCAATTACATGTCCATATGAGAGCAAATATATCGTGACCTATAGAATCTACAGTCTCGTTTCTTACGTCGTTTGTTAAGCAAACTTTGACACACAATCCATGCAATTTATATGATGATATCGAGTTCCGTATCGAAATTAGATGCAGAAGCATCCAAGTCTCACGAAATACAAGGGTCAGCTTTGTCAAATCAATTACATGTCCATATGAGAGCAAATATATCGTCACCTATAGAATCTACAGTCTCGTTTCTTACCACGTTTGTTAAGCAAACTTTGACACACAATCCATGCAATTTATATGATGATATCGAGTTCCGTATCGAAATTAGATGCAGAAGCATCCAAGTCTCACGAAATACAAGGGTCAGCTTTGTCAAATCAATCACATGTCCATATGAGAGCAAATATATCGTCACCTATAGAATCTACAGTCTCGTTTCTTACGTCGTTTGTTAAGCAAACTTTGACACACAATCCATGCAATTTATGTGATGATGTCGAGTTCCGTATCGAAGATAGATGCAGAAGCATCCAAGTCTCACGAAATACAAGGGTCAGCTTTGTCAAATCAATCACATGTCCATATGAGAGCAAATATATCGTCACCTATAGAATCTACAGTCTCGTTTCTTACCACGTTTGTTAAGCAAACTTTGACACACAATCCATGCAATTTATATGATGATATCGAGTTCCGTATCGAAATTAGATGCAGAAGCATCCAAGTCTCACGAAATACAAGGGTCAGCTTTGTCAAATCAATCACATGTCCATATGAGAGCAAATATATCGTCACCTATAGAATCTACAGTCTCGTTTCTTACGACGTTTGTTAAGCAAACTTTGACACACAATCCATGCAGTTTATATGATGATGTCGAGTTCCGTATCGAAATTAGGTACAGAAGCATCCAAGTCTCACGAAATACAAGGGTCAGCTTTGTCAAATCAATCACATGTCCATATGAGAGCAAATATATCGTCACCTATAGAATCTACAGTCTCGTTTCTTACCACGTTTGTTAAGCAAACTTTGACACACAATCCATGCAATTTATATGATGATATCGAGTTCCGTATCGAAATTAGATGCAGAAGCATCCAAGTCTCACGAAATACAAGGGTCAGCTTTGTCAAATCAATCACATGTCCATATGAGAGCAAATATATCGTGACCTATAGAATCTACAGTCTCGTTTCTTACGTCGTTTGTAAAGCAAACTTTGACACACAATCCATGCAATTTATATGATGATGTCGAGTTCCGTATCGAAATTATATGCAGAAGCATCCAAGTCTTACGAAATACAAGGGTCAGCTTTGTCAAATCAATCACATGTCCATATGAGAGCAAATATATCGTGACCTATAGAATCTACAGTCTCGTTTCTTACGACGTTTGTTAAGCAAACTTTGACACAATCCATGCAATTTATATGATGATATCGAGTTCCGTATCGAAATTAGATGCAGAAGCATCCAAGTCTCACGAAATACAAGGGTCAGCTTTGTCAAATCAAACACATGTCCATATGAGAGCAAATATATCGTCATCTAAAGAATCTTCAGTCTCGTTTCTTACATACATGTACATTGTTTAATAAAACATTCTTATGTAACCATATAAATAAATATAAACACACACACAAACATACATTCATACATATATACTTCTCACAGTTCATTAAATTAGAACAATAACCTCTTACTTACATTTCACCAAAAAGCTGACCAATACAATAATATAAACATACAAAGATACATTCAACTTTACTTCCTACAGTCAACCAAAATAGAACGACAACCTTATGCCCATATTTCACCACCAATCTAGACTAAAAAGCATAATTTGTAAAATAGCATTTATGATGATATTGCACTATTGTAACTTTGTTTTATACTTGCTTTATAAATAATAATTGTAACAAAATCATTCTGAAAGGTGACATCGTAAAATAAAGTCAAAAATCGGTAAAACCAAAAACCCATCTTTTATTCTTGGAAGAAGGAAACCATAACTGGTTCATAACTGGCGCAGTCAACGGCACTAACCTAAAAATTGCTGAGAGAACATCAGCAAAGCTCAAGGGAAGAAATACGCTGAAGGAACATCAGCAAACAACATTTCGAGAAACCTGAAGGAATATCAGGACAGCTCAAGGAAACAACCCCATCGGAACCCATACGACTGAATAACACCAAAGCCACCCAGGTCACCACTGAGAGAACATCAGTATCCAGAATGAACATCTTACTGTAAGAAATTAGACTAAGAAAGTGTTAGATAAGATTTATTTTAAGTAAACAAAATAGAACAAAAAGGCTACTGTATAATATAATATTTGCAAAGAATAATTATTTTGTGCAGTACCTTTCTTATCTATAAAAACAGATTCATACAAGCTTAAAGGTCAGCGATTCTTTCCTAGACCCTCCTCTAACCTTTTTACTTGTATGTATTTGACTCAATTAAATAAGTGAATAGTGAATGTGTGAATAAGTGATTTCAGATAAACCCACATAGAAAGTAATGAGAAGAGTGTTTAGGTATAGTCCTTACCGAAGCATCCTTTCAAGTATCCCTGAACACCGTACCATAGACCAAGAAAATATTTCAGAAATATCGCTCATCATGCCAGACACACCAAATGTTTCACAATATCCTCCCAAAGAAGCATTCGAATCGCTTCGAATTCCCGATGCAGTAAAAGATTTGCCTCAATTTGATGGCAATCCACGGTTATTACATGAATTTTTAAATAATGTAGACGAAATTTTAACAGTTCTACAGGGATACAGTAGTACACCATTTGCTAAGGTTGTCCTTAGGGCTATAAGGAATAAAGTTGTTGGACCTGCAAATGAAGTACTAAACATGTACGGGACACCCCTAGAATGGGACAAGATTAAAAACAATTTAGTAACACACTACTCAGACAAAAGAAATGAAACAACCTTAATTAGGGACCTTCATAATTTAAGACAGAACAACCAAACTATTGAACAGTTCTACAGTTCCGTTATCGAGGTCCAAGCGACCATCAATAACAACCTTTATATCCATGAAACTGATCCAAATGTGGTTGCTGCAAAGAAACTTCTATTTGGGGAAATGTGTCTTAATACATTCTTAGCTGGCCTTAGAGAACCATTGGGATCTAGCATTAGGGCCATGAGGCCAAAATCCTTAACGGAAGCCTTTACATTCTGTATCCAGGAACAGAACATGTTTTACAGGAAGGCAAACACCCATCAACAACAAAATATACGCCAGAATTTTGTCCAAAAAACCCCACAAATATATCAACCTAGACCATTTTATCACTATATTCCACCAAAACCCACATACCAAAACATTATTCCTCCGAGATTTCAAAATTTAAACACAACTCCTCCAAGATTTCAAAACTTAAACGCTACAATTTCAACGCCTCAAAACGTGAATGTTTTTCCTCAAAGACCTCAAAACCAAAATAATTTCCCACAAAGAAACAACTTACCACCTATGGAACCCATGGATACTAGCTCAGGTAATTCCCACAGAGTGACAAACCAAAGTGGCCAGTCGCGTCAAAACGCATTTCGAGGAAATCAACAATTCCACAATATAAATACTTATGAATATCCTGAAGTTTATCAGTATCCAATAACCGAGGGAAACGTAAACTCTTGGGAAGATACACAACAAATTAATGAACCAAACTATACACCCAATCTTGACCAATACTATGAATATGAAGACAAAACTCTAAATTGTATTGAAGAACAACCAAATTTTTCGTTAGAAGCCTCGCAAGACCAACAGGATACTTAGATATAAATTTACATGGTAATACTTTGCCATATATAAATATTTCATCATCAAATGGTAGACCCCTTAAGTTTCTCATAGATACCGGGGCATCGTCCTCCTTCATCGACCCAAATCTCATTGACCCAAAATTTTACCAAGATTGTGACTCTATTACAATAATAACTGCATTGAACAAACATACATTAAATAAGAAAATAAACCTTCCCATGTTTGTAGAATTTCGAGAAGAAGGTAGAATCGATTTTTTCATATTTAAATTCCATGACTATTTCGATGGTCTTCTAGGTTTGGACATCCTTTCAAAATTAAATGCTAAAATTGATCTAGGCAACAAAACACTATTAACTAATAATTCAATCCTTCCACTTTTATCAAAACCAAATCTTACGTCAGGCAAAATTGAAATCCCGCCAACCTCAAAATTGATTGTTAAAATTCCCGTTGACACCAAAAATGGAGACTTTTTCGTACAAAAGACCTACTTACAACCTTTTCTTTACATATCAGAAGGATTATATAGCGCAGAAGATTGGTATAGTCTAGTAGAAATAACAAATGAGTCTTTTAATTCAAAAACACTACTTATAGAACAGCCAATCCACACTCAACCTTTTAACAACCAACAATTTGTTGAAGTTCATAACTTTAACATAGAGACTAATACAGAACCAATTACAAAGGACATTTTTTCATTATTGTGTACGGACCATTTAAATTCAGAAGAAAGAAAAGCTCTGCATGGCCTTTGCAGAAATTACGACGACATATTCTTCCAAGAAGGTCAGAACCTAAGTTTCACAAATGAAATTAAACACCAAATTAACACAACCGACGATCAACCCGTGTATGTTAAATCCTATAGATATCCGTACGTTCATAAAGATGAGGTTAGGAAACAAATAAACAAAATGTTAGATCAGGGTATAATAAGACGGAGTTTCTCTCCTTGGAGCGCACCAGTTTGGGTGATGGCTAAGAAAAAAGATGCTAGTAACGTTCAAAAGTGGCGTTTAGTCATAGATTATAGAAAACTAAACGAGAAAACAATTTGTGACCGCTATCCCATACCTAATATTACCGAAATCCTGGACAAGCTAGGAAAAAGTCTATATTTCACCACATTGGACCTCGCAAGTGGATTTCACCAAATAGAAATGCACCCGAGGGACGTGAAAAAGACTGCATTTTCAGTAGAAGGTGGACATTTTGAATTCATCAGGATGCCTTTTGGCTTAAAAAATGCCCCATCTACTTTTCAGCGAGTCATGGACCACGTTTTGAAAGATCTAATAGGTACTGTCTGTTTGGTATACCTCGATGATATTATAGTCTATTCAAAATCCTTACAAGAACACATGATCAATTTAAGGAAAGTGTTCAATAGACTAAGAGAATCCAACCTGAAGATACAACTTGACAAATCAGAATTTTTACACAAATCCTGTGCATTTTTAGGTCATATTGTATCAACTGATGGAATAAGACCTAACCCTGAAAAAATTTCTGCTGTGAAAAACTTTCCAATACCGAAAACTCGGAAGGAAATTAAAACCTTTCTAGGTCTATTGGGTTACTATCGCAAATTTATCAATAACTTTGCTGGACTGACTAAACCTTTCACAGAATGTCTAAAGAAATATAAAACAATAGAACTCAATGAGCGGTACCTTCAAACTTTCGAAATTTGCAAAGACATATTGACAAACAATCCACTTCTAGAATATCCCGATTTCAATAAACCTTTTAACTTAACAACAGATGCAAGCAACTTTGCGATCGGAGCAATATTATCCCAAGGTCCAATAGGAGGCGATAAACCCATATGCTACGCGAGTAGAACTTTGTCTAGTTCTGAAATCAATTACTCTACTATTGAAAAAGAACTCCTCGCAATCGTGTGGGCGACCAAATATTTCAGACCATATCTTTTCGGACGGAAATTTAAAATTATTACAGATCACAGGCCACTAACATGGGTTATGAATTTAAAAGAACCTAATTCAAAATTACTTCGTTGGAGACTAAAATTGGAAGAATTCGACTACAAAGTTGTATATAAAAAGGGCAAAGCTAACACAAATGCCGACGCATTAAGTAGGGTAAAAATAGACGAACAAAAAGGTGAAATTGTAGATGAAAAAGAAATAGAACTGAACGCTTTAGAAGACCATTCAATTCAAGCCACATCAGGATCTACTGTACATTCTGCAGAAGAGGATGCAAATGACGGAATACCAATATCAGAAAGACCCCTAAACGAATTTTCAATTCAAATTATTTTTATACAGACAACAGGAGGGCCTCCCATGAGAGTCGAAACAATATTTAAAAGCAAACAAAGACGTACATTTAGACGTCCAGAATTTAATGAATCCATTATAACAGTTATATTCAAAAATTTCATCCCTCCAAACAAGTTACTGGCTATCAAAACAACTGACGAAATCTTTCGAATTGTCCAATCGACATATTCAAAATATTTTGCACATAATAAAATATTCAAGTTGATTCGATGCATGGAACAGTTAGACGATATCACGAACGATGACGATCAAGAGAAAATTATACGCGACTACCACATTTCAAACAACCATAGAGGTATTCAAGAAACACTTTATCATTTAAAGAGAAACTATTATTTCCCATTTATGAAATCCAAAATAACACAGACAATAAATAATTGCGACACTTGTCACATACTTAAATACGACAGAAGACCACACAAAACTAAATTCGAAAACCCAGAAATTCCCTCAAAGCCTCTAGATATTATCCACATAGATATATACACCATAAATAAACGAAATATTTTGACAATAATTGACAAATTTTCAAAGTACGCAACAGCATATACCATACCCTCAAGACACAGTATAAACGTTTTGAGAAGTATTAGACATTATTTGAGCATACACGGTTTACCAAACAAAATTGTATGTGATCAGGGCGCTGAATTTACAGCAAATATTTTTCAAGATTTTTGTAAACAATACTCTATCGAACTGCATATTACCTCTTTCCAACAAAGTTCAAGTAATGCCCCAGTGGAGAGATTGCACTCCACAATGACAGAAATATATAGAATAGTACAGCAAAAATATAAAAAGGCAAACGTAGACGCCAACCATGACGACATCCTCTCAGAAATTCTAACAACATATAACAATTCCATACATTCCGCCACCAAATTAACCCCTTTCGAACTATTCTATGGCCGTACTTACAAATTCAATAGAAACATAGAATACACCTCACAACACGACTATTTAGAAAAGCTTAAATCATTCCAGACAGAATTGTATGGTTTAATAAAAGACAAATTAAAGAAAGATACTGCAAAGAGGATTACTAAACTAAACGCAAATAGGGAAGATGCAGAAAATTTAGAAGAAAACATGGAAATTTACAGAAAAGAGTGTAGGCGAAGTAAGCTCACTCCACGATTTAGTAAACATAAAATCAAAACCAATAAAAAATTGACTGTGATTACCACAGACAATAAGAAAATCCATAAATCTAAAATAAAACGGAAAAGGAAATCTTAACAAATTGTATTTGCCATTTTCAGACACATATATTTTATTTTCGGACTATCCTTCTCAGCATGTGCAGAAACGGAAATTATAGATTACACATCCACTTATCTTATTCAAATTTACGGAAAGCCAGCCAAAATTAAAGAAGGTACCCACAGAATAATCCATTTCATAGACATGACACAATATGACGCGTTCTTGTCTCACATTCAACAGACTATAAAAATCTTACCCAATAATAATACTATGGTACCCTTGTTAAAACACGAATTGGAACTCACCACTGATCTAATTGAATCAATAAAACCTATTGTTCCAAACACAAGAAAAACTAGATCAATAGATGTGTTGGGTAAACTTTGGAAATATGTAGCCGGTACTCCCGACCGAGAAGACTTTGAAATTGTGACACAAAATCTGAACTCACTCAACAACAATAACAATCAACAAACAGTTATCAATAGCAAACTGAACACTCAAATCAATAAATTAATAGAAATCACTAACACCATAACTAATCACATTAAAAATAATGATGATATTCGTATAGAAGTTATGTTAAACTTACAAACTAAAATCAGATTAATTAAAGAAGAAAATGTTAATATAAAATATGCCCTACAATATGCCAAATTAAATGTATTAAACTCGATGTTACTAAATAAACAAGAACTTAGGGTAGCTCTCGACAGAATAAAATCCGATAATATACCATATCACTCAATAGAAGAAGTTTTAGAACTATCAGAAATATCCGTATTATATAACGATTTAAACTTATTGTACATAATAAAAATTCCAATAACAACAAACACAATTTATGAAAGTATATTAATTAAACCAGTAAAAAGAGATAACAAAATTGTAAACATTGAATTTAATGAAATAATTAAGCACAAAGACTAATACTATGGCATTAAAAACAAGACTAAAATCGGATATTCTATAAATATATATGAGAAAAACCTGTTACTAGATATAAGTAATTCATCATGTATTCCAAAAATTCTAAATAGTCTAGACTCCTCTTGCGACATAACTACAGCTTATCACATACCTGAAATTGAATTAATTACTCCTGGACTCATCCTCCTTAACGGATTCTCCGACAAAATAATTATAAATCGAGAACAGAAAAACTTGAACGGCACTTTTCTAATAAAATTTAACAATGAAACTATCTACATAAGAGACCAGAAATTTTCAAACTTCGAAACAACATATCTACAAACAAAACCTGCAATATATCAACCAACTCCATGCGAGAAACAAAATATAAAAATTGTATCACTGAAAGCATTAGAAGAATTGCATTTAAATAATACTAAGCAAATTAAAACTTTAAAAATAACAACTAACATTATAGGTGTATCAACAATTACATTTATTCTCGTTGCAATTGTCCTGCTAAGCTTTTTCTGGTTTTCGCACAAAAGAAAAGTCACCATAAAAATTCAAGAAATTACTAAACAAATACCTGAGTCTAATACCAACCGATCACTTTGGTAAACGCCTCAGTCTAGGAGGGGAGGAGTTACATAAACACCTGTACATACATGTACATTGTTTAACAAAACATTCTTATGTAACCATATAAATAAATATAAACACACACACAAACATACATTCATACATATATACTTCTCACAGTTCATTAAATTAGAACAATAACCTCTTACTTACATTTCACCAAAAAGCTGACCAATACAATAATATAAACATACAAAGATACATTCAACTTTACTTCCTACAGTCAACCAAAATAGAACGACAACCTCATGCCCATATTTCACCACCAATCTAGACTAAAAAGCATAATTTGTAAAATAGCATTTATGATGATATTGCACTATTGTAACTTTGTTTTATACTTGCTTTATAAATAATAATTGTAACAAAATCATTCTGAAAGGTGACATCGTAAAATAAAGTCAAAAATCGGTAAAACCAAAAACCCATCTTTTATTCTTGGAAGAAGGAAACCATAACTGGTTCATAACTCGTTTGTTAAGCAAACTTTGACACACAATCCATGCAATTTATATGATGATATCGAGTTCCGTTTCGAAGATAGATGCAGAAGCATCCAAGTCTCACGAAATATAAGGGTCAGCTTTGTCAAATCAATCACATGTCCATATGAGAGCAAATATATCGTGACCTATAGAATCTACAGTCTCGTTTCTTACGTCGTTTGTTAAGCAAACTTTGACACACAATCCATGCAATTTATATGATGATGTCGAGTTCCGTTTCGAAGATAGATGCAGAAGCATCCAAGTCTCACGAAATACAAGGGTCAGCTTTGTCAAATCAATCACATGTCCATATGAGAGCAAATATATCGTCACCTATAGAATCTACAGTCTCGTTTCTTACGACGTTTGTTAAGCAAACTTTGACACACAATCCATGCAATTTATATGATGATGTCGAGTTCCGTATCGAAATTAGGTACAGAAGCATCCAAGTCTCACGAAATACAAGGGTCAGCTTTGTCAAATCAATCACATGAGAGCAAAATATCGTCACCTATAGAATCTGCAGTCTCGTTTCTTACGACGTTTGTTAAGCAAACTTTGACACACAATCCATGCAATTTATACTACTTCGTATGCGGAAGAGGAATAATATTCAAATAACAATATTTAATACCCAGCAAAAAGTTTGCATCCACGGAAGCAGTTAAATCACTGGTGCAAGTGTCACGAAGTACTTCTTTTTCTATGAATTCCTCAGTGAATTTTACAAGGGAGCGCGCAGAAAGGAAGCACGCCATTTTGCTTCCGCAGCACGCAGTTAGGAAGCACTATATTTTGCTTCCGCAGCACGCAGCTAGGAAGCACTTCATTTTTAAAATTTTTACCACTTTTACGAGTTTTGCGTTCCCGTACACAAAATTTGTATGAAAATCGTTTACGACTTTTACCACTTTGTAAAGTACGGGAACAGGCCATTAATAAGACATTTTAGTTTTATTCTTATAGGCCGTTTATATATAACAAGGTTAACCCAGTGGGTCTGGGGTTCAAATGTCATTTCCATTGTATATACTTCAAACAAATCCTCATAAAGAAGGTTAACCCTGCAAAAAACTATAATATAAACGCCGTATTACTTTAATTTCATTTGTTGAATGAAAATTGAATTTTTTATCGTTTATACATAAAAGTGCTTGTTGGATGTAATCCAAATGTGAGGAAAAGGATTGCCTTTTTCATTAGTCCACTGGAAGCGCATCCATGCATGTAATGAAATCCTCACTCCAACTTGCACCACTTCCATTTTTTTTTGCTGGGTATGGTGAACACTGAACAATTTTATTTATTAATACCCAAGGTGCTCTTGAAACAATTTTAAATGGAAGGTGCTTACACCTCGGAAGTTTTTGCAGATTCTGAAACTACAATGTTTATTGATTAGAAAAATCAAAAAAACAAAAAAAAAATCGCCGGAGCGCTTTTTAAATAAATCGCGATTTCAGTTGACATTAGAGAATTTTCATGGCTACAACATATTCTTTAGTCCTATTTTGATAGGACTCGCGGTTTCTAAGCAAAATCGTGAAAACCTAAACAGCCCCTAAAAATGTCAACTTTAATCGCGATTTTTTTAGTTTTTTGATTTTTCTCATCTATGAACATTGTAGTTTCAGAATCCGCAAAAACTTCCAATGTGTAAGCACCTTCCATTTAAAATTGTTTCAAGAGCACCGTGTACCTATTTGAATTGACATTTAATTTCTTTCAAGTACTGTTCGTACACGTTTTGTTCGAATCTCAAAAAAAGACCTCTACACTTCAACAGCGGCCTACATTTTAAATTTCAGTCCATGTTTTATTAGAACGGTATGGATATTTTGAAAATTTTATCCACATTTTCCAACCGAATTTTGGAATTTGTGATGTAGAAAAGCGATTGATTCCCCGGTCTGGCAACATCAAATTTTCAAAATACGCCTCAGTAATGTTGGCGACATTTTTAGAGTATTTCAGCCATGTAAAACTTATCTACAAGTGGTGTCGTAAGGCACGCCGTTCGGACTCGGCGATAAACAGTAGGTCCCATATAATTGAGCTAATATGAAACGGGATGCACTACTCATTGATATGAGAGAAGTCTCCCTTGTCCCGCCTGGGATGTTTGTGGAAAATTATTACATTATTTAGAAACCGAATACGTGTTAACATAGAAACAATAGTACATTATTCAGTAAACTTTTTAGAATCCAGAACCTTACCTCATATGTTACAGTTTTAGCTCTACTTGTTCACCCAATGCCAACGGTATTACATGTAGAAACCTTTCATACATTTAAAGTTGGATTTTAATAAACATTCTGATCCAATCTCAGCAGTGGTCGTCACAACAAATTTCATTTATCGATTCACTCAATACCAGTGCTTCAATATTTAGTATTACTTAATACTTCTAGTACTCCCAATACCAAATTTATTGCAATTTTGTACTTTTCACACAATAATTATATAATCCCATCTTCATTGCTACACTAACGTCAAATTTAATACCATTTAATATATTTCGTATTTTTCAATAAGTCAGCCAGCCCTCTGCCTGATTTCAGTATTTGTATGCATCTCAAAAAATCCTTATCTAAACACCAACCCTCATACAACAATTCGAAATTCCACCTTTATCCCTTCAAGCAACACCAAACTGGTCCAAATTCAGTACTTATAATATGTATGAGTTAAAAAAACTACTGCCTTTTATCCAAAACTAAATCCCAACCGCAATTTAGTATTTTTGTATACATAAGTACGTATACGTAATACCGAATTTCACAATTTCAGCTCAACTAATTTACACAATAACAATTTGAACCAAATTCTGTGCCATTTTGTAATTTTCGTACACTTATTGTACGTATATCCACAACCACATCCATATCTCAACCCTACACATCAAGAGGGTCTATAATACCAAATTTCCGAATTCCATCCCTATTCATAATACCATTAATACTTTTCGTATGAAAGTACGAATTTCAATAACTATCTCCAACAGTAATTCCAAATTTCAGGATTCCACCTATCTGTCCACTCAAAACTAAATTGTACCAAATTTTGTACCATTTAGCACTTTCGTAACCACAAATACGAACTTCCAAAACTATCTCAGCCCTACACTCCAACAGTAATCTAAATTTCAGGATTCCAGCTCTCTCCGTTCACTCAAATCCAAATTGAACCAAATATAGTACCATTTAGTAATTTTCGTACCCATAAGTACGAATTTCCAAAACTTCCTTAACCCTACACTCCAACAATAACCTTAACTCGAAATTTCAGGATTTCTGCTCTATTCGTTTACTCAAATTCAAATTGAACCAAATTTAGTACCATTTAGTACATTCCGTACCCATAAGTACGAATTTCCAAAACTACCTCAATCCTACACTCCATAAGTAATTCTAATTATAAATTTCAGAATTCCAGCTCTATCTGTTCACCCAAATCCAAAATGTGTCAAACTTAGCACAGTTTAGTACTTTCCGTACCCATAAGTACGAATTTCCGAAACTACCTCAATCCTACACTCCAAAAGTAATCTTAATTCCAAATTTCAGGATTCAAGTTCTATCGGTCCACCTAAATTTAAATTGTACCAAATTTAATACCATTTAATACTTTCCGTACGCATAAGTAACAATTTCCAAGACTAACTCAATCCTACAGTCCAACAGTAATCTTAATTCCAAATTTCAGGATTCCAGCTCTATTCGTTCACCCAAATCTAAAATATACCAAAGTCAGTACCATTTAGTACTTTCCGTACCAATTTCCAAAACTACCTCAATCTTACACCCCATAAGTAACCGTAATTATAAATTTCAGGATTCCAACTCTGTATGTTCACCCAAATCCAAATTGTATCAAATTTAGTACATTTAGTACTTTCCGTACCCATAAGTATGAATTTCCAAAACTATTTCAATCCTTCACTCCATCAGTAACCTTAATTCCCGAATTCAGATTTACAGCCCTATCCGTGCACCCAAATCCAAATTGAGTACCATTTAGTACTTTTCATACCCCCTAAGTACGAATTACCAAATTTTGCTCAATCCTACACCCCAATAGATATCTTAATTCAAAATTTCAGGATTTCAGCTCTGTCCGTAAACCTAAATTTAAATTGTACTTTCGGTACCCATAGGTACGAATTTCCAACACTAACTCAATCCAACAGTAATCTTAATTCCAAATTTCAGGATTCCAGCTCTATCCGTTCACCCAAATCTAAATTGTACCAAATTTAGTACCATGTAGTACTTTCCGTACCCTTAAGTATGAATTTCCACAACTACATCAGTCCTTCACTCCTTCAGTAATCTTAATTCCAAATTTCAGGTTTCCAGGTCTATCCAAATCCAAATTTTACCAAATTTAGTACCATTTTGTACTTTCCGTACCCATAAGAATGAATTTCCAAAACTACCTCAATCCTACACTCCAAAAGTAAATAAATTTAAAATTTCAAGGTTCCAGCTCTATCCGTTCACCCAAATCCAATTTGTACCAAATTTAGTACCGTTCAGTACTTTTCGTACCCATAAACTACGAATTTCCAAAACTACCTCAGTCCTTCAATCCTTCAGGAATCTTAATTCCAAGTTTCAGTTTTCCAGGTGTATCCAAATCCACATTTTACCAAATTTAGTACCATTAAGTACTTTTCGTACACATAAGTATGAATTTCCAAAACTACCCCCATATTTCACTTCGACTGTAATATAAATTCCAAATTTCAGGTTTTCAGCTCTATCCGATCACCCAAATCCAAATTGTACCAAATTTATTTTTATTTATTTATACCATGGATACCATATTTTGTACGAAATAAGTACGAAATTGCTGGGTTCCATCTATATTCGTTCAACCAAATTTAGTACCATTTAGCACTTTTCGTAAACATAAGTACTAAAACTACCCCTTATACCAATCGTACACTTACACATTATCTTAATTCGAAATTTCAGATTTCCAGCTCTATACTTTCACCCAAATCCAAATTGTACTAAATTTAGTACAATTTAGTACTTTTCGTACACATGAGTACGAATTTCTCAAACCATTTCCTTTTCTAAACACCACTTCCCAACCTTCATTTCCATACCAAATTCCAAGTTTCTAGCTAAACCCGTTCAAAATATACAATTGGTACTAAATTTAGTACTTTCCGTACACTTAGAGGTCGAATTTCCCAAAACCCTTTGGTACATCTTTCTAACTCTCCATCAGTTACCCTCATTCCAAATTTCAGAATTCTAGCTCTTCCCGTTTGCCTAATACAAAGGGTACCATATTTAGTACCTTTTAGTACTTTTCGTACCCTTCTAGGTCGAATTTCCAAAATCCCAGCCTTATCTCACCCCTACACACCGACAGCAACCCACAGTCAAAATTTCAGCTTTCTAGCTTCAGCGGTTTCGTCTGGGCGATGATATACATGTCACTCACTCACTCACTCACTCACTCAGTCATCACTAAGCTCTTTTATATATATAGATTAATGTTAATTATTTTATGTTGTTTTTTTGGTTTATTTATGTCTGTTTTGTTTTTATTGGTATGAGAAACACAACAAACGCGAATGGTAAAATAAAAAGGACACGCAAAAATCTTAAATTTCACGTTAACGTGTGTGGACACTAACGAAACTTGAAAAGAAACTTTACCGAAATTGGTTTCAAGAAACCTTGCTAGTCTGACCATCGACTATGAGACCAGTTCACCACTTTTACCATTTTTTGCCACTGTTACCATTTTTTAAAGTAAAGAAACAGACCACAAATGTTTGTATGTATCATGGTACAATCATTACAATGTAGGTCACAGCAAACATATGATTACAATTTTTTCTTGAGGTCCGCCTATTGTGTCAAAACAGTTTTGACAATGGTTGACAAACGACAAAATATATGTATTGAATTCAAATATTTATTGAATTTATTGCTCTGTTCCAGAACCTGCAAGAAGCTACTATTTTTTACTACGATAACATTTTTTCCTTTATGTTATCGGAAAAAATAGTAAAATTTAGTATAGCCTGTTCCCGTACTTTATAAAGTGGTAAAAGTCGTAAAAGTTGTAAAAGTCGTAAACGATTTTCATATAAATTTTGTGTACGGGAACTCAAAATGTGTAAAAGTGGTAAAAATTGTAAAAACTTTTTAGTTCTGGAACAGAGCTTAGATTCTTGCAGTTCTGGAACAGAGCATATGTAAACAGATTTGGTTGTTTTTGTATAAAACTTGACAATTCACAAACTAAATTCAATACGTGCTTTAATATCCGCTTGGTGGGAAAAATACATTTGTCGTGTGTTTTATATCCGAGCTATGCCAAACGTAAAGAAACCCGGAGGTTGGAAAAATGTTTTGGACGAATCCAGTGTCACAATTTCAGATGTCTTGGAAGAAGAATATGCTGCTTTATTAGGAGCATCTGACGAAAAGGTATGCATGTATGTATTATGTATTAATTTTGAAGTTATAAGCAAACTGGCTTCAGAGTTGTTTTTTAAAAATTTTATGAACCTGCCCAACCTTCTAATAATTGAGCCATGGGGACAGGTACTTTATGGTTTTGGTGTGCGAGGAATAATTGCTCTGTCTGGTTACCCTAAAATTGCTGGAAGTCGTCTGTTAACACAAAAAACCAGCAAAAGAGAGCGATTCGAGAGAGACATTTTGACAGTTCTTTCACTGAGAGCTTGCAAATTCTTGCTGGACAAATTTCTTCTAGCAGCAACTGGCAAAGCAGTTCTTCTTCTTCTTCCTGAAAACAATCAATCAACTGTTTCTAATTTGTGGTTGATGTATGTTTGTGAAAATTAAAAACAATTTTTTTGTGGAAATAACATAGTCTAATTTTATTGTTTTATGGAGAACAAATTTGTGGAAAAATACTTGTGACAATTTCTTTTCTATTTTTGCTTCTTTATTGGCGGACAAATTGTTCTGTTTTTGATTGCTTGCTGGTTTTTGCTGGTAAGTGTCTGTTTACTTCTTACAATTTTCTAGCAAAATAGAATAAAAACCCCTTACTCTCTGAGAAAGTTCCTGCTGGACAATTCTTGCTGGGAAAGTAACCAGACAGACTTAATATTTCTACCTAATTCTGACTTTCTAACTTATCAAAACCAAAATTCCGATAATTCTACCTGTATGGAAGGATGTTGCCTTCACAGTAGGCAATTCATAATTTGGATAAACATAAAAAAGCAAAACGTAATTCTTATTGTGGTGTTGTAGCATTTCTTTTTGTAAGATGATGTTGATACTGAAAACAAACTGTTCTTCGATGCTTTCTTGACATTGCTAAAATTTGAAAATGAACCGCCTATTTTTACAATACAAATGACACGATTTTTAATAATAAAAAACTCCTCCATAAACTACAGCCCTATAGCAACCCTTTTGAAAAATGTAAAGATTTTAGATATTCGATGAGAGCGTTTTGTTTAGGCATTACTAACTTCTTGCATAAGTATTTATGACATTTATAGTCCTAATAAATTGAAGGTAAATATTTGGTTTGTTCCAGAACTGCAAGAATCTACTAATTTTTACTATTTTTTCCGATAACATAAAGGAAAAAATGTTATCGTAGTAAAAAATAGTAGCTTCTTCCAGGTTCTGGAACAGAGCAATTCATTTATATTTACTTGTATTTCATTTTTATATATTCCACAAAAATTAAAGTTAATATTTTTAATACCTTATTAACCAAACAAATGTAAGTGTACCCTACCAACACTTTTTTTGCTAAAGGTACATTATGATGTACTCTACGTGGTTCTTTAATGTACGCGCTGATGTACGCAACCTTTTCGGTTGGGTACGTGGTTGTTACATTACGATGGAGGTTGCGTACCAAAAATGTGTGTATGACGAACTTTTCGAATATCGTTGGGTACACGTACATAAACACTAAAATGGATTTTTAATGTTTGTGTACGTGTACATAAACTTTATAATTTGTTTAGTGTTTGTGTACATGTACGGTACCTCATTATAAGGTACTGTTTGTTTCCGAACACTGATTTTTAATGAACTTTAATTTAATTTCTATAAGCATTATCGTCTTAGTATTGTCTTTGAACGATCAAACGAGGAAATGAGTGTGAAGAAGAATCAGATATTTGACACAAACATTATTTGCGTGTCTAAACTGCAAGGAAATTTTAAAAGAAATTGAGAAGAAAATTTGCCATTCCAGTTTGATCGTTTAAACACGGACAAATGCAATGAGATTTGTACTGGACGGCTCACCGTCCAGAGACTACGCCTACGGGCTTTAAAACAAAATGGCGTTATGTTGGGCTATCGCTTGACATGTGCGTTTTCGAAAATTAACCTATATAATTAGTGATTACGCCTACGGGCTTCAAAATAAAATAAATTTAATACTTACTGCTTGTTGTGGCGATATAGCGGCCAATAAACCCTAAAGGAGTATTCACTCCTATTCAGGTTGACAACGTTTAAATACAAAAAAAAAAAATGTTTTTGTTTTTATTCTTCGAACTTGACCTGCCTGCAAACAAAAGACGTGTCTTTCCAAAGTAAGCGTCCTATCTTTATTTTTGTGTATGCTAGAGTGATTACCACAGGAAGATGGACGTCGCTACGGTCGGAAATCGACTCACAATTTTATCCTGGCCAAGAATATAAAGTCAACAAAAAAGTCTACATACACCCTATAAATCTCGGGTTTTAAGGGCAAGGAAGCATTTTTATGAAAATCCAAGTACATAGTTCTTTCTCATATCCCTAATTAACAATATTACATACAACAAAAATATATTCCATAACGGTAAATTCTATAAAAATTAAAAAATTAATAGGGAAAAAGTGTACATATGTACATCCAATGAAATATTAAGATTACCGTAAAATTTATGGAATAAGCAATACAAATTTTACATTTTATTGCTTTATCGAATGTCTCTGGTTGTCTATGATATATTTTAGACAAATTAGGAATATATTTGTACTTTAATTGACGTTATTTAAGGTCAGACTTCGTGTAAAAATCAACTTTTTGTTAAATTTTTCAGGATTAAGGCGTTCTTTATACTCCAAAGGAAACACCCACAATTAGTTTTTATACCTTATAACGGTGTTCCACTTTTAATAGCGCACTTAAAAGAAATATTCCATATTTCAGCAAGACAAAACATTTGCAACTCACTGCGCTGCTATATAAATAATAGCTGGTTTACATTACGAAATCGAGTCGATTTCAAACTGTCAATTCCTTTGCTCAAACGTCAAATGAAATCGAATTGATTTCATTTGAGTTTTCATTTGACGTATACGCAAAGGAATTGACAGTTTGAAATCGACTCGATTTCGTAATGCAAACCAGCTTTAAGCCTCAAATTATGATATTTTGCATTATTTTTGGGTCAAATCCAGATTTTTATTAGTTAAGGGTCTCTTTAAGATTGAATACACCAATTTATAAAGTTAGGCAAGTTACATAATGAATAGGAACATAATATTTTAATTTAAATTTTATTTGACACTTGTCACGTTTGGATAAGGCCTAGGAAATCGTATAACGGGTGAATATAATCTAGTATAACCCCTCAAAATACCTTATAGTTGAATACGAAGTCCACTCAAAATAAAAGAAATGCATTTTTTCACGTTTTTGTGTGATTTAGTCTGCTGAAGTCCATATAACGAGGGCCTGTTGTAAATAACTGCCCCATACCGGGCCCATTTATGGAGGTTCCTTAAAACGACAGAAATGACAAATGTTGTGTTTGTATCGGAATTAACCTTAGAAAAAACATTACGATAATATAATAACATTTGGACGATATACAGACTGGAATTGTGTCAGTCTATTTCAGTAGAACGATCTAGTTCACTACGCAGTTCCAATCATCCACATCGTATGTACATATTGTCCAACTCTAATACAGACACCATCTCACTATTACCAACTTAATTATTTGTTGCATTTTGCCTGGTGGGGCATTAGTCGCCAGTAAGTTTGAGAATATGACAAGAGGGGCTTCCATATATAGTCCAAGTGTTTTTATATAATCGTAATATTTTTCTATGGTTAATTCCGATACAGAACTAACATTTTTCACTTTTGTCGTTTTAAGGAACCTCCATAAATGGGCCCGATATGGGGCAGTTATTCACATCAGGCCCTCGTTATATGGACTTCAGCAGACTAAATCACACAAAAACGTGAAAAATGCATTTCTTTTATTTTGAGTGGACTTCGTATTCAACTATAAGATATTTTGAGGAATAATACTAGATTATATTCCCCCGTTATTCGATTTCCTAGGCATTTTCCAAACGTGTCAAGAGCCAAATAAAAATTAAATTAAAATATTATGTTCCTATTCATTATGTAACTTTTCTAACTTTATAAATTGGTGTATTCAGTCTTAAAGAGACCCTTAACTAATAAAAATCTGGATGCGACCCAAAATTAATGTAAAAAATCATAATTTGAGCCTTATTTATATAGCAGCGGAGTGAGTTGCAATTGTTTTGTCTTGCTGAAATATGGGATATTTCTTTTAAGTGCGCTATTAAAAGTGAAACACCGTTATAAGGTACAAAAACGAATTGTGGCTGTTTCCTTTGGAGTATGAAGAACAAAAGTCGATTTTAACAAATATTATAGCGCTAAAACTAAATTGTATGTGTCTGTTGCAAATGTTTTGTCCGATACTGTACTTTATAGGGTCCCAAATAATTACTTCAATGCGTTACAAACGGAAGACCATAATTAATATACATATACTCAATACTATGTCCTTGGTCACACTAGATGGTTTCGTTGAAACAATTTCATGAAATCCAGGTTTCCTAGGTCAATTTCCATACTAGAGTAAAATCATGAAGCTGCTGTGGTGAGGAACTCGATTTAAGAATCCCTAAAAGTTTCAATGAAACCACTCTAGTGTGACCTTCGACTATGGTAGAGGGAATATTTTACTAAAAACAAGTTTTTAAATTTAGCATTGTTTTTTGGCATTTTAATATTTGTTTTAGCATTATTTTAATGCTGATTTACCTACAAAACTTTTAGATCTGTAGTGCGATTCTCTAACACATTTGTGATAGCCACATATATTGGCTATTATTCCATTTTTACGTATTTTCTATTTCTGCGGCATAATTTTGATAATTTTGCATTTCTTCAAAGAAAATAAAATGTAAACAAATGTCCGTCCACTATACAGTGTTGGTTAACGTAATTTTTTTTTTTGTCATTAAATTAAAATACGTTCCATGACCCATACGAACAGTAGTACGTTTACACATGCGTATATTAGTATGTTTATATTTAGCCCTATTTACATGTGACTTTGATTAACAAAACTATTTTTTTTTTTAATTGGTATCATGCTAATAGAGGTCGAAGCAAATGTCAAACGTAATGTGATGGTAAATTAATTGTTTTAAAACATAAACAAATTTCCGACAGCTTGATGGAGTTTAAGTTAATGTTGTATCATGTAACTACTTATGGCCTAAAGGCTTTGTTACGATGAAAGAATTAAATTTCTTAATGCTGTGATCTTTACGTAGCCTGTCGAATATATCTTCGTCCAAAAATGGAATGTGTTAAATCTTTAACAACATTTGTGCCATTAACAAAACCAAACATCAAAATTCATTCACAATAACGCATTTCTGTGAATTGCTTATATACTTTTTATGTGTGATTTTATTCACAATAGTGCATTTTGACAACTAGCGTGTGGTACCTGTATTATCACGCCATGGTCTGCACCATTACAATTTGATAGCAGGTTTACATTGGACATTTGGTTTTTGGTTGGTTTGATTTTGATTGGTTGGTTGATGATAGATCTATACTCAATATAGCCCAGCTCATAATATTAATAGTAAAGATAGTATTAGCAACATGTTTACACTCTGTTTAACTTTTGAAAATCATATCCATGTGTGAATATAAAGTCATAATAATATTCTGCGGAGTTGTAAATATTTAGAACAAATATTTCAATTCTAAATTATGAAAAAAAAGGTAATCGAAAGTGAAACTTATTTATTTCTTTTGATTTATTACCTATAAAGTTAAACGACAGTTCGACTTTGGGCTTCGTCAAATCACTTAAAAATTAGACTTATATATCCCTAGTCAAAAATTAGGTTCCACCAGAGTCGCAATTTGATCGATGATGACAGTATATTCTAAATTCAAAATGTCACCCTGTACGTACACCACGTTTGATCAGCCATTTCCTTCAATCAGTGAACAAGACAAGTCGCAGTAAATTTTCTATCACTATCTCTGAGATTAAGTTGAGGTTAATTTTTGAAACTAAGAGCGACATTAACTTTTTAAAATATTATATACTATCACATTGTGAACGTGGTGCACGAAGAAATTATTTAATAAAGACGATAAAATCGTCATAATTTTCATTATAATTAATTACCAAACATCATCCTGGGTAAGCAATGCTCCTACAATATTCCATGTCATATTTCATGTAAGGTAATTATTATTTTTTTTATATTTCTCGTTAAGAATATTGTGGTTTCAATCTTATGAACATTATAGTAGGATTGACCACAATATTCCATAAGGTAAACGTAACATCACCATTGAAATTAAATTTGTGGTCCAAAATACGATGTATAGATGGTGATACCAAAATGCCACATGAGACATCTAGTTATCAATACAATTACCAACCACATTACTTTGAGGGAGCTTTCTTATAAAAAAAATCACACATCTTGAACAAGAACCGAACAAAACCAGAAGGAAAAGTTACCAATCTATCATAAAATTTGATACCACAATATGCCGCCAGGGTACAAAGATGAAATGAGTGAGTACAGAAAAGCACGACAACAATATTTATTGTTATAATTATAACACATAAGTTTCCCCCAAAAACGTATTGAAACACAAAGAAAAAGTCATTTATTAAATATACAAAAAAAACTTAAAATTTTTATCTCCAAACCTGCAAGGGAAAGTATCTATTTTACGTAATCAATCATTCCTAGACACGTGGTCTAGTTTTCTTTCACATAACCTTTCAATTTATACTAAAATTAACTTGCAAAGATATTTGGAAATTCAATTAACTAACTAGAGCATATTTTTAGGCTCAAACGTTTTATTTTTATAAATGGTGTTATATTTACACCAAAAAGATAATCACTGTAATTCATATGTAAAAAAAAAACCTAAATTCTATAGATAATTTGTAAATAAATATAAAAAAATATTGATAGTTTTATAGTTCAATAAGGAAATAGATAAATAACAATAATGAATTGGGTATATAAATAACATAATAACTACAGAAATAACTAAGGTTATAATAATATAAATCGAACTATAAAAATATGAATATGATATTATATTTTTTCTGTTTAAACCTAAATTAGAATGTCACTAAAAAAAAATGTGAAATACATGAAACTATATAAATAATTATACATTATACATAAGAAATTGATTATACAATATAAAATATTATCAAAAAAATATATATAAACATTATACTTGATATAATAGTTAGTATTAAATTTGTAATGGATTGCATATAAAATATTTAAAAATGATTAAATATAGAAATTCATATATAAAGTCCTGAAAATTAAATTTAATGTTTAAAAAATGATTGAGTAAATTCCTAAAATGGTCTGAATAGGCATCATATAGTTGATTTACATTTATGGGGTATTTCTTATTGATAATTTTGGCGCCAGAAATACCAAGGATGGCTGTGAAGTCATAAGGGGCGGGTAGCCAAATGAGGTAAAATCATCTCAACCTCATCAGATGGAAATCTGTCGTGTAGACATTTTGATCAAAAAAGGCAAGAAGGTTTGTATTTAGATGACATATGTTTTCCATCTTTACTATTGTTTTCTTTTTATTCACAAATTTAAAAATCCGTTAGAGAATTTCATTCAGGTACAAAAAAATGTTATATGTACAGTCGATGCAGAAACAGAACCTACCCATTCCGGCGAGCTAAGCCGCAGCCAGACCATCTAGTACCTCATCTGCACGAATGACTATTACATATATGGCGCCCAACTTCCGAGCCACCCAAAAGTTTAGATTTTTTCCATATCCCAAACTCTGCATTGACTATATTTTGTAGGTCGGTATCCCAGCAGGATTTTTAAGATCCATACTATGTCGTACCGATATACAGATATAGAAAAATGTAGATTTACCAATTGAATTAGTGATACTACAATGGGAATGGAATCATATTTCATGGCTATATAGCTAAGTATATATTAGTTACTTTTCTGGCGTAGTTCCCACGAACTTCAAAAGGTACAGACCACCCAATTGTTTTGCTATTTTCAATATTTTAATCTAAGTACTGCCTTCTAAGAAAATTCCAGCTATTCCAATAAAAAAAAACAACAGGATTTTGTTCAAAATAATACATACACTGTTTATCTGTTTATTTAAAAAAAGACAAAAATAAATATATTTAAACAATTTTATTTTCTTGTTATTTATTTTTCTAATATTAATTAGAAAAGCCTAATATGATAGAAAATGTTTGAAAATTGTATACAGATTTCCATAAAACAAAATTAATTGAATAAAATTAATCACTATATGATGACCTAAATTCAGTCCAGAAATATATACAAAATTATTGAAAATATAAATATTAAAAATACAATTATTATTGAATTAACATTTTTATAAAAAAATCAAAGTAAAGAACACAAAACATTATCCAAAAGAAAATCATCAAATACAAAAACATATGTATACAAAATTATAAAAAAACATAAAAATTATACTAATATTACTAAATATTTACCTGAAAAGAAACAGAAATAAAAAGAAATCAAGTATTAATATTCTATGTCAATATTTGCATATACAATTTAAATTTATAAAGATATTTAAAACAAAATTTTCTATCTAATCATACAACTAAATATTCAATTGGATATATAAAACACAATTAAATTTCCATAATATATTGCTAATTCAATGCACAATAATTAATCGGTTAATAATTCTGAATTCAACTCCTTTTTTGTACTCAGATTTATCTTGAACACATTTTCCTGACACTTTCTACAATGCCTAACAAGAATACGAATGCAATACCTACAAGATCATCAAGTAGAATTGCGGGAAAAACCAATCCTTCTGGAAACAGTTTAGATCAACCTACAGCTAGTACATCTCATACTGCAATTTTGAATAACTTTTTCCATCAACCAGGTTCTATTCCTACACATAGCAATACGCTACCCATATCTACTAATAATCAGCCCACATATAGTAGTAGTTTACCTAATCAACCAATAAATACCAACAACAACATGAATATTTCACAATCTTCTGCACAAGATGCAAACTCAACTATTGTTGGTACAGGTATACCACCACTCATGTCAATTAGGACATCGGTACCAACAGGTCCACAAAATTCTTCCTCACCAGCATCTACCACATCAGCACCTAGACCTTCTATTAGCAGCCTTACAGCAAACAATGCTACACTCCCAACTCTGCATGAGAACAACATTCTTGAAATACCAATTAACAGTAATAATGGCCCAAGTCTAAGAGAATTTATCAGTGCATCTGTGAGAATAGCACAGTCAGAAGCAATGCAAAACATGGAAAATAGGCTAGCACTTATGATTCCACAAGCAGTGATAAATTCTTTAGATTCGTTAAATCTTACACAAGATCCCCCAAGAAATAGTTCAGTACCTCAGATACCAATTCCTCAACAACCAAACCATAACTTCCATCAGCAACAACAACGCCAACAACAACAACATCAGCATAACATACCTAACTATGTAGGAGTATCACAGGGTCAAGAAATCAACCAAAATTTAGCCTATAGTTTTAAACCCATGACACCTTTGCAAATGCAAAAATGGGGTTTAAAATTTGACGGTTCTTCAAAGGCGATCAGCGTTGAAGAATTCGTTTTTCGCGCAGAATCCTTACGATTGGATTATAATTGTCCTTTGGACATATTTGTAAAGGGTTTCCATCATTTGCTCTCAGGCAGAGCATATGATTGGCTTTGGCAGTTTCGACAGCAAAATCCACTGTGAGAATGGGGGTATTTAAAATATCATTTTACAAAGAAATTCAGGAATTTCGAAAGCGATTTTGAAATTCAAAGAAAAATAATGGATCGTCGGCAACTTTCGTCAGAATCAGCTGATATTTTCATATCAGAAATTGTAAAATTAAAGAATCAAATGCGCATTCCCATCCCTGAATTTGAGATTGTCAGGATTATCAAAGATAATCTTAAGGAGGGCTTAGTGCAATTAATATATGCCAAAAATAATGAGACAATCGATGACCTTATCGAAGAGTGCCGACGTGCAGAAGTCACTATTTCAAAACGCATGTCCTACCGTCAACAACAACCATATGTTAGAAGGCTACATGAATTGGAATTCAATAATCAGGATGAACAATATCCAGATATTGAAGCAATCCAGAAAACAAACATTCCAAACAAACAAATGATCTGTTGGAATTGTAAACAACTTGGGCATTCATTCATAGAGTGCGATTTAGAACAGCGTAACATATTTTGTTACAAATGTGGGTTCAGTGGTGTGACGTCACCTAAATGCCCAAATTGCGTGGGAAACCCACAGAAGAACATGGGCAGAACTGGGACCTCATGTTCTCAGAAAGAACCAGCCCAGTAAATTCAACCATAACCAATATTGATTCAACCAAACATAACAACCAATTAGAACATGAAACACATATACTTCTTCCAAAACTAATACACAACCTAGCAAACCCAACAAGAAAACTAAAACCGATTATTCCTTACGAGGAAAGGTTAGAGAAATATAATAAAATCAGGGATGTCATTTTCAAAGATTTCGAACCTAAAATCACAAAAAAGGTAGCCAAAGCCAGAAATGGCTATTTAAAAAGAAAATGGGAAAGAAAAGAGATAGCTTCTGCATGCATAGAAGTCGGTAACGACATCCGGCCATATTTGAATGTAAAGTTGAATGGGTTTGATTTCTCTGGCTTGATGGATAGTGGAGCATCAGTCAGCTGTTTAGGTAGAAACTGTATTGAGAATACAGAAAAGATGAATGTGCCTATTTTAAACTTCAAATCATGCATCAAAACCGCCGATGGGAAACAACAACAAATAATCGGTAAAATCAGGACTAGTGTACAGTGTGGAGACAAGGAAAAAGAAATGACCTTTTACCTAGTTCCAACCTTAAACCAGTGCCTCATATTAGGCTACGATTTTTGGAAAGAGTTTGATATTAATATTTCGTTTAAAATCAATGAAACCAAAGATTCTGAGAAACAGGCTTTTGAGATAGAAGAGGATACTAAAATGCACACTTTGTCGTACGAAGACAATGTTAAACTAGAAAACGCCAAGCTAACTTTTCGATGTTACACCAAATACGGCCTTGGGAAAACCCATCTTGAAAGCCATGTCATAGACATAGGAAATGCCACTGCAAAAAAGATGAGGTACTATCCCGTGAGCCCAGCCGTACAGAAGCTCATGTATGATGAACTAGATCGGATGTTAGATCTAGATGTCATCGAAGTAGCCAAAAACGCTGAGTGGAATAACAGAGTTACGTTAGTTATAAAGCCTAACAAGAATCGTCTATGTCTCGATGCGCGGGAATTGAATAAAGTCACGCGCAAAGACGCATACCCACTCCCGAACATAGATGGATTGCTTGCTAGGCTAGGTGACACCCACTTTATATCCGCAATAGATCTAAAGGACGCATTCTGGCAAATTCCTCTGGAGGAATCAAGTCGCCCGTTGACAGCATTCACAGTTCAAGGAAGGCCACATTACCAATTCAAAGTAATGCCCTTCGGACTGTGCAATGCTGCTCAACGGATGTGTCAACTTATGGACAAGGTGATTCCTCCAGAGTTGAAAGACCGAGTTTTTGTGTACCTGGACGATCTATTGGTGGTTTCTCAGAGCCTTGATGTCCACGTCGAGATGTTAAAAATTGTTGGCAACCGTTTAACAGAAGCTGGCTTAACCATTAATATGGAAAAGTCCAAATTCTGTTATAAAGAGTTGAGGTACCTCGGCTATATTGTTGGAGCAGGTAAGCTCAAACCTGACCCAAGTAAAATTGAAGCGATCATTAATATCAAACCTCCAAAAACGCAAAAAGATGTGCGAAAGTTTCTAGGTACAGTCGGATGGTATCGTAGATTCATCCACGACTACTCCACACTAACAGCGGCATTAACCGATTCTCTTAAGAAAACTCCTAAATTTCAAATGACTAAAGAAGCCTTAGAATCGTTCGAAAAGCTTAAACTTTGCCTTGTTTCTAGTCCCGTTCTTTCTAGCCCAGACTTTTCTAAACCATTTAATGTGCAATGTGATGCATCAAATGTCGGCGTTAGGGCTGTTCTTTTTCAGAAAGATAATGATGACATGGAACATCCCATAGAGTATTTTTCAAAGAAATTGAACAGTGCCCAACGAAATTATTCGACTACAGAAAAGGAATGTCTTGCCGTTATACTGGCTATAGAACGTTTCAGGCAATATATCGAGTTGATGGACTTCACAGTCATCACCGATCATTCCAGTCTACAATGGCTGATGAGCCAAAAGGACCTGAATGGACGACTAGCAAGGTGGAGCTTAAAACTCCAAGGTTATAGATTTTCTATTGAGCACCGTAAAGGCGTTAAAAATGTAGTACCTGACATGTTGTCTCGTCTCAATATGGACGAAATAGACATGGATTCTACTACATATATAAATTTTGATTCCGAAGAATTTAAAGGCGAAACATATTTAAATTTAGTAGATACAATTGAACAAAATAAGGATCGGCTACCAGACCTTAAAGTTTCTGATGGCATAGTTTATAAAAGGGTTAAATTTAATAATGATAATGTCGAGAATGAAGAAGAATGCTGGAGAATTTGGCTTCCAGAAAAACTGACAGAAGAAATAATTAAAAAATCACATGAGAAAGACACTTGTCATAGTGGCATGGGAAAGACACTACATAATATACGGCAATACTTTTATTGGCCGTCTATGGCCACCAATATAAAAGAGTACATACAAAACTGCGATGTATGTAAAGAAATTAAACATCCCAAACAAGTATTGAGGCCGCCAATGGGAAATGAGGTTGTAACTCAACGACCCTTCCAAAAGATTAACATTGACTTTTTGGGACCATATCCCAGAACAAAGTCAGGTAAATCCTATATCTTTATTGTTTTAGATCATAAAACAAAATTCGTTTTATTAAAAGCAATGACGAAGGCTACCACAGTTCATGTGAACAAATTTCTAATTGAGGAAGTCTTCTATAAGTTTGGCGTGCCGGAATATATACATTCTGACAATGGAAATCAGTTTACGTCAGAAGCATTTAAGGAAATGTTAAAATTATTTGGCATAAAACATATTAGGTCTGCCATACACGCACCGCAATCTAATGCGAGTGAGCGTGTAAACCAAAACATTCTCAGCAGCATAAGAAGCTACCTAAATGAAGACCAAACTAAATGGGACGAAAAATTACCCAAAATTGAATGTGCATTACGGTCAACTCTTCACACATCAACAGGCACATCGCCATATTTTGCCCTTACTGGCTACAACATGATTACACATGCCGATGCATATAAAATCCTCAAAAAACTCAATGCTTTGGAAGACGGTACAATGGACATTTTACCTGTATCGGATAGAATGCAGATTTTGCACCATAAAATAAACAAGAAGATTCACGAAGCATATGAGAGGAATGTGAAATCATATAACAAGAGAAGTCGTGTAATAACATTCCAACCTGGCCAAGAGGTTTTCAGAAAGAATTTCGTGCAAAGTAACTTTGCAAAAGGCATAAATGCGAAATTGTGCAAACCTTGGCTGAAGTGCAGAATACGAAAAGCACTTGGAAATTGTTACTACGAGATAGAAACACTAAAGGGTAAACTAATTGGCACCATTCATGCCCAACATTTGAAACAATAAGCGACCTCAATTATCTAATCTACAAATCTTCGCATAGTATATACACTTATAGTATTTCTCACCGATATAAATCCACTGGTACATATCATTGTTGAATTTAGTCCACGTTGTTGTTGATTTCCTGCCAAGAAAACTCCATTTTGTCATTCAATCCGTTTTTAGACAACCGTCTGCATTCAGTTTGTTAACATTCCATCTAAAAAAAAATAAAGAAAACTTTAATAACAAACCAAAACGATAATTGACCTGAAAACAAACAAAAAAACATATTAGTGTCACCAAAAATTCAAAATGCAAAAATTACTTATCTTTCTGCCACACAAGACGATTTAAAACAACAACAACGTAATTCACACTCACTGACCATTTTATCCTTCTGCGTTGTATTGACGATGATTTTAACGCCACACAAATTTTTGCCATACACCCACACAAGAGAGTCATAAAAGGGGCACACATTTCATAATACCTAAAATAAAAATACATATTCAGAAAATGTTCTAATGAAGCTAGTCAATTGGAAAAATGCTGACCTGTTGATTCATGTATAAAATTTGAACAATATCCTCACGAAATTTCTTCCCTCATCTTGAATATTGTTCATAATGCTTAACACGGTGACTTGTAACATTGGTAGTGGCACAGATGGCATGCAAATTTCCTTATGTCATTACAGATTTTTCGATTGAAGTATGTCCATAAGCATAACACAATTATATGAAATGCAATAACACCATGAAAATGGTAACCAAAGCACCAAAGACAAATCCCAATGTGATAGTCAGGTAGAATTACAATCTCCCTCACGATGGTATTTCATTATCTTATTTGTTTTTACGACTCCACGCAATGTGTACAAGATCGTATACTTGGGTCTCCATACATTTTAGTTAATGTGTTCATACATCCTTGCCCATTACGCACAGGTAACAAAACCTAGTGTTCTTGTAGAGAATAACCCATGCAATATGTACCTGAAAAGACAACAATTCAATATATTAGGGTCACCAAAATAATTCGAATTGGATTATACTCTCCTGATGGTTTAAACGATGCATATGCAGCCACCTCAAAAAGACAACAAATGCATCTTGTGTGTATGTGTGTGCGCAAAAAAAAACGCATCAATGAAATGTTGTCTTTTTCCAAGAATCCAATGTCTGGTCAGAGCAAACCGTATCCTTTTTGCATGATGCATGTTGATGGCAAATAACTTGCAATCTTTCCTTCCTTTATGTTGGTATCCCATTGTAGCCATGAACACAAAACACCTACATGCAATAAACTCAACGTTAGAAACAATTTGTAGTTGAATATGCGAAATACTTACCAGCAAACAATATTGCCATGAATCCCAATTCATTTACACTTCACGGGTTTCGTGAAATGCAATTGGCTTTGTGATAGCCACATATATTGGCTATTATTCCATTTTTACGTATTTTCTATTTCTGCGGCATAATTTTGATAATTTTGCATTTCTTCAAAGAAAATAAAATGTAAACAAATGTCCGTCCACTATACAGTGTTGGTTAACGTAATTTTTTTTGTTGTCATTAAATTAAAATACGTTCCATGACCCATACGAACAGTAGTACGTTTACACATGCGTATATTAGTATGTTTATATTTAGCCCTATTTACATGTGACTTTGATTAACAAAACTATTTTTTTTTTTAATTGGTATCATGCTAATAGAGGTCGAAGCAAATGTCAAACGTAATGTGATGGTAAATTAATTGTTTTAAAACATAAACAAATTTCCGACAGCTTGATGGAGTTTAAGTTAATGTTGTATCATGTAACTACTTATGGCCTAAAGGCTTTGTTACGACGAAAGAATTAAATTTCTTAATGCTGTGATCTTTACGTAGCCTGTCGAATATATCTTCGTCCAAAAATGGAATGTGTTAAATCTTTAACAACATTTGTGCCATTAACAAAACCAAACATCAAAATTCATTCACAATAACGCATTTCTGTGAATTGCTTATATACTTTTTATGTGTGATTTTATTCACAATAGTGCATTTTGACAACTAGCGTGTGGTACCTGTATTATCACGCCATGGTCTGCACCATTACAATTTGATAGCAGGTTTACATTGGACATTTGGTTTTTGGTTGGTTTGATTTTGATTGGTTGGTTGATGATAGATCTATACTCAATATAGCCCAGCTCATAATATTAATAGTAAAGATAGTATTAGCAACATGTTTACACTCTGTTTAACTTTTGAAAATCATATCCATGTGTGAATATAAAGTCATAATAATATTCTGCGGAGTTGTAAATATTTAGAACAAATATTTCAATTCTAAATTATGAAAAAAAAGGTAATCGAAAGTGAAACTTATTTATTTCTTTTGATTTATTACCTATAAAGTTAAACGACAGTTCGACTTTGGGCTTCGTCAAATCACTTAAAAATTAGACTTATATATCCCTAGTCAAAAATTAGGTTCCACCAGAGTCGCAATTTGATCGATGATGACAGTATATTCTAAATTCAAAATGTCACCCTGTACGTACACCACGTTTGATCAGCCATTTCCTTCAATCAGTGAACAAGACAAGTCGCAGTAAATTTTCTATCACTATCTCTGAGATTAAGTTGAGGTTAATTTTTGAAACTAAGAGCGACATTAACTTTTTAAAATATTATATACTATCACATTGTGAACGTGGTGCACGAAGAAATTATTTAATAAAGACGATAAAATCGTCATAATTTTCATTATAATTAATTACCAAACATCATCCTGGGTAAGCAATGCTCCTACAATATTCCATGTCATATTTCATGTAAGGTAATTATTATTTTTTTTATATTTCTCGTTAAGAATATTGTGGTTTCAATCTTATGAACATTATAGTAGGATTGACCACAATATTCCATAAGGTAAACGTAACATCACCATTGAAATTAAATTTGTGGTCCAAAATACGATGTATATTATATAATCTATCATAAAATTTGATACCACAATATGCCGCCAGGGTACAAAGATGAAATGAGTGAGTACAGAAAAGCACGACAACAATATTTATTGTTATAATTATAACACATAAGTTTCCCCCAAAAACGTATTGAAACACAAAGAAAAAGTCATTTATTAAATATACAAAAAAAACTTAAAATTTTTATCTCCAAACCTGCAAGGGAAAGTATCTATTTTACGTAATCAATCATTCCTAGACACGTGGTCTAGTTTTCTTTCACATAACCTTTCAATTTATACTAAAATTAACTTGCAAAGATATTTGGAAATTCAATTAACTAACTAGAGCATATTTTTAGGCTCAAACGTTTTATTTTTATAAATGGTGTTATATTTACACCAAAAAGATAATCACTGTAATTCATATGTAAAAAAAAACCTAAATTCTATAGATAATTTGTAAATAAATATAAAAAAATATTGATAGTTTTATAGTTCAATAAGGAAATAGATAAATAACAATAATGAATTGGGTATATAAATAACATAATAACTACAGAAATAACTAAGGTTATAATAATATAAATCGAACTATAAAAATATGAATATGATATTATATTTTTTCTGTTTAAACCTAAATTAGAATGTCACTAAAAAAAAATGTGAAATACATGAAACTATATAAATAATTATACATTATACATAAGAAATTGATTATACAATATAAAATATTATCAAAAAAATATATATAAACATTATACTTGATATAATAGTTAGTATTAAATTTGTAATGGATTGCATATAAAATATTTAAAAATGATTAAATATAGAAATTCATATATCCTGAAAAAAGTCCTGAAAATTAAATTTAATGTTTAAAAAATGATTGAGTAAATTCCTAAAATGGTCTGAATAGGCATCATATAGTTGATTTACATTTATGGGGTATTTCTTATTGATAATTTTGGCGCCAGAAATACCAAGGATGGCTGTAAAGTCATAAGGGGCGGGTAGCCAAATGAGGTAAAATCATCTCAACCTCATCAGATGGAAATCTGTCGTGTAGACATTTTGATCAAAAAAGGCAAGAAGGTTTGTATTTAGATGACATATGTTTTCCATCTTTACTATTGTTTTCTTTTTATTCACAAATTTAAAAATCCGTTAGAGAATTTCATTCAGGTACAAAAAAATGTTATATGTAACGTCGATGCAGAAACAGAACCTACCCATTCCGGCGAGCTAAGCCGCAGCCAGACCATCTAGTACCTCATCTGCACGAATGACTATTACACATTTTTTGAGTTACCGACAAAAATCGGTAAAATTAAAAAGAAAAATTATGAATGAAAAGTTTATATAAAAGTTGACAACACTCGTGCTATTCGTAGAACTTTACGACAGCTTTTAATTCGTCGCTAACTTACCGAAAAACAGCGGTAATTACCGAAATTATAAGCATTTTAATTTATCCGACAATTGTCGGTAACTCAAAAAATGAGTTAGAGAATCGCACTACTGGTCACACTGAGTAAAGCTGAAAACAGATACAACGTTTAATTAAAGTTTTGCGTTGGGCGTCGTCGCTCTGTTGTTGTTTTTTTTTTCTCGACGCCCAACGCAAAACTTTAATCAAACGTTGTATCTGTTTTCAGCTTAACTAGGCGTTTACACCAGACAATTTGTCTTCAAATACAACTCTGATTTACTAACACATACATACATTTGTCGTTTGTCTACCAGATGTCCATCATTTTTTCACAGACAGGAAGGAAGACAAATTTTTGCCATTTTTGTAAAAATAAGTGAGATAATAATTGAAATGTGTTGAAAACAAAAGAAAATGAACAAAAACAAAATATGTGAACGGAAAACAAAAAGATGTCGATGATTTTCATTCAAATGTTTACAACTGTTTTTGCAGTTGTCTGGACGCCTACGTCACACAGGCAAGTTTTGGGATTTTGACAATCAATACATGAAGTCAACTGTCCTGTCATTTGTAAACGCAGGGTTAGGGTTAGAGTTGTGCAAATTGAACTATATTGAACTACCTAGTTCACAATCTAGTTCAATGAACACCGGTCGTTTCTTTGAACAAAATGCGTATACTTATTATTTCACGTTAGTTTGTATGATGTTACTCATACGTTTTTGAACTAGGACAGTGAACTAGGTCGTTCAATTGCCCAACTCTAGTTAGGGTAGCTTTTGACATTTTTGTAAAAATAAGTGAGATAATTGGTCTGTTCCTTTACTTCTGAAAATGGTAAAACCGGCAAAAGTAGTAATAGTTGAAAACTGCTCCCATATGAATTGTATTGTGTATGAAGTAAAGAAACGCTTTTCGAGTAAAAAGTTGTAAAACTTGAAGATTCTTGAACGTAAAGGAACAGGGCTAATAATTGAAATGTGTTGAAAACAATAGAACGTGAACAACAACAAAATATGTGAACGGAAAACAAAAATAAAGGGTGTTTTTTTAAGCGCGATAGAACTTGAAATTGTAAAAAATAACACAAAAAATTAAATTGTAATCAAACACTTTTTTTATTCGAAAGATCAATACGTGACATTAACATTTGAAAATGATTTCGGCCATATGGGCACCGCGGCTGTTCTTGACGAAGTGCATTCTGGGCGTCCAATTTTTGGCCACTTTTTCGAGCACTGCTGGCCGTATGTCACGAATAACACTAACAATGCTGGCCTCCAAGGCATCAATTGTTGCTGGTTTATCAGCATAAACCAGTGACTTCACGTAGCCGCACAGGAAATAATCGAGAGGTGTCAAATCGCACGACCTTGGAGGCCAATTGACAGGTCCACTTCTCGAAATCAACTTATCGCCAAATTTTGATTTCAATAAGTCGATGGTTGCGTTCGCCGTATGGCACGTAGCGCCATCCTGTTGAAACCACATCTCCTCCGGATCAATATCATCCATATTTTCAAACAAAAATCATTGATCATGGTGCGGTAATGATCTTCATTGACCGTAATGCGAGCTCCGGCCTCATTTTTGAAGAAATAAGGTCCGATGATTCCACCAGCGTGAAAACCGCACCATACGGTGCATTTTTCTGGATGTAATAGAGTCTGTAGGGTCTCTTGTGGATTGGTCTCACTCCATATGCGGCAATTTTGCTTATTAACAAACCCGTTAAGCCAAAAATGCGCCTCATCGCTGAACACAATTTTGCGATAAAACAACGGGTCGAATCGACGGCTGATTTTCAAAGTAAATTTGGATAATTTCGTAGCGTTGTTCAAGCGTGAGTCTATTCATGATGATTTGTCAGAGTATACTGAAACAAATAAAAAAAGTTTCATCAAAATTTAATTTTTTGTGTTACTTTTTATACCCTCCACCATAGGATGGGGGTATATTAAGTTTGTCACTACGTTTGTAACTACTCGAAATAATCATTGTAGACCCCACAAAGTATATATATTCTTGATCAGCGTGCAATTCTACATCGATATAGCCATGTCCGTCCGTCTGTGGAAATCACTCTAGCGTCCGAACGGATTGACGTAGGTTGATGAAATTTTAGGAAAATATGTTATATTTACGTAGGACTTTTGGTATTGAAAGCGGGCTATGTAGGTCCACGCTTTCGTATAGCCCCCATACAAAATGACGCGTGACGCGTCGTCGTTTTAAGGAATTTTTAAGATATTTGGCCCATTTTACCACCGAATTGGTTGTAATTTGGTACTTTGTGTCTCCAGAGGCCAAAAAATATTCCTACTAAAGTTGGGTTATATAGGTCCACGTTTTGGTATAGCCCCCATATAAGGCCCCATATGAAGTACGCGTCATTTTAATATATTTTGAATGTATTAGACCCATTTGACCACAGAATTAGTTGTAATTTGGTATTTTGTGTCTCCAGAGGCCAACAAATATTCCTACTAAAGTTGGGTTATATAGGTCCACGTTTTGGTATAGCCCCCACATAAGGCCCCTTATAAAGTACGCGTCATTTTAATATATTTTGAATGTATTAGACCCATTTGACCAAAGAATCGGTTGTAACTTTGTATTTTGTGTTTCCAGAGGCTAAGAAACATTTCTACCATAAAATGTTTATATAGGTCCACGCGTTGATATAGCCCCCATAATACAATATCTCCCGATTTTCGATATTTTGAACGTTTTAGCCTCATTATCACACCGAGATGGCTGAAATTTGGTATTTAGTCTTCTTTAGGCGTATAAAACTTTCCCCCAGAAATTTGTAGATATAGGTCCACGCCATCATATAGCCCCCATAGAACGGTACCTTCCGAATTTCGGTATTTTGAAGGTTGTGGCCACATTAATCCACCGAAATGGCTGTAATTTGTGGTGGAGGGTATAAAAAGTTCGGCCCACCGAACTTAACGCTTTTCTTACTTGTTACAATTTAAAGTTCTATCTAGCTTAAAAAAACACCCTATATATCCATGATATGATTCATTTATAGTTTTACAACTGTTTTTGCAGTTGTCGGGAGGCCTACGCCACACAGGCAAGTTTTGGGTTTTTGATATTTAATACAGGGTAATGATTTTCTCTGTATCGATTAATTTCTAAATTTTCTCTTCTCCTCCAACAGCAGGATATCCAGGACACAGCAGTGATACTTGACCTGATACAATCATTAGGACATAAAATTGAGTAAAAATTTTCTGATACATACATATCGTAGCTGTTCAACAAAAGGGTAGAAACTCAACATTTTGAAATTTAACACTAGTAATCTATCAACAGAAATTTTGAGTTATTACCCTTTTGTTGAAAAGGTGCGATATGTATTTTACATTTTGCACGAGCCTACGATTAGTTAAGTTTGTGTTATGAATAAAAATCACTTTATATTTTAGAATTTATAACTTTTTATTTGCTGTAAATGTTTTTGTTTTATTATTATTTTTTTTTTTTAATTTTTGTCTTTTCCGTCTTTCGGTCGCTATAATTGTCAATAATGTTTAATTCGGTGTTTTATTTTGCAATTATCTTCTGCTTTTGCCGTTTTAAATGGGGATTTATTTTGAAATGCAACTTTGTTTCTCTTTTTTTGTCGTAATTAACTATATAATTTAATGCCAATTATATTTTTATATTCTGTAGAAAAATGTGTTGTTTTAGAATAATTTAATATTAGTTAGACAGACCCTAATGTTTTGAAATTAAGTAAAAAGGGATAGTTTTTGTTTGTTTTCGCCTCTAGATGGAAGAAATTAGGGAGGAGTTCATCTAGCTCAATCACTGTTTAGAATTACTGAGAAAATAACATTTACATACAGTGGTGGCCAATACATTTGCAACAAAATTGCACATTTTAGAAAATTGTATTTAAAATATTTATTTGAAAGTAAAATTAAGTATTTTTGCAATTATTTATAAATCATTGCCTCAAAAATAAATAAAATACATAATTTAATGGTGAAAATATATGCAACTAAACCAAATCCCATGTAAAATATCATCTTTTATATAACTTAAACCATTTGTTTTTGTTGTGGGAAGTTAAAAAGTGAACAAAAATTTTGAAACTGATATTAGTCATTCGTACTTTATCTGCGGAGTGGAGGCTCATACGTAAGAAGCATGGGCATGGGCGCAAGAGTCAGAAACTTTAGAAATAATGGAAATTTCTTCACATTTCAGTTGTCAATTTAATAAAATTCAAAGTCAAGAGTGCAGATATATCGTCTATTAATAAAATTCAGAAGTCTTGGTCTCGAAAAACATACGATTGTAGGTTTCGGGTCCCTATCTGTTGCAAATGTATTGGCCACCACTGAACATGTTAAAGGTTCCACAACAGTTCAAAAATATATAATTTTAATATTTTATATAAGTTTGGAATGTCGCAGTACATATCTGAATATATGAGAAATTCCCACAGAGCATAGCTAATATTATATAATATTGTTTCTTTCTTTAAAAACAAACTGTAACCAATAGAATTGTTTATTTACTTTTGTTTTTCTTCGAATGTTAACAAATAAGTTTGAAAGCTTTCTTAGTTAAATTTGTTTTTTTTTTACATATGTATATGTATTTATTTCTTCTAGTTAACGCGTTTTATGCATATTGAATAACTATATATTGTATGCTTCTAAGTATGTATATATATTTTATTTAAGGCTTTGTTCCAGCAATGTGTATAGCAATTTTTATAATTCTTTTTAACATTTTTTGTTACCAAAGGCTCTATACAGAATGTAGAACTGGTAAAGATGGAGAGAGAGAGGGAACTAGAGTTAAATGAATCGTTGTCTTTTTTTTTTTTTTGAAAATATAAAATATTTGATTTTGTTTCCTTGATATTGGGGATATATGTAGTATACATGTTTCGGCGATGGTAAATATCCAGTACTTCATTTATTTATTCTTGAATAAATGAAAAAAAAAGATTTGTAGTTTAGTTTTAGATCTTAGAAGATTAAGGCCTAGAGTCTTTGGCTTTCCTAGGCCATGAACATGAAGGGATGCTGAAAAAGCTGACATGTTTTATCATTCAGCACAATTCAAATGAAAAATAAAATAAAAACTACTTCAATTTCTGACTTGTGGTACATGGAATTTTCTTAAAGAAATATCTACATCACTGTGGGAAACAAAAACAAACACATGCACATCAAAATCTGGCCAAGTGTTGAACTATCTTTTACCGTTTAGTTCTTCACTGTTATCGTTATCGACATATTTCGATTTTTCCGTTTTAGCACAGATTGCTAATGAGAAGTAATAAATGTATGTACATACATATGCATGTACCATAGTTTGCTTTTGAAAATAAAATTTGCAACACGAATTCTGATAAAAAAATAATAGGATAGATAAAAGACTATCAGTGGATATGAAAAGTTACCTGTTATATGCATCAATTGCTAACAATTAATACTATAAAATTTCTGATATTGTTAACTGAGAGTATATGGCATCAATCTTTGTTTTGTTGTTATGTTATTATTTATACTCAGTTTTTGTTTTTGGGGTTTCCTTTAAATAATTAGTAATATTATTTGTGAAAATAAATATAAGCAATTCAAAAACAATGTCTGTTATTTGTACATATTGTTTATGTAAAAATAAATACTTGGTAATTGTGGTAATTAATCATTGTAAACAAGTTGAAACCTTTATGTATTTATAAAATAAAAACCACATATGAAGATAATGACTATGTTTCCATATTGGGCGGATCAGTGGAGAAGAAATAATAAAACATTAAATTCATGCTTGTCCTTTCAATCACATTCAAAACTATGACGGAAATCTGGTTCTTCAAGCATTAAATCAATACAAATCATGAATGAAACAAATTAATAGCTGAACAAATAAAAACAACAAAACACAAATACGGCCAATAAAGTATTTTTTGTTAGATTTTATTAATAACTTCATTTGTTTTAATGATATTTAATAGTGTTAGTACTGCAAAATAATCATATAAGAAATTAATTGAAAAAAAAACAACCAACTAAAGATTCAAAACTGGAATGCTAATTTTATATCCTGGTGGATTGAAAAATAAGTTTCAATATAGGTATGTTTATGAGTGTGAAATTTATAAATGTTTATAAGTACTCAACTAAAACATAAGGTTATGATTTTAAATTTTAATTTTCTTTTATTTCAAATTTGAAGCTTGAAATTTCTTTTTAGTTTGTTTTTTTTTACTCTTTTCGGTTATATCTAAAAAGCCAATGGATATTATATGTATAATAAGAATAATTACGTCGTTATACATACAAACATATAAAATGTATGTAGGTATGGTTGGCTTTGTGTTTTTATATAAATTTCTACGAAAAATAGTGTTTTCATTCACCTGTTATTTTATTATAATTTTTTTAACTTTCTTTGATTTTTAACAAAATCTTCTTTTTTTTTGAACGAAAACGAAATCAAAATGGATTCTATGAACTTGTTCCCATTTCATCATAAATACAATACATGCTCATGTTAAATTTATTATTATGTATGTATATATAATTATGTATGTATGTATATATTCTTGTTTTATCGATTGTTGTTTTTGTTATAAAATACATTTCCTTAATTTAAAAAAGATGTGAATTGTTTATTTTCCAGTTTCATCATGGTTTATGTTGTCATGTTTACCACCATCAACCACCACCAACTCCTCATCTTATCTGACCTCTTCAACCTCGGCCTCGCCCTCAGATGCACTGCGTATCGAGTTGTATTGGGAGTTGCGGCTACGAAGCATGCGCAGAAAACTTCCAAAGGCGAAAATAGTTCTTCGATGACGATGGAAAATACCCTGGTATAGGGCCTCACGCAATGTTTTACGATCCTCTACATCAACGGACGAAGACAATGAGGTTTGGTGAGTTAAACGACCTAAAGACAGAGAAAACAGACAATATTATAAAACACAACACCAAGGTCCGATTAGTCAAAACTTATCGCAAAGCAGCAACGTAATGAGGCCGTGTCTGAGCGCCGATACATTGTGACTAATTAGACCTTCACCATCAATGCGAAATGAAATCTCAGTATTTCGCACATGTACAACGGCCGTAACTTCATTCTATCTTATGCTAAAGAATCCTTCTTAGAATTAGAGAAGCTTGTCCATGGGGATTGTATAAAATGAAAGTACACAAGAAGTTCTTCTTTTTGTTCTGTAGGATTGGTTAGAAGTACTTCCTCAAGATCACAATGAATTTTGAAACGGGCGAATTATTTTGTTTAAATCAATGCCGTTCTATGGTATTGTTGAAGTTACAAAGTTTTTCGGCAATTCACACACACACACGACCCGAAGGCAACGAAAGAGCACACAAAAGAGAGCAAATATTTTGATTTGTTTTTGTTTTGCAGCATGCGTAACACACTGTCAAAAGATGTCAATATTCCGAATTTTGTGTGCCCTCTTATTGGCCGGCAGTGGTTTAAATCGCAAAATTGGGGATATAATTTTGATCCATGTCAAAAAGGCAAGTAAAACAGTGTTATTTAACGATATTTTTGTGCAGACATTTTCTTTATGTTTTTAAAGTTCCTGTGTTTTTGTTTTCACTTTTATAAAGTTTCGTTTAAGACAGAAATCTCCACGTACTCTAACTAAAACTTTAGCATCCGTCAAATTAAACATTTTTTTAATTATTTAATTAATCGTGCTATATGACCCAACGAGATTATATTGAACAAAAAAATATATATCTGGTGAAGTCCTAGACATCAACCACTATGCGACGATTTTTTCGTTAACTGGTTAGGTTAACATCATTAGGCATATTAGATTTTGATGTTGCTAGACGATTTTCGTCATTTGGAGTCCCTATTTATATGTACAAGATTGCATTTGTGAATTTTAAATTGAAGCTTATTTGTCCAAAGACGAGTCATTTGTCCCCCTTCTTTACTTCAAATCAATTTTCTCAATATTACATCATATTACAATCGACGGTTTTTTCCGTCGTATTGTAGTATGTCATCCATAACACCATTTCCTGTTGTTTGATGACGACCCAGGTTCAATTTTTTTCCATTTTAACAAGTTAGTCCATATTTATATTAGGCAAATTCCCTTGCGGCAATTATCAGTTTGTCGGTGAAAGAGGGTGTTGAGGGGCAAAGGGTTACAATATGCCTCACCTCCCTCTCCTTCAAAATGACAATTGCCGCAAGGAAAATTGTCTAATATAAATATGGACATAGACAAGTATTCAGAGTTTAAAAATTATGTGATTGGAATTCACAAAGCACAAAACATGCCACAAAAGTCGTTGTCCTTTTAAAGGCTCAGTGACAAAGTCGACTACCGTAGCTATTGAATTATTTTACAAAATCCAGAGGATTTAAATTGCCAATTCCGTTGTATATAAGTCAACAAATTCCTCATAAGGGAAGTTAACTCTGCAAATCGCTCTATTGTAAACATGCTTTATGGAATTTAAAAGCAATCCAATTCTGAAAACGTGGAGATAATACCCATGAAAACATTGAATTCCCTTGAATTCCGCATATACAGTAGGTGTTTCTCGGAGTAACAATATGATTAAAACCGAAAGCAAATGAAACTACCCGGTCTTGTCTTCAGTGAAAGCATATTTGTTGCTAATTTCGAAAAAAAGGGATTACATTATATGAGAATCTTCATTGTGCCAATAATACGCCCTTTTGTGTTTTTCCGGTCAGATCTAAGGTACTTTCATTTTCAACAAATCACCAACAAAAACAGTTCCTCTTATCTAACTTCTGAGATATCTTTCCATTGTCTATTGGTTTGGTCTGGTGGTGACCAAATGGTCGAGGATACTTACCTCCGATGGGGGATTTTGGCGATTTGAGTGACTCCAAATCGGTTTCTTTGCCCTTTAAATCCAATTTCAATGATTTTTTCGTTGCTTCCTGATTGTTGGCAGCAGCGGCAGCACCATCCTTATCCTTGTGCGATTTCTTCGATACTTTAGCCTCAACTTGACGTTGGCTAACGGCACTTTTGGATGAGGACGATGTTTCTGGTTCTGTGGACATTTTCTTGTTTACCGTTAAGGTGGTTGTCGATTTGGTTGATAGGGAAGTGGTCGATGTAACCGATGTTGTGGCCGAATTAACCGATGAATTCGAAGTGGGCGATAATATGGATGTTGACGTTGTAGTATTCGAAGATTTCGAACGATGTTCAATAGCCACCATGGTTTAGTGAAACCAATAAATTTGTCTGCTGGCTCAAAAATTAAACGTACAAACGTCTAGAACAACTTCTGTTTGTGGTTTTGGGATAAGGAAATATGGATGTCTTTTGTATTGTATTACGGTGGTCTAGCTTCACTTTGATAACTTGACGATTCAAGTGGTACACCAAGTGTGTACGAAAGGGGTAATTCAATGTTATTTTCCTGGCGACTTAAGAGAAACGAATTCAGACAACGTCTGCTGCTATTTAAACGTGATGTATCGCCTTGTTCCTGTGATGATGCAGTTGCTAATTCTGTCGGATATTTGTCGGTGTAGTCACTCAATGTGATGCGGGGCAAATTCAAAGGATACTCGTCAATCTCTAATTCTTGTAGATTGCCAATGAGGGCATCAATTAAGTATTCCTTGGCGGGATAGTTGAGATGAGCACTTGTTTGCTGATTGTATTGATTGTAGTTTGGCTTTTGTTGTTGTAACTGCAAATTCATGCTATACCCAGAGTGGTCGTATTTGATTCGGCTTCTTGTTTGTCTGTCCTCCTCCGTTGGCGGCTCAGAATTCTTTGTTGATTGATGATTTCCTTTGCCGTTTCCAGTTCCGCTTGTCTGTGGTAATACTGCAGCACTGTCGACTGGCTTGATTCGAACACGTATAGGCCAATGCGTACTAGTGGTGTCGGCGTCTAGCGGATATGCCTTTTCCTTTTCGTTGAAACGGTAAATGCGAAAAGAACGTTTCTTGGCGATGATTTTTAAAATTGGATTACAAATGCAACGGCGCTTTTGTTTATAGTCGTCCTCGTTGGCGACAACAACATCGATGCCTGAGCTCTGTTGCAGCTCAGTGACAGATGCACCTGTAGTCGAGTCGTTTGTGCAATCGTCGTATATGGAATTACGCAATTGTCTCTGTGGCAAGTGATTATGTCGCAGTCGATTGCGTTCACCTACGTTTTTCAAGTATTCAATGCTATTGAGGAAACCTTGTTGGTAATAATCGGTTGCTTGTTGTAAAAAATGTGATAGGCTGGTATTAGTTTTTGCCAATACACCGCTTGTGGCTGTTTGCTATGGCTGTTGGTAAACTAAATTGCGTCTCTGGCGAAGGGTTCGTGTTACACAGCAATCGTTGGTAAATGGAATTTCTTTGTACCCAACGAGCAATTGCGATGATTGTTGATGTTGTTGTTGTTGTTGGTGCTTATTTGTTAGCAGTCCATCAACACTTTCAAGTTTTCCCAAACTACGACGTCGTCGCTGTTGTTGTATGTTGTCGTCGTTGCTGCTTGTTGACTTCTGGAAATTGCACTTTCCCAACGATGAATAAACATTTGCCGTTTTCTTCTTCTTGGTACTATACCTTGGTTCAAACCTCTGAAATTGTTTCAGCTGGCGTCTAACCAAATTCCTCAAAGCTTCAAGATTGTTGACGTCTTCTCTTGTAGCCTTTTGAATGCGCTTGAGGGTGTCGTTGTAAACTAAATCGTCACGTTTGTCATCACACAATCGTCGTTGTCCACGTGTTGTATACTCTTTCTCAAATCTGTAATGAGATCAAGGTGTGGAAGAAAAATAAAATTGAATTGAATTACAACAAAATGGTAAATAAATGTTTGAACAATGGAATGATTCTATTTTCTGATGAGATTTATTTATGTTTTTTTTTTTTTAAATCTGCGACAAATTAATCTATTTATGCAAAGTTGGTCAGAACAAATGTCATATTCTTAGGAATAGATTTGAGGTTTCTTGCCTTATTTGTAGAATCAATAATGGATAAAATATCGATGAATAAATTAAATATCAATTTAAGCAGGCCCATGGCCAGGCCTTGATAGCTCTTTATCGGCCACAGTAATACACTGAAAGAAAAATGTTTCATTGATTTTGAACTAACATAGAGTTTAACTGAATAAATGAAAAGTTTCATTAAATAACAATAATGAGTTTCGTCATTATTCCATAGAAATTTCCTCAATTATGCAATGTACTTCTTTATTAATTCAATAAAGTAGTTAGAAGTTACAATTCTATTATTTCTATGAAACTTCCACATTAATACTATGAAACAATAATGAAAGTTATTTTATAAAACTCAGTGAAACTTCTTCATTAATATGTACAATTAAGTCTTAAGTTAGTTCAAAATCAGTGAAAAATGTCATTGATACAGCGTAATTTTCTTTCAGTGTACTGTATTTTGCGTGTAATACAAGAGCTCTCCCATGTCAATTAAAACCCGTTGTTAGTTTAGCTGTCCTCTGCAATTATTTGCCAGTATTCTTGTTTTATATTCTGTGTTGTTATTTTTCGCTGTCGCCATTATTATTTTTACACAAATTTTTGCAAGTAATTTATTTACATATATTTATTTACATATAGTTTAATCCCTTGAGGCAAAAATACACACCGACTGACGCACAAACACACACCCAGAAATGTATTATACTCGAGCTATGCAAGAATGTTAAGCGTTTGTAGATGCTATCAAGAAACAGCAACATGCACACATTCATAGGACATGTTTACCAATACACGTATGTATACTTAGTATTATATACACACATACATGCATTTAGATTTTAATATGGACGCCTCTGCATCATATTACTTAGGAATGTAAAGGTAAAATTTCGAACATCAACGAAAAGCAATGGACCTGTAGAATGGCACGTTCGTTAGTTCTTCCGTTCATATGGTTTGCATGTACATACATACATACATATGTATGTAGTTGTTAGGATTAATGCCTTTCAGAGTGGCATTAATGGCTTGCGTTGTAAGTAATTAGTTTCATATTTACCATCTGCCCACAACGAACTAGCCTGAGATTAGGCCAAAAGCAACAGCAAAAAGGCCCTGAATGGCTGAAAGCAGTGTTGTGAATATTGCTGGTTGACATCAGACGACGACAACAAAGTGACTTGATTTCAGGCATTGTTTGTTGTTGTTATAATTACAAGAAAGTCGTGTCTCACAGACAAAGATCCTTACTGCAAAAACTCAAAGTTTTAAATTTCCTTTGGCACCAACTAAATTAGAAAATGTGTTGTTTACACAAAACATCAACAAAATCGAAGGCACTTGAATATAATGTTTTGTTTCAAATTTAAAACAAAGGTTAATAAACTTACGGGAAAAAAATTCTGGAGATCATAAAAATAGGAGTGATTTTTTGTGACCAGATGACTTCAGCCACCATCACCGTACAGGCGAAGTCCTATGAAAGTGCAATGTTTATAAATTTGTTGTGGACATTTTCCAACATCCACTCTTTCAAAATCAAGTCGGTTCATTAAAATATACAGCCTACTTCAGAAGTTATGGCTCTAGAAAGTAGTTTTCCAAAAATTAAAGTTTTTCATATTTCCAGTATGAAGATCAATGGTACTACTTAGAAAATATTTACATAGTTGCATTTTTATCCGCTAAGTTCAAAAATTTAAATTAGCGTTGCATTCTTAATATGCAAATGCTTAATGAAAACGTAAGTGTTTATACTATCGTCAATAAAATATGTACATTAGAGTGGTTTTGAAAAATCGATGTCGGAGCATCGTAGCAAATCTTATCTTAACATGTAAAAATATGTACATTAGAGTGGTTTTAAAAATCGATGTCGGATTTTTTTTATGCTGCACCCTTTTAAAATTTTTAGTTTTGTTAAAAATTAAGATCGCCAAAGTTTGAGCTCAATCGGAATATGTAATGACGTGCCACTGGGGCCTCAAAGATTCCATGTGCCTTTTATATAGCCAATATTAAAATCTGACCCGATTTTCAATTTTTTTGTAGCATTACTTGTTTAGCCACTACAATTAACTGGTAAACTGTTTTCATCGATTGGACAATAAATGTTGTCTGTAGAGTGATTTTGTGAAAATTCGTCTTTGGCCCCAAACAAATTTTAAAGAAATCGATCTACAATCGATGAAAACAGTTTACCAGTTCTTTGTAGTGGATAAACAAGTAATATATATATAATTGTTCCACAAACATCCCATACGGGACAAGGGAGACTTCTCTCATATCAATGAGTGCACCCCGATTCATATTAGCTCAATGATATGGGACCTACAGTTTATCGCCGAGTCCGAACGGCGTGTCCTAAGACACCACTTGTAGAGAAGTTTTACATGGCAGAAATACTCAGAAAATGTCGCCAACATTACTGAGGGGTATTTTGCCAACGTTGAAAATTTTGATGTTTGCCTGGCCGGGGAATCGAACCCACGACCTTCAGCGTGCAAGGCGGGTGTGCATACCATTGCACCACGTTGGCACCCCAAGTAATAAACAAGTAATCCTCCAAAAAAAAAAAATGAAAATCGGGTCATATTTTAATATTGGCTATATAAAGGGTCCATGGAAACTTTGAGGCCCCAGTGGCACGTGTTAACATATTCCGATTAAGCTAAAACTTTGGCAATCTTAATTTTTAACAAAACTAAACATTTTAGGAGGTTGCAGCATAAAAAATCCCACATCGATTTTTTAAAACCACTCTAATGTACATATTTTTACATCTTAAGATACGATTTGGTACTGGTTCCTTTAAGATTTGAAATGTTTTTAAACGCTTTATCCCCATCACTTTCCCAAATTCCAGAGAAATGTCTTAAATTGATGAAGAAATATTTACCTTGGTAAATTCTGTATGGCCATTGGTAATTCAGTTAAATATTCCGAAGGTGCTTCACGTATCGCAGACGATGCGGTTTTACTAAAATTATAGGATAAGATGTTACGTTTCCGGCGACGCAAACGCGGGCGCATTTTAAAATCGCGATAATGATTTGCAATTTCATGGCGATAGCGATTGTCGTGAAAATGCGAGGCATTATAAACTTTACGCGTTGGCAAATGTAATGAATTATTTGGTACACGGGGTCGTATGGCTTGGCCTACGACCAAAAATTGATCATACGCCATCATTTGTATTGTATGAAGTACTTAAAAAAAATCTCAAATAATTTTAGAACTTGTGCTCGAATTGTTTCGATAGTCACCTAAACACCAACTAAACAATTCCAACTGTCGCAAGGCTGTGGTTAGCTAAAATATTTTTGTTTTGTTCTGTCAATCGAATTAGAAGTCCTTAACAATAAAACAATTTATGTTTATTACTTACATCTGTACTTGTTATGTTAAACATATCAAACGTTGTGTTTTGTGGCTGTGTGTGGGTACCAAGCCGACATTAAATTGTCTGCTGTTGCTTCTTGTCTAACAACAGTCTGTGAGTGTGTGTGTGTGTTACTCGATTGTTATCACGTCAATAAACCATTTATAAAATATTGTGTGAGAGAGAGATGGAGGCAGTGAGGGGGGTATAACATTATTGTTCCCAATTCTATTTTGGCTGACGATACGAACTTCCTGTGCTTTCACATTTCCAATTTCTAATTTGCGGCAAAACAAGGATTGCTTTGGCATGTATGAATTGTTTAGGAAAATATGACAAATTCTGTAATTTTTGAATGAATGATTCGTTATTATTTATCAATATTAGACTTTGTCATAGAAAATATACATAAATCGGCTATTGAATGGCAGAAGAGCAACATGTAAATCGTAATTGATAAAATAGAGGTATATCTACTTATCTAATTCATAGCATAGTTTATTGTTCAATTCCATACTATATAAAAATCATTCATTTCGAATTTTGTTCGTTCATATATTGCGAATAACATTACAACAGGCAAATTCCTCTGGGGTACAAAATAATCAAACACACGCACAGTAATTGAGATTTTTTAATGTTTCTCTTATATCTAAAGTATAGATTCGGCATGCACCAAACGATAAGATAACCATAAATTATACAGCTGTGTTCAAAACAATAGGAGTGCCCATAAACACCGAGGGTATGGTTAAATAAACAAGGTTACACTTCTCCATTTTCGCTTATTTTGTATTTGTTTTACATTGTTGATATCCCAACTGTTAATTCATTAACAGAAATGTGCCAATTTGTTTTAAATTGTTTACTGTTTACACAAACAATATACTAAATCGTCATCAAATTTTTTGTTAAAAAAAATGGAAGTGTGGAAGAAAAAGGACATTAAAACATATTTTTATTTGAGTTTAGGACCAAAATTGTCAATATTTTAGTTGTTAGTAGTGAATCTAATAGATTTGAAGGCTGTACGAAAACAAAAAAAGGCCTTTGGATGTGGCCACAAATAGGCTATTGACCTTGCAGCCATTTTTCCTATAATTTGAGCACTTATTGGGAAATTTGATTGATTTTATAAACAAAACCTTTATTGATTAGAGTTGTTTAACACTCTAGCTGTTACCTCGAACAATACATAATGATTGGTACCACATAAAATTGTGTATTTAATTCAATTTAAGGATCGACCAAAAATGCGTATCTATAAGGCATTAATTCCTCAACCAAATAATGTTTTGAGGCCCTCAGTATCTTAACTGCACACAGAACAATTATTTTGTTTATATTTGAAAAATTGGATGATTTGCAGATATGAGCCATTTTTTAAACGCTTTGTTAGAAAGCAAACTTTAAAGAAATACTTTTGAAGTTGTCCTACGAATATATTTATTAGGTTTTGAATCGTATAAAACACATTTTTCCATGAGAACTAATCTAAATCAAGTATTTTTGAACGAAAAACGTGAGTATGTTATGCAGAAAAATATAGTATGGTGTATACCAACCATAGTGTAATCAAAACCGGATTAACACAAAATGGTGTAAAACTAAGTTTCAACCGTTCACGCTTTAAACATTTTTTGAATAGAAGTGAAATTGATTGTATACACAAAGTTAACATCCTGAGTACCTCATAATAGGTCTGTCTGGTTATTTCCCCAGCAAGAATTGTCCAGCAAGAACTTTCTCAGAGAATAAGTAGTTTTTATTCTCTTTTGCAAGAAAATTGTAAAAAGTAAACAGACACCTTCCCAGCAAAAATCAGCTGACTTGCCAAAACAGAACAATTTGTCCGCCAATGAAGGAATCAAAAATGTTGTATTTTATTAAAAATAAAAAAAGAAAATAACCCAAAAAGGATTTTTTTCCACTGTGTAACTTTGTTCTCCAAAAAAACAATACAATTAGGCTTGCTATTTTTACAATAAGATTGTTTTAAATTTTCACAAACACAAATCAACGAAAAACTAAAAACAGATGATTGATTGTTTTCAGGAAGAAGAAGAGTTGCTAGAAGAAATTTGTCCAGCAAGAATTTGCAAACTTTCAGTAATAGAACTGTCAAAATGTCTCTCTCGAATCGCTCTCTTTTGCTGACTTTTTGTGTTAACAGACGACTTCCAGCAACAATTGGTACGAATTGTTACAAATTTTAGGGTAACCCGACAGACCTAATATTATTTGGTCGAGGAATAAATGCATTATAAATGCGGTCTTTTGGCCGATCCTTTCATAAAGGATTAATGGAAACTGGCTGAAGCTTGGCTCATAAATCAAAATACACTAATTTATGGGATACCAAGCATTATGTTTTGTTTGAGGTAATAGCCAGAGTGTTAAGCAACTCTAATCAATAAAGGTTTTGTTTATAAAATCCACTGAATTGCCCAATAGCCTGTTTTTGGATACTACCAAAGGACTTTTTTTCAAACAAACTTCAAATGTATTGGATTTAGCACTATCAATTAAAATATTTACAGTTTTGGTCGTAAATTCAACTAAAAATATTTTGATTGTCCTTTTTATACCCTCAGCATTTATGCTAACGAGGGTATATACACTTTCATACGGGCAAAATGTGCCTCATCGAAATCATGGTTTTAGACCCCAAGTATGTTTTTGGACGAAATGTGTTTCAAACAATTTGGAGTCGATTTAGCAATGTCCGTCTGTCTGTCTGGCTGGCGCGCACGATAACTCACGAGCGGATGAACCAGGGATACGTAAAATCGAATCCGGTTAATCGATTAATTGATTATTAGCCGTAAAAATTCTAAAAGTCGTAGTCGACTATTGACTGTGCGAAAACCGGATAATCGATTTTCGAAAGACGTAGTCAACTATTATTCGTAGTTGAGCATTAGTCATATTCCAGTATTATTCGTTGTCGACTATTAATCGTGGACGACTATTATTCTTAGTTGACTATTGGGTGTGCTAAAATCGCGTAATGGACCGTACTTTTTTATACATATATACGTCACGGTCGTTTATATTCGATTATAATCGGTTTTCGGCGGTTAACGAATAATCGAAAGTCGACTTTTAGTACACTCTCAAATAATCGACTAAACGAAAATCGAGTTTTAAGTTTTTCACGAATACCGTACAATCGAAAAACCGATTATTGCATTTCACTCCGTATCCCTAGGATGAACCGATTTAGGCCTTTGTAATATTTTGTCCAAACTTAGTTTAAGTTCGAAGATGGGTCACTCCTTCCGGTACCTCCCCCACAAAAGTTCGAAAATGTTCGGAAAATGTGTGCGCATGATAACTCTTGAAGGAAGTAACAAATTTGGTCCATACTTTGCATATCGTAAAATTTCTACTAGACTTAGATGAGGTTCCAATATGGACTCAATCGGTCCACTCCTTCGGGTACCTCCCACACAAAATTTCGGAAAAGTTTAGTTTAGGACCTGCTCTCGAATCACTTTGATTTTTGTTGCAGCAACTTGTTTTCACTGCCCACCGTCGTATACAAGTTTCATAAGGGGCACTTCCATACTTCCTGAGAAAATAGCCTAAAAGGTACAAATAACCCCTATGACACCGGGTGTAGAGAAGATAACTCTCGAACGGATCTGCAGATTCGGTCCAAAATGTCGCCTTCGTAATATTTTGTGCAAACTTAGCTTAAGTTCGAAGATAAGGCATATCTGTCCACTCCTTTAGGTACCTCCCCCACAAAAGTTCAAAAATGTTCGGAAAAATTGTGCGCACGATAACTCTTGATGGGAGTGACTGAGTTGGTCCATAGTTTACACATCCTAATAAATCTACCAGGTATATATCAGTTTCGAATATGGACTATATTTGCTCACTCCTTCGGGTCCCTCCCACACAAAATGTTGGATAAATTCACTTTAAGAACTGCTCTCGAATCACTTTGATTTCTGTTGCAGCAACTTGTATTCGTTGCCTCAATTACGATAGTAAAAGTTTTTTAAGGGCAAGTCCATACTTCTTGAGAAAATAGCCCGAAAGTTGTAAAAAAACCCACTATGGCACCATATGTAGTGGCTGGAGAGCTCGAACCGAATACTGCGTTCGTCCACACTTTGGATATTGTAATATTTCTTTGAATATAAGATGAAATTCGAAGATGGTGCTAGTAGGTCTACTCCTTCCTGTACCTCCCCCACAAAAGTTAGAAAATATTCGCTAAAATGGTACGCACGATGTCTCATAGACTTTGCAACCGATTTGGTCCAAACATTAAGTCTCTAAATATTGCTAAAACTTAGTTTACGTTCAAATTCGGGCCCTATCTGCCCAATCCTTGTGGTACCACCCACAAAATGATCAACATTTTTGTGTGGTTAAGGGTCTGTTCGAGTATCCTTTGGACATTTTTACCAAAGGTTATCATAGTGGCCCTGTCATAAAAAAGCCCTATCTATCGATATCCCCGCAAATGTTTGAGCTTTATCCTATTTATACTTTTGTCGGTTCATACGCCCAAAAATTTTGAAAACCCCCCTAAATACATAAGTTTTTTGGGAAAAAAGTACTTCAATCCACACAGGCTGAGGGTAAAACTTTATAACATTACATAAGAATATTTTTGTAGTAGCTCGAAAAGCAGTAGTTTAATTTTTCTTTTATTTTAGAAGAAATTCACCACTTTTAGCTTGACATATGTACATGAGCTTTCAAACCACTAACAAACCAATAAACTCTAAAAAAATTGTTCATTTATCGAATTAATCCCAAAATAAGGAGTTCTGTAGTGGGATTCTCTAACGCATTTTTTGGTTATCGACAAAAATCGTTAAAATTAAATTAATTATTCGGTATATTAGCGACCAATAGAAAGTACTCGCATAGTTCTTCCCATAGCGTTGCGTTTTAATTTGACCGATTTTTGTCGGTAACCAAAAAATGCCTTAGAGAATCTCACTCTCACTCATTAGCGATGCCAATGGCCCACACCTTTTCCTTTCCAATAAAATTAGTTTCCAATTTTCTAATGTGGCTTTATAAAATATATTTGACGTTTTCGTGGTCTATAAACATATCATGCCATGGAGGGTGGCTCATTATTATAATTATTAAGATTATTAATTTGAAAGACTTATTGGATTTTTTGGAAACTTAATTAATTGATACGCCATTCTCTGTAGAATGTCACAAATTAAAGAAATAAATGTTTACCAGTTTTGTTTTCTGCCATAAAGAAAGCAATGACCTATTCGTGCATTTTATAAACGCCAAAAATATAGACAAAGGCTAATTAAAATACCAAGACCTGTATTAAGAAAAAAAAGGAAACAACGTGGAAGGCACAATGAAAACAAGTAAAGTAGTCAGTGTAGTAGTGGGAAGAAAAGAAAAAATGGCATTACTCTTTAAAACAAAGAAACTATTTCATGGGCGCAAACACATGGGTATTTTGTTGTTGTTCAATGCACGCTAAATGCTGGTACTGCAAAGTGTAACCATCAATGCTTAAAAAATTGCAATATTTAACATCCCTACATTAATCCAGCCGCAGAGGGCATTACAAATTAAAATATGTATTATTTTTTAGATCAAATTTTTAAACATACGTTTTTTTAAGACAGTTGCCTTAAACATAGCTTGTTCCATCAGAGAGCAACGCTTATAACAATTTGATGCCAATAAAATATTGGAGCTTTGTATTTAATGTTCCAGAGCATATTGATGTTCCGCTTAATTATTATCTTGATTTTGTACTCAGTGTTTTTTCGATTACAAATAAATGTTTCGAATTACAAATGGAATAATTCGAATTTTATTTTATTTTGAATGAAAACTTCCCGTGAATTTTCTCTCTTCCTTTTTAAGTTCAAACGGCAAATGGACAAAACTCACCCAAAACTCATTAAGAGATTGTTTCCATTGCTACACAATTAAAAGTGAAAATATGTGTGGTTTGTTGTTACAACAACATAAGGTAGCGCGCTGCAACAGATTTATAAAATATACCTACATATAATATTTTAATATACAGTATCGGCCAAAACTAAAGCACCCCCTCAGTACATTTTTTTAAAATGAAAATTTTTTTAAGAAAACAATGTTGTAATTTTTATTTGTATTTTTCGTTTTCTTTATTTATATCCATGTTATTAGAAAACACAATCAGAATGTATTCAGAATGTAATAAACAAAAGTTAAAATTCAAAAATTATTTTAGGTCGTAAATGTAACCGGACAAAACTAAAGCACCCCCTTGTATAGTGATCTGAAATTTAGTACGCTACTGTGCCATTACTGTATTAGTTAACGGTGCACTCTAAAAATAAAGCAGGTAGTAAGCTGAAGTGTTAAGAAGAATAAGAACTTGATAGAATTTCGTGCGAAAATTGTCATTTTTTTTTAAGTTTTCGTAGTGATAAGAGTAATGGCACGCAATAAGTACAAAAGTGAATTAAAAATTAGAATTCTCGAAGATTGGAGAGCTGGTTTATCCAGACATCAATTGAGTACAAAATATTCGATCAACAGATCAATTATTTCGAGGCTAATAAACAAGTTTTTGCAGAGTGGTCGCACATCTCCTACTCATTCTGGAGGAAGGCCACGTAAAACTTCGCGACGGGAAGACTCCTTAATTATATGGACAATTCAAAAAGATCCTACATCATCATCTACTCAAATTAGAAATCGCTTAGATCTACAAATTAGCGAAAGAACGATTCGCCGAAGAGCGGTAGACGCCGGATTATTCAGCCGACGACCAGCAAAAAAGCCTTTTATATCATCAAAAAACAGAAAAGCCAGACTTGAATTCGCCAAGGCCCATCTCAACTGGAATGTCGAAAAATGGAAAACTGTGTTATTTTCTGACGAATCTAAGTTTAATTTAAAGGATTCAGATGGTATGAGGCGTATTCGTAGACCGAATGGGCAACGATTGAATCCTAAATATTGCAAAGGTACGGTAAAACATGGAGGAGGGAACATAATGGTCTGGGGTTGTTTCTCGGGGCAAGGGATTGGACCAATTCATAAAATTGATGGAATAACGGATCGTTTCATGTATCGTGACATATTACAGAACGTGATGTTTCCTTATGCTGAAGAAGAAATGCCTCTCGGATGGACATTCCAGCAAGACAACGACCCAAAACATACGGCAAAAGTGGTTCCAAACCAATTTGTTGGCAGTTCTCAATTGGCCTGCCCAATCCCCTGATCTTAACCCAATAGAGAACTTATGGGAGATCGTTAACTCAAATGTCAACCGAGAAAATTGCAAAACTAAAGAAGATTTATTAATAATTTAATATCCTCTATGCCTAGAAGATGTGCTTGTGTCATCCAGAATAAAGGATACGCAACTAAATATTGATTTCAATCGTTTTTGTTATACTTCAAATTGGGGGGTGCTTTAGTTTTGTCCGGTTACATTTACGACCTAAAATGATTTTTGAATTTTAACTTTTGTTTATTACATTCTGAATACATTCTGATTGTGTTTTCTAATAATATGGATATAAATAAAGAAAACGAAAAATATATATAAAAACTAGCAGACCCCGGTCCGCGTTGCTGGCCCGTCGTAATGAGTTTTAATTCAAAAGTAGGTATTTTCTACCTCACTTCTTCCATTGTCAAACCGAGAAGGATTTTAAATTTATCAACAGATTTTGTCTGTAACCTTTCTTTTCTCTTACGGACTTTGTCGGATTTTTCGCCAATTTGTACCTTCTAGGATTTATTATGTTCTATATGTTTTAGCTTTTCATGGCTGATGGACAGTTGAACCTCACCATTTACGTACATTTGTAAATATATAGTTTTTCTTGATCGGGGGACAGCCACCGTTGTCTCGGAAACTAATTTGCAACCTGATGCACTCATAAGTTTAACAAATACACCGATTATAAAATAATAGGCCCCGAAATTCGTCTATATTTGTAGACCACGGGACATTCCTGAATATTTTCTGAAAATTAGGTTCAGTAGTATTGGAAAAATAATGTTTTGAAAAGAGTGGGCGTGGTCATCAGTTTTCAAGATATAACATATTAAAAAAGTGGGCCTGGTCCGGTCCTAGGGTGCACACAACTTCATTGCCTACCAAAATGTATGCTGAAACCGATATAATCATAAGTTTGGCTTACAGCGTTTAACAGAAAGGCATGGATAGGTACCCCACATAACAACCCCACATTTTGCTGCAAATTTTATGGAAATCCCTTCAGTAGTATTGGAGTTATGACATACTAAAAAAACAGGCTTGGTCGGGCCTATAGGCCCCAAAGAAGTACCTAGATTGTAGATTAATCCGTAAATTTTTATTCCGATACATACATAATTTTTTAAATATAACGTTTTTTTTTAAAAAAATATCGCATAGGGGAGATTCCCCCTCTGGAATTCAATAAAATATGTAACCTGTTTTCGGGGGCATGGTAAACTTTTCATTCCAAAAAACCAAGTTGGGTTATGACAACCTTTTTTTTATTCATAAAGTTAAGGCGTTTTTTTTAATATGCCCTCTTCAAAATTCAAGAAAATATGCCTGTATATTCCCTGACATTTTCACGAATATCGGTTCAGTAGTTTTGTAGATGTAACATATTTTAAAAAGTGGGTATGGTAAAGTCTGGTGTTCCTTAAAAATTAGGTAAGGTCGGACACAACCACATTTGTCTCGCAAATTAACTTCCAAATAGATACATTCGTAATTATTGTAAATATAACATTTTTAAAAAAGTAGGGTATAGGAGAAGTTCCCCGCCTTTTCCGACATTCAACTGAATTTGTAGCCTATTTACATTCCCTGGCAATTTCAGGAAAATAGGTTCAGTAGTTTTTGTAGAAATGATAAAAATAGAAAATTGAAAAAAGTGGGCGTAAAAGTGAGCATAGTCAAATTTTCTTTGCATAAAAACCCAAGTCGAAAATCGGTTCAGCCGTTCTCAACTGACGCCATTACCAACGAACGATATTTGATGTTTATTTATAAAGATTTAAAAGTTTAGACAAATCACGACTTTCTTGAAAATCCCCTGTAGATATAACCTAATTAGAAAGTGAGCGTGGTCGGATCTTAAGTCACAAAAAAAGTACGTAAGGTTGGAGACACAATCGCCATTGACTCGCAAATAAATTCCCAAACAGATACATTCGTATTTGTTGCAAATATTGCATTTTTACAAAAATAGGGCATATGGGAGGTACCCGCCCGATCCGACAGTCAAAAAATATGTAGCCTATTTTTATCGGGGACCAACCTTGTACATTCGCTGAAAGTTTCAGGAAAATCGATTTAGTAGTCTCGTAGATATAACATATTTAAAAAAGTGGGCGTTGTCCAGTCTTAATGCCCCAAGTAAGCACGTAAGGTCGGAGACACAATCGCCATTGATTCGGAAATTAATTTTCAAGGCGATACATTTGTAATTGTTGCAAATATTGCATTTTTACAAAAATAGGGCATAGGGGAGGTACCCCGTCCGATCCGAAATTCAACCAAATATGTAGCCTATTTCAACCGGGGGCCATCACTCTACGTTCCCTGCAAATTTCAGAAAAATCTATTGAGTAGTTCCGTAGATATAACATATTTATAAAAGTGGGCGGAAAAGTGGGCGTGGCCAAGTTTTCTTTGCATAAAAACCTAAACTGGACTATGACTAACATTTCCACAAAAAATTATCCAAATCGCTCTGGCCGTTTTCAACTGATTCAATTACCAACAAACGACAATTGAGTTTTATATATAAAGATTACAACATTGTTTTCTTAAAAAAATTTTCATTTTAAAAAAATGTACTGAGGGGGTGCTTTAGTTTTGGCCGATACTGTATATTGAACTCATAAATTTCGCCGAGTGCACCCCATCAATCATGATATTAAATCAAGAGATAACAAAGCACCCACCACAAATTTACACTAAAACCTTATAATTTATTTAAATGATTTAACTCAATTTGATTGCAATAATTCAATTTAAATATGTAAATATAAACCAACCCCATCACCAATAAGTAACTGAGGTAGCGACTACAAATTGAACGATTCGTATATCTATGAATTGAAGATAGGCGAAAGAACGGTGCGCCACAACTCATCAATTATCAAATCAATGGCAAATGGAAAATCCGGTAAACAACCACAGTGGTGGTAAACAAAAATAGTGTGTATCAGGGATGGAAAATTAAAAATTTCAACAAGTACAAAAATGGTATTTTTTTATTGAAAAGGTATCTTTTTTTAATTATTTGTTAGAAAAAATTGAATTATTTTATTCAGTAAAAAACAACAACAAAGGCTTATATTACTCCTAGGATTTTTCGTATTGAAAATTAAAAATGGTACTACGATACCGCTCGCAGTGAAGTCTTTTAAATTATTAGTCTACTGTAGTGACTGGATTCGGATTCTCAATGGGTGGAAGAGATCCACGAAGAAAACATGATCAATGTAGGTTAATGTTTGGTAAATTCCCAGATTTTTAAATATGTCAATCTTAGAAGCAAAGTGTTAATTTTGCATTTTTATCAGATATTGATCGCGGGGGTACTTCCTTCGGTACTTTTTGTAGTGAAATGGTACTGAAAAAATACTATTGTACTGAATTTTCCATCCCTGGTGTGTATATCAATACAGTGAGAGAGAGAGAGAGAGATTTTGTGTTAAAAAATTAGCAAATTTATGTAAGTATATATAATAATATATTATATAGACATAGTACGATACAGTACAATAAGTCAAAACCGTTATGGAAATACAAAAACACATAATCCATAATTGAAACTCACACTTTTTGGTGTATATGTATATGCGTTGTCATCAAGCGAACGATTAACAGACGGCGAACGATTCTGATCCGAATAATTGAACAGATTACTGAACTAGTTCAGTTAAAACAGCTGAACTATTGAAGTAGATCTTTCAAATGAACTAGATATTACAACTCTAATGGAAAGACAGATAACAGACAGTACTATAACAAAATGCAAAAACAAAAAACAAAAATTTGCGAAAATACCCAATTTTTTTTTTTAAATTTTGCTTCCAAAATATCTTATTTGGTCTAGTGGCCCTCTAGAAATGAATTTCTGATATGTTGGTGTTCCTATTTGCCCGAAAGTTCTAAACAAGCTCTACGGTCAAAAACTGAAATGATTGGTGATCGAGATTAATCTTGACAGATGTATTCGATTTCGTCCGAATTTGGCACATTGTAATATTTATTGAATAAAATAAAATCATGTCCAAAGATGGAACTTCCACTTTGAAAGTTTAACAGCCTGTTTCTGTATGTCGAAAGAAGAATGTGTGCAAATGAAACAAACTTTAGTTTTCGAAATCATTTTACCTTTGCTTTTGCTTCAAAACAAAAAACAAATTTGAAAAACACACAAGAGTTTGGACGTGTTTCATTCGCACACATTCTTCTTTCGATATACAGAAACTGGCTGTAAGTTTCATTTGCGTTTCCGTATGGTTTAATGCTAAGTTTACATATACGAAATCCACTCGATTTCTCAAATCATTTTACCATTTTTAGTAAGAAAAACGCTCTTTTCTTTGGTAACAATTTAGGACGTTAGGATTACATTCGTGATCCCCGCCCGTGTATTATTATACACAATCCTTGTGTTACGTACGTACAGCTTTGATTCTTTACTTTCATAACTGACGGAGTACGAATGATATTTTTTTAATTGCTACAATCTCTAGAGCAATACATCGAATATTTAATACCAAAATAAAAACAATCTCATCAACTCTTAAATTGTTATTCATTTGATTAATGGATAAATGGTTAGATATGGCGCAGATCCATCCACTCATTGGCCGCAACCTAGCCGTTTGATGATTAAGTGTTTCTAAATATAATAAAAAGAACGCAAAAACCACTGTTGTTGATAAACATTATTATTACTTATTATTTTTATTTGTTATTTGTTGTTTTCCCTGTGTGATTGTTGAAATAAAATGAGATAAACAAATAAAACTGCATAAAATGTAATAAAATAAGTGATTCTAACGACATACACGTAGTACGTTGTTGGCCCCCAATGTACAAATACCACACACACCCAAACACCAACCCACCCACCATTATTATTCAATGAATTAATCTACCAGTGGGGAGGGGGCTAAGGGGTTTCTTACTCGGTGTGGCATTAAACAACAACTTGGGGATAAGAATGGGTATTTCATTCATTGATGATAATTTTCACTTTTCGGTGCCAAATAACACCTGTGACTGTGCCGGCTGCGTCCTAACACATCTGCAGCTAGGGAAATAATAAGTTTGGTGCCAAAGTAAACATAAATTTAAACACAAATAAAAGCACAAACAGAAAAATACATTAACAATGGGGAGAATTGAATAAAACTGCCATAGAAGAAGAAAAGTTCAGCAAAAGTCAGGGAATAATCACCAAGAAAAATATCATTAGAGTTCTCTCCTTTCATATTGGCTCAAAAGGAGCAACAACAATTGCATATGTTATTAGGTTACAAAACATACAATGCAGGATTAGAGAAAAAGTTGTTTCCTTTTGTGTTTCTTTGTCATGTTGGGGATTCTAAATAACTCTCACTACCACACTGAAAGATAAGAAAGTTGTTTTGTTTTGTGTTGTGCTTAAATAAAAATTCACATTTGTGGAATTTCGAAACCAAATACTGCACTTGAAAAATTTATGACCCACTTCTACTTACTTTTTATTTATTTATTTATTTTTTTTTTAATCGAATCAACAGACTTGTAAATTATTTTATATTTTACGTCGTTATTTAAATTCAACTGAGTGCACTGAGGAGTGTATGTGGAATATTATTTTGCGATATGCGAATTGATAATAATTTCAAGTGTATAATTCTTTTTGAATTCATACCTATCTATAACAAAGGAGAAATAAAAAATGTCAGAGAGAAAAGCGTTGAAACAATAAAAACAAACTTCCTTATCAATATATGTATGTATTTTGAACGATTCAATTGAATGTTCTTTTGTAAGACAATTAATGAGTTCAACTCTTTATTTAAAATAACTTATTTTCAATGAGAAGACACATTTTTAGCAGGAACTTAAGGAACAAAAGGAGACTTTGCCTCAAGGAGTACAGGCCGATTCTAGTTATAGCTTATCGAATGCGAATTGAACGTAGTATGATGACACTTAATAAAGAAGTTTAAAGTGGCTAGAACAAAAAATGTAACCAATATTAAAATAAACATAATTATATTCGAAATAAATTCCATCGCATTCAGATCAGCTATGAACGTGGCGGCTTTAATATAGTTACTCTCAGTCTGTTTATATCTGTTGTGCGATTCTCTAACTCATTTCTTGAGATTCCAACAAAAATCGTTAAAATTAAAATGCGTAGGACTTCGCTAGATATATTTTTTTCAATATAATCTCCTCAGGTCATATATCTCGATTAATTAAATAAATTTAAATAATCTCACAAATAATGGCCTTCACCCTAAAAAGGAAACAATACGACGGAAAAAAGCTGCCGATTGTGATATGATGCAATATTCAAAAAACTGATTTCTAGTAAAGAAGGGGGACAAATGACCCGTCTTTGGAAATAAAAAGCTTTAATTTAAAATTCACAAATGCAATTTTGCAATCTTGTACATACTCGTATAAATAGGTCCTCCAAATGACGAAATTTGTCTAGCAACAAGAACATCTAATATTCCTGATGATGTTAACATCGCATATTGGTTGATGTGTAGGACTTCGCTAGATATAATTTATTTATTTTTTTAATATAATCTTCTTAGGTCATATAGCTCGATTAATTATTAATTAATTAAATAAAATGCTTGTAATTTCGGTAATTAACGATATTTGTCGGTAAGTTAGCAACCAATAAAAAGTAGTCGTAAAGTTCTACCGATAGAAAGAGTGATGTCAACGTTTATTGATACTTTTCAATTATAATTTTGCATTTTAAATTTGTCAGTTAGTCCCAATTTACATTAGGCCATTTTCCTTGAGGCAATTGTCAGTTTGTAGGTGAGAGAGGTGAGGCATGTGGTAACCCTTTGCCTCTCAACACCCTCTCTCACCAACAAACTGACAATTGCCGCAAGGAAAATTGCCTAATGTAAATATGGACTAACTCAAAAAATGAGTTACAGAATTTCATTGCAGTTACGCTGAACAATCGAAGATTTTTTGCAAGTGAAAAAGGAAAGCCGAAGATGAAAGTTCTGTTGAAAAAATCGGGGGTTTGAGAGTGAGCGAAGATAATGAGTATGATTTGTTCTTGCTCCTCTACCTTATCGAAGCAAACAGGTTTTCTTAACCTTTATCTGCCTTTCTTTACCAAACGATATTGTCTATAAATTAAAAAAAAAATAACAAGTAAAAAAGTAGGCCGACATAGTCCATTGTGGAAGTGAATCTTATTTTGGGATTCATAATTTTTCGGACTTGTCCACGGAAAACATAATACCGCTGTAACCAGGACAACAACGAACAGCATCGGTATACATTTCCAAAGGATCTTCGAACAGACCTTAAACTGCACTTAGACACCTCCATTTTAGAAGTTAAACTAAATTTGGACAAAATATTAGGAGATCCAAAGTTTGGACCAAATTCGTTCGAGAGATATCGTGCATACTATTTAAGTGATATTTTTTAAATATTCGGGGAAGTGCCGGAAGTTTTGGACCGGTATTGTCTATCTTCGAAGTGAAAGTATGACAAAATATGAGGAAGGCCAAATTTTAGCTCGAATGGGTTAGTTTGAGAGTTATCGTGCTCTCCAGCCACCATATATGGTGCCATAGGGGTTTTTTACACTTTTCGGGATGTTTTCTAAAGAAGTGAGGCAGCGAATGCAAGTTGCTTCAAAAAAATCAAAGTGATTCGAGAGCAGGTCTTAAAGTGAACTTATTCGTAATTTTGTGTATGGCTTATGTTCGAACTTAAACTATGTTTGAACAAAATATTAGGAAGGCCAAATTTTGGACCAAATCGGTTGATACGTTGGAGAGTTATCTCGCGGTCCAACCACTACACACGGTGTCAAAGGGGGTATTTTTTGCATCTTTCAGGCTATTTTCTCAGGAAGTATGGACTTGCCCCTAATGAAACATGTACCGCCGTAAGCGGGCAGTGAATACAAGTCGTTACAACAAAAATAAAAGAGATTCGAAAACAGGTTTTTAGGGATTTTTTAGGTTTTCACGATTTTGCTTGGAAACCGCAAGTCCTATCGAAATGGAACTAAAAAAATGTTGTAGCTATGAAAATTCTCTATGATAATTTCATAGGTTTTACCGTTATTGAGATAAGAAGTTCAAATTGGGACAATGCATTGACTGTATCGCTACCTTATAAAACAAGTTCATACATGGTGCGCCTTAACTAACTTTAAGTGAAAATCGCTTACACCTGGGAAGTTTTTTGGGATTTTGAAACAGCAATGTTCATAGGTGAGACAAATCCAAAAACAAGAAAAAATCGCTGGAGAGATTTTTATATAAATCGCGGTCAAAATTCACATTTTTAGGTATATTTTAGGTTTTCGCGATTTTGCTTGGAAACCGCAATTCCTATCGAAACGAGGCTGAAGAAAATGTTGTAGCTATGAAAATTCTCTAGAGGATTGACTGTTATGATTTGTTCATAGGTTTTAACATTTTTGAGATATATAGATGTTAACGATTTGCTTGAAAACGGTAAGTCTTATCGGAATGGGACCTTAGCTGTGAAAATGCTCTACAAAATTGGCTTTCGTAATTTTTTCCTAGGTTGTACCATTTTCGAGATATATAAGTTAAGTTGGGAAATTGCAGTCATGCCATTGTTTTGTAAGGAGGCGATACAGTCAATGCATTGTCCCAATTTGAACTTCTATATCTCAATAACGGTAAAACATAGGAAACTATTATAAAGGTCAATCATGTAGAGAATTTTCATAGCTACAAAATTTTCTTTAGTCCTATTTCGATAGGACCTGCGGTTTTCAACATAATCGTGAAAACCTAAAAAACCACTAAAATGTCAACTTGAATCGCGATTTATTTAAAAAGCGCTCCGGCATTTTTTTTTTTGTTTTTTGATTTTTCTCATCTATGAACATTGTAGTTTTAGAATCCGCAAAAACTTCCCAGGTGTAAGCAGCTTCCATTTAAAGTTGCTTCAAGAGCACCGTGCGATCTGTTGCAATAATTTACTATTTTGGAATTTTTTGACAAATTTATAAATAAAATTAAAACTAGTGCAGTGTGACTACTTCCGTCGAGTGTAAATATTACACAGTAGTCACACTACACTAGTTCCATGTTTTATTATTCATTTATTTACATATACCTGATGATCGCATTAAAAGAATTTCGAATAAATCACAAAATTTGTTGCAAGTCATTTATATTATCATTGTATTGAAATATCAATACCAATGTATGTTTTTCATATAATTCGCTTTTTATTTATTTTTTGTACTTTTTGGAAGAGTTTTCAAAAACCTAGCTTGCTTCATAGTAATATTGACTCTCAGCAAAATGTTGTAGAATATAGCTGTATACGTTTTATCCAGTTGTCAGTCAGTCAGTCACTCACTCACTCATCATTTCAGTTTCCTATATATGTAAATGTATGTATACATACATAAATATATATAATTCATCCACAAACATCCCATAAGGGACAAGGGAGACTTCTCTCATACCAATGAGTGCACCCCGATTCATATTAGCTCAATGATATGGGACCTACAGTTTATCGCCGAGTCCGAACGGCGTGTCTAAGACACCACTTTTGTAGAGAAGTTTTACATGGCTGAAATACTCAGGAAATGTCCCCAACATTACATACATCCATATGTAGTAAACAATAGATTTTTATAATATATTAAGTGAAGAGAAATCACTTTCTTCAAATCAAAGGACAATGAAAAAGACACAGACAAAGAAGCATACTCCTGTAATTTAGATTCTCAAAAGCGCTTGTTCAAAAGTCCATTCCAAGTAACAAAGAAAATAACAAAAAGAACAATGCTTTGTATTGTTTATGTTCTGCTTTCATTTAAATTTCTTAACTGTTCTCCTTGTATTATTTATAACAACTGAATAAAGCTTTTATTATAAGGCTGTAATGTAGTACAGGTGGTGGTGGCGCACAGATTTTGTTGGCAATTATATTTAGTTTTCATTCTTATTTTATGTTTACGTGCGTACGTACGTATGTAAGTAAGTACGTTTGTAGCACCCTCATGTAATGCAGTATTCTTCATAAATGTTTTGTTCCTTCATCCTATAATGGAAGCTTATATCGTATTTTATTGGGTAAAATATGCCAGAGTATATTTTAAGTATTTATGTAAATTCCATGAAATGTGTGTTAGGTGGTAATTTATGTTGTGCTAATCCGGCAAATGTAATTTCATTGGCGTAGCTGTGTACGAGTATATGTCATTCCCCCTTTAGAATGGCAATCGAAAGAAGTTTAAAGTCATTAAAGAGGACATAAAGAACACATTTAACAAAATTATTATGGCATAATTTTGAAAATAAAAACTTAAGAGAGATCAGATCATGGTACAATCATTACAATGTAAGCCCCCTTACTCCCATTATTATAAGTCTTTTTTTGGTGGGATTTTACGAACAGATTTGTAGCGTTCCGGTTAACTTAAAGATAAAAGTGATAATTAAATTTCAAAAAGGACATTCTTGGCATTAACTTCCGATGTGAAACTTATATTTTTAATGCCTCCAAATTGGTTTATTTTGCGTTTTCAAATCCATGCAATAGTAAAAGAAAGCATATATTAAGGGCCCTTATTGTTTCAAACCATTATACACAATTTTTATATGTGTATATTGTTTTGAAAAATATAACAAAATGTCGTATTAAAGTTTAGTTGTAATGAAAATTATTATTACAGCGTTTGTGGGAATGAAGTTCATCAGCACTGCGATGAAACAAGAAAACGGGTCTTCTATCAATTTTTCGCATTTTTAGTTATTGGCCCAAAAACACAAATAAACACTACAACCTGTTGCATATTTATTTATAGTAATTCTGACAGAATAACAAATATACCCAGGTCATAACTTTTTCGAACCTGCCCCACCTTCTAGATTATTGTACCATGATTCAAATAATTTCTAATTTTTTATTTTAAAACATAATTATCTAAAATTTTAATTTACATATGTTTATATATGTATATGCATAGTAAATGGGGTCTTCAGCCCCTTATTAATAATCTATATATATAAAAGAGTAGTGAGGTGAGTGACTGACTGACTGATTGACTGACTGATTCATCAGCGCCCAGACGAAACCGCTGAAGCTAGAAAGTTGAAATTTTGGGTGTAGGTTGCTGTTGGGGTGTAGGGGTGAGATAAGGCTGGGTTTTTGGAAATTCGACCTAGAAGTGTACGAAAAGTACTAAAAGGTACTAAATATGGTACCCTTTGTATTGGGCAAACGGTAAGAGCTAGAATTCTGAAATTTGGAATGAGGGTAACTGATGGAGAGCTAGAAAGATGTACCAAAGGGTTTTTGGGAATTCGAACTATAAGTGTACGAAAAGTACAAAAGGGTACTAAATTTAGTACAATTGAGATTTGGGTGAACAGATAGAGCAGGAATCCTGAAATTTGGAATGAAGGTCACTGATGAAGAGTAATGATGAAAGGTTTTTGGAAATTCGAACTATAAGGGTACGAAAAGTACTAAATGGTACTAAATTTAGTACAATTTGGAATTCAGTAAACGGATAGAGATGGAATCCTGAAATTTGATATGAGAGTCGCTGATGAAGAATAACGATGAAAGGTTTTTGGAAATTCGAACTATAAGGGTACGAAAAGTACTAAATGGTACTAAATTTAGTACAATTTGGACTTGGGTGAACGGATAGAGCTGGAATCCTGAAATTTTAATTGGAGTTACTAATGGAGATTAACAAAAAAAGGTTTTTGGAAATTCTGCCAATTAGTGTACGAAGAGTACTAAATGGTACTCAATTTAGTACTATTTGGATTTAGGTGAAGGGACAGAGCTAGAATCTTGAAATTTGGAATGAGGGTCACTGATGGAGAGAAGCGATGAAAGGTTTTTGGAAATTCGAACTATAAGGGTACGAAAAGTACTAAATGTTACTAAATTTAGTACAATTTGGATTTCGGTAAACGGATAGAGATGGAATCCTGAAATTTGATATGAGAGTCGCTGATGAAGAATAACGATGAAAGGTTTTTGGAAATTCGAACTATAAGGGTACGAAAAGTACTAAATGGTACTAAATTTAGTACAATTTGGACTTGGGTGAACGGATAGAGCTGGAATCCTGAAATTTTAATTGGAGTTACTAATGGAGATTAACAAAAAAAGGTTTTTGGAAATTCTGCCAATTAGTGTACGAAGAGTACTAAATGGTACTCAATTTAGTACTATTTGGATTTAGGTGAACGGATAGAGCTAGAATCTTGAAATTTGGAATGAGGGTCACTGATGGAGAGTAGCGATGAAAGGTTTTTGGAAATTCGAACTATAAGGGTACGAAAAGTACTAAATGGTACTAAATTTAGTACAATTTGGACTTGGGTGAACGGATAGAGCTGGAATCCTGAAATTTGAAATGGAGTTACTAATGGAGAGTAACAAAAAAAGGTTTTTGGAAATTCTACCTATTAGTGTACGAAAAGTACTAAATGGTACTCAATTTAGTACTATTTGGATTTAGGTGAACGGACAGAGCTAGAATTTTGAAATTTGGAATGAGGGTCACTTATGGAGAGAAGCGATGAAAGGTTTTTGGAAATTCGAACTATAAGGGTACGAAAAGTACTAAATGGTACTAAATTTAGTACAATTTGGATTTCGGTAAACGGATAGAGATGGAATCCTGAAATTTGATATGAGAGTCGCTGATGAAGAATAACGATGAAAGGTTTTTGGAAATTCGAACTATAAGGGTACGAAAAGTACTAAATGGTACTAAATTTAGTACAATTTGGACTTGGGTGAACGGATAGAGCTGGAATCCTGAAATTTTAATTGGAGTTACTAATGGAGATTAACAAAAAAAGGTTTTTGGAAATTCTGCCAATTAGTGTACGAAGAGTACTAAATGGTACTCAATTTAGTACTATTTGGATTTAGGTGAACGGATAGAGCTAGAATCTTGAAAATTGGAATGAGGGTCACTGATGGAGAGTAGCGATGAAAGGTTTTTGGAAATTCGAACTATAAGGGTACGAAAAGTACTAAATGGTACTAAATTTAGTACAATTTGGATTTATGTGAACGGATTGAGCTGGAATCCTGAAATATGGAATGAGGGTTCACTGATGGAGATTAACGAAAGTACTAAATGGTACTAAATTTAGTACAATTTGGATTCGGGTGAACGGATAGAGCTGGAATCCTGAACTTTTGAATGAGGGTCACTGGTGGAGAGCAACAAAGAAAAGTTTTTGGAAATTCGAACTGTATGTGCACGAAAAGTACTAAATTTAGTACAATTTGGATTTGGGTGAATGGATAGAGGTGGAATCCTGAAATTTGAAATGAGAGTCGCTGATGAAGAGTAACGATGAAAGGTTTTTGGAAATTCGAACTATAAGGGTACGAAAAGTACTAAATGGTACTAAATTTAGTACAATTTGGATTTGGGTGAACGGATAGGACAGGAATCTTGGACTTTTGAATAAGGGTGACTGATGGAGAGTAACAAAGACAGGTTTTTGGAAATTCGAACTAAAAGTGTACGAAAAGTACTAAATATAGTACAATTTGGATTTGAATTAACGAATAGTGCTGAAATTTGGAATAAGGGTCACTGATAAAGAGTAAAAAAGGTGTACCAAAGGTCGAAAAGTCCTAAATGGTAGTGAGTGAAACTTGGAATTAAGATTACTGTTAGAATTAGAATTGAGATATGGAGGTAACTTTAGAAAATCATACTAATGTGCACGAAGCAATACTAAATTCGATACAATTTGTATTTGCGTGAACATATTACTGTTGGAGTGTAGGATTGCGGTTACTTTGGAAATTCGTACTTATGAAAAAGTGCTAAATGAAAGTACATTGGCTATAATTTGGATTTAGGTGAACGAAAGAAGTGAGTTATGCAAGTTGTTTTTGGAAAGCCGTGTACGATAAGTGGCAAATGGTACAAAATTTGGTACCTTTTGGTATTTGCTATATGGTACAGAATTTTGTACAATTTGTGATTTTGTAAAGGGGTGGAATTTTTAAATTTGAAAATCGGTATTAGATTAGCAATTGTTGTTTAGAGTGGAGGTAGGGATGAAGTTTTGAAAATTCGCACTTATTTATACAAAAAGTACTAAATAGTAATATAATTGCTTTCAGCGGAGCATATAAAGCTGGAAAAGTGAATTGCGGTCGGGATATATGTTGAGTATAAGGAAGTAAGCTTTGAAACCTTTAATTATGTGTACGAAAAGTTTGGTAACATGTTGGTACCAAAACCATTTTGGTATTGTGTAAACGGTTAAAGTGAGAAATACCTAGGGTGAAAGGGTGAGAGAAAGTTTAGTGTTTGGAAATTCGTATTGGGAGGGAATGCTTGTATCACATATTTGCCAACAATTGTCTGTCTAGTGTAACAAATTAATTATATTTCATGGCGAATAAAACGCGCCAAACATATTTCATTAATTTTATGCATGGTGTGGAAAATTATGTCATTTCAATCTATGAAAACAACAATGTTTTGCTTGTTTACAATATATTCATTAGCTAGCACTAGCGTTATACACATAAAACCTATTTACGCATACTACAATCGATTTTATTATTGTTAATATAACAAATTTAATATTCTTCATAACCTAGACTCTTGAGTCATTATCTTCATCGGTGGAATTGGTTCAAGTGATTGTAATGGGGTAACCTTTAATACCTCTCTGACCAAATCGCCCCGATATTAGTGTCGTTCATTTTCATCTTTGGCATTTCTCATGAAGGATTTCAATTTTTTTTTTCTTCTTTGATTTCACATCACCTACTTTCGCTAATAAAACGTTGCAATTTGTTATGAGTACCTCATGAGTGTAGAACAATACAACAATGAAGGAAGACAATGACGATTACGTGCCTCTTCGGGTCGTTGTTGTTGGCAGCGATGGCTGTGTTACTGCTGATATTCATACTACTCAGCCAAAATAAGTAGTCCTTGAACAACGCCAAAATACGAGCACACACAATGACATGCAAGCACTCGAGGACAATGACTTGTATGTTACCAAATGCTTGAATACCTAAGGATATTAGGCAGGGGGGGAATAACTGAATATTTTAGAAAACGTAAGAGAAAGAAGAAATCTGAAGTATGAAGAATGAATGTTGTAAACATTTCGAACCATCCTTTTGTAAAACATATTATGTACACACATATTTATGTGTAATGGAATTTGTGGCACACATCATTATCATCATCGTTTATGAATGAATACAAATACTCCCACATTATCAAATTCAGGCCATTGTATTCATTCTTTTTGCCAAGTAGTTGTTTAACATGAACATCTTACAAATTATGCCCTGAAAAGCCTTAAATTATCAGCCGACCAAGAGATTGACTAAAAATACATTACAAATGTTTGCCATGGTATTAGGCAGAAGTGTCAGTTTGTGTCTGTAGCACGTCAAAACTGATGTCTACATTAATAGATTTTTTTCATTTTACATGTCTTTCAAATAATTTTCAAAACATAAAAGAAGAAATTATAAGAAATTATTAACAAAAAAGTAATTAAAATTTAAATGGTGCTGATTGAAATACATTATGAGATATACATCTGTGTAATGGACAACTACTTGTGGAGAATTTTACTTATCAGAAGAGCTGTAACCCTTCCGCCCTACCAGTTTGCCCATGCAGAAAATCTAAAGGATACGAACCCATTAAATTTATCACCTAAATTAGAAGTATTCAAAATATGTCAGTGTAAGTATTTTGTGGGGAAGTTTAATTTTAAAGAGAAAACGTTAAGCTTATTTTCTCTAAAAGGAACGTGGCTTCGCATCGATGACTTTGAGCATGGGTGCTCAAAATATCTGCGTGTTTTAAACGGCAAGATAACTTTTTGTCTACACATTTTTTAGTCTATGATATGAATTAAAAGATAATGCGTTGGGTTTTGTCAAGAAAACATCTGCATTCGTGACTTAAAAGGAAGGTGAACTCCTGCATTCCAAAAACGTTTTTTGTTCTTCATGCATCTTTGCCCAACAACGGCACTTAAAAAAAAGAGATGATAGATATGATTTATTGTAACCAAAAAGGCAAAAGTGGCAAACTTTCGAAAAAGGCCCTTAACAGGCATTTGCAGAACGGTCAAAGTTTGTTGTCGCGAATGCGTAATAAATCCCTACTCAGAACGATGAAATTTTTCCAATCATATCTCTTTCGGTTTTTGTTGAAACACAAATAAGTGAATATTTTTCAAATTTTTCTTAATTGTTTAATCTAGAGAATCGTTTTTGAGGACAATTAAGTTCAAAAATGAATGAAACATCGAAAGAAATATCCAAAAATATGTTTTTCTTAATTTTGTTTTGTATCTCGTTGTCTGTGAGCAGGCAAGCGAAATCGTAAATGAGATAAATTTTTCATTATTTATTTCAACAGTTTTTTAAACAAAAATATTATGTAAATAAGCAAAATAATTACATTTTATAAAGAAACAAGTAAAAAAGTGGCAGTCGGCTTTGCCGACAGATATATACCCTCAGCCACTGTGAAGTGAAACTTTCACCTACGGACAGATCGAATGTATTTAAGGTCTCTTCTGAATTTTGTGGCCCTTTTTGGACATCTGAACTTGCCGACAAAAATGTGGATTAGGAATTAACTGCACTAAGACACACCTTTCAGGCTGTTTTACCGTCGTAATGAAGGTAGCGAATGCAAATCGCTTCAACAAAAATCAAAGTGATTCGAGAGCAAGACTTAAAGTGAACTGATCCGAAATTTTGTGTGAGAGGTACCAGAAGGAGGAGACAAATATAGTCCATATTCGAACCTGATCTATATCTGGTAGATATATTAGGATGTGCAAAGTATGGATTACATCGGTCACTCCCTTCAAAAGTTATAGTGCGCACAATTTTTCAACTTTTGTGGGGGAGGTACCTGAAGGAGTGGACCGATATGGCTTATCTTCGAATTTAAACTATGTTTGGACAAAATAGTACGAAGGCCAAATTTTGGACCGAATCTGCAGATCCGTTCGAGAGTTATCTTGCTCTCCAACCACCACACTCGGTGTCATAGGGGCTCTTTGCAACATTTAGGCTATTTTCTCAGGAAGTATGGACTTGCCCCTGATAAAACTTGTACCGCCGTATGTGGGGCAGTGAATAAAAGTTGTTGCAACAAAAATCAAAGCGATTCGAGAGCAGGTCCTAAACTGAACTTTTCCAAAATTTTGTGTGGGAGGTATCCGAAGGCGTGGACCGATTGGGTCCATATTGGAAGCTCATCTAAGTTTGGTAGAAATATCACGATGTGCTAAGTATGGACCAAGTCGGTTATTCCCTTCAAGAGTTATCGTGCGCACAAATTTTCCAAACATTTTCGAACTTTTGTGGGGGAGGTATCGGAAGGAGTGGACCGATATAACCCATCTTCGAACTTAAATTAAGTTTGGACATAATATTGCGATAGCCAACTTTTGGACCAAATCGGTTCATCCTTTCGAGAGTTATCGTGTGCACCAGTCAGACAGACGGACGGACATTGCTAAATCGACTCCAAATTGTCTGAAACACATTTCGTCCAAACATACTTGGGGTCTAAAACCATTATTTCGATGAGACACATTTTGCCCGTATGAAAGTGTATATAAATGCTGAGGGTATAAAAACGTATAATCATTGATTTCTTGATGCTTCGGAAAAAAATACAAAGAGTCAACGAACCAACTTTAAAGTTGCTGAATGCTATTTTGCTTTTCAAAATAGTCCGGCCTAATCCCATAGTCGTTTGTTTTAATATTGTATTAAAACAACTTTAATTTATTAGTGGGAAAAAATTGGGGATGTACCAAGGGGTAAGGCAGGGAAGACTATAGTTGCGGATCTCGCCACAGATCCTCATCAGTTCCCTTGTTTTTTGTTTTTTCAACAAGAAACTTTTTATACCCAAGTGTCAATTGCTAGCTCAAATAGATACGTGTCCAAAGAATTTCTTGGGCACTACCTAAACTATTGCAACTTCACTTGCAAACAAAATCAAATCTTTCCCACTACTATGTGTTCGTTGGAAAACACATAACTAATTTGTTGGTATTGCTTATGACATAAGTAAACTGATGAGGATCTGTGCCGAGATCCGAAACTATAGACTTGCCTGCCTTACCCCAATCGCCAACTTTCTCACTAATAAATTAAAGTTGTTTTAATAAAGTATTAAAACAACGACTATGGGATTAAGCCTGGCTATTTTGAAAAGCAAAATAGAAGTAGTAATCCCAAATAAGAAACGCCAGCCCTCTTATTTGCTGAATGCTCATAACTGAAGTAAACTATGCTTTTATACGAATCGTTCCTCTAATTTTTCTTTACACGGATGCTAGATAGAGAGGGAGAGAGAGAGAGAGCTTTGGTGTATTTTAGAGTTCCATTCAAACAGAAATAATTGTGACATACTAGTTTATTACTGTATATTAATACAGTCGAACCTTTCTATAACGAACTTCCCTGTAACGAATACTTTTCTATAACGAAGTTGTTTTTAAGGCACAAGTGGAAATAATCCCTTTACAACGAATTTTCTCTATAACTTACTATGTTCGTCGTCTCCAGGTTCTACGTTATAGATTAGTTCGACTGTATCTATATTTGTTACTACGACATTTTTAGTAAATTCCTAACAGTTTATTAAAAAATATTATGATTCGAGCAATTTGTTTTCGTTGACTTTTGTTCGCACATTTTTATCCAAAGACATTTATGGCAAAATTCCAAGAATGTACTTATGACTATATATTTTTTTTGCTGGCCATAAATTCCTGAAATAGTTTTAGCTTTAGACACAAATCTAGTCAATGGCATAATCGTAGATAGACGTGTATGTATGTGTGTTTTCGGTTGACATACATACATGCAAGCAATGTCTCAATATAGATCTACCATTTGTCTATGATAGTCGGTTAACAACCTTTCTGTCTCTGAATTGTTGTTGGAATTGATTTTTTTCTTATTACGGAAATAAAACTACAACAACAATGCGATACATTAGTTGGTAGTGCATTTATGTCACTATGTCATTCAGTTATGGTATTCCATAAATTTTCCAGATAACGAAAATAAATTGACAAATACAATGGAAGTAATTCCATTAAAGAGGGAGAGAGAGATATAAACGAAAAAAAGTGAAAAACCAATTTCAATAATAATAGGTAAATACGAAGTAGAGGTACATACTTTGGCTATGTTAAATGAATGTTTATTCCTGAAAGAAAGAGGGGTGTATCTAATCTCAAAGATTGCAAGCCAGCAATATTGGAAAAATATCAGTTAGGTATAGAGTGTTTTTCCTTTGTTAATAACGGTGGGTTTACGTACATTAAGAGAATATTTGAGTGGTTTGTTCTCAAGAAAAAGTTAGTGTTTTGAAATATTTTTGTTTTGCTACAATCCTCTTTAGTCTAAAAGTCTCTAAACGGATTTAAATAATTCGCTCATTTAATATGGTAGCCCTAAAATTTGAACTCTGTGCAAACGTTTTATTTACATTTGTCATAAGAACAATTACCCCCACCGAAAATGTGGTTTTTGTTTAATTAAATGAACTTGACTTTGTTGTCATATTTCCAGCTTAATTTCCACACCCTTCATTTTATGAATACATATTTTATCATTTGGACTTCTCCCAGTTTGTCAGTTGACAAATATTAATGGATTGTGAGACTTGGAAATTTTTCGAATTACTTAATGGTTTCTGTTAACTTGTTTATTATTATTTTTGTTTTCATTAAAATTGCACTTTAATTATTGTGATGAAGCTGCTCTTGTTTTACTTGTATGTATTTTTATCTTGAACCAGTGATTCAGTTCAACTCAAAACAACAATGACTTGACAGAAATGACCCTGAGTCCAAGTACTTGGTGAAAATACCACAACTTAATGCGGTCGAGATGACAAATACGAATACTATGTTTCGCAACAAGTTGAGAGAGGGTGGGGTGAAATGTTTATTTGTGATCATTTTGTTTTGTCCAAGTGCAAATCCACCAACCACAGTCATACCCCCAGCCGGCCAACCACACACTTCGTACACATTTCTATCAAGCTCTGGTGCGACGCATACTAAACTTGATTTTTTATCGCAATTCAAAATGATGTCACGTATGTCAATCAGCTAAACAGCCAGGCAGTGAAATAAGTAAACAAATATAAACAATGCAATACCTCTCCTCGTCGACTTGCCGCCTGTCAGTCAGCCAGCCTGTCGTCTGTCTGTCCGATTATTGTCTCGTATTTCTAAATTTATAGAAAACGCAAATCGCTTAAAGAACTTTCGAATTGCGATCCCATAAACGATCACCACAATCTCACACACCAGATTGCATACAGGCAAAAGTATGCATGTATATATATGTATGTATGTATTTCATTTGTGTTTGTATGTGAACGATATACTTATAAAGTATTCAGATGATTTCATATTATTTCCATTATTATTAATTTAACAAAAGAAGAAAGAAATTGTTTAAGCTGAAGCAGATTCGTAGAAAAACAATGCAAATGTATTTGTAGAACTTTAGCCGTGTTGTGGTATTCAGATGACTGAGAAATAATAATTAGACTCGATTATTTCGATATACCGCTTGCCTCCTGATCTTTATCAACGATATGCATTTGTATGCACTATGTGTGTATGCACATTGTGCAAGATTGATTTGCGACAACACCACCCATAAGAAACCTCACTTCACAAACGATTGTGATGACATGTATCGTCGTAACGTCACCACATTGTTAACATCTCTGCAACCAAATTCCTCTTACAATTTCCCCTGACTATTATCTGTTCATTGATTTAATTGAAAAGTTGTTTTGCACCAAGATGGAGCCTCATAAATTTCCATCAAAAGAAAATTTCAAAAATATAAATCATAGAGCACTTTATTTCTCGCCTTTTTTCATTTGCCGTTTTACCATTTTCTTCGCCAGTATATGACAAGAGGGAGGGAGACAACAAACTGGATAACATAACAAACAAAATTTTTAATAGTCAGCCAAACACAGATGTTTATCCCGATACAGCACACCGGAAGTTATAAAATGTCATAATCAATTTGCATATATCTATGTCAGTCATTCATTCAATCAGTTAGCTGTCAGATGTTGTTGTTGTTGTTCCATTTGTTTTCCATGTGATTAATAGAAAATTGTTTCTGCAAGACAAGACAAGAGATTGTGGGAAAACAAATTTAATGATAAATGCACAATATTTTATCGAACTTTGTGAAGAGACATTAAGGGAAACGTATTCAAATTGGAAACAAGATATTCCTAAGGTGGTTCTTAAAGTGTTTCGTGTTAAACTGTGCAACTTTTTGATGATCTCATAAAAAGCCGACACTGTAAATGTTTGGCGGCCATGCTATTCTATAATGTTGCCACTTTTATTTACTAAAAATGTTTCCATTGCATGTTCGAAGGAAGTTTTGCTCCTTCACAAATGTAAGTATGTCTGGATACTTTACTGCCTTCATTATGTTCAAGGTTAGCACAGGTTTGGCCGGGATACAAAAACGTGCACGTTACTAATAGCAAATAACAAATTACATTTTTATGACAGTTATTGTTTTCCATTGTTGCAAAAAGAGGCGCCAAGAATGACGGAACCAGAGGGAGTAGCCAAGAGCTATGAGGAACAAGAATTTGATATAATCCCTTCTTTAATTTACCGTATATATATTTTTTTAATTTCAGATGCGATGCAATAGCAATGAAGGTAATACAGTGAGCGTCAAAATAAAGTTTACACCTCTCAACATTTTTATACCCTCCACCATAGTGCAATTCTACATCGATATAGCCATGTCCGTCCGTCTGTCCGTCTGTGGAAATCACTCTAGCGTCCGAACGGATTGACGTAGGTGGATGAAATTTTGGGAAAATCTATTATTTGTACGTAGGACTTTTGGTATTGAAAGCGGGCTATGTAGGTCCACGCTTTCGTATAGCCCCCATACAAAATGATGCGTGACGCGTCGTCGTTTTAAGGAATTTTTAAGATAATTGTCCCATTTTACCACCGAATTGGTTGTAATTTGGTATTTTGTATCTCCAGGGGCCAAAAAACATTCCTACTATAGTTGGTTTATATAGGTCCACGTTTTGGTATAGCCCCCATATAAAGTACGCGTCATTTTAATATATTTTGAATGTATTAGTCCCATTTGACAACAGAATCGGTTGTAACTTTGTATTTTGTGTTTCCAGAGGCTAAGAAACATTTCTACTATTAAATGTTTATATAGGTCCACGTTTTGATATAGCCCCCATAGGACGATATCTCCCGATGTTCGGTATTTTGAAGGTTTTTACCTCATTATCACACTGAGATGGCTGACATTTGGTATTTCGTCTTCGTTGGGGGTATAAAACTCCCCCCCCCCAGAAATTTGTAGGTATAGGTCCGCGCCATCATATAGCCCCCATAGAACGGTAACTTCCGATTTTCAGTATTTTGAAGGTTGTGGCTACATTAATCCACCGAAATGGCTGAAATTTGTGGTGGAGGGTATAAAAAGTTCGGCCCGACCGAACTTAACGCTTTTCCCACTTGTTTTGATTGCATTATTACACCGACATAGGGATATTATACGTATAACATATAAATGTAACTTTTTTAAATATTTAGTGGTAAATTAAAATCTAGAAAAAATTAGGCCATTCCAATGTTTCAATAGGAAATAAATGAAGATTACCAAAATAAAAAAATTATAATAAAAATTTGACGCGTCAAAATAAAGTTTACACTTTTGCCAATCGCAAGATTTTTTTATTTCTATTTCAAAATAAGGGGTTGTTTTTGCTTTGAACTTATTTTCATAATATTGGAACAATAAACATTAAATCATCCAGTGTTTTGTTGTATGGATACGCAGTGAATCGGTTTTCGTGAAAAAAAACTCGATTTTCGGTTAGTCGATTATTTGAGAGTGTTCTAAAAGTCGACTTTCGATTAATCGTTAACCGCCGAAAACCGATTATAATCGAATATAATCGACCATTTTCGTTGATGCGATCCGTGATGGTTATATGTATAAAAAAAGTACCGCCAATTATGCGGTTTTAGCACACCCAATAGTCAACTACGACTAATAGTCGACCACGATTAATAGCCGACTACGAATAATAATAGACTACGACTATTGGTTGACTACGAATAATAGTTGACTCCGTCTTCCGAAAGTCGACTAAGAATAATCGATTATTCGGTTTTCGCACAGTCAATAGTCGACTACGACTTTTGGAAATTTTACGGTTAATAATCGATTAACCGAAATCGATTTTACGTATCCCTATTTTATTGAAATCCGGTGATATTTCCCGCATTCGGTCCGTGTAACCGCTTCGTGTAATTTTGACATAAAATGAGCCTCTATTTTCTGTTCATTTTTTCTGTAAGTAGTCAATAGATTTGAAATCTAGAGACTATGATGATTAATCCTGGATATATAGGAGTCAAATATAACAACATATTATTCATAAATATGACCGAACGCTTCAGATCCGTGCCCATATGTTACGTAAACCTTTGGCATTAGCCCAATTCCTCTACACTAGGGTCTATAATATCGTGTCAATGTAAGAGGAAGATATTGTTTTCATATCCCTGAACCCAAAAAACCATTTATCCCAACACCGTTACTGTCATGCACCCCCGGAACATATTGCATGTTTTGTTTGAAACCAGTCAATGAAAGGGAGTGTTTCAGAACATGTAAATTTTTGGATGGGAGGAGGACCAGATTTTATTGTTATGATTTCTTTTAATGTAGGAGACACCAAAAACGAAATTTCAAAGAATATCTCGCCCAACAAAATGTCTGACAGCAAATCACATGTAAAAAAAGCAAAGGTGCTACCACTACTGCTAATGCTTCCGAGTAAGAAACTAACATTTTGTACAGCCCTAACTACGATATAAGGGAACCAAAAAAGATATAGAAAATTTTGCAAAGATGACATACAAGGAAGCCCCATCATGGCTCCACCGGCAGACACTTAAAAAAATCTGTAGTTTGAGCCATCTGAAGATATCTTTCCCAATGAAGCATTCTGTGTCTAGCATTGTTTTCAAGAAATATAAGGTATTTAGGAGAAACTAAAGACAATCTGGAAACATATTAGTACGAGAGTATTGTCATTGTACAAATACATATACATACATATGTTAATGCTAATAGTTTTCATAGTTTCTCTTTTATGTTCTTTGCTTGCCACATTTTTTTTGGCACTAGCCATCAGTCAAGATTTGTTATAACTAATTGATTTACTAATATAACAATTAATACATGACAACATGACTTAAAATATAGACATGTTTGCCAATTAATTTTCATTTATTTTTAATAGTGAATAGTGTGTAGAGAGACATCGCTGAGATAAGTATCTCAAATGTGACAGTGTTCTAGAATTTAGATCAGGGAGCTTAAAATGTGCGTGTTTTAATATCGGTAAACGACAGTAGATATAAAAAGAGAGAATTGACAAGTTGTTATGAAACTGGAGTCTAGCTGCCCTGCATGTTTCACGCAGATCAGTTTTGGGTCAATGTTATTAAAGAAAAATCTATAATGTGTATTGCCCGGGGTTTTTACGGTCTGTGTACACAAATGTCATAGCACCAAAACTCGATAGAGAATGCTATGAAAGATTTGCGGGCATGTCAAGATCTTTTCTAGATTCATGAAATGTTTACTGGTACAGCAGAAAATCGAAATTGTCCATAATTCGTATAAGCTGTCGGTCCCTTGAAATCATTTCCTTCGCATTGCAACCTCACTAAATCGAAAACCTCGATAATTCGTAAAAACTGATCGATCCCTTGGATTACGAATTATCGAGATTCTACTGTATTGAAATAAATGTGAAAGATTATTGTTTATGGTTAAAGTCACTGGTCGTTTAAACGCCACAAAAATAGGTTCAAAATTGCAGTTAAAATTAGAAATGTGATCTATTGCGGACTTTTTATTATTTTCTTATAGTTTACTTCTATATCTGTCCATTCTCATTCATAAAGTGAGATTTGACATGTGCAGTTTTAAACGGTTTGTCTCAAATCGAACTCTACTCTAAAAGAGATTTTTAAATTTATTTATAATGAAAAAAATCAAGTATATAGATAAGTTACACACATCCCACGCTGAGATTAGTTAGAAAAGATGTGAAAGTGATATTCTAAAAATATATTTTGTGAATACAAAGCAAAGATAAAGCTGTATTACACAGCAAAGTTAGCAGTTCTTTTAAACGAACAGTGACAAAATCCACTACCGTACATTTGTATGGAAAATTAGCATTTTTCAATTACTGATAAAGTAAATCGAATCTACGATAAAAAATATTTTATAAAATGAAAGACATAGAGGATATCTTTAAAAATATATAACATCTGGCTTTATGGGCTTGACAAAACATTAAGTTTACTTTATCCATAATTTAAAAAAAAACATCAATTTCCCATACAAATGTACACCACTGGATTTTGCCACTGTCCGTTTAAAAGATATCCGATTCCGAGAAAAACTAGAAGTTTTAAGGAAACAAGTTACGTTAAAAAAGACTTTGAAATGAAAATAAAAGTGAATACAAAAAATAAAACACTGTAAAAATTATACATTTTTGAAAAAAGTTCCTGGCGTTTAGTGGGTTAATAAAACGATTCCTTATAGATAAATTCGACTGTACTTTGTATTTATATCTAAGCGTACCATGAACTTTTCTGAAATGACTCAATTAAATATATGTAGGTACCGCACCTTTCTCATTTCATTTACCTATAAGATTATAGACAGAATTGCCACACTGCACGAATATTATATTAAGACCCAATATAATGTAGATGTTAACTCTTACCCGTTTTAGAGTGGATGATTTATGAATATAGTTAGTCATCTGATAGTTTCAGCTGTAAATTAAAAAAAACAACGTCATTTTAGGGACTACAAAGGACAAATTTTTGAATATTTAAGCTGATTTATGGCATGCATTATAAGTGTCATTATTAAGAAGCTTAAGCAATTAGCTGGATTACGTTTGTGGCCACATAACAGATTAGTTTTTGAAGATATAATAAAATTAAATTTTTTTTAATAGGCATCTGTCGTTTTTATAAAACAATCCAGAAAATTAATATATAACTAAATATTTTAATTTGAATTGCCATTGCAAAGAAGAGAGATCGGAATTTTTATAACATCCAAACATTTGATGACACATTCAAAACACTGTGCTTTGGGCAAAATGCCATGACATTATTTCAATGTTATGATTTTTGTATTTGTGTTCTATTAACTGTGCTATCCGTTCTATTTTTAGATTTCCACAAAGGAATGTGTGATCAAAAGAATAACGCCATTAACACAATTATGCCTAACTAACGAGAAGTGAAACGTGTAATTTCTAAAATATCAAAGAGGCGGGCGGGCAAATATGAGTATGTCAAAATTATTTATAATTAAGATTATTGAACCTAATTAATTGTTTAAGGCACCAAAATTAAAATATTCGTCTTAAGAATATATGTACATTTAATAAGGTCACGTAAAGAGTAAAATAACATCACTATTGTGATTGAAATATCTCCAAGCAGTCAAAATGTTTGTTAATGTTCTGATGCGATTCGACAGCATGAGTGAATTCAATTGGCCTCTTTATGCCATCTAGTGATTGCATCATTATCCCTCTAGTGAACTGTGATAGAAATTGAGGGAATCCCCCATTTGCCATTGTGTTCACATAATGCACATTTGGTGCGATATTTATTGGTCCATCGCTCCATTTCAACGTTGGTATCGTTACTAACTTAGGGTAAAATATTTAACGAGAAACTGTGATATGTTTCAATCATTCCATTTTCATCGCGGCTAAGGCATTGATTATAATAGCTTTGTTCCCGTATTTTTTTAATAGTAAAACTCATAAAAGAGATAAAGAGAGACAAATTGTTCTCACACAAAATTTTTTTCAAAACGTTCGGGAACGCAAAAATGGAAAAACGTCAAAAAGCTGTAACAAATGTCAAAGTCGGTATACCAGCCAATCAGACGCCGGCATCTATGTTACTATTTTTACACGTTCAAATTTGTCGAGTAAAAAGTTTTTAAAGAGAGCGTCATTCAACGCCATTTTTGTTTAAAGAGAAGTGAACATTTTACAACTTTTTTGTGTACGGGAACGGGTCTTCGGGTAAAATGTGTAAAAGTCGTAAACATTGTAAAAACTTTTTAGTTCTGGAACAAAGCTAATATGTGTAGTTCATGTTAAAAGCGACCTGCACATGCAAGCACTAGAAGCCCCAAAATTTGTGTATTGTATGGATTTTAGAGTGTAATCTTTCAAATTCCAATATTAACTAATCAATTCTCTGATTGCATCTAAACGTTATAAATATTTGCCTTTGACTTAACAATTGGTAGTCATTCAAAATGTCCTTACCTCTTATTGATGTGTGCAGTAAATCCCAATATTCTGACATGGAGCAAGTGAAAACTTTCCTAAAAAGAAAGAATGAAAATAAATATGAAATTATTTTTTTAATATGCGCAGAATTTATTAAGACATTTTTTGTGTAGCTTAACAACACAGCATGAAAATATTTGTCTAAATATTTAGAAATACATGTATCTCATGTGTATGTATGTGTGTGAGGGATTCTTTTGGCAACATCATCTCGAATAAATGTCTGTGACACAACAACTTTGTTAATAAAAAAACTCCCACGAACGTTGCCACAAATGTGGGCACAGTCTATATCATTTTAAAGTATTATTTTAGATTACTTTATTCAAGATTTTAGAGTTTACCAGGTAGACAACATGCAACAGATCTAAATTTAAAAGAAATATTAACTTACAATTTAATTCAATTAATCGAGCTCTATGACCTAAGGAGATTACATTGAAAAATTTATAGCTAGCGATGTCCTACACACACATCAACCGTTATGCGACGATTGTTTCGTTAGCTGGTTAGGCTAACATCCTCAGGCTATTAGATGTTGTTGTTGCTAGACAATTTTCGCCATTTGGAGCCCCTATTTATACATCCAAGATTGCAAATTTGCATTTGTGAATTTCAAATTGCATCTTTTTATTTCCAAAGACGCCGTCTTGTTGAAACCACATGCCCTCCACATTCACTTCTTCAATTCTAGGCAAGAAAAAAACTGGTTATCATTTCACGATACCGAACACCATTGACTATTTGCGCTTGACCTGCCTCATTTTCATAAAAAAGGTCCAATGATTCCTCCAGCCCAAAAACCACACAGTGACCCATTGAGGATGCATTTACTTCTCGTGAATCACTTGAGGATTTTCCTCAACCCAAATGCGACAATTCTGCCTATTGACGAAGCCACGAAATGGGCCTCGTCACTGAAGATGATTTTAACGGCAAAATCAGCGTTTTCATGTTGTCTCTCCAATACCAATGAGAGTGCGTTGTTCATTCGTGTAGCGCTCCATTTTTACCAACCTCGTACCTTCTACCAGCAAACAATAACAATTGTTCAAATATCAAACAAGGACATTTCGAATGGCGCCAAATTTAAAAATCGCGTTCTAGTTGGGACACCCTTTATATTCCCCTCACATTTGTTACTGAAACTCCTAATTTCAGTCATTTCCTTGTTTACATTATACCGGTAACATGCATAAACCCAATTTACTTTGCTGGTCCAATCCAATGGGGTGACAACATTGACAACTGTTGTTCATACAAATTAAAACAAGAAAATGCAATTAGAACAACAAAAACTAGCAACCTCGGTAACCACAATGATGACAATACAACGACAGCGACAATGAAATATGGCTAGGGAGGGAGGGATGGACCTGACATACAGAGAAAACATTCAATTGACATCCGCCACCAATCCATTTACAAGATTTTACAAACAACGAAGCCATTCAAAAAGCAATTCCTCAACATTTCAATTCCTGTAACGACACAGTGACAACCCTAATCAGATTATAACCCGCATCAATACAAAAGGATGTCTGTAGTCAAGTGAAAAGTGCAGTAAAGAAGCAATAGAATCAGGCTTATGGATACAATGTCAATATGTATGAATATCTATGTAATCGTAAATACCTAAGATGCTCAGGTCTTGTGGATAATGTAGACACATTTTTTATATAAAGCGGATAGTAATCTATGTTGCTGAAATATGCGTGAATAAAATTTTTCGATGGAAAGCTACAAAATTTTGTCTTTTCCTCATATGTATGTATATATTACAACGAAGAAGGATTCGAAGTAAGCTTTCGAAAATGGAAAAAGCACTAACATCGGTTAAAAAGGACGAGTTTGGCATTTTTTTCGTGTTTCAACATTTCTTTTGTATTCCTTAACATTGTAACCCCAGTGCGTATGATTGTTATTAATTAAAAATATTTTAATAAAGTACAAACGGAGTAGTGAGTGAAAAGTGCAACTACGTGTTATCAGTAACTCATAGATCGTGAAAATACATCTACTAGATCGGCGAAAACGGCTACGGCAAAAATTAAAAAAAATTGCGAAAAATGTTTTTGAAAATATTGCGGATTAATTCGCGTTTCCTGTGGATGGTTTCCTTTTAAGTTAAAAAAAAAACCGTCACATCACTCGAGTTTTTGCGGAAACAGAGGTTTAAAAAGTTAAGCGGTATGGAAACTGTATCCGATATATCCCAAAAATACTGTGTGATGCTACATCCACGGTTCTTGACGGTTAGTTACATGTACCTTATGGGGAAAATGGTTTAAATTACGTGGGTAATACATCTACATTGTTGGGATAACCATATGTACATATGGAACTTGACGTAAACAGAAAAGCCAAATGAATTGGATGTAAAAACCCTCAAGTATATTTTCTTAAAGTTAAATGACAGTTCATCTTTAAGAAAATAGTGCCGTCATCTAGGGCAAACTATTTACCACCACTCACTAAATATGTATATACAACTATAGATATCATATAAAACCACACATTGTTGTCTAACCATTTCTGGTATTGTTGCAAACGTTGGGAGTACAATTCTCCATCTATGAGATCATAATTTAATATTCACAACATGTAGCCTTTTTGCGTATTGACATTTTAATCTTCTTATGTCATACAGATGAAGAAGAAGAAGCCCCTTAAGGAGCAATCCAGTCGGAATCAGATTGAGTGATGACTTACTGATGTTCCAATGTTTAGTTGTCGCCATTAGGAGGGTAGGAATGAGGTGTGGAGAAAGGATGTTTTATTTTGTGTAGAAATCATTCATATGCCTAGTATTACCTCATAACACACACATACACGCACTCACATAATGTAATCAAGCGTTTACGCTGCCAGCCAACACATCATAAAAGCTATGAATTTCAATTAGATGTTGTTTCTCTATTCCAGACAAAATAGAAGCATATGGCTGGTCTGGTTGTACTAAAATTTCTTTTATGAAATTATATCCAAATGAGAGGAGTGCCAGTCAGTGGCAGCAGTATCCTTTTGCAAAGGGAGTTGTTTTCATTCGTCACCCAGACAAACGTACGCATACATACATATGTATGTATATCAGCCCACATTATATTCTACGGAATATCTTACTATTGTTGTTGTTTTTTCGGTGCTTTGCCTTCTGGTTTTTGCTTTGGAATTTTATAACGTCTAGAAAGTAGTCAAATACTTTTCCCTAGCAACACAACTGACTGTTGCTTTAATACGCACACATACGTGTTTATAATAAATTTATAATGGCCTGCTTGCTTCTCCTGCCGTATTTCCTACTGTTGGCTTTTGCCTAAAACCCCCTTCTACATATTTAAGGAAAAAGAAACTTGTAATTGAACTTTACTGGACTGTATAATTTTCTTTCTTGGTGAAAATTTGAAATAAATTATTATTGAAATATGTTATTCTGGAAAGTAATGCAATAGTTTCTCGAGGAAGGGACACGGGTTTGGGGTAAACTTTTTTTATTTATTGATTTTCTCCAAATCCTGTGCCAAGAAAAAAGGAAGACATTGCTGTTTGGTAATAAAAACTATGGAAGTCTCTTTCTATAAGATTTTCTGTTAAATAATAACAAAAAAGGAAATAGAGAGGAAGAGAAAGAAAGGGGAATGATGTCGACAGTCTCTTAAATTTTAAAAAACAATCGAATTCTTTACACTCGCACTAACACAAAGCAACAAATCTATTGTGTGTCCATGACTGTAAAACCTTTTATAACTTGAAATAAAAACAACAAAGCCGTGATAAACTCAAAACATCCAAATATACAAAACAAAGAAAAAGCTGTTAAATAAATGGACCATATCGGTTGGCTGTCAAATAAATCATTTCAAGTTCCATCTAAAATAAATTAAACAACAGAAAAAGAGCTTTAAGGATTTATGGGGATAAGAGAAACAACAATTTTGAAAACGGTATTTTATGGTTAAGAAAATTGAAACGTTGATAAGCCAAACTAATTACGAAACAAATTAGTCTGAGAGATTGAATTTGAGAAAATTCTTTGGTAATGATTAATTAGATTTCGGCTTGTGTTCATTCTTTTTTTAAATGGCGTCAGGGTTATTTCTAAAGCTTTTAAACTTTTTTATATTGTATTTGTAAAAAAATTCATTTAAATATGTCCGGTAAATGGACGAAACAGAAACAATCACATTTTATGCATAAAATAAAGGTAAAACTAGAATAAAACATACACAGTCTTTAGTCTTGAACAAGTGGAAGAGGGAAACTGCAAATCTAATCGAAATTCCCCTCTTATGTGAAACAACCCGCGTTAATTATTAATCAAAACGGTATAATATTACGCAATTATTGGTAATGTAAATTCACATCTCTGAAAGTAGGCTACTGATTGTAGAGAATGCAAATACGTTACGTATGATTAATATTCAGCTAATGATTTCATATTCATGAAACTCATACGCCATGACGAACTTTGATGTTTACCAAGTGTGTATTTCCACCAACAACTACATTTATGAGTAATTCAAGCATTCCCCCATCACATTCATACATTCATATACACATATGTATGTATGTATGTCCAGCTTCGGCATTATCATGAAGGCGGGCATTCTAAATTGACATTTATATTCGAAAAGTGATTTGTACTTGCCGCCCAAAAATAAACAGAAAAATCCCACCACATTGCTAATAATAAAGTACGCTATCACACATTCGAAAAGAATTTGAAAACAATATTAACTGTATTCTATTCTTTTATACAATTTTATTGCACTCGCCATTCAGTGGCAGCAATTATGACTCGTTTGAAATCCGCTAAATGAAAACCTAGACATTTATTGCCAAAACAAATTTTCCATATCTGTTTTGTTAGTGGAAATAATACAAATAACGCAACATTGCTTTGGACCATCACTATAGCATATGTGTGTGAGTGAATAAATAGAAGGCAGTCACATATGTATTTATTTATTGTCAGCACTTTCCAAAATAGTCAAAGAGTAAAAAAAGAAAAAAAATTCAAACTCCAAGATAATCATCTATTCCAAACTTGTACCCCTTAAACTGAGCTGATCTATTCTAAATAGATTTATATTTAAGTACATGTGCCTTAAGAGGGTGGTGTTAAGAGTGTCTTAAGAGATTTCACTAACAATTTGTAACAAGGTTTTCGTTGTTTTCTTAACACTTTATTGTTTTTAGAGAGGCACCTTCATCTCCATCCGTTTCTGACAAACTGGACTTATCAATCGACCTGCTATAAACCTTGTTATCAATATTGAAATCAGCATAACCACTGGGAAGTAGCAAGGGTTTTGTTATGAACGCGATTAGTATAACAATCTTACATTGGATATAAAAGAACGTGTGCATTATTTCGCCAACGTTCCAACAGGAACAATAATGACAAATGGATTTCCTGGAGTCAGATTGTTATGTGTGTAGATATGTGATACTTCGGTACACATAAACGAATGTAGAATATGTGTGATGCGTATAAATTACAATGTGTTACGATTGGCATTGATGTGTTATGAAAACTTCAACGGTGATAAAATTTAGTAAAATCTACAGCAAACTTAAAAAACAACAACAACAATTGGAAATTTTAATAACAGTAAATTATGAAATTGCATATGGTGGCGTAAAAACAAACAAAAAATCCTCTGACTCAATATTCTAAGGCCATTAAATGGACGTTGCGTGTTCAGTGCACATAGCCAAAGTCTTTGAGGAATGTCTGCAAGTAATAAATTTTGCAAAAAAACAAAAAGAACAAACTGTGGAATGTTTGCATTCCGCTTTCACTGCCGAAGCTGGTAACACTGTTGTCACAAAATTCAGGGTCTCGTCATGGAAAATTCTCAACAATTTTGAATAAACATGATGAGGCGCAATAAAATGCAAATATGTATTTCTGTGCCAGCATATGATATGACGTCATTTGCTGGTGATGAGGATTATTTGCACATTTATTCATTAACTGTGTGACTAGTGTTTTGTGTGTGGCCAGTCGCAGATACTTTAGAAAAACAACAAACAGCTCAATAAATGTTGTTGCAGTGATAATGAAAAAAAAAACATTTTCAATACCCCTTTCATACCCTCAGCCAAACTACCTTGGCTAGCGGGAAACCTCACTTAGTATTATTGGTTAAATTTTTTGGGCGTTTTGGCCATATAGAAATGTGTTCATTCAAATAGTCCCCCTTGTCCGTTCAATAAGAACAGATATTATGTTCGCCTGGGCAATGTCAAACAGAATGGCCCTCTCCTGCCGGGAAAGTCATGAGTTCAATACCTGGAAAATACATTGTACATTTTCTGTGGTGGTTAAACACCACATGAACTTCAATATAACTTTCTCCTCATTGCAAAAATCCAATTTTGAGCAGTCCCCCTGTCCCTTCTAGTATATCCGGGGGAAATTAAGAAATTAAATATATTGTTACGCAATTAGATTTAACTAATCTCCGTGTAAACGTTGTTTTATTTCCCGATACCATTTTGTACCAAATAAAACAGGGTTCGGTTTAGATTACGTTTCTACAATGCTTTATTATACTTATCCACAACCGACTTTAATTACTAAGTACACAGCTTTCCTTTACATCTTTACTAATCGATGATTACAAGTCGCGATAAAATTCATAACTGACTGCCTTTCTCCAAATCTCCTGGTATTTGAATCCCGTCGCTTTTCGTTGATGAAGTTTCTATAGGGTCTGGCAACGTCTAGAAACCAACTCTCACTAGGCGAAAAACAACAACAACACACAAATATACGGGATACAAACACAACAGACAGCGATGACGTAATTGAACTATCAAAACAAATATAAAAAAGTACAAGAACAACATAAGGGGAAACTAAGCGATAATTGCATGATAGATAAATGTACAACAATAACAAAATAAACATGGAAAGTAAGGACTGGAAAGATTGAGACAATTCTACACAGCAATTGTTGGACCTTGCTGGACCATTTATTTGTCCAGCAAGAGCTTTCTCGGAGAGTAAGAAGTTTTTATTCTCTTTTGCAAGAAAAATGTAAAAAGAAAACAGACACCTTCCCTGCAAAAACCAGCAAACAATCAGCTGATTTGCCAAATCAGAACAATTAGTCCGCCATTAAGGGGTTATGGCCACTTATTGAGCACGAAAAATGAATTTTTATACCCTAAGCATTTATGCTAACGAGGGTATATACACTTTCATACTGGCAAAATGTGCCTCATCGAAACAATGGTTTTAGATCCCAAGTATGTTTGGACGTAATGTGTTTCAGACAATTTGGAGTTGATTTAGCCATGTCCGTCCGTCTGTCTGGCTGGCTGGCTGGTGCGCACGATAACTCTCGAACGGAGCAACGGATTCGGTTCAAAAATTGGCCTTCGTAATATTTTGCCCGAAATTAGTTTAAGTTCGAAGATGGGTTATATCGGTAAACTCCTTCCGGTACCTGCCCCACAAAAGTTCGAAAATGTTCGGAAAATTTGTGCGCACGATAACTCTTGAAGGGAGTAGCCGATTTGGCCCACACTTTGTACATAGTAAAAGTTCTACCAGACTTAGATCAGATTTAAATATGGACTCCTTCGGGTACCTCTCACACAAAATTTCGGAAAACTTCAGTTTAGGACTTGCTCTCGAATCGCTTTGATTTTTGTTGTAGCAACTTGTATTCGCTGTCCCCCATACGACGGTACCAGTTTCATAAGGGGCAAGTCCATACTTCCTGAGAAAATAGCCTGAAAGGTGCAAAAAACTGCTTTGACACCGTGTGTAGTGGTTGGGGTGCAAGATAAATCTCGAACGGATCTGCCAATTCGGACCAAAATTTGGCCTTCGTAATATTTTGTCCAAACATAGTTTAAGTTCGAAGATAAACCATGTCGGTCCACTCCTTCAGGTACCTCCTTCACAAAAATTCAAAAATCTTCGGAAAAAATATGCGCACGATATCTCTTGAAGGGAGTGACTGATGTAATCCATACTCTGCACATCCTAATATATCTACCAGATATAGATCAGGTTCGAATATGGACTATATTTGTGCACTCCTTTGGGTACCTCCCACACAAAATTTCGGATAAGTTCACTTTAAGACCTGCTCTCGAATCACTTTGATTTTTGTTGAAGCGATTTGCATTCGCTACCTCCATTACAACGGTAAAAGTTTTTTTCAGGAGCAGGTGCACATTTCTTGAGAAAACATCCCGAAAGGTGTAAAAGGTCCTATGTCACCATATGTGGCTCTCGAACTGTTCTACCGATTTAGTGCAACATTTGGTCTTCGTCATATTTTATCCAAACTTAATTTCATGTGGCAATACCGGTCCCCAACTTTTGGTACTTCTCCCCAATATGGTGCAACCAATTTGGTCCAAACTTTGGATCTCTTAAGGGTACCTCCCCCAAAAAAGTTCAACATTTGTGTTAATTCCTAATCCACATTGTTGGCAAGTTCAAATGTTGAAAAAGGGCCACAAAATTCTGAAGTGACGCTAAATACATTCTATCTGTCCGTAGATGAAAGCTTCAATTCACATTGGCTGAGGGTATACTTCTGTCGGCAAAGCCGACTGACACTTTATTACTTGTTTACAAGAAACTTGCTGACTTGCTTATTTCCACAATCAAATTGTTTTCAAACATAAATCACCGAATAATTAAAACAGCTGATTTATTGTTTTGCAGGAAGAAAAAGAGTTGCAAGTGTTTGCTGGAAGAAATTTGTCCAGCAAGAATTTGCAAACTCTCAGTAAAAGAACTGTGAAAATGTCTCTCTCGAATCGCTCTCTTTTGCTGACTTTTGTTTTAACAGATGGCTTCCAGCAGCAATTAGTACAAATTGTTACAAATTTTAGGGTAACCAGACAAACATGAAGTAATTCCCTAATAAAAATTTGCGTTACAATTCAATTTTTCAAATTAACGGAAATTCATCTAAACTAACTTAAACGTATCAGTTGCATTCGTAACAATATATTATATCGCTTTGAACATCTCATTAAAAATGTGTAAATTATAGCACTTTCTTCTCGCATGTGGCTCTATAAAACTAATCATGTTTTTAGGGAAATTTAAGATTCAATGATTATGATTTGCCTATAATATGCTACTAAAATTCGATTTTTTTAAAACCATTCTTGAACAAAAGTGACTTAATTTTATTGTTATATTATTTAATGAATTACACACTTCAATTCGCTTTAATGTGAAATGTTTGACTTATAGTATTTACATGAAATTTCCATACACCATTATCATATTAGTATTGCGTTAATAACATTTCTAATAGCTTCTTCTTCTTTTTTAACAATCGCCAAAGTGTTCTATAAATAACTGTTGAGGGAGGAAATGACAACAACACACAACAAACTAATTAACTGTAATTGTATGAATCGAAAGCGATCGAAAGATAAGGCAAGCCAACATTTTGACAAAAAAAAAATAATAACACAAAAAAACAACGACCGAAGCACTGCACAGTGTAACCTAACCTTAGTGGCTACAAGAGTTACACAATGCAAAGAGTTCCATTATACATAGTATGAATAAAGTTACTTAAATATAGCCAGATGGTGGGTACTAACACCATCCATCACCAAGGATCACTGATACGGGAGCTGAGATATTTTTCACCAGAATTGATTGCATAAAACAGGTTTTTTGACAAATTTACTGCATTACAACTCGGAGAATGGCTTAGACGAGAGACAATATTTTTAACACACTTGCTTATTTATATCAGGAAAAAGGCGATTTAAAAAGCCCTCCTATAATAAATACCCATTAGATTTGGCACTGGGCATTATTTAATTCCCCAATAACTCGAAATAAAAACGTTTCATCTTTCACACACACACCCCCACCCCCCACTTTCACTATCACAAAATGTAGTCCAAAAACTTGAAATCTAACCATTTTCAAGTAGAGAAAATTGAAACATTCATTAAATACAATTAAACAAGCGGAAACTGGGTATTTTATTGCAAATAGCTCAAAAATACGCAATTTAGTCGACACTGACAAATCAATGTCATTTAATTGGGCGGATATAGGCGATTGGTTGGATTGTATGCACACTTCTATTCAAATTTCATTATGGGAAATTAAACATCATTTTAATGAGAGATTGAATGATATATCGAATTAGCATTTTCATGCATGAAAGGTAATGATGATGATAATTGTGGTAATGCCTCGCCTCCGTTCCACCAGATGATTGGATGGTTTGTTAATAAGTTTAAAACTTTTAATTTATTGGGTGGGAAATAGATGACAATGTAAAAAAACTCAACAACAAAATTTCAACACTCCTTTAACTACGTCACCGTTAAAGCCTTTTTCTTTTTGTCTTTCGTTCAAAAGAACAGTGGTTTCAAATAGAAATTTGGAAATGGTAGGGGAAACAGTTTTGTGGGTTTCTTGGGCACCTAATATAGTTCTGTTTGTGCTTCAGCTAATTAAAATGTTTTATTGATTTTCAAATGCTTTTTTTACTACCACTGTGCGTGTCTGACTGGTGTGGTGCTTCATTCATTCGCTCACCCACTTTGCCTGCTAGTGCCACATGACAGACATTTTATTTTTTAATAAATACAAATATTTATTGAACATTATTTTCCTTCTGTTTTTTGTGTTCTTTTCTTCTTCTTCTCTAGTTTCTATTACCTGTTTTGTTTTTGTATGACGTTATTATTGGTGTTGTTGTTTTGCATTATACATCCACGTACATATTTCGCATTTGTTGTTGAATATTTTGTTATACCACTGAATGCGTGTCTGCCTCGTTAGATGTTTTGTTCTTAAATTTATGTACTATTTGTATGTATGTATGTAGGTATGTGACATTCACACCTACAACCACACACTGGACTAGTGTCATAAATTCTATACATATGTATGTATGTATTATGTATATCTATTGATATTGCATGTATGTTTGTATAAAATAATGGTGTATATTTGTCCACGCTTTAATATAAACATGATAATCATCAATATTATGACTTCTGTCCATTCCCTTTATACATACAATTCATACGTATAGACATATTTACACAACAACACATCACAGCGCTTTTCCTGCAAAGAACTAGAGTGAATTTTACTTTACCCAAAATAGAAATTTATTGTTAACTATTTGACGTTCTTGACACAAAAGTGGAGACCTTAGGTTCTTCCTTGAATCCATGGTACAAACAGAATAATAACGTAAATTCTTTAATAAACTATTGTCAAATATAAGCAAGTAAAAGGGTATCAGTCGAGATATACCCAATTATACATATTATATATTAAGGGGGGTTTTCAAAATTTTTGTGACCTCTTTTGATCGTATAAACTCGCCGCCAAAAATATTGAAACTTCTTCTTATTTATCTTAACGATTGTGGAAGTTCCGAATGTATGCTTGCGTTTTAGTAATAATTTTAATTTGGATCAAAGTGCAAAAGTGTTTAACTTTTGCAGAGTAGGTGTAGGTACCTGAAGGAAATTGCCCATTTAAAGGTGCATCTTATTTTGGGAATCATGCCTTTCGATATTTATCTCGTCTACCAGCCATTTATTTGGTCACCGTAGGAGCTTTGGGCCGTTATATAAGGAAGGATGGACTTGCCAACGAATAATATAATATCGCTGTAAAATTTTTGTTCAAAGGATTCTCGAACAACCCTTTATCTGCCCATATGCAAAAATGTACGACTTTTATGGGTGGTACCCAAAAATATTTTCCAATATAGCTTTTGCACTTGACCCCGACAAAACTATAGTCGTAATAGTGGACTGCGAACTGATCTTTCGCGAAAATACTTGAAATTTCATGTAGGAGGTACCTGAAGGAAATTTGTGTACCGATATAGTCAAATGTTAATACTGTTGTGGAGGAAGTAACCGAAGGAGTGGACAGGTACGGCCCATCTTCGAAGTTAAACTAATTTTGCACGAAATATTACGAGATCCAATGTTTGGGCCAAATCGGTTGGTCCGTTCCAACCAATTGGTTGGTTGGTGTACTCCAGCCAGGAATTATCTGAATTACCTTGCAAACGTGTTAAGTTTCTTTCTTTTAAGCAAAGATGTCATACGCCCCATATGTCTATCCTCTCTTCTCCTCGCTATGGAGACACCTATCACATTTGCTGTTGATCATGTAGAAATTTGTGTTTGTATTTTATTGATAAACATTTCCAAGTGCACTACCCCCACTGTTTAAAATGAAATATTTCAAAAATATTCTTCTCCCATATGTGGGAGATAATCTTGAAAAAATAAAAAGAAAACAAAAATACGCACATATTGATAGAATATTTTGTTTAAAAATTAAATTTGAAAGACTCGCATAAAAGTTTATTATTTCTATAAATTGAATAGAAAGTGTTTAATAAACATACCCGTTTATGGCTGTCTGAAAAAAATTAAATTATTATTTGCACGAATTGCAGGATGCCAGTCATGTCGATTAAATATTGAAAAAAATAAGAGATAAAATGGAAAATTTTAATTTATAAACAGCAGCTGTCTATTGGACGATGTGCTATATCAGTACATTGAAATGTTATTACAACAAATTCGCTCAATAGTTTTGCATAAATATTTTGAATTTAGAACATCATCAACAGAAGACAGGTGGTTGAAGATTTATATACATTTTATAATTGTCATAATTGAGAACAATGAGCTGAGGGTTAATGTTATCTGCAGAACATTTCCTACAATATCCTTCAAAGATCTCCATTAAAAAGGTAACATTTCCGCATTAGCAGGCCCACTTTCAAGTACAAAAAACAGGGTTTGTACTACGAACTGTATTTCGTTTCTTACATTTAAAAATAAATTTCCGTTTTGCTTTCGGTTTTGTTTTCAATTTCCTTCCCATGAAGATAATGACGATGTGATGAGATATGATGGTGTTGGATCCACTGTGACATTTTCGCCATTGTAATGGTGCACAAGCAACCTAACTAACTGGGGACAAGTGAAACGACCAGCCCGCAAACTATGGGAGAAGCAAGGTAAATATTTCAATTAACTTTAATTGCTCTTCATGTCAAAATACAACGACAAGCTGTAGAAGAGGAAAAGAAATGCGACACGGAGGATGGCGACGAATGACAAGGACAATGAACGAAATAACAACAGACACACAAAAAATACTTGTTTTCGATTCAATACCGAACGCATCGCCCGATGATAATTGTTAACAACAACAACATAAATAAATAAATAAAATGGTCTTTATGAGCTCTAGCAACAGTTGGTTCGGGCAAGTTCAGCCAACCTAAAGACCATAAAAGGGCCACATGAACTAATGACCATAATTACATATCACACACACAGACACACGTATACACAAACAAGTGCCTTGGATATTTTTGTAAATCCATACATAAACAAGTATGTACAGTAACCCTGCCAGCAATTGGAAGTGAGTTTTGCACTCCCTCGCCTAAGAGGTCACTCCGGAGACACGCCAAGGAAGATTGTTGGTGAATTACACAAACAATTTCTATAGCCTTATTGTGAGTACGTTTTATCGCGTATGCCGACACTTCAGAGTGACTTCTGAGTGACTTCCAAGGCGATTGTTTACATTTATTTAGTGATTCAACACATTTGAACAAATATAGAACATTTTCTTTTTGATGATTATATGAGACGGTGGTGCAGTGGTAAGCACACTCGCTTTGCACTCTGAAGGTCCGGGTTCGCTTCCTAAGTCAGGCAACAAAACATCACATTTTTAAAATGACAAAATTAATATAGGCGGAAATTGCAAAGATTAATTTCTCTAAAAGAGAAGAGAAATAAATAAAAATAAAAAATGTAAAAAAATTAATGAAAATAAAAAAATTAAAAAAAAATTGAAAATAAAAATAAAAAAAAACAAATAAAAATAAATAGAAAAAATTAATTTTTTTTAATTTCTAGAACTATCGCGAAATGATCTTCTAGAAGTGTCGCTGGAGTGACTTCCAAGACGACACTCCGGCGTGGTTCATTTCTTCACAACGGAGGTTACTTCAGGGTGACTTCTGCGACTATCGCCGCGACTGTTTTCATCGCCCTGGACGACACGCCTAAGTCACTTCCGCGATGGTTTTTGCTTGCAGGGAACGAAAACGAAATGACTACATTTCCAACATATAGTACCGCAGGTTGAATACGTAGCAAATCTTAGGTACGAGTTTGTAAAAGATAAGATGCTGTCAGCAGTTCATTGAAGAACTAATTTCAATTTAACTTTTCACTGAAAAGAAGAATAACTAGGCCAGTCAGAATCGTTGTTTTTAGTTCGGATGGACATTGCCAATATGCCTGTTCCAGAACCAGCAAGAATCTACACATTTTTACTACGATAACAATTTTTCCTTTATTTTATCGACAAAAAATAGTAAAATGTGTAGATTCTTGCACTTCTGGAACAGACCAGATGTGAAGAAGAAAAACACTGAGGAGCGTACCTTATAAATTGCAGGACAGCAACCCTATAAACCAATCGGCCATTCTGAATTTAGACATGGAACTTAATAAAAAAATTACTATTGAGTGAAACTGAAACCGCCGGCTGATTGAACTAATGAGCTCAGAAGGACCCAGTTTAAGTTTAAAGAAGAACGCTCTACAAAAACTAACGGTCACACTAGCAAGCAACCGATTATTTGAGCAAAATAGTCATTCAAAACTGACAACGTGTACGCAGCTTAAGGAATTGTCTATGAAAGACAATCGAACGTTACGATTAGGGCATGGCACATTTACCAGGTAGTGGTATCACACCAGCTGTCTAATATGAAGTGTCAAGGCCCTTTATAAAATAAATATTTTTGTTGTTAGTCCATATTTACATTCGGCAATTTTCCTTGCGGCAATTGTCAGTTTGTCGGTGAGAGAGGGTGTTGAGAGGAAAAGGGTTACCATATGTCTCACCTCTCTCTCCATCAAACTAACAATTGCCGCAAGAAAAATTGCCTAATATAAATATGAACTAATTTCCCCACACAACATAAAGAACATTTTGACATAACATATTCAACATTTTACGATACCACTTCCTTGCTAATTGTGCCATGGATTGGGGCTATCGAGGTTCGGAGACAATTATCTATAAGAACTGAAGTCAAATATCTTCAGGTGGATCATTAAATGTCGGTTATAACCTATTCAGTAGATTTAGAACCCCTGCAAGTCCATACGTCTGTATCGAAACTTGGCATGGGTTTTATCTGAACCTGCATATTCTCGTTCGCTATACCAGTTACTTTATCACGTAGAGATAATTAACCATTACGACGTTTACAACAATTGTAAGCCTAAACTAATGACCATAAACATTATCCCACCGTGTAGAATGCTTGTCTGCGAATGCTTTCACAAAATACCTTTACAACATCAAAAGGGACACCAACTAATTACTGCTCAAAAATAAATTAAGCACCTCAATATAATTATGCATTAATGCCGCATAAACATGGTCAGGAATCTAAGAGCCAACATTTTGTTGTTGTCATTTTCCTGCATTGTTTGTATTGTGGCCAGAAGCTGACAATGTTTATCACTTCTTAAATGGGTTGTTTTCAAGCTAAATAATTAATTAGCTATTCATTGTTTATCTGACGTTGAAAGCCTGTCACACAGTGGCCACTAGGGAAAGTTATTTTTCTGAAACGAAATAAGTGCGACAAATAAAATTGGCATTAAGGCAGTGTACAGGTACCCTTTGTTCAAATGTCTTCTTTGGCATTGTCACTATCTTAATGCGATCTGTAATGTCATTAATGTTTTCTATCTTATAATATCTTCATCTTTGTTTCAACAACTTTTGCAAAATATGCATGCATGCGTTAGCAGCAGACAACTGATGTTAGACGACCAACCACCTGATCTGTGGCATGCCTCCATTCATTCCTTTTTCAACATTCTTTCAAGTCAAGTTAAATGTTATAAAATGCTTTAGTTTGCTTCGTTGCTTTTGAAAGGATAATGGAATGATAATTATTTGTTGGTACCCCAGGGAAATGAAATTGCAAAACAAGGGGGAATAAAAAGTACAAGAGACTTTAAATAATCATTTCAAATATTGCTCCAATTCACTTAAAGTATTGGCGATATTTTAACGGAAAAATAACTGTTCTTGATCGATTTCTTATTATAAATGGTCATTCAATATTTTGCATTCTCTTATCGGAAACGTAGCAAATAAAAGTTTGAAGAGATTACACGAATCAGAGCTTCGAGATTAGACTTAAAGCATTGTACACAGTGACCAAGTCATCGAGCTATATTACGTTAATATCAAAGTCTAGATGAATAACTACTTTTGTAATCTCTAAATAATACTTTACTTTTCCCATTTCAATCATTTTTAGCTGAGCAAAATTTTTAATTGCCAGAAAAATGTCCTAAAATTAAGTTGACTGTCTTTCAAAAATGATAAAGTGTAATCTAGTAATATGGTAAACTATCAATATTCCTATCGATATCAAAGTAACGAAAGCTATCGATATTGTCGTAAATTTTCGATCACCAACAATTTTGCACAAGTATTTCACAGAAATATAAAAGAGAAAAAATAACCGTTTTTATTTAATGAAAATACACAATAAATTTAATAAAATCTTTTTATTTTTCACTAACTACTACTACTGCTTTTCCACAATTACTTTCTCACATCCACCAAAACGAAAAACCACGTAAATTCCATTTGTTTGAAAAGATTTTAGGTTAGGGGTTTTTAGTTCGATAATATCGATAGAGAAAACTATTTGTCGATATTGAATTTTAAAAACAATCTATACTATCGACAGGAAAAATCGATATCGGTAAACACTTCGTAATATTTTGACAAAACTTATTTTAAGTTCGAAGATAGGTGTGAACGATAAATCTCGAAGGAAGCAATCGTTTTGTTCCAAAATTTGCACATCGTATTATTCCTTTGTGATCAATCGTCAATAAAATACGTCGCTTTTAAAATAGGTTTTGAGGTAAAACTTTGTTCATTAGATATATGTATGTATGTATAGAACGGTACCTCTTAACGCCAACCACTATGCATGGAAGATGGTTAAAAATCTCAAACGATTTTGAAAAAAAAAACTTATGACTTTCATAGTGATGAACTTGTTCCACAACTAATACAGCTTTCAACTCAACTAATCACATTTTTTCCAAAAAAATTAACGCTTCGAACCCATAACAACGCAACAACGCAACATCGAAAATCGAACGACGCACAGTGAAAATTGGTACTGATTGGACAACGACGCAACTTCGCAAACAACGCAAAGTAAAACGACGCAAATCGAGGTCTTGGTGTACTTTAATTCACATTCACCCTTGTTGTCTGTGACCGCTAAACAACTATAAAATCCCATCTTTGTTGCAAGCAAAGCTTCCCATCTAAAAATCACAGTCCAAACATTTTCAATGGTGCAGAAAACAGAAGATTACGCTGAAATGTTTTCAACGATATTGTCACACAAAAAGCTAAAATTCTAATAATACCTCTCTCTCACTTGGTGTTAATCTTTGCCAGAATATTTGCTTAGCCCAACATTCGCCATTAAAACAAATAACCCAACAAGGTTTAACCTACATACCAAACAAAATCGGATAGAACGTACGAGCGTAGGAATTTGCAAGCAAGTACTGAAATTGCGAAGCATAGTGGATAGTTGCAGGGTATCATCATCGTCGCCAGCAGTGGTGGCGGCATGTAGTAGCACTCGATACTTTGCTAGTCGGCAATTTTAAACATTGGAATCATCATAGTTTAATGGCCTATGCAACCTCCTTCTAAATATAGTGCTGTTCGTTCTACTTAATGGAACACAACAATAACAACTCACCATGACTAGCTAACTGAATAACACACAGACTTTGGGTAGGCAGACAATGCATTGCGGCGGCATAAAAATATAAGAAAAACAAACAACAGAAAACGAACGTACGACCCAGCTATGAGAAAGTGCAAAACTATACAGAAAAATTCAAAATGGCAGAGAAAGTAAAAACATTAAAACTTTATTTGTTTTGCTTGGTTTTTGTCTTGTTTTTTTTTAGTTTCTGCTTCGTTTGATAAGCACACAACTGTCAGTTTGTCATCCATGGTTCCACGGTGGGGTACATAAAAAGTGCATGGGGTGGTATTTGGTTTTTTTCTCAATGGATTTTTGTTTCTTCGTCATTTGGCTTTGCTATGTTGCGATAGTCTATGCAATTGTATGTGTATGTTGTGTCACTGACATCTAGTGCATGAAAAATCAAACTGAGAGACAAAGAGTAATAACGAGTGAGAGTCAGTGAGAGAAGAAACAGCATAATGAAAAACAACAGTAAATGAATGGGTGGGAGAGGTCAAAAAACGTCATTGCATACCAAAAGAATCTTAGGACAAAAGAAAAAGTTGGCTTACAATTGTTGCATAATATTCGGGGTTGGGGGTAGTGACCCGATTTTTTTGCAATGACACAATGAAATGAGTTGCAAACTGGAGCAAAATAGATATTTGTGCGGCAAACAATACTTCAAGCCACAAATTTCACCGACAAAATCAATTTTTATTCAATGGGGCTTATTTAGAACGATAATTCCCCGTGCATTTTGTCTTTCCGCCGTTTCAACATAAGGATGATAGAATAATCCCCAATATCTATAGAATTGTTTATTTTGCAAAAAAGCAATGCTACGAAGTTACTCCTGCGTATACCTAATATCACACGTTATATTTCATGATGTTACTCATACGTTTTGCAACTAGTACAAGGAACTAGGAATTAGATTACCCAACTCTAGTTTGCAAGTGTTCGTTCGATGTCCTAGTTACTTATGTCCTTACTTTTATTTTTCCACCAGCAAAATGTAATTTTTTAATGTTTATAGAATATTACTTAATACTAATTCCCTTTAAAATTCAATGTTTTAACATACGCCACAGCAGTCATACGAATCTCCTCCTCAAGTATTCCCTGAAGACGTTTTTGTCTTGAAAACTTGGAATGTGTAAAACGTATTTTATGAAGTGACAAAACTTTGAGTCTTTTCACTTTGAATCCCTTTCCGTCTTAACTGAAAAGGAATTTCACTTTACAAGAGAATGAAATGACATTAACGCCCACCAGAGTTTGGACGTTATCATTCGGCCCACTATGTATGTATGTATGTATATTTCGATTCAAACTTTGCTTTGTTGGTAATAGTTTTTTGTTTGCGTTGTTGTCACAGGGCATCTGCTTTCAATGAATCCACACCCCCTCCCCCTTCCTTGTGCTGATGACGGCACATTAAATCCTTTCCTCAATGTTCACAAGTATATGACATTCATTCCTTTTTTGTTGTTTCCTCAGGGTAGGCAACAGCAGCAGCCCATAGAGCATTTTCAATGAAAATTTCCCAAAATGGAAAAATAGAAACGGACAAATGGTTAACTTTCAATTCTAATGGTTGTCACTATTAAAGAATTACGGTTTATAGGCATCCATATCGCTTATTCTGCGTTAGCAATTTCTATTTTTTCTACGACTTTTATATCATCATATTAAAATACCCAAATTAAAGCTATATATCGTCACCATAAATGCCCGAAGACGTAACCGGCATGAAAATCTAAATTAGTCTTTTGATGGAATCTGATACATTAAGCTAAAATACATGCTCTGGTAAAATTTCAGCTTATATGTTCAAAAATAACGTTTCTATTCAAGAAATGGCATTTCGGAAAATGGAGTAACATTGCAGATGTTGTTGTAATGACAGATTGCAAAACCAAGCGTTTTCGCGGTTTTAGTTTCATTACTTACTCCCAATAGTACACGATTGATAATACTTCAAATAATCGCCCTCATAAGATTGATATTCTATAAAACAATTTTTCATTTTAAAACGTTTTTTGCTTCTCCTGTAAAGTTTTGATTTTGTGGGTTACGTCTTCGGGCATTTATGGTGACGATATTATGTGTTTCTTAAAACGTCCTTTTCGAACATTTTAATTGCTTAAGGTAAGGTCACTTTAGGCAAATATTTGCTCCAGCGACCGGCAGTATGCGCTCACTTGCTCTCAGTAAGCTCACACTGCCGGACGCTGGAGCAAATATTTGCCTAATGTGACCTTACCTTTAGATTCTTTCTGATATCAATAACAATTTCGAAAGAACCGAAAACTATGGTTTAAAAATTTTGAGATCCCAAATCATTGAATATTAAAAATCTGTCCCTTTCGACGTCTCTAACGATTACTATATACTTGTTGGGCCCAAAAGGTCAGAATATTTAGAGGGTAGTGAATATTACACTGGGAGACGTGATAGTTGTCAAACAATAGCCTAGGTAACCTTCTTATCTTGTAAGTCAACGGTCTACAGGACTTTCACATTACACAAAATTGTGGAAAAGGACTAACAGAAGAAATTGAAACATACCACCCTCATCCGTGTTTAAAGTAGACATTTTCCAGTACCAAAGAAGGTCTCAAAAGGTAGATCGTTTATCAAGTGATATTTCCAATAAAATGTAAATATGGAACAGATAAGAGATTCGTGAGGCCAAAAAATTCGTCAAAAAGTTGGTGACAATTGCGATAGCTTAGCCCTGTCACCACCTTTTACAATCTCTCTTCAATCAATATCTCAAATTTTATTGATTTTACCCAGATGAATTAAAATTATTGGATTTCTTTCCTTACACATCAATGTTGCCGTCTTATTTTATTTTTGTAGTCAATGGATTTTTTATTCAATCTGCAGTCTTAAATATTTTCTCCATTAACAAAAGTTTTAATAGGTTTTTTTTTCTTCAGTGTGGGAGAAACTTTTTTTATTATAAAAGAAAATCAGGTTAAAGACATTGGTACAAGGTTACGTTTACAACCGAGGGATATTTGCCTTGTTAAACATTTTGAAAAAGTCGGTTAGGAGAATATAATAAAACTTTAATAAAATAACAATCATACAACTCAATAATTCGTGTGGGTATAATATTTGGCAATTTTAGGGCATGGTAGTTTTTTTAAGTAGGGATGCACAGAGAGTGTCGTACATATTTTCTATTAATTATTTCAAGGTGTTTTATTTTTTACTGTTTACGTCCTAAGTATTCCCCGAAATGCCTTAACTTCATATTACTCTCCATTACAGAGAGTAATGTCTACAAAGCGAACTGGCAACATTGTAAAATTTGCTGACCGATACCAATATCATTCATTTCATCCCGACGAAGGGAATGTTCACTTGTTTTTTTTTTAGCTTTGTTGATATGATATTTTTGGTGAATAGCGAGCTCATGTTAATTAGAATGATGCTTACTTCTCACCTTTCCAAAAAAAACATCAAAACAAAATATTTGCAGGCTGCCGTTTTTATATTATTTTTTAACGTAATTGTAATCTAAAATAGTGCAAAGATCACAAATTGTAAATTGTTTAAAGTACTTTGTAATACAATAGGTCTGTGCGATAACCCAAAAATTTGTACAAATTCGTACAAATTTTTACTGAATGCTGTTTGATAACAAAATTATCCAGCAAAAGAGAGCGAGTTTGGAGAGATTTTTGGAGAGTTTGTGACTGAGAACTTGCAAATTTGTCCCGCAAAAATTTGCAAGTCTGATCAGCTGACTTTTAATCACCTGTTCAATGTAAACAACTTGAAATGTTAACATTTTTGACCAAGAAAATTTCACAATTGCACATTTTTTTAGATTCTAAAGCGTTGTGGATAGGATTAAAGCATTAAATAAGTAAACTCCAATTTTATAATTTATGTTTTTGTTCCGTTTTGTTTAAAATATCATTCGAACCTAGGTCTCCGACAACTAAGTGTCAAGGTTGTCGGCGTCTTAGGGTTCTGAGCCACCATCAACTTGTCAAAACTTTAGTAGACAATAATTTACGATCAAAAATCTTCTGATATAGGAGAGCAATACTAATGACGTAAGAATAAAACTTACCATAGTATTTGTGAACATTGAAAAATGGGATTACCAAGAGGACTATAGGAAAAAGTTTGGAGTTTCAATTAGCTGACATAATTTCACATATGCATTTATCTAATGAGGTGCGATATATATACTAGTTCCCAAGCTTTGCCTTCGTCTGCCACAAAAACAACATTCAATACGCCTGAAGATCGGATTAACCACCTGTGAAACGTAGCGTAATGGTTGAATGTGTGGGACTTCTGTAGACTCCTAATTTTTCAATGTATATAATAGGTCTAATAAGCTCAACTCAAAAGAGAATTAATTAAATAACACTATAAATGACCTTCGCCTTAATAAGGCAAAAATAAAAAAAAAACAAGTTTCATACATTTTCGGAAACAGCTGACTTTCTTGCAAGTTTTTGCAAAATGCTGTTCGATAACTTTCTGCAATTTTTCTTGCTTGAGAGAGTAAACTTTTCTGTGAGAGCTTGCTGGAACTGACTGAGTTATTATTGCTGGGAAAGTTATCGTACACACCTAATGCTCATATTTATATGTGTGGTTGTGTCAACTATACATGCGATTAGGGGTAATATTCGGTTCTGTACTGGTTTAGAGGTATTTTAAAGGTAAATTGGGTTATTGGCGATTCTGATTCGGACATTTTCTTCATATTGTTTTTTTTTTTGTGATAGAGTCCCAAGAAAAATTAATTTTTGGAACAATTCTAAATCTTTATGGAAATGACATCTCACCGTACTATGAATAAACAGTAGTGCGATTCTGTAACTAATTTTTTGAGTTACCGACAAATGTCGGTAAAATTAAAATGCTTATAATTTCGGTAATTAACAATAGGTCTGTACGATAACCCAAAAATTGCTACAAATTCCTACAAATTTTTACTGAATGCTGTTCGATAACAAAATTATCCAGCAAAAGAGAGCGAGTTTGGAGAGATTTTTGGAGAGTTTTGTGACTGAGAACTTGCAAATTTTTGCTGGGAAAATTTGTCCCGCAAATATTTGCAAGTCTGATCAGCTGACTTTTAATCACATTTTTTAGATTCTAAAGCATTGTGGATAGGATTAAAGCATTAAATAAGTAAACTGCAATTTTAAAATTTATGTTTTTGTTTTGTTTTGTTCCTTTCTTGCAAGTTTTTGCAAAATGCTGTTCGATAACTTTATGCAATTTTTCTTGCTTGAGAGAGTAAAATTCACTGAGAGAGGTAATTATTGCTGGGAAAGTTATCGTACACACCTAATATTACCAATATATACGTAAAGTTCTACCGATAGTAATAGTTGTGTCATTTTTTATTTGAACTTGTCATTCAAAATTTTGCGTTTAATGTTACCGATTTTTGTCGGTAACTCAAAAAATAAGTTAGAGAATCGAAAGGAGGTTGTTTTTTTTTCAAAATATTAATATTAAATAAAAATAAAAAATTTTCCAATAAATTAATATTAAGCAGTTTACTACATTTGTTCACTATGAAGTTAACTGAATGGCTTTAGTTCGAAAGCCGTTAACACCTAGCTGGAGCTGAAAAACAAAACAAATAGAAAACCCCAAAGAATAACACAAGATAATTTGAAATAACGGGGTATTATTTTTAATAAATATGCATATGTATTTCATATTAACTCATATATAATTCGCAAAATATTTTGAATGTGTTGTTTCGTAGGGTGTACTTTAAAATACCTGTTTTAAGACATTAAAAGTATTTATGTCCCTACCGGTTTTTGATGTTGCTGACCTTCTAGTCATGATGAAATATTGTAAATGTATTTTTAGAAACAATTGGCCCGTTTATTGACGGCAAATAAACTAACAGAATGAATAAGTTGCGAAAAATTGGGCTGAAAATTTTAGTATTTTGATTAATATTCAATTAACTCACAAAATACTATTTCCACGATACTCAATTTGTAAAAGTCAGGCGATTTATTTTCTTATACAAATAAAACAATACATGCGAAAAAAAAAACATACATTAATATTACATACAACATCATGGTATAACAATAAAAGGTAAAAGCAATACCCAGCTGACTGAGATGTGCTGTTCTAAACGATTCTATACGACATTTTGTATTTTTGTTTTCGATTTTTATTTATTTCGATGATTTTTCAGAAAAAAACCAGTAAGGAAAGGATCAAAGTTGGGCGGGGCCGACTATATGATACCCTACACCACTGTGAATATGTAAAATATATATGGGAGCTATATCCAAATCTTAAACGATTTCGATACAATTTGGCACATTTATTTCCACAACGAATTCAGTCATACATTCCAAATATCATTGAAATCGGACTTATATAGCGTGTTTGGTGCAGCAAATACTCGAAATCGTCCGAAAATATATATGGGAGCTATATCCAAATCAGAACCGATTTCGATATAATTTGGCACATTTATTTCTATATCGAATTGAGTCACACATTCCGAATTTCATCGAAATCGGACATATATAGCGTGTTTGGTACAGAAAATACGTGAAATCGGCCGAAAATATTGTTACGAAATTAGGTTTAGCTAATCTCCGTGTAACGTTGTTTTATTCCCCAGTACGATTTGTACCAAATAAAACAGGGTTCGTTTTAGATTACGTTTCTACAATGCTTTATTTACTTTATTACACTTATTCAGAACCGACTTTAATTACTAAGCACACAGCTTGACTCTAGTGAGCACGAAGCTCTTTTTTAACCGATCTGTTTAGTTCAAGCTTAAAACACAACTAACTCGTCATTGCTAGTTCCCCCTGTATTTATACCCCAAAATCTCCCTGTTCGAGAGTCCTCTAGAACACGTCTGGTAACACCTCAAAAAATTGAAGCCCTACTAAGCATGTGTTTTTTTTTTTTTTTTTTGTAAACAAAAGTAGCTTCTCCTTTTTCAATATACTTATACTTTCTGCGACCACTTATCCATTTAGTGGAATGGATTGGAAATGTTAAAATGGAAATTACGGTTTTCAATAGATTTATAGCCTGTTTCACTAATACGATTCGAATTCAAATTCGTTCAAACTACTACCAAACATCTGTTTTTTTTTTTTTAAATATTTGATTTATTTTTGTTTTTAATCAAACAAAAAAATTCTACAATAGTAGTAACTCGAGCGAATTTGAATTCGAATCGTCTTAGAGAAACAGGTCATTAATCAATTGTAGAAAAATATTGACTTTAAATTATAGCTATGTTCCAGAACTAAAAAGTTTTTAAAATTTTTACCACTTTTACACATTTTGCGTTCCCGTACACAAAATTTATATGAAAATCGTTTACGACTTTTACAACTTTTACGACTTTTACCACTTTATAAAGTACGGGAACAGGCCATATGTTTCTAATGAAATTTGTCTTCACATTTTAAATATGAATTATTCTTGTTTTATTATATTTAGAGAGTATATTTAAGATTTGTGCCCTAATCCACATATTACAGGACACCATGACACAAGTTTTTGTTCCTTTGTGTGTATTGAATAAGCAATTATTATGTATCACTGCCTCGAGTCTTGGGAAAGAGACACAGAATGAACATAGAAATAGAAGAAGAAAAATCAATCATTTAGAATGGTTTCAGGCATTTAACAACTCCCTTCATCATATGAATGAATACAAACAAATACATTCACCAACCCGCTGCTCTGTGTTGTCCCAAGTGACTCTAAAATTTCAAAAATAATAATACATGAGGATATAAAGTTTTATATGAGTTTCTGATACTGTCTATGTGCAAACATTTGTAATAAAAAACCGCATATATGTAAGTATATAAAACAATATACATACATAAATATTTAATAAGAAAATGTCATACAGATAAGGTTTCATCATTTATTTTTATGTATATAGAAGAGTCTTGTGTAAACTTAAAAGCAAATAAATTAATGCGAAATGTAGAAGAACAGCCATCGACATTTATTGACGTTTTTGCCTTTTTTTTTTGAAATTGAATATCAAACAATTCAGCTGCAATCAACACTTGAATTAAAGTGCGAAACCACAAACTCACGCACATCAATACGTACTTACAAACATACAATGATGATTACAAGAACACATTTCAAGAGTACCAAGGAGATTATTTGAAATGGAAGCTAAGAACTTGGCGAAATTATCCACACTTTCTGATGTGCGCAAGGGGAAAGAGTGGAATGATGAAATACAAAGCGATTTATTTTCCAAGGATCATTATAATTAGTTGCCAGTTTGTCATTACTCTCATTGCTCCCTGGTAAAGAAGAAATGTTTATAATATACATAATATAATTTATACTAGGTACATATAATAATTTATAATAACAACAGCAAAAATCTGTTGCTTTCACCAGCAATTACTGAAGTCGACTTTAGCTAGTTAAGAGTTATTGTAGTTGGTTCATCATTAAGTTCCGCTGATTAGCTTAATCATGGCGTACGGCCAATAGCTGCCGAAGGAAAATTCTCTTGCTGACTGCTCGGCTGCGCTGCCCGCCTGTCGTCGTCACAATACGATAACTAATAACCAAAATTTAAATAAAAATGGACAAATGAATCAAAGAAAAAAATTTACCGTCATTTGGTGGAGATAAAATTAACATAGTATTTTTTGGGATTTTCTTGTCTATAACATTATATAAATTTAGCAAAAATTCATTAATTTTTTCTTTGTCATTATAAAATTGAAAATTTGGTACATCTTCTAAAATATCTATTCAGATCGAAAAAAGGAATACATCACTAGTAACAAACACATTCTACTATTTCAGCGGGCGAATGCATTTAAATAGCTTGAGCTGCGTCGCTACTGACAACACAAAAACTTGCATAGTGTAGCCATTAGACATTTTGTTGGTTTGTTATAAATAAATCAATCGTTCAATCAGCACTTAACTTTTTATCTACACCTACAGATACTATCCTTCCTCTTCCGCCCTATCATTCAAATAGACAAGAAGTTCTATGGGAATAAAAATATGCGTTTAACAAAGTCATCACAGAATTTCTGTCATTAAAATGAAAGTCGCATGTCCGCTGTGAACTGGAACACACGTTGTCCAACCTAATACCACCAACAAGGAACAAGTGCCAAGTGCCCAGAATGTCAGTGCCAGTACAAACATGTATTGGAAATAACGTCATCATCAGAATAATTTAGTGTCGCACGTACAATCCGCCAAAACTTTGTATGTAGCTGTGCGTTCGTTTACGTGCTCTATAAAATTTGCTCTAAAAAATTTTTAAACATTCTTCAGAATTATGAGGAAAATAAATGCGATTCTTAAAAGCAGAATATTTATTTGTATTTGTGGTAAAGAAAGTTGAATCATCACAATCATCACATACATACATATAAAGTACAAGCAATCCATTATAAAAATATAAACATTTATGGCAAATCAAAATGGCAAACTAAGTATTTGCAAGACTAGAATATTCTAGGGGAGGCTTTATTTGCAGAATTTTAATTGACATACAACAGCGTGACATGCAACAATTCAATTGTAGAAAAAAAAAATATTTCAAACCATGAAAGGTATTCTATTATATCGCAATGACATTAAATGTCAAAAAATCGTTATAAAGAACTCGGATTTTAGCTTCAATTGCTTTGTTTAAGACTTTTCGGTATTAGAAAACCAGGCTTTAAATCATTAAGGGTTCATTACATTTCTTAATTTCAATATTTGTTCTTACAATTTTACTAAATACATCTGTGTGTGTGCTTCTCTGGCATTTGTCATTATTTGGACCACATCACATATTACCTGAAACAAAATACCACCTTTGGTAAAACGGGGTAGCTGTCTAACCCCTAAAATATTTGCCAGACTGTCACTGAACTTTACAATAAAAATGAAAACAGTTTTTTTTGCCAAATCAATTGAAATCATTTTGTGGCAGGCCATTGATATCCCAACATTATTGCAAAATATTTCTGCAACAACGACACGAAGAAGGTGTACACTAGGCTTTTCACATATGTATGTATGTATGTACATAAACAAAGCCAAAATGAAAATGTGTCCTTTTAATGAAGACAATACCTGTGACGGTGAAAAGAAATTCATGCAGTAATGCGGCCCATACAAAATGCTCTGCCGATGAACCCTTGTGTACGTGTTTGATTGACTTAATAAATGGCACATATTATATGTACTATATTATTATATTAATCATGGTAAAATTACTTAAGCGGACCACTCACTGTCATATACTCCAGACTTAAGCAATCATATGTTAAATTCCATACGACATTCTGTATTCTAATTACCATTTCGGAGCTACGTTGGTTCGTTGTATGTAAAAGTTATGAACAAAACTTTTACAGAAAAAGGGCTTCTCACTTCCATTGGTCGGGACATACAAATGTACACATACATGTTTATTATTGACCGATTTTGCGCCAGAATTCATTTTCATCCGATGTATATTGCGTATAAAATAAACAAGCCTGCCAAATTGATTAATTTTACTTTTATTTATTATTTTAAGAACATCAAATATTGATAAATGGGGCTTATTATGTAGCGAGACCTTTACTCTACATATTCTGAGCTGGGACAAATTAAAAACAGATTAAGAACATTGCAAGAAAACGTATCAACCAACAATGCAGAACTGTGCAATAATCGAAGCACAAGACAAAGTTGAACAGCATAGGCGGTAATTTGTTGTTTTAGAGCAGTGCCGAACAGCCATTTGTCGCTGGTTAAGAAGATTTTCGGCAATTCACACCCATACGATCCGAAAGCAAAGAAAGAATATTTTCAGGGTTTAAAATGCTAACGCCATATTAGCAAAAGCACCGAATATTTGCAGCTTTGCCTGCTAAAATTTCTTCGAAATATGTTTAGCAACAATGAACAACGGCAACATGTAGCAACAAATTTCATAAAAATATTGCTAGCGATGCTGATGCTATTTGATATTAGGGGTGTCTTTTTACTTACTAAATGTTGCTGAAACATTTTTTTCAGCAACTTTTCCTTTATACAACTGTCAAAATCTGCAACATTAGTAATAATTATTACTAATTATCACGTAAAAAGACACACCTATTGTCGCTTTAATAAAATAGCATCGGGCATGCATATTCATATTTTGCAGCCCACATGATCAACACATATCAGAAAAGAGAATAAGCAACAAAGTTTCAACGGCTTAGACATGTTTTCAGCAAACAATTGTTTTTGAGATCAGGGTTATAGCTCATTTAGACTAGCCATAAATCCTCGACTGGATTTAATAAATCCAGTAGAAATCTTATTGCATTTAGATATACATTTTGGAGGATTTAAATGGCAGTCAGCTGATTTTTGTTCATAGCACAATTATCAAGGTAGATGCATCAGCCCATCTGATCGAATTTGAAACGTCAAAAGAATTTTTTGTAAATTGAATTCGTCCCAAAAAACATACGTCAAATTACAAATTTATTGTTTAATACTGAAAATGTTAGCACATTATGCTACTAATGCTAACTAAAGAGCAAATAAGGAATTATTCTATCGCAATTTGCCCATCTAAAATAAATAAACGAATTATTTTATCGTTTAGACATCGTAAATATTAGTCTTGGTTGATTAAAATCAACTTTGTACATCAAAACAAATTTAATTTTTCCGCATTGTTTACAAATTTTTACATTTTAAATTATTTTTAGTGTAGCAATTCACCGATGCATCTACCTTGTTTCTTGTGCCAGCTTGCAACTTTTTGTATTTTCTAGCAACATGTTGCAAAAAAACAGAGTTGTATACGAGGATTTATGCCAGATTTAAAACAAATCCACTCAATACGAGGATTAATTTTTGTATGGGAAATCTGGTAGATTTTGGCTGGATTTAGCAAATAAAACCTGATAATGTGCTAAATCCGGCTAATGAAGTCATATCTAAATGGGCTATTACCAGTGTAATGCATTAAAAATCATGATGTAATTAATGCCACTTTTTCGTTCAAAGGACATGTGAATTTTTGGTGAAGCTGTTTATATTTTTTTTATTTTTAAACAATAATAATTGTCTTCTTTAGGTTCTACCATATGATGGAGGCATTTTGACATTAAATGACACATTTTTTATTACTGTGTTGGTAACTCTAATCAAAAAAACACCCTCGAATGCTAATTCGTTCTTACGAATGGTCAGCCGACTGCTAAATATGTAGCGTGGTTGTTGATTATGCCTAACGCAAAAAAGATTAGGCGTAAAAAACTGAATAAGCAAAAATGTACAAAAATAAATATGCTTTCGGTTGCTTATTTAGCCGTATGTGTCAATATTGTGTAGCAGTTGAAGTGTAGAGCTAATGCTAATGTTTTTAGATGCTGGCTTTTAAACCCTGAATATTTTGATTTGTTTTTGTTTTGTAGCTTGCGTGCATACAATCTTACCAACACACTCTCATAAATTGCCAATATTTTGAATACATTTACAATTGTGGATTCGCTCTCCTTGGTCGACACTGTTTTAGAGTCTTGAGAAGTAAGGATTGTTATTCGCCCATATGCAGAGCTCAGATATGCTCGATTTTACTCGCGAGTGGGAGTATTTGAAGAGTACAAGGTAAAGCTAACAAAGCACACAAGTAAATCACACTATTACATGCTTTGTTTACAGATTGGCGAAAGTGATCTTCAACATATTTGTTTTTGTCTCGTTTGCAAAAACTAAAAAGAGAACCCGGTAAGGGTAGGAAATGCGCAATTTCGGGCGGAATTTAGTTCCACTTCAAAAACATTTTACACGCAGACACATTTTACTGTTGTTTGATATAGACCCTAGAAAAACACTGCAACCTTGTTGAAATATGCATTTGTGGCCTACGAAAAACTTATTTTTTTATGAGTGTAATTTGCACCATTTTTATAGCTTAAAATCGATTGCTCACCTATTACAGGGTTATCGACTTTTCATTCATTATTGATGTATGCTAAAATATTAGCATAACATAGAACGCTTCCAGTATCACTGTTTTAAAAACGTCTAGGGACAGAAAAGATACCTTGGGAATCATCCAAATCTCCATATTTTGAAGACTTCACACCCTTTTCTAACGGGTAGTTTTAATGTACACATCATATTCATTCAATTTTTGGCAAAAGTATTACATAATACTACATAAGAAACATCAATCATTATTATGTCATGTTGTAATGTACGAGCCACCAATGCCATCGTTCGTTAAAGGCTTGATAAGTTATGAAAATTGGTTTTGTTGTTTGTCTTTTCTATCCTTTCTCCGTGTCACGAAGAAAATGTTAATTTCTAACCTATTGGAAGAATCAAAAGCATTTGTTTATTTGTGAGTGTGCTTTTTGCTTAGTCAGTTTTAAAAAGGGAAATAACCAATTTTCTTTAACAAACCGTTAAAAATTCGTGCGTAATCTGTTACTCCAATACAGGAACAAACAATCTGCTGACACAAAGACGACCTCCCAACTCAGACACAAGTAAAGGATTTCATTGTTATCTGCCGAGACTTGTCGCACCCAAAATGCGTGTACACGAAGTGCAAATGATAAACAACATTGTTTTAGTAAACATCTAAAATTAAATGTACTCAAAGAACAAACAGACGAACAAGACAGCAAACGTTGTGAAGAAAAAAGTTAATGCACAAAGTTTTGTTTATAAAAAAACAGCAAATAAAAGGTGACTTTACTTTTAGGGTTAATTAGTTTTTCTAAAAGAGATAAAAGTCCTTTATCGGCAAAGGAATACAATTTTCAGATATTGAATGAAATTAAAATGGTTTGTTATTAGTTTCGTTAGATACAAAGACATTAGCTATGAATTGTTTAGCATTACCGCCATTGAATTCATGATCGTTCTCTGGTGCTGTGGAAGTTACAAAGTTTTTAGCCGATACGCAATACAATATACAAGCAAGCAGATTGTACAAGTAGAGCGTAAATATCGGACAGTTCTTTTTTGTAGCTTGCGTAACTAATTCTTCACTAAGTTGATGTTTTGTCAATGCCTTTAGATTTTTGTCTTAAGCCGCTCATTTGTGCTCGTCTCACATCGATTGTGTAAAAATTCTCTGTAAATCGTTCCGTACAATGTTGGGTGCATTCAAGTTGTTAAACTAAAAATTGAATCGTGCAAAAATCATTAATATGAAATAATCAACATCTAGAATCATCTAGAATGAAGTCAACATTTATTTTCTTGGAAACCAAACTTGAAACTGAATGCTGAATTATTTTCCATTATGTGGCAACAATTGTGGTATTTTATTTCAATATAAAAAAATAGAAATATGAATAATCATTGTCGAGAACAGTGTTTTTCATTGTGGTTTCCGATACAGTGTTCTATGTAATGACTGATTCGATTGCTTGTCGAAGATACTTTACTAATTAGATCTCTCCAAATTTCAATACAAATCAGCCATAAAATTTGTTTTTCATAATAAAAAATTAAACACTCCCAATAGTATCCAATGAACATTTTTATTTTTTTAATCAAAATCAGCTTACCGCTGTCATTGTCAGTCAGTTAAGACTGTCAATTTGCAGGCAAAAAATAATTCAATAAACTGTAGCAAGTGCATTTCCATAATAAGGTCAATCACTTGCAATTTTTGTGTTTATTTCAGAGCTGGTTTTGCGCATTTAATATCATGACGCTATATAATGCACAATATTTGCGTATACGCAAATTTAAGATAGAAATGAAATAAATTGCTTTATTTACAGTGGGTATATGTAGGTAACTCGTGGTGAAATAAGATTTGTGTGGAAGTCAATGCAATTCTTGACAATTGTAAAACCAACAACTATCGCAGACATGGTACCAAAAGGAGAGGATCTAACGTACTGAATTGGAGTATCAGTTTTTTAAGACTAACCATTTTTGCAATGTTTTAGTCATTGTGAATTTTTATGATTTTTGCGGGTAATAATTGTCTAACTGTACTGAATTTAATAAATTCCAGTAATAAAAAAACACCATTGAGGTTCTTCAGACAAACGGAAAAACGCATGAGACCCTATAAACAATGGCGAATCGTCCACAAAGAAATATGCAATGGATAAATATTGGCGGAAATGAACCAATCTAAAACAGTCCGATTTTCGCTTTGAAAACATCAAAATACCTCTTGAAAATATGGGGCAAAAATTGTCCCTCAGCGCAGTATTTTGAAACAACCCACAACACAGCACAACTTCCTCTCTTAATAGTATTGGAATGTCTTCTTTTTACTAATTGGATAGATATTATCCTCTACTAGCATAATAAAACCCAAAAAGTGTGCCAAATACCATAAAACCTATCAAATATAGGTATTACCCCCAGTTTTTGTAAAAATGTTTATTCTTCTCACACGAATTGTCAAATTTTGTATGTCGATTTACTCGCTTTAGCGCAAATGCAGAGCGCTGATTTTTAAATGAGGAATCCTTAACGATATATGGAACGGGTATACGAAAAATTATATGTGTATGTCATCTGGGGGCTAAGCTATGAATGCCTAAATTATTACGAATATAGACGAACGAACAAAAATAAGTTACAAAAACTGGGGGTTAATCCCCTTATGGAGAAACTGGAATACCTTATATTCAGGTATTATATTTTATACCAAGCAAGACGTCCACGTGCCCTTATAAATATCGAGATGCATAAATATAGTACGTATATCAGCCTCATTCCATTGTCAGATGATTCACTGTGAAGACTGAATTTTTCTACGGTTGGGCCAAAGATATTCTCCTTTCGAATTTTGGCATTAAAATCGCCTAGAATAAGTTTAATGTCATGGCGCTCGTAAAATATATCTTTGGTCTGATCCTCATTGTTGGAGCTGGAGACCAGATGTTTTAACCTCCGATCAACTAAAACTCCACTACCAAACTCATGCTTCGTGTCATGGCAGCTATAATACAGAACGTCACCTTTAAGTGTTGTTGTGACGCCTTTCCCAATCCATCGTATTTCCTGTATGGCAGTTATATCGCCCTTCTACTTTTCAAGTAGAACTGCACCTTTTCTATAAAGGATGCGAGCATTCAAGGTTTGGATTCGCAGATCATGGTCCTTAAAACGTTTGCGGGTCGTCAACTTTAGAGGGGTTTGTTTTTTTTTCCTTTGTGTTTGTTTTGATATTCTAATTAAATCTACTAAAACATATGTAAGTCAATCGGTTCATTAGTTTTCGAGAAAGATAGAGGGAGTTGGCACCGATTTAAAAAATGAAATTTCGAGAAAATCCAATCCAAAATACAATGATTTTTCCTTCCAACGCTCATATCCTCAAGCAATATTGGGAACAAGTGTCGTTTAGGGGCACCTCTCGGATCGGTCCGAAATTTTTACCATAGGTATCCCATGGGACCCTGATTCCAACGATATATAATTTTCCGGGCGGAACTCCATACTTCCGGAGATATGGGTCTTGACATTTCGGAAATTTCGTACTTGTAACACCTTTACGTTGTTTATGGGCACCTTTAGGTTGTTTATGGGCACCTTTAGGTTGTTTATGGGCACCTTTAGGTTGTTTATGGGCACCTTTAGGTTGTTTATGGGCACCCCTTCGCACACTGAACACAACGATATATAGCTTTCCGTGGGGAAGTCCGTACTTCCCGAGATATGGGTCTTGACTTTTTTACTTTTATCACCATTATTTTTAAAACCCATGCAATATGGGACTCGTTTTAAAGCTCACGAAGAGTACTTTCCAATGCTGCCAATAATTAATAATGGTAATTAGTTTTTCTAATAATAATTTATTAAGTCCCGGTCCACACTAGCGTGAATTTCATTAAAAAATTTCATGAAATTAGGCGTTCTTAAATCGAATTACCCACTACAGCAATTTTATGATTTTACTCTACTATGGAAGTCGATCTAGAGACGCATAATTTCATGCAATTTTTTTAACGAAATCACTCTAGTGTGGACCGGGACTAACTTATTATTGGGCTACGCGACCAAAACTCTCTTTAAATTGAAAGTGTTCTTAAGTAGCCGGCCTTCGGCCGGGGATTTTAGACTTTCTCCTATGGACAGGGACAAAAGTGGGCTACGCAAACAAAACTTTCTTATAAATTTAAAGTTTCCTAAGTAGGCGGCTTTGAACAGGAATTCAATACATTTTCCTATAAACAGGTATAAAAATAGGTCGGGTGCATAAAAGTACTCTCTATAAGAGGTAGTTTACACTATCTATCAATGTCATATGACACGAAATAAAAACATTCCATATCTACCCACGCAGGCAATATGGAGACGTAATTTTATTACATTTTCGCTGGTGTGGACGCGCAAAGTAAATGGCGTAAGGAAAATCCACAATATTGCACATATTAGCGACTATATAATGATGGAAATTTTTTTGTCATATGACATTTACATATAGTGTAAACTACCCCTAAGCTTTAAAACGATGCCCATATTGCCCACGTTAGAATTGTAAAATGTCAAGACCCATATCTCGGAAAGTATGGACTCCCCCGGAAAATTATACATCGTTGTATTCAGGATGCCAAGGGCTATCTACTGTAAACATTTCAGCCCGATCCGAGAGGTGCTCCTAAACGACATTTAAGCCCAATATTGTTCCGATCGGTTTAACAAAAAAATCTGTTTTTTCTTCAACACAAACTTGTTCGTCATCGCGTCGAAGAATCTCGTTCATCAATAATACCAATAACAACAAAATAAAAACAAACCCAAACGAAACGAGGCAACAAAATAACAAACCTGAATTAATGCGTTGTTGTTATTCATTGCTCTTCGTTCTTTCGTTCGTTCATTCGTTTGTTGACCATTCATGGCTTCGTATTGTGGAGAAACGCACGTATACACTGTAGACAAAAGCAACAACAATGAAAATGACTGTTGTTGTGTTTAAACAACTCCACGATGGATACACACACAAACACAGATAAGATTCACATGTATACATAACCACCAGAACCAAACACCCCCACTGCCCCACTTGATTATTATTGTTTTGCTAAATCGAGAAAACAAGAACAAAAAGAGGGAGATTGAGAGAAGGCTCGATTAAAATAGTAGACAATTAAGCCCTCTTCTCAACTTCTATTCACTTTCTTTACGAATACTCAACTTTGTATTAGCCGCTAAGCAGAACGACGTCATCAGGCTTTTAACAATAATTTAAGACAGTAACTTAAATTTCAGGTCAGTGTTAATAAAATATTCAAAGGATAGGTAGGGTATGTACATACATATGTATGTACATATGTGCTCTCAAAACAGGAAACGATTGCAAGTTGCAACAATTATTTTGCCGAAATCATCGAAATCAAATGTTCCGTTTTGTTCCTTTTATTCAAAGAATAAACATCAAGGTAAAATTAACTGTTGGCTTTCCAGAAGAAAAACCAAAACAACATGGTCTCAAATTACATAAATACATAGGTATGTATGTATAAAGTAGTAATGCCAATTTCCACAGTGAAATGGTGCATTTCCACAGTGAAATGGTGTGGGACGTAAGTGCAAGTTGTGTTGTGGAGGGGCTGTGGGATATAATGTTGTTGTGGTCCACATATGGCGTGGACTTCTGTTTGGGGGGGTCTGTTAGTCATTCATTGTTCGGTTTTGCTTTTCTTTTCATTTTTTTATTTTGTTAAGACGAAGACCGCTTATATTTTGTGTTGTTTGTGTGTGTATGGGGAGGGGGTGAATGTATCGTTTGGAATACACTCGACGAAAAGGACAACTAACGAACCCGAACAATATCCATGTTTGTTGTTACTTCAACAAAGGAACAAAGGTGCGAACGGATAATTTTCATGTTGGTGGTATGTATTTCTTCGTGCCATCAAGCAACACTTGTTGTTGTGACGACAGTAAATTGTGGGGTATAGGTATTTTGGGCTCTTTTTTTTGCAAATTCATGACACTTACATACTATGTAAAAACAAAAATTTCAAGATGCTTACCCTGTAATAAATCCGGTTTTCAGCTCCAGCTCTGTATTTTGTATTGGACCAACTGAAATTCAATCTCTACTTGTTGTTTTTTTTTTCTTTTTTCTTGAACTGATAACCTTATTTTCTCTCTCACACACTCTCAATATACAAATAAACCAAACCAACTCACTGTCACTTCACTTCTACACACAAAAAATTATTATTGCTCGGTTTTGGTTTGAACCGCAAACTGAAAAAATGAATTGTTTAACAGCTGGCAAAGTATTTTTTCTAGAAACATGTAAATGTATTCCAATTTGCTAATTTGTATGCACTCTGCTTTTTTAGAATTTTATTTTACTTATTTTATCGTTAAATTTGTGTATTATTTTAATCCAATGATATAAAAAATATGATACTTTTATTAACAAATAATATTTTCAAAGTTTTTAGCGTACGTTTCTCTATTCACGAGCTTCCTGTGTTGTTTGTCGTAAGTTTCAATCGGAACTGAAACAAACTGTTTCGAGCGAAATGTTCAAACTCCCACGGCACAATCCAGGTACTCGCGTCAGCCCAGTTAATGTACTGTGAGCTGTCAAAAAAGTTGTTGTAATTTAAAACACAAAATTAAAAAACAAAAATTTAAAAGAAAAACTGTGAATTTTTGACGGATTTTTGTTATAATACGTTTATTAATAACTGCCTAACAAAATGTTGTTGAAAAAAATGTGTGAGTCGCTTTATTTTTGGAAAACATTTTTGACATTTCACAGTACTGAACTCGTTTTTGTTGTAGTTGTTTGCTGATGCATCTACCTGCTATTTGTGCCATGAACTCCCCAAGTGTGAAAAGCTCGCTCTCACAAAAATTGTAATCATCTCACTTTGCCCAAAAAGAAGAGGAAGATTTTAGTAAAAATAGTTGGCAACACTGAAAGAGAACACAATTCAAATTATCAGCCGTTTCTGCATAAAGTATTCACAAAAATATAATTTCAAAGTGGTTTGTGTGTGACCTTTTACAATATTTAATGGTCTGCTCCTTTACTTTTAAAATGGTAAAAATGGCAAAAGTTGTGAACTGCTCTCATATCAATTGTATGCTTACATCAAGTAAAGGAACACTTTTCGAGTAAAAAGTGGTAACACTTGAAGATTCTTGTACGTAAATGAGCGGAGCTTGAATGGGTTAAAAGTTATTTAAATCATTAATAGCCAAACGTTGATTCATCCTCGCAAAAGGAAATCATTTATGAAATAAAAAAGGTCAAAAAGTCACAACCTTAATGAATATTTTCCCTAAAATTATGACCGTAATTTCAACGCGACCTAAGCGTCTTGTAATTTTTACGTGCAATTTACCGAGGTGTGTAATTTTTTGCAAATTCATTGCCACATATACATAAGTATTTTACAACATTTTACACATTATGTGTGTTCGTTTACTCAAAATTTGTACAAATTGTTACTGGATGCTGTTCGTTTACTCTACAGTACAATGCAAAACACCTTAGTCGTTTACAAGAAGTTACTGGAATCGTACAAATTATTGAGTAACGACAAATTAGGTGTGTTCGTTTACTCAATAATTTGTACTAATTTGCACAAGTCCAGTAACTTCTTGTAATCGACTAAGGTATTTTGCATTGTGCTGTGGAGGAAACGAACAACATCCAGTAACAATTCGTACAAATTTTGAGTAAACGAACACACATATTATTGAGTAATGGGTACTTTCACGATATGTTTTTTACATATGAGTTGTCACTTTGCACTAATTATACCCTCAGCCTTTAGGCTAAGGAGGGTATATACGCTTTGATACGATGAAAATGTGCCTCATCGAAATAATGGTTTTAGACCCCAAGTATGTTTGGACGAAAAGTGTTTCAGACAATTTGGAGTCGATCCAGCCATGTCCGTCCTTCTGTCTGTCCTGCTGGCGGGAGCGCACGATAACTCCCGAACGGATGAACCGATTCGGTTCAAATTTTGGCTTTCGTAATATTTTGCCCAAACTTAGTTTAAGTTCGAAGATGAGCTACATCGGTCCACTCCTTCCGGTACCTCCCACACAAAAGTTCAAAAAATTTCGGAAAAATTGTTCGTACGGTAACTCTTGAAGGGAGTGACCGAATTGGTCTATACTTTACACATCCTAATATATCTACCAGATATAGATCAGGTTCAAATATGGACTATACTTGTCAACTCCATCCGGTACCTCCCACACAAAATTTCGGATAAGTTCACTTTAAGACCTGATATCGAATCACTTTGATTTTTGTTGAAGCAACTTGCATTCGCTGCCTCATTTACGATGGTAAAAGTTTTTTAGGGGCAAGTCCATACTTCTTGAGCAAAAAGCCCGAAGAGTGTTAAAACTCCCTATGGCACAGTATGTTGTGGCTGGCAATCCACTTCCATAACGGTCAATGTCGATCCATTCCTTTTAGTATCTCCTCCGCAATACTTTTGATCTTTAATCCTAATCAACATTTTTGTCTGTTCAAACGCCCAACATTTTTAAAACCCCCTAAATACATACGTGTTTTGGGATCATATTGTTTCAATATAGACAGGCTGAGGGCATATCTCTGTCGGCAAAGCCGACTGATACTATTTTATTTTTTCCGATAACATAAAGGAAAAAATGTTATCGTTGTAAAAAATAGTTGCTTTTTGTATCTTCTGGAGCAGAGCCTACATGCCAAGGCATATCCCCCTTGTTATATTTTGTTTATTACTGGCATATGCTAAGTTTACATTTACGAAATCCACTCGATTTCAAATGTCAATTCCATAGCTCAAACGTCAAATGAAATCTCATCTGGATTACATTTGACGTTTAACCTATGAATTTGACAGTTGAAATCGAGTGAATTTCGTAAATGTAAACTTAGCATATGCCAGTAATAAACAAAATATAACAAGGGGGATATGCTTCATTATCTAGAAAATCAACCCAATTCCGTTAGCTAGACTTTAAATAAAACTATTCCCCTAATATATACTAGACGAACTCTTTTGAATAACACAAATGTTTTACTGTTAACGAAGTTTACTACTTCTTTTTCAGGTATATGACGTTTTCGACGGTCGAAACCCTAAAGAATTGTCATACGGAACATCCCTGCTAGTGATTAAACTGACCTTTCGTAAAAAATCTGAGTCTGCTGGTCATAAATCTTAAAAGTTGACAAAATGCAATAAATAACACCTTAACAACAAGTATGGTGCCGATGTTTCTCTCTTGTAAAAAGAAAAGACATTGAATTTAAATTTTAACTCTTGAATATTTGTATTTATTCATGTTAGTAATATTGATTTATATAAATACTAAAAAATGCACACTCTTTACTTAATTATTATTTTAAAAATATGTTTAGAAACGCTCAACGTAAAATACAGCGCAAAAATGAGTTTTTTAATTAAAAACAATATAAGAAAAAAAGGTTACCCAGAAAGCAAATTCAGGCCTTAGTCTTCTATTGATGTCAAAAGATATTGTGGCTAGGAATGCAGCGGAAAGAATAAAGCAACGAAATATTATTGAGAAAATTCAAATAAAGAAGTTGTAGAGGTATATTTTTGCTTGACAGCAAAAGAAGACATCAGTAGTGCGATTCTCTAACTCATTTTTTGAGTTACCGACAATTGTCGGTAAAATTAAAATTCTTATAATTTCGGTAATTACCTATGTTTTTCGGTAAGTTAACGACGAATAAAAAGCGGTCATAATTTCGGGTTTTAATGTTAACGATTTTTGTCGGTAACTCAAAAAATGAGTTAGAGAATCGCACTACAGCTAGGCTTACAGGGATGTGTATGATATGATTATGCGTCTGATATTTGAAATTTACAAGCATATATAACGACAATAGAAGCATTCGACAAAAATTGACATGAGCATTACATGAGTTTTTAGTTCGACGCAAATGGTTTGATGAAATTTAACTCAACTTATTAATTATTATTTTTTAATATTTATAATTACGTATGTACATTTATTTATTTTCGAACATAATTTGTCGTTTTAACATATTTGACATAAGAACGGAAACCGAAGAAGGACATAAATATATGTGGGACATTTCCAAGGCATATTGAACAGTAGTGCGATTCTCTACCTCACAAAAATCGGTAACATTAAAACGCAAAATTATGAATGAAAAGTTTAAAAAATATTGACAACACTGTTACTGTCGGTAGAAATTTACTACTACTTTTTATTCATGGCTAACTTATAGTACGTTAACAAACCCACTGGATTTTAAATGCCATATACGTCAAACAAATCCTCATAAGAAAGGTTAGTTAACCCGACAAAAACCTATAATATAAACATCCTATTATCGAAAATTATCGTTAATTACCGAATCTATAAGAATTTTAATTTTACCGTCGGTAACTCAAAAATGAGTCAGAGAATCGCACTGTGTAGTAAAATTATTATTGTTGTAATTTCCCCAAAGAACATTTAACATTAAAGAACATTTTTGACATAACCTATTCCAATACGTCGATGCCACTAATTATTCAACACGCCTTGGAGATTTCATATGCTAAAAGAAACATCAGTTCCTTTTTCGATTACTGTTGTGGGGATGGTGATTATTATTTGGATAATAGAATTGTTGCTTTCTTGATTTAGATTTAAAAAATGCCACTTCCTCATTTTGCTTAGGCCACGCATGATTGTAACGATGCGTAGATAATTTAATATTTGCCAACACTGGATTGCTGGAAGATGTCGAAGGTTTTTTCGGCATATCATTAGAAAACGATTTACGTCTTCTTGTTCGATTTGCAATACATGATAGTTCAAAGCGACTATGTTTTTCATCGGTTTGTGGGTTCTTTTCACATTCGGTTCTTTTCAGGCAATCGTCATTGTAATTACTTTCTTCATCCGTTTCGTTTTCTTTTTCAAAAATTGTAGATTTTTCATAAGATTGACAAGTTTCTTGCGATTCTCTTTTTTTCTTTTCTGCTACAGTTTCAGAACACATCGTTTTTCGCCTTCCGCGAGTCCTAATGGCAACGCAAGAGGTATTGGCAGGAATTAAGTTATTACTTTCTTCAACTACGACAACATGATCAGATGCCATACTTTTGCAACGTGTTCTCTTCGCAATGCATGAAATATCCAAACTGTTGTGTTTTGGCAGAGATTGGTGCTCTTGATTTTGGAATGTTATAGTCTTCGTTAGCTTAACATCATCTTTGACAATTTTATTCTCAACTGATTGCAAAGGATTTTTTGTGTGAGTTATTCTTTTTCTCGTTCTTTGAGCAATACAGCTAATTTGCTTTTGTCTCTCGATTAATTTGGTAAAATTTTCCAAAGGATCGTCATCTTCGTCAGATTCTTCTTCATCTGTGAGTCCAGGTGGGTTGTTTTCCGTTCTTGTTTTGAGATTTTCATTTAAAGTGTCATTATCGTCATCATCGCTGCTAGAATCAATTGGTGTTAAAATTTTTGAACCCGACGTGGCATGCTGTCTATTGCAATCTATTATAGCAATTTCAGACTTTATTTTTATATTGTGCTGCTCTTCGTTGTCACTCTTTATAACACTTGATTTTATCTTTTTTCTTTTCCGACTGACTTTAAGAACGTTTTCTTCGTCAGAGGTTGATAGTTTATTAACATCTGAGAACCACTCATTGTTTTCGTCAACTATCTTGGGTTGTTTTTTAGGAATGTTATGCTTGCAATCATCATCATCTTCACTTTCTATTCTTGATTCAACTTCAGTTCTCTTCAAAATACCCGTTAGCGATTTACTCCCCTTCATTTGTTCATCTGACATGACTTCCACTAACACTTCGTCGTCACTAGAATCTCTTATAACACGACCCCAATATGATGGATTTCTTTCTTTATACCTTGTGAATGTATTGACAGCATTCTCGTCTGGAGTTTTTCCTTCTGATTTTCCATTCAATGCTGAAGTTATATCTTCATTGCAGATTATTTCTACTTCATCATCATCGTCTTCTGTCGAATAAATGGTGCTCTGTTCGTTGCAATGAAAGTGCTGTTTTTTATTAAGTCGCGTTCTATCACATCTTCTGTCTTGAACTACTGATTCTATACTGGACAACCTGTTTTTATAGCGTCGGTTAGTTTTTATTTCCTCATCTGAAGATGTCTCATCATCGCCAATCAAACCATTTATAATGGCCATATTTTCATGGTAGCTTACATTACATAACTTGTTGTCATCTAAATCATATCTATTCTCATTTGAATTCAAACTTTCCCGTCCACTGTCTTCTTCTTCCATGGCAATCGTACAATCATTACAATGAAATCTGTTGTTGGCGGACTTTGGTAAGCATTGTTTGTGAATTGCCGTTGAACCACAAGTTCTACACAATAAAAGTGGATTAGCTGATGTTGACTGACTGCGCCCTTTATCATTTTCGCATTTGTTTGCCGAGCATTCATTGGGACGTTCCAAAAGTTCAGCAAAGGCATTCGGTTCCAATTCCCAAGCTGCATCCCTAGTAAAAGTAAAATTATTCTTTGGACTTATCATTACGGAGCTACATACATATCGATGCTTTACTTTCTCAACATCGGATCTTAGAAAATGCGATTTTGACTTTTTCATATCAAACTATTGCAATTTTTATATTTTATTACTGCAACAACTTATTATCTCAATATTTTGTTGCTATTCTGTAAATATGAATAAAATATGTATATTCTAGTGTCCAATTCACTCCTATTTTCGTAACTGCATCATACTCGTATCTTAATTCCCAGGCGAAACGGCGGAAGCTCCTATCCTTAAATTTTGAGTGAGGGTTTCTATTGACGATTAGGTGTGTGATAAGGCTGGATTTTTGGAAATTCTTACTGGAAGGTTTCAAAAAGTACTAAAATTGTACAATTTGAGTGACTGACTGGTAATCTACATCGAGGAGAAACGGCTGAATCTAGAATATTGAAATTTTGGGTGATGGTTCATATTAAGGTGTAGGTGTGTAATAAGTTTGTTTTTGTGAAAATTCGTAAAAGAAGGGTACGAAAAGTACTAAAAACACTGTTCAAATTTCAATGAAACAACTTACTAAAAATGTGCCTAAAATATCAATAAACTTCTTTGATAAGTTTCTTATACATCTTTGCCTCAGAGAGCAAAATGATACCTTTTGACATCTAGGACCCTAATCTTTGAAAGCCCATAACAGCAAATGTTGTCTCCTCTTTTTCTTCTTCAATGACGCAGCAGTGTCCAAATATGGTTACTTTGTTCATGTTGCGCGGTGTTATTATTTACAAAATACGTTGAAATTAGACAACATGTACTCATTTTGGCTCGTCACTGTATGTGCACGTAAGGAACTAAAGTGTACTTCCATATAACAACGTGTGAATCTAAAGTGTGGTCAACTAACTAGTTTTTGTTCTCAATTGTGAATTTAAAACTCGTAACATATTCATCAAGTAAAAAAAATTAAAATTATTGTTAATGCAGAAAACTCGTATCTTAATAAATGCTAATAAATGTTTAAAAGGAAAAAGATTAATATATTATTACTCCTAATATGCATGGTTGTACTCAATTACCTAATAAATACATTTTACACTTTTACCCAAACACCGATGTATCAAAAGATAAATCGTTTTTAGTCTCTCCTGAAAAGTTGTATTTTTTAAGATCCGAGGTTGAGAAAGTAAGACATTAATATGTAAAATACTAATCCGACAACAACCTTGTCTAATTGATCTAGATTTCTTAACAAACCATTTACTTACTGATTCGGAATAAATATACCAAGTGCGGGTAACTTTTGGCGAAATGTTTTCACGTCATTGCAGAGTGGGCATTTGAAGAAATATCCAGCGGTCTTGGCAAATTTCTGCAGACATAACTTATGAAACCAACCATTAAGACAGCATGGACTCTGAACAATCTTCCATTCGTCGGTATCCATGACTTCATAACAAATCGAACATGTCGTGCCTGGCGGTGGCGCTGCTACCTTTTTCTGTCTATGCTTACAGCAGTACGATTTATAGGAGTTGCAAAATTGATTTTCGGCATTATTTTCAATGCCACAAATTAAATGGAATGTCCGACGGCATTTTGTCTGACAACATCCAATATTTGCAAAGGTTTTTCTACAATAACAACATTTCTAGAAAAAATAAATACAGGTTGTATTTTCAATTCGTCCATTACTTTTGTACTAAAGTTAAGAAGAACAACTATGCTTACTAGATGTGAAACTCGCATTGCTTCTTTTTTGATGTCTCCTTTCAAAAAACCCAGGAAACCTTCCTCGTCCGCACCATTTTGTGCAAGATTAGATGACAAATACTAAAAGTAAATGTTTAAGTTTATTATCAAGTCGCTAGCTGAAAAGAAGGCAATATACCAAACAAAATGTATGAACTGCCATCTCCATTTCTTCATTTTTCAAAAAATCACCATATTGGAATTCATCCTTTTTAGAAGATTTACACAAAAAACACATGTCCAACCTTCTATCTGAAGCAGCGTCAACTTTATCGCTGGAGCTTGTTACAATTAAATCTAAACCCATTGTAGGTTTTTTCGGTGCATCACTGTTATTGGAGTCGCTACTTAAAATCCTCGTTCTGCGCCTATGTGATATCTTAATATTCTCACAATCGGAATCACTGTCCTGTTCCGTTTCGTTCTGTGTGCCATCGTCACATAAGAGTCTCTCGACAATATTCAAATCTTCATTATCACTGACGTGACAAACATCAATTTCTTCTACCTCATTGTCATACAGTAATGCATTCTCGTCATCTCTATCGTCTTTTTGAAAAGCGATGGTACAATCTGCACAATGGAAACGACCCTTGCGGGGATGTGGTAAACATTGTTTGTGCATTGCAATCGAACCACAAGTGGAACATAATATTAAAGGATTTGCAGTGGATGTGTAGTTGCGTCCATTCTTATTTTGGCATTCCTTAGCTACACATTCACTCGGTCGCTCCATAAGTTCTGCGAATGCATTCGGTTCCAATTCCCAAGCTGCATCTCTGTAAATATGTTTATACATACATGTGTATGTGCATTTGGTAGAAATTACCCACCATACCAGTTGCTGATATTTTTCGTATGTTTGCCACAAGTTTCGAAAACAAATTCCAACGTTTGGCAAATATTTTTCTTGTGTTTTTCTTTTGTTCGCCAAAAGATCGAAAATTATATCGAAATCGAAAGTTTTCCTGCCACAAACTGAGCGATGAATAAATCTTTTTCAATTCATGTTCGTGTGTCGTTTTCGAACAAAATATCCGTAAAACTATCGAGGAAAATTCGAAAACGATATCGTGTTCGATAGCAATGGTATGGTTGGGTGTATTAATGTTTTGATTACTTACTGGTTGGGAATAAATATTCCTTGAGACGGCAGTTTCTGCCGAAATATCTTAGCATCATTGCACAGAGGACATTTGAAAAAATAACCAGCGGTTTTGGCGAATTTCTGCAGGCACAATTTATGAAACCATCCATTACGACAGCAGGGACTCTGTACAATGCTCCAACCCACATTACGAGCTGATTTGTCCTCTAACAGTTTTTCATAGCAAATTGAACATGTTGTCTCATTATCTGGAAGTTTAGGTGACTTGCGTCTATGTCTGTGACAATATGATCTATAGGACTGACAAAACTGATTTTCTGCGCCATTTTCCAAACCACATATGAAATGAAAAGTCCTATGGCATCGCTTTTCACAGCAGCCAATATTGGCGTAAGTTCGTCGACAGTAACAGCATTTCTAGAAACAGGAAAAAATGTAGTTTTGTCTTCACATTCGTCTGCCCTACTTACCAATTGTGAGACTCGTCTTTCCTCATTTTTAATATCAGCTTTCAGGAAACCAAGATATCCTTCGTCATCATTTCCATTTTGTGTGAGATTTGAGGACAAGTACTAATGTTAAAGGAGACGTTTACCGCAACATATTTTGCAAACAAATAAAAACACCTACCAAACAATAAGTGTGTACTCCAAATCCCATTTTACGATCTCTCAAGAATTCCCCGAATTGTATATCATCTTCCTTGTTAGATTTACATAGGTAGCACTTATTCATCTTTTTATTTATGGTATTTTTATTAATTTATGAGCTTAATGGACCTAAAATTCTCGTATACCAACAAACAACACAACAATTACATACCAATGACAGATGGCAAAAACGCGCGCGATTTCAATTAGTACGCCATGTAACGTAGCAACGTAATGCAGTTCTGTTTATGAGAATGACGATAGTTGTTTACTAATTGAGCTGTGAGTCTCCCCTTCCTCCACCTCCCTCGCACACAAAATCAAACCAAGTCAAAACGTTTTGCAGGCGGAAGGTGCTTATTTATTTAACAAATTGTATTCATTAATTACTATCTTTATCTTTTGTATTATCGAACTCAAACTCCTCCACTTTTTTAAAGCCGGAATATCGTATAACTTTCCCCTTTTCTACGTTTAAGCGTTTGCTAAATTGTACAGCCTGTGATTCTTGTTTTTCTTCGTCACTTTTTAAGCCATGATAATGTGCCCAATCACTCTTTCCACTGAATGCCAGATAACATACAAATCCAAAAGCATTCCATGCTAGAATTGCGTAGCCTACGCTGAGACGACGCTTCCACAGGGCAGCTTCCAATTCGGGTATTGGTTTGGTATTCTGTCTCACCAATCGTCTAAGCCAATTCATGCGAAATAAGGACATGTTTTCGCTGGCTGTATTCGGTATTACATAAATATCCACCAGCCTAACCCACGGAACCAAAACAAAACAAGTTAGGGTATAATAGATCGAAAGATGAATTAATGGGATGACATCAGCTGTTCTGTATATTAGTATGTATACCCAAAGTGACAACATATGACCTGTTCCCGCACGTTATTAATGGGTACTTTACACGATATGTATTTTACATATGAGTTGTCACTTTTTATATACAAAATGTATACGCAAAATGACAACACATACATATGTAAAAAACATATCGTGTAAAGTACCCATAAGTAGTAAAAGTCGTAAACGATTTTCAGAAACATTTTGTGTACGAGAACACAAAATGCGTAAAAGCATGGTATAAGTAAAGAGGTAGATTTAAATGAAAAAAATCTATAGAACCCTTATTAAACCATGCGTAAAAGTGGTAAAAATTTTAAAAACTTTTTAGTTCTGGAACAGAGCTATACATGTGAAAAAGCAGATGGTCTGATAGCCGCCTAACTTGGCGTTTAAGGCCAGAGCAGAATCAATCGTCGCTTGCTTTGCCAGAGCCTCTTTGCAAATCAGCCTGCGTTCTCCCTTAGGAGGCTCTAGCATTCCCTTATAATTTGACATTTGGGAAGCAAACAAAGCAAGCGACGATTGATTCTGTCCTGGCATTTACACAAGACAGACTGTCTGCAAACCCATCAAACCAAATGTCGGATGTCCGACACGTCTGAACAATTTCGGAAGCAACGTCGTTCAGATTTCTAAACGATTTTTCGGAGCGGAAATAGTTCAGTAGTGCGATTCTGTAACTCCTTAACGACAGAATTAACGACGAATGTCGATAGTTAACGATAATTTTCGGTAAGTGCTATTCTGTAACCAATTTTAACGATTTTTGTCGGTAAATTTTGTCGTTAATTACCGAAAATTATTGTTAAGTTAACAACCAAAAAAAAGTAGTTGTTAAGTCTTAACGACAGTACATGATTGCAATATTTAGCCTATTTCTCTTAACAAAGGCGTTTTTATATGAACATAAGTTATGTTAATAAGAAGGGTATACAAGATAAATTCCGCCTTATTGAGAAAAATGTTTCTTAAGTCATTAACATAAGGGTTAATTATGTAGGATACATGGTCAGCTCCGCCACTGTTGCTCTTTCGCCAGCGCCGATTTTATTGAAGCTGCATAAAGATCACCAAAGAGAAAGTTGTAGATCTTCGATTAACTCATAACTTTCCCTTGGAAGATCTAAATGTAGCATCAATTAAATCGGCGCTGACGAAGGCGCAACATTGGCAAAGCTGCCCCATGCTACTACCCTAAGTATGAAGACTGCGCTAACCTTTGTTTTACTTATTAAAGAGGAAAAACGTTAGCTAATGCTTCAAAAGAACTCAAGTGTGATACTGCTATGTAAGACCTATACCAATGTCCTACACAATACGTGACACGTGAAGAGTATTACTATAACCTACTTTGTTCTGTGATAATCCCATAGATTTAAACCCAGCATCACTAACAATCAGAATGCTAAACATGGCGTATAAGCTTGGATTTTCGAACTTTTCATACTCTCCGCTATGAGAAATTTCTTTTAATGTGGGCGTGAATTGAATATGTGAATATGTAAACTCAAATGACGGTAACGATCACTGAAGGGGCTTAAGTCATGTCAAATATCACAGCTGAATTTTGATACAGAGCGCCACAACACAAAATATGATCCCAACTTTTAAATAAAAAATACAACTGCGCTTTTAAAAAGATGAATGGTGGTTTTATCACTTTTATTACTTTTAAATCACACACACAATAAAAACATCTTAAGAAATGCTTCATTACTGGCATCCGTAGCCATCCAAAAGACACACATTTGAGCCACATTCCTTCAAAAGTCAGAATTGTTTGCTTCATGTTTTGTATTCGTGACGAAATAATGTTTTCAGCTTCAAAATATATTTTAATACTTATTAAAATATAATATTTGACATTTCCTTCCAATCGATATTCGTCGGTATGAATTAACGATTTCTACAATCGGTAACATAAAGTTACAGAATAGGACATTCGTTAACTCAACCGAATATTTTCGTTAACTACCGATGTCGGTTCGTTATTAAAAAAAGTTACAGAATCGCACTACTGATCAGACATCGGACGTATAGTCCGAATTTTGTTCCGATTTCGTTAAGATGTCGGTACGATTGGTTTGCTGGGAATACAACTCTGATTTACTAAGTCCCGGCCCACGCTAGAGTAAATTTCATTAAAAAATTTCATGAAATTAGGTGTTCGTTGGCCGAATTCCCAATTACAGCAATTTCATGATTTTACTCTACCATGGAACTCAATCTAGAGACGCATAATTTCATGTTAAAATTTCAGTGAAATTATTCTAGTGTGGCCCGGGACTAATACATTCAAACATCCGCCTAGTTGTCTCGACTCTGTCTGGTAATTTTCGTAGTAACAGTGGCAAAAGTGGTGAGTTATTCTTATATAAATTGTTGCTTTTAATTGTTAAGGCCTGGGTACATAACTAGGCGTTTACAGACAGACAGTGTTGGCAAGATAATAGAAAAGTTACAAACTCACGGTCCACACTAGCGTGAATTTCATGAAATTAGGCGTTCTTAAATCGAATTCCCCACTACAGCAATTTTATGATTTTACACTACTATGGAAGTCGATCTAGAGACGCATAATTTCATGCAATTTTTTCAACGAAATCACTCTAGTGTGGACCGGGACAAACCATTTTCACCAATACATTCATGTTGAGAGGCAAAGGGTTACCATATACCTCACCTCTCTCTCCATCAAACTGACAATTGCCGCAAGTAAACTCGCCTAATGTAAATTGGGACTTACTTCTGATAAAAGAATAAAAAAGAATAGGGCAACCCAGTTCGAAATTTCCTCGGCCTTCTTAAAGGCCTGCGTACATAAGCTGCTCTGCCTGATTGCCTTGCATTCCTGCTTTATTTTTCAATTCAATTTATTTTCATAAATGGGAACCTAGTCCATAGGGCCAAGAGCGGTTCCAAAAGCTACAAAACATGCACTACTCAAAAAAAAAAAAAATAAAATAAAATAAAAGAATAAGGAAGGCCGAGGAAATTTCGAACTGGGTTGCCCTTTTCTTTTTTATTCCAAAGACGTACAGCAATAAAGACCCGAACAAATGCATTTTCCAAAAACATATGCTAATAGTTCCACATTTTGGTTACAGATGGCTACACAACACACTGGAATAGATAACAGCAATGCCAATCGTTTTTGATTCCCATTTCTCGCGGCAGAAAACATTAACGTCGTGTTTTGTGGCTGAAATTTATTTCTTCACTATTTCTTATTTTTTATTTAATAAAAAAACAAAAGCCAACGCCGTAAAATTTGAGTTTTAATGTTTTTCTTGTCAATATTCCAATGAGTAACAGTTTTCGTTTAACTAAGTCCCAATTTACATTGGGCGAGTTTACTTGCGGCAATTGTCATTTTGTAGGAGAGAGAGGTGAGGCATATGGTAACCCTTTGCCTCTCAGCACCCTCTCGAACCTACAAACTGACAATTGCCGCAAGTAAACTCGCCTAATGTAAATTGGGACTAATGTTGCTATGATATCGTAGCAACAGAGGTTAACTCCCTCTACAGTTAATTTTTCACAATTGACTTTTCCTATCTTATAATATTGACATCTTTGGAATAAAAATGAAAAGGGCAACCTAGTTCGAAATCGCTCGGCCTTCTTTATTCTTTTATATTTGTTATGCCAGAAATGAAGCAGAAAGCAACCCAGACCTTTATGTGTCGAGGCTTTTAAGCCTTTACCTAATTAACTGCGTGTGCGTTTAAAAATACAAAAACAAAATACATGTATTTCAAATTGAGAACAAAAACAAATACATGTAGGTATTTTGTTTTTGTTTTTTTTTGAACGCACACGCAACACGCAGCTAATTAGGTAAAGGCTTTATGCTGCCTGGCCCGCTTGCATGATAAAAGAATAAAGAAGGCCGAACCAATTTTAATATTTTTAATTTAATTTTAATTCAATATTTCTTTATTCTTCTACCAGAAATGACACAAAACTCTACTCAAACGTTGGATTTGTTTAGGGCTTAATTAAACCATGGTGATATAGAAAAATTTTGAGTATGTTAAGGTAAGACGGACCGTTAAGGGCTGCGTACATAAGCTGCCTTGCTTTCCTGCTTCATTTCTGACATAATAAAAATAAAAGAAGGCCGAACAAATTTCGAAATGGGTTGCCCTTTTCTTCTTTTATCACAAGCAACCAAGGTAAGCAGGCAAGGCAACTTATGTACGCAGGCCTTTAACGGGGCCAGCCCAGCTGATCGAATCTAAAACGTCAAAAAACTAGGAATTCGCCATGAAAAATCAAAACAAAAAACCATATGATTCGGTAAGTAAGAGATAGCATGTCTACACTTTATAGACAAACACAAGCGATAAAAAGAGACAACAAGAGACCATTTGGCGAAAATTTTGACAGTTTACATTACAAAAAAAGTTGCTTTGTTGTAGCAATTCGCCGATGCATCTACCTTTCTTATTGTACCATGCTCTCTGAGGAAGTTCTTGCTGGACAATTTTTGTTGTGAAAGCAACAAGACAGACCTATTATTAACGAAGTAGAACTCTCCAGTCAAGTTGACAGCGGCGATTTTTAAATCGGCTGACGGCTGAACCTTTAAAAAAAGAGTGTCGACGGCGCGCCGCAGTCTGAGAATCGGCTCGCTTCAATCTCTGTTTGAATTAATTGTGTTTTTTGTTTATTTTCTTCAAAATGAGTGCATTTCAACATCGTTTGCAACATATTCGGCGTCAAATTGATACACTGAAAATATTTAACGACAAGTAAGTGCTATTTCTGCGATTGGAATTTTTAATTTATGTAATTTTTCGATCTTAATTTGCAGTGTCGTTGAAGTGTCAGAGCTGGCGGAATTTTGCGTTCATTTTGAGTCGAGTGGTCGTAATTTTATCCTGACTGTCCTGCTGGGCTTGAATTTCCCTAACGAACGCCCCAAATTGATCATTTCTCCTATTATCCAGCATCATTGGGTTAATCCAACTACAGGCGAAATAGAATCAGCTCCAGGTTTATTAAATGTAAGTAAATACAGTGCACTTATGCATGTACACTTGTCCTTGGATGACATTTTTTGTGATGTCTTCGTACACAAGGAGGAAATCCTTGGCGAAAAAAGGTTCAAGGGAATTAAACTTTAAATAATCGACAGTGACGTTATCAATGACCTTAAACTTGGGAAATCATTAAATATGACCATGACGAAGAAAAATATTTATTTTTACAGGATATCGCATGTTTCTTCCATAACGAGATAATTAAATAAGAAAAAAACTCATATAACTTTGACCTTTTTTTAGTATTCTCCACATTCCGAACTAGGACGGATAGTCCAGGCTATCATCCGTGAATTTGAACGCTTCCCCCCTCAAGTTATAAAATCACAAAGCCCAAATCCTACCAATAATGCCAACTCAGCGCATGTAAGTGTTCCGCATTCGCATAATTATCCTCCCTTGCAAATGGCCAAATCCTTAGACAGTGGCACTAGCAGTGGTGCATCCAACAGTGCCAACAGCAGCAAGGAAACGTCGCCTCATGACCCCATCAAGCTGTCATCGCCACGACTAAATGATACAAGTTTCCCCAACTTGTCCACCCTTTCGTTGGAGGAGCTCAAACAACTTGATAATGATCCGGAGTTTTTCGAAGATTTCATTGAAGAAATGTCCGTGGTCCAACAACTCAACGAAGAACTAGACTCAATGATAAATCAAGTTGAAAACATATCCAAAGAAAACGAGTCCAAAGAAACCCATCTCGTTGAGCTCAAGCGCAAGTTAAGTGATGATGTTACTACTCTAAAGCATTTGGGTGAGAAATGTGATGAACTGAATAAAAAGTATTTGAAGAAAACGGAGGAATATAATCCCCAGCACATCAGAGAGCTTCTACAAATTGCTGCTTCAAATGCTGACACCGAATGTGAAAGGCATGTGGAACAATTTTTAAATGGCAAAATTGATGTGCAAACATTTTTGCAAAACTATACGCACTCGAAAAAACTAAGCTCAGAGCGCAAAGCAAAGGAGGAGAGGCTGGGACAACAACTGTCGGCACTTGAGAGGGCTGGTATATAAGAAATAAAGAACTCGATTGCCTTGTCCTTGTGTGTACTGTTTATGAATTGAGCTTAAAGTAAATACAACTATATCTCAATACTAAATAGAACAAATACGAAACTTTTTTAGCATTGAACTTCTAGCCTGGAGCTGAGATTTTGCTTCCTTCCTTCTCAATAAATAATAGTCTAATTTTAATTGTATCGGTTACTGCTTTTGTTGTGCAGATCTATTTATTTATTTCTTTTGTTCATTTCCTTGTTTTGTTAAAGTTAGGTAAAATTATGTATATCATTTAATTTTCTTTCAATGTATGTAGCTCTCATAAAAATGTTTATATATGCACGAGATGTCTAACCTAAGGTCTTTATAGTTTATTATGTTAACATTTGATTATTTATCATTAAAATAAAGAAAAACATACTGCGTACAATGTGATGTGATAAAGAAATGTCATACAAAGTATTATCATTTTATATGTAAGAAAACGTATGTACATAAGTTATATTTCCCTTCAACAATACATTCCGACATTGAGCAGCAACATATTTTCCAAGTGTAGGACTTTAAAGTATTCAAAGATGCACTGTCGAAGGCTATGAAGTAATAGGGAATTTTGGCTGACTTCCTTATCGTCAATTGCTTTGTGTTGTTTAAACTTCGTCAAAATATTTCAGTTGCACACTCATACACTGTTCCTCCTACACATACACTGTTGTGCATCAGAAATAAAAGTTATACATGTTTGCCTTTTAACTGAGGTTTTGAATCGCGTAGCTTGTTAATTACAACGGCGTTAAGAAACATATTTCGCAGATTTTCAGTCATTTGTAAAGCAATTGACGATACTGAAGTCAGCCTACTTTGTTTTGCCAGGATTGTCCCAACAAACTAGTCCTACATGCGCTGATTTGCGAAACGTCAGTTGCTGGGTTAAAGTCTTAAGCATTCTATTTCACATCGAAGTGATACGGTATGAATAGGAAGGAAGTATTTTTTTTTTCAAAAACGTCTCTGTTGAGCAAAATAAGCCACAGGTAGAAAACTGGTGCATTCGAAAGATTTTGCAACCGTGTGCATTTTAAATACTTTCACAAAACATGAGCCATAACCGAAACAACGCATTTATTGCGTTTCGGAAGTCAGCCACTCGACGGTATACGCCCGGAAGGCCAAAACTCCGATAGAAAGACCAAGTTGAAGAAGATATCACAAAACATGGCTATATTCTTAGTTCGGCTTATTGAACAAGACGTTCTGCTTAGTATAAAAGCCATCTAAGGGGTAGTTTACACTATCATAGCGATTATGAATCTTCACGTAGGGAGCTACTCACAAGTGAGTTGCAGTTCACTTTCACCTGCTCGAGCTATTATGATTGAGCAGGGAGGAGCACAAAAAGTGAACAAGGGTTGACAAGTCGGAAAATGGAAAATAATGGCGCGACTTGTGAACCCTTGAAATAATAATTTGTGTTGCCATACCGTCATTTTTTGCACAAATAACTTTGAAATTAATTAATTCTTATTTTTTGTATAAAAAATAAATAAATTTTCAAATTAATAAACATTTCTAGCAAGAAAAATGTCAGTTATTAACAATCCACTGTAAAAGAACATGGATATTGGTAAAAGAAAATACAACATTAAAACAACATGGCAACATCTGTAACAGCTGTTCTTTTGTTTTGGCAGATATGTGAAAATTGTTTATTTACACTGAAGAATTCGTGAAATTTATTGGAAAATCGTAAAAAAGTGAACAAATGTCGTTTAAAAACGTCATTAAATGGCTACAATAAGTAAATGTTTAATGTTGCATTTTGGGTGATAACAGAAATGGCAAATTCTGAGGAATACCAAGGAAATGAAGTGGAAGTTGTGTTTAGCACCATCTCCCATTCTTTCCAAGACTGCGACCCCAAAAGATCCAAATCGTGTACATTACTCTCTCTAGGAATAACAATTGCAGACATGGGTTGCTCCTGATTGGGTCCTTGTATAGTTGTGAGCCGCTTTATGCAGAATGTACCTTTTTTATCTGTCCATACCTGAAAACTCGATTTAGGCCTTCCTTCACTGATACATACCACGGGCAACGTTTTAGTTACAGTACTTGCTCGGGCATTACCGTGAGATAGGGATGGCTCTCACGGTAATGCCCGAGCAAGTACTGTAACTAAAACGTTGGGTGGGTTGGCCCGACACCCTAGGTCCATCAAGAATGATCTTCACGTTCTAGAGAGGGAAGCCCAACCATACTGGATAGAATCCCTTGCTCAACAAGCATTTCAAGTAGTTTTGAATAGCTTTCACATAGTCGCAGGTTCTAATGTAAACAAATATAGTGTGAATAAAGTCCACAACAAACCAGAGTAGTTTTTGCTCAACTATACTTGGGATATTGCAGTCGTCTAAATTCTTAGGCAAATATTAGGTGTGTCTTTTTACGTGATAATTTGTAATAATTATTACGAAATGTTACTAAATGCTGTCTTTTTACACAAAAGTTCAGTAAAAGAGAGCGAAGCGAGAGAAGAAAAAGTTGCTGAAAGAATTTTTCCCAGCAACATTTAGCAAGTTCGATCAGCTGTTTTTTAATCATCTGCTAATGGGCAGCTGCTCAATGTTTATCTTATTTTTGTGGGAAAATACTATAAATATTACGATTCAGGATTATTTATTGATTATTTTATTAATATATTCATTATTTTTATTTATTTTGCTTAAAATTAAAGAACTTTTTCTTTGATTTGGAGTTATTTTTTCGTTCATGCATTGGCGCCAATGTTTTTGTTTTGGTTATCAACTGATATCTTGCTAAAGTTTACTAAATGCTGTCTTTTTACTTTTTTCTCTATTTTCGTATCAAAGAGCAAAATCTTTCTTACTCTCTGAAAAGAAGTTACTGAATAATTATTACTGAAAAAGTAAAAAGACACAACTATTGATAGCACCATGCACAGCACTCTGCGTCTTTTAATGGTGCGATGCCAAACCTAGTCATATAACTCCAGTGGATAGTTACATGCCATTCTTGGAACTGAAGGTAGACCCAATTTTGTACCAAATTCTGAAAGAATTCAGAGATTCAGACCGAATTCGTAAAGAACTCTGAAAAAATGTTAGCGGTCAATGTCCTAAGCTTTAAAAAACAAGAACATTCATTTTATGCAACTATAAACATTATGGTAGAAATTTATAATAATGATATTTCTTTCTTTTTATAAGAATAAAAACAAAAACGCCCATTTGTTTTTAAATTTTTAAGTTGACCTCAAGCCAAATTAAAACCAAAGAAAATAGCGTCCAAAGGTCAACAATAACCTCACAACATAAAAAATCTCTTATTATTTTTTGTTACTTTCAACCTAAAATACAATTAATTATCATTACAGATACAAAATATTCGTATTTTTTAAAATAAATGTTCGCACTTAAATTTTTTTGTTCAACTCACTTTGATTTCGGTAGTGAGAAATTTCAGCAGAAATTTGCCTCTTTTTCTCACTTTTTTTACATTTGTAATAGCTAATTTTTTCACGAACGTGAGTTTTGCTCACCCTCTTGTTGTTTATAATAAGGGTACAGTGAGAACATAACATCACTCACGGCGATATGATGTTTATAATAGGGGAGGAGGCGAGAAAGAGAAAACTCACGGTGAGAGGCCGTTCATAATTGGGCTGTATATGTAAGGGGTCGATCATCGATAACAATTATCGTTGAGTGGCGTTGCCAGTTGTCAAAATTGATCCACGTATGGCAACCCTCAACTGAAGTTGCGAATCTCAGTTGACGAAGCGGCTGTTTTTCAGCAACCACCAATTTTCAGTTGCAGTGAACATTTTCGAAGAAACAAGAAGTAAAATAGAAGGAAAAATAAACATTTTGTTAACAATTATTGATTAATTTTGTGTATCAATATGGTGAAAATAACGACAAAGCAGCAGTTCGAAATATTAATTGATAAACTGAGTGAAATTCCAATCTTAGCCTGAGGAGTTCCGGAGTTTTGGTGAAACCAAAGCCACAGCGGATGAAGCGTGGAGGTCCATTTCGGACAGTTTAAACAGCCATGAACCTCCAACACGAACACCTGAAGAGTGGCAGAGTCTGGATTCACTTTAAAGCAAAGTTGAAAAAGAAAATGCCTCAAAATAAAATAAACTTCAACGACACTGGTGGTGGTCCATCACAATAAGTGAATTTATCGCCTTTGGAGCGGACAGCAGCAAATCTTTTGCAAATGAATTTGGTGACAAATACAGTAGGTTCAGTTTAAGTACAAATGAAGAACATCCTCCATCTATATAGCCAACTACACCAGGGAATTTCGTTTTTGAATTTTTTTATTTTGCCTTTTTTCCTCCTCTGTCAACTTCGAAACGATCCCATTTTGGCACAATTTGTCCTCTATCAAGTGGACAACTTCCTTCAATACACTCGACAATGTAGATTGAGCCATGCAATTGTTGAAATCATTGCCATGGGACTTTTGAAAACTTCCGTCCTCCAAGAATCGCAACGCTGCGCACACTTTTAAAAGTGGGGGTATTCCTGTTGATATGTAACTTTCTTTGAAGTCATCCTTTAACGTTTCCACAACGTAAACTACGGCATCCTTTGCCAATCCAAAATACGCCTTAAACCTGAAATAATTTACTGATTATACAGATCTTTCCACATGATCATCAGCTTACAGTGCAGATGGCAATTCCAATGGATTCGACTTGTCCCTCAAATTTCTTCTAATTGATGCAATGTCCTTTACATTTTCTTCATCATCAAAAAATAATTCCACCGAACTTATCATTTTTTGGGACAGCAAATAAAACTTGACGATCCGAAGATTCAATGGGCAGGTTATATTCCAATCTTGGGTTGTTTTCCAAATTTGCTCGAAAACTCAGCCAAAATATTAAAATATTGTCCAGAATACACAAAAGAGTTATCCAAAGCGCAATTCTTTTTAAAATGTTTTTTTTTTTGCGAATAGAGGTCACAAGTTTGAAAAAACACTGATCGATAACATGTTTATCGACCACCCAGTTGAGTTGACATTAATGGTACAACATTTCGTCTCAGTCGCGCAGACAACTGACAACGCAACTCAAGTTTAGTGGCAATACAAGATAGACCCATAAATGTCATATGGCATGAAATTTTCTATCATTATATAGTCGCTAATATGTGCAATATTGGGGATTTTCCTTACGCCATTTAAGTTATGCGTCCACACCAGCAAAATTGTAATAAAATTACGTCTCCACATTGCCTGCGCGGGTAGATATGTATGGAATGTTTTTATTTCGTGTCATATGACATTGATAGATAGTGTAAACTACCTCTAAGTAAGTAAGTAAGGTATTCTTGGCTAGTACACTTTCGATTTGGGGAAAAATTGGGAACAATACCACGTACAATACTCACATCAAATTAAAATCAAAATAAAACACTTTTCTGACGATTTAAATACGTATTCAATTGTATGTATGTATTTGCTTTGTTATTGTTTGTTATAAATTACTAGATTATATTATTTGTAATAAACACAAAACAAATTAGACAAAAGTAATTATCAATCAAATTCAATCCTAGCGAAAATGATACAAATTCTACACAAAAACACAAAATAAAATGGTAATACTAAATCCGAGATTTTTATGAATGTAAAAAGGAAATTTGTTGGGATAATTTCATAGAAATGTTGTCCTTGGCATAAACTGCTAGATGGAATATTGATTGAATTTATGTAGGGGTTTTTGGAATATTCCACACTTGTTTCTTATACAGTCTACATTTTAAATGGTCTTGTCGATCGCAGCGTCACACAACAAATGCTTGCTGTCGTGTTTGTTTTGTTGAACGCTTATAGCGTCTTTAGTCTCTATTTTAAATATAAGTTGTGAAATGTGAATGTTAGTAGTACGAGTGGTAGCTAATTACTGATCCATTGCTTCCTGGCTTGTATCATCTACTTCCATACCAGACGATTCTTCTTCGGGCTTAGATGAAGGTGCAGTGGATGGTAAATCTTCGGTAGCCATATCAGTTGTAGGGGCTTCCTCCATTACCACTTCATCAACCGATGGGGTCTCCTCATCTATGGCGGCATCTTCCATCGGTTGATCGTTTAGGGCAAGTGTAGGTGTTGTTACATGTTCCTCCTTAGTTTCTTTTACATCCGCTTGTGGCTTCACTTCGGCTTGTGGCACTACTTCTGTCGTTGTTTCCGAAGCGGTGTTGGATTTTTCAGCAGTACTCTCTTCTTTTTTCTCGACTTCTACTTCAGTATTGACGACAGCGCTGGCAGTGGTGGCATCTGACTCGATATCTTGTTTTTCAGTAATCTTGTCTGATATTGCAGTGGTTACTTTTTCAGCCTTGAGTTGATTCGAGTCATCCTCTTGTTTATCACTTGGTTCTGGTTTCGTTTCAGAGTCAAGTCCCTTTTCAGGTACCTTTTCAGTTTTCGTTGTTGCCACCTTCTCTTCAGCTTCAACAGCAGCTTCTGTCGCAACACCTTCCTTCTCTGCTGTTTGCTCAGTTTCAATCTTTTTTTCAACTTCTTGATTTTTCTCTATTTCAATTGCTGTTTCTTCAATTTTTTCTGTTCTTTTATCTGTTTGTTTCGCTTGATTTTTTTCCCCTATTTCAGTCTCTTGTTTTTCCACCACAGTACAAATTTCTTCTCTTTGCATTTCATTTTCTTTGCTTTCCTCATGTTTAACCGTCTCTGTTTCTGCGCTGGGTGGATTTGTTTTGTCACTTTCTTCATCAGCAACTTCTTTATTGATAATATCTGCCGAAACTTCGGACTGTGTCTTCTTACCTTCTTCGTTAGAATGTAACTTCTCTTTAGACTCAGTAATTTCATCATCTATGTTACCAACTTTATCTTCATTTGTTTTCACATCCTCTTCAGACTTCGAAGTTGCTTCTTCGGTCTTGTTGTCATTGCTCTGTTTTGTATCCGATTCATCTTTTGTAGTATCATTTTTAGTTGCCTCTGCTTCTTCAGAGACTTTAACATCTTCAGTCTTTTCCTCAGTTTTTTCGGATTGTGTTTTCGTGGAATCGTTCTGTGATTTCTCATTTTTTGTTGGTTCTTCGTCTTTTACAGTATTAGGTTCAGATGGTTTCTCATCGCATTGCATTTGCTTCACTTCCGTACTCTCTTTATCCACGGACTCTACTGCAGTTTTGGTCGATTCTTCCATATCGCCCTTGGAATCTTCGGGTAAGTCCAGTTTCGCTTTCTTTGGATTTGGCAAATTGTCATCGTCGCTGGCATGAGTATTCTTTGTGACACATTTTTCAACATCTTCTGCTTTAGGATCCTCTTTTGCTGCTTCAACTTCAGCTTTTGTTGCTGTACCATTGCCATTGGTGCTTTCGGAATTATTAAACATACCATCGGATTCCATTTCAATGTCCACATTTACATCCAAAGAAAGATCACCATTAACGACAGAGTCCAATGAATCCCCATTTTCTGATTCAGTTCTCTTGCGTCCGGGCTCTACGGTGCTAACTACTGAAAATGTTCATTCAATAAATAACAAATAACATAAAATGTTAACCAAAAATGCTTTGAAAAGATTCAACTGAAATATATGGCATTTTAAAGCATTAGTGGTTTACATGAACAATGCTTACCAAGAATATTCTTCTCCAAAGCACGCATAAATTTGTCAATACGGCTATATTGTTTTCGAGGATCTATCAAGAGCTCACATAGACGTTGTATTGTAAAGGGAGCTGCATTAAACAGTTCCAAGCGCTCCAGCAAGGAAGACTTCATGCTTTCATAGTTGAAAGGGTCAACATTGGGATACTGTGGAATTTCTGTAAAAAAGTAAAATGAAATACGTGGTAAATAAAGCTCGAAATTCTGGATAAAATTGTATTTGTATATGCGCTCAAAGTAAATTAATGAAGAAAAAAAAAACAATTAAACCTCATTAAGACAAAAGCCGGCAAAATAAACTGAAAACACTGAAGGGACGGGAAATGATTTTAGCGCTCTCGACAAGCAAACAAAAGAAACCAACAATTAGTTGGGCTTTTAATGGATCTCTACTTTGTCGAAACCCAGAGCATGTCTTTACTGTTTAAATAATTGTTTTTTTTTTCCTCGTGTTTCTACACATACAGAGTCTCTACTCACTGATTTGTGTTATTTTTAGAAAGAAAAAAAAAAAGAAGATTTAATAAATACTTTCGTAAAAGGTTAACAAAAGAAAGCGCTTTATGAAAATATTATTTTAGCAAAAATCTGTCTGGAGAATTTGGCAAATTTATTGGAAATGCTCAACACTTTTTCCAGACCAAAGTGAAAGTCGAATTTATTCTGCCTTCAAAGGAGTTGCAGTACAAAGTATGTATAAAAAGCCGGTTCAACGAGATCTTACTCTGAAAATTATGTATGTACATAGATTGTGTGTATTTTATGTTGAAAAAACTTACCATCAATTCGCGGTGTGGAATCGTGGAAATTTTTGATCACGTTCAAGAGTTTTTCACGGAACAAATATTTCAGTGAAGACCACTTGAAAACTGTGTCACCAGTTTTAGCAACATATCCCAGATATTCGTCTAATTCCTTTGGTATTTCCTTTTGCTTGAGCCGTGTGAAACGGTCCAATATTTGCATAACCTCTTCTGCATTCTCCATAGTAACCATGTTCAGTTAGCAAAAACGTAATTCAATTTATTTCAGAGCTTGTATTTAACAGAAACTATGTCGCGTTTTAGGTGTAGAGACAAAGTTAATCTTTTCTCCTCTTTTTAGTAGCCTTTCTAAATTATGTGACGCTCCTTCTCTGTTAAATTATATCCTGTTGTAAAAATTGCAATTGCTAAGCAAACCAATTCCCAAGGAAAATAGGGGAAATTAGTTAGTAACTTTCAGCCGACAAAAAATATTCTTCACAAAGAATGGAATATAATTTCACAACAGCAAAAAGAAAAAAGACGTGCTCCCCACCGAACCCTCCGAATGAAGAGCTCGAATTAAAATAAAATTTTGCAAGGAGAACGAAGACGAAGAGAAAAAAATCGTAGAGTACGGTGTTACATACAAAAAAACGCCGTTGTGTTTTCGAGCTATCACTTCCGGTGATTACCCTTGTCACTGAAGCTTTGTTCCTTTACTTTTTTAATGGTAAAGCTGTAAACAGATACAACGTTTGGGTAAAGTTTTGTGTCGTTTTGGCCGTTTTTACACTGTTGGGCATGATGCCGAATAATTCAAATTCATTTGAAATTTATGCCGGCAAACATTGTTTTTTTCTCTACGCACAACACAAAACTTTACTGGTGGAATAAGGTGTAACGCCAAAAACAGCTGATCTTCATACCAGTTTTCAAAATGCGTTATTGTGAATAAAATCACATACGAAATGTAAACAAGCAATTCACCACCATGCTTTACTCAAACTTTAGATGTGTCTTAAGCTTAAGCCAGCCACCTAATGAACGAAATTTTTTCTTAAATTAAAACGGCGTTTGGACTAAAGTTTTTTGTCAGGTTAAGCTTCTTTATGAGGATTTATTTGACGTTTACGGAATGGAATTGACATTTGAAACGCAAACCCACTGGGTTAATCCGGTAAAGTGCAAACGGGGTTTAATACCAATTTAATCTTTCTTTATGAATGGAATGAAAATATTTAAAGGCCTGAGTACATAAGCTGCCTCGCCTGCTTTCCTGCTTCATTTCTGACATAATAAAAATAAAAGGATAAAGGAGGCCGAGCAAATTTTGAACTGGGTTGCCCTTTTCTTTTATATTCTTTTATCAGAAGCAAGCAAGGCAAGCAGGCGAGGCAGCTTATGTACTCAGGGCTTTAATGTATGATTTTTGTTCTGGAGTAATTGAATTATATTATTCTATTGTTTGTTCCTATTTGGTGTATGTATGTGTTTTCATCAAGCGAACGATTAATAGCACGGTAAGGCCATGTTTATAATATAATATTCTTTATGAGGATTTATTTGAAATATAAGCAATGGAATTGACATTTGAAACCCAGTGCGTTTGTTAAATCCGGTTATATATAAACGTTCTATTACACTAGAGTTTTTTGCCGGGTTAACCCACTTTATGAGGATTTATTTGACGTTTGCGCTATGGAATTGACATTTGAAATCCAAACCTACTGGGTTAATCCGGTTAAGTGTAACCGGGGTATAATAGTACGTTTATATATAACAGGATTTAACAAACCCACTGGGTTTCAAATGTCAATTCCATTGCTTATATTTCAAATAAATCCTCATAAAAAAGGTTAACCCAGCAAAAGGCTATAATATAAACATGGCCTAAGAGCCGGTGAACGATTCTGAACCGAACGATTGAACTGGATAGTGAGCTATGAACTAGATTACTGAACTAGTTCAATTAAAAGAGCTTTACTATTGAACAATACAGTTGTGCCAAAGCAACTATATGGAACTATCTAGTTCACTTCGCAGTTCCAATTGCCCACATTTTTTCTTTGAACAAACTGCGTGTATTTCATGATGTTACTCATACGGTTTGGAACTAGTACAAGGAACTAGATTACCCAACTCTATTCAACTAGATCTTTCAAATGAACTAGATTGTACAACTCTTGGTCTGTTCCTTTACTTTTGAAAATGGTAAAACCGGCAAAAGTAGTAAAAGTTGTAAACTGCTCCCATATGAATTGCATTGTGTCAAAAGTAAAGGAACGCTTTTCGAGTAAAAAGTGGCAAAACTTGAAGATTCTTGCACGTAAAGGAACAGAGCTTCTACTTGTCACCACAAGTAAGAATCAAAAGAACGGAAGATCGATTCTTGAGTTCTAAGTAAGAATCAAAAGATCGAAAGATCGATTTTTGCTTGGTAATACGTATCCCTATTTCGAACTGGGTTGCCCTTATTTTATGCTTTTAGTCCCAATTTACATTGGGCGAGTTTACTTGCGGCAATTGTCATTTTGTAGGAGAGAGAGGTGAGGCATATGGTAACCCTTTGCCTCTCAGCACCCTCTCTCACCTACAAACTGACAATTGCCGCAAGTAAACTCGCCTAATGTAAATTGGGACTTATCAGAAGCAAGCAAGGCAAGCAGGCGAGGCAGCTTATGTACCTAGGCCTTTACACCAGACAATTTGTCTTCAAATACAACTCTGATTTACTAACTAGGCACTTACACCAGACAGACAACTCTGATTTGCTAACACATACATACATTTGTCGGCTGTCTCCCAGCTGTCCATCATATTTTCACAGACAGTTGGGTTAACAAATTTTTGACATTTTCGTAAAAATAAGTGTGATAATATGTGTGTTCGTTTACTTACAATTTGTACAAATTGTTACTGGATGTTGTTCGTTTACTCTACAGTACAATACAAAAGACCTTAGTCGATTACAAGAAGTTACTGGACTTGTACAAATTTGTACAAATTATTGAATAAACGAACAGACCTAATAATTGAAATGTGTTGAAAACAAAAGAACATGACAAAAGCAAAATATGTGAACGAAAAATAAAAAGAAATCGGCGTTTTACATTCATAATTTTAAACTGTTTTTGCCGTTGTCTGGACGCCTACGTCACACAGGCAAGGTTTGGGATTTGACAATCAATACATGTACTCAACTGTCCTGTCGTGTGTAAACGCAGGGTTAAGCTGAAAACACATCCAACGTTTGAGTAAAGTTTTATGTTGGACGTTGAGAAAAAAACAACAACAGGGAGACGCCGACACCAACGTCCAGCGTTATTATGTTTGCCGGCATATATTTTAAATGAATTTGAATTTTTCGGCATCATGCCCAACAGTGTAAAAACGACCAAAAAGACACAAAACTTTACCCAAACGTTGTATGTGTTTGCAGCTTAAAGCTGAAAACTTTGCAGCTTAAAGCTGAAAACTTTGCAGCTTAAAGCTGAAACTGGACTTTGGTATCGTCGTCGCCCTGTTGTTCTTGCTTTTTCTCGACGCCCAACATAAAACTTTACTCAAACGTTGCATGGTTCAATAAGAAAGGTTAGCCAAAGCTTTATGTCAATTTAAATTTTTTCATTCGAGTATGCCTAAAACTTCAAAACAATATAAACAAACTGTGTATGTGTGTGTGGTGTTTGAATAATATGCCAAACAATTTTAAAAACAATCGAATTCAATGATTTTTAAAATTGTTTTTAGACCATTTGCATGGAAGAAATTGGTGAGATTTGCATTGAAACAATCAGTTTATTATATTCACAACTCGATTATGTGGAGAAAACTTAAGCTGAAAACAGATACAACGTTTGATTAAAGTTTTGCGTTGGGCGTCGAGAAAAAAACAACAACTACAGGGCGACGGCGATACCAAAGTCCAGCGCTTATCTGTTTGTCGGCATATATTTCAAATGAATTTGAATTTTTCGGCATCATGCCCAACAGTGTAAAAACGGCCAAAACGACACAAAACTTTACCCAAACGTTGTATCTGTTTACAGCTTTTAAGCTTTTATTAAGCTGTAAACAGATACAACGTTTGGGTAAAGTTTTGTGTCGTTTTGGCCGTTTTTACACTGTTGGGCATGATGCCGAAAAATTCAAATTCATTTGAAATATATGCCGACAAACAGATAAACGCTGGACTTTGGTGTCGTCGTCGCCCTGTTGTTGTTGTTTTTTTCTCGACGCCCAATGCAAAACTTTAATCAAACGTTGTATCTGTTTTCAGCTTAACTCTTCATTCATTTTTCGCGTTTTTTATAAAATGCTCAAAAAATGCATTGTAAACAAACCCACTTGTTGCTTTTATTTTTGGTCTGTTCCTTTACTTTAAAAAATGGTAACAGTGGCAAAAAATGGTAAAAGTGGTGAACTGGTCTCATATAAATTGTACGCTTGTTAAAGTAAAGGAACGCTTTGCAGGTTAAAAATGGTAAGAAATGGTAACCTCAGGCAGGTAAAGGAACAGAGCTTTTGAAGTTTTAGGAATTCAAGAAAAACAAGGGTTCTATAGATTTTTCCATTTAAATCTACCTCTTTACTTATACCCATGGTTTAATAATAAAGGTTAGCTAAAGCTTCCTGACAATTTAATTTTTTTTTTCTTTCGACTGTTCCTAAAACGTCAAAACAATATACACAATCTTTGTATGTGTGTGTGCTGTTTGAATAATATGCCAACAATTTTAAAAACAATCGAATTCAATGATTTTTAAAATTGTTTTAAGAACTTTTGTATGGAAGAAATTCTTCAGATTTTCATTGTAATAAACATTTAATCTTATCCATAATTCGATTATGTGGAGAAACTATGGCACTTCATTCATTTTTCGCGTTTTTTACAAAATGCTCAAAAAATATATTATAAACAAACACACTTGTTGCTTTTGTGTTTACTGATTTTGAAGTAATAGGAATTCAGGAAAAACCAGGGCTCTACAGATTGTTTTCATTTAAATCTACCTCTTTACTTATACCATGCTTATACCATTAAACGTTGGATGTGTTTTCAGCTTAACCCTGCGTTTACACACGACAGGACAGTTGAGTACATGTATTGATTGTCAAATCCCAAACCTTGCCTGTGTGACGTATTTCAGAGCTTGTATTTAACAGAAACTATGTCGCGTTTTAGGTGTAGAGACAAAGTTAATCTTTTCTCCTCTTTTTAGTAGCCTTTCTAAATTATGTGACGCTCCTTCTCTGTTAAATTATATCCTGTTGTAAAAATTGCAATTGCTAAGCAAACCAATTCCCAAGGAAAATAGGGGAAATTAGTTAGTAACTTTCAGCCGACAAAAAAATATTCTTCACAAAGAATGGAATATGATTTCACAACAGCAAAAAGAAAAAAGACGTGCTCCCCACCGAACCCTCCGAATGAAGAGCTCGAATTAAAATAAAATTTTGCAAGGAGAACGAAGACGAAGAGAAAAAAATCGTAGAGTACGGTGTTACATACAAAAAAACGCCGTTGTGTTTTCGAGCTATCACTTCCGGTGATTACCCTTGTCACTGAAGCTTTGTTCCTTTACTTTTTTAATGGTAAAGCTGTAAACAGATACAACGTTTGGGTAAAGTTTTGTGTCGTTTTGGCCGTTTTTACACTGTTGGGCATGATGCCGAATAATTCAAATTCATTTGAAATTTATGCCGGCAAACATATCAACGCTGGACATTGGTGTCCACGTCGCCCTGTTGTTGTTTTTTTCTCTACGCCCAACACAAAACTTTACTGGTGGAATAAGGTGTAACGCCAAAAACAGCTGATCTTCATACCAGTTTTCAAAATGCGTTATTGTGAATAAAATCACATACGAAATGTAAACAAGCAATTCACCACCATGCTTTACTCAAACTTTAGATGTGTCTTAAGCTTAAGCCAGCCACCTAATGAACGAAATTTTTTCTTAAATTAAAACGGCGTTTGGACTAAAGTTTTTTGTCAGGTTAAGCTTCTTTATGAGGACTTATTTGACGTTTACGGAATGGAATTGACATTTGAAACGCAAACCCACTGGGTTAATCCGGTAAAGTGCAAACGGGGTTTAATACCAATTTAATCTTTCTTTATGAATGGAATGAAAATATTTAAAGGCCTGAGTACATAAGCTGCCTCGCCTGCTTTCCTGCTTCATTTCTGACATAATAAAAATAAAAGGATAAAGGAGGCCGAGCAAATTTTGAACTGGGTTGCCCTTTTCTTTTATATTCTTTTATCAGAAGCAAGCAAGGCAAGCAGGCGAGGCAGCTTATGTACTCAGGGCTTTAATGTATGATTTTTGTTCTGGAGTAATTGAATTATATTATTCTATTGTTTGTTCCTATTTGGTGTATGTATGTGTTTTCATCAAGCGAACGATTAATAGCACGGTAAGGCCATGTTTATAATATAATATTCTTTATGAGGATTTATTTGAAATATAAGCAATGGAATTGACATTTGAAACCCAGTGGGTTTGTTAAATCCGGTTATATATAAACGTTCTATTACACTAGAGTTTTTTGCCGGGTTAACCCACTTTATGAGGATTTATTTGACGTTTGCGCTATGGAATTGACATTTGAAATCCAAACCTACTGGGTTAATCCGGTTAAGTGTAACCGGGGTATAAGAGCCGGTGAACGATTCTGAACCGAACGATTGAACTGGATTGTGAGCTATGAACTAGATTACTGAACTAGTTCAATTAAAAGAGCTTTACTATTGAACAATACAGTTGTGCCAAAGGAACTATATGGAACTGTCTAGTTCACTTCGCAGTTCCAATTGCCCACATTTTTTCTTTGAACAAACTGCGTGTATTTCATGATGTTACTCATACGGTTTGGAACTAGTACAAGGAACTAGATTACCCAACTCTATTCAACTAGATCTTTCAAATGAACTAGATTGTACAACTCTACTTGTCACCACAAGTAAGAATCAAAAGAACGGAAGATCGATTCTTGAGTTCTAAGTAAGAATCAAAAGATCGAAAGATCGATTTTTGCTTGGTAATACGTATCCCTATTTCGAACTGGGTTGCCCTTATTTTATGCTTTTAGTCCCAATTTACATTGGGCGAGTTTACTTGCGGCAATTGTCATTTTGTAGGAGAGAGAGGTGAGGCATATGGTAACCCTTTGCCTCTCAGCACCCTCTCTCACCTACAAACTGACAATTGCCGCAAGTAAACTCGCCTAATGTAAATTGGGACTTATCAGAAGCAAGCAAGGCAAGCAGGCGAGGCAGCTTATGTACCTAGGCCTTTACACCAGACAATTTGTCTTCAAATACAACTCTGATTTACTAACTAGGCACTTACACCAGACAGACAACTCTGATTTACTAACACATACATACATTTGTCGGCTGTCTCCCAGCTGTCCATCATATTTTCACAGACAGTTGGGTTAACAAATTTTTGACATTTTCGTAAAAATAAGTGTGATAATAATTGAAATGTGTTGAAAAGAAAAGAACATGACAAAAGCAAAATATGTGAACGAAAAATAATCGGCGTTTTACATTCATAATTTTAAACTGTTTTTGCCGTTGTCTGGACGCCTACGTCACACAGGCAAGGTTTGGGATTTGACAATCAATACATGTACTCAACTGTCCTGTCGTGTGTAAACGCAGGGTTAAGCTGAAAACACATCCAACGTTTGAGTAAAGTTTTATGTTGGGCGTTGAAAAAAAAAAAACAACAACAACAGGGCGACGCCGACACCAAAGTCCAGCGTTATTATTGGTCTGTTCCTTTACTTTTGAAAGTGGTAAAACCGGCAAAAGTAGCAAAAGTTGTAATCTGCTTCCATATGAATTGTATGGTGTCTGAAGTAAAGGAACGCTTTTCGAGTAAAAAGTTGTAAAACTTGAAGATTCTTGCACGTAAAGGAACAGAGCTTATGTTTGCCGGCATATATTTTAAATGAATTTGAATTTTTCGGCATCATGCTCAACAGCGTAAAAACGGCCAAAAAGACACAAAACTTTACCCAAACGTTGTATGTGTTTGCAGCTTAAAGCTGAAACTGGACTTTGGTATCGTCGTCGCCCTGTTGTTGTTGTTTTTTCTCGACGCCCAACGCAAAACTTTAATCAAAAGTTGTATCTGTTTTCAGCTTTAGGCGCTATACGCCGTGTAAAGGGGAGTACACACTTGGTCTGTTCCTTTACTTTTAAAAATGGTAACAGTGGCAGAAAATGGTAAAAGTGGTAAACTGCTCTCATATAAATTGTAATCTATTTAAAGTAAGGGAATGCTTTGCAGGTTAAAAATGGTAAGAAATGGTAACCTCAGGCACGTAAAGGAACAGAGCAACTATCATTCAAAACTGACAGTCAACGTACTTTTACGACAATTTTCTGGCATATAAAACATTTGTTAAGCTAAAAATGTTTGTAATACAATATGTAAAGTTGTATTATTAAGAGGTTAGGAAAATAATTATTCAGCTAGACTTTGATATTATCGAAATACATCTCGATGACTGCCAGTCAGTGTGTACTATGCTTAAGAGGATGTTATGATTACCAACTACCAAGTATTCAACAAACCGCCTGTGCAAAACAAAAAAAAAAACTACATAAAAATTATAATTTTTAGGAAAAACATGAAAATAGAAATATGTTTGACGGAATATTAATTTTCTGTTAATTCCGTTTCGCAATTTCACGATTGGTTAGTTAATTTTGTCACAATCCATCCTGCAGACTTTGCTGGTTCAGTAGTTCCCTACGCAACTACGCAAAGGAGAGCGAGCAGAACAGTAACTAAAATGTAATTTATTTCTAATTTAAGCAAACACTTCCAGGATTTGGTGGATATTTGCAACGTACTATGATACAATTGAAAGAGGGAAACGCACAAGGAACGGCTTTAGCAGTGGAAGTTTGGTTTTACACATTACATTTATATAGGAGGTAAACCACCATTCATTGGGAGCGAATACAATACACATACCTACAAGTCGACGGACAATTTTAGACAATTGAAAATTTGTTTAAAATCTATGGTGCATAATTGTTTTTGATTTCGAGTTGAGGAATGCTATGATAATGAAGGGCGTTTCACATTTAATAAAAATATTTATTTTGTTCGATTCATAACTTCATCTCACACAAAGTCACTCTTAAGTTGATGGCGTCTCTTGTATTTTTGTTGCTGTGTTGTAGATTTGTCCGGGGTAGATATTGAGGTTATCTAACAAGGCGAGGTTCATCCAGAAATCCAAATAAAATGCTCTCCATATAAGAAAACAGAACATATTCATTACTTTATTGCTTAGATGGATCTGAGATGTTAAACTCAAAAATTATTTATTTTCAGACGAAAACGGACTGGCGTTTTATACTATTCAGCATCGTGTTATATTGAAACACACGGTTAAACTATTGCTACTAATACAATAGACTACAGCAGAGCCAACAAATGGACGAGCGAGAAGAAATCCAACAGAATAATATGATATCGAACCTACCACTGCTATTTGCAAACGGCTATCCCACATCATTAGATAAAATCTCCGAGTCTCAGCTAGAAAAGTTTATACCCTTTATGGTACAATGTTCCTTGGGTCACATCAATTTGCAAGGTCAAGTTGAGTGCAGCGAACCGGAATGGTGGCCAGAAGACTTACCATTTTGTATACCGCTACGAAGGCCAAAAACATTTCACGGCAATTGGGTTGGAAAACTGAAAGAGGTTGTTCTGATATGTTACCAATTCCACAAAAGTGTTTTTCTCCTGAGATTCTGCAATGACTTGTCCTCCTACGAACATGCAAGTCTTCGCTTCATCAATAACTACAACTCAACGACGTCGCTATTTGATCGCCGCAGTAATAAGTTGTTGGTTACGTTTCGCAATGAAAATATGTCGTATGACCAACCACAGAGGCTAAGAAAGTGTCTACTACAGCAAAAGTCCAAAAATGGCCACTTGACTGGAAACTCTTTGCAACAGATGGTAGAACCTGCTCCCTTTGACATATATCTTTGTGATAATTGCGATGCCGAACTTTATTCTAAAGAAGCGATTTTAGTCCACGAAAAGACTTGTAGTGTCGACGATGATGATGATGTTATACTTTGCGACACTCCAGAGCCTGATCCACCAGAATGTAGCACCACACTGGAAGACAACGAACAGCGCATAGGATTTTTATTGAATTTTAACCTGCAATGTCGCACAGCTAAAAATCAAGTCCAACCAATTCAGAAATCGAAAGAACTTGAATCGACTTGGAATGGAACGCCCGCTGAACCGTTAAATGTTGATAGTCGATTTCAAATTGTAGATAAAAAGAAACGTATTTCACGACGAAGTCGAGCGGTACATTCTGTGTGGCGTTGTCCCACAATTCCCCTCTCCTCTCCTGCAGGCCAGCTTCTTTTACGTTCAACAAAAACTTCCATAACACCTGAATATCTGAGCGAACGTTTGGATCGGATTGAGCGGTTCTGTCAAGCGCCGCTACTGTCGAAATTAACGACACGACCAAAATTTTTGGAGAAAAAACAGTCAACATCCACACCACATTGTAGTTTTAAAAAACCACAAGAATACAGTACTCATCTATATATATTTCCACGTCGCCAGTTCTCCCAGAAACGACGAACCGAAAATGTCTTACTCTTCAATTCAAATCTTCTGAGACGCTGCAAACCCATTTCAGTGCGTTTGAAAAAAATTAATGAAGGACGACAGAGTGCTCCCAGCACCAAACTAAATATAAAACTTACACGTGACAACTGCCGTAGTTCAAATTGGAAGATATCATCGTGTCCATCCGCTGAAATTATTGTCGATACAATTGACTTGTGTTCTTCCGATGAGGACGAAGACAATCAAATCAGCTATCGACCATCCAATATATCGTACATAATAGACTATTAGCATATACCACTTCTACATATAATGATATTGTAATAATAACCAAGTAAAAGGAATTCTAAAGACCTTAATGTCAAACCTGTGAACAGAAATTTTAGATGATACTACTCTCATGATCATCATCGTTACCATTTTCATACGGTATACTTTTGATTTCTTATCGTATGTTATTATTCGAAATAATTAATGCAGAATAAGAATGTCAGTATATCTAATGCATGATAAATAGACAGAGGAATTTGAATAGTTTTCAAAAATTCAAAAAGAATAATTCAGTTTACATTGTGTTGTGAAACTTTTCAAAATTAAAGAGGAAAATATAAAATTTCCAAAAATGGCAGAGTCTTCTATACTTGCAGGTTCTGGAACACACCATTATGTACGAATATGACAAAAAAATATTTAATGCATCCAAAATTATGCGAATATTTCCGCGAATTTTTGAAAAATATGCAAATTCCGCTGTCTGCTGGTAATCATACTTAAATGAGAGACAATAAGTATGCTCCTAAAGTGTATACGAGATATGAACGAAAACTTTTATAAGTTAGTTTCCTTGAATAGAAAAATCTACAACACCATCATGCTGCAGATAAAGTGTTGGCGAAACTGTTTGACAAATACAAATTAAACACACAAAAACAGCATTCTTCATATAAATCAATTTATTATTTGCGTTTTGTTTTCTTCTTGTTAATAAAAATGGACTCATTTTTCATGTTTTGTTTGAGAAAATAATGAATATTTTTCTACCAGAATCTTTAAGACTAATTTTCATTAATTTATTTTGTAATGTTATATCCCTAGATGAAAATAAACAGAAAAACAAATACATATGTAAACTTAGTAAAAATAACATTTTTAAATACAGTACAATGGGTATAAATTTGATAAACTGGAAAAAATCTTGAAGTTTTGTTCGCATAAGAGATAAACGAAATGAATTACTTGTGTACAGTATTTTAGAATTCTTTTCATTTTTTAAATAAAAAATACATAAATAGCATGTTATTTTATTTGTGTTGTTGTATGTATATAGGTTTGATTTGAAGACTTTATGACATCGAAAAAACTATGAACAGACATTCACCCTTATTACGGTTGGCGTAGTCGTATTCTTTCAAATGTCGTAGGCGTAGTCGTAGTTTGCATTTTTTATATGATGAACAATTATATACTACGAACATTTTTTATTATATAGCATCAAAGATCCATAAAATGTCGAAAGAAACGCATTCATCATTCCCTGGACGGATTTCTTGGGTTATAAATAACATTTATTTTTTTTGATACGACAAATCGGTATCACGTATGTCGTTGAAATACGAGGAAAGAGTCGTGACCGATTTTGTTAACGACTGCATATAAAAAGTAAAAACTAATAAAATAAAAGGAAAATAACTAAAATAAGTAAAAATTTTACTTCTTTAATTCATTTTTGTATGACAACTTTCGTGTTTTTATCAGATGACAAACTTTCTATTGAAAATCTGTAGTGGGATTCTGTAACTCGTTTTTGCTGTTATCGATAATTGTCGGTAAAATTAAAATGCTTATAATTTCGATAATTAACGAAATTTTTCGGTAAGTTAACGATGAATAAAAAGTAGTCGCTAGCCTCTACCGACACAAACAGTGATGCCAACTTTTCTTTATGTTTTTAGTCATAATTTTGCGATTTAATTTTACCGATTTTTGTCGGTAACAGCAAATTGAGTTACAGAATCCCACTACTGTTAAGAGGCTTCGTATAACAATTCCAGCAATGCTAATTTCTTAGTTCTTGTTCAAAAGATGATTTCGAACGAATTATTTCACAATTAAAAAAATATATTCAGGTATGTGATGGAAAACGATTCGACTCGTTTTGCCAAAAATCGAAATCGTGTATCTATAATTTTGGTGAATATTTTAAAGAAATTGGAAATTTAACTTAAACATGACCTATTAACAATTCTATTAATTTTAAGGACGAATATATTCATAATACCAATCAGTTGTTTCGACACGTCAACTTGCAATTTTGGATACGACTACGCCAACCGTAATAAGGCTGATTGTGTTTATGTTTATAGTGCGAGTATTCCTCGCTGTTGATCAACCACGAAGTGTATTCTAAACCTCAGATACAGAAAATGTATGTTCGTTTTTTAAGCAGGATGCAAGAAAGTCATCTACGTCGATTTGCCAATTGATCTGGTATAAGAGTGCTATAATAAACCTAAAAACACAAAAATTCGCTTTAGAACTGAACTTTGTAAAATGTATTTCTAAACTTTATTTAAAAAAAAATAAGTTATTTGCAAGTGTTACTATCCGCTAGCAATTAAAATTCGCAATTAGTACAAAATCGTCCCCCAATTAATGCGAAGGGAACCAATGCTCATCTTTTTATCCCCAAGTAAACGGCGAGAGGTCTACGATTTTTAAACAAAAAGAGAAGGGCGGAACGGTACAATATAATGGTATAAGACTGTAAACTTGGAGCTAATACTGTAACATCCACGGGTAATGCATAGAGCATCAATTGGTTGCCTCCTATTACATCCCCATGTTAAAGTTTACAGTTGATTGCACCGTGAGGGGTTTTAAGTGGAACTGGCCACCGTAACGGAATCGGCATGAAATTCGGATACTAAGTCCGATGTCGGATTCGAAATATTAACGATTTCTTAACGAAAGTTGTATGAAGTGGTTTACAAAAAGTCGGAGAGAAATCGGATCTATTTCGGTCTAATTTCGTGACGAAATCGGAAGAAACTCCTTAGGAAATTCGGAAGAGAAATTTATTTCCGACATTCATTTATTTAATTATATCAATTAAGGCTGTATATTACAGTATAATGTTCAATTTAATATTATATAAAATAGCTTAAATATAACAAGGGAGCGATATTAAAACTACTAAAAAAATAATTACTATGTATAAAAAAGGGGGCAGTCATTCGCTTCGAAATCGGTAAAAAATCTGAACGATTTCCCCTCGTAAAGAAATCGGAACGAAATCTGAACGATTTTGCTTCCGAAATTGTTTAGACGTGTCGGACATCCGACATTTGGTTTGCTGGGTAGTTACATCTTTCTAGCGGGTAGTGTTCCTTTCTAGATGTTTTTTTTAATTACTTACCTGTGAGCAGCTGGAAACATAGACATAGCTCGTATACTCGTGTTATTCTACTTGCACACACATGCAGAATTAATCTTCATGTCCGTGTCTCGTTCATTGTTAGCAGCTGACATTTGAACATATCACCTGCATTTTCTTAAACATTTCATTGAAGAATAAAACACACAACGCGATGCTCTTAAGACATACTTGGATTTATTTCTCAGTGATGTGCTCATAAAAACAATACATAGTCTAAATGTTCAGAATTACAAAAACAATGTATTACAAATTCTATAATCTAACGAAACAGTGAAGCTATGCGTGGAGTTTTGTTAAAAAGTCTTTTGGAATGGAACTACTGTCGAGTTTTTGCACATGTAAATTTCTGTACTGGTTTTTGACACATTCAGCCTAATTACAAATTTTAATTTTTGGGAAATTCCTTTGGAAAAATATTATACATAATTGAAAAAATCGTGGCGTCGCATTTTTGACAAATTGGGTCCAAATATTAAACTTGTGTGTATTTAGGTTTTGCTATCAAGTCTCCACACACACATGTTTTCCAGTAACTTTTTAGATTAATTAAATATTTAGAATGGTTCAGGAAAAAACAAAAAGTTTTTAAAGTGGGTGTAGTTAAACGAATTCGTCGGTCACATTTATTCTTGAGCCCGAGTCGTCATAAAATTGGGGAAGAGTTCTTTACTTCAATGCAAAGAACTAAGAGAACTGATGAGTCCAAGTGGCGTTGGGCAAAACTAGTATTATCTGCCCTTCCCTAAAGTAAATCAATTTTAACTACAGCAACTTTAAAAACTTGTTGTTTTTAAAATCAACAAATCTGTGATTAAGCTGGGCTTCCTTAAGAAGCATAGAAATTTATTTGTGCAAAAATCCGACATTTATACTTATTGTTTAACAATTACATTAAGACAAAAGCTTTTTAAAAGGCTCGTAATTAGGACATATAATTTCTTATAACGATTGACTATATGTATATTACTTTTTTCATCATAAATCTGTTGACTAAATTGACATCTATAAATAACGAATTTAAAACCAAAACCATATTTTAAAAAAGTTATTTTAAAGTTCTCCTAGAATAGGAGATCTGTACATATAGAATTAACATATTACAAAAACACAACCTGATAGATTATTGGTCTGTTCCAGAATTGTAAGAGTCTAATAATTTTTACTATTTTTGTCGATAAAGTAAAGGAAAAGTTGTTATCTTAGTAAACATTCGTTGATTCTTGCAGGTTCTGGAGCAGACATTATGTTAATACATTATTTGGATATAGAACATGTATTCTAAACTTCATATGTAATGTTCTAACTGATATTTTTGGTGTTAAGGCATTGCTTCCCTTGTATTAATTAAAAATAACAGTTTCTATGTAAATTAAAGACGTTAACAAAATGCTTCTTAAACATGTTAAAACACATACATAAATATATTTCTTGTTCGTGTGTAAATGGAGATTTGTGAGAAAGTGTATCTTAATTGAGTTTCATAGAAGATTCGTCAATTATGTCCTGCAACTGCTACAGTACTTCAAGCTTGTATTCATTCTTTGATTGAATTTTAAGCGCGTAAGACGTCGGAAATGGAAAGGAAATTACGTTACGTTTTCCATTTCTCACTTCCTCTACTTCCGAGTTGTTTTTATTTCCAAACGCTTTTTTAACACCTGATATGTTGTATGCATCTGTCGCATCTGAAAACGTATTGATGTTGTAACGTCACGCTGTAGTTGCTGCACCTCTTGGATGTCCTTCCGAAGATTAATATATTCATTTCGTACCTATAAAAAGATCAGATTATATTCCAAATGTGTTATTTTGTATAACAATTACTAAAGATATATGTACCTCTGACATAGACTCCAATAACTCTAAGACACATGTGTCATCGATATCCTCCAAATTATTGCAATCCAAGCATCGCTGTTCAACTTCATGCAGTTTATGTGCCATGCAATTTAATTGGGAACCGGCATGGGCGACCTATATGCAAATAAAATAATAGATATAAGATATCGGAGTTCATGAATTTGTTATAAGCTAGAATCTCATCTCGGCATGTCCATTTTCCCAGTTCTTGCAATTTGTTTTTGCTATGAGCATTCATATTAAAACCAGAACGATGTTAAGCTCATTCCCTTTTTTATTGTGAAGCTATATTCATGTTGCCACTATTCGAATACATGGTAATTCTTATTTTTTAGAGTTAAATTGAAGGTGTCAATGACATGATGATGCCACTATTGGGTGTAACTATATGGCATCTTCTTATATAGGTCAAATGTTCAAGAAATGTCAACATTAATTAAAATGAATACTTACGGATTTTTCCAAGTCGCTTAAATCCTGATATGATGAGTCCATTTCCTTAAACTGTTAGGTTTAATAAAATCCTTTGTCGGCAATTAATTTATTCTAATAACTTTAAGGGGTGTTACAAACAAACACAGCTGATAAATAACTTATTCGGATGCCACTGATGAACATTTGTAAATTATTTAATATTTTTTCAGATTTATTTTTTACAGCTTCAATCCTACATTTGCTTGTGTTTACCTCAATTTCCTAACTGTTAATAGAAGGATAAGGACCTTCCTTTTTATACCAACTGCTGTTTATTGTGTATCGTGAACTGAGCTGAACTTTGCTCTGTATTGGGGAATTAACTATCTATTGCTTTATTCTTCTCTCATAAATTCCAACATACATAGATACATTTCCTTTTATTTCCAACTTTACACAGCATCTCAATTTTCATGTGTGTTGGATATTGTCTAAAGCCGGCACTTATGTTGTTACAATAACAGTTACTCTTATAAAAAGCTTCACCTCACTACGCATGATAAAAAAGTTCTCCTAGTTTATGCAAGCTATCTGTCCATATTCTCTGCTTGAGAAGATACCGTAAAATAAGTTGTAAAAAAGGAAAGTGTCATTCTCTCTCTCTCATTATCTGTTTAAAGGACATACATTATTTTGTCATCCTATTGTTTATAATTTATCTTGGGTTTGTCTACAAAAGTGAAAATTGTTTGTTTACATTGTATGAAAATGATAAACAAAATTGAGGAAAAGTCCCATATAGAAGCTTTGCGCATATACGGAAAAGGATATGTTTTCTTTGGGCATCATTAGGGAATAGAAGCAAAAATATACATAGCCAATTGACGTAATATTTGTATAGCTATTTACAGTTGCATCGTTAATAATTTCCGCTTCCTTGCTCTCTTTACGAATGAGCCAATAAGATTTTGTATTACCATACATAAAACAGGAAGCTGAAGAAAGCAAAACACCAAACACCCTTAAGGTTATAACAATTGCACTATTTATTTTATTTACAATATACATACATATAAAGTACATCGGGTTTTGTTAATATACATATATTTTAATGTCATAATTTCGGCGTATTTCAGAAATCCCTTGGTACTCAGTACTCTTTTTTGAATACTTGATGTTTTCCCATCTAACGTGTAGAACGCATTTCAAGTTATAACAAATGCACTATTTATTTTACTTACAATCAACATATATACATACATATAAAGTACTTTGGTTTTCATTAAGATATCTTGTAATGTTATAATTTCGGTGTCTTTTCAGAAAATTCCTGGTCTTTGTCAATGGGTTTCATGTAATACAAGCAGTATTCTTTTTTCAAAACTTGATGTTTTCCCATCTCGCATGTAAAGCGTATTCCACGATTCTGGTAATCTAGAAAACATCTCACAAAATGCCGATTTGTTTCATGGACATTTGGATGCTCCAAATATTCAGAGATCGGCATCCATTGTAATTTTGCTATTTCTCGTTCACAACGTCGTAAATCTGATGACTTTGGTGTAAGGGCTACAACACAATATATGTCGGAACAGCCAAATATGCCACCGTGGGAATGACGTAAACTAATTACGGTATTGAATTCACATTCAATTCCTGTTTCTTCGCGCACTTCCCTTATAGCCGCGTCAATTATGTTTTCGTGAGGTTCGGCATATCCGCCCGGTAATTTCCAACTATTTGGGATTAGAGAGAAACGTTCACACACAACTAAAACTTCATTGTTCTCATTGACAACAAGCCCACCAACGCCGAGCATTGTGTGTGCGTATACGGGTATATTTTCGTATTCATCCTCTGGAAGCCATCGATATAGAACCACATATCCCTGATTGGCATGGTGAAACTCAAATCCAGCCTAAAACATGACGTAATGAATTAACCATACAACTATTTAAAAAAATCAAGTTTCTACAAATATTCTTCTCAAACATTGGTTGTGCTTTTATTTACCTTTGTTAGATGTGGTACCCAAGAAGAGTGTTCTGTTTTGACATTGAACCAAACGCCTCGACGTTTTTGTCCCTTCCAATATTGTAATGATTCTGAAATTAAAAAAAATATAGTTGCACAAACAAAAAAATCTTTTTAGCCACAGTTTTCCATTTTATTTCGAATAAATTATTGTGAGTTGTTTAGATGCCCTCTTTAATTATAGTTAAAATAATTACAGGACCAATAATAGAAGACATGTGTATCGGCGTTTTGAAATTTTACGTCGAAAGGTACGCTAAATGCCTAGGGTAAATTTTTTTTGAAAAAGGGACCAAAAAATTCCCTTTAATGACTCGCTTGAGGGTTAAACTTTCTAGCCAAAAGATTCCTCGCATTGGCAGCATTATTGCCACAGGCATCATATGCCTAAAATGCAACGAATCCAAGCAATCAAAACTCGAATTGTTTTCAAAAGTGTAGAAATGGGGGGAACTTCCCCACTTGTCGTCTATACTTTGGTCCTTTTTTATAATCTATGCAGGTGCTCTTGTAATTTAAAAAAAGTTCAATTTTGTTGTACTTTGTTATAAACAAGTTTGTTATAATTTTACAATTAAGTTTATTTGATCTCACAGTAATGTAATTCTGTTTTGTGTGTGTTCAGTGGAATATGCCAACTTAATATGTATTGCTTGTGCGTTGCAGTAAATTTCTTGAAATATAAATGTTGCATAGCTGATTAATTAATTTTAATATATTATTCTCTTTAACTGATTTCTTTTTTTTCTTATTGTTATTTGATTATAATTTTTTGGATAATTGAAAATGAATTGTTAGTTTTTAAGATTTTGGAGTAGCATATGCCCAGGTCATGATACAATAAGAAGGTAGCAGCAACTGCCGTTTTTGGTAACATAAGATGTCAAAATTTGACATAAATTCAATGCAATTGACACATTATGTTACCATCAGCTGTGCTTCAGCTGGGCTGATAAGGCTACCTTCTTATTGTATCATGGCCCAGGTAGTGGCATCGTAAATTTTTGAATACAGTATGTCAAAATTTTCTTTATGTTGTTCGGGAAATTACAACAAAAATATTTTTTATAAAGGGATTTGATATTTCATATTCGAACAGCTGGTGTAATACCACTACCTTCACTACCTTGGTAATTGTACCATGGTTCTCATTTATGTGAATTCATAAATTGGAATTAAATGGCCAAGTGGACTTTGTTACGATAATACTAAACATAATTTAAATAGACGATTTTGTCACGGCTATATTCACTTACTTTCCAATTTCTCAGGAAAATTTACTCCATCCTCGAATTCTTTATGAGAATCTATCGTAACACCATTAAAACGATCCAACAGACCCTTAAATACTTCAGGTGGAGCATCCATTATACTTTGATACCTTAGCAAATAATGTTCGAAATTGAAATACTTTCATATCACATATTCCAATTTACTTACTTGTGGAAAAAGCTGGAGTGACTTCGTATATGACTCAAATTTAAAATTGAGTTTTGGCTGCTTGTCAATGGAGAATAGTGCTTATTTAGTGATGCGCTAGTTCTGTAGATTGATTTAACAAATTGCCAAGTATAAATACACTTTGGACTAGGCGACATTTAATTTACAACAAATGTAATGTACAAATATTTCCCGAGGTTAAATCTATTTATCAAGAGCGCCTTGCAATAAATGATTACATACGGAGCCACAAACTTATATGTAAATCAGGTATCGAATAGGTTTTGTTCAGCCAACTGTTTGGGAAGTTTTCGCCCACAGCCCAGATAAGATTGAGTGTCTATAATTACTATTGTCTAGCAAGTACAAAAATTACAACCATACATACAGTAAACACAAAACTGTAGTAATAAACAAATACTAAATTAATTTCAATAACTATTAAGAACGATAAGACTAAGTAGGTTATGTAAATCTTTGTCTTCTTCGCCTACAAAGAAATTAAAAAATAAAAACAATTTTGAATCGGTTTTAAATTTAAATAAACATAGATTACATTTATGATGAGTATATATTATATATTTTAGGCGGATTTATAGTTACCTTTTGAATCTGGAAGGTATATATGTATATTTATTAGGAATTTTGTCAGTCACCGAACACAAACTTTTGTATTTTATTGTTAGAATTATAAACAACAAATTTAAATGGATAGAAGACTACCGAATCAAGACTAAACAAGTGCCCTCCTTTTACAAATTTGTTACTACCGCCTACGTACAAAGGTTTTATTTGCTTTACCTAATTATTTGAATATTTATTTTTTTATTTTTTATATTTTTAATAAATGTTTTCTGTTTTCATTAGAGTTGTGTAGATCCAGAACGAACTAGTTCCAAGGAACTATTCCGGACAAGGAACTATTGGAACTATATCCGGCCCTTTCATTTATATAGTTCCTTTAATTCATATAGTTCCAGCTCCAGTCGTGCATATAATTCCTTTAAATTATAGAAAGAGAAAGATTCGTTAAACTACTTCATTCTCGGAACTATTTGGAACTAAGGGAAATAGAAAGAACAATGAAAGAGAAAGATACATTGAACTATGTATATCGCTGTCGGAACTTTTTGGAACTATACTTTGGTAAAAGGAACTAGAAAGATCGATTTGCTCCAGGAACTATATTGCCTAATATGCCATTTAGATATGACACCATTAGCCGGATTTAGTCCATTATCAGGTTTTATTTGCTAAATCCAGCCAAAATCTACCAGATTTCCCATACAAAAATAAATCCTCCTATTGAGTGGATTTGTTTTAAATCTGGCATAAATCCTCGTATACAATTCTGTTTTTTGCAACATGTTGCTAGAAAATACTGTTACGGAATTAGATTTAACTAATCTCCGTGTAGACGTTGTTTTATTCCCCAGTACGATTTGTACCAAATAAAACAGGGTTCGTTTTAGATTACGTTTCTACAATGCTTTATTTACTTTATTACACTTATTCGGAGCTGACTGTTATAGCTAAGTACACAGCTTTACTTTACTTCTTTACTAGTCGATGTTTACACTTCGGTATAAAATTCACAACTGCTCACTGTTTGGCCGGAATCTCATATTTATACCCAAAATCTCCTTGGTCTAGAATTATCTAGAAATCTGGCAACATCTCGAATCTGTGCAACGAACACACAGACGCACATTCGCAATAAGCGAACAACCACATTCACATACATACATGGGTGAAATACGAGTGACGTAATTACAACAACAAATTTAAGAAATAAGGAAGTAACAAACTAGCAATAATTACATGATTGTTGCAAAACAAAACAAACGCACATTAATAAAAGGTAACATCCAGAATAATGAAGAGAGTTCTACATGGTAGTTGTTGTTGCTTAAATAAAGTAACTGCGTAATAAAACTTTACGTTACAATTCAAATTTTTAAATTAACGGAAATTAAACTAAACTAACTTAAACCTATCAGTTACATTCGTAACATTGCCTCCCGCTTAAGCCTGTTCGTCCCGAATAGGCACAGTTCCCTCTCTGTGGTATGGGCATTGGTAACACTGCCTCCCGCTTAAGCCTGTTCCTCATGACCTGGCACAGTTCTCGTTCCATAGCGGGCCAACCGTTCTAGATGTACCACCTTCATCTTTGATCTAGGGCTGTCGCTCTTCTGTATGCGATACACGACGTCATTTATTTTCGTGACTACCTTGTAGGGGCCTTCCCAGTGCGTTTGTAATTTGGGGCATAGTCCTTTTTTCCGTTGTGGGTTAAACAATAGTACCAGTTGCCCTTCTTGGAACCCATCAGTATTTGCCGCTCGATCGTACCTCGCCTTCATGCGATTGCTGACCATTTTTATCCGATGGCGTACTGCATCGTGGACTTCACTGAAAGAGTTTTGACTGTTTTCATCGTTATCAATTTCGGGGTTTGGTGTGGCACCGAAGATCAGGTCACCAGGCAGCTTCAATTCATTCCCGAACAAAATTTTGGCTGGGGTTCGAGATGTGGAGTCATGAATGGCCGACCTATAGGCTAGTAGGAATTTTGGAATATGATCATCCCAGTCTCTTTGGCCGCTATCTACCACCTTTCGTAGATGCTCTTCCAGGGTGCGATTAAATCTTTCCACCATGCCATCTGATTGTGGATGCAGGGGCGTTGTCCTCGTTTTCTTGATTCCGTAGGTGTCACACATTTCTTTGAAGATCGCTGACTCAAAATTTCTTCCTTGATCGGAATGAACCTCGGATGGGACACCATAGCGACAAATCCAATTCTTGCTAAACACATCCACTATTGTCTTGGCTTCCTGGTTGGGAATGGCATAAACCTCTGGCCATTTGCTGAAGTAATCCATGACCACTAAGACATACCGGTTCCCAGAGTCGCTTATTGGAAACGGTCCAGCCACATCCATTGCGATTCTTTCAAATGGAGCTCCTGAATTATACTGTTGCATGTGGCCTCGACTCTTCCGGGTTGGACCTTTAGCTCTTATACACCTCTCACAGTTGGCAATCCAGTCTGCGATGGATTTCTGACAGCCGACCCAGTAGAACCTCTGCTTTACCTTTTCGGCAGTCTTTGTCACACCAAGGTGTCCTCCACTTGGCCCATCGTGAAACTCTGACAAGACATCTTTTATTTTGGAGTCTGGCGCGACAATCAAGTTGCGGTGAGTTTTTCCATCGTCGCTCTCCCACTTACGATGTAGGCACCCATCTATTAGAAGTAGACTGTTCCACTGGGCCCAATAAGATTTCAAAAGTGGGCTTTCGGGCGCTATTTCTTTGCGACTAGGGCGCTCGCCCGTTTCCATAGCAGAAATTATTTTGCCTAGGGTGTGATCTTTTCTTTGTTCCGCCGACCAATCCTCACCGGACTCAACCTGCAGTAGCCGGACATCGACGATGCTTGCTTTGGCTTCAGCCTTCGAGCAATGTCTACATTCAATTTTGCATGGCCGACGAGACAGGGCATCAGCATTACCGTGTTTTCCACCTTTTCTGTGCTCGATACTTAGGTCATAACTCTGAAGCCTCTCGATCCAGCGGGCCAATTGACCTTCCGGGTTCTTAAACTGGAGCAGCCATCGCAGGGCGGAATGATCGGTTCTTAGCAGGAAGGGCTGTCCATACAGGTATTTGTGATAGTGTTTGATACTCTCCACAACTGCCAGCAGCTCTCTCCTCGTCACACAGTAATTCCTCTCAGGCTTAGACAATGTTCGGCTGTAGTACCCGATGACTTTTTCTTGGCCGTCTATTTCCTGGGAAAGGACACCACCGATCCCGTATGCACTGGCGTCAGTGTCCAACACAAACTTACCGCCGGGTACAGGGTACGCCAAACGAGGGGCTGTGCAGAGCATGTCCTTGAGTTTTTGGAATGCCTCTTCCTGATCGTTGCTCCACAGAAATTTCTGCCCTTTTTGAGTCAATCGGTGTAAGCTTGCGGCAATGCTGGCAAAATTGGGGACAAACCGACGGTAATAGGTGCAGAGACCCAGAAAACTTCGCAGCTCATGGAGGTTTCGAGGCTGCGGCCAGTCTCTGACGGCTTTAATCTTCTCGCTATCCGTCGATACGCCCTCCGTCGTCACATGGTGCCCTAGGAACTTCACCTCTCGCTGGAAGAGGTTACACTTCTTCGGGTTAAGTTTCAGACCCGAAGACGATAGCTGCTGGAGTACATTCCTTAAATTCGTGAGGTGTTCGTCGAAGGTCTGTCCCATGACTATGATGTCATCCAAGTATATAAGGCACGACTTCCACTGCAATCCTTTCAGCACCCGCTCCATCAGCCTTTCAAAGGTGGCCGGGGCGTTGCAGAGCCCGAATGGCATGACATTAAATTGCCAGAGACCGCCGTTAACGCCAAACGCTGTCTTTTCCTTATCTTTTTCGGCAATCTCTACCTGCCAGTAACCACTCTGCAGATCGAGGGTAGAGAACCATGCCGTCCCGGCTAAGGTGTCTAGTGTGTCATCGATTCTTGGGAGCGGGTAGCTATCTTTCTTGGTGACATCATTTAGTTTTCTGTAATCCACACAAAATCTGGTGCTTCCATCTTTCTTCTTGACCAGAACTACTGGGGAACACCAGGGACTCGACGACGGTTCGATCACACCACTCTCCTCCATTTCGCTTATCAACTTCTGGACTTCGTCCCTTTTTGCCAGTGGAACGCTTCTTGGGGCCTGTTTTATTGGTCTTGCGTCTGCTGTGTTTATTTCATGTTTCACCACCGATGTTCTTCCTTGATGCCCTTTTGTAGACGCAAAGGTAGAGGCATGTTTCCATAATAACTGCTTGGCCTTGTTCTTCTCGGAAGGTAATAAGTTCTGTGTCCACTCTTTGATGTAACCATCGAGGTGCTTCTTTTCCGTGGCTGCTGATTTTTCGGTGTTATTTTCCAAATTGATTACAGCTTCGGCTGGTGTACATTGTCCAACGTCGGAAAATTGGCAAATTTGTTCTTGCTTATCTGACAGGTTCAAAACTCTAACTGGAATCAATCCATCGTCGTTGCTTTTCACCAGGGCATTCGCTATTAAGATGTTACTATTTTTGTTCTCTGCTGGTTCCACCACCCACAATTTCCCGACTCCACAATCTCCATCCATTGGTACCCATATCAATGTTTCGGCACAAGGCGGTATAATCTCTGGATGTTCCGTAGTCAGACGTCTAATAGGTGTGTTTTCATCGTAGCCCATATTTAATGGAATTTCCACATTGGACCATGTCATCACACGTTCTTTCATATCCAGATTAAGACCAAAGGCAATCATAAAATCTGCGCCTATGATAACTTCGTCTACGATATCAGCCACTATAAACTCGTAGTCGACCGATTTATTGGCAATAGTAAGTCTCACGGTTATCTTTCCATGTACTGCCGCAGGCTCCCCCGTTGCTGTGCGCAGTCTGACTCCATTTAGTGGCGTTATCTTTCCTTCTGCCAGATCTGATCTGATGATTGACTTTGATGCGCCTGTATCCAAGGTCAGAATTCGCTTGTCGCCATTGATGTAACCAGTTGTTGTAAGGTTGTGGTTTTTCTGCTGTACAATCGCTATGGAGATTGTGGGGCCGTCGTCGATGGGAGCCAGTTCACGCCCCGCTGGACTGGCTCGATTTAGTTTAACGGTGACTCATTTGCAGAACGTTGAACCACTCTTTTACTTTCCCTTGACGGGGATGGTGACGATGACCTCGATCGCTTGCGCTTCGCTCTACAATCACGCGCAAAATGACCCATTTTGCCGCAATTGTGACACCTACCCCTGGCCTTAGTTGGTGCTGCCGTATAACGTTCTTCCCTTAATGCCTGCTTCAATGCTGCCACCATCTCGTTAGTAAGAGATTTGGGTTCATCGAACTCGGTATCCAGTTTGCGGACCTTGTGAGTCTGGGGATTGGTGATTATTCTTGCCGTCTCTTGCGTAAGGGCGTACGACACGGTTTCAGCAAACGACGATTTTGGTGACGCATACGTTGCACGTTTGATCTCGGGGTCACGTATACCATTCACAAATGTTTCGATTTTCATACGGTCCAACAATGGATGGTTTTCTCCTGGATACGTCATTAGCACCAAACGTTCTACCTCCGTTGCGAAGTCCTGTAAGGTCTCATTTGGCTTCTGTATTCTTCCCCTTAATTCCATTAAGTAGATGTTTTGCTTATGTTCGCCACCGTACTTACGTTCAAGAGCAGCCATAATATCTCCATAACTGTTTCTAGAAGCGGCGGGAATAGTCTGTATTACCTCAGCAGCACCGCCCTGCAATGCCATTAGTAGTGATACAGCCTTGTCGTTGTCGTTCCAAGAATCTCTAGCAGCCACGGTCTCGAACTGTAATTTGAACACATTGAAAGAGGTTGAGCCGTCGAACACAGGAGGCTTAATTTTTAACGTGTTATGGATAGCTCTCACTGGGCCGCCCTTGATTTCCAGTTCCGACATTTTCTTCTCAAGGTTCACAAATTTCTCATCATGGGCCAGAACTTTCTCGTCAACAGACAAAATCTTTTTATCCAACTCTTTAATTTGCACCTCCATGTTTTCTACTCTCTTTTCAATCACTATCGTGATGTTCTCGAGTTTCTCGTTAATTTTTCTAGAATTCTCTTCCAACTCCTCTTTTAAGTTTCTTGAATTTTCTTCAAACATCCTAGAATTTTCTGCTTTCATTTCCATCATAAGTTTGGAGGTTTCTTCGCTCATTCGACAGTTTTCTGCTTTCATTTCCATCACAAGTCTGGAAGTTTCTTCGCTCTTTCTGGAATTTTCTTCCATTTTAGCATCTAATTTCTCCATCATCATAGCCAGCATTGATTTCAAATCGTCACCCCTGGCAGCTACCGACGAAACTTCCTCAACGCTGGATTCGCCCTTTGCCGATAACTCGACTTCCTCCTTCTCGAACTCATATTCATCGATGTTCATTCCACGGCGCTCGAACTCTTCCAACAAGCGTTTTTGTAGTTCGGCCTTGTTGCCAGTAGAACACAACTCCAACTTACTTAGCTCCTTCTTCAAGTCTTCCACTCGCAGATCCTTAATCTTCATTGTAGGATGATCGTAATCTCACTGCTGACACCAATTGTTACGGAATTAGATTTAACTAATCTCCGTGTAGACGTTGTTTTATTCCCCAGTACGATTTGTACCAAATAAAACAGGGTTCGTTTTAGATTACGTTTCTACAATGCTTTATTTACTTTATTACACTTATTCGGAGCTGACTGTTATAGCTAAGTACACAGCTTTACTTTACTTCTTTACTAGTCGATGTTTACACTTCGGTATAAAATTCACAACTGCTCACTGTTTGGCCGGAATCTCATATTTATACCCAAAATCTCCTTGGTCTAGAATTATCTAGAAATCTGGCAACATCTCGAATCTGTGCAACGAACACACAGACGCACATTCGCAATAAGCGAACAACCACATTCACATACATACATGGGTGAAATACGAGTGACGTAATTACAACAACAAATTTAAGAAATAAGGAAGTAACAAACTAGCAATAATTACATGATTGTTGCAAAACAAAACAAACGCACATTAATAAAAGGTAACATCCAGAATAATGAAGAGAGTTCTACATGGTAGTTGTTGTTGCTTAAATAAAGTAACTGCGTAATAAAACTTTACGTTACAATTCAAATTTTTAAATTAACGGAAATTAAACTAAACTAACTTAAACCTATCAGTTACATTCGTAACAATACTAAAAGTTGCAAGCTGGCACAAGAAACAAGGTAGATGCATCGGTGAATTGCTACACTAAAAATAATTTAAAATGTAAACATTTGTAAACAAGGCGGAAAAATTTAATTTGTTTTGATGTACAAAGTTGATTTTAATCAACCAAGACTAATATTTATGATGTCTAAACGATAAAATAATTCGTTTATTTATTTTAGATGGGCAAACTGCGATAAAATAATTCTTTATTTGCTCTTTAGTTAGCATTAGTAGCATAATGTGCTAACATTTTCAGTATTAAACAATAAATTTGTAATTTGACGTATGTTTTTTGAGACGAATTCAATTTACAAAAAATTCTTTTGACGTTTCAAATTCGATCAGATGGGCTGAGGCATCTACCTTGGTAATTGCGCTATGAACAAGAATCAGCTGATTGCCATTTAAATCCTTCAAAATGTATATCTAAATGCAATCAGATTTGTACTAGATTTATTAAATCCAGTCGAGGATTTATGGCTAGTCTAAATGAGCTATAATATGCCATTTAGATATGGCACCATTAAGCTGAAAACAGATACAACGTTTGATTAAAGTTTTGCGTTGGGCGTCGAGAAAAAACAACAACAACAGGGCGACGACGATACCAAAGTCCAGCGTTTATCTGTTTGCCGGCATATATTTCAAATGAATTTGAATTTTTCGGCATCATGCCCAACAGTGTAAAAACGGCCAAAACGACACAAAACTTTACCCAAACGTTGTATCTGTTTACAGCTTTAGCCGGTTTTAGCACATTATCAGGATTTATTTGCTAAATCCCGCCAAAATCTACCAGATTTCCCATACAAAAATATCGGTGTGGATTTGTTTTAAATCTGGCATAAATCCTCGTATACAACTCTGTTTTTTGCAACATGTTGCTAGAAAAAACAAAAAGTTGCAAGCTGGCACAAGAAACAAGGTAGATGCATCGGTGAATTGCTACACTAAAAATAATTTCAAATGTAAAAATTTGTAGACAAGGCGGAAAAATTAAATTTGTTTTGATGTACAAAGTTGATTTTATTCAACAAAGACTAATATTTACGATGTCTAAACGATAAAATAATTCGTTTATTTATTTTAGATGGGCAAACTGCGATAAAATAATTCTTTATGTGCTCTTTAGCATGGTAGAACAAATACAAGGTAAAGTTAATACTACAACAAATACAACTCGAACAACAACCACAAAGGAATTTGTTTTTGTTTGTAAACCTTAGTGTCAACGTAAATGTAAACAAAACAAGGAAATGTCTATAAATTATTGAAATTTAAAAAACTAATATTTTTTCACATTTGATTGAATATTTTGGAAAACATGAATGAAAACTCGTTAGATTTTCAATTTGAATGTTTCCATATCATTCCACTAAATGCATAATTTCTCGCAGAAAGTAGAATACTTGCAAAAATGTTTCGGGTCGCTGGTAATTCATTGAAAAAAGAGAAGATGTTTCAATCATTTGCTTTTGAAAACAAAAAAGCACATGTTTATTAGGGCTTTATTCTTTTCAAGTTTAACAAAATACCACACATATTAACAAATATTGTACCGCCTCTATAAGCGATGTTTTAGTGTGCGGCATGTCGTTCGGACCTGGAGGAGGTTACATGTCAATGATATGAAGCCGTCTTTATGGGAAATAGTTTTTTTTCTGATGAATAAATTTGTTCTTCAAAAATGTATATCCCTAATATACATCGAACATAGAAATAAATACATAAAATGTCGAATGGAATTTGACACTAACACTACAACCCAGTTCAGTCAGCTGGGTATTGCTGCTACCTTTTCCTGTTCTACCATGGCTCTTTAGTTAGCATTAGTAGCATAATGTGCTCACATTTTCAGTATCAAACAATAAATTTTGCAATTTGACGTATGTTTTTTGAGACGAATTCAATTTACAAAAAATTCTTTTGTCGTTTCAAATTCGATCAAATAGGCTGAAGCAACCTCTGCTACTATTTGTCCAACCTGACAACGTTTAATAAACATCAAAAGGGGACTGACAATTGATGAAAACTAGAGTTATAGCTAATTTAGACTAGCCATAAATCCTCGACTGGATTTAATAAATCCAGTACAAATCTCATTGCATTTAGATATACATTTTGGAGTATTTTAATGGCAGTCAGCTGATTTTTGTTCATAGCACAATTACCAAGGTAGATGCATCAGCCCATCTGATCGAATTTGAAACGTCAAAAGAATTTTTTGTAAATTGAATTCGTCTCAAAAAACATACGTCAAATTACAAATTTATTGTTTAATACTGAAAATGTTAGCACATTATGCTACTAATGCTAACTAAAGAGCAAATAAAGAATTATTTTATCGCAGTTTGCCCATCTAAAATAAATAAACGAATTATTTTATCGTTTAGACATCATACATATTAGTCTTGGTTAATTCAAAATAAATTTGTACATCAAAAAAATTAATTTTTCCACATTGTTTACAAATTTTTACATTTTCAATTAATTTTAGTGTAGCAATTCACCGATGCATCTACCTTGTTTCTTGTGCCAGCCTGCAACTTGTTGTATTTTCTAGCAACATGTTGCAAAAAACAGAGTTGTATACGAGGATTTATGCCAGATTTAAAACAAATCCACTCAATAGGAGGATTTATTTTTGTATGGGAAATCTGGTAGATTTTGACCGGATTTAGCAAATAAAACCTGATAATGAGCTAAATCCGGCTAATGATGTCATATCTAAATGGCATATAACACAAAAATATTAAGAACTTTATTACATTAACACAAATTATTAAAATTCTCCATTGAATTCAATCGCAACCATGCGTGTTTCCTCCGCTCTCCATTTAATCTGTTCTTGCTTCATCTGCTAAATGAAGATTTCGACAAGTTTTGCAGAAAAGTAAAGCCCTAAACACATCCAACGTTTGAGTAAAGTTTTGTGTCATTTCTGGTAGAAGAGTAAAGACAAATTGAAACTTAACAGACTTAGCAGCACTTTGTATTTTATTCATCTACCAGAAATGACACAAAATTATAAGCATTTTAATTTTACCGACAATTATCGATAACAGCAAAATTGAGATACAGAATACCACTACTGGTACCAATGTCAAAAAAAAAAAAACAAACTCAATTCAATTCAATTTACCCTGCCTTTACACTTGACAGTTGAGTTCATGTATTGATTGTCAAAAACACAAAACTTGGCTGTGTGACGTAGGTCCCGGTTCACACTAAAGTGATTTCATTGAAAAAATTGCATGAAATTATGAGTCTCTAGATCGACCTTCATGGCAGAGTAATATCATAAAATTGCTGTAGTGGGTAATTCGATTTAAGAACACCTAAGCTCTGTTCCTTTACCTGCCTGAGGTTACCATTTCTTACCATTTTTAACCTGCAAAGCGTTCCTTTACTTTAACAAGCGTACAATTTATATGAGACCAGTTCACCACTTTTACCATTTTTTGCCACTGTTACCATTTTTTAAAGTAAAGGAACAGACCACTAATTTCATGAACGTTTTTAATGAAATTCACGCTAGTGTGGACCGGGACTAGGCGTCCAAACAACTGAAAAAACAGTTGTAAAATTATGAATGAAAATCACCGATTTATTGTCGTCATTCGTTCACATATTTTGGTTTCGTACATATTCATTTGTTTTCAGCACATTTGAATTATCATCTCACTTCTTTTTTACAAAAATGTCAAAATTTGTTATCCCGACTGTCTGTGAAAAAATTATGGACAGCTGGAAGACAGCCGACAAATGTATGTATAGCTCCGTTCCAGAACTAAAAAGTTTTTACAATTTTTACCACTTTTACACATTTTGCGTTCCCGTACACAAAATTTATGTGAAAATCGTTTACGACTTTTACAACGTTGTAAACGCCTAGTTATTTAAAAAAAAAAACACAGTACTTAGCCCACAGGGCCAAAACGGTTCCAAATACAACAATAAAATTACTACTCCAGAAACTTAAAACTAAATGCCTGTTCCAGAACCTGCAATAAGCTACTATTTTTACTACGATAACATTTTTTGCTTTCTGTTATCGGAATGAATAGTAAAAATTAGTAGATTCTTGCAGTTCTGGAACAGACCAAATGTGTATTAATAGGTGTGTTCGTTTACTCAATAATTTGTACAAATTTGTACAAGCCCAGTAACTTCTTGTAAACGACCAAGGTCATTTGTATTGGCCTGTAGAGTAAACGAACAACATCCAGTAACAATTTGTACAAATTTTGAGTAAACGAACACACATAATGTAAGATAGGAAAAATTTCATTTTGTATCACACTAGGAACAAAACAATTTATCCGTACCAGCTATGCAATGACATTAACAACGCTTTAACAAGCAAACAAAAAATAAAAAACAAGCTTTAAAATCCATGATCATTGACATATTGAAATAAATGCTCCTTAGAACATTTTAGGTATTGAAAAACTTATGCTAAGTTTACATTTACGAAATCCACTCGATTTCATCTGTCAATTCCTTAGCTCAAACGTCAAATGAAATCTCATCTGAAATCCATTGGATTTCATTTGACGTTTAACCTATTTATTTGACAGATGAAATCGATTGGATTTCGTAAATGTAAACATAGCTTTAAGGCCCGATGGTAAAGTATTAAAAATTCACAACACTCACATGAAAAGACATCTCCAATACAGGAGTGAGACGAGGTATATATAATTGATTATTTCTCACCGATCTCTAATGGGGTTTCTACACGGAATGTTTTATACATAACGACTGTCACTTTTTACAAATCTGAATTTTGTACACATGGTGTTAACCATACAACAATTTTAATGCATCAAAGTAATATGGGTATACATATGCATAAGCTCTGTTCCAGAACTAAAAAGTTTTTACAATTTTTACCACTTTTACACATTTTGCGTTCCCGTACTCAAAATTTATATGAAAATCGTTTACGACTTTTACAACTTTTACGACTTTTACCACTTTATAAAGTACGGGAACAGGCCAATATTTTGCGATTAGAACGCGCTCTATTCTCATCCATGATAGAAAAAAAGGAAAACAGCTGTTTTGTTAGTACGCAATAAAAATAACGAAAACAAGAGAAAACGAATAAAAAATAAAATTGTGCCGTGCAGAAGGCATTACGTATGGGCGAAAAAAGTGGCAGATGCTATGCATAAATATGTAAAAAGCAGACCGTGTAGAAATGGCTTTAATTTTTAACGACTTTACTCATTGTTTATTTTACAACAATTTTATTTGTTTGTTTTGTAGTTGTTACAAAAACAAAAGAAATTTTAACAACTTTTTAATCGATTGACAAAATTGAAAATGAATTGTTATGCTAAGTTTACATTTACGAAATCCACTCGATTTCAACTGTCAATAATAAACAGCTGCTTTTATATTATAAAAATATAAAAAAAATAAACATTACATTTCCGAACCGAACACACACAAAACCGAAAAGCAGTGAAATTTCTATTTAATTCAATGAATTTTAGGTTAGGGGTTTTTATTCCGATAATATCGATAGGCAACCAAAAAGATGAAACACAAAAAATGCCATAACTCATTCATTATACCCTACACCACTATGTATTAGAGCTGGCAAACCATCGATATTCCCAACATTCGATATTTTCGATATAATGTTTTAAAATATCGATTGCTATCGATATTATCGTTAAGTTGTCAACACCATTAATTTGGAGATGAAAATGGCGGAAATGTCAATGATTTTCTTGAAATTTTGCTCAAGTAGTTCACAGAAATGTAAAGGAGAATAAACAATTGCTTTTATTTTATAAAAAATATAAAAAATACATTTTACTTTACCGAAAAATGTGTACGTGTGACTACGGGCTTACTTTCACACACACACATAACCGAAAAGTAGCGAAATTTCTATTTATTTCAATGAATTTCAGGTTAGGGGTTTTTATTCCGATAATATCGATAGGTAAAACTATCTATCGATATTGAATTTTTAAATAACAATCGATATTATCGATAGTGCCATCGATTTTTTGCCAGCTCTACTATGTGGTAAGGGGTATTATGTGTTAGTGCATTTGTATGTAACATACAAAATTAAGCGAGATAGACCCATAGTTCCTTCTAGGGTTATACACAGAATCACTTTCTGAGTCGATTTATGCATGTCCGTCCGTTCGCAACATACAGGTCGCATTTGTTGACTGATTTCGCTGAAAATTGGGGAATACCATTTTTTAGCCGTCGCACGGTGGTCGAAAGCACTGATCTAGCGGCGCGAAATTCATAACTTGCAAACGAGTTGAGATACGTCATTGAAATTTTGCACAAACTCAGCTTGTACCTGTGGGTAATAATGGGCCAAATATTAACAATATCGGCTAATGTTTTGGTATAGCCCCCATATAACGGTACCTTCCTATTTTCGGTATTTTGAGGATTTAAGCCGCAATTTCGTAGCAAATTAGCTGTAATTTGGTACTTAGACTTCCTAGTGGTCACAAAATATTTCCACCAAAAATTATGAACATAGGTCCACGTTTTGATATAGCCCCCATGTAACCGTACCTTCCAATTTAAGGTATTTTGAATATCATGACCACATTTTTAGTTCAACGTGGCTGTAATTTTGCATTCCGTGTTCTCACAGCGTATGAAATCTTCTTGCAAAACATTTTCAATACGGATTTATGTTTCAATGTAGCCCCTTTTATGGTACCCCCGATTCATTGATTTTTTACTTGTTAAACGATATTTAATAACATATTTAGCTATAATATGGTATTATAGTGCCGCCGGGGGTAAAACTGCTCCTTGCAAACATTTCTCAAGATAGGTCCATATTTTGATTTAGCTCCCATACAAATGCACATCTAATTTTGTATGAATTTCATGCAAAATCCCTTATATTAAAAGTGCAGTCATCAAAAGATTTGCAAATATTTGCAGCCCGAATGTGGTTATTCAGTATCCAGAGAGTCAAATTTCCTTCCCCAAAAAATAATCGGACCTAAGTTCGGCCAAGTTTACAAGATGCACTCTATGGAACAAGCGCGTACAACCCATAAAAACACTAAAAAATTGAATTTTTTAAAAATTTATTGCTATATTACTAAGTACTTCCAGACCCCAAACTAATTTTTATAATTTAAATCACACCCTCTGCTATTAATTAAAAATATATCTTGTCCATTTTCATTACGAATTTATTTAACATTTAAACAAATATGAAGTTAATTTTTTGCAACAATTTTTTAAAATCTGATACAGCAAAAATTCTTGTATTTGATAGTGAATAACTGAGTGAATATTTACAACAACAAAAATGAAAAAACAAAATCTTTGTCTGCAAAGTGTCTGTAATCGATACAATGGAAAATATTTCGCAATTTTATAGTTCGATTTTTTGACTTTTGCGCCGCTAGATCAGTGGTTTCGACCAGTGTGCGTCGGAAGATCAAGTTCGAAGATGGGCTATATCGGTCCAAGTTTTGGTATAGCCCGCATATAACGGTACCTCCCGATTTAAGGTATTTTAAGGATCTTAGCCGCATTTGTTGCCCAAACCAGCTGAAATTTTACATTTGATGTTCCCAATGGCCGCGAAATTGCTCCACTAAAAATTGTCAAGATAGGTCCACGGTTCGGTATAGTCCCCATATAACGATACCTCCCGATTTAAGGTATTTTATGGATCTTAGCCACATTTTTTGCCCAAACTAGCTGACATTTTATATTTGAGGTTCTCAATGGCCGCGAAATTGCTCCACTAAAAATTGTCAAGATAGGTCCACGGTTCGGTATAGTCCCCATATAACGATACCTCCCGATTTAAGGTATTTTAGGGATCTTAGCCACATGTTCTGCTTGAACTAGCTGAAATTTTACATAAGTGGTTCCCAGTGGCCACGAAATTTCGCCACTTAAAATTGTTAAGATAGGTCCATGTTTTTTTTTTGTAGCCCCCATATAAAGCTGAAAACAGATACAACGTTTGATTAAAGTTTTGCGTCGGGCGTCGAGAAAAAAACAACAACAACAGGGCGACGACGATGCCAAAGTCCAGCGTTTATCTGTTTGCCGGCATATATTTCAAATGAATTTGAATTTTTCGGCATCATGCCCAACAGTGTAAAAACGGCCAAAACGACACAAAACTTTACTCAAACGTTGTATGTGTTTCCAGCTTAACGGTATCTCCCGATTTTAGGTATTTTAACGATTTTCGCCAAATATGGCTTCAATCTGCCATTTGGAGTTTAATGAGTTCAAAAAATTTACTTTAATGTTTGTTTTGGGTTATTAAAAAACTTCTCCACCAAGAATTATGGACATACATAGCTTCGTTCCCGTACTTTTTAATGGTAAAACTCGTAAAAGAGAGAACTGCACAAAATTTGTTCTCACACACACGTTTTTTGAAATAGTTCGGGAACGGAAAAATGGAAAATACCTCAAAAAACTGGAACAAATGTCAAAGTCGGCGTATCAGCCAATCAGACGCCGGCAACCATGTTACTATTTTTTTACTCGCCCAAATTTGTCGTGTAAAAAGTTTTTAAAGAGAGCGTCATTCAGCGCCATTTTTGTTTAAAGAGAAGTGAACATTTTACAACTTTTTTGTGTACGGGAACGCTTTTTCGAGTAAAATGTGTAAAAGTCGTAAAAATTGTAAAAACTTTTTAGTTCTGGAACACAGCTCATATGTCCACGTTTTGATATAGCCCCGAATTTTGGTATAGCTTCCATATTAAAGTACCGCTAGATTTTAAGCACTCTGCAGTTTTTATATACTTTTTATACCCTACACCACTATGTGATAAGGGGTATTATGTGTTAGTATTGGAATGTATACTAATTATTCCATTTTTACATAATTCCACTGGTGTAGGGTATTACATAGTCGGCCCCGCCCGACTTTGGTCTTTTCCTACTGGTTTTTCAACGGATTTTGCTGGTTTTTCCCATTTTGGAAAGCCAACTAAATTTCATACTTGCTAACTGTAAACAATTGTACTGTTAGGTGTCATTTACGCAGCCTAGATCACAAGGAAAAACATTTTACTGTTTTTTAAGGCGTTTTTGTCACACTTAAACCACTATTAATTAGCCATTTGTTAACCAATTAAAAAATCTATGACTTGTTCGAAAGGCATTACTCTCCCCTTTATAATGAAAAACAGTGTATGCAAATCGAGGTGGAGGTGGTTTCGGAAATTCGTACGAATAATACTAAATGGTACTAAATATGGATTCTGGTGAACGTAAAGAGCTAGGAAAGAGAAATTTGGAATAGTGATTTTTGTTGGAGTGTGGGAAATTCGAGTATTGGAAATTCGTACTAATGTACACGAAGAGTTTTAAATGGTACTAAATTTGGTACAATTTGGATTTTAGGGAACGGATAGAGCTGGAGTTCTGTTATTTAGAATTAAGATTACTGTTGGTGTGTAGGATTGAGGTAGTTTTGGAAGTTCGTACTTAAGTGTACGAAAAGGACAAAAAAATACTGAATTTGGTAAAGTTTGGATTAGGGTATGCAGAATACTGAAATTTGGCAAACGATTACTGTTGGAGTATTGGAAAACTCGAGTATTGGAAATTCGTACTTATGTGTACGAAAAGTACTAAATTTGGAACAATTTGGGTTAAGGGGTTGAGCTGGAAACCTGAAACAAACTTAAGATTACTGTTGAAGTCTAGGATTGAGATATAATGATGATTTTGGAAATTCGTACTTATGTGTACCATTTGGTACGATTTTGGTTTTGTAGAATGGATGGAGTCGAAATCCTCACATTTGGAATATAGATTACTGTTGGAGTGGAATTGAGATATGGAGGTATTTTTGAAAATTCGTATTTAAAAGGTACTAAATTTGGTACTATTTAGATTTTATTGAATGGATAGATAAAGTGGCGGTGGTGGTTATTCTGATTTTGTATTACGTTTAAATATAACGGGATTACATAAACCCACTGGGTTTCAAATGTCAATTCCATTGCGTATACGTCAAATAAATCTTCATAAACAGACCTTCGTTCCTTAAAATGCACGGATATATATACATAGAGAGATTTTTATTAGGTTATATACATACATATATATTTTTGATTAGCCCAATAACACTTTTCGTAACATATATCCACTTGCATTACTGCTAGATTGCCGTCTTGGCTCTTCCTCCTGTTCGATACATTTTGATGAACACAAATATTGTAACAATGGGACACGATATTTCCCGCAGAAATCTACAAATTTTATGTGCTCCACACGGTTATCAAAGAAAACACCTTTACAATTTGGATTCACACAACAATTTGCAGACTTCAAATATTCTAATGTGGTTTGAGGTACATCTCCGGGTTTGATCTCTACACCGGTGTTTTTAACAATTCTTGCAGCTAATTCCATTAGGGTTGGAGGATTCAGAGCCATATCTTGGACAAAACGAACTACCAATGGATTGTCACGCAAACTCAACTGTAAAAAAGAACAAAAACAAAATTAATGTACCTACAACATGCCTATGTTTATCTATTTAATAACGATTTATATCTACCTCTGCTAAGTTTTTCAATGCTACAATATCCCTGGGCAAATGTTTCAAACGATTCTTGTGCAGCAGTAGTGACTTGAGCATTTTCAAGCGGGCGATACTTGTGGGCAGATTCTCAATCAGGTTATCACAGAGAACTAATGCTTGCAGTTGGCTTAAGAGACCAACCGATTCGGGGACCTCCGTTAATAAATTTCCACCAATTGAAAGGACCTGGAGACTGTGAGAAGAAGTGTTATTAAAACAATATACATATAATAATTAGAAAAAGATAATTGGTCGGTTCCATAACTGTAAGAATCTACTAACTTTTTTTTTTTTTTTTGATATCATAAAGGAACAGTTTTTATGGTAGTAAAAATAATATGTAGATTCTTGCAGGTTCTGGAGCAGGCATAATAAGAAGATTAAAAATTACACCATAATCGTGTTTTGCCTTTCATCATTAGTCCCTCTTGTAGGCATAAAAGAAACACACAGCTTGTCTTGCCAAGAATGAATTAGTTTTTGGAGAAATCATTTTTTGTGAGATTTTTTTTGCCAGAATCTTTAACAGCTTTTCCTCGAAAACTTATAAGAGAAAGCTGGTCTTATATGCCCAATCTCATGAAATTTAGTGTTTTCATATTTCATTTGTCTTCTACTGTGTTATATTGCAAAACTGGGATTATGTTGATTCAATTTTTAATATTCATTTTTTCTTTTTGTAAATTAGTGTTAAAAAATGTTCCTTAACTACAATTTTTGTAATTGAAACTTGCGCCCTTTTAATTTACAAGTAAATTTTTTATGAATATTAAGCTAAGTTTATTTCATCTCAGGGTAGTGCAATTAATGTTTTGTGTAATTAAATGGTCGAAAATGGTTTTGTTACTATAATGCTAAAAAAATAAATTAAATTAAAAGTTTTACAGAATTAAAGAAAGAAACTGAAAAGGCACGAAGACAAAGAAAGGAACAGATTTTTGAACTAAACAGCAAGTAATGTTAATAAAGAGATTTCGGAGAACATGAAGATTTTTCATAGTATTGATGACCCGCAATGAAAAGATTATCAATTGTGTTTATTGTTACTCAGTTTTAATATGTATGTATACATATTAAATGTGCGATTTTACGGCCATTTTATTTCACCATTTCGTTTCAACACAGAAATTACTGTGTTAATACAAACCTTTGCATTTTCCATATATCTTTGCTAATGGATGTTATTTGATTACCACCAATATATAGGTACTTCAACTGTTTCAACTCGATAACTTGTTCTGGAAAGTGTGTGAGAAGATTTCCACTCAAATTTAATTCCTTTAAGGAGCTTTGCTGATTCTTCGATGTGGTAAATGATTTGGGCAAAGATTGATTTGTCAGTTGATTATTCTTGCAAACTAATGTCACCAAAAATGGTAGATGGGCTATTGCTTCGGGCAACTCCGTTAAACAATTTTGACTTAAATCCAAAGTTCTCAAATTTACAAAAGTTTTTATTGTTGCTGGTAAGTATTTGAGTCGATTATGATTGAGCAGAAGAATTTCTATGTCCTTTTGGGACTTGAGACGCTGCTTGTTTTCGGAGTATAGATCATTTTCTAGGCTAATATCCCGCAAATTCATACGACTGTAATCCAAAGTTTTTTGCTCGCGAGAATCTGTATCACTACTGTCGGATGTATACACCTCCATGTTGATCTATGTATGTATATTTCGTTTGGGAATATTATTTGACTATTACTATTTAAAGAAGGTAGAAAATGTATTGTTCTTCACATTCAATATGCAATAGGTTTTCACATTTTCTGATGGAGGCTTAAAAATTACTCGAATTCTCTCAACTTGACTTTTTGATTACGTATTCTCGTATTCCGTCCGTATTTAAAAACGTACGCTTTCAAAATGACTACCGAAACATTTGTGTTCGTTGTTTAAGCTGATGATCTCTATGATTTTAATCTCTTCTAGTCAGACATAAATATCTGCGCTAAAAACGTTTAAGTCTACATTTATTTAATTGTTGGAATGTATTCATATGTATGCACGTAGTTAGCTGTGGCCGTTTCAATACATCATCAACATCATCTGTGCTTTAAGAAGGCTCTTATTCTCGACACTCGCATCACATCTGTAAAGGTCAAAGTTTATACAATTTGTTAAAAACAATATATAATAAAAACAGAAGAATATTGTTTAAAATAAAATGATTACATCTACGTTTCAGTGGTTTTTCCAATTCAATAAATTACTGTAAATTATAACTTCAAAATCACCCTAAGTGAAACAATGTATAGATAGAAGTGTCATAATAATAAAAGTCAGACTATTTTGAACAAAAAGGGAGCAAGTTGAATGTAGTGGCTGGATATGAAACTTTTTCCACAGAAAGTTTTCAAAAATTAATTTTTTGTCAAAAATAGTTGGCCTTCGGCCGGGATTTAAGATTTTCTCCTATGTACAGAGGATGAACAGGGCTAACGCGATCATATTTTTTTTCAAAATTATTTTTTTGTCAAAAATCATATGGGTTTTCGGAATTTTCGAAGCCTATATCTCGGGAAATACGGACTTCCCAAACATGATATACAGTGAGTGTCAAAAATATTCGGTTTTCAATTTAACCAGTATTTTAGAAGCCCATGCCCAATATAAAAAAAACAAATATTTAAAAAGATGTTGGTCCTGTGGCAATTGAAATGTGTATGTAACATGGATCCATGGCAACCCTATAAGCGAAAATAACAAAGAAAACGTTGTTAACCCTGTTTTCTACGCGTCAAAAATATTCGGTTTTTGTAACTTTTGTTAAATATTTTGCCAAAACACAGTTCATTATCGAACCTTTTCTGCAATATTAGTATACATTTCAATAATTGCGAACAGAATCTTTGTTCCTGTGTGCAAAAATATTATATTTTATAGCAAATTATTAAAATTTAGCGCTAAGGAAAAACGCTATCCCAGAAAAGAGAAAACTAGTGATATTTAATTATAAAAACAGCAGAAATAAAAGGAAATTTTGATTATTTTTGAATATTTAGTCGAATATAGTTAAAATAACTTGCAAAAGTCACGAAAATATAGAGAGATTCCTCTACCTTCCCTCCCAGTTCTTGATTTTGGCTGGCTTATATTTTTCACAAAATTTATTATTTCTATATTTTCGTGACTTTTGCACATTATTTCAACTACATTCGACTAAATATTCAAAAATAAGCAAAATTTCCTTTTATTTCTGCTGTTTTTATAATTAAATATAACCAGTTTTCTCTTTTCTAGGATAGTAGGTCGGCCATTCAGAGTTCTGTTAACAACTTTTGACAACAAACATAATAGATTGTTCATTATTGTGATTTGATTTCCTTTGAATTTTATGTCACAATAATGTTATTGACAGCAAACTAAATAGTCAGGACTAACTAGTTTGGGCTGAGTGTCCAACTGTATAGACAGTGGATAGTGATTTTCCTTAGCCCTAAATTTCAATAATTTGCTACAAAATATGATATTTTTGCACACAGGAACAAAGATTCTTTTCGCAGTTATTAAAATGTATATTAATATTGCAGAAGAAGTTCGATGTTGACCGGTTTTTTGCCAAAATATTGTTACGAATGTAACTGATAGGTTTAAGTTATTTTAGTTTAATTTCCGTTAATTTGAATCGTAACGTAAAGTTTTATTACGCAGTTACTTTATTTAAGCAACAACAACTACCATGTAGAATTCTCTTCATCATTCTAGTTCTTACTTTACTTTTATTAATGTGCTTTTGTTTGTTCCCCATAATCATGTAATTATCGTTTAGTTGTCATTTCTTATTCCTTGCATTTGTTTGTTGTTGTAATTACGTCATTAGAGTGTTTGTCCTCTTGTATTGATCTTCCCCATATATGTGAGTCTGGTTGTTCGCTTTTGGGTACTTTACACGATATGTTTTTTACATATAAGTTGTCACTTCTCCCATACAAAATGTATATGCAAAGTGACAACTCATATGTAAAAAACATATCGTGAAAAGTACACATTTGTGCGAATTCGAGGTGTTGCCAGACGTGTTCTAGAGGACTCTCGAACAGGGAGATTTGTGGTCTGTTCCTTTACTTTTGAAAATGGTAAAACCGGCAAAAGTAGTAGAAGTTGTAAACTGCTCCCATATGAATTGTATGGTGTCCGAAGTAAAGGAACGCTTTTCGAGTAAAAAGTGGCCAAACTTGAAGATTCTTGCACGTAAAGGAACAGGGCTTTTGGGGTATAAAGACAGGGGGAAAATAGCAATGACGAGTTAGTTGTGTTTTAAGCGTTGAACTGAACAGATCGGTTAAAGAATTGCTGCCTGCTAACTAGAGACAAGATGTGTGCTTATTAATTAAAGTCGGTTCCGAATAAGTGTAATAAGTAAATAAAGCATTGTAGAAACGTAATCTAAAGCGAACCCTGTTTTATTTGGTACAAATCGTACTAGGGAATAAAACAACGTCCACATGGTTTGCCATAGATCCATGTTACATACTTTTTTAATTGCTACAGGACCAACAGTTTTTTAAGTATTTGGTTTTTTGGATATTGTGCATGGCTTCTAAAATACTGAGGTGTTGTTATTGGTGAAATTGAAAACAACGTTAAATGAGCGCACGTGGGCGCTCTCTCCCCTGACGCTGTTTTAAATCCAGTGAATGTTAACAATCTCTGCATATTCCCTGCGCTTGTTTCCGAAAATCTGTCAATTCAGCTTCTTCTTTCTTTCTGCCAATAACCTTCTTTATGAAGATTTTTTTGACTCGCTCAATATTTTTGGAGGAAAATAGATTACATATTCATCATAGATCAGCCAAGATCACCCATATTCGTTAACGTGAGTGCAACGACAACATATGTATGTTCTCTTTATTCTCATCTGTAGTGGTTTAGCAAGGGAAAGACTCGCTCCGAGAGACTAACAGCTTGTTTCTGTATGTCAGCCAAGATCACCCATATACGTTAAGGGCTGTTTACACCATCTATCAATGTCATATGAGCTGTCATTTCTTTCACCCATTCGACATTCTCTATGTTTGTCAAAATTGACGTCATCCATATAACTTTCAATTTGTGCGTTCATACCTACAAGTGTTATTTTCGTATGACATAACCTATAAATATAAAAACACCTTTTTTTGTCATTGTTTACATTTATTGTTGAGTTGCAAATTTGCGCAAATTTTAATTTTGGTTAAAGGAAAATGAATATCTAGCATGTTTGTTGTGGTAGAATAGGTTTTTGGGGTTATAGAGGCATTTATGTTTTTTCCACAAAGCAATCATTTCCAAGACTGCTTCTTTCGACCAATCGATCTGAAAATTACATTATAAACACTCTTTCTTTACTTTTCTAAATATTTAAATATACATAACTTTCCATTTTCTTTTTTAAAAGATTTTGTTCTTCTTCTTTTTTTTTTTTTGAGAATGCCAGAAAACAGCTGATAAATTTATGTTTACATACAAGAATGCCGTATCAAATAGAGCGCTCCCTAAATGAAAAATTTACATATGAGTTGCCAAATCATTTTGATAGATGAAAATTTTCATAGTGGTCATACTATGTGTACAACATTCGCAGTTAGAAAATTTGACATCTCACACGACATTGATAGATGGTGTAAACAACCCTTTAACGTGACTGCAACAACAATATATGTTCTCTTTATTCTCATCTGTCGTCGTTAAGCAAAGGAAAGACTCGTTCAGAGAGACTAATGCACAAAAAATTTTGAGCACCACCGCTGTATGTCGAAACGAAAAAGTGTGCGAATGAAACACGTCCAAACTTTAGTTTTCGAAATGTTTTTACCTTTATTTGCTTCCAAACAAAAAACAAATTTGGAAAATACACAAGAGTTTGGTAGTATTCTCTCGTTCTTTCGACATACAGAAACAGGCAGTAAAGCACAAAATATTTTTAGCACCACCGTCATATATGAACAAAATGAACGCTCGCCTTTAGGTTTTCGTACGATTCACCATACAAATTCTCTCTTCGTGTTCACCATTAACCGCCTGTTTCTGTATGTCGAAAGAAGAATGTGTACGAATGAAATACGCCCAAACTTTAGTTTTCGAAATAATTTTACCTTTGTTTTTGCTTGAAATCAAAAAACAAATTTGAAAAACACACAAGAGTTTGGGCGTGTTTCATTCGCGCACATTCTTCTTTCGACATACAGAAACAGGATGTAATATAAGCCGTGTTCCTTTACGTGCAAGAATCTCAAGTTTTACCACTTTTTACACGAAAAGCGTTCCTTTACTTCAGACACTATACAATTCATATGGGAGCAGTTTACAACTTTTGCTACTTTTGCCGGTTTTACCATTTTCAAAAGTAAAGGAACAGACCAATACATTTTGACAAGTACTTGTTTTCAAACTAAGTCTTATGCTTGGTTTACATTTACGAAATCCACTCGATTTCAACTGTCAACTCCTTTGCGTATACGTCAAATGAAAACTCATCTGAAATCCATTGGATTTCATTTGACGTTTAATCAATGAAATTGACAGTTGAAATCGAGTGGATTTCGTAAATGGAAACTTATAGTACGTTTATATATAGCCGGATTTAACAAACCCACTGGATTTCAAATGCCAATTCCTTTGATTATATTTCAAATAAATCCTCATAAAGTAGGTTAACCCTGCAAAAAGCTATAATATAAACATGGCCTTACTATTATGACTATGAAAATTTTCATTAAAATGAAAATGAGTTTATAGGTAAGAGGTGTGAAGGGGGTGAAACTCCGTACACAAGGATCTGTAAAACACATTGACCAGATTGAATTTGGTATCCCAACAAAGCTCATTCGGCTTTGAAAAATGACTTTAACTGACACGAGATCATCGGTTAAAATAGGAATGAACCTCTCCGAAGAGTTTTGTACCAAAAGAGGTTTCAGAAAAGGAGACAGACTTTCGTGTGATCTCTTCAACATCCTGCTGGAAAAGGTTATACGAGAGGCAAACGCCAAAAGAAGTGGTACTATCTACACCAATAGCCACTTGATACTTGCTTATTCTGATGATTAGACATCAGATTTTTGCATATTTTTGAAATTTCAACCAATTGTAACTACGTTACTATATAGAATTATACAGTTTTAATAATATAAATTGGATGTCATATTGAAAATAATCAATAATATTGTTACGGAATTAGATTTAACTAATCTCCGTGTAGACGTTGTTTTATTCCCCGATACGATTTGTACCAAATAAAACAGGGTTCGTTTTAGATTACGTTTCTACAATGCTTTATTTACTTTATTTCACTTATTTAGAACCGACTTTAATTACAAAGCACACAGCAAGTCTCTAGTTAGCACGCAGCTCTTATTTAACCGATTTGTTCAGTTCAACGCTCAAAACACAACTCCTCAATGTTGCCATTCGTAACTCTATTTATACCCAAAATCTCCTTGGTCTAGAAATATCTAGAACATATGGCAACCTCTCGAATCTGTGCAGCGAACACACAGACGCACATTCGCACTAAGCGAACAACCATACTCACATACATACAAGTAGACAAGCACAGTAATGACGTAATTACAACAACAAACAACTACACGAAATACAAGAAGTAGGAACTAAACGATAATTACATTATTATGGCAAAACAAACAAAAGAACATTAACAAAAGGTAATGTAACGACTAGAATGATGAAGAGAGTTCTACATGGTAGTTGTTGTTGCTTACTCTTATGTTACACGCTGAAACTTTCGTACGAAACTTTCCCATTATTTTGGCGTTCTTAGGTCGAGTTCCCCATTACAGTAATTTCATAAAATTACTTTTGTATGGAACTCGATCTATGAACGGCAAAATAATGGGAAAGTTTCGTATGAAAGTTTTAGCGTGTAACATAAGAATTAAATAAAGTAACTGCGTAATACAAACTTTACGTTATAATTCAAATTTTTAAATTAACGGAAATTAAACTAAACTAACTTAAACCTATCAGTTACATTCGTAACATTTGATCTGTTCCAGAACTCCAAGAATCTACTAATTTTTACTATTTTTTCCGATAATATAAAGGAAAAAATGTTATCGTAGTAAAAATTAGTAGCTTCTTGCAGGTTCTGGAACATACCAAATATGTACAAAGCTCCATCTTCTATTGTTTAATAAACGAATTATTTGCATTATGATTTTCATGGGAGGATCAGTAAAAGAAGTAAATGATACCTTTATGAAGGTGGAAGGAGAATCTGCTAAAGTGGGTCTGGCGGTAGTCGGTGAGAGCTCGGACCAACTGTGGAAGTTGATTCCTATAACTTCTACCTACGTAAACACAACAAATGGCATCAGTAGTGGGATTCTGTAAAGTATAGTACACATTGACAAGCAAAACTGACAGTCATCGAGGTCTATCAAAGCCTAACTGAAAAATTTTTTTTGTAATCTGTAAATAACACCGTATATATTGTATGTCAAACGTTTTTACCTAAATAAAAGCTGTTATTTGCCCGAAAATTGTCCTAAAAGTACGTTGACTGTCAGTTTTGAATGATAGTGTGTACTCCCCTTAACTCAATTTTGCTGTTATCGATAATTGTCGGTAAAATTAAAATGCTTATAATTTCTATAATTAACGGAATTTTTTGGTAAGTTAATGATGAATAAAATGTAGTCGCTACCGACACAAACAGCGAGGCCAAATTTTTCTTTATGTTTTTAGTCATAATTTTGCGATTTACTTTTACCGGTTTTTGTCGTAACAGCAAAAATTAGTTACAGAATCCCACTACAGGGGCCGGATTCTTGTTCTATGAAAATTTGGCTGCTAAACCTAAATAACGACGGGACGTACACAAATATTTCACCTTTGTCCCAATTTACATTAGGCGAGTTTACTTGCGGCAATTGTCAGTTTGTTGGTGAGAGAGGGTGCTGAGAGGCAAAGGGTTACCATATGCCTCACCTCTCTCTCCTACAAAATGACAATTGCCGCAAGTAAACTCGCCCAATGTAAATTGGGACTTTCTATCACAACAACGCTATCTGAGCGTCCGTATTACCCAAATACGATGAGTACAAAATCACATTTAAAACACCAAATCCGTGACCAAAATTTATTTAATTATTTTCATTCGTAAAATAAATAATTTTCCTTTGCAATTAATTCGATTTCAGGTTTTGTTGGGCTTTTGTTTTCAAAATACAAAACACACATACATGCATACAAAACGTTCCATACGTATATAGGTATGGGCCTGATATGAAAAATATTTCCTTTATATTTTTTCCATTTGACATTTTGTTTTTCTTTATAAAAGTTTTCATATCAAATTTTTATAGAAACAGTTGTGAAATAAAAAGAAGAATTGTAGTGGCCAGCAGATGCTACGTAAGCAGTTTAAAAACAAAGCCACATCTCGTCAAACAAAAATAACGCTCTACAAAACACTGATACTACCCGTGCTGATGTATGGCTCCGAAGTACTTGCGCAAGCAGACATGGCAGTGCTTGGTGTGTTTGAGAGAATAATTCTTCGAAAGATCTACGGGCCGATTTGCGTTGACGGTGAATATCGACGTCGTATGAACCACGAGCTATATTATAGCTATATTACATTACGTGTATTTCATGTGTATGTTTTGCATTTTTTTACATCTACATGTTGTACACTTATGGTCTGTTCCTTTACTTCTGAAAATGGTAAAACCGGCAAAAGTTGAAAACTGCTTCCATATGAATTGTATTGTGTCTGAAGTAAAGGAACGCTTTTCGAGTAAAAAGTTGTAAAACTTGAAGATTCTTGAACGTAAAGGAACAGGGCTTTAGTGCAGGCCTGCTCAGACACATACAAACACATTTTGTAATTGTGTTGGTTTTGAAATACACAAATTTCAATTTTCCTTTGTCTCTCTGTATACTGTGAGAAATATCGTAACAGTTTTTTTTATTTTATATTTCAAAATATAGAGTAGAATAATTATTTTATTTTGACCAAATGTGACTGTTGATGTTATAATTTGTTGCAAATCAAGTTCGTGACAAACCAAAGTGCGTTGACAAACCAAACACTCTAATTTGCCGTAAAAATTTTAGGCAAATAAAAATTCGTATTCAGTATCTTCATTCATTTTTTCAGTGTACGCATATAAATTCATAGACAAATTCGAAAACAGAACCTTCCTCATTGAATGTTCAATAGAGACTGATTTTTAATTTTGAAAATATTCAAAACAAAAACAAAAGCTCTCTTTTTAAATTGTGTGTGTGAGAAAATTGACACACACCGACAGCTCAGGTGCGCACCTTGAGCAGGCCTGCTTTAGTGTGATCCATATAAAAAATTTCATCTATCAAAATGATGTGTCATGGCAGAATAAGAAGGTAATCTCATTTGAAAAAGCCGTCCTTGAGCTGCCAAATACAACCATGCGTTCGAAACGAAATGAAAGTTGTTTTTGTTATTGTATGGCAATGACAACAACAATTGTTTATTTACATTTTATTTAGTATGTATGTATATAATTTTTATTGGAACAAATAAATTCCAATTAAGTGATGATGCGACAATCTTTGGCACAATTTCGGAAGAATTCGCATTAAGTTTTTTTCGCGCTTGTTCTTGTTAATGCAATTCAGGGCTGCAGAATGCAATAATTATGGGAAAATTGTCAAGAAAGATGGTAAGCGCTCAAAAAGAAATTCTGTGAAAAATCCCTAAAAAAACAGTGTTTTTCTGTATCACGCTCCTCAGGATACACTCGAAAAGCAATGAACAAATGGAGGAAAAGAAACTTTTGCTTACAAGCCGTCAACGAATACACCAATTGATTGACCTGATACCAAAAGCGTTTCGGCAACCAACAACATAACCAAACAATGATGACAGTAACAACCCGGTAAGTAAATGGGTTGGAGTGATGATGAATTGCATAAATTCATATGTGTTCCTTGTTGCAGATCATCAAACCTCTACGGAATCTTGGCAAACTCGTCGCGGACACGGGGAAGGTCTTCGGAAGCGATATAAATCAAAACAATGGTTGCCTCTACTAAGAATTTCCGCCGCTGGAGGTTAATGTATCTGCCAATTTAATCATGTGGCTAGAATCATCTGGGATAGAATCCAAAAGGTGTACAAACCCCAAAGATTCCGTGCGGGCAGTGGTGAGGGTTTTTTGCAAATGTGGTTCCACCTTGAAGCTTCCTCATTCCAAGATTTCTAACAACGATTTGTATCCCAACTTTATATCTGAAGAAATCCGCAGGTACTTCGTGACCCACGCAAGAAGATCTTTGGCCGTATTCGTCGTATCAATCCAATGTTAATTGAATTGGCTAAAAACCAATTTCCTGTTGTTGCCAGCAAAGCTGCTGCCAACCGCGCTAAAATGTTGCAGAACGTCTTTGAATCTAGAAAGAAGTTGCCCGCTACCCCCCAAGAAGATGTAAACTTTTGAAATCTTATAAACTTTGTTAGAATATATTTTTTAAAGCAGCAAAATGTAAGATTCTGTATAAAATTTAACTAACTAAAGTTTTACATATTTCTTAAGAAACCGACATCTATGTATGTATGTTTTATCTTTAAAAAATAAAACCTTTCCAAGGGAAAAATACGATATTGTTGTCATGATTGTAAAAGCTAGATCTTGTGGAGTCATTTTAATTGTTGTCTTGCCAAACAGCCATTTTAGGTTGTCACCGCAGGATTTTTTTCAGTTGTTGCACATGCTACCTCAGTTTTCTACCTGTTGATTATTTAGTGTGTATTCTGCGTTTCAAATGCGCATCAGTGACGCTGTGGATTTCAATACTTCGCATTAATTCTGTATCACTGCGATATCGAATAGGATGCTTGACACTAATTCTTTCAATTATTGTGACCAACAGCTATTTATATTTGTCGCAATAGGATTTTTAAGGCTTGAACAAAAATGTACGTCTGAAAGCATGGACTTGATCAGGAAACACATCATACCTCTGTAAACAGGACCACACGGAATTTATAAACGTTTCTCGAACACCCCTTAAGCGAAAACTTTGTGTGGAGGTACTCAAAGGACTGCCTCGATATAGTCCATCCTTAATCTATGTCTGGAAAAAATATTGCGAGGATTAATTTTTGACAAAATCTGTTGATCCGGTCGTAAGTTATTGTACGCACCATTTTATGGAAAAATCTTTCATCTTTTATAGAGGAAGAAGTAAACATTTCCCCCATTCTCGAAATTGATTAAACATTTGAAAAAATATGACGAAGACCGCTATTTGGACCACATCAGCAGATCCGTTCGATATTTATTCTTCAGACGGGCGGACAGACAAGACATAACCGACTGCAAATGGTCTGAAAATTTTAAATTTAAATATTTTAAATTAAATTGTTTTCAAATTTGAAATGTAAACAAACCTGACGTATGTATGTTTTAACATATACATACAAAGTTTGTCAAACTCTTGTTGGCAATGAAGGGACGGCAGAGCGAATACAACTCTGTGAGCTCAAAGCGTGAGCTTACCTTGTATCATTGTATCATGATGATGTGTGAACCCATGTGTAACTTTTTCGTTTTAGAGCCCTTCCTATTTTTGTATGTACAATAAATAGAAAACAGCTGATTTGTTTGTTTTGATGAAAGCAGAAATTTGCATAATTTGCTGAAAGAAATAATTTCTTAAAGAAACTTAAATAAATCGATTTGATAAAGGATTTGTTTACATTTATAGGTTATGTCACACAAAAAGTGCCATGGCATGCTCCATGTACGTCCCAATTTACATTAGGCGAGTTTACTTGCGTCAGTTTGTAGGTGAGAGAGGGTGCTGGGAGGCAAAGGGTTACCATATGCCTCACCTCTCTCTCCCACAAAATGACAATTGCCGCAAGTAATCTCGCCCAATGTAAATTGGGACTACGTAAGGGAACAGAGCTATATTGCCATTAAAGTACCTATGATATCATTCCACTGAATAAGAAGAAAACAAATATGTTATTAGGTGTGTACGATAACCCAATAATTTGTACAAATTCGTACAAATTATTGCTGAATGCTGTTCGATAACAAAATTATCCAGCAAAAGAGAGCGAGTTTGGAGAGATTTTTGGAGAGTTTTGTGACTGAGAACTTGCAAATTTTTGCTGGGAAAATTTAGGTGTGTACGATAACTTTCCCAGCAAAAATTACTCAGTCAATTCCAGCAACCTCTCTCAGTGAATTTTACTCTCTCAAGCAAGAAAAATTGAAGAAAGTTATCGAACAACAATTTGTAAAAACTTGCAAGGAATCAACTGTTTTGAAAAAGAAGAAGAAGAAGAAAAGTTTTTGCATCAATTTGATGTTCTTGTTTTCCATGATTTTTTTATATTTTTCAGCTTTTGATGTATAATTTTTTGATATTTCAATGTTTATTTTTGTTTTCGCCAAACAAGAATAAAAAATAAAACAAAACAAATGTTTTCAAATCAGCTGATCAGACTTGCAAATTTTTGCGGGACAAATTTTCCCAGCAAAAATTTGCAAGTTCTCAGTCACAAAACTCTCCAAAAATCTCTCCAAACTCGCTCTCTTTTGCTGGATAATTTTGTTATCGAACAGCATTCAGCAATAATTTTTACGAATTTGTACAAATTATTGGGTTATCGTACACACCTTTTGTCCCGCAAAAATTTGCAAGTCTGATCAGCTGATTTGAAAACATTTGTTTTGTTTTATTTTTTATTTTTGTTTGGCGAAAACAAAATTAAACATTGAAATATCAAAAAATTAAACATCAAAAGCTGAAAAATATAAAAAAATCATGGAAAACAAGAACATCAAATTGATGCAAAAACTTTTCTTCTTCTTCTTATTCAAAACAGTTGATTCCTTGCAAGTTTTTACAAATTGTTGTTCGATAACTTTCTGCAATTTTTCTTGATTGAGAGAGTAAATTCACTGAGAGAGGTTGCTGGAACTGACTGAGTAATTATTGCTGGGAAAGTTATCGTACACACCTATTGTTTTGCTTTCTGTATTTTTCTAGGCGTCGTGTCTAGCGGTGTAATGCTTATAGAATTGTGGTCAGAAAAGGTGCTGATTAGATTAGACTCTGGGGAACTGGAGTAGATTCTCGATCCATCCACAATTTCTAGCAATGTTCAAATTATGTATATTATTTATTCTACTGACATATGTTTTTGCCACTACTCCTGAAGAACAACAAGGTTTTCGCTTTGCCAGTAAATGTGAGACATGCAAAATCCTTGCCACAGAACTCCAAGAACGCCTTACGGAAACTGGAAAATCCCATGATGTTATTGAAACGGGGTAAGATGAAGATTAAATAAATAGATTTCTTTTTGTAATTGTTTCCTATTGTAGATACTCTGTAGATGATGTCAAACCCAAGAAACGAACAGAATATCGTCGGAGTGAATTGCGGCTACTGGAATCTCTAGAAAATGTATGCGAAAGGATTTTGGAGTACAATCTTCACAAGGAACGCAGCGACAGTACCCGTTTTGCCAAAGGGATGTCGGAAACATTTAAAACTCTACATGGACTAGTTGATAAGGGAGTAAAGGTGGATTTGGGAATTCCGCTGGAGCTTTGGGACAAACCACCCATAGAGGTCACACAAATGAAAAGCCAATGCGAGGATATGTTGGAAAAATATGAGGATACAATTTATGAATGGTATTTCCATGAACAAGACCAAAAGGGGTTAATAGATCATTTGTGTGCGGAACAAGTTTTGCATGAGAATGATAAGAAATGCCTTCAAGAAAGCTTAGAACATGGTGATGTCAAGAAAATAACAAACAGAAAGAGTGCCAAAGGTGATAGAGCAGGAGAATTGTAACATGATTAAAATTCCATACTACTTAGCATTTAATTCCAATTAATTTACAAGTCCCAAATAAATACAAACCATTTACACAGTAAAGGACATTTCTTTCGATAATGAAGACAGTTATTTGTACCCATTGTTGTAACAGTTCTGAAAAAAGTACAATCGGTGATATGCGGAATTGAAACATTCAGCTCTTCATTGTTTACCATCTCCCACTTGTCATTTAATGCTTGTTCGATACCGTTAGTTTTCACCAAGTCATATAAGTACGTGGATTATTTGGTACACATATATAAGATCAGTTGCGTGTTTTCATTGTTTTTAAGTATGAAAAAAATAATTTCATTAGTTGCCCTGCTTTTTTGTTGTGTATATTGTGCCGAAATTGAATGTCCTTCACTTGTTGATGCTGACAGTTTATCTCAAACACAACTGCTGGAGAGACTAACACATGGCTGTCGTTATGACCGTCTGGAAAGACCTATTACATACTCGGAATCTGGTAATCGCCTGCCTGTCGACGTTTACGTTCGCTGGTATGTCTATTTTATGCAGAATTTAGAAGCCCACGATTTGCAGTTTAAAATTCACGCTCTACTACAACTTCGCTTTCTCGATCCTCGTTTGACATTTCGCAAAGTGGCACCCAAGCGCAAACAACCCATACTCGGTGAGAAACCATTGCGCGATAATTTATGGGTACCACACATATTCTTAGCCAATGAAAGGGATTCGAATATAATGGGCACCAACGAAAAAGATATCCTAACCTCAATTTCCCCCGATGGCACAGTAATCATTTCCAGTCGTATAAAAGCTACCCTATACTGTTGGATGAATTTGCAAAAATTTCCCTTTGATGAACAACACTGCTCAACATATTTGGAAAGTTGGATGTACAATACGTCAGAGTTGATATTGCACTGGGAACAGAAGCGACCGATAACGTTTGATCCTGATCTCCATTTGACTGAATACATTTTACAACAGGCCTGGAGCAATGAGACGGTCATAAATGCCGACTTAAATGATCTACGTCATGGAGCATTTGCGGGAAATTATAGTTCTCTAGGGTTCACAGTACACTTTACCAGGGAAGTTGGTTTCTACATTATGGATTACTTTTTGCCCTCAATGTTAATTGTGGGAATATCGTGGGTTTCATTTTGGCTACAGGCGGATCAGGCACCACCGCGAATTATGCTGGGAACGTCAACAATGCTAACCTTTATAACACTAGCATCAGCTCAAGGTTGGTATATCGATTTATTTTCGTAATGTATGTAAATTCATTTCATTTATTATTTAATTATTTCCTTTATCTTCACCTAGGTAAGACTTTACCCAAAGTCAGCTATATAAAAGTATCTGAAGTGTGGTTTTTGGGTTGCACCCTCTTCATTTTTGGCAGTTTATTAGAATTTGCCTTCGTTAATACGATTTGGAGGCGTAAACAAAATGTTGATGTCAAGTCCATGAGTAGTCGACATATTTTGAAATCAACTCTTTCTCCACGCCTTTCGAGGCGCAAAGCTCGCTCGCGTTCATTTTCATCGGGTACACTGGGTGGTACCGATAGTATTTCCCTAACTGGAGCTCCGAAATTCAACAACTATCTAACGGTACACAACTTTCCAATCACCACCATCAATGAAAATGATACTGAGAGTGATAATGTTTCAAAGGTAACATCATTTACAACTGCGCCAAATAGCCAAAAAATGGATGTAGCCCTCTTGGAGGATGGCAACAGTAGCAATTGTAACAACGAAGAGAATAAAATAGGCTGGACCACTCTAACACCCCAACAAATATCGCAATGGATCGATGCCAAGGCACGAGTATTATTCCCAATGTCCTTTTTGGTTTTCAATGTGTTTTTCTGGACCTTTGTATATATTTTTTGAATCTGTTTTGTATAAAGTTGTGCTTTATTTAACACTGTATCCTTTCATTCCTTATTTTATGTAAATTATTAAATGCAGTTTTTATAGTAGGAAAGTTTAAAATATATACCTGTTTTCTAATAGTTGTTGTTTATTTTCAAATAGGTCTTGAATTTAGTCCTTGGTTGACTTCCATAAGTTTACAGGAGAAGCAAAAAACTTTATAAAATGAAAACGGTTTTATAAAATATCGAAAATGTTAGCATCATATTTTAAGGCAGATAAGGATACATTTCTGGAAAAAATTTATGGGCCGATTCCGTACAGCGAGGCGAGTCATATCTCGTCGTCTATCGTCTCTGTGACAAAATTTAAAAAAATGCACTACGTACAGCGATAGAAAATAATCGTCGATAACAAGTTATTTTTATTTTTTTATTTTATTTTTATTCGTTAGTAAAAATGAACGGCGACAGCTAATTTGTTGTCGCCGGAAAATGAACATTACGGCGACAAAATTTGACGGCGTCAGGCGAATATTGCCGTACGGAATCTAAAAATTGCATTTGGCAACGCGACACGACTCGCTGTACGGAATCGGCCCATAAAGTTGTTTTAGAGTTTCAGACGATATGTGAGTTACGTTATTTGGTATTGCATGTTTCGTAAATGCTTACGCCTGAAGGTATTGGATTCAATTCCCGGTGATATTTAAATGGACCTCAAGGAGGTGAACTGTCTATTCCAACTACCACACTAATTACTTATTATCTTAGTTGTATTAGACTATAACATAAAACATATGATCTTGAATGGTATATTTAAGTCAATTTATACAAAATAAAGAGAATATAAATTAAGTGCTATGTAACTTTAAATTTCCATAAGGAATGTTGTCATTAAAGTAGTGGCAATCACTTGGAATTAAGCGTTTTAAGTCATGCAGGTGTTAAAATGTCTTTTTGCAACTTTCAGCCTTTTTGTGTACATCTGCATATACCTTATATAAATTTACCTTGGCATGGCACAATTACCCAGGTAGTGGCATCGTAAATATTTGAATATGTTATGTTGTTGGGAAAATTACAACAAAAATATTTTTTTAATAAAGGGATTTGACTTTTTATATTCGAAGCTGTAGTGCGATTCTCTAACTCATTTTTCAGTTACCGACAATTGTCGGTAAGATTAAAATACTTATAATTTCGGCAATTACCGATGTTTTTCGGTAAGTTAGAGATGAATAAAAAGCAGTCGTAAAGTTCTACCAAAAGCACTAGTGCTGTCAACTTTTATTTAAACTTTTCATTCATAATTTTGAGCTTTAATTTTATCGAGTTTTGTCGGTAACTCAAAAAATGTGTTAGAGAATAGCACTACTGGTGTGATACTACTACCTTGGTAATTGTGCCAATGTACTGCATTTATGAAGTCAGCCTTTTTCTAGTGAAAACCGAACTCTTTAAGCATCGAGTATTCTCATGTTAATGACAACTTTTCGGCTTTTCCAAAAAACGCAAGAACAATATATTCTGTGGTTTTCTTGGAAAACGACATAGGATAAGTGCACCTAATGTCGGAATGTACCAGTAGTCGGCACCTTTTGAATTTGAAGTCAAATAACTGAAAATTAAGAAAACAAAATAGGAAAATAATCTTAATAATGCTTTAACAACATTGTCAGCTAACTTTATATAACATTTCATTGAGCTAGGACCAATTTTTATACCCTACACCACACAGTGGTAAGGGGTATTATGTCTTTGTGCATTTGTATGTAACATACAAAAGGAAACGAAATAGACCCACAGTTCCTTTTGGGGATATACATATAATCACATTCTGAGTCGATTTATGCGTGTCCGTCCGTCTGTCTGTCTGTCTGTCCGTCTGTCCATGTATTTTTGTTCGCAACATACAGGTCGCATTTTTTGTCCGATTCAGCTGAAAATTGGGGACTTCAACTTTTTTAGCCATAGGAAGAACGCTATTGCTTTTGGTGAAAATCGGTTCAGATTTGGATATAGCTCCCATATATATTTTCGCCCGATTTCACGTATTTGCTGCACCAAACACGCTATATACGTCCAATTTAGATGAATCTTTGAATGTGTGACTGAATTTTGTCTACAAATAAGTGTGCAAAATTATATTGAAATCGGTCCGGATTTGGATATAGCTCCCATATATATTTTCGCCCGATTTCACGTATTTGCTGCACCAAACACGCTATATACGTCCGATTTTGATGAAATTTGGAATGTTTGACTGAATTCGGTCTAGAAATAAGTGTGCCAAATTATATCGAAATCGGTTCCGATTTGGATATAGCTCCCATATATATTTTCGGCCGATTTCACGTATTTTATGTACCAAACACGCTAAATTTTTCCGATTTCGATGAAATTTGGAATGTGTAACCGAATTCAGTCTGGAAATAAATGTGCCAAATTATATAGAAATCGGTTCAGATTTGGATATAGCTCCCATATATATTTTCGGCCGATTTCACGTATTTTCTCTACCAAACACGCTATATATTTCCGATTTCGATGAAATTTGGAATGTGTGACTGAATTCAGTCTAGAAATAAATGTGCCAAATTATATCGAAATCGGTTCAGATTTGGATATAGCAACCATATATATTTTCGGCCGATATTTTCTGCTCCAAACACGATATATAAGTCCGATTTCAATGATATTTGGAATTTGTGACTGAATTCGGTCTGGAAATAAATGTGCCAAATTATATCAAAATCGGTTAAGATCTGGATATAGCTCCGATTTATATTTTACATATTCACAGTGGTGTAGGGTATCATATAGTAGGCCCCGCCCGACTTTGATACTTTCCTTACTGGTTATATCGAAATTTAAGTTTTTGTCAGTGAAGGGTTTTCACCACAAACGAAAATTCATGTTTCTTAAGAAAAAAATTGTGGAGATGTTAACCTTATAAGCTCTGTAATTATATTAAAATGAAAAAATTTTCCACAACATTTTTGTTGTATAGGTAGAGAACAGTTAAAAGAACACTTTAGGAAAAGAAATTTTTTAACAAATATTTATAATTGTGCAATTTTTGCTGATGCCGACTTTAGGGACAAAAAAATATAAACTTTGCCTGAAGTCGGCATGGGGTTATAAACATTGGTTTTTATCGATTACTTTTAGCTAAAAATTATAGAAAATACTAAATAAATACTTTAAAGGCTAATTAATAAGAAATTGTTTCAATTTGGAAGGAACTTTAGCGATTTTAGCCATGATTTGAAGTACGTACGTTGTGGGGTACCGACAACTGGGTAATAGATGCCGACTATTGGTACGAACTTATTCTTTTAAACAATATGTTTAAATTTCCTTATTTTTTGAAGTAAAATCAATAGAAATGTATATAATAAACTAGAAACGTCTAAATAACTAATGCTTAAGCTATTGTTCTTTCAAATATTTAAGAAAAATATAAAGTATGCATTTGTTCTTTATTTAAATATAACATGCCGACTACTCGATCATATCATGCCGACTATTGGGTAATGGTGCCGACTACTGGTGACAAAGCAATATTTCACTAAAATTTTAATTTTTGCATGTTGAACAGAAATAATCAAAAAAATTGTTTACATATTCTAAAACTACACAAAATAACGAATCATAACAACTTAAATTCAATTTGATTGGACATTTAGACTCGGAATTACATACGGCTAAAGATGCGATAATCCTTAAAGTACCGACTACTGGTGCACTTACCCTATGTAAGTCTAAAAATCAAAATTTTCAGGAAAGCGAAAACAATATTTTTTTGTAATATTTGCTACATGTCGATGATTTTGTTTTGGTTCTTTCTCACATATTCATAAAGCTTGTCAAAAAATAAACGTTAGAAACAAAAAATTTCATTTTTTTTTAAATGTACTTTTTATTAATAAAAAAAAAAAAAAACAAGTAAGAACGGCGTTAAGATCGGCCGGGCCGAACTTGTTATACCCTCCACCACAAGTTGTATTGAAGTAAAATGGAATAATTAGTTTCCTTTCGTGTATGAAGAAGACTTAAGCATAGTACACACGGTCCAACAAAACTGGCAGTCAACGTACTTTTATGGCAATTTTCTGGCAAATAAAAACATTTTGTTAGCTAAAAATGATTGAAATACAACATTTAAGGTATAATTTAGTGATTAGGAAAGTAATTATTCAGCTAGACTTTGATATTAACGAAAAAGACCTCGCTGACTGTCAGTTTTGTTGGACCGTGTGCACTATGCTTTAATATGTACTAAATTTCAGCAATTTCGGTAAAACAATGTGAGACACCGTTTTATGGGGGCTATTTCAAAACGTCGATCTATACCCACAAATTTCTGACGGAAAGTTTTTAGACTCAAAGAAGACTAAATACCAAATTTCCTATATTACGGTAAGAGAATGTGGCTAAAACTTAAAAAATACCGAAAATCAAGAAGTACGCTTCTATGGGGATATAGGAAGACGTGGACCTTTACTGATAATACTCTTCTGGAATATTTTATAACTCTTGGAAGACTAAATAACGAATTTCAGCCATTTCGGTGGGATATTGACGGGAGGTACCGTTCTAAGGGGGCTATATCGAAACGTGCACCTATACCGACGAATTTTAGTCGGAAATGGGGCAATATGAAAGCGTGGACCTGTACAGACAAATTTCTGGTGAACAGTTTTATATCACATTGAAGACTCAATACATTTCAGCCATTTTGGTGGAATATTGAAGCCACAACCTTCAAAATACGGAAAATCGGGAGGTACCTTTCCATGGGGGCTATATGAAGGCGTGGACCTATACCGACAAATTTAAAGGGAAAGTTTAAGTACCCCCAACGAAGTCTAAGTACCAAATTTCAGCCAGTTCGGTGGAATATTGAGGCCACAACGTTTAAAATACCGAAAATCGGGAGTAACCGTTCTATGGGGGCTATATGAAGGCATGGACCGATACCGACAAAGTTCTGGGGTAAAGTTTTATACCACCAACGTAGACTAAGTACCAAATTTCAGCCATTTCGGTGTGATAATGAAGCTAAAACCTTCAAAATACCGAAAATCGGGAGGTACCGTTCTATGGGGGCTATATGAAGCCGTGGACCGATACTGACAAAAGTTCTGGGGGGAAAGTTTTATACCCCTAAAGAAGGCTACGTACCAAATTTCAGCCATTTCGGTATTTTCTGCTCCAAACACGATATATAAGTCCGATTTCAATGATATTTGGAATTTGTGACTGAATTCGGTCTGGAAATAAATGTGCCAAATTATATCAAAATCGGTTAAGATCTGGATATAGCTCCGATTTATATTTTACATATTCACAGTGGTGTAGGGTATCATATAGTAGGCCCCGCCCGACTTTGATACTTTCCTTACTGGTTATATCGAAATTTAAGTTTTTGTCAGTGAAGGGTTTTCACCACAAACGAAAATTCATGTTTCTTAAGAAAAAAATTGTGGAGATGTTAACCTTATAAGCTCTGTAATTATATTAAAATGAAAAAATTTTCCACAACATTTTTGTTGTATAGGTAGAGAACAGTTAAAAGAACACTTTAGGAAAAGAAATTTTTTAACAAATATTTATAATTGTGCAATTTTTGCTGATGCCGACTTTAGGGACAAAAAAATATAAACTTTGCCTGAAGTCGGCATGGGGTTATAAACATTGGTTTTTATCGATTACTTTTAGCTAAAAATTATAGAAAATACTAAATAAATACTTTAAAGGCTAATTAATAAGAAATTGTTTCAATTTGGAAGGAACTTTAGCGATTTTAGCCATGATTTGAAGTACGTACGTTGTGGGGTACCGACAACTGGGTAATAGATGCCGACTATTGGTACGAACTTATTCTTTTAAACAATATGTTTAAATTTCCTTATTTTTTGAAGTAAAATCAATAGAAATGTATATAATAAACTAGAAACGTCTAAATAACTAATGCTTAAGCTATTGTTCTTTCAAATATTTAAGAAAAATATAAAGTATGCATTTGTTCTTTATTTAAATATAACATGCCGACTACTCGATCATATCATGCCGACTATTGGGTAATGGTGCCGACTACTGGTGACAAAGCAATATTTCACTAAAATTTTAATTTTTGCATGTTGAACAGAAATAATCAAAAAAATTGTTTACATATTCTAAAACTACACAAAATAACGAATCATAACAACTTAAATTCAATTTGATTGGACATTTAGACTCGGAATTACATACGGCTAAAGATGCGATAATCCTTAAAGTACCGACTACTGGTGCACTTACCCTATGTAAGTCTAAAAATCAAAATTTTCAGGAAAGCGAAAACAATATTTTTTTGTAATATTTGCTACATGTCGATGATTTTGTTTTGGTTCTTTCTCACATATTCATAAAGCTTGTCAAAAAATAAACGTTAGAAACAAAAAATTTCATTTTTTTTTTAAATGTACTTTTTATTAATAAAAAAAAAAAAAACAAGTAAGAACGGCGTTAAGATCGGCCGGGCCGAACTTGTTATACCCTCCACCACAAGTTGTATTGAAGTAAAATGGAATAATTAGTTTCCTTTCGTGTATGAAGAAGACTTAAGCATAGTACACACGGTCCAACAAAACTGGCAGTCAACGTACTTTTATGGCAATTTTCTGGCAAATAAAAACATTTTGTCATGGTAGAACAAATACAAGGTAAAGTTAATACTACAACAAATACAACTCGAACAACAACCACAAAGGAATTTGTTTTTGTTTGTAAACCTTAGTGTCAACGTAAATGTAAACAAAACAAGGAAATGTCTATAAATTATTGGAATTTAAAAAACTAATAATTTTTCACATTTGATTGAATATTTTGGAAAACATGAATGAAAACTCGTTAGATTTTCAATTTGAATGTTTCCATATCATTCCACTAAATGCATAATTTCTCGCAGAAAGTAGAATACTTGCAAAAATGTTTCGGGTCGCTGGTAATTCATTGAAAAAAGAGAAGATGTTTCAATCATTTGCTTTTGAAAACAAAAAAGCACATGTTTATTAGGGCTTCATTCTTTTCAAGTTTAAGAAAATACCACACATATTAACAAATATTGTACCGCCTCTATAAGCGGTGTTTTAGTGTGCGGCATGTCGTTCGGACCTGGAGGAGGTTACATGTCAATGATATGAAGCCGTCTTTATGGGAAATAGTTTTTTTTTCTGATGAATAAATTTGTTCTTCAAAAATATATATCCCTAATATACATCGAACATAGAAATAAATACATAAAATGTCGAATGGAATTTGACACTAACACTACAACCCAGTTCAGTCAGCTGGGTATTGCTGCTACCTTTTCTTGTTCTACCATGACATTTTGTTAGCTAAAAATGATTGAAATACAACATTTAAGGTATAATTTAGTGATTAGGAAAGTAATTATTCAGCTAGACTTTGATATTAACGAAAAAGACCTCGCTGACTGTCAGTTTTGTTGGACCGTGTGCACTATGCTTTAATATGTACTAAATTTCAGCAATTTCGGTAAAACAATGTGAGACACCGTTTTATGGGGGCTATTTCAAAACGTCGATCTATACCCACAAATTTCTGACGGAAAGTTTTTAGACTCAAAGAAGACTAAATACCAAATTTCCTATATTACGGTAAGAGAATGTGGCTAAAACTTAAAAAATACCGAAAATCAAGAAGTACGCTTCTATGGGGATATAGGAAGACGTGGACCTTTACTGATAATACTCTTCTGGAATATTTTATAACTCTTGGAAGACTAAATAACGAATTTCAGCCATTTCGGTGGGATATTGACGGGAGGTACCGTTCTAAGGGGGCTATATCGAAACGTGCACCTATACCGACGAATTTTAGTCGGAAATGGGGCAATATGAAAGCGTGGACCTGTACAGACAAATTTCTGGTGAACAGTTTTATATCACATTGAAGACTCAATACATTTCAGCCATTTTGGTGGAATATTGAAGCCACAACCTTCAAAATACGGAAAATCGGGAGGTACCTTTCCATGGGGGCTATATGAAGGCGTGGACCTATACCGACAAATTTAAAGGGAAAGTTTAAGTACCCCCAACGAAGTCTAAGTACCAAATTTCAGCCAGTTCGGTGGAATATTGAGGCCACAACGTTTAAAATACCGAAAATCGGGAGTAACCGTTCTATGGGGGCTATATGAAGGCATGGACCGATACCGACAAAGTTCTGGGGTAAAGTTTTATACCACCAACGTAGACTAAGTACCAAATTTCAGCCATTTCGGTGTGATAATGAAGCTAAAACCTTCAAAATACCGAAAATCGGGAGGTACCGTTCTATGGGGGCTATATGAAGCCGTGGACCGATACTGACAAAAGTTCTGGGGGGAAAGTTTTATACCCCTAAAGAAGGCTACGTACCAAATTTCAGCCATTTCGGTGTGATAATGAAGCTAAAACCTTCAAAATACCGAAAATCGGGAGGTACCGTTCTATGGGGACTGTATCAAAACGTGGACCGATATATCTATATTTTCAATACCAACCATGCTGCAAGTAATAAAAACTAATGTACCAAATATTGACTCTCTATCTTTAAAATTTCGAGCTGTATCTTGATTTCAACAGACAGGCAGACGGACGAACGGACAAGGTTAAATCGACATAGAATTTTATGCTGATCAATAATATATATACTTTATAGGGTCTCCGACGAATATTTCGCTGTGTTACAAACGGAATGACAAATTTAATTATACCCTCCATATGGTGGAGGATATAAAAAACATATATGTATACGCATAAGCGTTTCATTTGTTGCAGAAAATGACACATTTATACTTAGTCCCAATTTACATTAGGCGAGTTTACTTGCGGTAATTGTCAGTTTGTTGGTGATAGAGGGTGCTGAGAGGCAAAGGGTTACCATATGCCTCACCTCTCTCTCCTACAAAATGACAATTGCCGCAAGTAAACTCGCCCAATGTAAATTGGGACTTATGTTGTTTTCTATGAATAATAGCGGAGAAAATGGAAAACACATGTAAACTTGTGTTGTTTTTCGGTGAAATTTATTTTACAAAATATAACCCAATCTTCATAGATATAAAAAGACATTTAATACAATGTAAATAAAATATTTGTATTTCAAAAATGTTATCAGTCGAAGACCAAAATAAACTAAAACAAGTTAGCAAAGGCTATAGTCGGGACGGGGCCGACCATGTGATACCCTACACCACTACCCCTGTGCATAAGCTTTTCACTGGTAAACATTTCTTTTAGGGAATATAATCCGACTACTACCGAAAATAATATGCCTCTTTCTCTCTGGGACCCCCATAAGCAACAAAAATTTCGTGACCATCCGATCAAAAATACGACCTGTAGCTTGATTACAAAAAATGGAATAATTGGGTGCATTAACGACTATTGTGGTATCTCCCTTGTTTGACAACATTCGCCAACCTGCTTTACACCAATGTAAAGGTAATATTTTCTTCTTCCATTGACAGGCTTTGCCGTTGGAATACCCCTACTAGAAGCCGATATATTCACAAAGAATAAAACTTTGAATTTGTCTCCAAATGAGTTTTTCCCCATTCCGACCCCTAAATATTATCCGACTATAACCAAAATCAATAGGCTTCTTCCTCTGTGGGGCCCCCATCTACCCCCAAAATTTCGTCACTATCCGGTCAAAATTCAAACTTGTAGCGTGATTACAAAAAATTTAAATATTGGGTATATTACTGAATTTTGCAATATATCGCTTTGCTCACTTATGCCAACATACTTTGCATCAATATAAACGAGATCTTTTCTTCTTCCATTGACGGGTATTCCTTTTGGAATACTCCAACCAGAAGCGGAGATATTCGCATAAGAAAGGTTTTGACAGGTTTTGCTTGCTATACCCCATACAGAAGCTGAGATATTCCGTATCGTCAGTTGCTTTAGAAATGACTGAAAATCAGCGACAACTGCGAAGTTACGTGTTTTAAAACGGCAAAAATACCCATTTTAACCGCAGGTAAAAAGCAAACACATATCATTTTTATTTCTGATACATTTAGTTGCATTTTCGAGGAACAATGTATGAGTGAGCAACTGAAATATTTTGATGAAGTTTAAACAACACAAAGCAATTGACGATACGGAAGTCATCCTTCATTTCATTTATTGAGAATAAGAAAAAACGGGAATATTGTTTTATTAATATTTATTGTGTGTATTTTAAAAAATATATACTTATGATTTCTAAAAAATACATAATATGCACATTTTCGGGTAGAGGAAGCTTTTCTTCAAAAAGCTAGAAAAAAACGTAACCAGGATTATAAGAAATGGAGCTTATCCCCCCAACAAAATAAAGACATATGTATGTAAAAAATTTTTCAAAAGAAATGTGCATTTCCAATTATAATTATGAAATGAAGATAGTAATGAATTATAACTAGTTTCTATAACTATTTTTTTAAGAGTAGATACGAATTCGTTTTTGTTTTTTTGTTTTTGTTTTTTTGTTTTTGAAGATCAATATTGTTTTTCTTGCACATATGTGTTTATGTTCATGTTATATAGTATTTCCCTTAAATAGTCCATGTCGCCATGTTTCCAGACAATGAATTTTTTATAAGTGCATACATTTTACTTGTTTTTTGTTATCATATTCTGCTTTCATCCAAACTCCAACATAAACAACCGAATTCTGGGCTTAACGTCTGCCACCATAAACATTTTCATCGGAGTAGGCAATGTATAGGAAATAATCTTCCTCGTGATGTTCCTAAAGCCAAAGATAAATTGAATTTATTTTATATGGAGATTGTGGTTATGTGTGGGAAACTAACCTGATACAAGGAACCCATTGTGGCCGATGTTGGTGGAATTACATTGTTAACAAAGAAGAAGAGGGCATCTTCAGGTCGCAATTGGATACGCTTGCGAATCAGAAAATAAAATTGTCCAACAGTCAAATCGGATGGTACTAAATACTTTTTCTTATCCAAATCACCAATTCGTGCCTTGGGAGCCTTTTCTACTATAACCTAGAATGAAAAAAATACGCATACATATATACACATTGTGTTGTTATTGGCAATAATACGTGACTTTATCCTTATCGTGGAAGAATACGATTTCATTTGTGTTCAAAATATTTACAAAAAAAAGTTTCTATGAAACTAAATTAGTAATTAAGTGCATAACGAATTGAGAAATGTTTACATTCCTTCTACCTCCCTTCTTATTATTGATATAGGTTTCACAACATTTATACTAAACTGTTTCGCCAAGTCATGAAATTAATATCGTTGTAGTGGTGACGCATTGTGCATTCCATAAGTAAGGCAAAATTCATTAAAAAAATAAACTCAAAATATTAGACTATGTACACATTTATAAACAAAGGAAAGTAATTTACTAAGCATTTGGTTAGGTTTTGAATACGAGATCTAGTTTACTTTGAATGCACCTTCATCAGCAGATGCTTGCTTCAATATTTTCCTCTCAACCAATCAACCAATTTCATTTTAGCTACTATTGCCCTTCTTAATATTCGAAAATAAACTAGATATGGAGGTTGAGCATTTTGATGAATTTAGTTTTGTTTTGATTTGACTTTAATGTATGGTTTATAGTTTTGATTTGACTTTAACGTATGGTTTATAAAACAAAAACATTTTTATAAGGTACTGAATGAATAAATAGAGATGTATTTGAGTGCTTTACAATGCCTTTTAATATCAAGTACCAAGCCAAATAAATTGATACAGACCAAATGTATACTATGAAATCCAAAGAAATTTGTGTTTAACTGATAATTATAATACTTTTCAGTAAAAATTAATTATCTGCTTCAGGGGACAAAGAATAAAGAAACCCCAATTGAGTTGGATATCAAATAATCCGTCGATTTGAAACCCTTCTAACCTTTCTTAAAATGTATGTATGTGTTCACAATGCATTAGGCCAACCAATCATTGACATTTAGAAATGAGTTTAGTATCCTAATAAGACTATATAAAAACTGGCCTCAACATTATTTTTCAATTATTTAATATTATATATTATAATTTGTTTATACTATAAGTGGGAGAGCTATTTGTTTACGCATTCGTTTTATTATGTTTTGCCCATTTTTTCTATTTAGCTGTATTGCGCATATACAGAAATGGATGGACAATGACAATGGTGGTTGGATGTGGTGGTTCCCAGCAAAATACATCTACACATTTATTTTGTGTTATTGTGTAGTAGGTATCTTCTTTGTTTAAAAACAACGTACAAGATAAAACAACAAACAATAATAGAAAAACAAGAATAACACTCTTCAAAGAAGAAAATGTCAAACGATTTAATCAGTAATAACTGCTATGAGTAATGCCCTCAGATTTCTGCAATCTAGACAATGTTCAATTCCCTTAATCTATGTATAGTCCTGCTTTTTCTTATAAACCTTGGAACCTTTATGTCCTTTGTGCATAAATAAATATATTCCTATTGAGAAGCTATACACCTGTAATATTAATTAAAGTAAATTACAGTGTTTCTAAAAAAAGGAATTGAAAAGTGGAATAGGGTCATATTGTTGTTTAAACATACAAAAAAACTTCGTAATATCACCCCCCCCTCACATCATCCCTTCTAACTAACAAACAAAAATAAAAACTCATAAACAGCTGTCAACTACACCCCCATCCCATCCCCTTTGCTGACCAATAACAGAAAGAAAAACAAAACAAAGCATACAGAGAAACAGATGATATTGAGGTTTTTGAGTTGTCTCTTTCCAACTTTGATATACACCTCTCTTTCGCGCAAAGAAAGAAAAAAAAAGTTGTATAAAAACAAAAGATGTATCTAATTGTTAATTTTATTATTTTTTTATGACGCAATTTTAAAGAATATATTGAAAATTCTGCTATTTTCCGACATTATTAACGCTATTTGCTTGCTACTTAACCCCCCACCAAGGTTTTGGGCCAATTTATTTTCTATATTTTGAAAATAAGTCTCTAAACTGATTTCAAACTTCTTAACTTCATTATCTTACAACTTAACTTACAGGTACACGGTCGGGATATTTTCTGCGAATTTTATCACCTTCAGCACGACGCTTTTCGAAAACATGTTCTTCTTTATACATGAATTTCATTTTGTTGTTATTTATTCTTTGATTTAAGACAATTAAAATATAAACCTCTTGGGAATCGAATTTTGTCAACTTATTCCTTTGCTAACCTTCTTTATACTGATTTTTTTTCAGTAATAAGCTGACAACGAAGATAACGAAGCCGATTGACAAAACGAAAACAATACCAGGGCCAGCTTTGAATTTTGTCGCCGTTGTCGCCTACAATAGATTTGTTCGTTTACTGCAAGGCGAATTTAACAAGGTGATCCAATAGTTGACGTTAGGTTGTAGTCTTCATTTGCTGTCAAATTTTTTTTTGCGCGAAATATCCACAAAATTTAGAAGAAAACGTTAAAATATTATTCGCGAAGCTTAAACAAAGATGTTGTACACAGATATTTTTTATAGAAGCGAAATATTTGTTATTTATTTTTGATTAAAAATATGTTTTGACAGCAAATGAAGACATAGGTTGCTATTATTGTATCACCTTCTTTCTTACACCATGGTTTACTGACTAATTTACAAACAAGATTGATTTCATTGAAAAAAGTTCATGAAATTAGGCGTTCTTAGTCCCGGTCCACACTAGCGTGAATTTCATTAAAAAATTTCATGAAATTAGGCCTTCTTAAATCGAATTCCCCACTACAGCAATTTTATGATTTTACTCTACTATGGAAGTCGATCTAGAGACGCATAATTTCATGCAATTTTTTCAATGAAATCACTCTAGTGTGGACCTGCGTTTACAAATGACAGGACAATTGAGTTCATGTATTAATTAGCTTTGTTCCTATACTTTTTTAATGGTAAGAGTGGTAAAAAAAAAATGTCAAAATTGCTCAAGATTGCTCTCTCATGAACATTTTTACCAGAAAAGTAAAGCAACGGAAAAATGGTAGATCTGTAGTGCGATTCTCTAATGGCCCCGGCACATACGGTACGTTGTGCGTTGCGTCACGCGTTAAAAACAACAACCACATGAAAAAATTAAAGTGATGCCAAGTTTGTTCTTGAAGTTTTCATGTGGTTGTTGTAACGCGACGCACAACGTACCGTATGTGCCGGGGCCATAACTCATTTTTTGAGTTGCCGACAAAAATCGGTAAAATTAATATGCTTATAAATTCGGTAATTAACGATATTTTTCGGTAAGTTAGCGACGAATAAGAAGCGGTCGTAATAGTGCGGTTACACTACAGTTTTTTGCCGGGTTAACCCACTTTATGAGAATTTATTGCTTAATCTGGTCAAATCTGACCAGATTTGCCATACAAAAATTAAATCCTCTCATGACTGGGTTTATTTTAAATCCGGCACAAATCCACCAAAAATACAGTGTTGTATTCGGTATTTGTGCAAAAAAATCCAACTCTACTCAAAAAGTACCAAAAGTTGCAACTGTTTTTGCAACAGAGTTTGTCGTGTTTTACACGTTTACGATTGGTCGCATGAGATTTTATGGAGTTAATAAATCTAAAGTTATTTGTAAATCATAAAATTATTCATTTTCTTTCATTAGACACTTTTTTAACAAAAGGTACGTTTGATACCATGATACAAAAATGTATCCCTGTCTGTAAAATATACCAATATGAGCAAAGAGGGGACGATATCTCATATGAGAAATTGTAAAAGTGTAACACACGACTTTATTAGTTATTTTGTATGTATACGTAAACAAACATCAGCTGACAGTTTATACCCTCGAAAAGCTAAGTGTAACCAGCAAAGATTAACCCACTGGATCTATTAAACCCAGTGGGTTAACCTTCAATAGTGTAACCGGGGTATAAAGTTCTACCGATAGTAACAGTGTTGTCAACTTTTGTTGAAGTTTTCATTCTTAATTTTGCGTTTTTATTTTACCGATTTTTGTCGGTAACTCAAAAAATTAGTTATGGGGGGCATACCAACTGTCACTTTTTACAAATCTGAAATTTGTACACATGGTGTGAACCATACAGAAATTTCAATTAATCAAAGTGTCTTGTGCATACATATGTATATTTTTCGAATAGAACGCGCTCTATTCTCGTCTGTACAACCCAAGGAAAACAGTTGTTTTCTTTTTGTTTTGTTCATTGTGAAATAATCGTCAAAAAAATGTCGAAAAATTAGTTCTACCATTTTTTACCTGCAGAAATTTGTCTGGTAGCCTGTGGTAGAAGAGATATGGCCCCCGCACATACGGTCCGTTGTGAGTCGCGTCAAGCGTTAAAAACAACAACCACATGAAAAATGTGTAAGTGATGCCAAGTTTGTTCTTGAAGTTTTCATGTGGTTGTTATAAGACAACGCTCAACGCGCCGTATGTGCCGAGCGCTATAAGCATAAGTGCTCTCTCTCCTCTCCTGCCAGTTTTACCACTTTTTGGGGTTAAGGAAAGCTTTGCAGGTTAAAAATAAGGTAAGTAAGGTAAGTAAAGGAACACAGCTATTGTCAAAAACCCAAAAATTTGGTCTGTTCCTTTACTTTTAAAAATGGTAACAGTGGCATAAAATGGTAAAAGTGGTGAACTGGTCTCATATAAATTGTATGCTTTTTAAAGTAAAGGAACACTTTGCAGGTTAAAAATGGTAGGAAATGGTAACCTCTGGCACGTAAAGGAACAGAGCTATTGCCTGCGTGACGTAGGCGTCCCGACGACTTCAAAAACAGTTGTAAAATTATGAATGAAAATCATCGGTTTCATTTTGTTTTCCATTCACATATTTTGTTTTTGTCCATATTCTTTTGTTTTTAATACATTTCAATTATCATCTCACTTATTTTTTACAAATATGTCAAAAATTTGTAAACCCCACTGTCTGTGAAAAAGTGACGGACAGCTGGGAGAGAAACGTATGTGTGTTAGCATGGTACAAATACACAGGTAGCCGCATCGGCAATTGTTGGCAACATAAGATGTCAAAATTTGACATTAATTCAATGCAATTGACACATTATGTTACCATCAGCTGGCATGATAATGCTACCTGTATTATTGTACCATGTGTGTTAGTAAGTCTGGGTTTTATTTGAAGACATATTTGGTCTGTTCCTTTACTTTTGAATATAGTAAAACCGGCAAAAGTAGTAAAAGTTGTAAACTGCTCCCATATGAATTGTATTGTGTCTGAAGTAAAGGAACGCTTTTCGAGTAAAAAGTGGTAAAACTTGAAGATTCTTGCACGTAAAGGAACAGAGCTATTATCTTGTTGCTGTTGTTGTAGCAGCATAAAAACTTACATAGAACCGTAGGTTTGATGCTGATGACATAGAACCGTAGGTTTGATGCTGGGTTGGCAGCCGCTGGCCGGAACACTATGGTTTCGGGTCAATCCGGTACGAAAGAACCCGCTGCCGTGGGATTAACAAATTGTCTTGTGTAAACGCCTAGGTAGAGTGCCATCAGACCATCAGTTTTTCGTATGTTATGTTCTACTGGCCGTGTGATTCATAAAAAAAAATTGATGAATCAAAATGAGATGAGAACTCATACATAGTCCCGGGCCACACTACAGTAATTTCACTGAAATGTTGATATGAAATTATGCGTCTCGGGATCGACGTCCATAGTAGAGTAAAATCATAAAATTGCTGTAGTGGGGAATTCGATTTAAGAACGCCTAATTTCATGAACTTTTTTAATAAAATTCACGGTAGTGTGGACCGGGACTAAATAATAACATTTTTTCTATCGGAATCATTGACAAAACTACTGAGAACAATAGGAACCAATTATTCTGTTCCACCATTCTGTTTACTAAAATTGCATAAAAAGCGAAAAAATTGGAAATTATAAATCGATTATTGTGGTACATCATTTTTAATCCTCACATTAAAAATGCTCATTTTTTGTTTTCCGGCAAAATTTTAGTACAACGGTACTGTAAACGGAATATTTTTGTATGCAATCTTTAATGCAACTCTTCAGCCTACATAATTTTTTTTTTAATTGTTAAGAAATCCCAACACGTTTTCAATTTATCAACGTTTACATTTTTTATTTCAGGTTGCATCATTTTCAGTGACAGTCACTGTACATATGAAATGTTAGGATACATCTTCCGTTTCACTCTACCAAGGCAAATTTATATAAGGTATTTGCATGAATTACAACAAATTTACAAAAACAACATTGTTGTTAGTGACCATATTACATTTCATGTATAATATTTTATATATCATTGACAAAATAAGAAAATAATACTCTATTTGTTGCGACACTTATTAAATTTTCTGCATTTCGGAATTCTGTCCATTGTTGAATATTTTGGAGCCAGGACATCTCTTGTCTTCCTCTGCTACGTTTTCCTTCTATACTGGCTTGTAGAATTGATTTTGAAAGCGGTATTTTGAGTTTCGTCATTTGACACGTGAGCTATCCATGGGATTTTAAGAATTCTCCGATATATCCATATTTCGAATGCTTCTAATCGCTTGACATCTACTGCTTTTAGAGTCCATACTTCCGTTGCGTATAACAGTACTGGCCATAGGCTTTTATGAACCTTTATCATCATGACTTGATCATTTATTGAGAACCCGAGATATTTGAAGCTCGACACTCTCTGGAGTGGAGTGTTGTGAATTATTATATTCATGTTTTCACAATAGTTTTTTCTGCTTATTATCATATATTTAGTTTTCTTGATGTTTAATCTTAATCCGTATATTTCACTACACGCAGTTAGTCTGGTGACAAGATTTTGTAAACCTGATAGGCTGTCTGCTATTAGTGTAGTATCCTCCTTTGGATATAGATATTTCTTCCGTCATATTAACATGTGCGGTTTGGTGCCAATACAGACTTTTAATACATCTAATCATGGTATAATAGCACGGTTACACTACAGCTTTTTGCCGGGTTAACCCACTTCATGAGGATTTACTGCTTAATCTGGTCAAATCTGACCAGATTTGCCATACAAAAATTAAATCCTCTCACGACTGGGTTTATTTTAAATCCGGCACAAATCCACCAAAAATACAGTGTTGTATTCGGTATTTGTGCAAAAAAACCAACTCAACTCAAAAAGTACCAAAAGTTGCAACTGTTTTTGCAGCAGAGTTAGTCGTGTTTTACACGTTTACGATTGGTCGCATGAGATTTTATGGAGTTAATAAATCTAAAGTTATTTGAAAATCATAAAATTATTTATTTTTTTACATTAACAAAAAGTACGCTTGATACCATGATACAAAAATGTATCCCTGTGTGTAAAATATATCAATATGAGCAAAGAGGGGACGATATCTCATACGAGAAATTGTAAAAGTGTAAAACACGACTTTATTAGTTATTTTGTATGTATGCGTAAACAAACATCAGCTGACAGTTTATATCCTCGAAAAGCTAAGTGTAACCAGCAAAGATTAACCCACTGGATCTATTAAACCCAGTGGGTTAACCTTCAATAGTGTAACCGGGGTATAAGTAAAGAGGTAGATTTAAATGAAAAAAATCTATAGAACCCTTGTTTTTCTTGAATTCCTAAAACTTCAAAATAAAAGCAACAAGTGGGTTTGTTTACAATGCATTTTTTGAGCATTTTATAAAAAACGCGAAAAATGAATGAAGAGTTAAGTTTTCTCCACATAATCGAGTTGTGAATATGATCAACTGATTGTTTCAATGCAAATCTCACCAATTTCTTCCATACAAATGGTCTAAAAACAATTTTAAAAATCATTGAATTCGATTGTTTTTAAAATTGTTTGGCATATTATTCAAACACCACACACACATACACAGTTTGTTTATATTGTTTTGAAGTTTTAGGCATACTCGAATGAAAAAATTTAAATTGACATAAAGCTTTGGCTAACCTTTCTTATTAAACCATGCATCTAATTTCTTTTCCCCCCTATTCCAATTGACGCCAAAATATCAATGAGCTTGTCATGTTGTACGGTATCAAATGCCTTCTCGTAGGAATCAAAGCACATAAAAACGTCTTTATGGACACTTCTACATGTTTGGACCAACACTTGCACGACTTCAGCCAATCCTAGGGGTATTTTCCGGTGTCATAAATATAGTTCAAAAGTTTCGTTGACAGATCAATATTGTTATCATTTTTAGTATTTCGGCAGGTAGTTCATCAGAAACCGTGGCTTTTCGTTTACTGAGGGATTTTATTGCTCTTCAACTTAGTTGTTTGTGATTGCCTAGCCTGTCATTTGCTGTGATATCCGGTAGTCATAATCAGATCTAGTAGGATCTTTGAATAAGTTTTGAATATATTCTTTTCAGATGTTTTTCTTCTCAGCGGTTTCAAAAACGGGGTCATTATTGTTATTGTAAAGGACTGATGAATTATTATTTCTGCATATGCCGGCTGCTTCTTTCATTTTCTTGTGTAACTAAAAGTCGTCGCGCAGTGTCATCAGTCGTTCAATTTCTTGGCATTCCATCAGTTGAAGTATCTCTTCAGTCATCCAGCTTTTACTTTTTGGTTTTGTGTAGTTTCCAAGTGTGTTACGTGCAATTGAATTGAGTGTGGTCTTCACACTGTTCCATATATTTTCCACGTCATTCCTGTCGATATTGATTAATTCTGTGTTGACTTGAGAAGAAACGTCAGACCTTATTGTAAGATTTCCAAGTTTTCCGATGTCAATTTTTCAATTTCATGCTTTATTTGATTGACGTGGTAGTTTTATGTGGATTTTTGGCATCAGAAGATTGTGATCAGATGGTACATCTGCTCTAAGGTATGTTGTGACCTTTCTTACAGATGAGCAGTGTCGCCTGTTTATAAGTATGAAATCTATTTGATTCCTTATCACATTGCCGACTCTATCTTGGGGGGATTTCCAAGTATATAAGCTTCTTGGTAATTTTCATTTTAAATTCCAGACAAAATTCGATGAGTCTGTCACCTCATTAATTTCTGTCTCCTAGGCCATATCTTCCTTTTACACCTGCAACTGTATCGCTTCCCATGGTTCAATTATTAGAAGGTTGGGCCGGTTCATGAAATTATAAAAAAACAACTCTGAAGCCGGTTTGCTTATAACTTCAAATGAATAATAACAAATGCAACAGGTTTTGTTTATTTGAAATATTGTCAAATATTTAAATTGAAATATTTTATATATGTATGTATGTCCACGTTATGGTTTAGCCCCCATATAAAGGTACCTTCAGATTTTAGTTCAGAAAACTTGACGGTGGAGGAAACTTTCGGCTCGGCCCAATGGACACTGAGTTCACCGGAGTCACCTTGGTAGCTACCTTTAACATCCGTTAAGGGTAGTGTGTTAGCATGTTTACACATAAGAACGATAAAAACTGGAGTTGGGCATTGGGCTAATAACCCTTCAAAACATCGTACTATGTAAAACAAAGAAACAGAAAACAACCCTCACATAAGTTACGACCTCACAAAAGTTTTAAAGATTATAAACAGCGAATCTGCACATTGAATGTTCGAACCCTTTATAGAAAGTGCAGTTTACGCTTTGGCAGATGCATTTGAAAAATACAAGACCGATATAACTGCCATACAGGAAATACGATGGATTGGGAAAGGTTCCACAACAAGACCTAACGGTGACGCAGCTTCACACCAGCGATTGAAAGACTTGCTACAATTCGTATAGAAGCAACATCAGTTTTATTTGTGCTCATTCATCCACAGAAGACAAGTACGAACAGTTAACAAATTTATTTTGTGAGCGCTTAGAAGAAACACATGGTTGTTGTGCTGCCCATGACATTACATTTATTCTAGGCGATTCTAATGGCGAAATTGGATAGGAGAATAACTTTGGCCCAACAGTCCGAAAATTCAGTCTCCCCAGTGAAACTTCTGATAAAGGAATCAGGTTGATATACCAGATTTAAGCATCTCGATATTCATCGTTTCGAGGAGCTAACATGGACACGGATCACCATATTGTTGCAGCAAAAGTACGTGCTACGTATCCGAGTAAACGTTGCAAATTAAGTTCGAACAGACACAACACGGAAGTTGGACATCAATAAGCTGCAATCACAACACATATCCACAGCATATTCCACTAATCTGGTCCAATTGTTTAATAAAAGCGCCCGTCGGCAATGTTGAAGTAATTTGTGTTTTCACAATTTTACATCTCTATATATTTTTTTGTATGCATTCAATTGGATTTTATTTTTTAAATTTATTTTGTCGTTTGTCAACTTTGTCAAAACGGGTCTGACACAATAGGAGGACCACAGAAAAAAATTGTAATCAGATGTTTGCTGTGTTCTACCTTGTAATGATTGTACCATGTCGCTTCCTACCTTTGCATTGAAATCGCCTTGGATTATGGTTATTTCGTTGGGTTTTGTCATTTTAATTAGTTCTTCGACTTCAGTGTAAAAGGTTTCAATCTCGTCATTACTTTTGTCTGCTGTAGATACATAGACTTGAATTATATTAACGTTGACTGGATTTGCTGATATTTTTATTATCATAGTTCTGTTAGATTTTGGAATGAATCCGATGACACTTTTGGCTATATGTTCTTTCACTATAATGCCAACTCCATTCCGATGATTTCTATCCGAGCTACCTGCCTTTTACGTTCCAAAAATATGTAGCCGAAGGCCGGCTAATTAGAGAAAAATTAATAATATAAAATAAAGTTTTGTTTGCGTTCCCTAGATTTCCACTTGTCCATAGGAGAAAGTCTTAAGTCCCCGGTCGAAGGACGGCTATTTAGAAAAATTGTAATTTGAAAGAAAATTTTGTGCCCGTTCCCGAGACTTGCACCTGTCCATAGACAAAATTCGATGAGTCTGTCACCTCATTCATTTCTGTCTCCTAGGCCATATCTTCCTTTTACACCTGCAACTGTATCGCTTCCTACCTTTGCATTGAAATCGCCTTGGATTATGGTTATTTCGTTGGGTTTTGTTATTTTTATTAGTTCTTCGACTTCAGTGTAAAAGGTTTCAATCTCGTCATTACTTTTGTCTGCTGTAGATACATAGAATTGAATTATATTAACGTTGACTGGATTTGCTGATATTTTTATTATCATAGTTCTGTCAGATTTTGGAATGAATCCGATGACACTTTTGGCTATATGTTCTTTCACTATAATGCCAACTCCATTCCGATGATTTCTATCCGAGCTACCTGCCTTTTACGTTCCAAAAATATGTAGCCGAAGGCCGGCTAATTAGAGAAAAATTAATAATATAAAATAAAGTTTTGTTTGCGTTCCCTAGATTTCCACTTGTCCATAGGAGAAAGTCTTAAGTCCCCGGTCGAAGGACGGCTATTTAGAAAAATTGTAATTTGAAAGAAAATTTTGTGCCCGTTCCCGAGACTTGCACCTGTCCATAGGAGAAAGTCTTAAATCCCCGGCCGTATGCTGGCTAATTAGAGAAATTTATAATTTAAAATAAATTTTTGTTCCCGTTCCCTAGATTTGCCCCTACCAAAGGCCGGCTATTGAAAAAGAAAATCATAATTTAAAAGAAAATTTAGAACTTTAAAGGCCTACATATATCTCGAGAAGTATGGATTTCCCAGAAATGATATACAGTGACACAGAAATGTGTACGTACACCCTACAAAAATGCAGTTTTGGCTAAATCGTTGGGCTTTTATAGCAAGAACTGCACTGTTTGGCTTCTTGGTGACAAAATAACCATAATTACACAAATTTATTTTAATCTAATACGTATAATACAATTAAAGAAATTCAATTTTCACAACACAGAAAAGTATACATACACCCCAAGGAAATACGAGTATTATCGTAAAATTTATGGAAATAGTAGCAAAATTTATACATTTTTTAGTTTTGGCGAATATCTCTGGGTATCTGAGATATATTTTAGAGAAAAGAAAATAATTTTTGGAGGTTAAATGCCGTTATTTAGGGTCAAATTTCTTATATACCTCGTTAAAGCTGACCCTTGCTTAATTTTGTTCGTTTTTAGGTATTGTACTTTATAAAAAGCACAAAATTCGTATCAGATGGCAAATCTTGAGACCCTAGAAAGCTTTGAAGTTGTTTTTGTGCATAATGTACCTTCCTGAACATTGATAAATGCACGTTTTCCCTCAGATTTCTCAGGAAGTGAATAGATTCCGCGGAATTCTTGGTGCAAATTACTCTACTATGGAGGTCGATCTACAGACGCATAATTTCATGCATTTTTTTAATGAAATCACTCTAGTGTGGACCGGGACTATCGTAGTAAAAAATAGTAGCTTCTTGCAGGTTTGGAACAGGCATTATATGTCAAAGGAAAAGTTGAATAATAGGGTCGTTCCAAACATTTTCTCAGGAAAAATATGTAAATACATTTTGAAAATCCTCTAAAATAGAACAAATTTGAACCAAAATGTAAATATAAAGCATTTAGAACTGTCGTATGTCATTTTTATACACGTTTAGGATGAAAAGAAGAACTTTATGGTAGCAAATTTCGAAGTGTCAAATTTCATGAAAAAAGTATTGAATTACGACAAAAATCGGTAACATTAAAATGCAAAGTTATGACTACTTTTTATTGGCACCTTAAGCGCTCGGCACATACGGTGCGTTGTGCGTCGCGCTACAACAACCACATGAAAAATGTGTAAGTGATGCCAAGTTTTTTGAAAAACAACAACATGGCTGGCGCATTAAAGTTAAACATAATTTAACTGTTTTGGGACAACGCATGTCCCAACGTGTCACTAAACGGACCGTATGTGCCGAGGGCTTTACTTTCTGAATAATATCGTTAATTAATGAATATATATGGTATGTTCCAGTACTGCAAGAATCTACTATTTTTTTCGATAACATAAGGAAACAATGTTATGGTAGTAAAAATTAGTAGCTTCTTGCAGGTTCTGGAACAGAGCAATAAGCATTTTAATTTTATCGATTTTTGTCGGTAACTCAAAAAAATGATGAGCTTCACGTTACAACAACCATATGAAAACTTCAAGAACAAACTCGTATGTGCAGAGGCCTTTATGGGTCAAATGCATACAGTCCGTTGAGCTTCGCGTTACAACAACCACATGAAAACTTCAAGAACAAACTTCGCATCCATTACACTTTTTCATTTGGTTGTTATTGACGCGACGCACAACGGACTATTAAGCGCTCGGCACATACGATGCGTTGAGCGTCGCGGTACAACAACCCCATGAAAAAATTGTAAGTGATGCCAAGTTTTTTGAAAGCCCTTGGCACATACGGTCCGTTTAGTGACACGTTAGGACACGAGTTGTCCCAAAAAAGTTAAATTAATTAAATCACTTACACTTTTTTCATGTGGTTGTTGTAACGCAACGCAGAACGCACCGTATGTGCCAAGCGCTTAAAGCGCTAAGTGAAGCCAAGTTTTTTGAAAAACAACAACATGGCTGACGCATTAAAGTTAAACATAATTTAACTGTTTTGGGACAACGCGTGTCGCAACGTGTCACTAAACGGACCGTATGTGCCGAGGGCTTTAAGGCCTGCGTACATAAGCTGCTTTGCCTGATTGCCTTGCTTTGCTGCTTCAATAAAAAAATAAAAGAACAAAGAAGGCCGACCCAATTTCCAACAGATGGCAACCCAGTTCGAAATTTCGTCTTTATTCTATTATTTTTATTACGTCAGAAATGAAGCAGGTAAGCAAGGCAATCAGGCAAAGCAGCTTATGTACGCAGGCCTTTAGAGAATCACACTACTGATTGCCACTTCTATAAATGTGCCTCGATTGGCAGCACTGGTTGACAAGACAACGTTGACAACGTTTGTTGACAGCGTTCTTCGTAGTTGGTCACACTGATTGGTATTCAAGATTGGCAACGTTTGTTGACAGCATTATCAAAATGTCTGACTTAAAGTAAGTTGTGTAAAAATTTTCATTTTTTAATTATTTATTTTGTGTGGGCAAAAAAAGCGAAAAATTACTATAATATTATAAAGGAAATGTTCCCGCGATGCTAAATATTAATAAACACAATAACAAAATACGCAAGTCGAAAAGGCTTTTTGAAAATTGTGAAAAAATACTATGCGTACAAAATTTTCTACTTTCTGCGTGTCAAAAAAAAAAAAAAAAAACAAGGATAAAAATTGTGATTTAATTCATTTTCTGTTTTTCCGTTTTAAATTTCAGTGATGACCTATTAAATTATGATATAGGTGATGTTATAGATGATCAAGTGTTAATAGGAGCCGACGAAGATGAACTCCTGCTTTCAGATGAAGGTAAGTAGCAGCCAGTGTGCAGTGTGCGTTTGTGTGTGTAGACGTTCTACCGCCCACCACCCTACTCACCTACTTTTCCATGTAGCAACAACGCATTATCAAGCACTTTTTTCTAGATCTCGAAAAAGACGTTTCAAAGGAGGAAAAACAAAAAATAAAATCTGAAGCTGAAGAATGGGTTAAATCTCAAATAAAAGATAAAATCAAGAAAACATCTGAAGATGTAGATTTAAAAACGACTGCTGGGACTGATGTAAAGGAACTTCCCAAAATAGCCAATGTGCAATCGGCTGTTGTTAACAAAAAAACAGAAGGCAGCCATCACGAAGAAGATGTATCAACCGGAAGCACAAAGAGTGAAAATGAGGGAAATGATGCCGACATTTGCAATGAAGATGTGCCGTCTACCACTATACCCAATGATGCTGCGTTATCAACAGAGGTGTCATCCAGCTCAAATAAGGAGTTGGATATTGAACAGTCATCGACTGTGTCAAATTCCACCACCAGTGGCTTAGTAAATGAATCATGTGCTTCATCGGCTATACCTAGCTCCCAAGAAAGTGCTAGTGTTACAATGAGTCATGGCGATATATCTGATCCTAGGGAAGACTTCGAAGATGAGCGTGAAGAACGCACCAATATTAAGACCACAAATGAAAGAGAAACATTTGAACAGAACAATGAGCAATCGCCAGGTACGAACCAATAATTATATAAATACGACATAACAATAAATCAATTGATATTTATACGTCATTAATTATTAATATTTTATTGTAGAGAAATCCATGAATCGATTTGTTCTTCACCAGAAGCGTAATGGCGCCCCGCTTATCCGAGGCCATCCCCTACGAGGTCCCTCTCCCCTATTCCCCCGCCCCCCACTTCGATTTCCCCATCATGGTAATATATCCTTGTTGTCTCCAGCACATTTTTCACCTCTGGGCAACATTTCCACAGTCACATTAACACACACTACCACAAATCCTCTTATTCCAGGTCAACCATTTTTACCTCACCAACAAAACAACCCTAACCCGTTTGGGCCACAACCCTCTCCCAATTCAATGCACAATCCTGGTCATGGTCCGATACCTCCCAATCTTGATCCCAATAATCCCCATCAGCGACCTCGTCATCCATTTGGGTTTCGGCCAGGGCCAATGGGAGGTTTTCGTCATCCGAATCCGGGCGGCATATACCCACAAGGACCAAATGAATATAATGCTAATCATGGTCCTGCATCTTTCAGTCATCCATATGGCGTACCAAGAAATATGTTTAGACCTGAGGGACCACTTGGCAATCCTCCGCCAAATATGAGGCCCACAATGCGCATGCAAAGACCACCCTTACAAGCACTACCGCCACATGCTATGGCAGGGCAAGTAAATTTTATGAATTCTGCTCCATTGCAAATACGACCACAAACTGGACCGGGGCCCCAGCCACAACAAGTGACTAGCCAGCCTGCAGTACCAAGTAATCAACAGCCTGTGACACCAATTCCTACACAACCAGCACCAGCATCAGCGATAGCTCCACGCAAAGTTCTCATAAATCCTAATTTCAAAGGCGGAGTAGAAGCAGCTACTAGTAAATTCATACAAGAAACCCAGTATATGGGCATAAATGCAGGAGGACAGGCACCGCGCATACAAAGTGATGAGGAGTTGTTGCGACAGCAGGAGGAATTTATTACTAAAAACCGTGAACATATAGAAAAACGTCGGCATGCCAGAGAAGTGTCTCCGGTACGACGCTCGCGTACCCGTTCTCCACGAAGTCGCTCAAGGACAAGATCACGTAGCCTATCTCGTGAACGAAGTTATACTCCACCAAAACGTCAAACAAACGGAGGCCCTAACAATAATCGTAATGACCGTTTTGATCGTGAGCGAGATCGTGAACGAGAGCGAGAACGAGATCGGGACAGAGATCGCGATCGTCTAGGAAATAATGATGGCAATATGAGATTGGGTCGCGCTGGAAGTCGTGACAGGGATGATCGTGATAGGGACCGCAATCGTCCAGCACCTGCGTATAATAATCGCCCTACTGGCGGCAATGCTGGAGGCAATCGTTTCAGACGTGGTAATAGTCGAGATCGCGATTACCAAGGAAGTGGAGGAGGAAGTAACTATGGCAAGCGTCGTCGTAGTAAATCTCCTTCGCCTGGTAACAGAGGAGGACATTTTGGAAATAACAGAGGCCGATATAATAATGAGCGTGATAAACCGGAGGTAAGTTATTGTCATTAAAAATACTATATTTTGCTGAATTTGTACTCTAATGTTCATGACCATCTAATTCGATTTGAATATTTTTAAAAAATGACAATAATTCCATATTCTCCCCATGTCATAGGTTGATGAAGATGAGGAAACCCGTGCCTATCGTTTGCAAATTGAAAAACAGAAGGCGCTGCGAGAACAAATAATGCGAGACAAAGAAATGAAACGTCGACGTGCAGCTGAAGAAAAACAATACGAGGTAAGTCCTTCACAATTTTTTATTTCTAAAGTATATTTTGATGGAGAGCTAATTTCGACTGAACGGTTCCTAATAGGTGTTTTAACGTAGTTATTAGTGGGTATATGTGGAAATTTTATCAAATGAGGAAACATAAATTATTGGCTTAACTTGTTATATGTCGAACCTATGATTCGATTTCAAATATTTAAAATATTTAGGGTTGTAGTATACTTAAGGATTCATATAAGAGAGTAGAGAATTATTTGGAAAATTCTTAATAAATAAAGGAGTTGTCACATAACAAGTGAGCAAAGGCTTTAGTCGGGGCGGGGTCGACTAATAACCTACACCATTGCCCTGTGCTTACGCTTTTCTCGGGTATCATTTATATTTGGGAGATACTAAAGTTATCAGCCACTCTGCATTTTATACCAAATGACTTAGGGCTAACTGAAACAAAAATAATTTCAGCACCATCGAAATCAATATATTTTCATAAATTTACATATATGTACATCGATTACTTCAAATCTGGATACCACATTCATTGTAATAGGCTTTGACCTATGCCTATTGCAATAACTCTGATATTTCACCATCATCACCAACGCATTGGTATTGGTATTGATTTAAAGCTCGGACGGTCTGCTTTTATTATCAGTTTCTCTTCTTGGAATATGTCCACCAGAAGCGGAGATATCCTTCATGGAATTAAATTAAATTTCCACAAATAAAGGTATACCTGATCGCCGTTTTCTATATCTCTAGTATTTTACCACTTTTGGTAACGAAACTATGATCAATTTAAAGCTTATAATCTCTTTAATATTGGTCACATTTTTTAAATGCAATCAACCAAAGTTGGGAATTCAAACCAAAAAAAGAAAGAAGAAAAAATAAAAAGGAAAAAATTGATGTATTACTGTCTGTTGCGATATCTCCGTTGTTTGACTACAGACATCATGCATACACCCTTCCATCATTTATTGTAAAGGTGATCTTTGCTTCTTCCATTGGCATTTTGAATGCTCCTACTAAAAGCGGAGATATTCACATAAGAATAAAACTTCAACTTGTTTTCCACATATGTCTTTTCCAATTTCGACCCCTGAATATTATCAGTCAATTAAAAGGCGTGATGGAACCCCCCATCAACAACCAAAATTTCGTGACGATCAGATCAAAATTGCGACTTGTAGCGTGATTACAAGGATTAGATGGACAGACAGGCGAGGCGGACGGACACACATCTCAACAAAACTGTCGATGTCGATCTAAAATAGACGCACAAAGTACGATGGACGATTGATAGTTGTTGTTTTTACAACAAACTATCAAAATTGTTTGTAGATCCTCTACAATGCGGAATTGGGAAATATAAACGAGCTTTTTTTTTTTCAAACCATGAAACATATAAGAAAGGGACCGACCATGTTATACCCACCACCATGACTTGGTGCTAGTTTTCTTTTCCACGATTATGACATTTTGATAGATGATAAAATACCAGATAATAATCTGTATCTTGTACATTACTTGCAATTTATAATGAACTACGGACCGACGATCAATTAAGATCGGCAGTCTTAAAGGATATTTCGAGGTATTAAATTACTTCTGACCCAAACCAAAAATGTCTCTATCATGATAGCTACATTTTGTAGTGGGGAAGGAAGTTTTAGTTTGGTTGGTTTGGTTGCCTTAGCTGGCAACCGCTCCACTCGGAGACCTTGTGGTCCATTGTCATCATCCTGAATATTGCGTGTGGTGGTTGATTGTTATTTTTGTAATGGTGATGATGGGTGTGTATAGGTGAAAAAGTGATGGAGAAATGTTGGTTTGAAGATTCACGGTTATTGCATTGTAGTTACTGTTGTGGCAGTTGATGACTGGGCGTATGGTTGGTGACTGTGGATAAAGGGTGTGTAGTTGGTGGGATTGGGATGATGGCTGCAGTTGTGGTGGTGGTTGGATATGGGCTATTGCTTAGAGTGTAAGTTGTGGTTTGATGTGGGTAGGAACGAGTTTGTGATGCTGGGGTGATTGTCATGAAAAAGATCCGGTTATCCGCCTGTGTGGAGAAGCAGACAGAGTTTGATTAGACATATTTGCCAAACCATGTAAGATTTTTGGCAAATTGGTATATGTAGATGGGATCTATGTCAGAGAAGAAAGAGTATTTATCTCCTCGTGTATAGCTAGGGGCAACTACATAGTGGATGTTCGACCGTCTCTGTTTCTTCTGGATCTTCACATAGTCTACAGTAGTCGACGCTACTGTTGTTCCATCTTGAAGTTAGGGATCTGACCATGATATGACCAGTGGTTTGTACACCCAACTTATTTACCACCACGAAGTTTTCGAATGTAGTAGCACTGGTGGCCTAATAGATGACTCTATTGGTAAGTCAGTCGACTGTGCTAGTTTATCCGCCAATTCGTTCCCCATTATATCACTGTGTCGAAGTGGCCCTAAGAAACCAAAGGTATTTTCGTCTTCCATGGACACCCAACAAAACCGAATTTATGCGTCAGAACTCCTGCCACGATTTGTATCACAGTGTAATTGCGAGCTGGAGTTTGAATACAATTTTTAATGGACTGACGGGCGGATGCACATCGTTAAATTTTGTTATCTGGTATAGAGGGAGGGGGAATATTTCGTGGTAATCTAGGATAAAATCAAAACAAGAAACTAAGACAACTGATGAGAATTTGTGGCAAAATCGGAGAATATAGCCTTTTCTGCACTTTCCGACAGCAAATTTAAATTTTGAAAAATTTCATTTTCTGCGGGGAAGTCGTCGATGCTTCTTGAGAATAGGAACTACACACTTTCGTAAAAACATACGACTATCTGAAGTGTTTTAATTTAAGGAGTTCATTTCGGAACTGTGTATTTAAATTAATAAATTAAAACGATCAGAGTGAAGCCGTTAAACGGATGTCTTTCTAGTAGTAGCTAGTGTAAACATGCAAAAGAGATTAATTTAGGGAACCGTTCATTCCAATTAGACAAAAGCTGGCATTAGCATACCAAATTCATGCAAAACATTATCAAAAAATTTCTTAGGAAAAACGTGGCGGCAACGTATCTCAGCCACAGAAGGATGATCAATCACAACAACAAACACAGGGGCTACAACAGCAGGCGCCACAAAAATTTAAGGAGGTAGTGCCGGAACGCAAAATAATTTCTCTTAAAAAGCGGCCACAAACACAGCTTGAGAATTTCGATGAGCATGCGAACACACCAAGAAAAGCTATACCTACAGCTAAAATTTTACCAGAGGCCAAGAAAACCCTCACAGATCATTTAAACAATAGTGTATCGACCGGTTCGGGCAGAGATATTGCGAATAGTCATGCAAACAATACAGCAGTCATAAAACCTGTTCTCATAAAAGACACATCATCATCGTCGTCGCCAGCAACAGTTGCCGCTATTAGGCCGCAGCCACAAAATCACCATCAACCTCCAAGGCGTTTATCCTCACGCTGCGAAGACGAAGTACAATTGGATTACGATGAGGATGATCTCTTACTAGACGAAGATGATTTATTGGCCTCAGAGCCGGAAACATCGCCATCCAGAGATACAATGACCAAAAAGAGAGGAGTCTCACATACACCATCGCCTGAACCGGCAGTCAAGTCATTGCCTAGGAGGCATTTGCAAATGCGCGGCGGCAGTGGTAGTAGTAACAGTGGTGGTGGTGGAACATCCAAGCAAAGCTTGAGTTCCTCCAACCGCAGAATAGTTTTGAAAGCTTCAACTAATACCACGTCGTCGTCGTCATCATCATCTACAGGTAACAGAGGCGGTACCAATATACCGGGAAATGGTAGTAACCCACGCAGAGTCATACTTGATCGTTTGGATGTACGCAACCACGGTAGCAGTAGGCAACAGTCACCGGCGCATGGTGGTTCCAGTGCAGAGACGAAACGCAAGCCACAAAGAATTATTTTAAAACATGACTAAATATTACTCTTTAAATATCTCGACACCTACTCTAGTTCAACAAATTAATTCTTTATTTCTTTGCTTTTAGGAGCAAATAATATTTTCTGCTTATTTCGCTTTTTTCCTCTACTCTTTCCATATTCAAATGAAACCATATATACATATATTGCTTTTAATGTCGATATAAAATAATCAAATTCTATTCTATACTTGAATTTGTAGAAAATACTAAAAGCAAAGTTCAATTGAAGAAAGAAATGATTCTAATACAAAAACCCTAGAACCCTGCGCAAATACTTCTATACACAGGAATAAATCTCACTATAACCCGTTATTTAAGCAGACACTGTATTCACAAACTATATATATATATATATTTTATATAATTTTTATGTCTTGTAATGAATGAAAGCTAACATGAAAGGTGTATGTACGTTTATATTTGAATGAAATTCTCTGCGGCATACAAAGTTAAAGAGCATAGCATTTAGAATTATAGGTCAATAGGATATGATACATACAAGAAAAGATTTTGAGTTTTATTTTTTTAATAATGTTAATGCAGTTGTTTAAACTCATTGTCGTTTAGCTAAATTCAGATAAACACTCCCGTGACGCAGCAATATTTTTAATCAATCCTGGGCCCACAAATGTTCTTTGCCTTCCACAATCAAACTTCATTCATCATATATACATATACATATGAACATTGGAGATATATACTCTCACAATTGTAATCCACATCTATTTTTTACATAAGGATATATGTAACGTTTTTTTAATGAATTTACTTTTTAGATTTTTTGTTTTCTTTTTTAAATTTTTACATGAGAATGTGTTTTTGTTTTGATTTTTAACCTTATTTTAAACGACCGTATCTTAAGTGTTTTTTCAGCAAATTTGACTAACGCCTTTTCTATAGTCTTGACCACACAGAATTCTTGACTATATAAAAAAAAGCTCTTTTTCCTTTATTTTAAAGGCTTTGTAATAAACAAGTTTACTTGACATTTGAACATTTTCTATTTAATTAAGTATAAAATAATCAATTATTGTATTATTGCCATTTACAAACAAACACAATGACCTTTGCCCTTAGAGTATGTATGTCTTGCTATTGAAGTAGCAATGCACTATGTTTTTACTGTCTTGTCTGCAAATCAGTTTTACAAAAATTATTTCTTTGAATAAAGACAAGCATACGATCCTATTTTATTTGCTATATACATTTTTAATTTGTTTTGATTTATTATTACAATTTTAGTTTAATAATTGTAAGTTCTGAGACTTATTTTAAGCCATAATTTTAGATATACCTACATTTAGATATAAGTTGTAGCCGATAAGTTCAATTAACCAAACGTTTTATTAGTAGATCTAAGGATTCGTTCAACACAACCATTTTCGTTAGTTCGTAAGAAAAAAGCAAACGTGATTGCTTAAAAGCAAACATGCATATATTAAAAACAATTTCAATAAAAATCTTTTACCTACACTATTTTTGCTCTCCAACCAATTCTATATATTGTAAAAAAATTACATTTAAAATGAGTAAAAAAAATTTCTTTAATTGTAATAAAAAAATAAATAAAAAAAGAAAACATCATAACGTAAGCAAATTCAGATTGTAAAATATTGTCCAACCATAATGGTAGATCTATCTATCACTAGCTTTGTCCCTTAGATGAATAATTTGTTAATCAAATTTGTATTTAGTTATATTGAGAAAATCGAATATTTAATAATTTAACAAGTTTGTCTTTTTGATGTGCTTTGGCATTTGTACATTAACCCGATACAAAAAATGTTTTTGATTAAACAAACTATTAAACAGAAAAGACATGCATTTGTTCAATTCATTTCTAAGAACAATAATGTACTTACACCTTTGACAATTAAAAGCAAGCAAAAACATATAAAATATTCAATTTCAGAACATGTATTCTCAGATGTATTACTAATCTTGTAAGGGAAATATTATGGTACGACAGTCTAATAGGCATAAAGTAAATATTTTATATTGACTTTTACTACTAAATGATAGTAATAATATCTATACGAAATCCCGTTTCTTTGTTGACACTAGCATGCCAATAACTCGGATAGGATGCTTGTAGACACGCCAAGAGACTTATGCCTAAAATCATTTAAGTAATTTGTTTTCTCCTTAGATTTTTCGATTATACTAACGAAAAGACATTAATTGTTGCGATTTATATAAAATAAAAGTAAAACATATTCATATTTGTAGTAAATAGAGACAAGTTATATTAAATAAACTAAAAAAACAAACATTATAATTACTAATAAATAAAAACCAATCTTATCTTACACACTATTATAGAAAAACTAAATAACCTCTTTTTAAAACCAAACCGAAACAAAAAACATAGCAATTTGACTGTGATCTTTATTTTAAATTTTTAATTTTTAACATTTTTTAACATTTCTTAAATTTATGAAACTACTGTACAAAAAATAACACAAACATAACTTTTTAGATCTACAAGAGAAAAAATACGAAAAAGTAGTTTATTTATTCGTAACAAAAGAAGAACTATAGCAAAAATAATTATTAAATGATTGTGATATTTGCATTTACACACATACACAGACATCGATATTTTCACAGATTTATGAAATAATTCTAAACATTTAAATTCAATTTTTAAAAAATTTCTTATATATTTTTATATATATTTTATATTTTCCCATCCATTGGGAAATTCCTGTTTAGTAAACTTCATTTTACCAAGCTCTATCATTTTGATTTATAATCTAATTTTCTTTCGAAAACTTCAAAATGTTGTACCATGTACACGACTTAATGCCATTTACATATCAAGTAATCAAAATCAATCATGTATTTTTGTTTAGACAACTTGAACTTGTGCCTTAATTAGATTATTTCCAAAATGCATCCATTTTCTAAGTACTTAATATTTATTGTTTTGTTTGTATTTATTTTTGGAGACTTTTGAATTGTTGTATAAGTTTCTTTATTTGTTCTTATCGGCATTATATTTACACTTTTGTAAATTAATTATATATTATAATTTTATTCAGTATTTGTCTTTTATAAAGATTTTTCTTGCAGCTGCCTTTGCTGGGTTCGTTTTATGAATCCCCATAGCAAACCTTGATTCACATACTGTGAACCAATGAAAAAATTAAAAAGCCATCTGAAAGTGAATATTTCTTAACGAAGACCCCTGTGCAATTCGTTCAAGAAATCAACAAAGAAAATGGAATCAATAAAATTTGGACTTTTGCAGCAAATAAAAAAATGTGTTTAAATTTCTTTTTAAATGAATGGGTACGAATGGGTTTGATAGAAATAAATAATTGAAGTTTTTTTACTGGCATAAATAATAAAGTCTGTATGCCCAAAATTACATTAGCCGAGTTTACTTGCGGCAATTGTCAGTTTGAAGGAAAGAGAGGTGAGGCATATGGTAACCCTTTGCCTCTCAGCACCCTCTCTCACCAACAAACTGACAATTGCCGCAAGTAAAATTGCCTAATGTAAATATGGATTATCACCCAAAGCGTTTTCATCACAAAAGTAGAGCACATGTATTCTTATGAATACTACCGAAATACGTCTAGCGTTTACAATTTAAAGTTAAACAAATTCAATTTTGACAGAACGTACAATCACCCTTATTACGGTTGGCGTAGTCGTGCAACTGTCGTACCGTTGTCATAAGTTATATTTTTATATGATGAAAAATGATATACTACGAATTTATACTTTTATATAATGAACAAGTAAAAAAGTATCAGTCGGCTTTGCCGACAGAGATATACCCAAGGCAAATTTAACATGGATATACCCTCAGCCTGTATCATGGTACAATTAATTGTACCATGGCCTGTATATATTGAAATAATTTTTTCCCAAAAAACGTATGTATTTAGGGGTTTTTAAAAATATTGGGAATTTGAACCGACAAAAATGTTCATTAGGATTAGAGATCTAAAGTTTTGCGGAGGAGATACTGAAAGGAATGGATCTACATTGACCATTATGGAAGTGGATTTCCAGCCACTACATATGATGCCATAGGGGGCTTTTACACCCTTCGGGATGTTTGCTCAAGAAGTATGGACTTGCCCCTGAAAAAACGTTTACGATCGTAATTGAGGCAGCGAATGCATGTTGCTTCAACAAAAATCAAAATGATTCGATAGCAGGTCTTAAAGTGAACTTATCCGAAATTTTGTGTGGGAGGTATCGGATGGAGTGGACAAATATAGTTCATATTTGAACTTGATCTATATCTAGTAGATATATTAGGATGTGTAAAGTATGGGCCAATTCGGCCACTCCCTTCAAGAGTTACCGTATGAACAAATTTTACAAACATTTTTGAACTTTTGTGGGGGAGGTACCTGAAGGAGTGGACCGATATGGCTTATCTTCAAACGTAAACTATGTTTGGACAAAATGATACTAACGCCAAATTTTGGACCGAATCGGCAGATCCCTTCTAGAGTTATCTTGCGCTCCAACCACCTTACACGGTGTCATACGGGTTTTTTGTACCTTTCAGGCTGTATTCTCAGGAAGTATTGACATGCCCCTAATGAAACTTGTACCGTCGTATGGAGGGCGGTGAATACAAGTTGCTAAAACAAAAATCAGAGCGATTCGAGAGATGGCCCTAAACTGAACTTTTCCCAAATTTTGTGTGGGAGGTACCCGAAGGAGTGGGCCGATTGAGTCCATATTGAAACATTGTCTAAGTCTGGTGCACACTTTACGATGGGCAAAGTATGGACCAAATCGGTTACTCCATTCAAGAGTTATCGTGCGCACAAATTTTCCGAACATTTTCGAACTTTTGTGGGGGAGGTACTGGAAGGAGTGGACCGATATAGCCCATCTTCGAACTTAAACTAATGGGCCGATTCCGTACAGCGAGGCGAGTCATGTCGCGTCGTCTATCGTCTCTGCGACAAAATTTAAAAAATGCACTACGTACAGCGATAGAAAATAATCGTCGATAACAAGTTATTTTTATTTTATTTTTATTCGTTAGTAAAAATGAACGGCGACAGCTAATTTGTTGTCGCCGGAAAATGAACATTACGGCGACAAAATTTGACGTCGTCGTGCGACTTTTGCCATACGTAATGGAAAAATTGCAACTGGCAACGCGACACGACTCGCTGTACGGAATCGGCCCATAAGTTTGGGTAAAATATTACGAAATTTGAACCGAATCGGTTCATCCGTTCGAGAGTTATCGTGCGCTTCAGCCAGCCAGACAGACAGACGGACGGACATTGTTCAATCGACTCCAAATTGTCTGAAACACATTTGGTCCAAACATACTTGGGGTCTAAAACCATTATTTCGATGAGGCACATTTTGCCCGTATGAAAGTGTATATACCCTCGTTAGCATAAATGCTGAGGGTATATAAATGATATACTACCAACATTTTTGTATTAGCATTTTTGATTCGTAAAATATCTAAAGAAACACACATTCATAATTCCTGGGACGGATTTTTGGGATTAAAAATATCTTTTATTCTTTGATACGACAAATCGTAAGGTGTTGAAACACGAGAAAAGAGTCGCTACCAATTTTTTAACGACAGCATATAAAAATAAAAACCAATCAATTGCAAAACATTTTCTGGCAATAAATATTAAATATGTTAGTACTTTGTATATAGATATTGTTGACCTTTGATCAGTAATTTTTGTTTCCATTTGTTCGGCTTAAGGTCAGAAAATTAAAAACAGAAAATTTTTCGATTTTAGTTTATGTTTTATTTCCGATATTTCTTCGATAGTCATCATCAGGGATTTATTTGCTTTAAAAGAAACAATTATCATATGTTTATATATAAACATAAATAAAACAATCATATAACAATATTTACTTTATTTTAGTATTATTTGTTGTTAAACTGCAACCGCTTTGTCATCCTCTTTTGCTGACATTAACTTTCCAACTAAAGTTCTTTGGTGTTTTTCAATTGTATTCCTATAAATCTGAGCACAGTGTTCTGTGTCAGACTTATAATTCATTCTGTTTTCAGCAGGTACGTTCACAATATTCAACATTTCTAGTATGAATCTGCGTTTGTAATTGTTTTCCTGCGCTAGGATATCTACGTCTTTAAAATTGGGCGTGTGTCCTTCTTTGATGCAATGGGCTGCAAGAGCTGTTTTTTGCTCCAGTGGCTTGTTTTTAGCCTTTTGATCAGATTTATGGGAACTGAGCCTGGTCTTTAGTTTTGTTTTTGTTGTTCCAACATATGTCTGTTTACATATATTGGATCCGTCACCATTGCATTTGATTTTATACACCACATTAGACTTCTCTTCATTTGGTACTTTTGACTTTGTTTGACTAAAGAAGTTGTTGTTGGTATTGGAGCTTTTGAAAGCTAATTGGTATTTTTCATAATTAAATAAATTGGAATGTGAAAATCGTTCAGAAAAGCCTGGAATGTATGTTGACCTTTTATATATTTTTTCGACTTTTTGTATGTTTCGATCATTTTTGTTCTTTTCTACGTGTTTAATTAAGCCATTAATAGTTTTAGCGGGAAAATCATTCATTTTTAGAATGGTTCTTATTTTTATTTTGTTTTTGTTGTGAAACTTCTTGTCACTTATATTCAGTACCCTGTTGATAAAATTTGTCGCAGTATTGATTTTCATTCTACGAGGGTGTTTTGAATGATAGTTCAAGAGTCTGCCGGAGGCAGTTGGCTTTTGATACCAGTCCAATACCAATATATTATTCTGCCTATGTTTTATGGAATCAAGGTACGGCAATTGATTATTAGTCTCACCTTCCATGGTGAAACGTAACTGTTTGTGGAATGTATTTAGAATGTTCAATGTTTTATCTACTTCGTTCTTCTTAATGATACAAAATATGTCGTCTACATACTTAGTTAGAATTCTGGGTTTTATAGTCAGTTTTGCCAAGGACTCATCGAGAAGTTTTTCCAAAAACAAAACTAAAGACCAGGCTCAGTTCCCATAAATCTGATCAAAAGGCTAAAAACAAGCCACTGGAGCAAAAAACAGCTCTTGCAGCCCATTGCATCAAAGAAGGACACACGCCCAATTTTAAAGACGTAGATATCCTAGCGCAGGAAAACAATTACAAACGCAGATTCATACTAGAAATGTTGAATATTGTGAACGTACCTGCTGAAAACAGAATGAATTATAAGTCTGACACAGAACACTGTGCGCAGATTTATAGGAATACAATTGAAAAACACCAAAGAACTTTAGTTGGAAAGTTAATGTCAGCAAAAGAGGATGACAAAGCGGTTGCAGTTTAACAACAAATAATACTAAAATAAAGTAAATATTGTTATATGATTGTTTTATTTATGTTTATATATAAACATATGATAATTGTTTCTTTTAAAGCAAATAAATCCCTGATGATGACTATCGAAGATAGTCGAAATATCGGAAATAAAACATAAACTAAAATCGAAAAATTTTCTGTTTTTAATTTTCTGACCTTAAGCCGAACAAATGGAAACAAAAATATGTTAGTCCCAATTTACATTAGGCGAGTTTACTTGCGGCAATTGTCAGTTTGTAGATGAGAGAGGGGGCTGAGAGGCAAAGGGTTACCATATGCCTCACCTCTCTCTCCCTCAAACTGACAATTGCCGCAAGTAAACTCGCCTAATGTAAATTGGGACTTAGTACTTTTATTAATTTTCGAATGATATATTTCGTGTTTTTATCAGATGGCAAACTTTTTATTGAAAATCTGTTAGAGTCCTCATATAACGATTCACGTAATGCTAATTTCTAACAGCATGTTTCAGTATGTCGAAACGTGTCGAAATGTGTGCGAATGAAACACGTCCAACCTTTTTTGGCTTTACCCTGCGACAAATGTATGTATGTGTTAGTAAATCAGAGTTGTATTTGCAGACAGTCTGTCTTGTGTAAACGCCTAGTAAGAACTTGTAAGAAAGTCAGCTGTTGCCGAAAATGTATTAAAAGCTCTGTTCCTTTACGTGCAAGAATCTTCAAGTTTTACCACTTTTTACTCGAAAAGCGTTCCTTTACTTCAGACACCATACAATTCATATGGGAGCAGATTACAACTTTTACTACTTTTGCCGGTTTTACCATTTTTAAAAGTAAAGGAACAGACCAAAAATGGTTCTTTCTTTTGATATTTTAAACCAACTGGAACAAAAATATACACAAAATGAAGCCACGCAAGCCTGAAAATTCCATTGTTTTTCTACCTTAAAGCTGAAAACACATCCAACATTTAAGTAAAGTTTTCTGTTATTTCTGGTAGAAGAATAAAGAAAAAATTGAAACTTGGCTGATTTATCTACCAGAAATGACACAAAACTTTACTCAAACATTGGATGTGCTTTTCAGCTTAATGTCGCATTAATATTTCTATTTCAATCCACATTTATAAAATAAAACACAAAGCCAGGCTGGGATTCGAACCTGGGTCTCCGACAACTGAGTGTCAAGGTTGCCGGCGTCTTAGCGTTCTAAGCCACTATCAACTTGTCAAAACTTTAGTAGACAATAATTGATGATCCAATCATAAAATAAAATCTTCTGATATAGAAGAGCAATTACTAATGATGTAGGAATAAAACTTACCGTAGTATTTGTAAACATTGAAAAATGGGATTACTAAGCAAGACTATAGGAAAAAGTTTGGAGTTTCAATTAACTAACATAATTTCGCATATACATTTATCTAATGAAGTGCGATATATATACTAGTTTCCAATCTTTGCCTTCGTCTGCCACAACAACAACATCCTAATACACCTGAAGATCGGCTTTACCACCCGTAAAACGTAGTGTAATGGTTGGATGCGTGGGACTTCGGTAGACTCCTAATTTTTCAATGTATCTCTAAAGGCCTTACAGCTCAACTCGAAAGAGAATTAATTAAATATCACTATAAATGGCCTTCGTCTTAATAAGTCAAAAATAAAAAATAAAACACAAATTGTTGACATTTTTTATTCATAATTTTCTTGTTTTTGTTTTTGTATTTTGATATGTATCACTATAGATGTATGTATGTATGTATATAAATAATAACCATAATATAACTATGTATGTATGTATCTATTATACATATTTTGTGTTTGAGTATAATGGATGGAACATGATTTTGAGGGAGAATTGTTAGCTATTACAATAGGATCCTAGGGAGGAGGAGGGTTAAGAACTACAAACTTATTATTATTACTGTTATGTTGCTATTCATTAGCTATTTACACCTTTTTAAAATACTGCACCCTAGAGAGTCGTGAAACGAAACATAAGCCCTTTCCTTAAATTAACCTACATGCAAGAAGGTTGCTGCTCTTTTCGGATTCTCCGTCTAATTTGCGTACGCGTATTATATGAAAAAAAGTTAGTTTTACTTAGGAGCTAATGTACTTTCAATAGGTTATTTTGTGGGGGGTTGAGGGGTGGGTGATTAAGCAGCCGGCGTCGTCACAGCTTCAACGTTACTAGCTGCAGCTCCGCTATCATTGTTGTTCGATCTAACATAGACTGCTGTTGCTTCAATGACTTCAACGATTGGCAGATCGGCTGGATTATTGTTAACATCACTCTTGTTTGTGGTTTGTTCGACCTGTTGTTCTGGAAGTGGTGGTGTTTCAGTCTGTGCTACAGGAACATCGGTTTTTTGGGACGTTTCCTCTTGAGTGACAGGAACTTGAGTTTGTTGTTGGCTATCTATATTGCTTGCTTTCACCTCAGATGGTTGTTCTGGTTGAGTTGGTCCATTTGTCTCTAGTTCACCACTCAGCTGAATTTTCGGAACTTCCTGTGGTGCAGCAGCAACAGCAGTCTTTTTAGTGGTCTTTTTGGAGTCACGGGCAGGCGAAGACGCCTTCGAGGACTGTGGTGATGGAGTACGTGAAACAGGTGTTGCACCTCTTGGAACATCTAAACCATGGGCTTTCTTGTCCAACAACACGGAAGTGGCCTGAGGGGCAGGGCTACCGCATCTTTTAATACTTTCAATTTTATCGTTCAGTTCATGGCGTATATCCGATATGGGTTTCAACAAAAAAATCGGAACATCATCATCACGTCTTTGGAAAAGCATTTCACCCTCGAATTCGACCAGCTTATGTTTACGGGCTCTAAGAAGAATTCCCACAACTTTGTCGGATATGTAGTTGTAAATCTGAAAATAATTGGTTCATTTCAGATCAAAAACTTTGCTCGGATATTGCTGTTCTACTTACATTAAATAGCTCTCCGAAGGGTATGACACGCATATCTGGTTCATCCTTGACATTGTAACCTTCTGAATCGATAATTTGACAGAGTTCCAACATCTCTTTTAACACATGAATGTTGGCCTTTTGTCCTCTCATTTCAGTCAGACTTCCTGCCAGGGGTCTGTAACAGAATGGTTGAATATGGATTAGACGACAGTTCACTTGGTATTTCATTAGTTTTGTGTGTAATACTTACTTTCCATATTCATCTTTGGAAAAGGAGGGCTTTGGCGATGCCCGACCATCCGTTTGTGAGAAAGGATTTAATAACTGCGATTGTTTGTGCTGATTTACCTGGTTATTGAACATAGCTACTTTTGAAGATAGTGGTGAGTCCTGAAAGAAAGGAGTAAAAGGCTGTAGCTTAAAATGCTATGGAAAATAAACAGAAAATAATGACTAAACTTGTTCCATTTACGAAAATTTTGTGAAATTGAATATTTAATTTGGAAAATGTGTTTTTTTGTTAAAATAAAAAACTAAACAAAAATATTTGATATGTGGCGATGTAGTAGTCAGGGATAAGACAGGTGTAATTAACAAGGTGAAAAAGTAAGATTAGCTCAAGGCAAATTTGGGAAGGTGATACAAAAGGCGAATTCAGGCCTTCATTGGCTGTCAAAACTTATTTTGTAATAAAAAATAAACAACAAAAATTCAGTTCTATCAAGAAGGTATGTGTACAACATCGTTCTTTAGGCTTCGCGAAGAATATTTTATCGTTTCCGTTTTTCTTTGGTGGATTCATCGTACAAACACATTTGACAGCAAATTAAGGCTAAGGTCTGAATTCGCCTCTGGATAACCTCTGGATAATGAACATTGATTTTACAAAACACACCATCAACTCTCAATTTTTATTTATAATTTTTAAATTAAATACATTTCCACTTAATGATTGAATTAATTAATTAAAATATAATTTACCAGTGACTTATTTCAACTTTGCACAAGCTAAAAATTGTTTGCCTTAGTTTTCGATGGAACACAATTTAAAAATTATTCGGTTCGACTAAAAGTTTCGTCTATCCAATTCGTTTAAATAAGACGTAAATAAATCAAAATATTTTGGGTTGGTTTTCTTGTGGTTCTTGGTGGTAAATAACATTTATATGCATATGTAAATAGGTATGTACAAACATATGTAAATAGGTATGTACATACATATATCCTTTATAGATGTTGGCACGGACCTAGTTAGCAACAAAGGTACAAACATTGATCGATAACACTTGGTTTTTAATTGATTCTTTTCTAGAGCCAAATAATCGGTTTGTTTTCGATATCATGAATGAATAAATTAAGTGCCGGAGAAATTAGAAAAAGACATAAAATTGGCAAAAATTGGCTTGCTAATTTAAAATGTGACAGCGTTTGAAGTGATTACAGAAATTAATTTGAATGTGTTTACCAGGGACAGAATCGGTGCTAAAAAATTGGCAAAAGTATTGTAAAAATTCACAAAGTGAATATGGCGCTACTATGGTGGGATTTTATAGATGACAATCTCCGAATTCAACCAATAATAAAAATACCAATTATACTGTGCAACAGCCAATGTGGCGTGCGGGAAATTCTAAATGGTTTTTTCAGACCAAATTTTTAGAGCCTCCAATGGAAATCGGTAACAAATATTTAGCACTATACTTCACAAGATATAAAATAAAGTTTTGAAATTTGATAGAGACATTTGGATTATACATATATAGAGTGTGTTCGTTTAGTCAATAATTTGTACAAGTCCAGTAACTTATTGCAAACGACTAAGGTCTTTTACATTGTACTATGATGTAAACGAACAGCATCCAGTAACAATTTGTACAAATTTGTACAAAGTAAACGAACACACATATTGGTTGGGAACGTGGACTTGATAGGTACCGTCATATGGGGGACTATACCTATACATACCTATTTTAAAAATTTTCTGCTGGAAGGTTTTCTATTCCTAAAGAATCCAAAATACAAATTTCCAGCCAAATAGATTAGAAAATGTGGCCAATAGGTAAAATCAGGATGTACATACTAGAGTTGTGCTAGTTACTAGAGCTATCTAGTTCACTTCGCAGTTCTAAAGGTCCACCTTTTTTCTTTGAACAAACTGCGTATACTTAATATCACACGTTATATTTCATGATGTTACTCATACGTTTTGGAACTAATACAAGGAACTAGATTACCCAACCTTACTACATACTACCTGGGAAACTCTGGGAAACAAAGATACCAAATTAGAACCTAATCAATTTGTAAATGTGACCGTCTTGGTCGAACTAGTTAAATCAGGGGCTACCAATATACTTATAAAGGCTATACCAAAACTTGAACCTATTATGATGGTTTTTTGCATAGAGGATACCCTTTTTACTAAGAACTCAAAATACTATGTCTTGTGCCAGACTATGAAAATATTCATGAAAATGTTTTGAGCTTATGGGTAAGAAGGGAGAAAGGGAGCTCCTTCACCTCCGCTCTCTCCTAAAAGCTAAAATATTTTCATGTGTTATTTTCAGTGTCTGGCACAAGAGTAACATTTTTTGCCGAAATTTGTTGGAAAATATGGGTGAAACGTAAAAAAATATTTGAAGTAAGGGTATACTCCTATATGGGGTCTATACTGAAAAGTAGACCGACATGACCCATTTTTTATACCAATGAGTCTATATGTAAACCAAAGGTCTCTATCAAATGTCAAAGCTAAATTTTTAATCTTGCGAAGTATAGCGCAGAATATCCGGGACCGATTGCCTTTAGGGCTCTATAAAAATGTGGCCAGAGAGCCCAAAACCCTTTTGGGATTTGATCTACTAACCGAATACTATCACGCCCACTTGCAATTTCCCACACAAATTGTTGCACAGTTTTGTAGGAATGGCCTTAAAAATGCAAGTTAGCTCTGCCGAGGAATCAGCATCTACCAATTTTGCTTACTTTTCTCTACACAACTGTCTAAAAATATTGCTGAAAATTGATCTTTAGTTGAATACATGCATTCTAATTTGTTTGATTTCTTTTTGGTTTGGCTTCTGTCCAATTTGAATTTTTATATTACTCAAGTAAAAAACAAAAGGATCGCCAATTTATCATATTAACATTTGTTGTGATTGGTCGAGTTTGGCATTAGATGAGAACAATAAAGAATTGATGGCGCCGATTTGCAAAATAGACGTCTGCATAAAATGTTATGTTAGTCCCGGTCCACGCTACAGCAATTTCATAAAATTACATTAGTATAGAATTCGATCTATTTATTTATTATATTATATTAACCCGCAGTAAATACAATCAGAGATGGTCTGTCTAATAATTTTGTAGGTTTTCGACAGTCAGAAAGTTGTAAACGTCGAAAACGTCTAAAAGGTAGTAGAAAACGTATAAAAGGTAAAAAATATATGTTACCAACATATTTTCACTTAATAGTAATTCTACAAGCCAGTCTTTGTTATTGTAGAGCATCCGTACTTTTTTTGAAAACATAAACACATTTTTTTATTTGAAAAGGTTGCCTATTTGGGCAAGGATCTTTTGTATATTAATTTTTAATTAATTTCTCGTTGGAATCGAGCTTATTGACCGTTTATTTTTGCAAGTGAAAAATAAACGCCGAAGATTCGAACCCGCACAACCACCACTATGTGACATGCATGTTTCGCCTATGGTAGAGGCTCTTCAGACATATCGGCTGTGGAGCGGCTTCTCTGACATCGAACTTTTCTTCTTTCAAATGCAATTTTTTTGTGTTTAAACCTATTTTTATTTATTGTAATTTCCTACAGACCATCTATGAACTTGATCTAAGCACGCATAAATTCATCATTTTTTTTTTTGCAATGACAGCACAAACCTTTAAAATCCTACACGAAGTCTGTATTCTCAATTCCGAAAGTTTTATCAATAAGAGAATAAGTATTCCCCAGTAACAATAATGATGGAATAATATTCCTCCAATGCACAGTGGTCCCACCTGTAGGGAAAGGAGTGTCAAAAATCGTTCTAAACGAGCGACCGCCTCGAAATTTTAAACATAAGTTTTGTAACGAGTCAAAAATAAATAAATAAATAAATTCGTTGTTTTAAAATATTGAAACAACAACAATGGGATTAAGCCAGACCTTTTTTGAAAAAGAAAAAAAAAAACAAAATTATATTTTATAATTATTTGCCTGTGTTTTCCAATCCAATTTGTTCTAGTTTCGCAGATTGTTTTCATCGTTTTTAAATCTCTTTGGTATTTCAGAAATTTCCAAATGTTTCCCAATAAATCAACGGGAATTCCTTAAATTCTAACAAAGCGACATTTGTCTATATGTATGTATGTACATATGTATACATCCGTCCGTATATTTAACATTCAAATAAAGTGACTATAGTTTTTTTGATGTTGTTGTTTTTGGATATTTCTTTGTTTGAATCATAACCAGAAGAAAAAAATTAAAACACTTGACCATTTCATATCAATTCTTTTTTTTAATATTCTATTTATTTTTTCTGCTGTTTTACGTATTGCTTTTAAATGTACTGGCAGCGGACATACTTATTTTGTCTTGTTATTGTTGTAGTTTGCTTGAGTGAGTAAAGAGCAGATCACTTGAATCTTTTAGAATGTGTAGGGCGAGGGGGCATGGTGTGTATTTGGGTGAATTAAAATATTTTCGTTTTTTTTTTTGGTCTTGTATTTAATTTTTCCGCCATAGCCACACATGTGTTGACGGCAATGCCAAGAAAATATTTGCACATATTAACTAACATAGCCAAGCCAAATGTTGGATGTCTTCAACATTGAAAACAATTTGCCAGCAAAAAAGAAAATCGGATTTGTTTCCTTGCACATTAGGCTGCTTAGCAACAAAAACTACTGAAATAATTTTTTGAAAAAAGTTGGTGATGGCTTAGTAGTGAAAAAAAAAATTACCTTTCGAAAGACAAACATCAAACTCTACCAAACAGTGGCACTAACCGGTCTGCGATCGGGATTGGAGGTATGTGTACTTGCAGCAGTAGAGAGACAGTATTTGATGCATTTAAAAGTAAAAATATGTTTCTATTTAAATTTCGCATGCCTATGTTTAAGGCCGGATATCTTAAGCCTAGTTCATACGAGTCATCAGTGTCATATGTGCTGTAATTTTCCAGCCTTACAGAATAGTTAATGTATGACATATTTGACATTTTCCTTACAAAATTTACTTTTTGCGTTCCCACCAACCAAAAGGCAGTGAAATTACGTTTCGAAATTGTCTGAGTGGGTAGATATGAAAGATATAACATACATATGTGTGACTTGTGAATTATTATCTGTTTCGGCTACACATCCGCATCAAAAAAGTTAAACGGTTCGAGTTGGAAGTTAACTATGAACAATCATATAGTGGATTGGATCTCTAGAGTCTAGATCGATAAGTATTTAAAAACGAATGGAAAAAATGTTTGCCATGGGTTTTTGTCTGGAGTCTATTGGAAGCCAATCCGCTTAGCAGTGGCACTCAGGAAAGTTTGTATTGGTTGTTAAGAACGATCTCTGTTGTGTTATTCTCTAACTTATTTTTTTGAGTTGTGCTTATATTTTGGCTAATTAACGATATTTTTCTGTAAGTTTGCGTCCAATGAAAAGTAGTTGTAAAGTTCTGCCGACAGTAGGAGAACTGATAACTTTTATTTGAACTATTCATTCATAATTTTGCGTTTTAATTTTACAGATTTTTTGTCGGTAACTCAAAAAATGATTTAGAGAATTCCACCCACTACTGTTGACGAATTAGATATATAAGTCAAGTCGGAAGTGGGAGCTGCAAGAGCACAGCTATGAAGCATTTATGTATATTTTGTATGTATGTCTTAGCGAAAAAGTATGCCATGTACATACGTCACAGTTTACGTCTGACTATCTCTACGAACTTTCAGTTTAGTGTGATAATACCTAGACATTTTTTCACACCGCAATATTTTCAGTTCTTAAAGGTTCCCAACTCTCATTTTATACCTGAAAACTAATATTTGACCATGTGCAAGCTGAATGTCCGGGTCAGATTTCTAGGTCCTCTACAAGTAGTTAGATACGCTGTTCGGACTCGTCAATAGAACAAGGGCCCCATAATTTTGAGTTTATATAAATCATTGATATGAGAAAATTCTCCCTTATGCCTTCGTGGATGCTCATGGGAAATGCATGTACATACATATGTATGTACATATGTGTTTTTTTTATGTAGCAGCCGAGTCAATTAGTCTGCACGCCTGCTTTTCATGTCAATAGAAAAACAACAAAGTGTCGCACACTTTTAATGAGAGAGAGTGAATACAATTGGCGTTTTGCCTTTTATACGAACGATTCCTGTTCAGTTGGCATTGACCGTCAACGAGGTTAAAAATGTTCTCAACGTTGACGCTGTCTATCCATCTGAGTATATGGATCGGAACGGAATGGCGTCGTTTGGCTTGCCGGCAGTGCCTATAGTGTTTTCTTGTCGTAATATCCGACCAAATGTATAATTTTATTGTCCGTCAACAACAATAACAACAAGTTATTTAGATTTAGTAAGAGGAGGCATTTTGTGATCACAACTTATTTGATCACGGAGTTTACTCATACATACAGTGTATACATATCTTTGTTTTATTAATGAAATAAAATCATTTCATATTTTTTATGTGAATTTTAATGGCGTCAGAGCATTAGCCAAGTTGGCATAGTTCACTTCAACAATTGGAGATCCGTTAAATGTGCCAAAATAAACAAACAATTTTATTTTTTTTTTGCGAATTGTGTTGACAAATAATTCAGATTCTATTCGATGATTTATGTTTATCATCTCAATTTTCATAAACATTGTGGAACGGACTTCCGGTAAAATGTTGAATGTGCGTCAATGATTAACCTATTCGACCCACCACCGCTCGTATGAGATCAGGCGACACACAATATTTGGTGGATACGAATTCATTGTTCCTTTTTTGAACTTTGATAACAAGAATAAAACCGAAAAAAAACTTTTGATATGTGAAATCCAATAATCTGATACATAAAGCTAAAATACATGCTCTGGCAAAATTTCAAGCTTCTACGTTCAAAAACAACGATCCTATTCAAGAAATGGCATTTCGGAAAATGGGATAATATTGCGGATTTTGTTGTAATGGAGGATCTCAAAAAAGCAATTCAGCGGTTTTGGTTTCACTACTTATTCCCCTTCGTATATGATCGATAATATCCCATATACTCGCCTTCATAAGATTAATATTCCGTAAAACAGTTTTTAATTTTATAACGTTTTTTGCTTCTCCTGTAAAGTTTTGGTTTTGTGGGTTATGTCTTCGGGCATTTATGGTGACGAAATATATCAGACAGTTATTTATGTCTATAGGTTTATAAAATGGTAATGGCAACGTCTGGACAAAATTCACTATTTATGTCTTCGGCTATGGTCCCTGGGTGGTTATACCGTTACCAGTGACAAAATATGATATTATTTCGATGGTAGTGATATGCCATTACCAGTGACACAGAATTTTGTGAGATATTTAACTTGGCCTCAATGTCTTGAAACTTCACATTCAAAACTTGTTACAGATGCTACAGTGGCTAATGATTTAAATTTTAAATAATTTTTAAATGCTAATGGTGTAGCAAGAGGAGAAACGTCATTTTCAAATGTTACTGTTGTAGCAAGAAAAGAATCGTCAAACAGTTTGTCTCTTGACTAGGTCTTGCGGAAGACTCATCTTACAACAGTTAATGTAATTTAAACACCTCCACACTTTATCTAATGTTTCCCATCTAACTGTAAGCAGACACAGCGAAGAAACTATATTTTCATTGCACATTATCTCTAATTTATGCATTCTTTTGTTTTTACGAAATTCCCTTAAATTTCTTCGAAAAGCATTAAGACAAGGCAACAACATTTTCTCATCCACGACTTTGCTTACGGTGGGATTACTCACCACCACCTCGTTGTCTGTCTCACTTCTTGCATGCCATTCAAAGGGCTGTGAAATTCAGGTTTGAACAGTTAGTTCCATTTCCAACCATTGTTTTCATGGCAGGCAGGTGTTGTTGTCTGTTTTATTGCAGGGTTTCCACAAATTAATTACCCATTCCACTGAATGACTAAAGCTGGGCCACTTTCTCTTTAGACGAAGAAAACAAAACTTGCATAAAACCATGGATATCCAACCGACATCATAATTAATCAAGGTCGAAAGTTGTTGGGTCATTTCGTGTTCATTAAATAGCTTCACAATGTCGGGGCCATTAACTAATTTAATTTTTAAAAGACAACAAGCCCACTTTTAGATGTTAGATGAGTTCCATCTGCACATTAACTTGTTTGTGTTTTTTTTAAGTGGCATTTGTCGATGTGCCTTACATGGATAAAGTGTTTGGCGAGAGTGTCACCACATCCAATTCCTGTTTGCCAACATTATTCCACTTTAAAAACTAGAATTTGTTTGTTTGAATGTTGCTACTGCCAAATGTAGATCAATGGGCATCAATGGGCTAAATCAGTCCAAATCAAATTGATAAGTACTCATGTTGGTAATGCAAAAAAAAAAAAAAAAAACAGCAAATTGAATTCGCTATACATTTGGCAAACATTAATTTGGTCTGGAGAAGAAAACTGAAAATAGGTAAAAGAGGACTCGTTCCGCTATTAAGGGCACAGTGATGCAATTGTATGTACAGTGTACACCTGCCTTGCACTCTAAATTACCGGGTTCTATTCCCAGGCTGGACAAAACATCATACTTTCCAACGGTGGCAAAATACCCCTCAGCGTAATATGGGTAACATTTCCTGAGTATTTCAGGCATGTAAAAACTTCTCTATAAGTGGTGTCGTAAGTCACGCCGTTCGGACTCGGCGTTAAAAAGTAGGCGTGTTCATACATATGTACGAGGACTGAACGATAACTATCTGGCCTAAAAATAAAAACGCCAATATTTACCATCAAAAATGGTTTTATTGTTTTCTTAAGTAGTCTCCGGGATGATTTATACACTTTTTCATGCGCTCAAACCTATTGGCGAAGCACTATTTCTACTCCAAATGAGACACCTCCCAAACATGGGTTTTGAAAGCTTCTACAGCATCTTCAGGCAACACAAATCGTTGACCACGCCTTTTTTCTTGATGTGCTGGAATCAAATGAAGTCATTGGATCCCCAGTAAAGGCTGTACGGCGGATGAGCCATCAATTTCACGTTTTTTTTCCGGTGAAACAGGAGCTGGTTTGAATCGATGTGTAAATGCCCACATTGTCATTATGCAGAATAATTTTTCTTCTCTTGTTCGTTTTTCGAATTTCTCAGGAGACTTCAGGCAAACAAATTATAGGGTACCACTCAGAATTAACCGTCCTATATTTCTCAAGCCGTATAGTCGCCTTTTGCTTCGAAGTGCATCTTACATGAAGAACTTTCGTTTGATTTGGCCCGCGTTCGAAGAACCAAAGGGCCAATTCCTGCTGTTGTTTAAGGCTCCTAAGCATAGATCCTAGATTCGTCGTCTGTGACGATCTTATAAACGTCGTTTGAAGCACCGCGATTGATTTTATGCACAATTTCTTTGAAAAAATTCACAGGAGCCTTTTTTTGAGCGATCTAACGAGAAAAACCCATTTTTGCGGCCAGGCGTTTATGCAATATCAAATGTTAGTTGGTGGAAGAAATGCCCAAGGATGCCTCTATCTCACAGTATTTAACATGGAAATCTCGCATTATCCGTTTTTCGACGGATTTTGGGCGACCCTCACAACCTTCGGTTGAATTCATTGAACCAGTTTTTCATAGTCCTATAGAACGGTCCTTTATCGACATACAAAGATTTAACTTGATCGAACACTCTTGCGGTGATTATCCACGTTGAAATTTTTAAACAATTCTTGGACGAAAATGTTCACAAGTAAATTCCATATTTTTTGCAAAGCGATTTTTTGAAGCCACTGAAAAGAACACATAAAATGGTGGTACTATAAACTGTCCTGAGTAAGTCTAGGCTAAAATCTGTCAAACTTCCCAACAAAAAATTCAAATTGCGCCTGGCAATACGCGGTGTTCGTACTTGTTAAATCACGAATCAAAAGGTTCATGTGAAAATGGTGTGGATTTACTTTTCAATGCAGATTGCAAAAAATAAATCACAATGTGATATGCAAAGAGAATATTCACTTGAAAAATATTTTCCAAAAGGAAAGTTATGGACTTACCTTATGACGAATGGAAATGCAAAGAAAATGTCTGCATTTGAAATGTTCACCAAAACAAGAAAAGGTCTCAACAAAGGGGTTTTAATTAAAAAAATACATATTATCAGAAATCTTCAACAATCATAGGGGTGGGAAGTCATTGGCTAGTTATTGGACAAATTGAATACAGTTGAACTTCTCTATAATGAACTTCCCTGTATAGAATACTTCTCTACGACAACAAAGTTGTTTTTAAGGCACAAGTGGAAATTGTCACACAAAATAATCTCTCTATAACGAATTTTTTCTTTAAAGTAATAATTCGTCGATCCCCAAGTGCTACCTTATAGAGAAGTTCGACTGTACTAAGGTCTAGCCATAGTTGATGTAAATACTTATGCTATTCTATGGGGAGGAGCCTAGTTAAAGCATGCTGCTGAGTCACTTAAGTCCTAAATACCAAAAAAACAACGATCATGACAAATTAAATTACTATACTATTATTCAATAGGTTACATACATACATACGTACATATAATTCAAACAATGCTATACAAACAAATACTTACCACAACGAAGCGCAATGCACCCAATTCATGTGATAAATCTGCCATTGTTAAAATTTCTGCTTAACAAAATTGACACCAGAAATTACAATTGGAAAAAATTGTCTTGTAGTAATTGTGTTTATTATAACTTATTTGTTTCTTATTGTTTTCGATAAATGCAAACTTAGTAGTCTCGAGTGTGACGACAAGCTGTCAAATATAAAACGCACGTTAAACTCTCTTCAACAGCACTCCACTTTGCGGCACAATTAAGGGGCGTTTATGCGTAAAATCGCTTACGGTTAAATGTAACTGCGTAACAAGTGACGAACGAACGAACGTATGTAGTCGCAAATGGCTAAAGAAACTATAACCGTTATAATTAGACCCAGAAAGCTCACTCACAATGGTGTCCGCTGATGGTTTCTATTTCAGTTTGGTTTTGTTGTGCGCGCGACTTAGAAAATCACCCAAAAACAAAATTATATCACTTATATCGACAGCGAATGCTTGTTGGATGCTTTCTAGTTTGTTTCTTTGTACGACAGCACTTTCCTAAATGTGACTGGTATTTCTTTCTTTTTGGTTATTCTTTTTTTTTTGACGAGGGTTTTTATTGTTTCAAGAAAAATAGATTTATTGTCTTTATGGTATTTGAATGTTGGCTTCTTCTGTTTTGGCGAGTTTGTTCTTTTTTTGCTTTACTTTCTTGTATTTTTTGTTTTTCTTTTTAAGAGATTAATATCTTTTCACTTTGACGACCGTTCGGCAAATGATGTCTTTTCAAATGTTGTAGATGGCTTTTATTAATAAGTTTTCAGATTTTTCATACTTTGCCAGAATTGTTTTCATATCTAGTATAATTCACACACATATATTATTCACTTAAGTATGTGTGTATGTTTTTTTTCTATAGCGGGAAGAAGACCAAATATTTTCGGGGTAGATTCATTCATTCACAAATTTTCCACAAGCACACATTCTATATTTGTATTTTCAGCTGTAGCTGTTCTCTTCTGTTTGTTTTAATTCACGTGTTTTCTTTATTGTCACCGAATTTCATTTACAAGCAGGCACCACTTTTTCTTCGGGGAAATTTTGTGGGGAACAACACTTGTTTTCTGTTGAATAATCGGGACAAAAGTGAGCATAATATTCAAATAAATTTTCATTTATACCCGAAAAAAAAATGAAAAGATCACTCCATTCAGGTTGTTATGCTAACTAATAACAGCAATAACAATGAGGGTACTCTCGTCTTTCTTCTCCTCACAACCCAAGATATCACAATGTATACATTTCGGCAGTCATGCCTTCTTGTTGCAAGCAACAGCTGTTGTTTTCTCTTCTCACCACTTGCCGCAATGCTTTCATCTTTCTCTTAACTATAGTTTTGGCCAAAATACAAACACACGCATACACACACATTATTGGCTAATCAACCAATATACCAATTAGAGTTGTATAGTTCATGAACGAACTAGTTCAATTGAACGATTCATTAAATAGAGCGTATGAACTAGATCAGTCGATATAGTTCATTATAGTTCACTGAACTATAATCAGTCGGCGACCGTACGTAAACGAATGATTCACAATCTAGTTCAACATGTCGTTCACACATGCATACAGTTACGCCGCCGTCAGTGTAAAGTGATGCCTTCGTAATGTGATGAGTTTGTTTACGTTTTGGATCAAGGTCCAATGAATAGCTGTTCGAAAGTAAAGATTTCTTCAAAAACACAACAAATTCCACATATTCCCATATTGAATGTGGCTTGTTCTGGGTAGAAAAAAATAAAAAGAAACACACACGCACAAAGCTTTTTCGCATTGACAGTTTCTCCACACACAAATTAAGATTTTTGCCAGCCACCTAAATGAAGGACCTGCTTTCTTAAATAAATACCAACTTAATCTTTCTTTATGAATGGAATAAAATACGTAAATGTAATATTTTTGTTCGGGTGTAGTTAAATTGTATTATTCTATTGTTTGTTTCTATTTGGTGTATGTATGCGTTTGATTGAACGATTATAATCCGAATGATTGAACTGGATAGTGAACTATGAACTAGATTACTGAACTAGTTCAGTTAAAAGAGCTGAACTATTGAACTAGATCTCTCAAATGAACTAGATTGTACAACTCTAATACCAATATCACCTAGCAATCAAAACAAACAACATAACAAAGACATGATTCGCTTTTGGTACCGAGATATCCCAGGCACATTTAATAAGGTAGATGCAAAAGCCCAGCTGATTGAGTAAGATATGACATTTCAAAATTTGTATACGCTCCATAAAACACACACACATTTAAGTTGTGTTCCTTTACTCGCCTGAGCTTATAATTTTTAACTTTTCTTACCATTTTTAACCTGCAAAGCGTTCCATAACCCCAAAATGTGGTAAAAGTGGAAGCAAATTTTATGAGAGAGAGAGAGAGAGAGAGAGAGAGAACAAAAATGGCTTTCTCTTCTACCACAGGTTACCAGACAAATTTATTCGGGTAAAAAGTGACAGAATTTATTTTTCGACATTTGTTTGACGATTTTTTGGCAATGATAAAAAAATTGACAAAATCAAAGAAAAATGCAAAAGCTGACTAAACAAAATTAAAAAAAAAAACAGTGAAATAAAAAAAGAAAATTGATTTTTTTGTTTCTTTTTGAAATTGTTACAAGATCTACCATTTTTCGTTCCTTTACTTTTCTGCTAAAACCGGTGATGAAAGGGCAATTTTGACACCTTTCTCTTTTACCACTTTTACCATTAAAAAATTAAAAGAACAAAGCTTTAAATGTCAAAACACAACAATGCAAAGTCGCCAAAAATACCAATTATTTTGCCATAAAATAATTATTTTTCTCCACCGACAACTATTTCAATTATTAAAAATTTAGCAAAAAATCGTTGCTTAAATTCTTTGAATTTATTGCGCCTTGTTTACAAATTTTGACATATTATATTCCGTCAAATGTTTCTATGTAGTGGTAATTCGCCGTTGCAACTACCTTATTAAATGTTCCTTGGAGATGTTGAATAATATTAGCTCTTTGCACAAATGTGAGGCTCTGTTAAAGAGATGATGACAATTTTAAGAGAATATATCGCTCATTTACTCAAAGAGTGACACATCTCAAAAAATCGTCTTTCGAGAAAAACGCATTTTAAGTTTGTGATTGAAATTTGACTTCCCAACTTAAAAAGGTTATTATACAAACACTAAAATAACTACTTGGACCATATTTTGTAAAAAGCTAGCCAGATATCAGTGTTAAATTTCTGTGCAAGATCAAGTATGATTTGAAGTGTTTAAGTGCTTCATAAATTCAAAAAACTTTTGTGTTGAATTATGCGAAACTCGTAGTAAAGGAGCTGTAACTCGTCGAGTTTTAGAGATATCAGCATGAAAACTTGACACAATATAAAGTAAAAGTCGTAGAAAAAATAAAAATTGCTAACTCAGAAATCGCATTTTTTGAGTTATGCTACTCTTTGAGTAAATGAGCGATATGTATTCTCTATTGGAACTTCTCCTCTTCTCAGCCATTCTAAGCAGGGATAAATTCATGCATCAATTTAGAATATTAGTAAAATAGTCATAAGTTTGAGTTAGGCGAATCCATGGTAACATTTCTTTAATAGTTCACCTTTTAACGTTTTATATAGTACGTTTACATTTACGTAATCGAGTGGATTTCAACTGTTTATTCGTTCGAAATCCACTGGATTTCATTTGACGTTTAAGCAATGGAATTGACAGTTGAAATCGAGTTGATTTCTTAAATGTAAATGTACTATTATCATGCTTAAGCATCCCCCCATACCAAGTGCGGATATTATTCGAATGTCCGGCACAACTTTAAAAACGATATCATTTTCGAACATTTTGCGAATGTTTTTTATTTTTATTTTTTACGTTTTAAAAAATAATTTTATGTAGTTCGTGAAAAATTCCCATTTGCTTTTTTCAAATATTTTCGATATTACTTATAATATTAACAAGAATTGATGATAAGCACAACATATATCTTGGTTACAAATACAAGACAATAATGTTTATAAACTGTTACACGCAGTGAATCGCAAACATTACAAAGAAGAAAAGGTACATAACAGAAAAATCAAGAGACTCCGCCAAAAATGCTTTTTCGGCACTATCGTAAAACTATCATCTTTCATTAGCTAATAATATTATTAACGACATTCGAATTCGAAGGTTTTCCTGCCACAAACTGAGCGACAAATGAATCGTTTTTAATTCGTTCTCTAGTGTCGTTTTCGAACAAAATATCCACAAAACTATCGAAAAACTTTCGAAAACGGATCGTTTGCGATAGCAATGGTATGGGGGGATAATATCGCTCATTTACTCAAAGAGTGACACATTTCAAAAAATCGAGTTTCGAAAAAAATGTTTTTAAATAACTGTGTGTTATGCAAAACTCGTAGTAAATCAACTGTAACTCGTCGAGTTTTAGAGATATCAGCATGAAAATTTGACACAAGATAAAGTAGAAGTCGTAAAAAATAGAAATTGCTAACTTAGAAAGCACATTTTTTGAGTTATGCCGCACTTTTGAGTAAATGAGCGATATATTCAACACATATTTATAGGGTATATATGCAGGTCGTATAATTTATATAACGTATACGCTGTAAAGGATCAAAGAGAAACTGAAGGGAAATATAGGTAATATAACAGATGTGTGATGATAACTATGTATATTAAAGAATAACATGATGAACAAAATATTCATAAAAGCAAAGCAAAGGCTTATGTTATTATTGAATTTCATAGCAATTTCCAGGCCATCAGCCTCATGTGGTCTGCGCAGGTAAATTTGCTTAACCATCTAGTATAACATTGTTGTGATATCGTAACAACAGAGAATAACTCTGTTCTGAAAACGTTTGACAATTGAGTGTCCCGTTTTATGTTACTATCGAACTTCTCTATAACGAACTTCCCTGTAACGAAAGGCAAAAGAATGTCTAAAGTAGTAATTCGTGTGATACGTTATGGAGAAGTTTGACTGTATTTAGGTTGAAGAGAGAGATGGAGAGAAAGAGTGATTGACTATAATTTTTTTGTATGCCTGTTGTGCGTTTAGAAATGGTGCTATAGAAAATTTGTAGAGGACTTTCACCGCTATCTTCTCTTCTTTATTTGCAAATCCGTTATCCGGATATAAGCGATCATACAATATAATTATAGATGTGTTAATATAGTTCATATTTACAGTATCGGCCAAAACTAAAGCACCCCCTCAGTAAATTTTTTTGAAATGATAATTTTTTTATGAAAACTAAGTTATAAATTTATTTTTTATTTTTCTTTTTATTTATTTATATCTTTATAATTGAAAAATACAAAAATAAGGAGATCAGAATTTAATAAACAAAAGTTAAAATTCAAAAAACATTTTAGGTCGCAAATATAGGCGGACAAAACTAAAGCACCCCCCATTTGAGGTACAGCAAAAACTATTGAAATCAATATTTCGTTGCTTATCCCCTATTCTGGATGACACAATCACATCATTTAGGCATAAGGGATACTAAATTATTAATTATTGCAGGCGAAATAATTGATTTTCGGAAAATTTAGCTCAAATTTAGCTGGTCGTCAACTGAATAAGCCGGCGTCTATCGTTCTTCTGCAATTCGTTCTTTTGCTAATTTTTAAACGTTAACGTATTGTATTTGACTAGTGGATGCTGTAGCATCATTTTTGGATGAATATGAACAATATCGGCTAATGTTTTGGTATAGCCCCCTTATAGCGGTACCTTCCGATCTTCGGTATTTCGGATATTTAAGCCACATTTTCCTACTAAATCAGCTCTAATTTGGTACTTAGGGTTCTTAGTGGTCACAAAACATATCCACCAAAAATCGTGGACCTGGGTCCACGTTTGGGTATAGCCTCCATATAACGGTACCTTCCGATTTTCAGTATTTTGAGGATTTAAGCTAAATTTTCCGAAACCCGATTATTTCGCCTGCAATAATTAATAATTTAGTATCCTTTATGCCTAAAAGATGTGATTGTGTCATCCAGAATAGAGGATAAGCAACAAAATATTGATTTCAATAGCTTTTGCTGTACCTCAAATGGGGGGTGCTTTAGTTTTGTCCGCTTATATTTGCGACCTAAAATGTTTTTTGAATTTTAACTTTTGTTTATTAAATTCTGATCTCCTTATTTTTGTATTTTTCAATTATTAAGATATAAATAAATAAAAAGAAAAATAAAAAATAAATTTATAATTTAGTTTTCATAAAAAAATTATCATTTCAAAAAAATTTACTGAGGGGGTGCTTTAGTTTTGGCCGATACTGTATATTATAATGATTATTCAGGCATAAACAGCTCTCTATTTCTTGCAGCCTAAATCACACTTCTTTCATCTTGGCAGCCTGTACAGTCTTGGATATTTTTGAGCCAGTTCAGTTCTCTTCTTTTTCCTTCTATTTTATTTTTTATAATGGTTTGCAGAAACTTATATTTGTCATTTCCCATGAGATGTCCCAGGTATGCAATTTTTCGAGCTTTGGCATGTTGTAGCAGTTGTCTTTCTAATCCCATTCTTCTTAGAACGTCCTGGTTTAATACATGGTCGTTCCAGGGTATCTTTAAAATCCTTCGGTAGACCCATAAAGCTATTTAAGGGCACCGCACATGTTTTATAAGGAGGCGATACAGTCAGTGCATTGTCCCAATTTGAAAAAGTCATAAAGGTCAATCTTGCCGAGAATTTTCACTGCTACGACATTTTGTTTAGTCCCATTACGACAGCACTTTCGATTTTCAAACAAAACCGTGAAAACCTAAAAACCCCCTAAGAATGTGAACTTTGACCGCGATTTATTTGAAAATCCCTCCGGCGATATATGAACATTTAGTTTCAAAATCTGCAAAAACTTCCCAGGTGTAAGAACCTTTCATTTAAAGTTTGTTAAGGCGCACCGTGATACTCAAAAAACAAACCCTGCATACCAGTACTGTAGAATTTTCTTACATCCATTTATTTGTAATTTAAATAACTACGAAAAGTTTGTATATTCGGTAACTTGAAAAAATGTTTATATTTTGAAGCAAACAATTACAAAATATCTATGTATTGTATGTCGAGAGCTAGTTTAGACCAGAATTCGGCACCTCTTTACTCGCGAGCAAGCAAAGAGAGCTTCTCTCTCCATTCACTAATTGGAAAACCATGCACTAACAACAGTGTTTGCTCAAATTGTTGTTGTTGTGTGCCGATTGCTGGTTTAGACCCAGGTCAGGCAATGTGCGCTTACTGAGAGCAAGTGAGCGAAAACTTCAATGTAAAATGCATTGAAATGTATGCTCACTTGCTCTCAGCAAGCGCACATTGCCTATCCATGGTTTAGACCAATGCTGAGCAAAATAATAAAAGAGAGTATTTTAGGGAGAATTAGTATTACATTTTTCTTAATGTTCCATTACTTAAATCAATTTGTTTTAGCATAAATATTGTCTAAAATAGTTCATGAAACTAATTATTAAAAAAAAAATAAAAAATGCATAAATGTTGAAACGTAGTTAATGTTTCAAATAAACAAAGAGAAAAATTTTCAGGTTCCTTGTTTGCTAGCACACGGCGTGCTCAGCATTAGTTTAAACCAAACCCGTTCGTTAGTATTGTTAAGGTTACGAAGTTTTTCGGCAAATCACACACACGCGACCCGAACGCAAACTAAGAGAGCAAATGTTTTGATTTTTTTACTTCAGTTTTGTACTAAATGTCATGCAAGCAGGTTGATGCCGCTTTATTTGTTTTTTTTTTTCCTACACTGAAAAGATTTTGCAGTTGTACAGCAAATTTGTGGAGGGAAGAATTTGAAAATGATTTTTTTGTTTTGTATTCATATTTTTAATGACGCAGAATGCCTCGTCTGCAATGCAACATTAAAAAATGTATATCCATCTTACCTTAGGCGTCATTATAATACGCATACAAAATATCATTTAATGGCGGCAAATGAGCGAAAAAAAAATATGCCAGCTTAAAGATAATTAAATGATAATAAGAACGCGCCAACAATATATTTTTTCATTTCACACTCAATATGAAAATCATCACCCTGTTCTGTCAGTGTAATTTTACCCACACATAAACAATTTAAGCGCTCGCTCTTCTTGGTCGGCCATGGTTTAAACCAGCCATATACAGGCCTTTAATTTAAATTAAGTGTTTGCCATACACGAACATACAGTAATACTCTCTCCGTGTTAATCTCCGGTTTAGACCAGGGGTGTTCAATTTGAAAATGTGACACTTGATTTGGTGATTTACGTAGAAACAAGTAAAAAAGTATCAGTTGGCTTTGCCGACAGAGATATACCCTCAGCCTGTCAGAATTAAAATACTTTTTTCCTTAAAAAAACGTATGTATTTAGGGGGTTTCAAAATTTTGGGCGTATGAACTTCCCGACAAAAATATGGAAATATGGGAAAATAGGATAAAAGCTCAAAGCTTCGAGAGTTGTCATGCTCTCCAGCCACTACATATGGTGCCATAGGGATTTTTTACACTTTTCTTGCTGTTTTCCAAAGAAGTATAGACTTGCCCCTGATAAAGATTTTAATGGATACAGCGAATGAAAGTTGCTTCAACAAAAATTAAAGTGATTCGGGAGCAGGTGTTAAAGTGAATTTATCCGAAATTTTGTGTGGGAGGTACCCGATGGAGTGGACACATACAGTCCATATTCGGACATGATCTATATCTGGTAGATATATTACGATGTGTAAAGTATGGGCCAAATCGGTCACTCCCTTTAAGAGTTATTAAGAGTTATTAAGTTAAGTTATTTTCACAAAATATTACGAAGGCCAAATTATGGACCGAATCGGCAGATCCTTTCGAGAATTATGTTGAGCTTCAAAACTATACACGGCGCACAATGGTTCAGGAATCGATTTTCCTGGCCAAAAATCAAAATTTTTTGTCAAAGATATTTAATTTCTATACTATCGAAACATATTGAAACTAAGGAAACCAAAAAATTAGGTAAAAATATTGGAAGGTGTGGGCGTGGTGTACACCTAAAGACGAACATTTTCCCCATTTTTGGGAAATACGTAATTTTTGAAAATTTCTAGAGAAAGACGTAGCTATTTCTCGGAAACTATAACAGATATTGTGTTCATTGTTTTTTGTAAGGTAGGTAGGATTGTGTCCTTTATAAACCTTTGTAGTAAATTACCGTAGTGTTTACACAACATAAACTATTTTATTTTTCCTTAGGTACTAAATTATATGAAATTCCAAATTAAGTGGACTAGAACTTTTGTGAAACAACATGGAACAAAGCTCTGGTTTCACAGAAAGATGCCCGAGGGTCTCCTCTTTCAGCCCATATATACTTTTTGTAGCCGTCCCGTTCCGTCCGTTTAACACTTTTTTCAATTTATTGAAATTACATGGGTAAAAATGTGTGTTTTTCTATACTGTTTACAGCTGGATTACAGCTTTTTGACTCAAATTAACATTTTTTTGAGTATATGAGTTTTTATACGAGTTATATAAGTTTTTGAAAACCCAAGGAGTATTTTTTTAATTTTTGAAAAAATTAAATTTTTTTTGTAAATTTTTTTTACAAATGTTTGAAGAAAAAATTTTCGACATTTTTTGCGAATTTTATTTTTTTGTTTTTTGGTAATTTTATTGTTTATTTGTTGGTGTTTGACCATCTTTCATACATAGAAAGATATAAAAACCACAAAAACGCTCATATTTTGATGAAAAATGTTAAAAAAAAAACTCAAAAGTTTAATTTTGACAATGAATTTCTCTGCAACTGCCGGATTAAATATGACCGTTTATAATTCGTCTGAAAGCTAATTGTGCTATCTGTCTAACAAAAAAAGAATTATGAAAATGTCTTCATCCGTTCAATAGTTACAGAATTTTGACCAGGAAAAACGATTCTGAACCACTGTGCGGCGTCGCAGGGTTTTTTGTACCTTTCAGGCTATTTTCTCAGGAAGTATGGACCTGCCCTTGATGAAACTTGTACCGTCGTATGGGGGGGAGTGAATATAAGTTGCTATAACAAAAAACGAAGCGCTTCAAGAACAGGTCCTAAACGGAACTTCTACGAAATTTTGTGTGGGAGGTACCCGATTGAGTCCATATTGGAACCTCATCTAAGTCTACTAGACATTTCACGATGTGCAAAGTATGGACCAAATCGGTTGCTCCCTTTAAGAGTAATCGAACATTTCCGAACTGTTGTGGGGGAGGTACCGGAAGGAGTGGACCGATATAACCCATCTTCGAACTTAAACTAAGTTTGGACGAAATATTGCGAAAGCCAAATTTTGGACCGAATCGGTTGATCCTTTGGAGAGTTATCGTGCGCTCCAGCCAGCCAGACAAATTGTCTAAACCACATTTCGTCCAACTATACTTGGGGTCTAAAACCATAATTTCGATGAGGCACATTGTGCCCGTATGAAAGTGTATATACCAGGGTTTTGGAGTCGGAGTCTCGCAAATTTTGCTGGAGTCGGAGTCGTAAAAAAGCTCGCCTCCGACTCCGAATGCATTTCCTATTTGCGAGATAATTATCTCTAATCTCGATGCCTTACCTTTTTATTTGATAGATCAGTGGTAGCACTTCTAGTTAAGTGAATACATCAATGTATAGGTTGTGAGCGTGAATAAAGAGCACAAGAGAGGCCCTGTCTTATATTGGCATACATACATATCTCTCTGTAAACAGTTTACATGTACTGAAGGATACTGAAGGATGTGTGTGTGAATTACCGAAAAACTTCGTAACCAGCGATAACCGTCTGTTCGGCAATGGTATAAATTACCACCGCGCCTAAGAAGAACACATTTGGTTTAGACCAGTGGTGAGTGAAATTGGAAAAGAAAGTACAGTATAATCTCGATAACAACATATTTTGGCAGAGTCCGAATTATCGAATTGTAGTTACAAAAAACACGTAATTTTGTGTTTATAATAGCTTTGGTCCTTTACTTTTTTAATGGTAAAAGTGGTAAAAGAGAAAAGTGGCAAAATTGCTCAAAATTGCTCTCTCATGAACATTTTTACCAGAAAAGTAAAGGAGCGGAAACATGGTAGATCTGGTAACAATGTCAAAACGAAACATAAAAAATCAATTTTCGTCTTTTATTTCCATTTTTTTTCTTCATTGTGAAATAATCGTCAAACAAAAGTCGAAAACACAGTTCTACCATTTTTTACCTGCAGAAATTTGTCTGGTAACAAATGGTAAAAATGGTAACCTCAGGTAAGTAAAGGAACACAGCTAATATAAATTAATTTCGAATTTATTGAATAAAAAAAAATATTACATATCGTCACCAAAAATGCCCGAAGACGAAACCCACACGCAAATCGAAATTGTTTTTTTATGGGATCTGATACATAAAGTTAAAATACATTCTCTGGCAAAATTTCAAGCTTCTACGTTCAAAGACAACGATCCTATTCAAGAAATGACATTTCGGAAAATGGATTGGAATTGCAGATTTTGTTGTAATGACGGATCCCAAAACCAAGCGTTTCCGCTGTTTTGGTTTCATTTTTTACTCCCATTCGTATAGGATTGATAATATCCCGAATACTCGCCCTCATAAGAATAATATTCCATAAAAAAGTTCTTCATTTTATAACGTTTTTTGCTTCTCCTGTAAAGTTTTGATTTTGTGGGTTACGTCTTCGGTCATTTATGGTGACGATATGCTCTATTTCAGAACCTGCAAGAATTCATATATAAATTAAATGCATAAGTCATCAAAAATTAGAATTTAAAAAAATATACCGTATATAAAGATTTTGCATTGAAATGCAAATGACATCATCGGAATCATTTATTTTTTTCCTTATACTGGATAAGTGTGGCGTAATTTGCAGGAAAAAACGAACCCTGGGCCCGCCTTAACGGTGGCAAAAAATACGGCGTAACATTGTCGACATTTCCTGAGTAATTCTGTATCTTATCTACAAGTGGTGTTGTAAGACTCGTTGTTCGGGCTCTTTTAAAAAAGTGAGTCCCATATTATTGAGCTAATATGAATTAACATGAAAGAAATATGCCCTAAACGACAAGATTTGTCACCCAGAATGTTAAATAGGATTATTTTCTATTATTATTTTATGAAAGCCTTGAATTATTTACCAAATAACATTTGGAACCACTTTTCTTGGCTTGTCATTTCAGTCATTTCGTCTGTTAGTCCCTGTCCACGCTAGAGGGATTTTAATAAAATAATTTCATGTAATTAGGTGTTCTTAGATCAAGTTTCTACTGCAACAATTCCATAAAATTAATTTTCAATTAAATCAGTTTAGTGTGGACCGGGACTTAGAAACGTAAATTGGTAAATGCAGATTTATAAATGATTTTGACCTTTTTGTATTTCACCTATTGGAGTGTTCTATGTTTAGAGTATAACTCGTTCCTTATCAAACTTATGACTTGAGATAGTTCAAGTGTAGGCAGATTAATCTGGAAATTATCATGTAATTTCAGGATAAATGGTTGTACAGAAGAATATCGCTAATTAGTATCCTAAAACTCTGAACAAAATTATTTTGCTTCATTCGTAAACATAAGCATAGCCGAAGTGCATTTCAACAATCGTACTGTTTCGTTCTTAAAATGTTTTGTTTCTCGTACGGAACGATTCAGAAAAAATGAAAACTTGATTAGTATGGGAATAGTTTTGTCTCTTTGCAATGAACGCATAAAACATTCCCTCAAGGCGTATGCGTTATATGAAGCGTATACGCTCAAAAGAAATTCCTTAAAAGAACTTCTCAGAAAATGGTTTGTAGCCAAAAGTACATTCCACATTCCTCTCATTTACACAAGGAGTTGCATAATATTTTCTTAAGAATTTTTGAGCAATAAAAGAGAATTCTCTGCCATAAAATGTAAAAAATAAGCATTCTTAATTTTGATTTTTTATAATTTACATTTGTTTAATTACAATAAATTCGATTGTATGGATGCCAATCGGATGTTGTCACTAGATGAAGAACACACTGTATCTGTAATGAATCTCTGCGGACTGCTTCGAAAAAAAGTTGTTGAAGTACTACTAGGTTGCCTTTATGTTGTAGGTCATTTATATTGCATATCGCTTCGTACGTCAAATAACTCCATGCAGATCAGATTTTCTTGATAACAAGCTCCAAAGTAATAGGTTTTAAATATATGTAAATGTGGTGGGAACCATCGTGGTTTCCAGTGGTTAAAACATACAGCGTAATGTAATCACATTTATTGAGAATATCACCATAAAAAGTAAAGCCCCTATAATAAACCTGTAAATATGTAAGTCTTGTCCCTTTGGAATGTTTGTGCATGTTTGTATTTCAAAGTTGTGCTACTATCCGATGAACTGAAATGGACTCGAATCCACACAACTAAATGTCTGACTTTTTCATTCGAAGTAGAGAAACCATCTACAGTTTAATTTCAAAATGTAACATTAAGATGTTTTCAAAATGAAATAAATTGATTCTTAAGAGTTTCTTAATTTAGGTGGCATGGCGGTCTGCCGCATTATCATCGATATCAAAGAATTTCTTTTTCATTTGGTTTTCCGTTTCGCATATTTTCTGAATGAAAAATTCATTTAATTTAATGATTTGATCTTTGTCGTTTATTTACGTCATTTGTTTTGGCGTCGTCTTTGTGGTTTTTTGCTTGATTTGTTGTATGTTTGTGTAGAAAGAAGCCTTGCCAAAAATCTGGTGTTTCTTTTTTTTTTTAAGTTTCATAATGGGAAAATAATAATAAGAATGTCGCTAATATAAATAAAACACAACAATTTGCATATATCTTAATATTTTTGATGAATAAATGATATTTTTGGGACAGTGGGGTACATTGATACGTTTTAAATATGTTTTCTTAAGTACATACTTATGCATGTATGTTTAATCAAGAAACCCCACTTAAACTCAGAAGAAACTCTGATGTGGAAGATAATTGCAAAGGCAATGATTGAATGACACTGCGAACACCAATTTTGGGGCAGAGATAATTCCTTTTGGCGATGAAAGCCCTTGGTGAGTATATTAAGAATCCCGAAAGACAGATCCGTCGTGAGTCGAACTTGCGCGTTATGGCGTGATGAAGTTTTTGCTAGAGACCCTGTAAGCCATCAGGAATTAGCGTTATATCTTTGTTCACTGTTGCTTTAGCTTATTTTTGGGATGACATGTCTTCAGTCAAATCGAATGAGGATTATTTTTGCAGAACATTTCGAAGCTGAAAAACGTCATCTTGTGGTACTTTTTTAGCGGCTCTTAAAATATAGGACGAAAAGGACACTGAAGGAAGCGAGTTAGAAGGTCGAATTGCTCTACGAAAATAATCTTCATTCGATTTGACTTAAGGCATGTCATCCCAAAAAAAAGCTAAAGCAACAGTGAACAAAGATATAACGCTAATTCCGGATGGCTTTCAGGGTCTCTAGCAAAAACTTCATCACGCCATAACGCGGAAATTCGACTCACGGCGGATCTGTCCTTCGGGGTTCTTAATATACTCACCAAGGCCTTTCTTCCCCAAGACGAATTTTCCGTGCCCCAAACTTTCACCTCCATTTTGTTGCACAGTGTAATAAATATGTTTAAACATTCTGTCAGATTTCTATACAGTAAATGTCCTTAGAAATGTCCACTGGATGTACATATATATAGCTTTAGTAACTAAAGTATCCCAGATGAATGTATGCGAGTTCTTATATCAACATTCTACAGTTCTTACCAAATTTGGTCATGTGCGCATTTCTTATGCAGCCGCTATCGTTGACTGATCTTTGTCGTAATTCATTCGTCAGTGTTGGAATAAATGCCGCATGAATGATATTTCGAAAGTCATCATCTTTTTTTCTGGTGTTTGTTTAATTCCTCATTTTGCAGTCTACAAATATAAAATCACCAACATCGAAATGTTTATTTGAAATGCTGATGATGTGTAAAGAACACAAAAGTTCATTTAACTTTTTTTCCGAACTGATGACGTCAGGAATGTGGACAGGAATTATAGATAATTTAAGTATTTACAATATCAAATTCTTAGGAAATAATGGTCATAATAAGCAATTAATGAAATCAAATCAGTTTGAAACACACAAACATTAAATTAGGCTTTTTTTAACTCTGTAACAATCGTAGGAAATGGTTTTCCCACACACAAAAATCACAAAACTGAACAGTGGAAATCATTCTTATAAATCCAATCTGATTCTTTGCAACTTATCCACCATATTCTAGATCTAGACAAAGTTGGTTTAAAAGAATTATATTCGGAAATAAAATAAATGTCAGGCGGGCAGACATTTGGTTATTAATTGAGTTGTGACAATTGTTTGGGCCAAACATCGATGCTAACGTACTGCAAATTAGTTATATGTATGCCTTTGTGTAGGGAAATATACACAAATACACACAATCGAGATACATTTGTTTATAACAATTAGAAAGTGAATCATTTTTTATTAAATTTTTATGGCATATATAAATTTTTTATCAATTTTCGAAAATTGCAAAAAGTCGATTTTTTTGAATTGCTTGCGTTTTAGGCCAAATGCGTGGAAATACGTAAAACAAATGAAACTTTATAGGAGTGAAATGACAGATAACAGACAATACTATAACAAAATGCAAAAAACCCCACAAAAATATGCGAAAATACCCGAGTTTTACGTAATTTTTTGCAACCATTTTTGGTGGCGTTTAAACGGCCAGTGGCTTTAAGTGGGTTAATTTCATTCTGTTCTGCAGATTTATTATTAGTTATTCTTATTATAGTTATGTGTAGACACCTACATGTTGGTATGGTTACGTACATACATATGTGTGTATGTATGTATGAACATACATATGTATATTAAGATAGTTAGTATCGAGGAATATCCTAAACATTTGGTTCTTGTTTTCGATCGTTTTTTTTTTTTGACATTTCGCTTTTAGATCGTACACAAATCAACAAAATACGTACCAAGCTTTCCGTTTTTGACACCACTTGCATCCTCCCTCTCTGGGTTGATTATGACAGATGGCATCATGTGGCATCGTTTTCTAACAAGCGAATATTTTTGGATAAGCTTCCTTAACATGTATGGGTATTCTGAATCATTTTGTCTATATTCGTATCCTAGAGAAGAGGTGGAGATATGAATTCAGTCCCACCGAACGAACCATGGCACAATAATACAGGTACAGCGGCAAAAACAGCTGGTTATCACACTAGTTGTCAAAATTCATTATTGTGAATAAAAACACATACAAAATGTAAACAAGCAATTCACAATAATACATTATTGTGACACCTTCTTATTCCACCATGCGGTCCAGCTGTAGTTCAATGTTAGTCTCTGTGGTTGTTAATAATTTCAACAATGTAAATGTTCGAGTTTCAAACACATGTTAAATTGTTTGCAGACAGCACTGCCTAATTCCAAGCGCGACTTACGTTCCTACCACAACAATGCACTTAGGACATCCTATTATAATAGGATGGGAATACATACACACACAAAAAACCGCCTCTCTAACATATGTCCCAAACATAATATATGTTTGGGTCTGCAAACAAATAGATGTTTGGGTGGAAACAAATATATTTTTGGGTGCAAACAATTTAAATGTTTGGGTGCAAACAAATACAAACCCAAAAGCCACAAAAAAAAAACAAACACATGCTCCAGTGGGCGATTACTGAGAGTAATGGAGCTTAAATTTCAATGTAAAACACTTTGAATTGTATGCTCTCTTGCTCTCAGCAAGAGCTCACTTGATATCTCTATAATATACACATAAATGGTGATGTTTTTGTTTATTGAAAGGCACAACAACAACAGACACATACGTACATACAAAATTCCAAAGAAATACATAACACACTTTACCCCCAGTTTTTGTAATTTATTTTTGTTCGTTCGTCTATATTCGTAATAATTTAGGCATTCATAGCTCAGCACCCAGATGACATACACATCTAATTTTTCGTATACCCGTTCCATATATCGTTAAGGATACTTCATTTAAAAATCAGCGCTCTACATTTTCGCCAAAGCGAGTAAATTGATTTACAAAATTTGACAATTCGTGTGAGAAGAATAAAATTTTTTACAAAAACTGGGTGTTAATAAAAGAAAAACTGAATGAAATAATTTGTAAATAGTCACACTTTTAAAAAGAAAAATATATATATAGAAACATCGTTGAACGCTTCTCCTTAGTTGTGAAATAAAACAAATTTTACTCAAAGTTGACATCATCAGTGGGGGAATCGGCATCTGGAATCAAATGATTATGTAATAAATAAATATGGATATACCATATTTCAAATATACATATGTATGCAATTACCAATATTAAATGCGATTTCTTCCTTGTCCAATAAAATAATTCCATTCAACTTTTCGATTCAATTATAAAATGTATTGGGCATTTAATTTACTAAAAACACAATTTCTTTAAGAAAACACAAAACACTGATTTATTCACTCACTTTACCGTCTTGACGCTACGCTGGCAACTAAACCACTGAAGAAAGAAAAAGCAAAATAATTCATACCATTTCTTCTTATCCTCTTCGCCTGCTACATTGGTTAACAACGACAAAACAAGAAACACATGAGTTTGACGCATACACGCCATCAAAGCACCAAAGCCCCCTTCTTCGCTTCTACGTCTTCTATTATACAATACACACAACTCTTTATTATAAAACAGCATTCCGCAGCCGCGAGAGCACTGTTATTACTCTCGTTGACAAACATCCTCTCTCCACCCATGAAAAAGATGTTCTAACATAAAAAATATGTTTTACCCAAACATATCAAATTGAGATATGTTACAAAATGTTGCAAAAATATATTTGTTTGCAATTTGTTTGGATCCAAACATATTTCTAACATAAATTTTTCTGCGTGCACAAATGCGTTATGGCCCAAGTCCCATATGTACAATAAAAATCCGTGGCATAAGCACATTTAAATATTTTTATTTGTTGAAACCAATAATTTTGGTTATTCGACAGGGAATTATACGTCAAAGTTGAAAATGGTCCACTTTCAATTTTGTACGCATACATGTGTTCTATTTTTGTGGTGTAAAACGCTGACAAGGTACGTCAAGATTTACATATGGGTGATATACTACAACCACTGACTCGTCTGCATTCGTAAGTACCTACTCTTCTTCTGGGTCATATAATAGCACGGGTAGTATCCGTGTTTTGTAACGAGTTACCCTTGTCTGGCGACATATTGTTTTATTTTCTAACTGCTTCACGATCTTTAGTAAAAGAATTTGTTCATTCTGAAAAGTAAGCGTGAGTAAAATGAACAGAGGAAAATATATAAAATGGGGTTGCTACATTGAGACGATTTTAGGGTGGAAAGCAATCTGCCGATGTAGTAGATTTGCTTTGGCTTAAGGGGTTATCCCTACATATCACTTTCAAAAAATCGGGAAAAAATTTATTGACGATTTTTGGATAAAAACTCGCAATTTTTTCGTTAAAATTGAGATTTTGACTTCTACAGTTCACAAAAATATGTATATGAAGATCGTTTTGGAGTTATCGTTAAATTGGAAAAGCGTTAAGTTCAGCCGGGCCGAACTTTTTATACCCTCCACCACAAATTTCAGCCATTTCGGTGGATTAATGTGACCACAACCTTCAAAAAACCGAAATTCGGAAGGTACCGTTCTATGGGGGCTATATGATGGCGTTGACCAATACCTACAAATTTCTGGGGGAAAGTTTTATAAGCCTAAAGAAGACTAAATACCAAATTTCAGCCATCTCGGTGTGATAATGAGGATAAAACCTTCAAAATATCGAAAATCGGGAGATATCGTATTATGGGGGCTATATCAACACGTGGACCTATATAAACATTTTATGGTAGAAATGTTTCTTAGTCTCTGGAAACACAAAATACAAAGTTACAACCGATTCTTTGGTCAAATGGGTCTGATACATTCAAAATATATTAAAATGACGCGTACTTTATATGGTGCCTTATATGGGGGCTATACCAAAACGTGGACCTATATAACCCAACTTTGGTAGGAATGTTTTTTGGCCGCTGGAGACACAAAGTACTAAATTACAACCAATTCTGTGGTAAAATGGGACAAATATCTTAAAAATTCCATACTTTGTGGGTGTGCAATGATTATTTCGAGGAGTTACAAACGTAGTGACAAACTTAATATACCCCCATCCTATGGTGGAGGGTATAAAAAGGGTTTCCCAGGTAGCTATTTACCACAAAATTATGCAATATTTATACACGCAAAAAAAATCGGCCTCTCTAACATATGTCCCAAACATATTTTGCAGCAAACATATATATGTTTGCAACAGTCCCAAACATAATATATGTTTGGGTCTGCAAACATATATATGTTTGGGTGGAAACAAATATATGTTTGGGTGCAAAGATATTTATGTTTGGGTGCAAAGATATATATGTTTGGGTGCAAACAAAGATATGTTTGGGTGGAAACAATTTTATGTTTGGGTGCAAACATTTTATATGTTTGGGTGCAAAAAAATACAAACCCAAAAGGCAAAAAAAAAAAAAAAAAAACAAACACATGCACCAGTGGGCGCTTACTGAGAGCAAGGGAGCGTAAAATTCAATGTAAAACACTTTAAAATGTGTGCTCACTTGCTCTCAGTAAGAGCTCACTGGCTATCTCTATAGTATACACACAAATGTTGTGGTTTTTTATTAAAAGGCAAAAGAACACCAAACACATAGGTACATACAAAATTCCAAAGAAATACATAACACAATTTAATAAAAGAAAAACTGATTGAAATAATATGTAAATAGTCACACTTTTAAAAAGGAAAAATATATAGAAACGTAGTTGAACGCTTCTCCTTAGTTGTGAAATAAAACAAATTGTCCTCTTAGTTGAAATCATCAGCGGGGAATCGGCATCTAGAATCAAATGATTATGTAATGTAATAAATAAATATGGATATACCATATTTCAAATATACATATGTATGCAATTACCAATATTAAATGCGATTTCTTTCTTGTCCAATAAAATAATTCCATTCAACTTTCCGATTCAATTATAAAATGTATTGGGCATTTAATTTACTAATAGCACCATTTCTTTAAGAAAACACAAACACTGATTTATTCACTCACTTTACCGTCTTGACTCTACAAAGGCAACTAAAACACTGAAGAAAGAAAAAAATATAATTCATATCATTTCTTCTTTTCTTCTTCGTTGGTAAACAACAACAAAACAAGAAACACAGGAGTTTGACGCATACATGCCACCAAAGCCCCCTTCTTCGCTTCTACGTCTTCTATTATACAATACACACAACTCTTTATTATAAATCAGCATTCCACAGCCGCGAGAGCACTGTTATTACTCTCGTTGACAAACATCCTCTCTCCACCCATGAAAAAAATGTTCTAACATAAAAAATATGTTTTACACAAACATATCAAATTGAGATATGTTACAAAATGTTGCAAACATATATTTGTTTGGACCCAAACATATTATGTTTGGATCCAAACATATATTTGTTTGCAACCGGTCCCAAACATATATTTGTTTGGATCCAAACATATTTCTAACATAAATTTTTCTGCGTGTACCCTCAGCCTTTAGGCTAAAGAGGGTATTTACACTTTGATACGACCAAAAATGTGCCTCATCGAAATAATGGTTTTAGACCCCAAGTATGTTTGTACGATATCCGTTTCAGACAATTTTGAGTAGATCTAGCAATGTCCGTCTGTCCGTCTGTCTGTCTGGCAGGCTGGTGCGCACGATAAATCTCGAACGGATCAATCGATTCAAATTTTGGATATCGAAATATTTTGTCCAGATTCGATTTAAGTTCGAAGATGGGCCATATAGGTCCACTCCTTCAGGTGCCTCCCCCACAAATGTTCAAAAATTGTCGCAAAACTTGTACGTACGATAACTCTTGTAGGGAATAACCGATTTGGTCAATACTTTGCACATTGTGTAATTTCTACCAAACTTAGATGATGTTCCAATATGGACTCAATCGGTCCACTCCTTCGGGAAACTCCCACACAAAATTTCGGAAAAGTTCAGTTTAGGACCTGCTCTCGAATCGCTTTGATTTTTGTTTACGCAATTTGTATTCGTTGTCCTCTATACGACGTTGTAAGTTTTATTAGGGGCAAGTCCATACTTCCTGAGAAAGTAGCCTGCGAGTTACAAAAAACCCTATGACACCGTGTGTGGTGGTTGGAGCGCAAGATAACTCTCGAACGGATCTGCCGATTCGGTCTAAAAATTGGCTTTCGTAATATTTTGTCCAAACTTAGTTCAAGTTCAAAGATGGATTATATCGGTCCACTCCTTCCGGTACCTCCCCCACAAAAGTTCGAAAATGTTCGGAAAATTTGTGCGCACGATAACTCTTGAAGGGAGTAAACGATTTGGTTCATACTTTCCACATTATGAAATTTCTACCAGGCTTAGATGTGGTTCCAATATGGACTCAATCGGTAAACTCCTTCGAGTACCTCCCACACAAAATTTCGGAAAAGTTCAGTTTAGGACCTGCTCTCGATTCGCCTTGGTTTTTGGAAATGCCGATTCCGGCCAAAATTTGGCCTTCGTAATATTGTTTCCTAACTTACTTTAATTTCGAAGATAAGCCATATCGGTCCACTCCTTCAGGTACCTACCCCACAAAAGTTCAAAAATATTCGGAAAAATTGTGCGCACGATAACTCTTGATGGGAGTGACCGATTTGGTCCATACTTTACACATTGTCATAAAATCTACCAGATATAGATCAGGTTCGAATATGGACTAAATTTGTCCACTACATCCCGTACCTCCCACACAAAATTTTGGATAAGTTCACTTTAAGACCTGCTATTTAACCACTTTGATTTTTGTTGAAGCAACTTACATTCGCTGCCTCAATTACGATGGTAAAAGTTGTTTCAGGGGCAAGTCCATACTTCTTGAGAAAACAGCCCGAAAGTTGTAAAAATCCCCTATGGCACCCCCATGGTCTATGTCGGTCCATTCCTTTAAGTACGTTTTCCGCAAAATTTTTGAGCTTTAATCCTAGTCAACATTTTTGTCGGTTCATACGACTAAAATTTTGAAACCCCCTAAATATATAAGTTTTTTGTGAAAAAGTGTTTCAATTTGCACAGGCTGAGGGTATATCTCTGTCGGCAAAACCGACTGATACTTTTTTACTTGTTTTCAACAAAAAATTCCAAACGTAGTTTATGATTTGCTCTTTCAGAAGAAAGAAAGATCTATTTAAAAATATTGGTAGTTTCTTTAAAAAAGGGAAAATTAGATTTTTTGGTTTGCACAACTAGGGATAACAAATTTACATATTTACCTTAGATTAAGAACCACACCGAACTTCTTTAATCAGGAACCCAACAACTTTTAACGAACTTTCACATATCATTTAGAGCCGTTCTGCTGCATTAAAGAGTGTTTTGAAGGCCATCTCACTATTGACATTTGCAAAAAATCACGGGTCCTGTAATGTTGACATCAAAAATCTCTAAACACTCGACTGTCTTCCTTCCTTAGAATTTATGTCTGAATTAGTTTTTCTTAAGTTTCGAGCTCCGAGAAGTGTCTATCCATTGGTCGGTGTTGTTCTTTTTATTTTTTAACCGATGTTGTTGAAGATAAATCATTCACTACTTAAAATCTGTAGTTTCCAACTTGCATGTCCTGTCAACGTCTCCTGGAAATTTGGAGCATTTTTTACACGAATTTTGGATAGATTTTTTACATTTTCAATGTCGAAGAGTTCGATTCGTGATACCGATTTCTTCAACAGTAGCGAGTAACATATACATATATAACTTAATTGAGACCAATTGGCAGAAATTGTGCACTTTACGCTTTGTATTAATAAGTTATTAAGAAATTCTGTAGCCATGTAAATTGATTAGTTCAACAATCGTATCTCCCTATGTTTTATATGTTTCAATTCAGATAAAATATTTGGGTGTATCTGAAGGCTCCATGGAAAGAAACGATAGCTAAAAAGTTCAGTATTTTTTTCTCAAGATTTGTTACAAAGGGACGAATTTTATCAAGTTTATAATGCAGTATAGAAGTTTGGAGTGATGGTTTCATGGCTTGACTATGTTTTTTTATTAAATTTAATCTGTTTACAAATATCGTCCTGTCTGGCCAAATTCATATCTGTTATATTCGCCATTATCATATTTATTGCATATAATACACTAAACCTATCACTCATTCACTCACTCACTCGTTCACCCACTTGCAGCAGCAACATACCTAATATTCAATATTCGTTCGTTGACAAAGCACATGATAAATGAATGATCTGTTCCGATATGCAAAGTGACGTTCTTCTTCATACGCCTGCATAATCCCATAACAATGAAAGGCGACAAGTGCTGGTGCTTGGCGGGCGATTGCATGAGAATGACGGCTGAATTTTCGGTCGATGTTGCTGCTGTTGCATCTATTATTCTTCTTCGGTATTGGCCAACAAATGAACGTGTTTGCTTGTTGATCCAATTTCTTTTCATTTTTCATTTGATTATTTTTTTCCTTCTTCTGTTCGTTGTTCGGAAATTGAATTACAATTTATAAGCATTTTATTATGTATAAATGGTGGTTCATAGATTAATTTAATTGTTGGTTGTTGTCATGTTAGCATTAATCTTTTATGCATTTGGTGCATAATTCATCTGTCGCCGTGTGGAATCGTTAGCCAAGGATGTTGCTTTCTTTTGGGTTTCTGTAATAGAATAAAAGTTTGTTTCTCCTAAAATTTTTGTGACTTGATTTTTTGTTAATTAAGAGGAAATGCCAGCCGCAAACGACTGTTAAGTCTGTCTCCACCTGACACAATACGTATTCAATATAAAATTGTTTATTGGATTTCATTCAAAGGAATGTTCTCGCTCGCTTTTAGATATTTACATACATACATTTGTAAATATAGACGCTCATGGGTTTTTATTATTAATCTAACACAAGTGTCTTTGTGTCAGAAGACTTATGATAAAATATTTACTCATTTCATTACAAATGAATGCAACAATTTATTTTATTATTTCAATGCTTAAAACAAACGTCGGATTCTATAACATTGTAGCAGTTTGATTTTGAATTACCATCTGGTTAATTGTGTATTTCGAAAGGTCCAATGCTTGGATGAAATAAAAATTGTTCCATTACATATTTTTCATTGAGTACCACCCTCGGTGCAGACTTTCATTGTATATCGTATTTACCTGAAATTCTCCAAATTCTTTCGATATTTGTTTATTACGGCAAATATGTATCATACATACGTACGTATGTAGGTATGTCCAAATAAATGCTGCGTGGGATATAAAAAAGTTTGCAAAAATTAAAAATAAACTCAAAAATGTTTATTTGTGGCAAAAATATTTCACGTTTCTAAATATAAACTTTTTGTTTGGTTTTTATTGTTTACATTGACTTTGAAAAAGTTTTGTTAAAAATAATCCATCGCCTTTTCAAGTGCACACACACACAATACTAACACATCGTCAGTGTTTGATGTTCCAACTAAAAGGTGAATGGCCTTAGATCTGTAAAAGCTACCATCAACTTTAGGACAAATCCTAGAGAAACAGAACTCTTACCATTGTTTTCCTATTCTTTACACGAAGAGTATCAGCTTAGTATAAACTGTGATCTGCCAGATTTAAACACGCATTAGGATTGTCTAAATATGTCTAAAATTATATAATGATGACAGTGATTTTTGACCATCACTGTACTGCTATGCCATTCTGTTACACAAAACAACGAACTTATTCATTCGGTGAGTAATCCACATCATAATCTGCAAAAGCCCAAATCATCATCTTCCTTAGCATCATCAGTCAGTACCACAACATCGTCACTGGCGGCTGTGTTAGGGTAAACAAACTCTTGGTGGTCGTAATCGTGTGCCTCGAAAACCAAACAAATTTACCTGCCACACATTCTATATTCACTTTGCTCACAATATTTAACAACATTCCATTCCATTGATGCGTCGTCGTTGCGAAGTGAACAGCAAAAAAAAAAACATTGGTTACTTATTCATGAACTTGAAATAGTATTTCCGAATTTTGAATGGTATTTAGTTATAATAACAAAGTGCATTAAGTCGAAAGAATAAGCAATAGACATGTACAGTCGAACTTCTCTATAACGTAGCAGTTGGGGACCGACGAATTACTACGTTGTAGAGAAAATTCGTCATAGAGAAAAAACGGACAAAATGGTTAACCTGGAACTTCTAAGCAATGAAATGAAACCATGTAGTAGTAGTCCTTGAAAACTTAACGTATTTTGAATCAGTTATTATTCTAAAGGCCAGAACAGAATCAATCATCGCTTGCTTTACTTGCTTCCTCAAATGTCAAGTTATAAAGGAATGCGTTCTCCTTTAGGAGACTCTGGCATCCTTTATAATTTGAAATTTGGGAAGCAAGCGACGATTGATTCTGTTCTGGCCTTAAGAGCGTTGACAAACGAGTTTGACTTCTCCTTTTTAGTGTGAACTCCAGCATAAAAGACCTTTGATGAATGTGTTTTGTTTCACATTTATTGTGTAAACTAAAATGAATAACGAGAAATTAATGATCTTCGACCTAATCAAAAGGATCTTCGCTCAAATAGGCAAAATTTTCAAATAAATAAAATCAGCTGAGCCAGGATGGGGTTTGAACCCACGTCCTTGAAAAACACAAGAAAACGGTGTTGTCACAACTAAATGTTCAAATATCCATTGTTGTTGTAAAAAAACAAAAATTGTATTTGAAAGAAGAAAAGTTCGATAACAGAGAAGCCACAGCCGATATGTCTGATGAGTAGTGTCGTGTGGGTTCGAATCTTCGGTATTCCTTTTTCACTTGCAAAAATAAACGGCCATTAAGGGCGATACCAACGAGAAATTTATTCAAATTAATATTAAAAATGATTTTCGCCCTATAAGACAACATTTTCAAATAAAATGAACTACGTTTTTCAAAAATTTTTATAGGGAGATTAATTTGTGTGAGAATTACCACTTGTGCATAAAAAAACTTCGTTATGGAGAAAGTATTCGCTATAGGGAAGATTACTATACAGAGTTTAAAATACACGCAGATAAAAAATATGTATCGCTTTTGTTGGAAGAACAATATATCGGGCATGTTCTGGCATTCTGCAACACACTTTACACCTAATTGGGGTGTATTCCTCACACTGTGATTTTGATGGCGAGAGCTGAGTGAATCCTTATTTTGTAAGCAAACTAATTGCAAATTCCTACAAAAAAACTGCATAAGACTAAAATTTAATGTGTTTTCTATAAGTATTTCAAAAAATATTTAATTTTCTTAACAGAATATGATTTAAAAATGTATTTTTTCTTAAAGTACCAAACTCAACATGTACGAGCTCTTGTAGAACTTCGGTGCTTTGTTTACGACTGTTTCGTAAACAATCAAACGAACAAAGCGTACATAACCAGCAAAAAAATGTCTGATGTCCGACACGTCTGAACAATTTCGGAAGCAAAGTCGTTCAGATTTCGTTTCGATTTCTAAACGATTTTCCGGAGAGGAAATAGTTTAGATTTTGTAACGATTTCGTTCGGATTTCGGAACGAATGTCGGAAAGAAATTTCCTTTTCGAATTTCCCAAGGATTTTCTTCAGATTTCGTTGCGAAATCGGACCGAAATCGATCCAATGTCACTCCGACATTTCGTTCCAAAATGATGTCAACCACTTCATACAACTTTCGTTAAGATATCGTTACGATTTCGGATAGATATCGGACGTATCGTCCGAATTTCGTTACGATGTCGGTACGATTGGTTTGCTGGGTACCCACACACGAATGTGTATTCGTTGGTGCGCCAACACAGACTGATATTTTTTCATTGTTAATAATAAAGTTTGAAAGCTGTAATTAAACTTTCCAAAGTTCTTTCGTGAAATATGAAAGCTCTTTTCACGTGAAATACAGAACATCAATTTCACAGGTGAAGTGCATGTGTGATGTGAAATGGATACACGGTGAATTCCAGAACATGCCTGTATATTTTTTTAATTGAATTAATTGAGCTTATCATGGCCTAAAAAGGTTTGTATTGAAAAAGTGATATCTAGCGAAGTCCATACACCAATATGCTACGATGGTTTCGCTGGTAGTCATGATAAGCTTAATCAATTCAATTAAATAAAAATCTCACAAATAAATGGCATTCGTACTAATAAGACAACAATTAAATAATAATATATATTTTTGTTCTAACAATTTATTTGTTTTGTTCAAGCTTGTAATTGCAAATCCAAAAATACAAACTTTTGCTCCAAACATAAAAAACAGGAACAACTTGCGAAATACCGCAATATTGTAAAAATCATTAACAATACCGATGGTAGGAACTATCATAATCTAAAATTTTCACAAAAACTATTGTCAGCCCAAAAAATCGGTTACGGAAATTTTTGATTTGATTGTATATAATTCTCATATACACTTTCCACATAACTTTTGTAAAAATGTCGCATATAATATTATGAGTATGGGCAGATGGTATTCTACCCGGTATTTACCCAAAACATGGGTAAATACCAATATAAATTTCTTTTTTGGGTGTTTATTTGGGTAAATAAAATTTTATTTTGTAATACAAATTTTGTTTTTCTGTCAAACAGAAAATCAAAAAGAATACCAGATAAACGGTTTAACCACGCGGACTAAACTTGTTATACATATGTCAAATCGGTCGTTGGAGTTGCTTGTGTGAAAACTTTAACGATGAATGCAGAAATTATAGCTTTGTCGAGGAGGACTTAAATCTCAAGATTATCCACTGAAATCGTGTGTTAATCCATCTGATATATTATAAAGTTTGGATCTCGAACCAGAATGTATGTTTTTCTGGTGGGAGAACTACAACAAACCGCTCTAAAAGCTCTCAAAAATCAAAATTATGCTGTCACAATATACATATGTACATACATATGAGAGATTTAGCAAAATATGGACAAAAATTGGTCGTATTTTAACTTGCCCCGTATCCAAAAAAGGTAATTCTATTCATAGTCAGATAAAATTTGCTAAAACACTGCCAAATAACACACACAAAATATGGAATAAAAAACCATAACAAATATAAGAGGAAAAAAACGACCAGGCAATTTTTCTCCCAAAAACCACTTTTCAACCATCAAAACACAAAGAGGAAAGAAATAAAAGAAACAAATGGAAGGAAGAGTCTCATTGTTGGTGCAAATCAATAGTGCACAAGAAGAGAATGCTATTTTGGGTGGTTGTATGGGAAAGAGAAACCAATTTTTTTAAGAGTAAACATTTTTTTGTTATGGTTTTTATTAGTTTTTATTGTCGAAGAAAAGATAATAATATTGTCCAGTGGACAACAACTATTGTTGGATATGACAAAAACAATTGTTGTTATTTACAAAACGATTGTTGGACTCACAATACTACATACAGAATCTAACAATATCTTTACAATACATATTTTCCTCTTCGAATTTTGTTGGATCAATCATCTTTTTTGCTCTGCGTGTAGGTGAAAATATGTGGGGAAAGGTTGTGTTTTAAATTTTTATTAGTTATAGAGAAACATTCGTTATAGAGAAGTTGGGCGGTATATTCATTCGTACCCTCTTTTGCATATCTTTATATCTGCACATACGTATGTACATAATTTGCATATGTATGTATGTACATTAGGGTGACCCAAATTTTTTTATTGATTTCCTACCCCCCAAATTTTTTCCATTTGATCCAAAAACCTTATATATGACATTTTATGGGGGGTTAACCCCTGCCAAACTACATAGCTATCTTTGTTTCCATAGTAATTTGTGTTGGGCCAAAGGCGCATTTTGCTCCAATATGCATAGGAATGGTAGGAAATCCAAAAAATGTTTTTTTAGAAACATTGTGGCGTTTTTATTGGGATAGCGTTTGTAATTTTGTTTTTTCAAAATAGTCTGGCTAATCCCATTGTTTTTTTGTCACACTAATGTACATACACAAGTGCTAATATTTGTTGCCTTTTAATAACCACATTTACATGATTAATTTGTTTTCGTGTAATAACAAATGTTGAAATTTCATTTAACAAATGTTCTCCTTATAGCGGAAAAAGTAAAGCAAAAAGCAAAGCATACAAATATTTTGTTCCGAATATCTTTGGGTTGACATTATTCATTATGCCGCATATCTTTTTGATGTCGCTGATGCTGATAAATGACGGCAATTTGTAGTTGTCCCTGTAATGAGATAACACTGTGCAACACTGAAAATGCAAACAACTTCTAGTGGGCATTTTCTGAAAGTACATATTAAGACTACAAAACCCCTAGTTGGGTTTCGTGTTTTTAGATCGGGTTTGGATTTTATGGCCTCATCTATACCGGGCTAAAACGACCCTTTTTTTAATTGATTCGTGCATTATCTCAGAAACTAATAAGAATTTTGCTTTGCGGTCTTCAGCAATATTGTAGTCCTAAAATAGTATAACTTATACGTCTGACATACTAACAATGAAAATCCACATATAGCGCATCAAAATTGATAAAATATAGGAAAGATTACATAATTTCTGGAATTATGGTCAGTAACTGCCAAACTATTGAGAGTTGAACCAAGTAGCCTTTCGCAAAAACATTCCAAATAAATTCCTTAGCAATTCTTCAGAACATTCTGAAACTGTAAAACACTTATTTCATGTTGTTTAGGCGGTATTTCATATCATACTTTCTACAAAACATATTTCAAACAACGTTCACACAGGCTGTTTATTCTCATATTTGAAATTTCAATGTATTGTTGATATATTTATCAAATTGTTGTTGAATAATATGCTAGAAACAACGCGATAGAGGCATTTTACAACAATGATATGTTCTGAAGAGTTGTGTGTTACATTCCAGTGAATATTTTTCCCAAAGATAACATTAAGAAAAAATTGACAGTTTTGGAGATACGCTGCGAAATATATACAAATCACGGAAATATCAGATATATTATAAAATTTGAGGCAATAAATGATGTTATTCGTGTTCATTATTTTTCCAAATACATTCCTCTTGTTCTTATATACATGTTTGCTGCGGATGTCATGGAAAGATTCGTATTGGTTTCAAAGATATATCCCCGATTTTCTTTAAAAAGTCAATATTTAGCCATGTTTAGATAGGGCCATAAAATCCGAAGCCGATCTAACAAAACAAAATCCAAAGAGGGGTTTTGTCTATTGCGTCTGTACTTCCATAAAAACCGCATATGAAGTTGTTTGCACAAAATTACCTTGAAAATGTTGCACAGTGTAATTGAAAACAATAATTATCAATATGTAATATTAGAATTTTACCTATCATAGCAAATCATTTTGATTCAATGTTTCATTATTATGTTTATATAAAAAATACATCGTGTGGACCGGGACTAAAGGTCTTAAAGAGGAGTTACATGGCACCTAATCTACGATGTATTTTTTTATATAAACATAATAATGAAACATTGAATGAATAAAAATTTCATGAAATTAGGTGTTCTTAAATCTAATTCCCCACTACAGCAATTTTATGATTTTACTGTACTATGGACGTCGATCTAGAGACGCGTAATTTCATATCAAAATTTCAGTGAAATTACTGTAGTGTGGCCCGGAAATTATTACATTGTGCGACAAAAAAAAAAAAAAAAAAAAAAAAAAAAAGACAAGGAAAACTGGGTAGATTATGAAAGTAGAGCTAAAAATATGAGACATGTGTATCGGCGTTTTTAAAGTTTACATCGGAAAGTAACCAAAGTAGGCGGGGCAATTTCCGCCCATTTCTAGTTTTTTTTTCGAAATATTCAAGTTAAGATATTTTGGAATCGTTGCATTTTAGGTATATAGTGTCTTTGGCAACATTACAGAGGAGGATGTGGGGAATATATTTGTTGATAATTTTTACACTCTTGCGGTTCACCAAAGGAATCTTTTTGGTTCTGTTTTCGAAAATCTTTCAAAAACTCCTGGAAAAAAATTGTAAAATATGACCCTAAACCCTATGTCAAAAATAAGGGCTGATAAGAATGTTATATGTTATGGTTACAGATTTCTTTTACTCAGAGACTCATAGTGAAATTTGATTTGAAACATTTCTTTTTTAACAATATCCCCAAAAAGTGAAGCATTTTGTAAGATTTTGATCCAGCATGAAATATAGTAAAATTAACAGTACAAAATTAAAACAAAAAATTTAATCTTAAAATATACAAATTTGTAATCTATTTTTTATGGAAATAGTAGACATAGATATATAGTTTGTTCTGAAACTCATAGTGGAATTTTATGTAGAATTTTTCTTCTTTTGACACTTTTCACCTAGAACCAAGTTTCATATTACTTTCACGTATCAAATCGAAGACGGAAAAATTTTTCATCAGAAAAATTGGGAAATATTTCAATGATTTTTCAGCAAAATAGATACTGATATTTTCATGATATATAATGTAAATATATATTTGATTCCTTTGGTGACCCATAGTTAGTTAGTTTGACGAAGAATATTTTTGTCTTTGATGTCATCTCCCTAAAATTATTTTTCGAGGGACAATTTTGAATAAACTGAGATGAAGTCCGACTTTAAGCCTAAAACGTGTTTTTCATTTTTAAAGATTCCTGGCGATTAGATAAGATTTACAGATTTGGTGTATTTTGAGACCTATAGTAAAATTTTATGACGAACAATTTTGTAGAATATTTGGATTTGCTATGACCACATTTTAAAGGTGTTTTTGAAAGATTTTAGAAAAAAAGAACAAAAAGACCCCTTTGGAGAACCGCACTGTAAAGTGTCCAAAGACACTATATACCTAAAATTTAAGGATTCCAAGATATCTTAACTTGAATATTTCGAAAAAACTAGAAATGGGCGGAACTTGTCCCGCCTACTTTGGTTACTTTCCGATGTGAACTTTAAAAACGCCGATACACGTGTCTCATATTATTAGCTCTACTTTCATAATCTACCCGGGTTTTCCCATCATTTTGAAAAAAAAAAATTGAATTTTGTTGCACAGTGTTATTGACACTGAAAGGTTAATGTATATGTACCAATCAGGAACGTAGCCAGAAATGCATCTCGACACCATTTCGTTGGGCCCAGCGTAGACAATTTAAACTTTTTTAAGTAATATGTCTAAAAATTACAGTAAGGGGGTCCCGGCCCCCCTTTTGTTACGTCGGTGGTACCAATTGTGTTTCCTTCTGTATCTATTGATTTTAAAGATCTTATATCGTCCCGACATTACCGTTGGTTGTCGTTCAGTACATTTATTTGTTCAGTAACTCAAGTGCAAATAGGAACACATCTGCGGTTCCGCTTGATGTAATCGCGTGTATTGTAATCAATACGGAGAGTGCACATCCAATCTGTGGTTGTCAATATAAAATTGTGGATTCTTTCTTGACAATTTTATTTTATTTTATTTTAATTTTATTTTATTTTAATTTTAATTTTAATTTTAATTTTAATTTTAATTTTAATTTTAATTTTAATTTTAATTTTAATTTTAATTTTAATTTTAATTTTAATTTTAATTTTAATTTTAATTTTAATTTTAATTTTAATTTTAATTTTAATTTTAATTTTAATTTTAATTTTAATTTTAATTTTAATTTTAATTTTAATTTTAATTTTAATTTTAATTTTAATTTTAATTTTAATTTTAATTTTAATTTTAATTTTAATTTTAATTTTAATTTTAATTTTAATTTTAATTTTAATTTTAATTTTAATTTTAATTTTAATTTTAATTTTAATTTTAATTTTAATTTTAATTTTAATTTTAATTTTAATTTTAATTTTAATTTTAATTTTAATTTTAATTTTAATTTTAATTTTAATTTTAATTTTAATTTTAATTTTAATTTTAATTTTAATTTTAATTTTAATTTTAATTTTAATTTTAATTTTAATTTTAATTTTAATTTTAATTTTAATTTTAATTTTAATTTTAATTTTAATTTTAATTTTAATTTTAATTTTAATTTTAATTTTAATTTTAATTTTAATTTTAATTTTAATTTTAATTTTAATTTTAATTTTAATTTTAATTTTAATTTTAATTTTAATTTTAATTTTAATTTTAATTTTAATTTTAATTTTAATTTTAATTTTAATTTTAATTTTAATTTTAATTTTAATTTTAATTTTAATTTTAATTTTAATTTTAATTTTAATTTTAATTTTAATTTTAATTTTAATTTTAATTTTAATTTTAATTTTAATTTTAATTTTAATTTTAATTTTAATTTTAATTTTAATTTTAATTTTAATTTTAATTTTAATTTTAATTTTAATTTTAATTTTAATTTTAATTTTAATTTTAATTTTAATTTTAATTTTAATTTTAATTTTAATTTTAATTTTAATTTTAATTTTAATTTTAATTTTAATTTTAATTTTAATTTTAATTTTAATTTTAATTTTAATTTTAATTTTAATTTTAATTTTAATTTTAATTTTAATTTTAATTTTAATTTTAATTTTAATTTTAATTTTAATTTTAATTTTAATTTTAATTTTAATTTTAATTTTAATTTTAATTTTAATTTTAATTTTAATTTTAATTTTAATTTTAATTTTAATTTTAATTTTAATTTTAATTTTAATTTTAATTTTAATTTTATTTTATTTTATTTTATTTTAATTTTATTTTATTTTATTTTATTTTATTTTATTTTATTTTATTTTATTTTATTTTATTTTATTTTATTTTATTGTAATTTTATTTTAATTTTATTTTATTTTATTTTATTTTATTTTAATTTTATTATATTTTATTTTAATTTTATTTTAATTTTATTTTCTTTTATTTTATTTTATTTTATTTTATTTTATTTTATTTTATTTTATTTTATTTTATTTTATTTTATTTTATTTTATTTTAATTTTATTTTAATTTTATATTATTTTAATTTTATTTTATTATTTTATTTTATTTTATTTTAATTTTAATTTTAATTTTAATTTTAATTTTAATTTTATTTTATTTTATTTTAATTTAATTTAATTTTATTTTATTTTATTTCAATTCTAATATGCCTAGTCTTTTGACGCTAAGGCTGCTTACCACATTATGTTAAGAAATAGGGGTGGAAATTATAAAAATAATTTAAAATAGAAAACATTTCGATTTATATATTGTAGGAAGTGGGAAGGGATGTTAAGCTAGTCCATAATGCATAGTCGAGGTTGCATCCGTATTGATTTTTATTTATATAACCGATAATTGAGTTCATAGATTATTGTAACATCTGACGCGTACATACATACGTATGATTAATGTACAATAACCCGCCACATAACCTCGACAAGCATTTGCCACTTATCAGCAATGGCCATTCTATATGAAGTAAAACATTTACACAATTTAATGGTTATTTACATTTATTTTTCGACAAAAGTTCAAAAATTGCCACGGACAGTGGCTGTGCGATCAGTTGTAATTTGCAATTTTAACAGAATTGCTCGGATCAAGAGAAGTCTTACGCCAATGTGTATTTTTTGCCTAACAATGCTGGAGAACGAAGATATTGAATGGCAGACACTGCTGTTAATAGCAGCAACCAGCATTTCTCTACTTCTAACAACAATTGGTGCTATTGTGTATTTGTTGAAATTCAAGCCTAAAATAGACGCAACACGCAATTTACACAGTGCTCCGACCTTGCCGATAGTTGGTCATGCACATTATTTCATTGGTGTACCAGCCCATTTGATGTTGCAGCGCATACTGTCTATGGGCGAGGGCCATAGAACCTTGAAAGTTTGGTTGGGCACTCAGCTTAATATCATTTTTTCGCATCTGACAGACATAGAAACCGTACTGGGTTCCATGAAACATTTGCAAAAAGCGGCACAGTACCAGACATTAGAATCGTGGTTACGTGAGGGATTGCTGATTTCAACTGGTCGAAAATGGTTTAAACGACGTAAACAGCTAACGTCCGCTTTCCACTTTAGTATTTTAACGGATTATGTATCGGTTTTCGATGGAACATCTTGTCTTATGGTAGATAAACTGAAGCGATACATTCTGGACACAGATAATAGCCAGCCATTTAATTTCTATGAATACATTAGCCTGTGTACCTTGGATGTGATTTGTGGTAAGTATTGGAAGAAAAGAATATATATTTTTTGTGTTTTTATGAGATTTGTGTAATTCTCGACAAATGAGTTCCAAGTGATAGTAAAATAAATGCAATCTTTATTCAGTAATAAGATACAATGGACTTAAAAAATCGCAGTTGTTTTCAATAAGAACTTCGATAACGGTCTAACAGTACGGAGCTGTGAACCCACAAAATATTTTGCGGTTGCATGATGAATCGAGGCAAGCAATCGATTATTTAAGCAAAGCTGTCATTCAAAACTGACAATGTGTACCCAGCTTAAGACCGATATTCGACCAAGATATATGAAACAAGGTAACCGTATTTATACAGTTGATGGTAATATGAGACCTATAAATTACTTTATTAACACTGTGCAACACTGAAAATGCAAACAAATTCTAGTGGGTATTTTCTGAAAGTACATATTGAGACTACAAAACCCCTAGTTGGGTTTCGTGTTTTTATACCCTCAGCTAAGGAGGGTATATACACTTTGATACGATGAAAATGTGTCTCATCGAAATAATGGTTTTAGACCCCAAGTATGTTTGGACGAAATGTGTTTCAGACAATTTGAAGTCGATCTAGCCATGTCCGTCCGTCTGTCTGTCTATCTGTCTGTCCTGCTGGCTGGAGCGCACGCTAACTCTCGAACGGATGAACCGATTCGGTTCAAATTTAGGCTTTCGTAATATTTTGCCCAAACTTAGTTTAAGTTCGAAGATGAGCTACATCGGTCCACTCCTTCCGGTACCCCCCCACAAAAGTTCGAAAATGTTCGGAAAGTTTGTGCGCACGATAACTCTTGAAGGGAGTGGCCGATTTGGCCCATACTTTTTACAGCGTGAACTTTCTATTAGAGTAATATGAGGTTCCAATATGGTCTCAATAGGTCCACTCCTTCAGTTTAGGGCCATCTCTTGAATCGCTTTGATTTTTGTTTTAGAAACTTGTATTCACTGCCCTCCATATGACGGTACAAGTTTCATCAGGGGCAAGTCCATACTTCCTGAGAAAATAGCATGAAAGTTGCAAAAAACCCCTATGACACCGTGTGAGGTGGTTGGAGCGCAAGATAACTCTCGAACTGATCTGCCGATTCGGTCCAAAATATGGCCTTGGTAATATTTTGTCCAAACATAGTTTAAGTTTGAAGATAAGCCATATCAATTTTATTACAGGAGTAGTACATATATCTCAACTGATAATACTTCCTTCAAAACAGCTCATATGAGGCGACATTTTTGTTCTTTCCAAAACATGGACCAATATTTACAATTTTCCGAATTGAGCGAAATACATAAACTTGGGCAATACCGACTAGACCTAAACCTGGATATTCTGGATTTGGATAGTTAACAACATCGGGAGCACCGTTCTATGGAGGCTGTATAAAACGTTGATAAATTTCTGGATGAAAGTTTCGTGACTCTAGCGAAGACTAACTACCAAATTTCAGTTATTCCCGTTGAATAATGTTGCTAAAACTTTCAAAATACCGAAAACATGAAACAATACCGGAAAATTTCAGGTGGAAAATTTTATACCACCAACGGACTATTAAATATCATCCGTTTCGATGGGATATTGATGACACAACCTTCAAAATACCGAAAATCGGGAAATACGTTTATATGGGGGTTATTTGAAGAAAAGGGCTTATACTGATAATTCTCTTCTGCAATATTTTATATACCGGTGGCGGTTTAAGTACAAAATTTCAGTCATATCGGTGGTATATTGAGGCCACAACTTTCAAAATACCTTAAATCGGAAGGTATAGCCCTATGGGGGCTATTTGAGGACGTCAACCTATACCGGCACAATTCGGGTGGAACTTTTCATACCCCTATCAAAAACTTTATACCAAATATCAGCTATTTCGGTGGGGCACGAAGACTAACTACCAAATGTCAGCCATTTTGATATTGATCGGGAGGTACCGTTCTATAGGGGCTATATGAAGACATGAACCTATACCGACAAATTTCAGGTGAAAAGTTTTATACCCTCAACGAAGACTAATTATCAACTTGCAGCCATTTCGGTGTTATAATGAGGCTAAAACCTTCAATATACCGAAAATTCGGATATACCGTTCTACGGGGGGTACATCAAAACGTGGACGTATATCCACAAATTTCTGAGGGAAATTTTTGTAGCCCAGAAAAATACTAAATACCAAATTTCAGCCACTTCGGTGGAATAATGAGGCTAAAATTTTCAAAATACCGAAAATCGACGGTGCCGTTCTATGGGAGCTATATGAGACGTTGACTTATACCGACCAATTTCAAATTTTAGTCATTTCGGTGTTATAATGAGGCTAAATCCTTCAAAATACCGAAAATTGGGATGTACCGTCCCGTGGGTGCACATCAAAACGTGGACCGATAAATTTCTGGGAGAAAGTCCCAAAGGAGGACGAAATATCAAATTTCAGCCATTTTGGTAGCATAACATACCTAAAACCTTCAGAAATAGCGAAATTGGGAGATATCGTCCTAGGGGGGCTATATGAGGGCGTGGACCTGTACCGGCAAATTTCAGGTGGAATGTTGCATACCCCTTAACGAAGACTTACTACCACATTTCAGTTATTTCGGTGGGATATTGAGGTTCTATGGGGCCTATATGAAGACGTGGACCTATACCGACACATTTCATATGCGTTTAATACCCCAATACCAAATTTCAGCCATTTCGGTGGAATACATGAGGCTATATAAAGGCGTGGACCTATACAAACAACGTTTAATACCCCAAATGAAGACCAAATACCAAATTTTGGTGGATTAATGTGGCCACAACCTTCAAAATAACGAAAATCGGGAGGAACCGTTCAATTGAGTCTATATGAAGGCGTGGACCTATATCTACACATTTCTGGGGGAAAGTTTTATACCACCACCGAAGACTAAATACAAAATTTCAGCCATTTCGGTGTGATAATGAGGCTAAAACCTTCAAAATACCGAAAATCGAGAGATGCCGTCCTATGGGAGCTATACCAAAACGTGGACCTATATAAACAAACTAAAAATAAAATAAAACAAACACAAAATACCAAATTACAACCAATTCCGTGGTAAAATGGGACAAATATCTTAAAAATTCCTTAAAACGACCACACGTCACTTTGTATGGGGGCTATACGAAAACGTGGACCTACATAGCAGTACAAAATCCTTCCTCTATAATAATGTCTACAGCTTTTTCAATGGCATGCAGTTCACCAGTTAATACGAAACACTTCCTTAAATTTTGAACAAAGAATTTTGGTTTGAAGATATGTTACATACAGCACATCCAGTGCGGCTTTCAGTTACCGAGGCATCAGTTGCCCAAATGGAAACGCCTTCCGTTCTCAAATCGTTGATGATTTTTTTGTAGTGCTCTTTGATACATTCAAGTGGAAGATTATGTTTCGAAACGTTGAAGGAATTCAGCATAATTTCAATTTTGTTTGATATATTTATGTATGTCATAACCAACCTTAAGACTGTTGAAAGTTTCCTTGAAATGTTCATAAAGCTGTCTATTATGTGTTTTCAGACGAATAAGTTCCTTAGCTGCCAAATGTTGTACCCTTAGATTGGTTGGGAGTATGCCAGCAAGGGGGCATACAACATGGTTGGGTGTGGATGGTACCAAACCAATATTCCTTCTTAAGCGCCCCATACACTATCAAATTTTGATGTCAAAATTTGTAGTAGTATGTGTACATTTTTCAAAATATGAGAATGTGTGTGTGTATTTTATGGATTGAGGAAAACCAAAATAGTTTTGATTTTCAAAATGAAAACCAATCAATCCGATGAATATGGTTTATTTTCAAAATTGTGAAAAAGAAATTTTGAAAAAAGAAAACATTGTGTTTGGGAAGAAATAACAAAGTTAAAGTTCATTCGTTTTTTAGAGGAAAATTTGAAGATTTCGGTTGCAGATTGAAGGCTGATTGAATGCTTTGCTACACACTTATCAAGCACACACGTACAGAAGGAGTTCATCGGATGGACAAGCCAATTTGATAGTGTATGCCATGCTTTAGGATTTGATTTTGAAAAGTAGTTAGTTTTTTGTTTATATATGTATGTATGTATATATAGGCCCTAAATGTATCAGAAATAACAATGATACATGTTTGCCTTTTTTTTGCTTTAATAATGTATATTTTTGACGTTTTGAAACACGTAGCTTCGCAGTTGTTAAATACAACGGCGTTAAGAAACATAATATTTCGCAGATTTTCAGCATTTGTAAAGTAACTGACGATACGAAAGTCCGCCAATCAGAACAAAAACATATGATTAGGAAACAGTCTAGAAGTGGGAATTGTGAAAATATTCTGTTTAAAAAAGTTAGTTTATGCAAAAATAAAGTTAATTTTTATTGGAATTTCAATTGTTTCTATGATCGAGGCACAAAATAATCAACATAACATTGAAAAATACCTTGAGTGAGGCGCTACATCCATGTCATTTCGCGCTGGAATGGCATAGAATGATGTATTGTTTAATGGTGATTATTGAAATTGGATGCACATAAAATGTAAATGTACTTTGTGGAAATCAATGACATTTTATTGTCTTTTGCATCCTAATTTGAAACTGATGCTACATCGTGGTCGCCAAATAGAATTTAATAAATTTTATATCGAGTAAAAGGAATTCATTCGCAGTGTTGGCAAATCGGATGCGCACGATGTCACCTCCACTATTATGCGGTTTATATACGTTTTAAGTTCGCCAATAGAAAAACTATAAGACAAATACTGTTGCAACCAAATATCTTCATTATTGCACTAAATTTTGACGAAAAAGAAAGAACTCAAAACATTTTTTTTCAACTTTTCTTATAAAATCAGAAAATAATAAAATTAGAATAATACAATTTTTATTGTTTCCTCATATTTTCTTTGTATTTTTGCAAATAACAAGAATATCATGCTCACAATAACACTCGAAGGCAGTAACTGAGTTGGTCCATACTTTGCATATCGTAAAATTTTGCGAATCTTAGATAAAGTTCGAATGTGGACTAATTCGGTCCACTCCTTCGGGTACCTCCCACACCAAATTTCTTAAAGGTGCTCTGAAATCGCTTTGATTTTTATTGTAGCCACTTGTATTCACTGTCCCTATTACGACAGTACAAGTTTTTTCAAATTTTTCCTGAGAAAATGGCCCGAAAGTTGTAAAAAACCATATCACACCCATAACTCTCGGATCAGCCTCCTTAGGGTATCTCCCCACAAAGTTTAAACAATTATGTTTAAGTTCAGTTTACGGTCTGTTCGAATATCCTTTGGCGATTTATTTCGATGCTACTACTTGTGGTCCTCTTTACAGCGTATTTATTTTTTCCATGGGCAAGCCAATGCTTTCTTACGTATTGGTCCAGAACCTCTATGTTATACGTTGACCAGCTGAAATGACTTGAGGGCACGCTATCTATGTAAAAGAAAGGATTCCCAAAACAAGATCCACTTCCAAAAATGGACCATGCCGTTGAATTCCTTCAGGTACCTCCTCCGCAAGACTTTTGACCTTTAATATAAATATATACTTTTAGGTCTTTTACTGCTTTTACGTACAAAACGGGCCACAAAATCTGAAAATGATTTTGATTGTGTAACCGGTAGTTGATCTACCTATAAATGTACTGAAGATTCAATTCACACAAGCTGAGGGTATTCTCTGTCGACATGATATTTTTTTTACTTCTTTTCTTCGGCATTCATTTTCGAATCGATATAGAAAAACATGTCCAAAGGCCAATGTCTGAGTTAAATTTAAAACTTTTGAATTTCAAACGAACTCAATGAAAAATAACTATTTTAATTAGTACAGCATCCCATATTGGAGTATTTACCACTATTTTCCCCATATCTATGTCCGTCCATCGTTAGAACCATTTTCAACTGATATGATCCTAAAGATAACATTAAATTAATATGGAATTAGTCCTCACAAAATTGAAAGTTGTTTTTGCATAATTGAAAATTGAAACGAAGACATCGATTACAGAAACACGATAAGATTAGCAAGAGGTACCAAACAAAATTTAACTCAAAACAGGAAAGACGTCAGTTCAGTATAAGCAGTCGTTAGAATTAGAAGAAGATGGTAGCTACCGTTGTGATAAACATATTGTTCTGTACGGGCGGATTGTTGTCAGTCCTTGTATTAATCGGTGTAGTTTTGTATTTTGTAAAATACAAACACATGATTGACATCACCGCCAATATACCCAGTCCGCCATATTTGCCAATTGTGGGACATGGCCATCATATGGTTGGCAAACCTCCACATGAAAATTTCCGAACAATTTTGGGATTTGGCAAAAAATATGGACCAACGTTTAAAATATGGCTTGGTCCAGAACTGAATATGCTCACATCAAATCTCAAGGACGTCGAAGTATTTTTGGGTACCACTCGTTTCAACGATAAAGCTCAGGAGTATGCTACACTGGAACCTTGGTTAAGAGAGGGTTTACTTACCAGTCGTGGTAGAAAGTGGCATTCTCGTAGAAAGGTCCTCACACCGGCATTCCATTTTAAAATTTTGGAACGTTACGTTGATGTCTTCGAAAAGGAATCCCGTATACTTTTGACGAATTTAGACAAGGAATATCGCATGCAAACGGAGAAGGGGTTTGACTTGTACGATTGGATAAATTTGTGTACCTTGGATACGATTTGTGGTAAGGATGGTATTAATACATTTTTCCCGTTCCAAATACACACTATTAACATATAAATGAGCTGTGTACCGCGAATAATGTCATCTTCTATACAAAAAAAAAAAAACATTTGATCATACTTTACATACAGTGGCACAGATAAGTATTGGGGTTTTTATAGCAACAAGTGCACTGTGGGGTTCCTTGGGGACAAAATAACCATAATTACACAAATTTATTTTAATATAATGCGTATATTTATTACAATTAAAGAAATTAAATTTTCACAACACATAAAAGAATACGTACGCCTTAAAACTATTTGCATTTTAGTTACACAAACTTTGTAAGGGGTAAGTATACTTATCTGTGCCACTGTATGTTAGTCCTAATGTTTCATATTAAAGGGTCAGACAATTCAAATGCTGATGTCCAAAGTGCCAAGTTTATGTGACATACGTCGTATGTACGTACATGTTTCGGTCTATTGATAAGCAAATCTTATCATTTGAATATATCAGAGTGACCACGAATAATTGTTCAACTGCATTAAAGGCAGTTAAAATCCAACTGCCGGCGGGATTAGAAGATCTTCACCGTACTAATGAACATTGCAATTTGTTTCGGTGGCGTTGTTGCCATTTTTGTCACAATCGGTCTAATCGTATATTTTAGAAAGTACAAACCTATCATCGATGTCACAAGGGACATTTCCAGTCCACCTTCTTTGCCTCTAATTGGTCATGGACACCATTTTCTTGGCAAGGAATCGCATGAATATGTGAAACTGTTCAAAGAATTCTGTAAAACGTGGGGACCTACCTACAAGCTGTGGATAGGTCCGTCATTCCATATACTGCTAGGAGATTTGAAAGACGTCGAAGAGGTTTTGGGCAGTACACGTTTCAATGACAAAGCCCATGAGTATGCCTCATTGGAGCCATGGCTAAGGGAAGGTCTGCTAATTAGTAGCGGTAAAAAGTGGCATTCTCGTAGAAAGGCTCTTACGCCGGCGTTCCATTTTAAAATACTCGATAGTTTTATTTCGGTCTTTGAACGTGAGTCCCGCAAACTGGTAAGGAATCTAGACAAGGAGTATCGTATGCAAACAGATGCAGGAGTCGATTTGTACAATTGGGTAAATCTGTGCACCCTGGACACAATATGTGGTAAGGAAATTTAATATCATGTTGTATAAGGTGGTCTCAGTTTATTACACTAATGTGCAAAACTGTGGCAATATAAAAGACTTGGATGAAAATAACCCATGTAATTGCTTTTACCGGGGTGAATATTTATGCAGATTATTCTTTAAAGAATCGGTAACGTTTGTGTGTTAGTGCACTTTTACATCACAATGTACAAAACTTAAGCATCCCCTCAGTAAATTTGTTTAAATGAAAGTTTTTTTAAGAAAGCGAAGTTGTAAATTTCTTTTTATTTATTATCTTTTTATTTATCTTTAGTATTGAAAAACACAAACTTAAGGAAATCAGAATTTTATAAAAAAGTTAAAATTAAAAGAAACATAACTAATACTAAAACTTTAGCCGATATGGTCCATATTCGTCCAAAATGATCCTACACTATTTTCTGGTCAAATGCAAAGTCGCTTAGATTTAAATAATTAGCAAAAGAACGATTTACAGAAGAGAGGCAGTTGCCGGCTTATTCAGTCGACGACCAGCAAAAAACTTTCCATATCGTCAAAAAATGAAAAAGTCAGACTTGAATTCGCCAAAAACTCGTCTTGACTGCAGTGTGCAAAAATGGAGGACTGTGCTGTTTTCTGATGAATTTAAGTTTAATTTAAAGGATTCAGTGAACCAAATAGGCAACGGTCAAATCCTGAATATTGCGAAGGCATGGACGCGGAACATACTGGCCTGGATTTTTTTTGGGGGCAAGGGATTGGAACAATTCATAAAATTAATGGAAAAATGGATCGTTTCAAGTATCGAACGTATTAAAATGCCTGATGTTGCCTTATGCTGAAGAAGAGATGCCACTTATATGGATATTCCAGGAAGATAACGAGTCAAAACAGGTTAAGGAGTGATTCAAAAACAATTCGACAGAAGTTTTCCATTGGCCTGCCCTATCCCCTGGTCTTAGCTTTCAATTGGGACTTTTGGGAGATCATTAACTCAAAAATCAACCGAAAAAATTGCAAAACCAAAGAAAATTTATTTAAAGACGCGAAAGTAGTCTGGGAGGCAATATCGCCTGAAATAATTAATAGCTCTGTTCCTTTACGCGCAAGAATCTACAAGTTTTACCACTTTTTACTCGAAAAGCGTTCCTTTACTTCAAACACCATACAATTCATATGGGAGCCGTTTACAACTTTTACTACTTTTGCCGGTTTTACCATTTTCAAAAGTAAAGGAACAGACCATATAATTGAATATCCTCTTTGCAAACAAGATATGAGAGTGCCATCCAGAATAAAGGATACACAACGAAATATCGATTTCACTATTTTTTTGTTCGTTTAATTGGGGGTGCTTTAGTTTTGTACACTTATATTTGTGACTTTAAATGTTTTTCGAATTTTAACTTTATTTATTAAATTTAGAATACCTTAAGTTTGTATTTTTTTTTCAATAATAAAGATAGAAATAAATAAAAAAATAAGTTTATAACTTTGTTTTCTTAAAAAATGTACCGAGGGGGTGCTTAAGTTTTGGCCGATACTGTATTGGTTATGAAATTCGAGAAATGTCTTCTTATATCAATCGATCACTTTTTGCTACCATTGGAATTAGCAGCAGCTGTTGTGATAGAGTTTATGGGGGGTTAACTGGCCCCATAATTGCTAATAGTACTACCACCCAACGGTAGTTTTGAATTATCTTCATCTATTTTTATAACTGAAGTACCAGATAAGATTATAAAACAAATTAAGATCAGTGTAAACAAAACAATTAATGTATGTTGTTGTTTTTTGTTATTTATTATTACTTTCATTTTAGAAACGGCAATGGGCGTATCTGTTAATGCCCAGACCAATGTCGATTCCGAGTATGTGAGAGCTGTTAAGACGTAAGTATTGTCGTTTTATCCATTTGCATGAACTCTAAAAATGACCCTTTCCTTAGCATTGCCATGGTATTGCACAAACGTATGTTTGACATTCTGTGCCGCTTTGATTTGACCTATCGTTTTACAAGATATGCCCGAGAGGAAAAGAAAGCGCTGGCCGTGTTGCACGGTTTCACGGAGAAAGTCATTATTCAGAGGCGTGAAGAATTGCTGAAAGCACAAAATCAAAAAGGCGACGAACATTTGGATGACACGGGCTCCAAGAAGAAAATGGCCTTCCTTGATATTTTGCTGCAATCCGAAGTGGATGGCAAGCCATTGACAAATTTGGATATACGCGAAGAAGTCGATACATTCATGTTTGAAGGTCATGATACCACCTCATCGGCTGTTACGTTCTGTTTCTACAACTTGGCTTTGTATCCAGAATGTCAGCAGAAATGTTTCGAAGAAATAATTCAGGTTTTGGGAAAGGACAAGACAAAACCGGTAACATTTGAGGATCTCAATAATTTGCATTATGTTGACTTGTGCGTTAAGGAAACATTGCGCATGTTCCCCTCGGTACCGCTGCTGGGTAGAAAAGTGACTGAGGAGTGCGAAATAAGTAAGTCTTTAATGAGTCAGATTTCTCAGGATAACAATGGTCGCTCTCATTTTGATTTCAGACGGTAAAATCATCCCAGCTGGCACAAATATTGGCATATCTCCTTTGCAATTGGGTCGTTTGGAAGAGTTATTCCCCGAACCAAATGTATTTAAGCCGGAACGCTTTGAAGCTGGTTACAGTACGGAAAGATTAAGTCCCTATGCCTATATACCTTTCTCAGCAGGACCGCGCAATTGTATTGGACAAAAGTTTGCCATGTTGGAAATTAAGACCATTGTGGCCAATGTTTTGCGTCATTATGTAGTAGAATGTTTGGCCAATAAAGAGGAAGAATTGGAGCTTATTGCCGAATTAATATTGAGAACTAAAGATCCAATTATGTTTAAAATCAAACCCAGAGTTTATTAAAACGTTGATATATCGAATGTTTGGAATCCATTAAAGCACCTTTATACAATATACATACACCTTAATACAATTTATTTTATATACATAATTCTCCAGGACTGGCATGATGTTCCAACTATTTTTATACCGAAAAATGGATCAGGCGTTGGATCTGCCCTACGTTATTGACGGGTATACAATACAATGGCAATGGTTGTTTTGTAGATAAAGTTTCGCGATCGCGTCCAATTTTTGAAAGCTTTATAATTTTATCATTTTGAAAACTTTTTAAATTTAGTAAGTGGGACTACAAAAATGCCAAGGAGATTATTTTAATGCTTGGAATTAATTACTCGATCAAAATCCAACTTTTTGAATACCGTAAAGTCCCGATAATTCCAACGAGTTTAAAAAAATAACGTGTTCAATGAAAAAAAAAACACTTTCTTATGAATTATTGCTTATGTTGAAACTGGGGTATTGTAACTCGCGAACAGTTGTACTATTCCATTACTTTTGAACGATTTTGGTAAAATAAACTGTTTTAGCCCGATTCACCGATGGGTTTCTTAAAATAATAATTTGAGCGGAAGCTGTGGTCGTATTAATGTACAAAATAGGAAAAAAGCGTTGAAGGAAACCAATTTTTTGGGTGAATTTCCAATTAGTAACTTTACAACACAATGTAGAACTTAATGCTCAAAGAAGAAGTTTAATAATACACTTCAGAGATAAGATTTCTAATGTATAATTTTTTAATATATACACTGTATATACCTTAAATGGATGCTGTCATTTTGAAGACTGAAAAATTGGGTTTTTTGAATTTTTGCTCTAATCGGGACGCACAGCCGGATTTATCTAAAAGCTTATTATGTGATTGTAGTACTCGCAATATCGCATTTTTAATGTATAACTTGGGCGTGTAACCTTCAAAGGATCACGGCAATCTTCGCTCAAAGTCGAAATTTTTGTGCGCAAATGCCATTAGATTTCAGTGGAAACCCGCGTATATTTAGTTTTTTTGCGTTCTGAATCTAACAAGCCATTGCACGTCTAAATCTATACACTAGATCGGCAGATATGATACCCCTCAAATTTCGAAAATCTGCAAAAAATGTATTTAGACGCGTTTTGGATGTGTCATTCCTACTTAGATAAATAGACCGAAACGCCTGTTTAAAATGTGTGAAAGCAGATATTAAAAAACGTTCGCGAATCCGCAGATATAATAGATTTTTTCTAAAAACTGAGTGCGATGCTACATCCACGGTTCCTGATGAATCGCACTGAAATGGCATAGAATGATGTATTTTTTAATGGTGATCATTGAAATCTGATGCGCATAAAATTCAAATGAGCATTTGTCTGTTTTTTTTTGCACCCTACTGATGCTACATCGTAGTCGCCAAATAGAATTTCAAAAAATGTATATCAAATAAAAGGGATTGATTCGCTGTTTTGGAAAATCGTATGCGCATCTTGTCATTTACACTATTACGCGGTTTCTATGCGTTTCATGTGATGTAAGATTTCTCTATCTTTATTTTAATTTTATATCCCAATTGGAAATCCTTCTGATTTAATATAATGATTTAAAAATGTTTGTTAATATTAAAACTATAAGCCAACATTTGGTTGCAACGGAATATCTTCACTATTGGGTGAAATTTTGACGAAAAAGAGGAAGAACTCAAACATTTTTTTTCCTAAAAAAAACCATAAAAAAAAAAATTATAATATTATAATATGATTTTTATTTTTTTCTTCATATTTTATCAGTATTTTTTCAAATTACATGAATATTGTAGCTCCAAGCTGCACGACTTAGGCATAATATTTCTCACAGTGCACGATGGGGCCAGTAGCAGGTTTTCGAGGCAAAAAGTCAATTTTTGAAGTGAACAATTTGAAAAAAATAATAACTAGACATCGGATTTTTGCATGTTTTTTATTTCTCATCCGATTGGACTCAAATTTTGGATCTAGGCGTTTCAAGGGTCAACTTTTCGATATTTGGGGTCATATCAAAAACATCCAAAAAATATGCAAAAAATATGCAAAATATATGCAAAAAATATGCAAAAAATATGCCAAAAAATATGCAAAATATGCAAAAAATATGCAAAATATGCAAAATATGCAAAAAATATGCAGAATATGCAAAAAATATACAAACAGTTTTTGGCCGAAAATCGTCATAAAAGTCGTAAAATTGTCAATTAATGTTAGAAAAATCGTTAAAAATCTTCAAAGTGTTCTAAATTAGGATAGTTGGCCGTTTAACGTCGATTTTTTTAGCAGATTATTGTTTTCTTACGACAGTGTGGTGTAGGGTATAAAAGAATGGTATTGTAATAAAATTTTTTATTATTAAACTATGCAAAAATATAAAATTTGATAAAATATCAAACGTTCTATGTAAAATTCAATATTTTCTTTGTTATAATTTGTAGCGTTGGGCTGGTTATTGTTCAAAGGGAACACATCGATGTCGGATTTTTTAAGGCGGCAACCGCATAAAGTTTTTAGTTTGGTCAGATTTTAAGACTTCAAAGTTTGAGCACAATTGGAATATGTTAACATGTGCCACTGGGGCCTCGACATTATGAAAATCTCGATTTTTTGGCTATTTAGCGATTTCGGCGACCCATTTCTCTGGAATGGTTAAAGCTTTTTGTCCATATTAAGCATTAAATTAAAGGCCATTCTGTTCTTAACATTTCTTGCTGAACAACAAAATATAAGTATATATAATAAATCTAATACTAAATAGGTATTACAGAATTCGAGATAAAAAAGCCGAAAAAAATTTAAATTTATTCGAGAGTCAGACATCATGTGGTTTTGGAGCTATAGGGTACAGCTGACTACTTGAAGAACGCTCTGCTATGTAGTTCGCAACTTTTAAGTTGTTTACCATCCTTTGTGTCTCCTGGAAATTCAGAGTTAATGTTTGATCTCTCAACAAGAATTATCTCAGACCTTTTTCTAGGATTTTCAGCAGTTGCTCTTTTGGAAGTTTGGATCGAATATTTCTGAAGAAATGTTAATGTTTGCTTTGTTAAGATTTTTGTCGCCTTTTGGCTCTTTACGGCGTTTTGCACCGTTGGATCAAATAATGTCAGGTCAGCAAGTTCAGGACTAAGATACCACAAATTATTAATTATGTTGTTATTTCCCTTTTCGGAAATTTGTGTGTCAATGTTTTCATATTTCAATACATTTTCAATGAGGTCTAGTTTGATGCTAAACGTATCGTAGAATCTGAAGAACCATCTGTCCCGAAAACAATCAAGTGTGGCTTCAAGAAAATCGTAACTATGCAATTGTCATTGGTGCTGGACCCCTGTAAGGTGTATAGGAACGTTACTAGTATCATTATGGCTACAGTAGAAGCTATCGGATAGGATCCCTACAAATATAATATCTCTAAAAGCTTTATCCGTGAACAGCGGAGAATAAACCGTGAAAAATTAACGCAACAGCTTCAAGGAACGAGGCTATTTGTGTGCACTGGCATGGAAAACTATTACCAGATATTCTCAAAACAGAGAAGAAAAAACGGGTTGCTGTTCTGGTATCACATTGAGGTAAAGAACAACTCCTAGGTGTCCCTGAAACTGACAGTAGCTCATGGGAGAAACAAGAACTAGCAGTGTACAAATGCCTAGAAAAATGGGGTCTCACCAGCTCGAGCAGATATTAGGTCGAACAGTACAAACTTGTTAGAAAATTGTTGAGAGGGATTTTTGACTGCAAGTTTGGAAGCACATCCGGACTAGTCTGCGATTGACAAATCAAAGTTCGAAGTAGGCGAGAGTGTTTTAAAACTACTGCCCAACCCACTTCCCAAGAACAAGAGGCCGTAGAAGCACCTTGCGTTTAAATCGTTTGAGACTGGACGCCCCCAGAGTGTTTTTTCTATTTTATTTATTTATTTGGTATCCCACACGGCAACAACTGAGTGTTAGAAGTGAGAGTTTGGGTTATTGATTTTACAAAACGTATAATGAACAAGATAATGTTTATATAGATACTAGCAAATGCCCGCTACTTCGTATGCGGAAATGAAATAAAATATATACACTACCGCTCACTTGAATAGAACCCCCCTGCAAAATTTTTTTCAACCTCCATTTTTTCCAAATTATACAAGATATGAAATTATTAAGTTTTATTATATTTTGCTTCATGTGTTTGGAGTAAACTTAGTCATTCATTTGCATTCAAATCCAATTTGTATAGGAATTATGCAAGGAAAACAAAATAAAGTCAAAAATTGAAGTAAAAAAATTGGCTCATTTGAATAGAACCCCCCTTTAAAACATGGGAATACAGAAAGATTGTAGTAGAATATCGATGCATATTTACTCTATATTGAAAACGAAGTACTTTTAGTAATATTCAGTAAAAGTATATCCCTCCTGATTAAGGATACACCCGTATATCCTGCTTTGGCAAGGATTCTTTAAATAATCGGGTGTAATGCCCAACAAAGCTTGCTTTTTTCATTCAACAAGTTTATTTTTGGAAGATTGCTGTCTCCTTTAGTCGTATATTTTACGCATAAATCATTCCCATACATTTTAGAGAATATTTTCCACTCTAGAATATGGCGGTCCCGCAAGGACATCCGCATTTCTTTTCAAAATTTTAAGTTTTTATGACTCGAAGTGTACAAAAGTTTATAAAATCATGATGAAATTTCCACACGGGATATCCAAAAATGTTACTCACTACTGGATATGTCTGTTTCAGAACTCCTTTATAAATTGCCGTACGCATTAAGGTGAAGTAAATTGACGCTCATGTCCTTAATAATTAGTAATGCCTTCCAGCACCATAAAAGCACATTCATCGCTACAGAAACAATTTAGAAGATGGTCTTCCATTCAATAGACGCGAAAAAAAATAGTTCTATAGTTATGCAATTGTTTACTTAATAAGGAGAGTCCTTACTAATTATGAAGGACTTGGGCGTCATTTTCTTTCACCCTAAATGCGGACGACAATTTACAAAGGAGTTCTGAAACAGACATATCCAGTAGTGAGTAACATTTTTGGATATCCCGTGTGGAAATTTCATCATGATTTTATAAACTTTTGTACACTTCGAGTCATAAAAACTTAAAATTTTGAAAAGAAATGCGGATGTCCTTGCGGGACCGCCATATTCTAGAGTGGAAAATATTCTCTAAAATGTATGGGAATGATTTATGCGTAAAATATACGACTAAAGGAGACAGCAATCTTCCAAAAATAAACTTGTTGAATGAAAAAAGCAAGCTTTGTTGGGCATTACACCCGATTATTTAAAGAATCCTTGCCAAAGCAGGATATACGGGTGTATCCTTAATCAGGAGGGATATACTTTTACTAAATATTACTGAAAGTACTTCGCTTTCAATATAGAGTAAATATGCATCGATATTCTACTACAATCTTTCTGTATTCCCAAGTTTTAAAGGGGGGTTCTATTCAAATGAGCCAATTTTTTTACTAAAATTTTTGACTTTATTTTGTTTTCCTTGCATAATTCTTATACAAATTGGATTTGAATGCAAGTGAATGACTAAGTTTACTCCAAACACATGAAGCAAAATATAATAAAACTTAATAATTTCATATCTTGTACTATTTGGAAAAAATGGAGGTTGAAAAAAATTTTGCAGGGGGGTTCTATTCAAGTGAGCGGTAGTGTATGAACAATATTTAATATGGAAGTAGTGAACACTGTCGAGTCTGTTGTACTAAAACATATTTTTAATACCAACATTTAATCGATTTAATTCCTTTTAGTACCGTACACTGTAGTTAGAATTTCAAAAAAAAAAAAAATCTGCCGTATCGCACCCCTACACAGCTACCATATTTTTTATTTCGAATTACTAAAAGTACGACCTCATATCACAGACATACACCAACAGCGACTCATATTGCAAATTTCAGACTTGACTTCTGGTTTTACCCCTTCACTGCATTCCTAACACAACATTCCCTCCCAGCACGAATTCCCAAACACTAAACTTTATCTCACCCCTTCACAACAATTCAAGGTTCTAGCTTCAGCGGTTTCGCCAAGAACCCAAAATTCTACGAATGCCGAAAATTCTACGAACCTAATTTTCGGCATTCAAACGGGCCACAAAAATCCACGTTTTCGTATATCCCCATATAACGGTATTTTAAAAATAGAACAAATCTATATTGTCCAGTTTTCATTAAATTTGGACCTTGAATACACAGCAGATATAAAAGTTTAATTTAAAAATGTCTACGAGTACTTCAATCCATTTTCCAACCGAAATTCGGAATTTGTGGCATAAAAGTTTAGAAAAAAAACTATTTAAGAAAAAATTTTACTTTATGTGTACGGGTATGTCAACCGTATATAACGGCAATTTTTTTGATGCATTTCAATTTAGGCCTTTTTATTATCAGGGGGTAAAAACCTTATAGTTAACAAAAGTGTCGCATTGGACCACGTTTTCAAATTAACATACAAAAAACATTTTTTGGATAGATTCTTCACGTTTGACTATGTAATTCCAGTACATTATTAAGAAACGCATTCGCTTTAACATAAAATCAATAGAACAATATCCAGTAACAATTTTTCAAACTCCGAACTTTATCTTAAATTTCAGAGTGATCTTCACAACAAATATTTGTCCATTTCGTAGTTTTTGTCCAAATTATATAATCCAAGCTTTGTTTCTACATCTAACGCTAAATTTAGTACCATTTAGTACTTTTCGTTCCCCTATAGCAGGTATATCTCACTTTAACCGTTTACACAATACCAAAATGGTTTTGGTACCAACATGTTACCCAACTTTTCGTACACATAATCAAACGTTTCAAAACTTACTTCCTTATATTCAAGATATATTCCAACCGCAATTCACTTTTCCATCTTTATATGTTCCTCTGAAACCAATTATAGTACTATTTAGTATTTTTTGTATAAATAAGTACGAATTTTCAAAACCTCCTCCCAATCTCCACTCTAAACAAAAATTGCTAATCTAATACCGAATTTCAATTCCAATACCGAATTTCGAATTTAAAAATTCCCCCTTTATAAAATCACAAATTGTACAAAATTATGGTACAGAATTTTAAAAGGTACCGAATAACAAAAGGTACCAAATTTTGTACCATTTACCAATTTTCGTACACGACTTTCCAAAAACTACTTTCATATCTCAGCTCCATCCGTTCACCTAAATCCAAATTATAGCCAATGTAGTTTTATTTAGCACTTTTTCATAAGTACGAATTTCCAAAGTTACCACAATCCTTCACTCCAGCAGTAATCTGTTCACGTAAATACAAATTGTATCGAATTTAGTACCATTTAGTACTGCTTCGTGCACATTAGTATGATTTTCCAAAGATACCTCCATATCTCAATTCTACTTTCCAACAGTAATCTTAATTCCAAATTTCAGGATTCCAGCTCTATCCGTTCAATCAAATCCAAATCATATTAAACTCACTACCATTTAGAACTTTTCGACCGTTGGTACATCTTTCTTACTCTTTATCAGTGACCCTCATTCCAAATTTCAGGATTCCAGCTCTATTCGTTTAACCCAAGTCCAAATTGTACTATATTTAGTACTATTTAGTACTTTTCGTACACTTTTAGTTCGAATTTCCAAAAACCTTTCTTTGTTACTCTCCATCAGTGACCCTCATTCAAAATTCCAGGATTCCTGCTCTATCCGTTCACCCAAATCCAAATGGTACTAATTTTAGTACCATTTAGTATTTTTCGTATCCTTATAGTTCGAATTTCCAAAAACTTTTCATCGCTACTCTTCATCAGTGAATCTTATTTCAAATTTCAGGATTCCAGTTCTATCCGTTCACCCAAATCCAAACCATACTAAAATCATTACCATTAAGGACTTTTCGACCTTTGATACATCTTTCTTACTCTTCATCAGTGACCCTCATTCCAAATTTCAGGATTCCAGCTCTATCCGTTCACCCGAATCCAAATTGTACTAAATTTAGTACCATTTAATACTTTTGTTACTCTCAATCAGTGACTCTCATTCCAAATTTCAGGATTCCGGCTCTATCCGTTCACCCCAATCCTAATTGTACTAAATTTAGTACCATTAAGTACTAAATGGTACTAAATTTAGTACAATTCGTACCCTAATAGTTCAAATTTCCAAAACCTTTCTTTGTAACTCTCCATCAGTGATACTTATTCCAAATTTTAGGATTCCATCTCTATCTTTTCACCGAAATCCAAATCGTACTAAATTTAGTACCATTTAGTACTTTTCGTACTCTTATAGTTCGAATTTCCAAAAACCTTTATTGTTACTCTTCATCAAGGACCCTCATTTCAAATTTCAGGATTCCACCTCTGTCCGTTCGCCCAAATTCAAATTGTACTAAATTTAGTACCCTTTAGTACTTTTCGTACACTTATAGTTCGAATTTTCAAAAACTTTTCTTTGTTACACTCCATCAGTGTTACTCATTCCAAATTTCAAGATTCCAGCTCTATCTGTTTACCGAAACCCAAATCGTACTAAATTGAGTACCATTTAGTACATTTCGTACCCTGATAGTTCGAATTTCCAAAAACCTTTCATCGTTACTCTTCATCAGTGACTCTCATTTCAAATTTCAGGATTCCACCTCTATCCGTTCACCCAAATCCAAATTGTACTAAATTTAGTACCATTTGGTACTTTTTGTTCACTTATGGTTCGAATTTTGTAAAACTTTTCTTTGTTACTCTCCATCAGTGATACTCATTACAAATTTCAGGATTCCAGCTCTATCTGTTCACCGAAATCCAAATCGTACTAAATTTAGTACCATTTAGTACTTTTCGTACCCTTATAGTTCGCATTTCCAAAAAACTTTCATCGTTACCCTTCATCAGTGACCCTCAGTCTAAATTTCAGGATTCCAGCTCTATCCGTTCACCCAAATCCAAATTGTACTAAATTTAGTACCATTTAGTACTTTTCGTACCCTTATAGTTCGAATTTCCAAAAAACTTTATTGTTACTCTTCATCAAGGACCATCATTCCAAATTTCAGGATTCCAGCTCTGTCCGTTCCCCCAAAATCCAAATTGTACTAAATTTAGTACCCTTTAGTACATTTCGTACACTTATAGTTCGAATTTTCAAAAACTTTTCTTTGTTACTCTCCATCATTGATACTGATTCCAAATTTCAAGATTCCAGCTCTATCTGTTCACGCAAAATCTAAATCGTACTAAATTTGGTACCATTTAGTACTTTTCGTACCCTTATAGTTCGAATTTCCAAAACTTTTCATCGTTACTCTTCATCAGTGACTCCCATTTCAAATTTCAGGATTCCAGCTCTATCCGTTTACCCAAATCCAAATTGTACTAAATTTAGTACCCTTTAGTAATTTTCGTACACTTATAGTTCGAATTTCCAAAAACCCTTTGGTACACCTTTCTAACTCTCCATCAGTGACCCTCATTCCAAATTTCAGAAATCTAGCTCTTACCGTGTGCCTAATACAAAGGGTACCATATTTAGTACCTTTTAGTACTTTTCGTACACTTCTAGGTCGAATTTCCAAAAACCCAGCCTTATCTCACCCCTACACACCAACAGCAACCTACACTCAAAATTTCAACTTTCTAGCTTCAGCGGTTTCGTCTGGGCGCTGATGAATCAGTCAGTGAATACCTCACCTCACTGCTCTTTTATATATATAGATAATATAGGATATATTGGGTAAACATTATCAATAGGTTAAAAAGAAATAGAGACAATAGATTGAGTTTAATACAAAAAATGGTGAAAACGATATTCAGAAATATTTTAGCTCTAAAGCAAGACCTAAACCGCATTGAAGATTTACTTAATACGAAAGGCATTCACAAACAAATATCACATAAAGGAAATAACAAAATGATGAATCATATGTGGTACCATAGTCCTGAACTTATTGGTCTGGCATTGTTTGACAAAAATCTTATCAAAGCAAAGATAGAAATTTCTCCAGAAATAATCGATCCAAACTTACAAAAATCTACTGCCGAAATTCATAGAAAAAGATTTACCAGGCATAATTACAAGTGAGACTTAATTGTTGTTCAAGAAAAAGATAATGCATCTTGACCACAGAACATCAATTACCAGGAGGGGTAAAGGATGGTAAATAAATTGAAAATTGTGAGCGCCATAGCAAGGAGTCGAGTTCACCACCAAGTTGTCATCTGTACCCAGATGGCTCCAAAACCACATTATGTCAGTCCCTTAATGCCAGTGTTACTTACACCAAGGATTTTACCATGTTAATCGTTGCCAATGTGTTAAAAGTTGTAAAACACTTCTATGTGGCAATGATTTTGCGAAATCATGAATGAAAATCACCAATATTACAACATGATGTGAAAATTTACACGCCTCGGTAAATGGTATGTAGAAATTACCAAACGCCTAGGTAAAGATAACTAATAGGTAGCTACGTTTACCCAGACGTTGAAATTAGGGCGATGCCAATCCACGGCCGATATGTCTGATGAGTCTCTACAAAAGGCGAAACATGTCACATAATGGTGGTTGTGGGGGTTCGAATCTTCGGCTTTCCTTTTTCACTTGCAAACATCATCGGTCATTAAGCTCGACTCCAACGAGACATGAATTAAAATTAATATTAAAATAGATCTTCGTCCTAATAGGCAAAATTTTCACATAAAGTAAAATATATTCGTTTTCATTCGCAAAAATTTGATAATATAGGAAAAAAGTTTTTTTTTTAAATAGACTCCATTTTTGCCCTAAGGCCTTTTTCGGGACATTGGGTTTATTATCTCCAATTCAGTAACACTTGCGCACTTTGTTGTTCAGCAAGAAATGTTAAGAACAGAATAGCTTTTAATTAAATGCGTAATACGGGCAAGTAGCTTTAACCGTTCCACATATATGGGCCGTCGAAGTCGCCAAATAGCAAAAAAATGGATTTTCATAACTTCGAGGCCCCAGCACCATGTTTTAACATATTCGAATTGTGCTCAAACTTTGACAATCTTAAAATCTAACAATACTAAAAGGTTTAGGCGGCTCCCCAACTAAAAAATCCGAGATCGATTTAGTCCTTTAGTTAAAACCAGCCCAATCCTACAAATTAAATTAAGATGCTACAAAAAGAAAATATTGAATTTTACATAAAACATTTGATATTTTATCAAATTTTATATTTTTACATAGTTTAATAATAAAAAAATGGTATTACGATACCGTATTTTTATACCCTACAACACACTGTCGTAAATGGTATCAATAACATAATAATCTGCTGAAAAAATCGACGTTTAACGGTCAACAGTCTTAGTTTAGAACACTTTTATGTATTTTTTGATGGTTTTTCCAACTTTAAATGACAATTTTACGATATTTATGAAGATTTTGGGCCAAAATCTGTTTGCATATTTTGCATATTTTTTGCATATTCTGCATATTTTTTTTGCATATTTTGCATATTTTTTTTTGCATATTTTGCATATTTTTTTGCATATTTTGCATATTTTGTGCATATGCAAAATATGCAAATATGCAAAATAAATACGAAATATGACCCTGCCATTGCATTTAGATTTCTTTGAAACGAATTTTGGTCCAATCAGAATCTTCGTATCTTTAATATTAAAAAATATGCAAATATGCAAAATCCGATGTCTAATAATAACGGATTTCGATTGCCAACACTCTGAATCACTAAAAATAAAAAAATAAATCAATCTGGTATCATCACGACATACTGATCTGGCAATGGTGACATATTTTCTTATGCATCATTTTCCGACATTCATTATAAATAAGTAGTGAAAGCATTTTAGGCGCCAAAAAGAACATTTCAACATTTATATATTTTTTAAACATGGAAAGCTCTTCGATGGGTATGTAAAATAAGATAGTGTTAACAAATAATAAAAATGTTATGTGTGGTAAATGTATTTTTGAGTTAAGATGTTATGTCTTTTTTGGAGTATTTTGCTTTGTTATCCATGTGTTCTCTGGAGTATAACTTTTGAGATCTAGGTAGATCTAAGATACTATATATATGTGGTGAAAGGTATTAATGTGTACTGTAATTTTGTGAAAAAATTAGCTGCGCCTATCTGCGCCTTTTCATAAAAATCTGATTTCAGATGTCGTAATACTTAAAATTATGGACATTTTTATGTTTTGGTTGGCGAATAATCGGAAACCCATTAATGTTACCAATTGGATTTCGGACAAATTTAATAGACGTATATAACACTGTGCAACACAGGAAATGCAAACAACTTCTAATGGGCATTTTCTGAAAGTACATATTGAGACTACAAAAACCATAATTGGGTTTTGTGTTCTTAGATCGGGTTTAGATTTTATGGCCTCATCTAAACCGACTTAAAATGAGCCTTTTTTCCAGTGATCGGACCTTTACCTCCGAAACTAATAAGAATTTTGCTTTGCAGTCTTCAGCAATATTGTAGCCCTAAAGTAGTAGAACTTATGTGTCAGACAGATGAACTAGGAAAAGCTGCATCTAGCGCATCAAACTCGTTAAAATATAGAAAAGTTTACATAATTTCTGAAATTCTGGTCAGTAACAACTGAACTGTTGGAAGTTGAAACAATTGACCATTCTAAAAATGTTCCAAATAATGTGACCATCAATTCTTCAGAACATTCTGAAACTCTAAAATTGTTATTTCACGTTGTTTAAGGGGTATTTCGTAATATACCTTTTACAAAACTTATTTCAAACAATGTTCACACAAGCTGTTTATTCTCATTTTGGGGATTTCAATGAATTATTGAAATATTTACCAAATTGTTGTTGTAAAATTCGCTATAAACAAGGCGATAGAGGCATTTTACAATAATATAATGTTTTGAAGAGTTGTGTATTACATTCCAGAGAATATTTTCCCAAAAGGTAACATTAAGAAGAATTTAACATTTTGGGAGATACGCTGCGAAATATACACAAATTATAGAGTTTTTCACATATATTATAAAATTTGAGGCAATAAATGCAGATTTTCGAGTTCACTATTCCTCCAAATATATTTTTCTTGCTCTTATCTACAAGTTTGCTACAGATGTCAAAACAAGATTCGTATTGGTTTCAGAAATACAGCCCCGATTTGTTTTAAAAATTCTATTTTTAACCATGTTTAGATGAGGCCATAAAATCCGAACCCGATCTAAGAAAACAAAACCCAAATATGGTTTTTGCCTATTGGTTCTCTACTTTCATAAAATTCTGGAAAGAAATTGTTTGCACGCGATTGGCTCAAAAATGTTGCACAGTGTAATAGTAATAATATATAATTTCAAAGATATCGCAAACTTTGGCTTTCGTGGCGGAAACATAGCCGATTTTTACTAAATTTGGAACCTTTTTTTTATTAACTTTGAATAAAGTTGACGTCTTGTTGGTAGAGCCACAGAAGTAATCCAACAGGAACATCAACGAGCAAAGTGGACTGTATTTCGATATTAATTATTCCTCATAGCCAATGAGGAATAATTTGCGGTGAAATGAGGAGAGAAGTAAAACACAAGAATTAGTTTTTTTCAATAAACGTTATAAAGCGTAATTCAATTTATTAAATATAAAAACGTTAGAGACGAGAAGAGATGCTTACCAGCCGGTTAGTGCAAGAGAAGTGATTTTTATTGAAAGAGAAGAGTTCTGGTAAAACAAAGATAAAAACATAAAGCAAAGAGGAGATGTGAAATTAGTACAATTCAGTAACGTTAAATACAGAATGACTTCAAGATATAATTATATGTGGTTTACATTAAGAGGGTTCAAATATAATCTAACTTCTAGCACATTTTGCAATGGTTTAAACGAAGTTTGAACAAACTTATAACAAACCACAGACAAAAAACAATAAAATTTGAACATATGTATATAGGGGAGCTATTTCTATATCTGAACCGATTTCAATATAACTTAACAAACTTATTTGCAGTCCGAATTCCGTAACATTTTCCAAATTTTATTGTAATTAGATGGAATTTGCATGCTTGGTCAATCATTTTCCTGAAATCGGGCGAACATATATATGGGAGCTATATCCAATTCTGAACTGATTTCAATATGATTTGCCAAAAATGTTTCTAGACCAAAATCCGTCACACATTTTAAAATTCATCAAGATTGGACATACGTAGCGGGATTGGTGCACCAAATACCTAAAATCGGGCGAAAATATATATGGGAGCAATATCAAAATCTGAACCGATTTCAATATAACTTGGCAAACTTATTTGTAGTCCTAATTCCGTGGTATTTTCCAAATCGCATAAAAATTTGGCAGAATTTGCGTGTTTGGTCCATCAATTGCTTGAAATCGGGTGAACATATATACGACAGCTATATGTATATATGAACCGATATGAACCAAATGTGGCATATTAGTATCTAAGCCCATTATAAACATCTGTACAAAATTTGGAAGGTCTAGCTTGCCCCTGTGATTTGTTGCCTCGAAAACCTGTCATTGGCCCCATCGTGCAGTGTATGGATGCTGTTGTAATTTTTTAATATATTTTTTTGTAAGTACAAACGCTATTATTTTAGCTTTGTTCCTTTACTTTTTTAATGGTAAGGGTGGTAAAAGAGAAAAGTGCCAAAATTGCTCAAAATTTCTCTCTCATGAACATTTTTACCAGAAAAGTAAAGGAACGGAAAAATGGTATATCTGGCAGCAATGTCAAAAAGAAACATAAAAAAATCAATTTTCGTCTTTTATTTCACAGTTTTTAATTTAGTTTTGTCAGTGTTCGACTTTTTCTTCGGTTTTTGGTCCATTTTGTGAAATAATCGTCAAACAAAAGTCGAAAAATCAGTTCTGCCATTTTCTACCTGTAGAAATTTTGCTGGTAGCCTGTGGTAGAAGAGAAAGCCATTTTCGCTCTCTCTCCCCTCTCACTCTCTTAAAAATTGCTTCCAGTTTTGATACTTTTCGGGGTTAAGGAACGCTTTGTAGGGTAAAAATGGTAACAAATGGGAGAAATGGTAACCTCAGGTAAGTAAAGGAACACAGCTTTTAAAAGATATATTTGTAAATTTGTAAAAAATATATTTTCGCGAATCCGTTGAGACTTTTCATAAGTATTTCTCCCTCATCGCAAAGAGTAACAATTGTGTAAACAGTAAGAGGATATAGCAGCTTATTATATTAAGCCGTGATCAAAGTTAGTTACAATAAACCGATTTGGAATGACGATTATTTTCTTAATCTATGTACCAAAAATCATTGATGTAGTATCAATTTTTTTGTAATTTTTTTGAAATGGAAAAGACAATTTTAGGAATTTTTCGTGATATACCAAAATGAATATCTCGACGAGCTGAGTCGATCTGGCTATGTGCGTCCGACTGTCAATCTAAACCTTGTAATCACGCTACAGGTCGCAATTTTAATCCGATCATCACCAAATTTGTGTGTGTTGATGACGGTCCCGGAGGGGAAGAAGCCTATTGATTTTGGTGATGGTCGGATAACATTCAGGGGTCGGAATGGGCAAAAAACTTATTTAGAGAAAAATTCAACATTTTATTTCAAAGCGAATATCTCCGCTTCTATATGGGGTATATTAAAAGCAAAACCTGCTAATGAAAGTAGAAAATATCACCTTTGCAACGCGGATGTGCCGCCACATTCTATTTTGGGTTAAATGCGAATATAACTCCTGAATCTCTTTAATTTATGACAAACGATTTTGCAAATATTATAATCGCGTATAAACGAATTTGTTTATGTATAAATTTTGGGAGAAAATCGCGGTTCAATGCGCGGAATTGCCAAAAAATATATATAATTTTGCAGATTTTCATATTTTCAAGGTTTCTATATCCGCCGTTTATGGATTCGAACGCAGAAAGACTCATTAGATCAGGCGCGTAAAAAAATTAAAATCACACGGGGTTCAAAGGTACCAGTGTCACAGTTGCAATTTTTAAAGCTAAAACACAACATTTTAAAGAAAATTTTACGCACCAAATTTTCGACTTTCGACTCTTATTATTAGGAAGCTCCACAGAGCACACTCTTGAGATATACATCAAACGAAGTGGAATCACAAGTAGGGTGTCCAAAACCGAAACCGGTTACCCGGTTTTGAGATACAAAACCGACGCCGGTTAACCGCAAACACCGGTTCTTTGTGTCGGTTAACCGGGTTTTAAAAATAGTAATATTGTTAATATTTTATTACAATTGTATTCTTGAAAGTAAACTAAACTTTACTAACACAAGGTACTACAAAGGTTTACATGTCAGACACCTTTAAATTTGAAAAATATTTTGTGTATGTAATGTAGAGTTGTGTCAATTGAACTATCTAGTTCACTACGCAATTCCAATGGTCCACATCATTTGAATGAAAAAAACTGTGTATACGTAATATCACACGTTAGTTTGTATGACGTTACTCATACTTTTTGGAACTAGTACAGTGAACTAAGAACTAGAGCTGCAGTAGCTAAATTTAGTCATTATTTAACAGACCGCCAAATTTTCTGATCAGCCTTATTAGGCGAAGTCTGTGCATAAATAACACGATCGTTATAACGAAATGTATTTTTGATTCAGGCATTTCACGATAATTTGAGGTTGGCAAAGCCAGACGGTCTTAATAAAATGTAAACATTATTATTTTGGTACAAAATTTTATATTTGTACGGGCTTTTACTATACCATGTTATTCCCCACTTCGAGGTTTGACATTCAACCAAGGATATTATTATGAGATAATTATATAATAACGAAGTCGTTATACTTAATTTAACCCTTTGAGCACATTTTTAATCAAATATTTATCAATTATGAGCAATTGTGAACCTATTTAACAAAATCGGTTTAAATGAAAATTGAAAATTTCGGTTAACCGAAAACCGTTTAGTTTGGAAAAACCAGTTTTTGGACACCCTAATCACGAGTTCTACAATCGTATAAATTGTTTAAGTCATTATCTGGTTGCGCCCTCTAATTATAACAAAAATTAAAAAAAAAAAAAAATGTTGTCCTCCTTAAGCGTTCAGTCAGTAATTTTTGAATGATAGTTTTTATCACTTTCTGATTATCGAACAACCAAAAGTGGATGACCGACAAACATGGATGGACACACTGTCAACCAAAAGATACTTGTACAATGATGTCATTCAAAACTGGCAATGAGTATCTAGATTTACCTTGCTGCAAACTCGGTAACCATAGTGAAAAGTCTCATCTTGTGAAAACTGTGTTTTCTAGCGGTACTAGTAATAAAATATTCGTCACACATTCCAACTTTCATTAAAAATCGGGTATATACAGCTTGTTTAATGCATAAAAACATGACATCGGCCGAAAATATATATGGGAGCTATATCCAAATCTGAACCGATTTCAATATAACTTGGCAAATTTATTTCTAGACCAAATTCCTTCGCACATCCAAAATTTGGAGACATTATCTGTTCAGGAAGATCGGTTCAGCGGGTCCATAAACTTCAAACAAACAAACAAACGTACATTTTTCAACTTTATATATAGATGTAAGTAAGATTGGTTTAGATTTATCATTGAGATAATCATCAATGAAAATCGCAATAAACGTTAACCAAACCTAATTTTGAAACATGTTGACGATTTGACGATTTGATTTTTTGACGATTTCCATTCAAAAACTGTCGGCAACGCTGTGTATGTGTCTCTTTTATTGTAGAATGAGGACGTGTTGAGAGAATTCGCCGTTTTTTGCAATGTCAACAACAATGCGGAAGTTTATGAATAGAAATAGACAAATTTATTGGTCTGCTTAATTTGTTTGCATATCTAATACAAATATAGTTACATATGAATGTGCATACTCGTACATATGTATGTCTGTATTTGAAATGGTTGGATGTATTCGTGATGCATATATGTATGTACTAGAAGGCAAAAGTTTTGATAGCTTCTGATATAGGCCATTAACTTTGAAGTTAGCCATATAATTGTGTAACCAAATTGTTGAGAACAATCGATGACTATTTCGCACTGCAAGTTGTATTGAAATAAAAACTTGTTATTTTTTAATTAAATATTCTCCATATAATATTCTTTATTTTTTTTTTTAGTTTCTCACACATCAGTTTTTATTTTTCTTGTTATTACATTTCTTGTTGTTGTTTTATTTGTATTAAGTTACTTTGTTTGAAATATTACTGGGAAAGGAGGTAAATACACAAAATAATATTCACATTTTTGTTGTTACTTTTGGTAGGTTATGAAATTGGAAAAAGTTTTATATTTCGTTTTTTTTTTTATTAAATTTTGTTTTCTAAATTTAAATAGGGATTTGTTGTTATTTTGACATAAAAAATCTGTTTTTTTTTTGTTTTGTCGTTTTCATTAAATATAATTGTAAATATTTGTTGCTGGATTTTTCGTTTTGTTTTAATGCTTATGTATGTATATAGAGTATATAATTGGAATATATAGTTGTTGATTTTTGTTTTTGGGATTTGTTTGCTTTATATGTTTTTTTGTATATATAACATTTATAAAGATACATTATATAACAAGTCATAAATTGGGAGGTTGAGATTTTGTGTCATAACATTTTTTTAATATTTTTTTCTGATTTGTATTGGTTTGTGTAAAACAATAAAATAAAATTCAATTCGAGTGTTGGAGTTTCTTAATTTCAAGAAGTTGACAAATTTGTATCGACAGATTTCAATGCCGTTCTGTTGTGAAAGTCTTGATTTACATTAGTCAATTCTATAGGGGTACTTCCCAGTTTGTCAGTGAGAGGCAAGGGGAACTTCCTAGTGTAAATCAGGACTACATTTTGTTGTTCAGTAATTTCATAATGAACTAGATTTTGCCCACCAAAATCTTCGATAGCACTTTTCCTTTATAATATCAAAAAATAGAAAAAAATTAGTAGGTTCTTACAATTCTGGAATAGACCAAATATTCACCTACATATATTGAATCGATGGAATTGGTACAAGTGCCAACGAAATCGGACTGTCTTTGAACCAATGCTAAAGATAACATACAGTGGAATAATCATGACATCGCATGGAACCACTTCCATTTAATTTTGCTGGGTAACTAATATTGTTCAAATTATGAACAACAGTGGGCAAAAATCGACAGACATAACTGGTGGTGTGTACCCCGCGTAAAATAAAACAACAAAATATTCGCCATCAAAGACACACAATCGAAACATAACTGTGCGAAATTATGTTCATGAAACTCGGTAATTGTCCATGATTGACTCAAAATTATTTAGAACCTGCTATGAGCATTACAAGGATGTAAACAATAATTTTTGCTAAATCAATAACCAGCATTATACAGTTATTTACCTTTTTCGACTCACAATAATTTTTACTTATTCTCATAACAATAAACTATTTATTTTAATTCTAGCAATTATGTTTATTTCAAATTTCGTTTTAATTTAAATTGCGCAATATACAACGTAAAATTGAGCTATAGAAATTAAAAAAATTAATTGATTAAAACCTGTTTCGAAATCATTGATATTTTCCCAAAGACAGTGTGCCACAAATTAAAAAAAAAAGGATTTCTTAAGGAATCCGTCATCAACATTTATGTAATCTACGATTCTCCTTTCTGGGATGAGGTATCTTGCATAACATAACATTCGCTATCTAGAAGCCAATTCAACCTCCTCACAGAAGTCGCGGTTGCGAACAATCATTAGACCGTATACTTGAAACTTGGGGGGAATGTGGCCATACAAGTTAGCCCCATGTTAGCACTACCGATAGCAACAATGCTGCCAACACTATTTTAACATTTGATTCATAATTTGGCGTTTTTATTTTAATGGATTTTGTCATCACAAAATAAAAAGGAGTTGCAAGAATTCCACTACAGTTATCTTTTTATTGATGACCAAGACAAGGAAATCGAAGGAAATATGAGATTCAAGACACCTGATATGGGTACCAGGCAATACAAGGTTTAGAGGGAACAAGTTACTAAATTCGCTGGCATAGAAAGACATACGTCATTTCACGTGGCTCATGTAGAATTAAAGGTTTGGGCGCAATAGCTCAAAACTTCCCTTTTGGGATAGTAAAAATAAAAGCCATAGAAACCAACAGGTTTTGTATTTATGGTCGAACAATGAAATAAACTGCATATAATAAAAAAGTCCATATTTACATTAGGCAATTTTCCTTGCGGCAATGGTCAATTTGTTGGTGAGAGAGGGTGTTGAGAAGCAAAGGGTTATCATATGCCTCACCTCTCTTACCTTCAAACTGCTAATTGGCGCAAGAAAAATTGCCTAATGTAAATAGGGACAAAGAAATAAACATTACTTTTATTGAAAAGGACCTAATTTGGTTTTTTGTTCATTCATTACTCGATTTCAATTTGTTGATGTTATTGACTTTGCTCAATTTTGGATTTATTTTTATTTGCATTTTTGTATGTTTTTTTTTATTTATTTATTTTTGTATATAGATGCATTGTTTGTTTTTAAAATTCGTTTACATAAATTATTATCATTAAGAATTAATTGGTATTGTTACACATCCGGTTCTATTACCGGTTCCGTATGTATACTTCTTGTAATGGTTTACATTTTTTTGGTTTACTTTTCCTTTTGTAGTTATTAATTTAAATAATTTGATCCGCTAACAGTTTGTTGAATATATTAAAATTAGGTTAGTTTTGTTGTTGTTTATATTTTCCTTCACAGTATTATTATTACTCTATTAGTTAAAAAATCTTTATGGGCAGTTGACGTTGTTCATTTCTTAATATTGTTGTTTTTTTTCGTTTTTTTTTGTTTATAAATTTTTCGTTTTAACTTTTCTTAAGTAAAAAATTTAGTTTTTTATATATATTTATTAATATATTTTGTTTAAAGGATTTCATTTCATTTGAAAAAATATTTATTATACAAAGTTTTTGTTAGATTTGTTTTGGAACCTTTTTAGGGTTGTTTTTTTTGTGTGTTTGTTTTAAGTATGTAATAATAATTTACAAAAATGTAACTCTTTTTCAACATGGAATTTCAGTATTTGCTCAACAATATCGTTTTGTAACAGTTCTAATTTTTTTGTATATAAATTTAAATGCTAAAGCTAATGTGGTAAGTTCTATGGAAGTCAGTTTTTTTTTCTATGCATTTATTTGTTCATATCCCAAACTCTTAAGACTCTATTTCTATGAAATTACTCATAAAATGTGGCAATATATAAGAGAATCTTTATTAGATGTAAATAAAATTGAGTATATAGCAACAATTTACTCAAACTATCAGTAAAGAGAAATTTAAAGGGCATTGTCTGAAAATTGTTTTGTAGAAATTTGAAAACATTACCCAACGATATAGAAATGGTACGAATAAAAATGAATGACATAAAATCTTTTCATTTGGTGTCCGAGAAAAAGATGCATTAATACATCTGAAATATTTCAAAATGCCGGTCCGTTCAAATTTTGTGCAAAAACAAGAAAATTTACAATATACATATCACACCTGTTCAACAAAGGGTATTAACTCGAACTTTTGACATTTTCACTTTTATTAAAAACGATATGTAATGATCAACTCAACCCGCTGTAAAAATCTTCCATTATCTTATCTACACTTTCGATGAGTTACTACTAGGAATTCCCGGTAATACTCGATATTTTGGCTATGGGATTTTCCAGGAAAACAAGATCATATTTCCCGGAAATTGGGAAATATGTATATACATTTATCATAACTGACATTGCGTTAAAAATGCGCAATTGTGACGTTTTGAATACATAGCTTCGAATTTGTTAGCACTGTGCTCGCTCTTGAATCAAATTTAAATGGAAAGTTCTTACACTTGGGAAGTTTTTGCGGATTCGGAAACTACAATGTTCATAGATGAGAAAAATCAAAAAACAAAAAAAATCGTCGGAGCGCTTTTTAAATAAATCGCGATTCAAGTTGACATTTTTAGGGGTTGTTTAGGTTTTCACGATTTTGCTTAGAAACCGCACGTCCTACCAAAACGAGACAGAAGAAAATATTGTAACTATGAAAATTCTCTATAAGATTGACCTTTACGGTATTTTCGTAGGTTTTACCATTTTTGAGATATTGAAGTTCAAATTGGGACAATGCACTGACTGTATCGCCCCTTTATAAAACAATGTCATGAGGGTGCGCCTTAACTAACATTTAATGAAAGCCACTTACACAGGGGAAGTTTTTGTGAATTCTGAAGCAGCAATGTTCATAGATGAGAAAAATCAAAAACAAGAAAAAATCGCTGTAGGGGTTTTTAAATAAATCGCGGTCAAAATTTAAATTTTTAGGTGTTTTTTTAGGTTTTCACGCAAGTCCAATCGAAATGGAGCTAAAGAAAATGTTGTAGCTGTGAAAATTCTCTACAGGATTGACGTTTATGATTTGTTCTCAGGCTGTAACATTTTTTAGATAAAGAAGCTCAGTTTACATTTTTAGGTTTTTTTTTGTTAGGGTTTCGTGATTTTGCTTGAATACGGCAAGTCTTATGGGAATGGGACCTGAGCAAATCTTACAGCTGTGAAAATTCTGTACAAGACTGGCTTATGTAATTTTTCCTAGGTTGTAACATTTTTTTTAGATATATAAGTTTAAATTGGGAAATTGCGGTCATGACATTGTGTGACAAGGAGACGATACATAATTGAATTTGAATTGTCCCAATTTCAACTTCTATATCTCAAAAGTTGTAATACCTACAAAAATACCATTAAGGTCAATCTTGTAGAGAATTTTGATAGCTACAACATTTTTTTTCCCATTTTGATAGGACCTGCGGTTTCCAAGCAAAATCGCAAAAAACTAAACAACCCCTAAAAATGTCAAATTAAATCGCGATTTATTTAAAAAGCGCTCCGGCGATTTTTTTGTTTTTCGATTTTTCTCATCTATGAACATTGTAGTTTCAGAATCCGCAAAAACTTCCCAGGTGTAAGCACTTTCCATTTAAATTTGATTCAAGAGCACCGTGCAAAGTATTACGGTGTTATGAAACACAATACTTCAGATAGTTGTAGTCATTTGCCAAGCATCTGACGATACGGAAGTCAGCCAACCAATGATGTTCAATTTTGTATATGCCCGTCTCTTTTATACAATTGAATCAGAATCCAATTATGATTTTACAGAATTAGGAAATAACCACAATTTTGTAAAAAAAAGTTAAATTCACAAAGTTTTTTTCAGGCCAATACTGAAATACTGTGTATTAAATACTCTATATTGATTGTTTGTATCTACATAATTGTAATTTTATTGAAGTGTATATTTATGAAAATACGACTGTGGATTAATAATTCGGTGACTTTTACAACTTCCATCTTAGCTATATGAAATATAACATCGGTTCCATTTAGTACCATCTAAATGTAGTTCACATACAAATTTTCAGTGTTCTTGAGTTCTGTCATTCCAAAACGTAGCATTTTCGAGGTTCATATAATAGGAATTTCTGATAATTTTATTGTTTGAGCCAAATAAATCTCTATCCACGGAGCGATTTCTTTAGCTTTGAATAATTGAAATGGTTACTATGGGCTAAATCAGAAGATTTTGAGGCGCCAATTTGTAACCCCATCCATGCATGTTACCATCTGTTTTTTCGTTTTTGCTCAGTAGATCGAAATAGAACAGGTGCGCACACTAAAACTATTCATTAGAAAATTATCTGCAATACATCTGTAAAGTTAATCATTGAATACATCTTGAAGACAGTCCTTTACGAACGTTGAATGCGTTTTTCTAGAAGTCGAATTTATATTGTCTAACAACAGGTTGAGCAATGGAGTATTTAAATTTATCATCGAATTTACATTGTCGATGGCTACATTACTGTTTTTCACTAATATCTCGGAAGATACAAGAGGAGACTTCTCTCATATCAATGATTTTAGCACGGTGGATGATGCCTGAGTTCAGTTTTTTGGCTTGGCAACATCAAAAAATGTGGTATAAGAGAATCCTCCTCTGTAGTGCGATTCTCTAAATCATTTTTTGAGTTACCTTCAAAAATCGGTAAAATTAAAATTCTTATAAATTCGGTAATTAAAGATATTTTTCGGTAAGTTAGCGATGAATAATAAGTAGTCGTAAAGTTCTACCGATAGTAACAGTGTTGTCAACTTTTACTAAACTTTTCATTCATAATTTTGTGTTTTAATGTTACCGATTTTTGTCGGTAACTCAAAAAATAGTTAAAGAATCGCACTACTGGTCGTGGGAAATAGTGTTTTGGCTGGGCATACCGACATTTTTCCTTTTTTAAGTCATCAGGTATGCCGCATGCCTTTTTAAAGGTTAGATTGGTTGATCCTCATGTGTGGTTATCACATCTTGTACATCCTTGTAAATATTTAAAATTGTAAATGTTCAAAAATAATTGGTTTTGCACAATCATTGGCTCTCCGTTAATCGATGTTTGAATTTCCTTTGAATTTTTAGTAGGTTTACCGTATTCTAAAAAAAATGTTTCGTTCGGTGTATGTGTGTAAATATTTGCACAAGTTTTGAAAAACAAAAAAATGGAAAATTGTTGACATTTCTCGGTAATATCACTCTGTCTGGTACTCGATCTGGAAATAATTTAAATAAAAATTTTTAATTTATTTGAAAATGTTGCCTATTAGGGCGAAGATCTTTTTAATATTAATTTTTAATTAATTTCTCGTTGGAATCGAGCTTAATGATCGAAGATTTTTTGCAAGTGAAAAAGGAAAGCCCATCGGCTTCGAACCCACACAACCACCATTATGTAACCTGGTTTCGCTGTTGGTAGTAGCACATCAGCCATCATATCGGCTGTGGAGTGGTTTCTCTATAATCGAACTTTTCATTCCACACATGCATTGTGTTCTTTTATAGTGATGAGCTTTTCCCCATTCAACCTGGGGCCTAATTCTCGCATACTTGATCGAGTCATTTCGATCGATATTTTCAGTATTTGGATTACACTTTCGAGTAGAATCTTGCGGGTTTTTGCCCGCCACACATTTACTGTCGAAACGATTATTTTTGTGGCATAAAACGAACTTTAATGGAACATTTTGCAATAAAACTAATCAAAATCACATACTAATGACTTTTCCAATAAAATGAGAAAAAAATAGACAAAAAAATTAAAAATATATTTTCTAATGCCAGAATGCGATTTTTATATTTTTGCATAGTGGAATTTATTTCGGGTAACTATTATTTCAATCTTTCACGATTTTCTTTTATTTTATACAATTTTCATGTTTTTATTTTTGGTCTGTTCCAGTACTGCAAGAATCTACTAATTTTTTTTTTCGTTAACATAAATGCTCTGTTCCAGAACCTGCAAGAAGCTACTATTTTTTACTACGATAACATTTTTTCCTTTATGTTATCGGAAAAAATAGTAAAAATTAGTAGATTCTTGCAGTACTGGAACATACCAAAAGGAACAAATGTTAATCGTAGTAAAAATTAGTAGCTTCTTGCAGGTTCTGGAACAGACCATTTATTATACGAGAAACTTGCCGCACAGCAACTTGTTTGTTTGTAATATTTTGTGTTTACCATTGCTCTGTTCCTCCAGAACATTCAAGAAGGTACTATTTTTTACTAGGATAAAATTTTTCCTTTATGTTATCGGAAAAAATAGTAAAAATTAGTAGACTCTTGCAGTTCTGGAACAGACCACATATGTTTTTACCGTTCGATAACCGCATGTATCGATAACTTTTTAAATAATTTCGATCGTATAAGGGAATCCAAAAATGGCTCAAGCTGATTATACTCTCAACATTTATGCTAACGAGGGTATATATGTACGCTTTCATAGGCATAATGTGCCTCATCGAAATAATGGTTTTAAACCCCAAGTATGTTTGGACGAAATCCGTTTCAAACAATTTGGAGTTTATTTAGCCATGTCCGTCGGTCTGGCTGGTGCGCACTCTCAAACGGATCAACCGATGGGCCATATCGGGTCACTCCTTCGGGTACATGCCCCACAAAAGTTCAAAACTTTTCGCTGAAAACTCGTGATACAAAATTAATGTATTTTAGTCCTGGTCCACACTAGAGCGATTTCAAATCACTCTAGTGTAGACCGGGGCTTATATACGGCATAATTATATGCTTCTTTTTTTTTTGTCATAGGCTGAGGGTATATCTCCGTCAGTACAGCTTGTTATTATTTATTTGAAAATTTTGCCTATTATGGCGAAGATCACTTAAATATTAATTCTTAATAATTTCTCGTTATCATTAAACTTGACTCCAACAAGAAATTAATTAAAAAATAATATTAAAATGATCTTCGCCCTAATGGGCAAAATTTTCAAATAAATAAAAATCAGCTTGAGCCAGGCTGGGGGAAAGGTTATGTCTGTAAAAAACAACCTTGCATTTGAGAAATGAAAAATTCGATGACAGAGAAGCCACTCCACAGCCGATATGTCTGATGAGCTGCTACCAACAGAGAAACCACGTCACATAATGATGGTTATGTGGGTTCGAATCTTGGGCTATCACTTTTCCCTTAATTTAAAAAATCTTTAAGATGAATGAAAACTTGCACTATGTAGATGCCAAGAGTAATTCGTTTCCGAACCAATCATAACAGTACTGAAAATCATTTCTCATATAGTTTTGCATGTAATGAACGAGTTCATGAATATTTATATGTATGTATGTGTTTATACGTAACTACTTATTGTATATATGTTTATATTTATTTAATTAAACTAGCAAATATTTTTTATTAATCAGTCAGAATATTTTTTATGAACATAAACAAAGAAACAAAACAGAATGGAATGGTAAGGAAAGGAAATGCCATGAAGAGCAGTTTTATTAGATGATTTTTGTATTCCTTGTGTTTTTTATCATTGTCCAAAAAATTGGATTATGTAATTTGTATTTATTTTCTTTTCTTTATATTTGATTTTTTGAATTCAAACAAAAACAATTCAATGTAATGACGGTACGAGAAAAAATGGTTTATTGATTTCACAAATCGAATTCGTTGCAATCCACTTATAAAGCAAAATCTACAATATTTGTTTAAAAACGGAAATGTTATTGTCTTTACCGTCACTTTTTAAATGCTACATGTGAAATATATAAAATCAAAAAAATACGACTTTTTACACAACTTACCCGCAAAATAGACACGTAAATAATTCGAAGGGCCTTTTGCCAAACATAAAATATATATTACTCAAGTATTGTATGTCCTGAAGAATGGTTATGGAATAATGAAATTACAACTGGGATTATCTGTGTGATGTCCTTACAATTAGACCCTTAAATTATTCCAACTACTCACGAACTTTATTTGTGTAATATTTTAGAAAAATGAATGAAAAGTAAAAAAATCGAACTTAATTTCCAGTCTTTGTTTTATTAAAACTAAAACAAAATAAATAAAAATATAATTCACAAACACATTCATGTTAATAGTTTTTTTGTTTTTCTTACTCTTAACAATTAAAAATTATGAAACTTTTAGTCTTGTATGTAGAAAAACAACACAATTGTTTTTGGTTTTGTCATTAAATTTACGATATTCGCTGTTTGTTGTGTTGATCTTTACGATTCTTCTTTTCAGTGTGATTGGAAATAACTGAATGTTTGATATAATAACAAAAATAATTACAAATATAGTTTTATACTTACATAAGAATGAATTAAACCTAAACATTATACAAGTCATTAATTAATAATTATCGTAATACTATTGAGTTTGCCTTTGTTGTTGCTAATTAAAGATAACTATTTATTTACACAAGAGTATGGCTGAATTATAAGTAGGGATAGTGATACGATTTGTTGCGATAAAAACCATCCAGAAGGCCAGAATAGTTGTACGCTGAGGGCAGGAGGCAGGATACACATGAACGTGGACAACCGCCAGTAACATGAAAGAGAAAAACGAAATGATTTCATAATTATTTCTGCTGGAAATAACAAATATTTGGTTGTCGAAAAAAGAAAATTGTTTAAAAGAAAGAACACATAAATAACTGAATCGTAAGCTTATTAAAATAGTTGGGTAGGATGAAGTGATTATGAATCATATATTTGAAAGTAACACTTTACATAGATACCCATGAGTTAAAAAAAAAGTTTAAATACTGAAACCCTAATGTTTGGTTATTTTTTCATTATTACACTTATTAAGTTGTGAGATAAAAGAAATAATTACAAGAAAAACTGAATGGATAATGAATGTAAATCTGAAAATATAAGCACACCTTAAAATAATAGCGGTTTCACGAATGGTTGCACACATACAACACTATTATATGTAAAAGTTTTTTTTTTTTTAACGAAGTGTGAATGTCTTGTTTGTGAATGTTGTGAATATATAAATCAAAACATCTGAACTGCATCGTTAGTCGATCTTTTATTTTCGATTTTACAATGTTTTTGTTTTTTGCTAAAACTTGACTTTTCATCGAAAAAAAAAAAAAAACACCGACATACAACTCAACTCAGAACAAAATGGCTGAACTCAGAACTGTTTTACACACGTGTGTGTAAATGTAAAGCACAATAGCTAAGACATAAAAGCTCTATTCCTTTACGTGCAAGAATCTTCATTTTTAAAAGCAAAGAAACAGACCGAAATATACTAAGATGGACATTTCATTGTTATTATACTTCACTGAATGGCTTTGGAATTTAACATAATGTTAGGGACCGATATGGGTACAAAACATTATTTTAATTTTAAACGTTTTGTACGTATTTAACAGATTTTAACGATCCAATAGGCACGGAATTATTCTGGAATAGATCCTTGAATTCACAAATCTCGTTTCTGATGCTATTACATTAAATTTTCCTCCTTTATTGCGATTTTTAATTACCAGCAACCTGCATTGTTTCTGTTAAGGGTAATGCTTTTATACATTTTTTGTATCATGCATTTTGTCTAGTCTTATTGGTTCTATGTCTTTGACAATAGTTTACAATTGGTCTGTTCCTTTACTTTTAAAAATGGTAAAAGTGACAAAATTAGTAAAAGTTGTGAACTGCTCTCGTATCAATTGTATGCTTACCCCAGATATGCCCAACGTCCTATATATAGGACACACAAAATTCTTGCTAATTTGATATGTTATGTTTATCAAAGTACCGTTTATTTTGGTGATATACTCAGTACACATCTGTAGCTCTTGGGATATTATGTGATTCCATTATTTTGAGCTATTATTTTTGAGTTTTGAGGTCTAGTTCATCGAAGTTGCCACCTATCGCTTAGTTTTTACAATGATTTGCGTTATGACCGATTAATTATTGGGTAGTTTTATAACGAAAACATACACGATGTGGAGTCTACTTCGAAAAAACGTTATCTAGATGCCGAAAAGTAGTATTTGGACTATATGTCAAATGTTTTGTGTCCCATAACTCCCAGTTATATGATAAAACCCTGTGTCCAAAAGAGGCCTCAAAAACCACTTTTTTCAAAAAAATTTTAAAAAACATACTGTTATTATTTCACATTTGCTTTTAAAATAATATAAAAATACTTTTAAAATGATCACGATCAAGCAATGGGCATATCTGGGTTACATCAAGTAAAGGAAGACTTTTCGAGTAAAAAGTGGTAATTCTTGCACGTAATTATTTTGTTGTAGAGAAAATTAACAACATTGTGTTCCTTTACTTTTTAAAATGGTAAAACTGGTAGAAGTAGCAAATGTTGAGAATTGTTCTCACATCAATTGTATGGTTATTGAAGTATGGGAACACATTTCGAGTAAAAAGTGGTAAAACTTTAAGAACCTGCACGTAAAGGAACAGAGCAATTGAAAACAGTTGTATGTCTGCATTATTGACAAGATTTACTAGGTATACGTACTATACCACTTTACAACGATTCGTGAATACCGCTAATGTCAATTTCTCCCGTTATAACATTTTTGTAAATAATTAGATAATATCGTATTCTTTGTGGTTTGCATTTTATTAATATTTTGTATTTTTCATTGTTGCAACCCCCAATATGCATGATTCTTATTATAATTTTTCTAATTAAAAACAATTATATATACTAGGGTTCCAAAGTTAAAAATACAAAACATTAACAAAAAGTCAGAAAGTTAAAACACCAAAAATTGAACATCTCTTTTAACCGATTTTATTGTTTTCTCCATTTTCGAAAGCTTACTAAATTTCCCATTTCGTAGTAATAAAAAAGCTATATTTTTATTAATTTTTATAACTTTCAATGTTAATTTTTATTATTTTTTTTTTGGAGTTGGGCTTCCTTCGATCTTTCAGCTCAACTCCAACGAATAAAAAAATAATAAAAAAGTGATCTTTGTCCTAACAGGCAAAATTAAAAAAAAAAAATAGTTATATTGTCCATTTACTGAATGTTCGTATATAAATAAAATTACCGAGATGCATACGAAAAATATTGGTTCCCGTATTTCTGAGTTGTACAATTTAAAGTCCACTTTTCATAATTTTGGCACTGTAGGTACCCGAAATGTTCTTGTTCATTATAAATTAATAAATTATTTAGGAGCTCGAATTTTGCAGTCTTTATGTTACTACTTATTTATTTTAGACGGATTATCGTTAAGAAGGTATTTCCTTCTTCTTTCGGTGGTTAATTTCAAGATACTTTTTTCTTAAATAGTCCTATAATACAGACTTCAAATCTCCATAGAACAATATTGAAACTGATATTTTTCATGCTTCAGTAAAAGAATTCATTGGTTCGTAATTGTGAGAGAAGATACTGCTACTCTAATTTCCCCTTTCGGTATAGGGTCTGCGTTTTATATGAGACCGCTCCGCTGCATATTTAGTATAAAGCTAAGATTTATTAATATCATTCTCAAATAATTCTATGAAATAATGGATTTTCTCAAGTAAATAAAAAAACATGTTTGATTATTTTGGGCCTTAAATTATAATATTACCAATTGTTTTCGTGTCTGTGATTCATGCACATCTTCAAAGACATAAATGAAGCTTAGCCATAAAGCTATTTTGGACACACTTATGTATTTAAGACGCCCTTTTATAATACATGAATACATTTAGATTTATATTTTATAAACGATATTAAAAAATAGTGTGTGGTTTCACTTAAAAAATATATAAGCATATGCAAAAAAAAAACAACAAAAATATTTCTCACCTCATTTAGGACAATAAATAAACATATCTTTTCATTCAAATTTTCCTTTAACAGCTGTTTTCATATAAAAAAAAAAAAATAAAAAAAAATTAATTGCTTTTAAAAAATGGAATTGTTTTGGTTGAGAACACGGGATACCGATATCATTGTGTGGGAGAGCAATACAAGGAAACATCTCTTGGAAGTGGAAATATCGGTTGGCGTATACTTACCACGCCCACCATTTTCATTTGGAATACTTTGCTAGAAGTAAAAAAAAACAACAAAAACAAAAAAAAATATTCTTCCCGTCGTTAAAGATGACTTTCTGTATTCATCTTTTTGTTTTGTATGCATTTACTCTTCAAATGCTTTATGAGAAAAACACACACAGACTTTTTGCAAAAAAAAAAAAAATAACTTTTTGTTGTGGTTGTTAAGAAACTAAGTATTTATTTCTAATCTTCTACAAAGATAAGTGATTTTCAATATTTTCTTTATTTTTGTATTACTTGAATTAAACTGTTTTATATATGAATCTATATGTATGTATATTGAGAATCTAAAGATAACATTATATATTTATGTAGATGTCATTACTGGTATTGTTATTGCGATTGTATTTTGAAGTTAATTCGAAAATTAGCAAAATATACGGGGAAACAAATTTATGGAGGTTTTTGCTTGTTTAATGTTGCCAGAAATAAAAGCACAGCCTTTATATAACTGTTCCAAAAAATACTGCAAGTCCAGCAGTAACTCACTTTTGATAATTGCTACCATAATTTTGTTCATTGCCACTAATTCCAATGGTTCATATGCCAGACACATTAATTCTAGTTCCTTTGTTTTTATCAAAAGTTATTTTCATACGATTGAGAGATTCTCTTGAGATCTTCATCATGTAATTTTACGAAGAAAAACATTTTTAATAATTAATTTCAAGCACGATTTTAGATTAAAATTCTGTTTTCACAATTAAAAAAGAATTTATAAAAAACCATGAAAAACGGCAAATGTTAAATTCTCTCATATTCTCTTAAATTCTGTTTCGTTCGCCATTGATTTATACCCTACACCACACTGTGGTAAGGCGTATTATGTATTTGTGCATTAGTTTGTAACATGCAAAATGAAACGAAACAGCTATGGGTCTATATTTCCTCTAGGGATATACATAGAATCCCTTTTCTGAGGCAATTTACACATGTCCGTATGTCCAAGTATTTTTGTAAACAAAGTACAGGTCGCAAAGAACGAACCCTTTTATTTTGGTAAGAATCGGTTCTGATTTGGATTTTTGGTGCAACAATCACGCTATATACATATGTCCAATTTTGATGAAACTCGAAATTTGTGGCGGAATTTGGTCTAAAAAATGGTCCGCCAAATTATAATGAAATCGGTTCAGATTTTAGGTATTTAGTGCACCAACATCGCTATGTATGTCCAATTTTGATGAAATTTTAAATGTTTGTACCGGAATTCGAACCAGAAATAAGTTTGCAATTATATTAAAATCGCCAATTCGTACTTGAAATTATTAATTATGTTGCCAAATTATATTGAAATGGCATCAGGTTTAGATATTTCTCTCATATATTTTTTTATCCAATGTAATCTATATTTGCATATTTAGAGCGGTGTAGGGTATCTTATAGTCGGCCTTGGTCTTTTCCTTACTGGTTTGAAATGTTGAAAGCTGCTAGAATCACTTAATTATGGAATATTCTCGCCGAATCGAGAAAAAAATTCCCTGGTTGGACATAAATATGGAATTAATAAATTGTGAACTAGGAGAAAAAGAACAATTATCGCACGGATTTTTTATTCATGATTGCCCTGAATGTTTTCCAATTTCTTTCAAAAAGCCACATCAGCTGTTGGACTTCGCATGAGACAAACGTAATTTAACATGATTTATTTCAATTATAAACAAATTTGAACTTGGACTAAATATTTCTGGCAACAATGCGCAAATTTCCAGTGGTAAAATGCATTCAATCTGTAAAACTAAAAAAAAAAAAAAAAAAAAAACTGGAGCCCATGGTCATCCAGTTCATTTGCCAAAACTAACTCCTTTTAAAGATTTTTGTCTTATTAATGATACTAATTTAATATATGCTGCTTATAAGATTCAATATATTTGTTATATTGTTATTGTTAATAATACATATATGATCCAGATAATATTCTGGATATAGATTTTTTAATAAAGTCCTGACAATTGTTTTATCTCAATTATATGTTTCTATAAAAGTTGGTTAAATGGAAATCTTTAATAATTACTCGTTTAAGAATTTGTCGAATAAGAAAGAAATTATTTCAAACCCATAGTAATGTTATAATATATTCAATAAAATGAGTGGAAGTTATGTTGAACAGAGATGTAGTACCGCCCACTTCTTTTTCCATACTTATAATAGAATTCAATCAGATGAAAATGTGACATTTTTATGCCAATAATTGATCATGATAATCTGGGTGTTCAATGTGTCAATATTCATACGAATGGAGGAAGGTGAGAAGATTACTACTTTAATTATATTGTTATAATTCAGATATATATGTATGTCCCGTATTTTGATAAAGATGGGATTTTCTTGTCATGACTTCTTTTCAAATATGTAAATGTGTATATACTTATTTATATTTATGTTCGATACAGGTCAAATCTAATTTCTTCATATGCATGTGTGCTTGTTTGTGTTGAGAATACGCACTCGCAGTAAGTAAAATCAATTTTTAGCTTTTAAATTTATATGAATTTCTGGGGATTATGATAGGGATGTACTTTTTGATTACGCATTCTATTTTGTCTACCTCTGTGCACCATATTGTTGTACCCAGGACCGGCCGCAGGTATGGGGGCTGCGGGAGGCCCCATTCCCAGTTGATTCATAAAGTGGTGGGCCTTCATTTTGCCATGTTCCTCGGCCAGACGCACAGTTAGAGGCTGGGAGGCACCTTCTGGTATAACATTATTTAAGGCTGATATTGCCTCTTGGGCTTCTTCACGTTTATTGAATCTGTAAAATGACAATATCGATTTAAGCATTAACCAATAGATATCAGGGGGAACTTGTGTTATTTCCGCCTAAGATTTTTATTTCAGCCTACAACTTACCTTACAAATGCTACACCTCTCGGTCTACCAGTGAGTTTATCTCTGAGAATGTTCTTTTGTACAATGTTGCCGTATTTGCCAAAGATCTTCTCCAGTTCATCGTCGGTGATTGTACGTGGCAAATTGGTGACATATAAATTGGTATCCTTTATTGATTCTCCGCCGGGTCGGGCATATGAAACCTAGAAAACAGTGAATTCTAGCAATTAGTAAATTGCGCAAAATAACTTAAAAATATTTATGTATTTCGATGACACTACTGTTTGGAAGAGCAATGCACAGCTGTTGTCATTCAATTGTGTGACACCTAATCGGCACACTACTCAACACCTTTCTGCTTCAACAGCACGTATCGGTGTTTAGCAAAGCAAATAATCGTCTCTACTCTCTATAATGATACTTTGATTGTGGATTGCTGCAGCAAGGGCACAAACAAACAGTCTCTGCAGCTTTAACATAGGAATTCTCATCACGTCTGTGATGTTAAATGTACTCTTGGTGTGTGCATGACTCCGATCCACGTGAAACGTACACTCAATTGGCTGCCATTAAGCGTGACAATTGATGTAATTAGTTGCAGATTAAAAACGGAACAACTTCCTCATGAAGGACTACAGCTACAAATGGAAATTACTCTGTATTGAAAGCCATCGAGCAAAGCGCGTTATGCGAACAACAAACAAGATTTATCCTTCTTCAAAATGGTGTTTCATGGTCAAATATTTACACAAGGTATGAGTGAGAGAGGCTGTGACTTCCTTCGGCATTCGCATTAACGGCATAAACCAAAAAAACAAGATTAATTAGTTTTTGTTGGTTGTATGCAAATTAACTACCAAGGAATAATACATTTTAAACAAATGTCAGAACAAAAGAAGAAGCAGAATGGACAAACAGAAAGGTGTGTGCGATATGACCAACTTAAATCAATAGCATATTTTTATGGAATTGAAATAATGAGTTATTAAATGATTGATGGTGGTGGGATGAGGTGACGAGGAATGAACGAACTACCACGTGCCCATTTATTCCGGTATAGTGCCATGTGCGGAAACATACACATAAGTTTCGGTTTTTTTTTTCAATCAACTCCATCACTGTGAATGGGTGGAATGGAAAGCTTGAGTGAAAATGAGGGGACGTTGCAAGGTGCTCTTGAACCAACATTAAATGAAAGGAGCTTACACCTGGGAAGTGTATGCGGATTCTGAAACCACAATGTTTATAGATGAGAAAAATCAAAAAACAAAACAAAATCGCAGATGCGCTTTTTAAATAAATCAGTCAAAGTTCACATTTTTAGGGCTTTTTAGGGACAATGAACTGACTGTATCGCCTCCTTATAAAACCATGTCATGAATGCAATTTCCCAACTTAAGCTTACAATTCGATGGGACTTGCGGTTTCCAAGCAAAATCGTAAAAACGTGATTTTTCTCATCTATGAACATTGTAGTTTCAGAATCCGCAAACACTTTCCAGGTATAAGCTCCTCGAATCCCATATAGAAATAAACAATAGGTGACGACAAAAAATGGGGGTTTTGGGCAGGAAAATCAATGTCTAAAACATTGTGTGGCATGGTTAACAAAATACTGTGGAAATTGGAAGGGTTAATATTTACACCGAAATGAATATCTGAAATATTCATTCTAAACTTAAACTTAAAAACTACAAAGAAACCCAGAACAGGACTCGACTCGACTTTTTCAGATCGTAAAAATGCGATTTCTAAGTCTGTTCTGTCTAGTCGTATTACAACTGTCATACATTCCACTTGTCTAACACGTTGTTATTTCAATTACTTTTTATTCCATCAATCTTCGCTTTGATAACTTTGCAAACAAAAGATGTGAGAAAAATCGACTTCATGGAGAACAAACTGGGGTCACAAGTCAACATTTCATAAAATGCTGTTACATGGCAAATATTATCTACACGGCTGTCTGTCAGTCAGTATATCTTTACATGACACGTAGATGGGATGGAAATATAAAACCATGAAGCCGAGCTGGTTATAAAAACAACATCAATATTCAGGAAAAACTAAAGAGGATATTCGATGCGAAAGCTTTTCCCGGTATGTGTTAAATAAGTACAGGAATAACAAATATTGCACCGCAGACAAAGCATCTGAATCAAGGCTGTCATGAAGAAACGTAGAATGGAAGAAAATTATGAAAACCATCATGAGTACACAGCGAAACAATTAAGGCAAACGGAGATTTCTCCTCCACACAGGTAGTGCAGAGCTATCATGCTCATAACCTAAATACTCACAAGCAACCGAACCAAACAAAGGAAACGGAAATTGATTTACAGCTTCACTTTTAAGTGCAAATTTAAAACAATTCTGATGATAACCGGTTAGGCAAAGAATGCGCGCAACAGCCAAAGCAAGCCAACCTGCCACCGATCTAACAAAAGAATAACACCTACACAGAATGATAACAGCAATGAATAATGAACAAAATTATGTACTTACCTTTAAACGTTTATTCCTTACTGTAATGCCATTTACAGTTTTGATGGCATTTTGGGCATCAATTTCGGAGGCAAAATCAACAAAAGCGTAACCAAAACTGTAGCCAGTCTGCAAACGTAGTCGTAGTAAGTTATGCAAAAATAAAACAAACAAGAACAAATTAAAATTGGTGGGAAGAATCATTAATTAAATAGATACACGGCACAACGTTTCCAATATTGTGGATGAAGAAGATTTTCTCTTTGCTCGTACACCATGGTATCACACCCACCTTGTTTATCTCTTTGGCACTTGTTGCCAAGGGCTCTGTAACAATTTTTGATCGATTTCATGGGACTAGAAAAGAGAATCTTCCAATGATCTCCATTGGTCCTGCATCCAAGACAACATTTCTAGTTGTACCGTGTTGTTAATGTTGATAAGTACTAAAATTTGTTTGCAACACATGCACACTGGGGTTAAGACTTTTTGACTTTTCTCTGAAGAACGATTTCCTGTAGCGAGAATGAATGAATTTTTTCCTATTAATGCTAAAAACAGCGTTCATTCCATTTAATTATTAAAAAAGGTCACGCACAAACCACTTTGAATTTATTTTTATAAAAAATGCTATGAAATGAAAAAAAATCTCAAAACGTTATTTTTGTTGCGCGAATGAATGACCGTTTGTCTATTAATAACTAAAACAACTTTTATTCCATTTAAATATTGAAATAGGTCACGCACAAACCGCTTTCAATTGATATAATATATGGAAACAAATGTATATATTATATAATTAATATATAAATGATATGGCGATAAAATTTATGAGAAACAACGAAACTATAAAATTGGTGAGAAAAATCATAATATGATACAGGAATACGAGGTTGTAAAAAAAGTCATAACCCTAATACACAAACACACACATAGACACATGTGCATACAAATGTTCTCTTCCTTTCATTCTTTTGTTTTCCACCTGTTCAACACCGACTACTGTGTATGTAGTCAAGTTTCATCATAAATTTAACTTTTAAATATTTGATGCGATGTGCAGTACATGCCACCACATACCACCATCATCATCATCATCCTGTGAGGGCCAGTGTAAAACCTGTCAGTTTGTTGTTGACAGTTGACACATCATTTTTTAAACGAAGAGAACACTGTCATGAGGTGAGAATGGAGAAATCTTAGAAGAGGAGGCTACATCTCCAAAAAGCACTAAAAACGTTCATCATTTTGTTCTTTGCGCTTGGGTGTGTGCGGGTGTGTTAAAAACAAATTCTTTTAATAATAAAACTAAAGTCTTACCTTATAGTCTTTCATAATTCGACAAGTGTTTATGGGACCACACGTTCTAAATAGAGCATATAGTTCACGATCTGTCATATCTTGAGGCAAATAGTTGACAATTAGATTGGTACCATTGACGGCCTGAGTGTCTGCGCCGCCACCATCACCGCCACTGTTCAGCGAATTTGTACTTTGCGCTGGTGCCATGTTACACATGGAACCCATCGCACTGCCACCACCTGAAAAATCATTATAACCGCCCCGACCGCGTGGATTCATGGCTGAGGGACCTGGATACGATGATGTGAAATCTGTGTCCTGTGGTGAAAACGCATAACGTGACTGAAATATCAAGTCAAAGAATTTCGAAACATTTTAATTTGTCGTTGGCGCTTTTGTCGTTACTCGATTGGGAATTGGTCGAACGGATTTTCTGGTGTTTCCGCATCTTCAACATAATTCTGATGTTTTAAATTGATTGATTCTTTTTTTAACGTATGCAGGTAAAACATTACAAGGAATTCACATTCGCAAGATAACAAAAAAACGCAAGTTCACACACACAAACAAACAGAATCAGAGACACGGTAATGAAATGGGATTTCCCATGGAAAAGAAAAATAACTAAATTGTTTTTGCAAAGAACACAACACCTTGTTTGTTTGACAACTTTATTTGTGTTGTTTTAATATTTATTCGAGTACTGATGGATGTCTTTTTTAAATATTACAAAATTTAATAATACTAATTTTTTTAACTACAGACATAGGCTGAGGTCATAAATGCGGTGTTGCAATGCAGCCTTTGCAAATGTCGGATATCTCTATAACTTTATTTTGTATTATTCATATTGAAAATAGTAGGAGAAGGCTCTAGAAAAAAGGTTTGTATGGAGGTTCATATTTAGGAAATAAAGCATTTAATGCATTGCAACACTGCGTTGAGAACACAGCAATACTGACGAAAGAACTTAACAGAAAGAAACACATGTTTGTGCATCTTTTTGCCTTTTACCGGGCAATGGCAAATTGCAAATAAATGTAGAAATTGTTCCAATTTTTTGTAAATTGAAAGTTTCTTATCAGAGTCTTTTCTTCAGTTCTATTGACATTTACAACAACACACAACTATAAGAGAAAAATTGGACAATTAAATACTTTTAAAAATAACTACATTTTGGAATCTCCTTTGTACAAACAAAGTAACGAGAAAAATCACTAAACAAATAAAGTTACAAAAAAAAAAAAAAAAACAACAACAACAACGGCATGATAACATAGATTTAAAAATAAAAGTCTAGATGAGATTTTAAATCGATGGACGCAGTACATTTCCTAATAGTTTCAAAATGTATAATGTTTAAATTTAATGAAGAAATTAATGGTGCAGTTTTACTAAAACATCTACAAATAATAATGCTTGTTTTTTTTTCTTTAAAATTTATATCACACACATACATATATACGTAAGTAATATATAACACTAACAGCAATAGTAGTTAGTACCACAAACATAACACATCATTCACATTGATTGATTCAAATTGAATAAATCAAATGAAAAAGGCGAACAAAAAGAAAAAGTAATCATAAACTACATTCTAATGTTTACGGGCTTCTATTATATTGTCCTACAGTGAGCGTCGAAGAACAAGTTTGTTTAGATCATCATATCAATAAGTATATATTTCGATTAAAAAATGCTGAGATCTATAATTTGCGAATGTTGTCTACAGACGCCCACTGTATGAAACAATCAAAATATTTTTATGACATTTGGTGTATTTCTTGTTTTATATGTGTATATGTGTGTGTGTTTGGAATCAATGAATTTTGTGTATAATTTAACAATAAACTATTGTAATCTACCGCTATTTAGTATCAACACAAAATTGTTACTGACAAATTAAGAAAAACAAATGTTATGAGCTCCTGGAACGAATATTTGGTTTCTGAGGAATTGTCGCTTTAATCATCCTTTGATAAAATACTATATAAAGGGTGTTTAATATGTGAGCATTTACTAAAGGGGGCGAATTTTTACGATATCTCTCTGCAGGCCACAGTTTATGAACAATGAACAAATTTTACCAGTTCGTTGTTGTGGCTAAAAAACCTATACTAAAAAATTGTGAAAAGCGTCTTAGATTTTAAAATGCGCTATATTAAGGGCTCAAATTACCAAAAAAAAAATTGGTCAAATTTGTACATGGGGGCAATATAAAAATATCAATAGGTACGTTCTTAAAATGTTCTTGGAAAAATTTTAAATACATTTAGAAAATCCTCTAAAAGAGAACATATTCGAATCAAAATGTAATAATAAAGCGTTTAGAACAGTCCTACGACTGTCCTTTTTATTAGAGGTTTTAGGATTAGGCCTTCCTATTAAATTCTAAAAACTTTCTTTACGAAACTTGGGAAAAACTCAGCTGATTGTCACTTCTACCTTCTTTAATGTGGCTTTATCATTACCTTTATACATACATATCTACAAAAAACATCAAAATAAGAAATTTGCAGTTTATTAGACCCAAAAAAAAAATCTGTAAAAACTAAAAGATTTACCCATTGGAAAAAAGTTTGAAAATGGGATTAAATAAATTCACAAAATCTTATACTAAAACCTTTAAACCACTGTGTCATTACCCATCCTTTTGGTTTCTACTTCATCTAAGTTATATTTTTGTTCTTGTAATAAACATGAAAGTTGACTCCAAGTTGTTGTTATTACCGTTTAAACTCTAACGAAAGTAGAAGGGGAAATTCAAAGAAACGTTAGATAAGAATAATGTTTCGATTTAATTCCGGCTGTTGTTGCTCGTACTTAAAGAACTTTAATAATCTCCACAAGGGTAACTATCGACAACAAAAAAAAAGAACCGGTAAGGAAAGGATGAAAGTCGGGCGGAGCCAACTTATATTATACCCAACACCACCAAGATTACAATATAATTTGGCGAATCTTTTTCTGGATAAAATTCCGTTACATTTTCTAAATGTAATCAAAATGCCTGTCCAATTTTGTGTTTGGGGGTATCAAATACATGAAATCGGTCGAAAATACATATGGGAGCTATATAAACATCTGAACCCTTTTGACGAACTTATATCTACACCATTTTCACATGTAATTCGAAGAATTTCAGTTGTAATTTGATTATTTCATTTGAAATTCGAAACATTTCACTTGTAATTTGAGAATTCCAATTGAATTTCGAATTATTTCATTTGTAATTTGAGAATTCCAATTGAATTTCGAATTATTTCATTTGTAATTTGAATTTTTTCATTTGTAATTTGAATTTTTCTATTTGTAAATCGAATTTTTTCATTTGGAATTTCAAATGAAGAAAATCCAAATTACAAATGGAACAATTCGAATTACATACAAATGAAATAATTCGAATTCCAAATGAAATTTTCAAATTACAAATGAAATAATTCGAAATTCAATTGGAATTCTTAAATTACAAGTGAAATGCTTCGAATTACAACTGAAATTATTCGAATTACATGTGAAAATGGTGTAGTCCAAATTCCGTAAAACGTATGTTCTTATGTTTCAATCATATGTTTAAATTTAAAACTGATTGAAGTGACAATTCATGGACTTTTTGTTGAACTCGCTTCAACACAGGCATAGCGTGCTCGGTTCTGAACCGATTCACACCAAAAGCAATAGAGTTCGTCCAACCTCAATTTCCATTCGAATAGGGTAATACATGCGACCTGTACTTTGATTAAATAAACTACATCGACAAACGGACAAGTCCGCACAAGGGCAGACATGCATAAATCAACTCAAAAGAGATTCTATGTATATCAGTAAATAGTTCCGTTTAGGTCTGGGCCGACCATAGGAATACAAACAAATCGGATGCCTGTCTGAATGCATGAGTGAAAAAAAGCAACAACCAAATGATGTTTTTTGTTTGTTTTTGTTCATGCATAGTGTACGTGAGGGAGAAAAGCAAATGCAAAGACAACTAAGTGGGATCGCTGAGTATACTGTCTTTGCAAAGAAGAGCAGCTCTGATTTAGGTCCTTAGGGTCTGTTCGTTTCCTTATGAATGTTACATACAAATGCACAGAGACATGATACGCTTTACCACAATGTGATGTAGGGTATAAAAAACAAATTACCAACAGTTTTGAAGGTTTGGTAGAATGAGGTGTTAAGAGAAACTAAATTGGAAACGACAACAATAAAATTCGGTTATAAAATTGCCGATGAAATTACGTTGGCAAACAAAAAAGAAAAACTAAAGATAAGGTCACGTTAGGCAAATATTTGTCTCCAACGACCGGCAGTTTGCATTGAAATTTATGCTCACGGTAAGCGCACACTGACGCTGTAATGATAAGGTCAATATTCCTTTTTATACCCTCCACAATAGGATGGGGGTATATTAAGTTTGTCACTACGTTTGTAACTACTCGAAATAATCATTGCAGACCCCACAAAGTATATATATTCTTGATCAGCGTGCAATTCTACATCGATATAGCCATGTCCGTCCGTCTGTCTGTCTGTCCGTCTGTGGAAATCACTCTAGCGTCCGAACGGATTGACGTAGGTTGATTAAATTTTGGGAAAATATGTTATATTTACGTAGGACTTTTGGTATTGAAAGCGGGCTATGTAGGTCCACGCTTTCGAATAGCCCCCATACAAAATGACGCGTGACGCGTCGTCGTTTTAAGGAAGTTTTAAGATATTTGGCCCATTTTACCACCGATTTGGTTGTAATTTGGTACTTTGTGTCTCCAGAGGCCAAAAAATATTCCTACCAAAGTTGGGTTATATAGGTCCACGTTTTGGTATAGCCCCCATATAAGGCCCCATATAAAGTACGCGTCATTTTAATATATTTTGAATGTATTAGACCCATTTGACCACAGAATTGGTTGTAATTTGGTATTTTGTGTCTTCAGAGGCCAGAAAACATTCCTACCAAAGTTGGGTTATATAGGTCCACGTTTTGGTATAGTCCCCACATAAGACCCCTTATAAAGTACGCGTCATTTTAATATATTTTGAATGTTCAGACCCATTTGACCAAAGAATCGGTTGTAACTTTGTATTTTGTGTTTCAAGAGGCTAAGAAACATTTCTACCATAAAATGTTTATATAGGTCCACGTGTTGATATAGCCCCCATAATACAATATCTCCCGATTTTCGATATTTTGAACGTTTTAGCCTCATCATCACACCGATATGGCTGAAATTTGGTATTTAGTCTTCTTAACTTTCCCCCAGAAATTTGTAGGTATAGGTCCACGCCATCATATAGCCCCCATAAAACGGTACCTTCCGAATTTCGGTATTTTGAAGGTTGTGGCCACATTAATCCACCGAAATGGCTGAAATTTGTCGTGGAGGGTATAAAAAGTTCGGCCCGACCGACAACAAGTTTGGATATTCATACCCTGCATAACAATGCGGAAAGGATATTTTATGTTTGTTTAAGCCAAAATGAATGTAATATCGCGAAATATTTGCCCTAGACCGACCGACCCCTCTTTTTCTTACCGATATTCACATATCCATTGTTAATTGTGAATTCCAGGCAGCAATTATGAACTATTAAATAAGGTTTGATTTTATGAGAAAGAAGTAGATTGCAGTTTAAGGGGTGACCCCCACTTGCAAAACCCAATTAAAGCCATTTTTCAGGAATGTTTTCCAAGAAATCTTTGAAATTTTTTTGGATGTTGTTTTTTCGTCTGAAAGAGCACATCTTTTAACCTACTTCTGAATTTTTCTTGTTAAAAAAGAGTGAGAAAACTCACAGGGAGTTGATATTCATCATCGGGCGGCTGATTATGTAGTTTTGTGGCAATTGACCGTCTACCAAGCCATGTTTGTATTATAGCGTTTTGCGGTGCCAACTCTGGCTAGAAAATTATTGAACCGATCGTCAGTCACATAGTTTTGTATGCTTATTTAGATTATAAAGTTCTAGTCCTTCATCGATCGATTTTTTACAAAATATTAGGTTTTACGGAAATGTGAGACCAAAAAGTCAAAATTTAAATTTTTGGCTTAGTAAACTGGCATTTTTTGTCATAAAACAAACGGGCAAAAAAATTAAAAACAAGTTAAATTTTAGCTGGATGAGTCACTTGACCACTAGAAACCCTAAGTGTCAAATTATAGCCAATTCGGCCGGAACACGTAGCTAAAAACAAAGTGGACCTATGTCCATAATTTTTGTCGAAGTTTCTTGCTCACTGTGAACCCTAAATGTCAAATTATAGCTAATGCGAAATTTCAGCCCTGTATATCAACTCATTCGGAAGATAGCGTGATTACAACAGACGGACGTACGGACGGACAGGGCTAAATCGACTTAGAATTTTACGCTGATCAAGAATATACGGTCGCAAATGTTTATTTCGAAGAGTTACAAACGGAATGACAAACTTAATATACCCTCCATATTATATTATGGAGTGTATAATAAAATCGATAGATGAAGGTCTAGTTTTTGATGTCCTTGATTAGCCCACAAAAATGATAAGTAAGTTATTAGTTTTTGAGCTAGAGTTTTTAAAATGTGATTTCGAGAAAAACAGGTTTTGAATGATTTTTTCCCCTCCTTCCAACACTCATATCTTAGTCAATTTTGTTCCGATCGCCTTGAAAGATTTACCACATATTCTATGCTACTTATACTTTAAAATAGGCCAATAATTTGTTTCCATTTTCTGAAATTTACAAGTGGGTGTCAACCCTTAAGACCATGATCAGATAATATTTATTTTGTGAAAAAAATTGTTAATATAGAGCTTATATATTTATTTGTTCAAGATGAAATGTTCAATTTTCCATTGATGCCGCTTGTGTTGATGTACGTAGTCAGACAGCAGAGTTGCAGACTAATATATTCATATGTACATAAATCGATCCCACTAAAGGTCGAAGTTGGTGTTCAATACTGACACATTTTTTACATGAAGTCAAGAGGAAGATGCCAAACATTTTTGTATGATTATCGGATAGTATTTAATTAAATCGATGGTCCATATTTAAATTTCTGTATAGTGCATCCCATATTCGGCGAATATAGTCCTTTTTTGCCAGTTTTATACGTTGCAATAAACCTGTGGTTAAAAGAAAACAGGATTTATAGAATGACCCCCATGTTTACATATTTATATCAAATGGTTATTAATGTTTTGTGAGCAAATGTTCTTTCTATTCCTATTTTGTACATTTTCGTTTCAAAAAGCTTTGTGGTCCGCTGCTAAATCGTAGGTGAAATGTCAACCCTATACTCGTACCCAGGTCAATGTACTTTTCGTTTTCTTTAACAACTTGTTTTAGCTACATGAAAAAAACTACAGGAAAAAAACTACACTACAATGGGGAATACGAGTAGTTGGCTCACTAAAGCGTCATTGTAGTTTTGGGGTTGAATGAACAGAAACTTCTTTTGATGTGGTAGCAGGCAGTGTAAAAACAAATCTAGTCTCTACTTTTTTCGCATATTTCACGTCAGCATTTTGTAAACGTAAGTAATTATTTAAAGGAAACTTAGCTTTCTTTTTGGGAGTACATTTCCGCCAACTAGTTGTTGTAATTGACTGTGGGTCTAAGGCCAACATGTTGCATTACTCCAGAAAAACTATTTCAGAAATTTCTTTTTATTTTTGCAGTTCATGGCTGTCGAAAAGTTTTACAAAGAAGTAGCAGCTAAATTTGTTTCTCAATTGAATAAAGTTTTTATAAATGTTTTCGTAGAAAAATAAAACACAAAACTTTATTAGATTTGGGTTAATTTGTTTTTAAGTGTTTCTTCCTTCCAGAGGTTAATTAGGTGAATGTCGAATGAACGAACAAGTCCGCTCAAGGGTATTGGGATCACTGTGCAGATTTGTCTTAAGATTTCGATTATATGCTACAGACTGGCATATCCTTAGTTTCGCTAAGGATATACCTAGAATCTTTATCTAAGCTAAAAAATACATTCTATATCAAATCCAACAATATGAATTATATGTATTACGTTAATGTAATGTAAATGTTGTTGTATTAATTGTCCTCTATTATACGTACAGTATTACACATAAACGGGGAAAGAAAACAAATTCAAAACTATAACATTGTGTTGTATTACAGTTTGTCAAAAAATGTATGTATGTGTTCGTTTTTATCACTATATAGTTTGTGTGTGTGTGTGTTTTTTAAAGGTTGCTGTTAACAAAAATGCGAATAATGTTGGTTATTATTCTGTCTGTTTGTATTAGAACTATAAATAAAATATTGTATTGTGTCGTCGGTTTTGTTTTTATGTTGTCTAAGTTGCAAAAGCGTGTGTGCCTCCGGTAAATTTTGTTATTCTCTTTTTTGTGATTTATTTAATTTTTATTTTTTTTATAATTTAGAAATATTTTCATATTTTAACAAAAACTGTTTTCATAATTCAAATTATCAAAAATGCCAAAAACAAATTTTAAAATGCATTCAAAAACTTTGAACTTGAAATTCCATAAAAATAGTTTTTTTTTATCAATTTATAAATATACATAAAGATATTATTATATATTTATTTATATAACGGGGAAAAGAAGAAACAATTGCAGAATCAAAATAATAAAGAGGATCCGAGGGAAACTTACCATTCCAGAGGGTAGTGAATGGGACATGCGCCACATACGTTCGCCGCTAAAAACAAAAAGAATAGATGATTTATAATAAATAGATAAAATTCTCTTTCCATTTCATATACAAAATAAAAATCAAAAACCTAATAAAATATCTGCAAAAGTGTTTACAATTTTGACAGAGATTTCAAAAATACATGTTCTGGAACAGAGCATATGTGACATATTTTGGAAATTTCAATTTTTAACAATTCCATGTACATATGTATGTAAATAATATAAAAATGTTTTTGCTTGCATAACAACGATGCACATGTGTTAAGAAAAAAATCTGGTTTCAAATTTGTTCGCGTTCAGAAAATTGGATTCTGGGCGCAAAATTTATGTCAGCTTTAATTCGGTTATAAAGAAAAAATATTTTTAAATGTTTAATTGGATGTAATTCGATAACTATTCATAGATGCAACCAATATTTCAAAAAATTATATAATTTACATTTTCACTGAAAATAAAAAATATTTTATTAAAACCACTCTAATTTATTAGTGGGAACAATTGGCCATGTTTACCAAGAGGTAAGGCAGGGGAGACTTTAGTTTCGGATCTCCCTACAGATCCTTATCAGCCGTAGTTTTAATATTTTATTAAAACAACTTTAATATATTAGTGGGGAACTGATGAGGATCTGTGGCGAGATCCGAAACTATAGTCTTCCCTGCCTTACCCCTTCGTAAACATCAACAATCTTTCCCACTAATAAACTAAAGTTGTTTTAACACAATATTAAAACAAAGAATATGGCATAAAGCCTGACTATTTTGAAAATCAAATCGATAATATCTTAGCTCAAGGGTAAGAACACATTTGTCGCCTATGTAAATGTGGGCTCACTCTTCACTTCCCACCATTTATTGGCAGTTATATAGTGCCAAAAGAATTGACAAATTATTTAAGCTAACCTTGGATATTACTCTGCTTTGCAAATAAAACTGTGTTTTGTTGTTGTTGTAGGATTCAATTACAGGCGCCTCAAAGTAGACACTCAACTTTCTTATTATTTACCGTGACACAGGGAGGTATGCTTTAGATTTTACATCTTGCCAAAAAAAAAAGAAAAGGAAATTCCGGAAATCGAATAAACGTTTTATATGGCCTATAAATAAATGCAATAAATTCCTAACGGCTCCAATGTAATGTGTGTGTGTGCACCATATGACCTTTGGCTATGCCACTAAGTAAGCCAAGTAGGATTTACCAAAAACAAAACAAAACCAAAGTCTTCAACTGTCTTGAGGGCGCCTAAAAAAAGGTTTATGTTCAGTAAAATATTTTAAAATAAAATTAGTTTTTAAGAGAAGCTGACATACATACATATAGTATAGTGAATGAAGTAGAAATTATTGATACTGAATGACAAATAGGTATATAATGTTTACATTTTTTTATAGAGAACCGAGCTTATCAGAGCCAGGGATTGTAACATGGTACAAAGTCTGACGATGCCGACATTTGCTGGGGGTGGCCCAGTGGGCACGCTCCTCAAAAATAAGAAATGGTCATACAGTTTGAGACTTCGTATTTCCGGAAATTTGCATGTTGGGTTCACTGCAAAGTAATACCAAAATAAGTACACGTTGGAAAAGTATTTTTATTTTATTTAAAATTGCAGAAAATCGAAAAATTGTTTATTATTATTTAGAGTATGAGGTAAAATGTTCAATCAATGCCTGAGATATGACCTTGGGAAGGGAAACATTTATGGTGTTTTGTATGTAGCATAGAAACTAAAAATGTGTTTTTCTCTAAATGACATTTTGAAATTAGTGTCGATTCTAGCTAGAAAATTAATGAATTAATTTTGTGGGGTTATCAAGGACATCAAAGTCGTCGATCGATTTTAGTTTTAAAAGAGTTTTTTTGACCGGGAAACTTCAGAATGAATCACAGAATACTCCATGGGCAATAAGATAGCAGTTTATGATTTTTCGATATATCCACTGCATCCACCTAAAATTGATGCTGACATTTTGAAGCCGGAATTTCGGGGTTTTTTGAGTTTTTTTAATAATCCGGACGTGCAAGAAGATAATATTCCAAACTCATAACACGATTATAGAACTCGTGATTTTACGTCGTTTGGTGCATATCTCATGAGTGTGCTCCTTACAGCATCCTAGTAATTGGAGTCGAAAGGCCAAAATTTCATGCGTGAAGTTTCTTACAATACATATTTTTTGCGTGTAAAATTTACAACTGTCATTCAATTTCCTTAGAAACCCGCGTGAATTTTGTTTTTTTACGCGGCGGTTCTAATGAAGCCTTCCGCGATCGAATTCATCTACTAAAACTGCGGATATAGATACCTTTAAAATCAGAAAATCAGCAAAAATATATTTTGACAAATCCGCGTACTAAACCGCGATTTTCTTTAAAATTTTTTACATAAATGGAATCCTTTACTCGCGATTATAATATTTGCGAAAACACGCGTCATAAAAAAACAGAGAAACGCGAGTAATATGGGTATTTCGCCAAAAATTGAATGTGGAGGCACATCCGCGGTTTTTGAAGAATCTATTTGAAATATTGACGTATTTTTGATGGACGCTGATGAAACCGGATGCGCATCAAAATCGTATGCACATTGCGCGACTTTTACCAACTTTAAGGTTTTTTGCAGTGCATGATGCAACTGGCGGCACACAATGGCCGCTGACTGAAACATCGAAATATGCATAAATATTGAAAGAGATTGATTCGCTTTATCCAAAATCGGATGCGCATCAACCGACTTTAACTAATTCGCGAGTTACAGGCTTTTTAATTTTCATATCTTTTAAATGATAGTAATTTCAATATTACTCTTAATTTCCTATCCTTATAACTAATCACAGTAAGCAGTTAAGCTTTCACGATGGTAAACCATATATTTTGATAAAGTTTTAGCAGAATACATTAATTTTTGTATTAGATTTTAGCGAAATAGTTGGATAACTCTCAAATATTTTTTCGAAACAAACCAAAAAATATATTTGTAACAATATTTTCCAACAATGAGTTGTTTCTCTTTTGTTGTTGTTATAATATGCAATTTATAAAGCCAATGTTTATAATTTTGGTTTCACATTTTTTACCCGTTGTCTAGTTTCTGTACGTATTTTTAATTTAGTTTTTAGAGGTTTATACGGATTCTGAGATAGTATAATTTGAATTTATTGCCAGATTTTTTTAATTTTTTTTGATTTTCCGCGAAAATAAAAACACATTTTGGAAATTTTGGTGCATCTACGGATGGATATCAAATGCTGTTACTGATATATGCTTACATTTTCTCAATACAAAAAATAAGAAATTTTAAAATATTTTTTCTTTATAAGAGGATAAAAACCGCTATAACTTTTGCGCGCATCGGCCAATTTCGTGAACGCGAGCAGATTTGAAACCAGATTTTTTCCCTTTAACTCTATACCAAAAATCGTAGATGTGCTCGCGAAAAATTTTTTTAATTTTTTTCAAATGGAATTGCAAAGGAATTTTGTTATTTGCCATATATCCCTACAATTTGTAACCCCATTTGGGGTATACCTAAACGTGAACCTGTGTACCTGTCATACTAATCCATTTAAAAACGGCTCAACAAAAAATTTAATCTGCAAATAAATAAGTACATACAATAAGTACAAGTACATGGTTTTGTGGCGAAATCGACTATCGAATTTCAAAAAAATCGAATTCATTTGCTGTCTTTTGAAATTTGCCCAAGTTACACAATTCCTATATTTTGCACAAGCAAAAATTCCGAATCTAGTACGTCATTCAGACGATCAATGAAAATAGTTATTGCCTGGAAATAACGTTAAGAGCAATTTCCTATTTAAACGGAATCTGCAGAAGAAGATGAATGGCTTATTATTAATCTTCTACCAAGGAATCGCAAACTATACATAATTTGGCAATAAACATAATTAATTAAATAATTTTGCCAAAGAAGAAAAATTCAATTTCTATTTAGATAAAAAAAATACACGTATTGCTGATGGCGCTTATTTTTCACTGTCCATGCCGAATAGCACACTAGTGGAATGGGGTGCAAGACATTAGCGGAATTGGATTTACCAGTTATGGTCGAAAATAAATATTAATCACTTTGAGAAAATATACGTTCGTAAGCATGTATGAGGATTAACTTCATAGACGCCAGTGCGTATGAATGCCCTTAAAGTACCAACATTTGTAACCTCAAAAAAAAGCCACATAGGCGGAAGGATATTGTTATGGTGAAAAATGTTCCAAACAACAACAACAACCAAAACGCAAAATATTACCCAACCACTGTTCCTTTTTACGTAGAAATTACAAAACAGCAAATTCTCTAAGCGAAACTATTAATAATGAAACATCCCCACACCTTCCAAGCGTATACAAAAAATGTATACTTTTGTACACGGAAAGAAATAATTAATAAGTGGTTTTATCAAAACGTTAAACTAGTCGATCAATAATCCACAATAAAAACTAAAACAGTTCTGAGAAATCCACACAAAATCTTTAAGAATTAAGGATAGAATCTTCACAGTTTTTGATGAATCAACATTTTTATGATAATCCCAATTGGGTGTTTAGGGAGAAAATTATTGCAAAGAGCTATACGTGGTTTTGGGTTTTAGCGGTTTACATTTCCATCCGTAGCAAGCAACAAAAACATTGGTTAAATAACAACCTCTGCATTTGCACCCAGCTTGAAATCAAGATGAATACAAATCACTTGTGTATTCTAAAGTACCCTGCAAGCAAAAACTATCGCGGAAGTGACTTAGGCGTGCCGCCAAAGGCGATGAAAACAGAGGGGGCGATAGTCGCTGAAGTCACCCTGAAGTGACCTCCTTTGTGAAGAAATCAACCACGCCCGGGTGTCGTCTTGGAAGTCACTCCAGCGTGTTGTCTTGGAAGTCACTCCAGCGACACTTCTTGGAGGTAATTTCCACGATAGTTCTTGGAAGTAAAAAAATATATATTTTTTATTTTAATTTTTTTATTTCTATTTATTTTTTATTTTTTCAAAGTACGCTTTTAGGGAATTTATAACTAGGAATTTTCGCCTACATTAATTTTTATCATTTTAAAAATGTGATGTTGTTTTGTTGCCTGACCAGGGAAGCGAACTCGGACCTTCAGATTGCAAAGCGAGTATGCTTACCACTGAACCACCGTGTCAAATAATCATCAGATAGAAAAATGTCCCATATTTGTTCAATGTGTGGAATTATTAAATAAATGTAAACAATCGCCTTGGAAGTCACTCAGAGTCACTCCGAAGTGTCGCCATACGCGATAAAAGGTAATCATAATAATGCTGTAGAAACTGTTTGTGCAATGCACTAACGATCTTCCTTGGCGTGTCTCCGGATTGACATCTTAGGTGAGGGAATGAAAAACTCACTTCCAAATGCTTGCGCGGTACTGGGAATGGGAGTCTAGCATTTTGCGTGTGTGTGTGTTTTTTAGTATATCAAACTTTACCAAACATCACTACATTTTCCATTCTTCCTTCAACTTTATGTTGTAAACAAAACGATTAAGGCAACTTTGTGCTGAGCCTTGTCGATGTCGGTGGCTGTGTCGTGTCATTTATGGCGCTGCTACGATTAGAAAGTTTATTGACTTTCTTAATTTTTTTTCATCAACACATTTGTACTCGACCTTTTGGGTAAGTTTTCAGAAATTTGTGGATTATTAATTTTTTTAAGGATTTTGTTAATTTCAAAGAGGGAAGACGAACGACCATAATCCGATTTTACTTTTTCTAAGACATAGAAGCGGATACTATTAGTTGTCCAGTTGGCCTGTTTGGCTTGATAAGAACTTTATATCTTCTCCCTCATTTCTTAAAAAAAGTTAATAATAACGTAATGTTTGGGATAATAATGTTCGGGCCACTGGAGCTAAATGAAACATAAAGTTTTCCGCACACATACTTTAGTCTTAAATATTAAAGATGAAGATAATGAAAACAAAATAGACTTCGCCTTTTCTTTCGCCTCAGTAATGAAAGTACGTAGCTACATTGCTATTTCTCGGGAAAGTAAAACAGTTGGATGGTTCTCATTCAACATGACTTGATTATTTATTTTCTTAACACGTTATATATTGGTATACAAACAGCCGTAATCGAACGAAAATATTTATGGGAGCCTTATCCAAATTTCAGTGATATTAATTTACAAAATGCTAACCTCTTAGCGCCGAGAATTTTTTTCGAGGAAACTTAAAATTTTATATGTAAATGATATTTCTGAGACTTTTTAAGCATTTTTTAATAAATAACTTTTTTCTCTAAAACGTACAGTATTAAAATTATATGGCATATTGAAATAAAAATCGAAAGTTACAAAAAAAGTCGATTTTTTGTATTGCTTCCGTTTTAGGCCAAATGAAACTTTACCCCCCATACCAAGTGCGGATATTATTCGAAAGTTCGCCACAAAACTTCGAAAGTGATATTATTTTCGAGCAGAATACAAGGGTTTTTTCGATAGTGTAGGCCAAAAATAAAATATTTGGAATTGTTGTCAAATTTTATTTTTTCAAATTAAAATCAGTTTGTAAAAAGTTTCATGTGAATTCGTTTATTTAGTTGAATTAAAAGAATTTGGTTTATTTATAAGTTGTGTAAATAACAATCGCGAAATTTTATTGTGCTATATGTTTTTTATAAAAGAAAAGTTGAAAATATTTTTGTGAAACCTGTAATCGAAAGCCTAGGAGCTGAGCAAATATACCAGATGAAGGGACTTTTGAATAAGATGAGAAAATTATGCCCCTGGAAGAAGTGGATACATCGACACCTCCAAATAATAGTATGCTAAGTCTAAAAAGTGAGTTTTGCAGGAGAAGCTCTCAAAGTTTGGAAATTTTTTTGAAATTCAGTACTATGCTAAGTCAATATTTGTTTATAACTTCTGTTCGGATTGACCGATCATTACCAAAATTAGACAGAATTTAAGTTAAAGGACGTTCGACACCTCCAAATAATAGTTTGCTAATTCTGAAAAGCGAGTTTTGCAGGACAAGCTCTAAAAGTTTGGAAATATCTTTGACCTCCAGTACTTTGCTAACTAAATATTTGTTTATAACTTCTGTTCGGATTGTCCGATCATTTCCAAAATTTGACAGAATTTAAGTTAAAGGACGTTAAATATAAAAATGTAAAGAACTTGAAAACGTGCTAAGTCGACTTAGCATACTATTGTTTGGAGGCGTCGACATATTGCATGAAGAATCCATTGAAGGTGAGACTCCTGACGTTGAAGAACGTTTGACGCGGGTTTGCGTCCCTGGAAGAAGTGGACACATAGTGTCAGAAGATTCAATCGATGTCGAAAATATTCTCCGATTAGCTGGCCGAAAAGGTTTCTTGGCGTGTGAACAGCAACTAAAAATTGCAATTCGGAGTATGTATATTTATTTATATTAAGTCTATTTTAAATATTAATTTTTGACATATATCTTTTCTCTCGTTTTAAATGTACCCGGGTGACATGGTGGCTGATCTGGGATTTTCCCTGGATGACAGAGTTGTAAAACGCTCATGACAGGGTTGTAAATGCCGCGAAATGACATATGAAAAGCAAAAGTTCGATGAATCTAAAAAAGAAAATGAAGAAATTTATATCTATATAGTCTTAGTTTTCCCGCTATTTAATACTTTGAATTAATTGTTATGTTTTCTGTTTATTTTGCAATTCTTGCATTGAATTATATTATTTTTAGTTTTTGCAATACACTTTCCTAACTCAATAAAAATATATGTATTAAAATTTACCTAAAATACCCTTTAATTATTGGGGAACGAATGTAAATGAAACACCAAAACTATCGATAATAATAACATTAAAGAGCTTCTAGCGATATCTAAAATGAATCGTTAAAGTATCGCTAAATTATATGTTTCCGTATTGTTTTTGATTCGAAAATAATATTATTATCGATACCTCGAAAACGAAAGTTTTACTGGCACAAACTGAGCGACCAGTGAATCGTTTTTGATTCGTTTTCGTGTGTCGTTCTCGAACAAAATATCCGCAAAACTATCGCAAAACATTCGAAAACGATATCGTTTGCGATAGCAATGGTATGGGGGGTATAAGCATAAAATGAGAGATGACACACATTATTATAACAAAATGCAAAAAATCCTACAAAAATATGCAAAAATACCAGAGTTTTAAGTCAATGTTTGCAACCATTTTTTGTGGCGTTTAAACGACCAGTGCCCTTAAGTGGGTTAAAGGCCCCGGTACATAAGCGGCTGGCTTTCTTGACTTGTTTGTATTTCCGGGTGCAAGGAAGTCTAAATTTTACACTCCCAAATTGTTGTTGTTTTTCTTATATATATGTAAAAGTATGTTGCTGAACACAAACAAATATTGTAAATTTTGATCATACATTATAATCTTAAGTACCTCTAGATATTACAAGAACTCTGTAAAATTTTTTATCGATTATTTAAAAGGCTCAATAAATTTAATCTTAATCTTTCTTGACTTGTCATTTCTGGTAAAATATTAAAAGGCAAAGGGCAACATAGTTTTCCATATCCCAGCGATACCTTGCGATATGTAGTGTATTGATGGTTTTAGTCATATCTTCCAAATAAATCAGCTGACATTTGGCATTTTGTTTTCCTAGGTTGATGTTCAACCTTCTAGGAAAAGATGATCGATATATGCGCGGCGTTGTAACTCAAACCAAATAACTCAACATTTTTCGAAGACAATTTTTGCGGGTTAATTGCAAGATTTTGTTCCATATTTTTATATGAGGATGTAGATCCGACCAAAAACTACCCAAATATTGTATTTTACCAGAATAAATAGTTTAAAAATGCATAGTTATTGCCATTTAAAAAATTTGAGTGCATATTAAACAGGCTTAATTCGAACATACTCACTGAGATGATTTCTTCATCTATGCATTAATTAGTCTATGTCCAATCTGCTTTGCCGTTGAATAACATTTTTTAAAATAACAGTTATTTTAAAGTAAATAATTAATTGAATTTTCAATATTAAAAATGGGTTTCATACAAATTTTCTTACACTTTGTAATGATTGTCGTGTTGTCTATGAAACGGTACAAGCAACACCTCTCAATAACTGAACGAACAATTTCCCTCCATCAAAGGTGTCGCCAATCAAGCGTGGATTGGATTGACAATGGTGACAGACATTGTATCAAATGAACTGCGAATGGCGATACAATGCATATGTATGTATGTACAGTGTTGCTCAAAACATTTGGAACTGGAGGTAATTTATGGATTTGAAATGCAAATATTTTTGTAGGTTTATTGTTTAAAAAAATAGCATAGCATAGTTAAAAAAAAGCAATAATTGCACTTATTTTACAAAAATTTACAAAAAAAAGGCTCGGACTCATTTTTGGTCCTGCTCAAAACATTTGCATCTGAGAAAATTTGATTAAAAATCTGAAGATATTATTTTTATTTTGATAATATATTGTGAGTTAAACCTTTTATTTATTATCTGGACACATCATAAAGGTATCCAGTTAACTAAAAGAATTAATATATCTTTTGGAATCCTGTATCTAAGGATAATTTTTAAATATCAAGGTTTTATTCGACATTTAATAGTGTAGAGTCCATTTTAGGGCCCCCAACCTCCTATATGGATTTAGATCACATAAGCTGATCGGGTCCGATAAAAACACAAAATATATTTGCAAAAAAAATAATAGTTTTACGTGGTTATAAATATAAGTTTAGTGGCGGTATTATGCCAAAACACCCTTTTATATGACATCTCTGGTGTATACGTGGTGCGATTTCGACATATTATATGTCCGGTTAATTTTTAAATCCAATAAATTTCTCGACCTCATGCCTCCAATACCATCTCTGTAAAAATACCTCCAGGTCAATATAAAACCCCTCTTCGTTTTGCGTCAACTTTTTTGTACAAGGGGACAAATTCGATTATCATTCGATAGGGTGATCAAGTACATTTTTTCAAGTCATATAATTCAAATATTGATTTAAGTCGACGAAAAGTACTCGATTTTACAACTCCAAAAACATTTCAAACATTTATAAGACAAATTTAATTTTTCCTGGAACCTACAGTTTTACTAAAATTTGCCCATATTGGTAAACCGGCATCTATTATAAGTTTCGGAGGGTTTTGTGTAGATTTTTCAATGTAAAGCCTTTATTTAACATCTGCAGTAGATGCAGTTGTACATTCATCCTTCCCATCTTATGGCGAATTTAGTACTTTTTGCGCGGTATCCAGCTCAATTTTAAATATTGTACAGTTCTTATGTTTATTTTTGGACTGCGTCGGATCTACAATTTTTAGAAATAAACCTTTTTGAATATCTTTGATACAAATTTCGGACCATAAATTAAGTTTTTCTTAAAAAATTAGACATGTCTTGTTTTCGGCATACTGGTCGGTCAAAATTAAACATAGGCGGGATAAAATTTATTAATCATGGAAGCTTTTTGCCCCTTCTTTTGATTAAAAAACATCTTATGCCAATCAATACAAAAAAACTCATCAAAAACTAGGTAATAGATATTCGAGCCACGGAGTTGCAAATGTTTTGAGCAGGCTAAAACACGTGATCTTTCGATATTTCACATATTTCTGTAACATAAGCGTTAAAAACTGAATAATCATTTTTAAATTTTGAAAGTAAATATATTTCAAAACACAAAATGTCCCTAAAATAGCTTCAATGTGATATAGGCATCCGAGTTGCAAATGTTTTGAGCAGCACTGTATGTACATATATATGTATATGGAAATTGCTCTTTGTTCCATTCAAATAATGTAAAGAGAAAGGACTGATTGTAACCACCAACAAACTCAAGAATACAAAGAAACACCAATGTGAAACACTAAGGATGTGTCTATCGTCAGCATGATGTCCTTATGTGTTTGTTTGGCATGTCTTGCATTTATTATTCGAAAAGGAGAAGCAATGGATCGGAATACAAATGAAACCGGGAACAAATCAAAACTAAACATTCAATTTACCTAAGATGGTTTGGGCATGGCTAGGGACAATTGAAAACATTTTTTTGTTATATACACCAACCATCATGATGCAGCGCAAACAAGGCAGGACAGGATGCAAAATAGACAGAAATAAATGTTGAAAATGCATTTGGATAGGCAACTCAAGGTGAAATCATGTGTAACATTTCCGTTAACTTTGTATAAGAAGATTGTGAATGTGGGAGACTGGGGTAAATCGGATTCCTATAGGAATACTCGCAGCATCTAATGGTGCTGGAGTGAGAACTACAATTGAACTGAATATATATATATAGAATCGTTCAAAATCATTATAATTGACTACTTAAATTTATGCAATTTTTTAAGCAACAGTCGATTGAAGTGGATTATCATTTCAAGTATTTATAAACATAATTAAATAATTAATTAAACTGTAAATTCAACTGTAAATTTGATGTTATTTGAACACTTGTATCTTTCCTAAAATATACAGTGTTGGTCACACAATTAGCACACCCCACTACCAACATTTATTTTGCCTAAAAACACCTTCAAAAGTAGTTGTATTGCAAAAAGTATTTGTACTAATATATTCTCAGTAGTATGCTTAAAGAATACAACGCAATACAGAAACTGAAACATAACTGTCAATTTGACTAACCCCCAAAAATGTAAAAAATGTCCTAAATTCACTGGACACGTAATTAGCACACCTTAAAAGAATCACTAATATTGTGAATAGTTTCAATATGTTCGTCCATATTCAGTTTTAAATCCATTTCTTTTGGGAATAAGTTCCACTCTGCAAGTTATACTCTCCACCAGTCTCCGAAATTTCAGTGTCAGAAGGGAATTATATGGGGTACACCTTGGGTACCAAGGACTGATGGAAATTTCAGTTTTTAGAGTTTTTTTTTTTATCGATTTTTGCACATGTAAACAAATTCAATGAGGCAAGTAGTTCATACAAACATCAAATAAAACATCATATTCCTGTTCATCTCTGTAAATTTGCGAATAGTGGGATGTACCCACCAGCAGTGTGCATCTGTAAAATCGGTTTGACCCAAAAATTTTCATTAAGAAACTGTAATATGATGCTTTGAGCTATTGATTATAAAAATACTTATCAATCTGGACTGAATTTTACACATATGTCGCGATGTATGCCACGATAAACCTATGTTCATCTCTATGGGACCTACGCAAATTTAAATAATTTTGTAAACATAAGGCAAATTGTAGATAGTCTAGTGAGACCGCAAGATAATATGTTTCCCGGAGCTTAAAACGATTAAATTTAAAATCAATAATCCAGAAAACATTTATCTTGGATAGTATATGCCTACTTCCATGGATTCGGACCAATTTCAGCAAACCTCAAAATCCTTTATTGTTAGAAAGAGGCTATACCTTTAAACATACTCATGTGCTACGTGTTCACCTAGCGCTTTGTTGACAGTTTTGTAGTGATAGGTCTTTGGTGTTATTCAGACTTGTAATTTTGATTAACAAATGGTGTTATAAGTTGATTCTTCTTTACATAATGGTGCATTTTATTGATCTTCATTCTATAAACCCCTTCCAAATCGAAAATTTTCTTGAATGAATCATCTACCTTAAACACTTTTTTAAAAGTTTTTGCACATTATATTTAAATTTCAGTAATCGGTTAACAATTCCAATAATTTCAGATCCAATTGTACATTTGTTTTTAAAGTTTTGGCGACTTTCTGACGTTTAGGTGTACATTACGAAAAATGGACCGTTATTGGCATATATTTTGAGATTCCGGGGTGATAAATTATTTTTTCTTTGAAAAAAAAAATGATTTGTTAAATGTGTTTTGAATATGAATTAACTTCAATATAAATTAATTTTTGTATATTAATTGAATTAAATTAAAAAATCATAGGGTGTGCTAATTACATGTCCCCTTGATAATTTGGGCGTCTTCACAAAACTTTTATTTTCAAAAAACCACTGATAATACTATTCACTTATATCATTAAATCTGTTAAATACATTATAGAAAAGGATTTTGTTTACGAACATATTTCAATTTCCCCTATCAAAACTCTTAGCTAACTGAAATAATTTTGCCCCAAAGGGGTGTGCTAATTCTGTGACCAACACTGTATATTGAAAAAAATGTTCCCAGGCGGATATGCGAAAAATTGCACCACGGTAAAGAACTGTAAGCTAAAGTATAACCCAAAAATAAATAATTATCCCTCCCTGAGATGAACATTTTTCCAAGGAAACATCCAACAAGTAAACTTAAATTGTTATTGATATATTTTGCATATAAAAATTACGTCGCTTTAACAAAACCTTCCTTCTGAACTGTTAAAATAAGTCACTTGCTGCTGTTGGTTGGTTGTTGTTTCATTTGTTAGACGACATCATTTACAAGCCATTCAGTGTGACATCAAATTGCAATTTTATGTTTTTATGCTTACTTCGGATATTATTACATATACCTCTAGAGTTTATATTCGTTTTGTATGGCTTATTTATTTCTGGCCAAAAACATCTGTTCTTAGTTGAAATACGAAAAAAATAATACGCCTACAATCCGCTTTCTTAGGGGACTTAGTTGGTAGAGAATAATGAACCTCAATTACGTTCAAATAAAATACTATAAAAAAAACTCTTCAAGAGTGACTGACTCGTCTTCTTCGTTTGTCCCTCAGTACAGCAATTGCGCGCCAAGTTAAACAGCGGAAGCGGAAACGAATGCATAACGACCATTTCTTTTTTTGTGTTTGCTCTACGCTTTAGTTAAACATAACAAAAGACGGTGCAGAAAAAGACATGTTAAACAAGTTTAAATATAACACAGACTACGGTTGGTCTGTAAAAATGTCGATTGCAAACGATTCTCCCACAAAAATGTCCCAGCTGCTCCCCACCTCCACTCCCCCCTTCATTCTTGGCTCTTTTCAGCCAGGCCAACAACATCATCAACAAAAATTATAACTAAATGAAAAGCAGGCAAGAGGTTTTTTTCTCTCTACTCAAATAGTTTTTTGTTCTTTGTAAGTAAACAGTGATGAGCATATGGGTGGGGGTGGATGTGGAGGAGCCGACAGCGACGACGTCAGGCAGCGTAAATTTTGTTTTTGTAAGTGGTTGGGTGGAATTTTGCCACTGTGAATTACTTTTGCTTTATTCTCATGTTTGCTGTCCTTCTTCTAGATTCGGGCGTCTCCTCTTCATCCACTACCACCTGCCTTTGCCCAAAGAGGTGTACACAATGAATGTTGGCTGGCTGGTTGTGTGTCAAGGCCTTGACACAATTCCGAGATCACAAGTCGAACCAAAATAGCAAAAGCGTTGCATTCTACTACGTAGCCAGCAATGCACTCGGATGCTACCACAACAACCGAATGAGCAATTTTCCTTCTTGAGCCTTGCCTCTCTTGTTGTGGGTAGTTCACTTGCCACACACACACACTTGCACACAAGTGTACACCACAAGAGGTGAATGTAACAGATACAGCTAAAGGTATTTAAATTTAAGTATGCATAACGTACTGTTTTGTCGTTATACAAATATGAACTTTTTTATGGACTACGGCAGCAGCAGCAGAAGTCTTGCAGCGAGAGATAGATTTGCTCATAGAATAGGTTAGTCAATGCATTCGTGGTTTGTCTTTGGTTGTGTGAAAACACTTGCATACTTGGGCCTTGGTGTACTTGACAGAACGAAATAGAGAGAGAAGCGAGAGTGAACACGCACGTCGGTGCTACATGATGAAGAAGTGCAATGTACTCTTTGCACTTTTATTTGTTACTTATTTTGTGTAGCTTACTTTTATTCTATGCAACAGTGGTAAGTAAAATCTAACGACAAATTGTGTTATCAAAAAAACAAAACAAAACAAGTGAGCAAAGGCTATAGTCGGGACGGGGCCGACCATGTGATACCCTACACCACTACCCCTGTGCACAAGCTTTTCACTGGTAAACATTTCTTTTAGGGAATATAAACCGACTACCACCAAAAATAATATGCCTCTTTGTCTCTGGGACCCCCATAAGCAACCAAAATTTCGTGACCATCCTATCAAAATTACGACCTGTAGCTTGATTGCAAAAAATTGAAGAATTGGATGCATTACCGACTATTGTGGTATCTCCCTTGTTTGACCACCTTCGCCAACCTGTTTTTCACCAATGTAAAGGTAATATTTTCTTCTTCCATTGACAGGCTTTGTCGTTGGAATACCCCTACAAGAAGCCAATATATTCACAAAGAATAAAACTTTGAATTTGTCTCCAAATGAGTTTTTCCCCATTCCGACCCCTAAATATTATCCGGCTATCACCAAAATCAATAGGCTTCTTCCTCTGTGGGACCCGCATCAACTCCCAAAAAATTCGTGACGATCCGATTGAAATTGCGACCTGTGGCCTGATTACAAAACAATCGGAAATCGCATGCATTATCGACTATTGCCATATCTCTGCTATTTGACCACCTATGACAACCTAATTTACATCGCCGTAAAGATTTGATTTTGATATACCTCTTAAAGAAACAGAGATATTGGCTTTGAAATAAAACGTTGACCTTTCTCCAAATAAGTGTTTGCCCATTCCGACCCCTGAATATTATCCGACCATCATTAAAATCAGTAGGCTTCTTCCTCTGTGGGACCCCCATTAACCCCTAAACCTTCGTGACGATCCGATCAAAATTGCGACCTGTGGCGTGATTACAAAAAAAAAAATCGGAAATCGGATGCATTATCGACTATTGCCATATCTCTGCTATTTGACCACCTATGACAACCTAATTTACATCGCCGTAAAGGTGATATTTTCTACTTTCCTTGCCAGATTTTGATTTTGATATACCTCTTAAAGAAACAGAGATATTGGCTTTGAAATAAAAGGTTGACCTTTCTCCAAATAAGTGTTTGCCCATTCCGACCCCTGAATATTATCCGACCATCATAAAAATCAATATGCTTCTTCATCTGTGAGACCCCCATTAACCTTGAAATTTTCGTGACGATCCGATCAATATTGCGACCTGTAGCGTGATTTCCAAAAAAATAGAAAAATGGGATGTATTACCGACTATTGTTATATCTCCGTTATTTGGTTACCTACGCCGACCTAGTTTGCATCATTGTAAAGACGGGATCTTCAACTTTCATAGTCAGGCTTTGCTTTTGGAAAATGTTCAAACAAAGCTGTGATATTTGTCAATATAATTAAAATCGCAAAAATGAAAATTGGGGTTTTATTTGCTACTATTGCGATATCTTCGTTGTTTGATCACCTACGAACACCTACTTTACATCATTAGAAAGGTGATATTTTCTACTTTCATTGTCAGGTTTTGCTTTTGGTATACCCCATATAGAAGCTGAGATAATGGCTTTGGAAAAAAGTGTTGTCTTTTTATCCACCTAAGTTTTTTGCCCTTTCCGACCCCTAAATATTATCCGACCATCACCAAAATCAATAGGCTTCTTCCCCTCCGGGACCCCCATCAACATCCAAAATTTCGTGACGATCCGATCATAATTGCGGCCTGTAGCGTGATTACAAGGTTTAGATGGACAGACGGACGGACGGACGGACGGACGGACACACATAGCCAGATCGACTCAGCTCGTCGAGACATTCATTTTGATATATATAAGTATGGGTCTACGACCATTATTTCGATGCGTTACAAACTTTTTGGCCAAAACCAACTTATAATACCCTCTCCACATAGTGGTGTAGGGTATAAAAATACGACTGACATCATATTTGCAAAATTACGTTGTCGAATGATTTAGACAAGTTATTTTACTGAATTTACGAATGCTCACTAGGGTGGTTTTAAAAATCGATGTCGGATTTGTTTTATGCGGCACCCCTAATGTGTTTAGTTTTGTTAGCTTTTACGATTGCCAAAGTTTGAGCACAATCGGAATAGGTTAACACGTGCCACTGGGACCTCAAAGTATCTGTATTTGTTTGGGGCCAAAGGAGAATTTTCACGAAATTGCCTTAAAAGCAACATTGTAAAAATGTCTCTTCGATTGGACAATAAATGTGGCCTACTATATACTATGGAAACTTTAAGGTCCCAGTGGCACGTGTTAGGTAAGTAAAATCTAGTGACAAAAAATAAAAAGATCCGACATCGATTTTTCCCTTTGAGTTAAAACGAGACTAATGCTCACAATTGATATATTAAAACGTGGACCGACCTTCCCACTTTTTCATTCTCATCATTGTAAGCCAACAATAAATACTTGTGCCAAAATTGATCCACCTACGACAACTACTTCTATTTTTGGCCACCGTTAATATGAACGACATAGTGCGGCGTGTCTTAAGACACTACTTGTAGAGAAGTTTTACATGGCTGAAATACTCAGGAAATGCCGCCAACATTATACTGACGTGTAAAATTTGATTTTGCATGTCCTGGGAATCAAACCTGGGCATTTAGCGTGTAAGGCGGGTGTTCATACCACTGCACCACGGCTGCACCAGTAAGGTTAAAAATAGGATCCACAGAAACTCGGATGTTCTGATAAGGTATGCGAAAAAACAACGAAACCTTCTAAAATCAGTTCTTAGAAATGGAATCAGGGTAATAAATATAAGAAGTTACGGGTTTTAAGTCTTCAGGATTTCTAAATAAAGTTTGGATTAAGCTTCTCTCTTTAATATAAATCTGACCAAACGTTTTTCAAAGTTAATTCGAAACAAATTATTTTTAATTAATTAATTGAATTAATCGAGCTAATATGGCCTAAGGAGTTTGTATTGAAAAATGAATTCTAACGAATGAATTCAATATAAACTCCTTAGGCCATGTTAGCTCAATTAATTCAATTAAATTATTAAAAACTTTCATAAATAATGGTCTTCGTCCTAAAAAGACAATAATAAATATTTTTTTTTTTAATTTGTAACATTCCATTTGAAATTCCAATTATTTCATTTGAAATTCGAATTATTCCATTTGTAATTCGAGTTATTTTATTTGTAATTTCAATTATTCCATTTGTAATTAGGAAAATCAAATATGAAAACAATACCAACAAATTCAAAAAGAAATTTAATAATTCGAATTTCGAATGGAAAAATGTTAATTACAAATGGGCCGATTTGAATTACAAATGAAATAATTAGAATTTCAACGGGAATTCTCGAATTAAAATTGAAATGTTTCAAATTACAAGTAAAATGTTTCGAATATCTTCATATCATTTTCAATGGTGCTTAAGTCCCACAGTAAATGGTTTTGTACCATGTTCGGCACCGAAAATAAAAAAGAACTCGGTCGAACATTGAAGGGGTCCTATCATTGAAATGAACTGCACTTATTGCAACGAGAGAACCCAGAATGACCATCAAAATCCCTGTAATAGGTCTGTAAACTTATTTGGGGAGCTTTAACATAAAACTGACTTGCATTCATTGCAATGAGAGAACCCAGAATGACCATCAATATATTTATGTATGTTGGTGTCCAAATTTATTTGCTAAGCTATAACCAATCATGTAACACGTGTCTTATATATATGTATGTATATCCTTTTTCAATCCATGATCAAGGCATATAAAAAATCTGTTTTCCCTTGAATAAAAAGTCTGTAGTTTTGGCGATTTTTTTCAAAAATTTTATCGTTAAGGAATTTTCCCAAAAATAAATAGATTTTCCTTTGTATTTTCTGTTCGTCGATAGGTTTTTCGTTAGGCACCTACATCCAAATAATTTTATGTGTGCCGTGTTTAAGCCGCTTAAGGCCATATCACTGAAAACCAAGATGCAAACAAAAACACCAAACACTAAAGGAAAGCAAAAAAAAATGCTGACGTTACAACAACTACTAACGTATTGGAATTAAAAGCCAAAGAAAAACAGAAAATATCGAGCCAAACATAAAATACGAAGGCATCGAATAAAAACAAAATTAACTTTGTCCTAGAAATGAACACATAAAAAATGGACGGAAACAGGGACCGGGAGGACCAACAAAGCAAAGTTGAGAAAAGTTGTTTTGCCACCAAATGAAATCAGACAAGAATTACAATTAAAAAAAATGTTCTAATTGAATTGCTAAAATTTCAACTTGGTATAAAAACGACACAATAACCCAATAGAAAATAGAGTCTTCGATGACATTTTCGTCGACGAATCGTTGATGAAATTTTATAAATTGTCATGTACGACAAGGTGCATGACCATGTCTTGCAATGTGTCGTGGTAACAAACCCAATAAAAATTAAAAAGCGTGCTATGAAATAATTGTTCACATATAAATTGAAACATAAAAATTTCATTTTGTAATAAATGCAAGATAATAAATTCATCAAATTCTGAAATGACGTCAATGAAATCACGTCAAAGAACGGTAAGTCAGAACAATTATATTAAGGAAATTTATACATAATTAAAGTTATTATTTTAAAACGTGCATGTAGGTTGAAGTCATGGAGAATTCTGAAAATTCCAGCGGTTTTAAAAGATGCGGTAGTGGTACATGGTAAGGTTATAGATTACATTAGTGGTTATCGTACATCATTGATTCATAATGTTTTCTTTTTACAGAATCCATAAATAAAGGTCGTCGGTTGTGATGAGAAAATGAGGGGCGGATAAGTTCCAAAAAGGTGGATCGGAGAATATTTAGGAACTAATTGTTATTAACGTAAGATAAAAAATGTAAAATTACGTATTTTTATAATGTAATAAAAATTTGACACACGACAACAAAACGAAATTGTCTTTAGTAAGGTCGTTAATGACAAATAGCAAGACAGTGTCTGTAAAGCTGTCGTCAACGAAATAACGGGTTTTTTGTCTTCCAAGTCGTCATCGACGACAGCTTCGCTTACCCTGTCGCCCAAGTTGTCGTGCATGAATACTGGGACACTTGTGTGAAAATGTCATCAACGATCCCAAAGGGCTGTCTGCAAGGAGTCCTCAACGAATTGGAAGTGTCGTGCACGAGTCATCAATGTTGTCTTAAAGACACATTCTACTGGGAATATAAAATAAACGTTTATGTGTGAGTGTATGTGTGCGTGTTTGTATGAATAGTCCACAACACACAATTAATATCTTAAATGTACTGGATTTGGTTCAAGCTTGAAAATTACTGCCTCGATTTGGATAACATTTGGTAAAAGTTAAAACTCCAACATAATGCCAACCAGCTTTGGCATAATTCCGTGCATTATCACATCACCTGAAAGACCAAGTCATTATGACTACCTGTCAACTTGGAGAAAAATGTATTCTGACTGTTGAAATATAAACTAAAACTTTGCAAAGTGAAATTCGCATTGCACCACTTGACATAGCAGCAGAACTGCTTGTTTTTGGTTTCTGGGCGCAACAAGAAACACATTCAGATCCAACAAACGAACAGAACAGCCAACCGGTGAGAAATTGCGACATTCTCATACAGTCAAGCCACTTCAAATATATTTCACTCATTCATCTGTTCGTCGGTCGTTGTTCATTCATAAAAAGGACGACTTGATGCAAATAGTACCTAACCTAAAACAGTTGATTTAAAGACGGTAATATTGTTATGAGGTATGAGTTTATGCTCAAAACATGAAGCAGATATTCGCATGTCTGCTCTTTATGGGCTGCTAAATACAAACTGGAAAATATTCTCATCATCAAATTTATCCTTCAGAAGGATTGGTATGAAGTACCAAAAACTCAGTAGGGATGTAATCCGTAAACACAATTTTAAATAATTTTTTTAATTACGAATAAAAACAGATAAAAACTTGAACACGTGACTATACTATTGGATGTGATATGCACATACTTTGATCCAACGGTATTTCCATTTATTGCATTGAATACAGAACACAAATACACAAGAAACTCCATCTTTATTTATATCTCCTCTTCGAAGGCTTTCTTCGATTCATAGTTTTCGAATCGCCATCCCTAACATACATATATATATATATATATAGAGAGAAACAGTACTCACGACAAGAGCGATTGCTTTAAGTGGGCATAATTTTGTATAAACACAAGAGTGTTTTTCCAACGACATACAAACTCATTATCATTTTCAGCAGCAGGCTCAGAAAACAGCAACAACAACAATCCGCAATGAAAGAAGAACAACTTTTCACAAGCAGACACAAATAATAAACACCAGCAGCAGCAAGCACTAAACACTAATACTTCTTCGACAACTAAACCAAACAGAAAAACGACTTTGAATCTTTGGGAAAAATCGCAGTTTATTCTTTCCATTTCAACGCTTAAGTTAAACGACAAGAAAACAAGCTGGGTGGTACCCTCTTCTACCACTACCACCAAGAAGGCAACATCGTCACATGAATGCTTTTATAAAATTACATCCTAAAGACGTTTATTAAGAACTGATTTCCATAAGTGGATCACCAAAGAAGAAACAGAACAGAGAGAGAGGAAGAAAAGAACTGGGTGACAATGTGTTGCATACTCTTGGGCTAAATGCTACAAATGATTCGAGGAGAAAGAGGACAATAAAATCAGACACACAGCCAAGTTTAACATTTAATAAATATGACAAGGACAATGACATCTAAGGAGGTGGGCGGGGCTTTTATACTCTAATACCACAAAAAATCAACTAAAGAATTTGAAGTTATTATCAATGTGAAGAACTCAGTTTCTGGCACTGGAAAAAACTTTAAAACTTCTATTGATAAGACAATCGCTAGAAAAGACATCGGAATGTGGCTAACGATTACCTTGGGCGGGGATAAATAAAAAAATACAAAGTATTTTTTTTTTATTACTTCCCTTAGAGCTGAGATGTGGCTCCTTCTATGGTCGTGAGTAAAAGAAGTCGAATTTTATTGACTTATATTTGACGTTTACATTTAAGTGACAGTGAACAAAGAAAAGTACAAAAGTTATGTTACTTATAAGTGATTATATTACTAATTGTTTTAACAAGTATAAACACGATATTTAAAAGCTTCTTTAGTTGGAAGAAGCAACATTCTATATTCGAATTCTTTGGGGGTTTCTAAAACAAATATTCTTCGTGTATTTATTCCGTATTCATCTAAATATATAAAAGAGAGGCGTGATGAGTGAATAACACATTAACGCCCACATCGCTGAAGCTCGAAGTTTGGAATGTGTAGCGGTGAGATAAGACTGGGTGCTGGATGGGTACGAAATTTGCTACTTAGCGAACGGATAATTAAATATAGGCTTGTTAGAGGTGCATTACGATAACTTTTAAATTTAAGTCCCAAGACACAAACCACGCAGTTGGCAGAGCGTTAACAGCGCATAACATTAAATTGATTTTGCTACAAAATCGAATTTATTTACTCAATTCAGCCTAAAAAGGATCAAAAAGGACACTTTTTACTAATTTCTATTGTTTACCAAGTAATCGCGGCTCTATGGTTATTTACAACCTGTATGTAATAACAGAAGTATAGCGATAGGTCATTTGCGTACTACGTCCACAAGGACAATCCTGCAAGGACAAAATAGATACCAATGGAAAGCTCTTGAAGAGTATCATCTACTGAAATAATAAAACAGTCGAAAAGTTCAGCTAGTTTCCGAGTTATTTGACCATTTTGGGAGGTTACCCTTAGTTAGGACGATTATTCTAACTCCTGCGTCCGCAAGGACAATTCTGCATGGTCAAAAAGGGTACCAATGGAAAGCTCTTGAAGAGTAGCATCTACTGAAATAATAAAACAGTCGAAAAGTTCAGCTAGTTTTCGAGTTATTTGACCATTTTGGCGGAAACCCTTAGTCAGGACGATTAATCTAACTCCTGCGTCTGCAAGGACAATTCTGCATGGTCAAAAAGGGTACCAATGGAAAGCTCTTGAAGAGTAGCATCTACTGAAATAATATAACAGCCGAAAAGTTCAGCTAGTTTCCGAGCTATTTGACCATTTTAGAGGTAACCCTTAGTCAGGACGATTACTCTAACTCCTGCGTCCGCAAGGACAATTCTGCATGGTCAAAGAGGGTACTAATGGAAAGCTATTGATGAGTAGCATCTACTGAAATAATAAACCAGTCGAAAAGTTCAGCTAGTTTCCGAGTTATTTGACCATTTTGGCGGTAACCCTTAGTCAGGACGATTATTCTAACTCCTGCGTCCGCAAGGACAATTCTGCATGGTCAAAGAGGGTACTAATGGAAAGCTCTTGAAGAGTATCATCTACTGAAATAATAAAACAGCCGAAAAGTTCAGCTAGTTTTCAAGATATTTGATCATTTTGGTTAGTCAGGACGATTATTCTATTAAATTTAAAAGTTATCGTAATGCACCTCTTAAAAATATTATACACAAAAAATAAAATTACTACTTGAACCGTATTTTGAAAACAGCTAGCCAGATATCAGTGCTAAATTTCTGTGCAAGATCAAACATGATTTGAAGTCTTTTAGTGCTTCATAAACACAAAAAAACTTTTTCGTTGAATTATGCCAAACCCGTAGTAAATGAGCTGTAACTCGATGAGCTTAAGAGATATCAGCATGAAAATTTGACATAAGGTAAAGTAGAAGTTTTAGAAAAAATAGAAATTGTTAACTCAGAAAACGCATTTTTTGAGTTATGCCACTCTTTGAGTAAATGAGCGATATGTTGTAGCTGGAGAGCACGATAACTCTCGCACTGATCAACCGATTTGGTCCAAATTTTGGCCTTTTGTCATATTTTGTCTAAACTTAGTTTCAGTTCGGAGATTGGCAATATTGGTCCACAACATCCGGTATTTCCCTCCAATATTTAAAAATGTCACTAAAATGGTATTATGCACGATATCCTTGAACGGGCAACTAATTTGGTCCAAACTTGGATGCCCATATTGGTCCAATCCTTAGGTTAGGGCCCCCTCCCCGTCTAAGTTCAGTTTATGGTCTGTTCGAATATCCTTTGGAAATGTATACCGATGCTGTTCGTTGTGTCCTGTTTACAGCGAATTTATTTTTTCACAAGTTCATGCTTCCTGGCATAGTGATCCAAAAGTTATACCATAATGGACTATGTCGATCCATTCCTTTAAGTACCAACTCCGCAAAACTTTTGAACTTTTGAAATCCCTCTAAATACATACGTTTCTTGGGAAAACGTGTTTCAATTTAGACAGGCTGATGGTATATCTCTGTCGGCAAAGCCGACTGATACGTTTTTACTTGTTTTTCAAAAAATATATCGTCATCATAAATGTCCAAAGACGTAACTAACAAAACCATAAGTTTACAGGAGTAGCAAAAAACGTTATGAAATTAATGAGGGCGAGGGAATGAGAGAATTAGCAATCATGTACGAGTGGGAGGGAGTGTGTAATGGAACCAAACCTTTGGAATCCGTAATTACAACAATATCTGCAACGTTATTCCATTTTTCGAAATGTCATTTCTTCAATAGGGATAGTTATTTTTGAAAGTAGAAGCTTGAAATTTTGAATGCTCATGTATTAGATTCAATTTAAAAACGAATCTTGATTTTTTGCAGTTACGTCTTCGGGCATTTATGACGACGATATATTGCTGTACATACGACCTTTTCGTGTCGAAATGCTCTCTTCGCTACGCCGAATAAGGTAAAATATATGTTGACACATTTATTTGTATCCAATTTTTGTCACACTTTCCAACTTTTATTAAAATTGGACATACATAGCGTGTATAATGCATAAAATTAAACGATCGAAAATATATGGGAGCTATATCCAAATCTGAACCGATTTCAATATAATTTGGTAAATTTATTTCTAGACCAAATTCCTTCACACAACCAAAATTTGGAGACATTATCTGTTACCATTCAATGGATATTTGCATAAAAAATCTAAACTTTTTAGGGTACCTCCGACTCTGATGCTATATATATATATATATATATCCCGATCAACGCGGAATTTCAGAAATTTTTATAGACTATGTTACTCTCAGGCCATGTCGTGATATACTCTGAAAATTCGGTTCAGCGGTTTTTGTTTGCATAAACTTCAAACAAACAAACGTACAAACATTTTTCTACTTTATATATATGGATAATTCTATTAAAAATGGGGGGCTTGTTTTATCCCAATTTTTATCTGTGTTCTCATAAAAGGTATGTAATGCACAAGAATACCTGATGGCAGAATACCACTTATCATTCATGTACCTACCACAAACCTCGAATATACAATCACATCAATGTACATATCTAAGGACTTGTAACGTTATTTGACGCAGGATTAAAGTATTTTCAACAATTATTAGGTGATTCAGTGTAAACATAAACCAAAAGTGCATTAACAAAGTTGTACTGACGATTTAAACCTGTCAGTTAACTTGTCGTTAATGGAATACATGTCTTCTATGAATAAAAAAGTAGATTTGCTTTAATTTTCACCTTAAATCCAGCTAGGTGTTTACATGCCAATGGCATGGCAAAGGGCATGCCACAAATCCTCCCCCACAGCAATAGCAACAATAATATTTATTGAAGCATGCAAAGTTCATAAAATGTTAATCTCTATTTTAATTTCATGTCCTAAGCAAAGTGTGAGCGACAGACGAATGAATAAACGACTTATAATTATCACACAACCGAAATACATTAGATGGGAAAATTGGGTTGTAGGTAGGCGGATGAATAAACTCCTGGCTGCATTTGCAACCGGGAACATGGAAATAATTGTAAATGTTGAACATAGTATTTGGCATGTATTCCATTGCATTGCATTGCATGATGATATGTGTGGGGGAACATCAACTTTCATATAGAAAATAGTTTAAATTTGGCACACAAACACCACGCCGACGTCCGACGCCGGTTAACAACCAATTAAAGTGGGTTTGCATTTGACCAACAATGGATAGGATTTTCCGCAAAGGGGTTATTTGTAAATGAAATTCTGCATAAATTAAAAGCATACCCATGGGAGTTCGCTGTTCAATGTTTACTTTTGCATACCGTAGGGAGTATCAACATGTTTAGCCATCAACCTTTTTTTTAAATTCTACTTGAGATTGTATGGCACACAACAGGAAATAGTCATACAGAACAGAGAAATATAAAGTTTTTAAGTTTTTAAATTAAACGCAACAACAGCTTTTTGAAATACATTTTAAATTTTATGGTCATTCAAATGGTAAATTTATGTGACTTTAGAAACTACAGCTGATTGGGTTCGTGCAGAAAATCTATGAAAAAATGTGCATCATAAAATTATTGAAAACAAGTTAAAAAGCGTTAAGTTCGGCCGGGCCGAAATCGTTATACCTCCACCATAAAATATTCTGGACTAATATGGAATATTTATTATACCCTCAGCCTTTAGGCTAAGGAGGGTATATACACTTTGATACGATGAAAATGTGCCTCATCGAAATAATGGTTTTAGACCCCAAGTATGTTTGGACGAAATGTGTTTCAGACAATTTGGAGTCGATCTAGCCATGTCCGTCCGTCTGTCTGTCTGTCTGTCTGTCCTGCTGGCTGGAGCGCACGATAACTCTCGAACGGATGAACCGATTCGGTTCAAATTTTGGCTTTCGTAATATTTTTCCCAAACTTAGTTTAAGTTCGAAGATGGGCTCGGTCCACTCCATCCGGTACCTCCCCCACAAAAGTTCGAAAATGTTCGGAAAGTTTGTGCGCACGATAACTGTTGAAGGGAGTGACCGATTTGATCCATACTTTGTACAGAGTAAACTTTCTACCAGAGGAATATGAGGTTTTAATATGGTCTCAATAGGTCCACTCCTTCGGGTACCTCCCACACAAAATTTCGGAAAAGTTCAGTTTAGGGCCATCTCTCGAATCGCTTTGATTTTTGTTTTAGCAACATGTATTCACTGCCCTCCATACGACGGTACAAGTTTCATCAGGGGCAAGTCCATACTTCCTGAGAAAATAGCATGAAAGTTGCAAAAAAACCCCTATGACACTGTGTGAGGTGGTTGGAGAGCAAGATAACTCTCGAACGGATCTGCCGATTCGGTCCAAAATATGGCCTTAGTAATATTTTGTCCAAACATAGTTTAAGTTTGAAGATAAGCCATATCGGCCCACTCCTTCAGGTACCTTCCCCACAAAAGTTCAAAAATGTTCGGAAAAATTGTTCGTACGGTAAGTCTTGAAGGGAGTGGCCGAATTGGTCTATACTTTACACATCCTAATATATCTACCAGATATAGATCAGGTTCAAATATGGACTATACTTGTCCACTCCATCCGGTACGTCCCACACAAAATTTCGGATAAATTCACTTTAAGACCTGATATCGAATCACTTTGTTTTTTTGTTGAAGCAACTTGTATTCGCTGCCTCATTTACGATGGTAAAAGTTTTGTTAGGGGCAAGTCCATACTTCTTGAGCAAACAGCCCGAAGAGTGTAAAAACCCCCTATGACACCATATGTTGTGGCTGGAGATCCACTTCCATAACGGTCAATGTCGGTCCATTCCTTTTAGTACCTCCTCCGCAAAACTTTTGATCTTTAATCCTAATCAACATTTTTGTCTGTTCAAACGCCCAACATTTTTAAAACCCCCTAAATACATACGTATTTTGAAAAAAAAAATTGTTTCAATATACACAGGCTGAGGGTATATCTCTGTCGGCAAAGCCGACTGATACTTTTTTACTTGTTTTCTTTCATGTAACCACGGATACCCCAATTGCCTAAATAAGATAAAAAATTTGTCTTCAATCGGGCGGTACCTTTATATGGGGCTATATCAAAGTGTGGACTTACGTTGACAATTTTTGGTGGATTAGTTTTGTGACCACTGGGAACCTCAAACGTCGAATTCCAGATAGTTCGGTCAACACATGTAGCTAAACTCCTCAAAACACCTTAAATCGCAGTGTAACTTTATATGAAGGATATACCAAAACATAGACTATGTTTGTGGCTGTAACAAAACATGTACCTGTGCTAACAATTTTGTGGAGATGTTTTGTGCCCACTGGAACCCCAAATTTTAAATTACAGGTAGTTCGGTCAAAAAATGAAGTTAAAATCTCAAAATACCGAAAATCGGGAGGTACCGTTATATGGGGGCTATACCAAAAGGTGGACCTATGTTGAAAATATTTGGTAGAGATGTTATTGACCACGCAATCGTCAAATACCAGTTCGGTTAAGAATTGTAACTCAAAATACCGAAAATATGGTGGTACCGTTATATGGGGGCTATAACAAGACGTGGACCTATGCTGAAACTTTTTGGTGGAGCTATTTTGCGACCACTGGTAACCCAGTTAGTTCGGTCAAAAAATGAAGCTGAAATCCTCAAAATGCCGAAAATCGGGAGGTAACGTTATATGGGGGCTATACCAAAACGTGGACCTATGCTGACGATTTTACGTGGAGGTAGTTTGTGACCACTGACCACAGGTAGTTCGGTCAAAAAATGAAGCTGAAATCCTCAAAATGCCGAAAATCGGAAGTACCGTTATATGGGGGCTATATCTAAATGCCTAAATGAAGAACAGAACCCTTGTTTTTTAATTAATAGCTGAGAAACCTAATCAACACAGTCTACGCAGAATGCATTTATAGAACTGCCACAAATACTACTAAAAACTTTTGTGCGGGAGATGTTCTAAATATTGGGTAATTCCGGGTATCATATCTCGGTAAGTACTGTTTCCCCTCTATCAAAAAAAGAATATATATGCATTTTAGAGAGATATGAAAAGTCCAAAAAGTCCTTAAACTACACAAAAACAAACATTTTTGAACATTTGTGGGGGAGGTACCCGAAGGTGTTGTTCGATATAGACCTTTTTTGGAACTTGATGTACGTTTGGAAGAAATTTTACCTTGTGCAAAGATTCAGCTAAATAGGATAATCAATTCCTAAGTGCTCATTAGTAATTTTACTTGGTGAGTAGGGCTTTTTGGAGCTTTTGAATAATTACCTCAGCAAGCATGGAGTTGCTGCCGAAAAAAAATTGTACCATATTTTTTAACTAAATTTAATTAAATGTGGTGTGCTCCACAAAGTTAATGCCAACTAAATACAAAAATCTCAATAATTCACAATAAGAAAATGTTAAAAATAAATACCACAAATTAATTTGAAGATAAGCTAATTCCATCTCAACAAAAATCCCCCTTGATCTCATCTTAGCCACTTGATGAGATCATTGCTTTTGTGTATTATCGGTTTGATTTATTGAAAATATGTAGGTAGGTAGATTCAGTTGTGCCGTAATAATCGACGAGATAAGATGCAAACAAAAATGAGCTGCAATAGAGCTTTAATGTTTTGCCTCCTGTGTTTCATGGTCTGCCCTTTTGGGACTGGATCACGGACACCAAAAATATCAGCTACCGTATTAGAGGGTAAGGCACGGCTAATCGCTCGGCTCAATCAAAAAAAAATAAATATGGTTTTATTTTTATTGTTGTCAGGTTATCCCGATGAATTGGAAGTATCGCCATTTACCAGAGTGGGTAAAAAACTTTATCACATTGGCCAAAGCAAGGTATGTATCCTTGACATTAGAATGTTTACAGTAAAATTAGTAATTTTTTATTCGCTACTTTTCACAAAGGTGTCCTGGTTTAAAGCAAATTTGATTTGCCGCGCTATGGGCGGATACTTGGCCTCTTTTGACAATCAACAAGAATTCAATGAACTTTCAGAGCACTTAAAATCAAATTATCCCACGGATAGATGGTTGTGGATATCAGGATCTGATTTGCATGCTGAAGGGCAATTTTATTATTACAGAACTGGTGAACCAATGAAATATGCTGATTGGTCAGCGGGGCAACCAGACAATGCTGGCGGCAATGAAAATTGTGTTCACTTATGGTACAGAAATTCCAAATTCCAAATGAATGATTGGATATGTAACAAAGACGCATTCTATATCTGTGAAGCCGACAAGCCTAGTACAGTTGTGGTTAGTGTGTTTTAGAAAAAAAAAACGATTCATGGCCTGTTTCTCTAAGACGATTCGAATTCAAATTCGTTCGATTTACTACCAAACTCCTATTGTTGGACAAATGTTTGTTTGATTGAAAACAAAAATGAATCAAATATTTTTGAAAAAAAAAAAAAAATGATAATAATAATAAGAAGAAGTTTGGTAGTAGTTCGAACGAATTTGTATTCGAATCGTCTTCGTGAAACAGGCCGTCAGTTCCAAGTAATTGTATGCAAATGATGAAAGAAATACACACTTAAACAAAAAATAAAGAGATTTTCTAAACACAACTCTTAATATATTTTATTATGTGCATTTGAGATATTAGGACATCATTAGAATGGCTTCCAAACTCCGTTTAAAGCAGTGTCGCCCACAATATTTTCATCAATACTAAAGCATGTGGTAATGCATGGGTGAAGAAAAACAACCACATGATGTCCATCGTTTGTTATGAACACGTACACTGTACGTGAGAGAGAGAAGCAAATGCAAAAACAACAACTCACTATACTTCTTTGCAATAGAGTTGGGCAATTGAACGAACTAGTTCACGGTCCTAGTTCAAAAACGTATGAGTAACATCATACAAACTAACGTGAGATATTAAGTATACGCATTTTGTTCATACAAACGACCAGTGTCCAATGAACTAGATTGTGAACTAGGTCGTTCAATTGCCCAACTCTACTTTGCAAAGGCAGCGCGTTCCTGGTTTAAAGTACCAATAGGACAATAGACTGAATAATAGTCTCAATTTAAGGCCAACTTTTTCTTGGGACTGCTACTGAAATAGATTAATTCACAAACAATTCATCAAAAAGTTTCCTAATTTTTTTAGTTTACGATTTTATAAGCACCCCCAACCATTATAAACTAAAGCCATGCCGTAAAATTTAAGTTAATGTCGTTTTGTGGAGACTGAATCCCATCCTTTGTTTTTTAAGTTACATCAAATATTGACAAATTACTAAGAGTTTGTTGTTGATTACGAGAGCGTTTACCTAGTTCACGACGTACAGTGGATCCACTTGCATGGAGAAAGTGACCAAAAATATTTCCAAGCTAATACGCTGGTTACAGCTTTGCGCTGTTGCAAAAATTATTTTAAGAAACCAAGAGCGTAGCATTCTCCCCTATTCCCCCTTCTGGACGGGGTATACGGTATAAATTGTTTTTGCTGTTAATACAAAATGTCATGAACAAAAGAGTAGGTTATCTTATGATACAAAAATAGACATGGGGGAACAATACAATCTCCAAAACAACATAAAAACCAACCAATTTAGCAGTTTAATTATACCAACATTTTTTTCTGAAAACATTTTTAATATAGATCTTATAGCATTCTTCCTGGAAGACACGTATCACCCATGTTAAGTCATATTTACAAGATTTCTTGACCTTTCCATTGATGTCAATTATGTTAATATACGTGGTCAAATAACAGAGTTATACCCTAATATTTTTAAATTTTGAATTTTACCAGTCAAAAGCTTATACACAGGTATAGTGGTGTAGGGTATCACATAGTCGGCCCCGACCCGACTATAGATTTAACTCACTTGTTTTTTTTTTTTTTGCCAATGACTGGAACCACTGTTCGACGATTTGCAAGGAAAAAATGTCAAATCTCACAATTTCAAATTTAATGACTTGGAAAATTTTCACTTATATTGTTGTCTTTTCGGTTTTCATTCAACTTATGATGCAATAGAATAGAAAAGGAATTGAAAGCAACACATAATCATGAGTTTGTACAGCATGCTGGAAAGTGTGGCCATTCAATGTCTCATGGGAATTAAAAATGAATCTTCATTATTAAAATATCGATGTCGTCCAGTATTGATGATGGATGAGCGAGCTCCTAATTGTTTGCAATTTCTTGATGATAGGCAAACTCAAATCAATGCCAATAGGCCAGGCCAGCAAGAACATTATCAACAACAAGTCATTGACCAACAACCGGGTGCAAAGAAATCAAAAATGATAAAATGAAGGAGGGAGGGCACAACATCGGCTGAATGTTAGCATCAATGAATGAAAAATGAAAGTCTATGAATAGACACAGAGATGTGACACAATTATTTTTAAAGTTATATATGTATATAAATGAAATGATGCTTTCTCTTACAAGCTTACATTTGTAAATTTGGGATTTTGCAGGTTCTAGCCAACTTTATTTGTAATTTTTTTTTTGCTGGGGATTTTAAGTAAATGTCCAAGTAAACAAACATAACAAAAAATGAATTAAGAACATGAATAAATAGGAAAACATTTGTTGTTTTGATTTGTTATTCACTTCGCTAGTGGTTTTTATATGCAGGTACGACAATGATGCAAACTCTGTAAAATGCGTAAGTACATGCTATGCGTTTTCTGATTTAGCAATTCTTTCTACGACTTCAATTTTATTTAGTGTCAAATTTTCATGCTTTTTTCTCTAAAACTCAATGAGTTACAACTCATTTACTACGAGTTTGGCACAATTAAAAAAATGGCTTATGAAGCACTAGACCATGTAAAATCATGCTTGATTTTTCACCAAAATTATCACTGATATCTTGCTAGCTGTTCACAAAATATGGTCCAAGTACAGTCGAACTACTCTATAATGTAGGATTTGGCAAATCAAACCCTTAGGATGTCAAATTTCAATTGCCAACTTAAAAGGCGTTTTTCTCCAAACTAGATTTTTTGAGATATGTCACTCTTGGAGTAAATGAGCGATATGTGGATTAAGTATGGTAAGCATTAATTTTCCCAATAGTCGAAAATAATTAAATTTATTAAAACAACTGGAAAGAAACAGGCCAAATGCAGGGAAAAGAATCATCATTTGAGACGACAAATTTTGGAATTTTCGTGCTTCTTACAAACAACCGCTATTTAACAATTTAACAATTGCAATATTCCTTGTAAGGATTCTTTGCTTATTGTTTAATTTAACCTTTCATCTCTTACTTGTGACCCCGATTCGCATCCATTTTGCATGCCAAAAGAATGTTGCATGCAAACATTTTAAGTGAGTTGCGGAGACACGAAAAACCATCCTTGACTGGTAAAAACGAAACAAAAATGGTAAAGTGAATGCTTTCAGAATGGCGACGTTTAGTCTAGCACCTAATGGTCGGCTGCTGCTGCTGCAAAGCAATAAAAACCATTCAAATAAAAAAAAAAAACAGAGAGATAATAAATGAAATTTTAAAAGTAAATTTGATTATGAAGACAAAGATGATTGAGGATAATTTCTAACTTCCAATGACACATCATATAATGTAAAAAAGACTGGGGCCTAATTATGTGATTCGATTCGATCGAGAATTTACTCGTGAATAAGTTTTCGACACGAGAAAAAAACGGCATGATAAGACTCGATCGAAATCACTGATCGAATGTTTCGAGAGTAACCGGTAATCGAACTATGTGTTCTTTGGGGAAAGTTATGAAGGTAGACGTCAAAAAATGTGTTTATTTCAAATCAAAAACTAAAAAACAAAATTATGATTGAAAAAATGTAAATATTTGTGGAATTTTTTGAACAATACATTGAATAATAATTTCGGAATGAAGTTGTGCTAAGAAAATATGAAAATTATTAATGTTTGCAAAATTGTTTTGTCATTCTTGTTACAGATTGCTAATACATCTACCTTAATAATTCTCTCTCAAAATAAATGAGAGAATTTGGTGGGTGTTTTGCATTAGCCTCTCTGAGAGAGTATTTCCTTTGGTAAACAACGGGGGATGAACTATGTATTTAAAATGCACTTTATTAAAAGTTGTTCACCTATAAAATAAAGCCTATTAATATTAAATAATTTTTTGTTTTGCAGAAATGCTTATTTTTTCAACTTATATTTTAATGACTGCAAACACTAATTTTTGGTTAATGATATGTAGCATGCATATGTATTTATTTTAATTATAATTTTATCACAATTTCTTAAAACGACTGAAAAGGACTTTTCCCAATTTCTCTTATTTTGTGTAAAAAATGCTCACAATTATTTACTAATATCATTTTTCCTCTATAAACCGTCAATAAACAACAATTTTTTACATTTTAAACACAAATACAATAAGAAATCTTTCATTTTGTTTGTTTACGATAGGCCATTTGGCTACGAGAAATTACTCGCAAATTTATGCTCAATTTCTCGATAATTTTACTCGATAACGAATGTTGTCATCCCAACTTTGAGTACTCGGGTCGAAACAACTCGATGTCGAATCACGTAATTAGGCCCCTGCTCTTAACTATGATACATTGAGAAATTGCTACTATATATAAACATATCGTCATTTACTCAAAGAGTGGCACAACTCAAAAAATGCGTATTCTGAGTTAACTGCTATTTGTTTTTCGACTGCTTTCTTGGTCTTGTCTCAAATATGCAACTCATTTACTAGGAGCTTGGCATTAATAAAAGAAAACTATTTTTTTGACTTTATGTAGCACTATAACACTTCAAATCATGCTCGATCTTGCACAGAATTTTAGCACTGATATCTGGCTAGCTTTTCGCAATAGATGATTCAATTATTTACTTTATTTTTTTTTTTTTTTTTGTAAAAATCTTTTTAAGTTGGGAAGTCAAACATATATCTCCAACTCAAAACGCGTTTTTCTTGAAACTGAATTTTTTGAGTAAATGAGCGAAATGCATGTACGTAGAAAGGTTATTGAAAACAATTACTTTCATACGATTGCATGTAAAATTACTGTTGGTTATTAGCAGAAATGTTTTGCAATACTGGGCAATCGAAGGTGATTTTCATTAATGATTAGAGGACAGCCATAAAAAGAAACGTCCAAACTACACCTTCTTTAGCCCAAATCCAGAACAAAAATCATTTGGTGAAATTGTTTATAACATAATTTGTACAATATTTCTGAATCAAGAAAAAGGGACTCACTCAAGCACACTTCGAGTCCTCAAAACATGCATTTTTCAGAACAAATGCCGATATCCTGAAGGGGCCGCCATATTCTACTGTGGTAAATATTCTCTAAAATGTATGGGGATGGCTTCTGCATAAAAACCTACAACTCTGGTAGAGAGTACGCTTCCAACAATCAACTTGTTGAAGGAATAAGACAACCCTTGTCAAGCATTAAACTTGATTATAGCACTCATTGTCAAAAGCAGGATATACGAGTATATATACTTTTACTGAATATTACTGAAAGTACTTCGTTTTTAATATAGAGTGAATATGTATCGATATTCTAATGCAATCTTTATGTAAACCCAAACTTTTGAGGGGGGTTGTATTCAAATGACCCAAATTTTGTACTTAAATTTTTTACTTTATATTGATTTCGTCGTATAATTCTATGAGAAACTTTAACTTTATGATTTTTTTAGAATCTAAGTGCATATTTTCTATCTTCTGAAAATCATTTAGGACTCGATGACAAATTTCAAGAAAATTAAGGGAGGTTTAGCCGTAATTTTTCAGGAGATTCCTCTATCTTTCCTTCAAGTCCTTGGTTTTAGCTGGCTTATGTGTTTCACGAAATGTATTATTTCCATACTTTCGTGACTTTTGCTCATGATTTCAACTATATTCGACTAAATATTTAAAAATATGCCAAATTTCCTTTCATTTCTGACGTTTTTATAATAAAATATAACCAGTTTTCTCTTTTCTAGGATAGCGTTTGTCCTTAGCGCTAAATTTTAATAATTTGCTATACAATATAATATTTTTACACACAGGAACAATGAAAGGTCGATAATGACGTGTTTTTGGCAAAATATTTAACAAAAGTTACAAAAACCGAATATTTTTGAAGCATAGAAAAGAGGGTTAACAAACTTTTTGTTGTTATTCTCGCTTATGGGGTTGCCGTGGATCCATGTTATATACATTTCTTAATAGCCACAGGACCAACATTTTATTATGTATTTGGTTTTTTGTTTATTGGGTATGGGCTTCTAAAATACTGAGGTGTTATTATTGGTAAAAGAAAAAACCGAATATTTTTGACACTCACTGTACATAACAAACAAATATGAATACAGACGAATGGCCAAGTTTACTCCAAACACATAAAACAAAATATCAAAAAAAACTTAAAATATTTCATATTTTGTATAATTCAGAAAAAATGAAGGTTGGAAAAAATTTGGTAGTGAGTGCTATTCAAGTGAGCGGCAGTGTCTGTATGTATGTTGGTATGCAGGATTTGCAAGCAAACAAACAAATCTTAAGAATTCATGTTCCTGTTTCCTCCTCATGACATTCATACATAACAGATGAAAGCACTGTAGTTCCTCATTGTTTTTGTATGGCCCCAAGTCATGGGCGAATATTTCATCATGATTTTACGTATTCTTCTCTAACAACAATTTACTCCTTATTTGTGACATTTTCAAATCAAAATATTTATAAAATGTTTATTTTTGTTTGAAATTCTACATCAACGGGGTAAGTGTTCAGCTTACAAAAAAATAAATAAATAAAATAACTATATCCTTTAAACATGCGAAATGGGTGAAGTATCCCTATGTCAAAGACTGTTAATTGATACTTTGGGTAACATACAATTTCTCTGTAACTTATTATCAAGAAACAACATGTCATAAAAGACGACGTTTCTATACAGATTCTAGTTTGACTCCACTATAGAATAACATAATTTTCTTATATAAAAAATTGTTATGAAAATGACTTGGAATACGTCACTATAATGTTGTAGACTGAACAATGAATGAATTTCATTAAATGGTAAAACTTGTCAACATTTTACAAAGTCAAATAGATTGAAATCTGTGACCTTCCTAAAAAAGGTGCAATCTATGTGTGTGATATATTCCAACATTTTTTTTGTTCAATTTTATTGCTGGTTTCATAGGTACTACATGCATATTTTTGACAGCAGCTCCCGCAATGGCAATGGTATATTCGCCATTGAAGTATGTCTCATAATGGGAATTGATTTGCAATGTTTCTTAGAAATAAACGGAAATACGACAAGTCTCATGGTAACAAAAACGGAAATACGAGGGGTGTTCCGCAAAAAAGTTCCTTCGAGTATATAACAGAAAATGTAGACGTAACTCATTTTTTGTCGCCCCGGTAGTTGGGCATATTTTTACTTCAAACGGCAATTGTTTAAAAATTTTACTTTCCCGTTTACATGGAACTATATATGCCAAAGGGTAAAAAGGACCAGATGCTTTAAAAGCAGGACATTGCCATTTGTTTATGTGGATCGCGTGAAACTATGCTAAAGCTAGACAAATTTTCCAAAAATTCTATAATTTACTGGGACAAAAATTCACTGGTCAGCAATTTTCCGCAATGCACTTATCCTTTGTTTATGTATAAATGGAAGATATTGGTTCATTCGCCTTCCTCCTTATCACTAGATCAGTATTGTCTTTGCAGTGATTTATGTCTTTCTAGGAAGGCGTTTAAATTTTATAGAGTATATATGTGTGTCCATAGACCTACAGCGAATATAGTTTATGCGTTTTGTCATTGTTACTTAAAAGGATAAAAATCTTTATTGGCGTCACTATTGTGGCTGGTTTTTGTTTTTTTTTTTTTTTTGCTCTTTGTTTCCAGCCACATTGACAAAACAACGCCTCATTCTATAGCCAATGTTCCATCTATGTCCCCTCTTTCAAAACACATCCTCCTTGTTCATGGAAATTCTGGCTCAATGGGGTTCGACAGATTTCCCAGCCTCAATGTATTTAGCACTTGACCTAAATTACTTCATTTTTACATTACAATAATGAAATGTCGCCAGCGACTGTCAGCCACCAAGCAAGCGATAGACCAAACGACCAAGTAGGCCGGAAAAACAACACCAGCGAAATTCTGTGAACAAAAAAACAATACCAAGGCAAATGCCACAAGAACAATGGATGGGGGTAAGAAGTCCCTACGAAATTAAGCCGCCAAAAAAAGCAAGAAAAACAAAGAAAAACTTCGTAAAATGACTTGATTTTATCATAACGATGAATAACTTTCTGGGTTAGATGAGGTCCAAAACCAAGTGAATAGTGCGGGTTACCATGTTACTGCTATACTTTGTACACAGTTAGAATTGAAAAAAAGAACAATAATGTTGGCCTTGCTAAAGATGGAAGTTGGTAACATGAGTAGATAATGGAGTCTTTACAACATTTTCTTAGAAGAAATAAATAATATGCTTAATAAATGTTTTCGTGTGTGTGGTTGTTTGGAAAGCCATTTCAAACGATCATTTTTCGAAGCCTATCCCGGTTCTTGAAGAGCCCTACGAACATATTAGTTTTATCCATTCTGCTACTAATATTTTGGTTAGGCTCCATAAACTTTTTTATTTTTTTTTAATTTAATATATTTAAAAATATCAAACAAGCCGAAAGGAAAACATGAATATGGTGTGAAATAAACAAACTTGTGGCTTAAAGCCTACAGAGATGTGAGGTAGTACTTTCTGTTTTATATTAACGAAGCCTTGGAGCACTTGTCTGCTTTGCTATCAAGAACACCACAGCAACTTTCAAAACCAGAAGACCATTCAAAAAGTTTTTATTTTGTGAAAATTAAGAACAACAGCTCCTCCAAGTCTCAAGGTGTGTGTGCAATTATGTGCAGCAAGGTGGGAATGACAAGTTGTGTGAAAGATTAAATAAAATAGTTACAAAATGATTATGGTCTTCATCTTGACCTGTGTTGTCTTCAAACAAATATGTACTATAGAACTGATATAAACTTGATGAGTATGACATGTACAAGAAGATTGACAACAAAAAATTTAATTGATTGGAAGATAGGGTGCATATGAGTAATAGCGATAAACAAATAGTTGCGTTCAACATCCTTCCTTCAAATACAATAAAAAATCAATTAAACTATTGCAATTATCCACCTAACAGGACCTTAATTATACCCTACGGCTGATTTTGGCTCAAAAGTTTGTAACACGTCGAAATATTGGTCGTAAATATTATATGAATATCACGAGGAACTGAGTTGATATGGCTATGTGAATTCGTCTGTCCGATTTAAACTTTGTAAACACGCTAAACGTCGAAATTTGTATCGCCATATTTGATGGAGATTGGGGTCCCATAGGGGTAGACACCTAGTTTTGGGGAGGTTGGGGAAATAGGCATATTCTTAGTCTATGTTAAAAGTATACCCAAACCAAAGACTGTCAATGAAATTAACGCATGATACAAAGTCGCTTGGCGTAAGACCGGTCAAACAACGAAGATATTGCAATAGGAACTTATCCATACTCTGTTCCATTTCTGAAATTGTTAATTTCGTTTTAATTTCTAATAATAACTTCTAATAATAACTAACCAATCTTTTTTTGCCTAAACAATATTTATTACCGTTTTTATCTTCACTTAACTTAGAGGACAAAAGTGCCTACGAAGATGACAAATATTGGTTTTGTATTTTTGACAGCCATTACTGGCGACAGTCAATTTTAGAGATTAGTGCAAATCTTTGCCAAATATATATCGAATGAATGAGCTTTGTTTTATTTTAATTTCGTTTGAGATGATTTATGCTGGTGCTTTGATGCCTCCCAAAAATAAGTGGTAATATACATATACATATGTATGTAAATAAATAAGTTATTGTATTACACACTGATATGTGATAACGCTTTTAAACATTATATCAAGATGTTAATTTATCAATCAGTATACTTTACACCCACTCTGATAAAAGTGAATTTTAAAGAGCTACTTTTGTTAAACCGTATGAGATTTTATTTCTGTAGTAACAACCTTACTTTACAGTAAAGGGATCAATACATGGTGTAAGAAGTAAGGTGTTTGCATGAATTACAAAAACTAAAAAGTTTACAATAACAACATTAGCGGTGTTCACTAATGGTTGTAGATATGTAGCTCTTGTATAGGGTCGTACTTGTACTAGGGTTTTTTTTTATAACCATGACGGAATAAGAAGGTGTTACATCGATAACAATAATCGGACAATTTACCACACCAAACGTCAAAATTTGTTCACAATAACGCCTTACTGTGAATTGCTTGTTTACCTTTTGTATGTAATTTTATTCACAATAAAGCATTTTTACAACTAGTGTGATAATCAGCTGTTTTTGCCGTTGTACCTGTATTATTGTGCCATGTTTACAACGATGTGTGATTGTCTTTTTTGTGAATATTGTAAACAAATCAAAACATCTCAGACTCATCGTCAGTCGTTATTTTTATTTCAGTTTATTTTACTTTTTTCTAAAAAAATCAGCTTTTTCTTTCCCTCAATTTTTATACCCTCTAGAGTCCGCAATAATTGAGCTAGAACGCTATATTTTTGCACCCGAGTGTCTTTTTTCCATAGGCAGGTCAAGTTCGAAGATGTGCCAAACTACCTGTAATTTAACATTTGGGATCCCCAGTGTAGCTCAACCAAAAATTGTCAGCATAGGTCCACATTTTGGTATAGCCCCCAAATAAGAGTACCCCCCGATTTTTGGTATTTTGAGGAGTTTAGCTACAATTCTTAACCGAACTACCTGTAATTTGAGAGTTGAGGTTCCTCGTGGTCCCAAAACGCTTCCACCAAAAATTTTCAGCATAGGTCCACGTTTTTGTATAGCCTCCATATAACGGTACCTCCCGATTTTTGGTATTTTTAGGATTTTAGCTACAATTTGTAACCGAACTACCCGCAATTTGACAGTTGAGGTTCCTAGTGGTCCCAAAACGCCTCCACCGAAAATTGTTAACATAGGTCCACGTTTTGGTATAGCTCCCATATGACGCTACCTGCCGATTTTCGGTATTTTGCGGATTTAAGCTATAAATTTTAACCGAACTACCCGCAATTTGACAGTTGAGGTTCCTGGTGATCAAAAAACATCTCTCCCAAAAAGTTCAACTTTTGGTATAGCCCCCAATTTTACCTCCCAATTTTCGGTATTTTGAGAATTTCATGTAGTTATGTTTTGACCGAACTACCTGCAATTTAAAATTTGGGGTTCCCAGTGGTCGCAACACATCTCCACCAAAAATTGTTAGCACACGTCTACGTTTTGGTACAGCCCCCATATAGCGGTACCTTCCCATATTCGATATTTTGAGGATTTTACCGTTTTTTTTTTTTTTTTTTTGAAGTTCCTAGCGGTCACAACACTTCTCCCCTAAAATTGTCAATATAGGTCCATGTTTTAACGGCACCTCCCGATTTTCACAAAACCTCTCCACTGAGCATTGTCAGTATATGTAGGTCCAGGTGTAGGCGCCATATAACGGTCCTCACGATTTAAGGTGTTTTGAAGATTCTAGGCGCCATATAACGGTACCTCACTATTTTAGGTGTTTTGAGGATTCTAGCCACATTTTTTGAGCGAACTACCAAAAATTGTTAACCTAGTTAATGTTTTGGCACGTCCTCCATATAAAGTTAAGGCCTGGGTACATAAGCTGCTTTGCCTGGTTGCCTTGCTTTCCTGCTAAATTTTTGACATAATAAAAATAAAAGAATAAAGGAGGCCGAGCAAATTTCGAACTGGGTTGCCCTTTTCTTTTTTATTCTTTTATCAGAAGCAAGTAAGGCAACCAGGCGAAGCAGCTTATGTACCCAGGCCTTAACTCCTCGATTTAAGGTGTTTTGAGGAGTTCGAGGTTGCCAGTGGTCACAAAACTAATTCACCAAAAAATGTCAACGTAAGTCAGCTATGCACAAAGCAGTACTCTAGTGTCGATTCACGGCACAAATACTACAGTCACACATGTTATTTTGTGCATCATTGACGTAAGTCCACACTTTGATAAAGCCCCATATAAAGCTACCGCCCGATTGAAGACATTTTTTATGTTATTTAGGCAATTGGTGGTTACAAAATATCTCTACCTATAATTGTGGACAGGAAAGAAAATAATTATTCCATATTAGTCCAGAATATTTTGTGGTTGGGGTTATAAAATGTTCCGCCCGGCCGAACTTAACGCTTTTTAACTTGTTTTATTTTATTTTTTTTTTGCCTTTTTCACTACAAAAAACAATGATAGAGCAGCGGGTTCTGCCGTACCAGATTGACCCGAATCCATAGTGTTTCTGCCAGCGGCTGCTAAAGGGTAGTACACATCATCATTCAAAATTGACAGTCAACGCACTTTTAGAACAATTTTCTAGCAAATAAAAACTTTTGTTTAGCTAAAATTTTTTGAAATGCAAGCAATAATTCAGCTAGACTTTAATATTAACGAAATAGACCTATTTGACTGTCAGTTTTGTTGGCCAGTGTGTACTATGCTTAACCCAGCAGCATACCTATGCTTCTACGTGGGTTTCATGCTGCTACAATAACAACAAGTGACACAAAACAATCAGCTGTTCTACACCCTTGTAAATATAAAGCACAATAGTTTGCAATACTTTTTGGTGAAGTGAATTAACAACCCTGTGGTAAATAAAACATTCATGTATTTTGTTGTTGTGGTATTGCAAACAGTCGTACATCTAAAATATTAACAAGATGTAATAGATTCGATTCGATTTTAGACATAACGTGATACGTTCTATACTTAATATCTTTTTTACGCCGCGCTTTATAGAACAGATACGAAATCTATTGATAAAATTTGGAATATACTGGGTAGATTAGAGTAAGGCAATGGGTCTCCCGCTCACAACCTTATAGACTCTAACTGGTGGTAGGCATAAGTAATTTTACGCTCATGGTAGGCCCATTGCCTTACATTGGGGTAGATCCAATAAATTATGACAATTTGGCTTACAAAAGAAAAAAAGTAAACAAAAAACCATCTGATTGACACTTGTAACACCTTGTCTACTGCACAATGGATCGATACTTTTAAATTCACTTGTGCTTTGCCTTCTCTACGCGATAATATTTAAAGATGTAAACAACTTACAAATAACTATTCATTTTTTATGATAGAAGCCCATTTTTATAGACAGACATAGATACATACATATATAATATGAAGAATAAGATTTACAAATGGAAGATACATCTTCTTATCATTTATGTACGACAGTGGAATACTGATAACGAAATGGCAAGAGGGGGTAAAATAAAAATAACAAATCAAATTACTTTGTAAATATTTGCAGTTTTTCCTAAATGGACGAACAATAACAAAGTAAACTGGTCACTGCACCTTCATAGATTCCTGCAGAAAACAACTGAATAAATATAAAAAAGGCAACATTGCGCTTTAGGGGAAGCAGTACGTGGGCTCATGGCTTCAAGGAAACAATTTTAACGAAAGAAGACGCTTACAATTAAATATTAAATGAATAAATGTTGATATTTACCGATACATGACTGACTCCTGTAGCTACTGCTCCGGTCGATTTAATCCTTTGGAATAATTAGCTTCAGCTTCTTCTTTAGAGGATCCCTTTGGTAATTATGTGATTTTCGTTTAATGTATTATTGTTTTTCTTATTTTAAATATATCTTCATATCATCATAAAAAAAAAACAATATAATAATTTTATTCTAATGTATAAAAGGTCAAAGAGGTCAGTCAATAATCACAATCAACACAAATGTAAAGTTTTCAATTATCCCCCTTAGAATAGAGGGAACCAACAACACTTTTAATTGCATTGATTGATTTTTTATTTGCGGAAATATGAATGTCGTTACACCTTGCTTTTCCATTCTCATTATGTGGTATTTTTTTTTATACAAAACCAAACCATTGACAGGGGTGACAGGGACGATGTACAGCAACAAGAATGACATCGAAACACTGCCAATGTTAATATCTTTCACCTTCAATACATTTTCTTTTTTGACATCGTCATCTTCTCTGTTTTTTACATGCACTAGACACAAAAGCGAATTACAGACCTCCTACTAAATTACAAACGTATTTGTGTGCCTGGGTTTGTGTGCTCTTCAACTTATACAATATATGGCATAATCTCTTAAAAGAAATCACAGCCTAAAAGTAGGCAAACAGAAGAAACGTACCAAATGATTAGAAATGCAAACAAAGGGAACGAACATTGAGCTGCAAAGGGCAAAGAATCTGCGACCATAAAGATGATGATAATATATACATGTAAACCGACTAAATAACTAAGCCCTTCCAATAAGACGAAATTAAATGTAGTTTTGTATTTTAAACATTAAAATGTTTACTTAAATTAAAACTATTAAGAATAAAAGATATAAAAAAACATTTCTTTACGTTTTTAGAAACAAATAATTTCCCCTGTTTTCGTCTGGTTAAGTATAGTACACATTGACAAGCAAAACTGACAGTTATCGAGGTCTATTTCGTGAATATCAAGGCCTAACTTTAAAATGTCTTTTGTAATCTCTAAATAACACCGTATATATTGTATTCCTAACGTTTTTAGCTAAATAAAAGTTGTTATTTGCCCGAAAATTGTACTAAAAGTACGTTGACTGTCAGTTTTGAATGATAGTGTGTACTCCCCTTTACCCTAAAAATTATAACAATTTGTATAAATTATTGCTGAAAGTCGTCAGTTGACACATAAAGCTTGCAAAAGAGAGCGATTCGAGAGAGACATTTTGACAGTTCTTTTACTGATAGTATACAAATTCTTGCTGGACAAATTTCTTCTTGCGACCGCTTGCAACTCTTCTTCCTGAAAATAATCAATGATCTATTTGATGATTTATGTTTGCAAGACTAATAGTAGTTTTTTGAGAACAAAGTTGCGAAATGGGAAATTCCTTTCTTAGGTCATTTTTTTTTTATTATACCCTACACCACTATGTGGAAAGGGTATTATAAGTTTGTTTTGGGAAAAATGCATGTAACACTTCGAAATATAGGTCCTAGACCACCAATGTGATATACCAATCTTCATATCTCGACGAGATAAAACGATTTTCAAACTTCAAGTCGCAATTATGGACCGATCGTCACGAAATTTTGCATGGAGATCGGGTTTAGACCAGAATAGACACCTGTTGTTATTGGTGATGATCGTGAAATATTTAGCAGGTTAAATGGACCAAAAACAAATTTTTCTACCCATTTTGTAGCTGCTCTGTAGGTCGCAATAATAGTCAAATCGCCTCGAACTAAGGTAAGAGTATATGACAAAGAAGAAGCTATTAGTTGAGTAGCTCTTCAGACGTATCGACTGTGGGATGGCTTCTCTGTCCTAGTCGATATGTTTGAAGAGCTACTCAACACATTTGCATTTGAAAAACAAAAGTTCTAGGACAGAGAAGCCATCCCACAGTCGATACGTCTGAAGAGCTACTCAACTAATAGCGAAACCAGGTCACGTAATTTAGTGACTGGGTTCGAGTCCTTGGCTTTCCTTTTTCACTTGCAAAGAATTTTCGATCAATTTTCGAGAAAATTAATAAAAATCATTAAAAATTTTAAATTTGGCCATATTTTACTGGAGGGCAGATACAAACAAAGTAGCCCAGATATGGAAAAAGAACTACTGACCTTTCCCCTGATGTAAATTGCAATAATGTGTCTCCTGGGTAACTAACGGGCCTACTGCCTATTATATAATAAGTTTTGTGTAGAATTCAACATTTTTCTATCATGCTACAATTTGTCTCTATCATGATAGAGAAATTCCCTGCATTATTGCAAATTACATGGAGCCATAGCAAAATACACCTCAGTAATGTTGGCGACATTTTCTGAGTATTTCAGTCATATAAAACTTCTCTAAAAGTGTTGTCTTAGGACACGCCGTTCGGACTCGGCGATATACTGTAGGTCGGAAGGTTAATGTGATAAGGCGGGAGATTCGATAAAGTTATTTCTTACAATACGATTATTTGTTCCATAAAGGAATTTTAATTTGCCAGGGGCAGTGGTGTAGAGTATCACATGGTCGGCTCCTTTGCTTTAATAAAATGCAATATTTTTGGTTCCTTTAATGACGGACAAATTGTCTTGATTTGGCAAATCAACTGATTGTTTGTAGATTTTCGCAGATAAGGTGTCGGTTTATTTTTACATTTTTCTTGCAAAAAAGAACAAAACTACATACCTTACTCTCCGAGAAAGCACTTGCTGGACAAAATTATTGCGGAAAAACTAACCAGACAGACCCTATTCTTTGCACATAAACGCTCCTAAAATAAATGCTCCCCCTCTTCTGTGTGAGGTCGTTCTTTTTTCCACTTAAGGTTAATAAACTATTGAAAGGCCGTTTCTGCACTTCCATAATAGGCAGTTTTCGGCAGTTTACTACTTTTTATACCTTTTATATATGTATGTAAATATATGACTTCTTCTGATTATCGAAAACATAAATAATCCCCATCGTAATAATATACAGTGCCCTTTGCTCCCCAACAGTTGTCTAATAAGCCTTTAAATAGCTCCAAATCTATATACATTCAAATAAAAATAAACTATTAAACAAAACGGTAGAATTAGAAATAAAAAGATAAACAAATAATTACCTTTGTTTATATCCATTGTAACCATATGGCGGATAGTAGGAAACATTTCGAACATTTTGACCATACATGATGGTTATATTTTAAAAATACGTGAAACTGAAAATTTAAAAAAAAACAAAAATGTTACAATTTTGTAAATAAAAAAAAAAAACAAAAGGTATAAACAAAAATTTAAAAAAATATATATAATTATGGACCTTAAAGGCCGTTCTAACTACTAAACAAAGTGCCCGACTTCTGTCAATGTGCATATTTTCGAATAAGCAGCAAACGTTTTAATATTTATTATTTTGACGGATTGCTCTGGTTGTCTATGATATCTCTCAAAAAGCTAGAGCTGTATTTGTGGGTTAGTCCCATTATATAAGGTCTTAGATCGTTGAATCGATCTCTTGCAGATTTCTTTGCGTTTTTCAGACTTATTCTTTATAACACCCAAAAAAAAATCATTGAACCGTAAATTTTGAGATCCTAGAGAGAGTTCATCTTGTGAAAAATATATCTTTGCGGAGATGTCTCACGAAACATCAAATTAAATACAAAAGCCGATGCATTCCTTTGTAATATGGCATGTAACTGTCCTTAAGAATCCATTGAATCAGAAATGTACAATTATCCGAAACTACCCAGCAAAAAAGTTTGGAAGTAGTGCAATGCAGAGTTAAGATTTCACAACATCTTTCGATGCAGTCCACACGGAGTTATGAAAAATGCACTCCGTTCGATACATTTTAGAAGCAATAGCTTAAAGATCCCTACCCGTACAAAACAATTTGTTGATCCCTACAAAAGATGTCGCAGTCTTTGTTTTCCAAATATAAAAAAGGAAACATTTCGAACATTTTGTAGTAGTGCAATGCAGAGTTAAGATTTCACAACATCTTTCGATGCAGTCCACACGGAGTTATGAAAAATGCACTCCGTTCGATACATTTTAGAAGCAATAGCTTAAAGATCCCTACCCGTACAAAACAATTTGTTGATCCCTACAAAAGATGTCGCAGTCTTTGTTTTCCAAATATAAAAAAGGGTGTATAAAATTCTAAGATTTTGTTTCTAAAATAAAGAAATACAAATTATAGTTACGAATATTGCGGTAATTTACGAGGCGGAAATTAGTTTTGGAGTGGAGTTGGAGTTAATTTCGAAATCTGAGCTGGATTGGGAGGACACTAGGTATAAAAACCCTTTGGATGATGAAGCAAAATCAATTCCGGTGGCATAAAATGCAGAGCAGAGGAAGTAAACTCAGTCAAGATTAAATTTAATGGAGAGTTTCTATAATTTGTGTTAATGTAATAAAGTTTTTAATATTCTTGTTTTACATAAATAATAAATGCATTTTATTTATTTTGGGATACTTGCAATGGCTTGCATTTTTATAGCATCTTTAGACTGCATTTAAATTCAATCCAAAACACTGCATCAAAAGCTGTGATTTGGATCGAAAATGGAGAGCATGTAAGATGTACTCCAACGGAAGTTTTACTGTACACATGTAGTGATTCAACTGCTTCCGCGGATGCAAACTTTTTGCTGGGTAACCGTAATACGAAAACACCGTTGCTTAGTGTAGACATTGCATAACTTATTCCGTGGTGTTATATATTTCAATGGTATGGAAGCTTTAGAAACAGGTTTGTAGAAGAATATTTCAAATTTCTGATTGGGTATTGGTCGAAAACCTATATCTGTAGTAGAATTCTGTTGGTATAATTAAATTAATATTATTAGGTTAATAAACAAAAATTTTCAGTGAGTGAATAAACAAAATAAAGTTGCCGCTAACTCCTACCTATCTTTCATTAAAAATTTTGCGTTTAAATTTTACAGATTTTTGTCGGCAACTCAAAAAATGAGTAACAATGTTCGACTACAGAACTTATATTGAGCCAATTCCAAGACTTCAGTGTGTTATTTGTTTCTGGAATTTCGTTGAGTCTATTAGCTTACTGAGAAATCTGGGGATAATATACGTTATCCTCAATTTCTCTATACTCAAGGATGATTTCTAAATATACAGTCCAACTGTCGTATACCTATGGGTATGTATGCGAAATAATAGAGTCAATTCAGGGAAATAAGAACATTTCTTAAGGAAACTTAAATTTGGTCCACAAAATCAAGGAGAAAATGTTAGTTATCCTTACATCATTTTTTTCTGAATAAAACTGCACCAAAAATTAAAATTTTGATTCATGGAGAGGGTGTGACCCCATATGAACCCAGAATCAAAGATAATGCCATACAAGGACCTCCAATATATTTGTTCTGTTCCTTTACGTGCCTGAGGTTACCATTTCTTACAATTTTTAACCAGCAAAGAGTTCGGCTTAAATCTAGTTTAGTAAAAACTCTCCGATTTTTTCGAAATTTTTTCCATAGGTAGATATTTTTACGCTGATTACGGGAATGTAAAATTTTCTTGGGGGACGGACCCGGTTACCCGGTTATTCGACCCGAAAGTCCGGGTACCCGGTACCCGATAGACCCGGTTCTACTGAACCGATTCTTACAAAATGGGTATCGTTGGAAAGCTTATGAAAATACCTATCCAACAAGTGATGGGGTTATCTCCAGGGGTTCAGAAGTTATAACCAAAATACCTCTTTTTGGACCCGGGTTTTTCCATAAAACCCTCAAAAAGTCGAAAAAGGGCCCATTATGGGTGCTCAATTAATTCACGTAATTTTATAGCTCATACTTCAACCTTTCCAAAATGGTTCCATTTGTTATAATACCTTCACTGGGTCCAGAGATATTGACCTTAGAACCATCGTACATATGTATATAACTTAAAAAAGTTTTTCTAAATTCATCACTTTTTTTAAGTAAATTTTTTTCTAAGTAGCCGGCCTTCGGCCGGGGATTTAAGACTTTCTCCTATGTAAGAATCGGTTCAGTAGAACCGGGTCTATCGGGTACCGGGTACCCTGACTTTCGGGTCGAATAACCGGGTAACCGGGTCCGTCCCCGAAGAAAATTTTATATTCCCATAATCAGCGTTTGGGTGCCACCGTGGTGCAATGGTATGCACACCCGCCTTGCACACATAAGGTCGTGGGTTCGATTCCCCGGCCAGGCAATATCAAAAACATTTTTCAACGGTGGCAAAATACCCCTCAGTAATGTTGGCGACATTTCCTGAGTATTTCAGCCATGCAAAACTTCTCTACAAAAATTGTGTCTTTGACACGCCGTTCGGACTCGGCAATAAACTGTAGGTCCCATATTATTGAGCTAATATGAATCGGGGTGCACTCATTGATATGAGAGAAGTCTCCCTTGTCCCTATGGGATGTTGTGGAACAATTATATTATAATCAGCGTAAAAATACCTACCTCTGGAAAAAATTTCAAAAAAATCGGAGAGTTTTTACTAAACTAGATTTGTTCCAAGAGTTCCTTTACTTTGAAAAGCATAGAATTTATATGAGACCACTTCACCACTTTTTTGCCACTGTTTTAAAAGAAATGGAACACACCAATGGTAATATCATCAATAGAAGAAAATATTAAAGTTATTATTATGAAGATTTAGAGCAAAATATGGGGTGTTCTGTAAGGAATATTAGCCTTTTTAGCTCCGACCTACCTAGACTGAAAAGCTTAATAGTACTTCAAATCGTTTGCGCTATGCAATTGACAACTGAAACCCAAACTCACTTTGTTAAATCCGGTTAAATGTAACCGGGGTACCTATTATTCCACCATGGATAAAAGCAAACACAACTTCAACATATGGCAACACTTTTATATTGTAGATCTCATTGAGAGAAAAACCCGGTAAACATTAACTCTGTTCCTTTGCGTTCAAGAATCTTCAAGTTTTACCACTTTTTACTCGAAAACCGTTTCTTTACTTCAGACACCATACAATTCATATTGGAGCATTTTACAACTTTTGCAATTTTTGCCGGTTTTTTCCATTTTCAAAATTAAAGGAACAAACCAATTATTAGAGCGGGGTACAAACCATCAGTTTTGACATTTTACGATTGCAAAAATGAACGGCCACACTGGCAAGCAACCGATTAACAGACTGTCAAAACTGATGGTGTGTACCCGCATAAAACTAATGTAAAATCGGATTTACCACAAAGTGTTTAAAAAAACCTCATCATTTACGCTGTCAATCCTTTGTATGTGCATCTGTCAAATAAATGGCGTTCCTTACAGGTTTTAAAAAACATGATGTTGTTGTCAATTCCATAGAATTTGTGTCAAATCACCAAATATCAGGTGCATGTGTAAATTAGGTTTACAAGGATTAAAATTTAGATTGCCAGTGCGTCAGTAAGAAAATGTCTCTCCCTCTCATAACAAATTAACATGTTAATTGCTGTCCATTTTTGGTGTAAACAAACAAAAAATTGTGGCTAATTTAATACATATTAAGACTATTTATTGGATTGGAAGAATAGATTGGACAAATAAAATGTAAAACATGGAGCACACAAACGCCAAAACATTCAGTCTTTCTAGAGAGGATGAAAATGTAGGCCTGCCATATACATATGTATGAAAATGTGTGAGTTTGTAGAACCAGAACAGTGAACAGTTCATCGTTTGGTCTGTAGGATAAAATGTGCAAATTCATTCAAGATTCTAATTCACTTAAATGGTTTCTTTATGTATACGTGAAAGAAATCCTTTTAATCCAACATTTCAGCATTTAGTAAATAGTTTCAAGGAACATCATCTTTGGTCCAGTATATTTATTTACAACACAATTCAACATTGATTTTATGCACACTTTGCCACCCTCAATAATTTTCTGACACCACCACTCAACCAATCGAACGCGCCACCACCACCACTACAACATAATTTTGTTCTCTTTTGGTCTTTTGGAAAACTGAAAATTGTTTTCCATCAACACCCCCATTTTATTATTTTTCACAAAATACACACCAACAAACAAAAAATTGCAATAGTTTAATGTAGTTTTTTTTCTTTTTGTTAAGAACAAATGTACACTTTTTCACGAGAACGAACGAACGAGCCCCCTGGGCTTTTTATTTTTTTCCTAAAACTTCGGAAAGATTTGAGTGTCCGATGATTTTTAACACAACTTTCTGTTACTTCGCGCCGTGTAATTTGCTTTTCTTTACACACAGAAAAAGTAAAAAAAGAAAAGATTAGTTTCTACGTCCGTTCAATGTGAAATTCAGACAGACAATTTCTTTCTGACATTTACATTTAGGGACACCTAATTCGATTTTCGATTAATCGACTTGGTTTGAAATGTCAAAAAGTCGTAGACGACTTTCAATTAGTCTTATGGTCAGTAGTCACACGCGCAAAGTTACCGGTTAAGAAAACTGAGTTTTTGGGAGAGAGCGAACTCAATGTTTTTTTCTTATGTCACACAATGAAACTTGCAGTTAAAACTTTCCAATTATAAAGGGGTTTTTAGATTGAGTTACCCACTACAGCAATTCAATAAAATTACTCTAGTATGCATGGTAGAATAAGGAAGGTAGAACAGGTTCATAAAAACTATAGAAAATCAACCCTACACCTATGCCCGCTTTCTTTCAAAATTGCCAATTGTGACAAACTTCAAGTTTTGTTTATGTTTTGTTTTTTTGTTTTCAAAATTAATAAAATGTTAAAAAATAAATGGATCCTTGTAAAGAAAAACAAATATTTTTTATGTGGATCTGCTACAGATGTAGAAACGCAAATATGCATGGTTTAATAATAAAGGTTAGCTAAAGCTTTCTGTCAATTTAAATTTTTTTCTTTCGACTGTTCCTAAAACGTCAAAACAATATACACAATCTTTGTATGTGTGTGTAATGTTTGAATAATATGCCAACAATTTTAAAAACAATCGAATTCAATGATTTTCAAAATTGTTTTTAGAACATTTGTATGGAAGAAATCCTTCAGTTTATTATTGAAACAAACATTTTATCATATCCACAACTCGATTACGCGGAGAAACCTTGGCCCTTCATTCATTTTTCGCGTTTTTCATAAAATGCTCAAAATTGGTATTTTGTAAACAAACCCACTTGTTGCCTTTTTGTTTATTAATTTTGAAGTTTTATGAATTCAGGAAAAACAAGGGTTCTTTAGATTTTTTTCATTTAAATCTACCTCTTTACTTATACCATGCAAATATGTACATAGATACCTCTGTTATCTGGTGCTGCTTCCTCTGTATTCAGACTCAAAAATTCTGCAACATGGACTGGTTACGTCCATAAAGAATCAGGAGGTAGTGGTCCCAATGCACATGCCGGGCATGTGTTGGGTGTCGTGGCATCAATTCAGGCCCAAACGAATTGAGCGGCTACATCGTCCGTAAAAACCACTCGTTTTATCTTGACAGTAGGCGTTCTACTGCTGCAATGGATGGGTGGTGGTGGTCTCCGAATACGGAATACAGACTGTACCCCATTGTACAGCCTGCGCAACTTCATCGGTATGAACGCTATTCAAGTCTGCCTGATAGGCTCGATAAAGAGGTCATCGTTTATACCTCTCTCCCCAAATCATGAAAATCTCTCCTGACGTACGATGGAAGTCTGTCCACTATATCGTGGCATTGATGCTCAAGGCGATAACACCCAATCAGGTACTGCATCGACAACATATTGTTGTGGTGATGCAAGGGTAAAATCTTCGTCTTTTCACGAATATGATCCAATGGTGTCATGAGGAGACATCCTATTGCAGTTCTTAAGACGGCATTCTGGCACGTTTGAATATTCTTCTACTGCGTAGCGCTAACATTTGCATAACACGCAGGCGCCGCATAGCTTACCACAGATCGGCCTATTGCTTTGTAAGAGGTTAAAAGCTTTCTTTGTTCTTCCGGCCAGAGATCTGAGGCATGCACGGACGACTTAAACATGCTATGAAAATTTAAACTCAATATCTTGGGGGAGTTAGTGGTCGGAATGGACCAATATGTTGTGGCGAGACCCATATGTGCTGAACAGAGTAGCGGTGGATTTAGTGACGGAGATTTTCAGATGAAAGTATTGCACTAGGTCATCTACATATGTAGACATTTAACCTTTCACACATATCATCGACTATAGGACCCGATGCTAAGATCGTACAATCATCCGCATACATTACAGACTCAATGCCGTCTGGGGGTGTCCCAAGCGACACCTTTTCATTTTCTAATTATAACGACATTTTCAAATTTTATTTCTCTAACGATAACAATTCTGTATGTATATGTTTATAAAATTTAAATTTGTCATAATTTGAACATTAAAAACAAAACCTATCAACATGGGTTTGACACAACTCGGTCACCAACGAAAAAAAATTGTAATCAGCTGTGAGCTCTGCCATACCTTTCTTATTATACCATGCTAGTATGGAACTCGATCTAACCCTGCGTTTACAAATGCCAGTATTGGCAAGACAATAGCAAAAATGCAAACCTTTTTCACAAATACATTTACAAATTTTTAAATATGAATAGAGAAAAGTGTGAATGTATTGGTGAAAATGGTTTGTAACTTTGCTATTGTCTTGCCAATACTGTCTGTGTGTAAACGCCTAGTAAGAGCGCATTGCATGAAATTAATTTCGCCGTGCATGAAATTAATTGCCGCAAGCAAAATTGCCTAATGTAAATATGGACTTTGCGCGTGTGGCTACTGACTTGCCAAACTTTCCATTTAACTTTTTCTTAAGTGCCGGTCCCCACTACAGTGATTTCATTGCTAAAATTTCATGAAATTAGGTGTTCTTAGGTCGAGCTCCATACAAAGGTAATTTTATGAAATTGCTGTAGTGGGAAACTCGATCTAAGTCCCGGTCCACACTAGAGTGATTTCAATGAAATAATTTCATGAAATTAGGCGTTCTTAGGTCGAGTTCCCCACTACAGCAAATTCATAAAATTACTTTTGTATGGAAATCAACCTAAGAACGCATAATGTCATTAAAATGTTTCAATGAAATCACTATAGTGTGGAACGGGACTAAGTTCGGGCCACAATACAGTAATTTCACTGAAATTATGATATGATATTATGCGTCTCTAGATCGACGTCCATAGTAAAGTAAAATAATAAAATTGCTGTAGTAGGGAATTCGATTTAATAACACCTAATTTCATGAAATTTTTTAATGAAATTAACGCTAGTGTGGACCGGGACTAAGAACGCCTGATTTCATGAAATCATTTCATTGAAATCACTCTAGTGTGGACCGGGAATAACTTCTCTTTTGAACTTTCACAACCATCTAATCGCAGAAACTTTAATGAGAAAGTTACAATTTGTTTTTCCCATTTTGCCAAACTCTAAAGCCACACGTTGAAACTTTCATACGAAACTTTCAGAGCTTTTGGGATAAAGCGGAGATGAAGGAGCTTCTTAAATTCATAAATTAATAGAAATTCGTCTAAATTAACTTAAATCTTTCAGTTGCTTTCGTAATAGTACGTTTATATATAGCCGGATTTAAAAAAACCCACTGGGTTTTAAATGTCAATTCCATTGGTTATATGTCAAATAAATCCTCACAAAGAAGGTTAACCCGGCAAGTCCCGGTCCACACTAGAGTGATTTCATTGAAAAAATTGCATGAAATTATGCGTCTCCAGATCGACCTCCATAGTAGAGTAAAATCATAAAATTGCTGTAGTGAGGAATTCGATTTAAGAACACCTAATTTTTATGAAATTTTTTATTGAAATTCACGCTAGTGTGGACCGGGACCAAAAAGGCTCTAATGTGTACGGCATTTAACAATCTATATATATAAAAGAGTAGTGAGGTGAGTGACTGACTGACTGCCTGACTGACTGATTGACTGACTGATTCATCAGCGCCCAGACGAAACCGCTGAAGCTAGAAAGTTGACATTTTGGGTGTAGGTTGCTGTTGGGGTGTAGGGGTGAGATAAGGCTGGGTTTTTGGAAATTCGACCTAGAAGTGTACGAAAAGTACTAAAAGGTACTAAATATGGTACCCTTTGTATTAGGCAAACGGTAAGAGCTAGAATTCTGAAATTTGGAATGAGGGTAACTGATGGAGAGCTAGAAAGATGTACCAAAGGGTTTTTGGGTTTTTGTACGAAAAGTACAAAAGGGTACTAAATTTAGTACAATTGAGATTTGGGTGAACAGATAGAGCAGGAATCCTGTAATTTGGAATGAAGGTCACTGATGAAGAGTAATGATGAAAGGTTTTTGGAAATTCGAACAATAAGGGTACGAAAAGTACTAAATGGTACTAAATTTAGTACAATTTGGATTTCGGTAAACGGATAGAGATGGAATCCTGAAATTTGATATGAGAGTCGCTGATGAAGAATAACGATGAAAGGTTTTTGGAAATTCGAACTATAAGGGTACGAAAAGTACTAAATGGTACTAAATTTAGTACAATTTGGACTTGGGTGAACGGATAGAGCTGGAATCCTGAAATTTGAAATGTAGTTACTAATGGAGAGTAATTAAGAAAGGTTTTTGGAAATTCTACCTATTAGTGTACGAAAAGTACTAAATGGTACTCAATTTAGTACTATTTGGATTTAGGTGAACGGATAGAGCTAGAATCTTGAAATTTGGAATGAGGGTCACTGATGGAGAGAAGCGATGAAAGGTTTTTGGAAATTCGAACTATAAGGGTACGAAAAGTACTAAATGGTACTAAATTTAGTACAATTTGGATTTCGGTGAACGGATTGAGCTGGAATCCTGAAATTTTGAATGAGGGCCACTGATGGAGATTAACAAAAGTACTAAATGGTACTAAATTTAGTACAATTTGGATTTAAGTGAACGGATTGAGCTGGAATCCTGAAATTTGGAATGAGGGTTCACTGATGGAAATTAACAAAAGTACTAAATGGTACTAAATTTAGTACAATTTGGATTTGGGTGAACGGATAGAGCTGGAATCCTGAAATTTTGAATGAGGGTCACTGGTGGAGAGCAACAAAGAAAAGTTTTTGGAAATTCGAACTGTATGTGCACGAAAAGTACTAAATTTAGTACAATTTGGATTTGGGTGAATGGATAGAGGCGGAATCCTGAAATTTGAAATGAGAGTCGCTGATGAAGAATAACGATGAAAGGTTTTTGGAAATTCGAACTATAAGGGTACGAAAAGTACTAAATAGTACTAAATTTAGTACAATTTGGATTTCGGTAAACGGATAGAGATGGAATCCTGAAATTTGAAATGAGAGTCGATGATGAAGAATAACGTTGAAAGGTTTTTGGATATTCGAACTATAAGGGTACGAAAAGTACTAAATGGTTCTAAATTTAGTACAATTTGGATTTGGGTGAACGGATAGAGCTGGAATACTGAAATTTGGAATGGTCACTGATGAAAAGTAACAATCAAAGGTTTTTGTAAAGTCTACCTAATAGGGTACGAAAAGTACTAAATGGTACTAAATTTAGTACAATTTGGATTTGAGTGAACGGATTGAGCTGGAATCCTAAAATTTGGAATGAGGGTCACTGGTGGAGAGTAACAAAGAAAAGTTTTTGGAAATTCGAATTGTGAGTGCACGAAAAGTACTAAATTTAGTAAAATTTGGATTTGGGTGAACGGATAGAGCTGGAATACTGAAATTTGGAATGAAGGCCACTGATGAAAGGTAACAATGAAAGGTTTTTGGAAAGTCGACCTATTAGTGTACGAAAAGTACTAAATGGTACTAAATTTAGTACAATTTGGATTTAAGTGAACGGATTGAGCTGAAATCCTGAAATTTGGAATGAGGGTTCACTGATGGAGATTAACAAAAGTACTAAATGGTACTAAATTTAGTACAATTTGGATTCGGGTGAACGGATAGAGCTGGAATCCTGAAATATTGAATGAGGGTCACTGGTGGAGAGCAACAAAGAAAAGTTTTTGGAAATTCGAACTGTAAGTGCACGAAAAGTACTAAATTTAGTACAATTTGGATTTGGGTGAACGGATTGAGCTGGAATCCTGAAATTTGGAATGAGGAGTCACTGACGGAGGTTAACAAAAGTACTAAATGGTACTAAATTTAGTACAATTTGGATTCGGGTGAACGGATAGAGCTGGAATCCTGAAATTTGGAATGAGGGGTCACTGATGGAGAGTAACAAAGAAAGGTTTTTGGAAATTCGAACTATAAGCGTACGAAAAGTACTAAATGGTACTAAATTTAGTACAATTTGGATTTGGGTGAACGGATAGGACAGGAATCTTGGAATTTTGAATAAGGGTGACTGATGGGAGTAACAAAGACAGGTTTTTGGAAATTCGAACTAAAAGTGTACGAAAAGTACTAAATATAGTACAATTTGGATTTGAATTAACGAATAGTGCTGAAATTTGGAATAAGGGTCACTGATAAAGAGTAAGAAAGGTGTACCAAAGGTCGAAAAGTCCTAAATGGTAGTGAGTGAAACTTGGAATTAAGATTACTGTTAGAATTAGAATTGAGATATGGAGGTAACTTTAGAAAATCATACTAATGTGCACGAAGCAGTACTAAATGGTTCTAAATTCGATACAATTTGTATTTGCGTGAACAGATTACTGTTGGAGTGTAGGATTGCGGTTACTTTAGAAATTCGTACTTATGAAAAAGTGCTAAATGAAAGTACATTGGCTATAATTTGGATTTAGGTGAACGAAAGAAGTGAGTTATGCAAGTTGTTTTTGGAAAGCCGTGTACGATAAGTGGCAAATGGTACAAAATTTGGTACCTTTTGGTATTTGCTATATGGTACAGAATTTTGTACAATTTGTGATTTTGTAAAGAGGTGGAATTTTTAAATTTAAAATTCGGTATTATATTAGCAATTGTTGTTTAGAGTGGAGGTAGGGATGAAGTTTTGAAAATTCGCACTTATTTATACAAAAAGTACTAAATAGTAATATAATTGCTTTCAGCGGAACATATAAAGTTGGAAAGGTGAATTGCGGTCGGGATATATGTTGAGTATAAGGAAGTAAGCTTTGAAACCTTTAATTATGTGTACGAAAAGTTTGGTAACATGTTGGTACCAAAACCATTTTGGTATTGTGTAAACGGTTAAAGTGAGAAAAACCTACTACAGGTGAACGAAAAGTACTAAATGGTACTAAATTTGGTGTTGGGTGTAGGAACAAAGCTTGGATTATATAATTTGGACAAAAAATACGAAATGGAAAAATATTTGTTATGAAGATCACTCTGAACTTGGAGATAAAGTTCGGAGGTCGGTTGGAAAATGTGCATAAAATCTTCAAAATGCTCTAAGTCTTCAAAATACCTCTTCTAATAAAAGTGGATTGAAGTAGACATTTTTTAAATAAAGCTTTTATATCCTCTGAGTATTCAAGGTCCAAATGTAAATAAAATTGGACAGTATAGATTTGTTCTATTTTTAAAAAAACACTAAGTCGTGGGGTACCTTTATATGGGGATATATTTCGAAAATTTTACGAACCTATTCGGGTTCTTGGCGAAACCGCTGAAGCTAGAACCTTGAATTGTGAATGTGCGTTATTGGTGTTGTGAAGGGGTGAGAGAAAGTTTAGTGTTTTGAAATTCGTATTGGGAGGGAATGCTGTGTAAGTGAAGGAGTAAAACCAGAAGTGAAGTCTGAAATTTGCAATATGAGTCGCGGTTGGTGTATGTCTGAGATATGAGGTCGTAGTTTTGGAAATCCGAAATAAAAAATATGGTAGCTGTGTAGGGGTGCGATACGGCAGATATGTTTTTTTGGAATTATATCGATTAAATGTTGGTATTTAAAATAGGTTTTAATACAACTGAACAAAGTTCATATATATTTTATGCCCTTTCCGCATACGAAGTAGCGGGTATTTGCTAGTATATACATATATGCATTAAAATATTTTAAAGAATAACCCGCATTATTATAAGTATTCTTTTGTTATAGTTTGGATTTACCGAACATATTTATAGCGTTCCAGTTAACTTAAAGATAAAAGTGATGATTGAATTTCAAGGAGGAGCTTCTTGGAATTAACTTTCAATGTAAAAAAAATATATTTTTAATGCCTCCAAATTGGTTTATTTTGCGTTTTCAAATCCATCAGATAGTAAAAGAACACGTGTAATAATGGCCCTAAAGTTAATATAAGTATATCATTCACGCCGTTTGGACTAGGCGATAATGATATACTTATATTAACTTTATTCCTAGGCGAGTTTAAGAAGGTGATCCAAAAGGCGAATTCGGGCGAATATAGGCCGTAGTCTTCATTTGCTGTCAAAATTTTTTGTGCGAAATATGCACAAAGGATAGAAGAAACTGGAAAATATTCTTCACGAAGCTTAAATAAAGATGTTGTACACAGACATTCTTTATAGGAGCGGAATATTTGTTATTTTTTACAGTGTTTTATTTAATTTGCTTCGGTCCGTTTAGTTCAAATCTAGTAACTCATTTTTAACACAGTTGCAGTTCACCAATCGAACTGAAACTTTGCACACTTTTGAGATTTAGATGACAATACCAAGGCACATTAAAGAAGGTAGCCGACTCGTATCAGCTGATTGAATATGAAATGTCAAATAAAATTGTTGTAATTGTGAAATGTAAACAAACATCTTGTTCTGATTGGCCGAAGCTAAATCGCTGCAAATTTAAGCGCCAAGGCGAATTGATTCTCTTTACAAATTTTGACGTATTATGTTACGGCAAAAGTTGCTTTGTTGTAGCAATTCGCCGAATCGGCTACCTTCTATATTTGCCTTGGACAATACATGAATATGGAATCAAAACCAATATTGGTCCATTTTAAAGTGTTTTAACGGTGTTTTATTTAAATTGCATTTCAAATCTGGTAACTTAATTTTGAAACAGTTGCAGTTGACCAATCGGACTAAAACTTTGCACACTTTTCAGATTTGGATGACAATACATGAATATGAAATTAAAACAAAGATTGGTCCATTTTACAGTGTTTAACGGTGTTTTATTTAAATTGCATTTCAAATCTGGTAACTAAATTTTGACACAGTTGCAGTTGACCAATTATAGCTGTGTTCCTTTACTTACCTGAGGTTACCATTTTCACCATTTTTAACCTGCAAAGCGTTCCTTAACCCCGAAAAGTGGCGAAACTGGAAGCAATTTTTAAGAGAGTGAGAGTGGAGAGTGAGCGAAAATGGCTTTCTCTTCTACCACAGGCTACCGGCAAAATTTCTGCAGGTAAAAAATGCCAGAACTGATTTTTCGACTTTTGTTTGACGATTATTTCACAATGAAAAAGAAAATGGACGAAAAACAGAAGAAAAAGTCGAACGCTGACAAAACTAAATTAAAAACTGTGAAATAAAAGACGAGAATTGATTTTTTTATGTTTCCTTTTGACATTGCTGCCAGATCTACCCTTTTTCCGTTCCTTAACATTTCTGGTAAAAATGTTCAAGAGAGAGCAATTTTGAGCAATTTTGCCACTTTTCTCTTTTACCACCCTTACCATTAAAAAAGTAAAGGAACAAAGCTTATATTATGTTTACATTTACGAAATCCACTCGATTTCAGCTGACAATTCCTTTGAAATTCATCTGAAATCGATTGGATTTCATTTGACGTTTGAGCAATGGAATTGACAGTTGAAATCGAGTGGATTTCGTGAATGTAAACATAGTATTAGACTAAAACTTTGCACACTCTTCAGATTTGGATGACAATAAATGAATATGAAATCAAAGTCAATATTGGTCCACTTTTACCATTTTTACAGTGTTTTTACGGTGTTTTATTTAAATTGCATTTCAAATCTGTTAACTTAATTTTGAAACAGTTGCAGTTGACCAATCGGACTAAAACTTTGCACACTTTTCAGATTTGGATGACAATACATGAATATGAAATTAAAACAAAGATTGGCCCATTTTACAGTGTTTTATTTAACTTGCATTTCAACCCTGGTAACTCATTTTCCACACAGTTGCAGTTGACCAATCGAACTGAAACTTTGTACACTTTTTAGATTTGGATGACAATACATGAATATGTGGCCAATTTTTGCTACAGCCCCCATATAGCGGTACACTTGACACTTAAAAAGTTCGGTTTTTCACTAAAAAGACATCATTTCAAAAACTGAGAAGCCAATTGATAATTCCCTTCGCCGGGATGAAATCATGATATTGGTAGCGATCAGTAAAATTTTGCAACACTGTCAGTTCGTTTTGAAAAAATTTACACTCTGTTATAGAGGGTAATAAATGAAGTTGAGCCAATGGGGGAATACTCCACTCAAGCAATCAAAAAAAAGTATTTTGAGGATTTTATCTTCATTTTTGCCCGAATTAGCTGTCATTTGGCATTTCCAATGATACAGACATTTCCCCACCAAAAATTGTGAACATAGGTCCAGGTTTTTGGTATGGCCCCCTTATAGCGGTACCACCCGATTTCAGGTGCTTTAAGGATTTTATCTTCATTTTTAGGCAGAATTGGCTGTAACTTGGTATGGACATAAGTCCTGGTTTTGGTATAGCCTTTATATAACGGTACTACAAACTGTCCCGGTTAACTACTTTTGTATAAGTACCGAATTCGGATGTTTTACCGTCAAATATTTTCCCCAAAAGGAACATTTAATAATACTATTATCGGTTTATTACCAGCACTACCTCAATTGTGATGAAGATGTCCAATGCTATGTACGTTGCGCTTAACTAACTTTAAATGAAAGGTGCTTACACCTGTAAAGTTTTTGAGGATTCCACAAAAAAAAAACCTACGAAAAAAACGTAAAAGTCACTCTTGTAGAGAATTTTCACAGCTACAAAATTTTTTTAGACTCATTTCGATATGACTTGCGGTTTTCAAGAAAAAACGTGAAAACCTAAAAAAACCCCTACAATTGTGAATTTTTACCGCGATTTATTTAAAAATCCGTCCGCCGATTTTTTCTGATTTTTTTATTTTTCTTATCTATGAACACTGCTGTTTCAGAATCAGTGAAATCTTCCCATGTGTAAGCGGTTTTCATCAAAAGTTAGTTAAGGCGCACTGAGCATGATATTGTTTTATAAGGAGACGATACAGTCAGTGCATTGTTTCAATTTAAACTTCTATATCTCAAAAACGGTAAAACCTACGAGAATATCATAAAGATCAATCTTGTGGAAAATTTTCACAGCTACAACATTTTCCTTATGCTAAGTTTACATTTACGAAACCCACTCGATTTCAACTGTCAATTCCATAGCTCAAACGTCAAACGAAATCTCATCTGAAATCCATTGGATTTCATTTGACGTTAAACCTATGGATTTGACAGTTGAAATCGAGTGGATTTCGCAAATGTAAACCAAGCATTAGGCCCATTTACATAGGATTCGCGGTTTCCAAGCAAAATCGTGAAAACCTAAAGAACCCGGAAAAACACGAATTTAAAACGCGATTTATTTGAAAATCCCTCCGGCGATTTTTTTGTTTCTTGAGATTTCTCATCTATGAGCATTGTAGTTTCTGAATCTGCAAAAACTTCCCAGGTGTAAGCACCTTCCATTCAAATTTGGTTTAGGCACACCGTGATTTACATATCGACGCCTCCAAACAATAGTATGCTGAGTCGACTTAGCATGTTTTCAAGTTCTTTACATTTTTATATTTAACGTCCTTTAACTTAAATTCTGTCAAATTTTGGTAATGATCGGACGATCCGAACAGAAGTTATAAACAAATATTTACTTAGCATAGTACTGAAGGTCAAAGAAATTTCCAAACTTTTAGAGCTTGTCCTGCAAAACTCGCTTTTCAGAATTAGCAAACTATTATTTGGAGGTGTCGAACGTCCTTTAACTTAAATTCTGTCTAATTTTGGTAATGATCGGTCAATCCGAACAGAAGTTATAAACAAATATTGACTTAGCATAGTACTGAAGTTCAAAAAAATTTCCAAACTTTGAGAGCTTCTCCTGCAAAACTCACTTTTTAGACTTAGCATACTATTATTTGGAGGTGTCGATATAAAATCTCAATTTTTTGGAGGTCCTCCGACTCTGATGTCATATCTCCGGATCAAGGCGGAATTTCAAAACTTTTTATAGCCTATGTTACTTTCAGGCCATGTAGTGATATACTCTGAAAATTTCAGGAACATATATTCAGCGGTTTTTGAGTCCATAAACTTAACACAAACAAATAAACAAACGTTTAAACATATTTCTACTTTATATATCTTCACCATAAATGCCGGAAGACGTATCTCCAAAAAATCAAAATTGGTTTTTTAATTGAAATTAATACATAAATCTAAAATACAGGCTCTTGCAAAATTTCAAGCTTCCACGTCCAAAATTAACGGTCTTATTCAAGAAATAGCTTTTCTGAAAATGTTATAACATTGCAGATTTTAGGTTCGTTCCTGTACTTTTTAAAATAGAGAACTGGAACTGGAAAAAACTGGAACAAATGTCAAAGTCAGCGTATCAGCCAATCAGACGCCAGCAACCATGTTTCTAATTTTTACTCGCCCAAATTTGTCGTGTAAAAAGTTTTTAAAGAGAGTGTCATTCAGCGCCATTTTTGTTTAAAGAGAAGTGAACGGGAACCCTTTTTCGGTTAAAATGTATAAAAGTGGTAAAAATTGTAAAAACTTTTTAGTTCTGGAACAAAGCTTTTGTTGTAATGACAAATCTCAAAACCAAACGTTTCCGCTCTTTTGGTCTCATTATATGATTGATAATATCCCAAATACTCACCCTCATAAGATTAATATTCCATAAAACAGTTTTTCATTTGATAAAGTTTTTTGATTCTCCTGTAAAATTATGATTTTGTTAGTTTGGGCATTTATGATGACGATATGTAGATACGTATAATATCTCTATGACGGTGTAATAATGCAATCAAAAAATTTTGAGAGGTGTAAAATTTATTTTGACGCTTACTGTATATGTACATATGTATAATAGGCCTGTTCGATAACCTTGCAAGTAAAAAGTATTTGCAAGTTCTTGCAAGTATTTGCAACAACTTCTCATTTCTCTTTTACTGAACAAGTTTGTTATCGAACAGCATTTTATAAAAGTTTCTACAAATTTGTACAAACTTTTGGTTTATCGAACAGACCTAATGTTATTAACGGTTAGGAACTGAAAAGTGCTACTTAGTTGTATTGCCTTTGTTTGAGTCCGATATTTACACCATTTTTTGAACGCAAAACTATTTTCATTGATACTTGGACCTCTTCACCAAGTGGCAGTAATTCAAAATTTCTTAAAATTTTTGTGATAATAGTTCGCATTTCATATAAAGCGAAACGTTGACCTATACAATTTCTTGGTCCCGCGCTAAACGGGATATTACTATATCCAGTTGCTTTACTGTTGTCATTGTTTAGATGACGTTCCGGCTTAAAACATAATGGGTCTTCAAAAATTGCAGGATCCCTCATCATTTCCCATAGCAAAATTATAACATTTGAGCGGCTTGGGATGGAGCAATCATCTGGAAAAAATATTAATATATTAAATGACCAAACTTAGGTAATCTTCATACAAATGTACGTATGTATGTTATCTTAAATAATATATGACCTGTTCCCGTATTTATAAAGTGGTAAAAGTCGTAAAAGTTGTAAAAGTCGTAAACGATTTTCATATAAATTTTGTGTACGGGAACGCAAAATGTGTAAAAGTGGTAAAAATTGTAAAAACTTTTTAGTTCTGGAACAGAGCTATAATTAAATTTTAATATTTTTCTTTAATATATACATATGTATGTATGTTATCTTAAATCATTTAATTAAATTTTAATATTTTGATGTAATTTTCCTCTATCTCACAATACGAGCGACACAAGAAAATTTCTGGCCTATGCAACACGCAGTGTCGCCAAGCGTCATTTGACATTTTTTGGTAAATTTCACAGTTATTAGCCTAATAGCTGGTTTACATTACGAAATCGAGTCGATTTCAAACTGTCAATTCCTTTGCGTATACGTCAAATGAAAACTCAAATTCGATTTCATTTGACGTGTGAGCAAAGAAATTGACAGTTTGAAATCGACTCGATTTCGTAATGTAAACCAGCTATAAGCGTACTCAGGGCAGTTTGAAATACGTCCATTAGTGGGATTCTCTAACTCATTTTTTGGTTATCGACAAAAATCGTTAAAATTAAAATGCTTATAATTTCGGTAACTAACGATATTATTCGGTAAGTTAGGGACCAATAAAAAGTAGTCGCAAAGATCTACCGATAGCAACAGTGACGTCAACTTTTATTTTAACTTTTCATTCATAATTTTGCGTTTTAATTTGACCGATTTTTGTAACCAAAAAATGCCCTAGAGAATCCTACTAATGTAGTGAGGGCTGCACGAAAATTACTTGGCCTAGGCAACACCGCGTATTGTCAGGCGCCATTTGAATTTTTGTTGGAAAGTTTGACAGTTTTTAGCCTAGACTTACTGAGGACAGTTTATCGTACGACCATTTTATGAGTTGTTTACAGTGATTCGAAAATATCACTTTGCAAAAAATGGAATTTACTTGTGAACATATTCGTTCGATAATTTTTCACAAATTTCGATGTGGATATTCACGACAAGAGTGCCTTGATCAAAATAAATCTATGTATGTATGTATGTATGTATGTCGATAAAGGACCATCTTATAGCACTACAAAAAACTGATTTAAAGAATTCAATCGTGGCCGACACTCGCCAAAAAACGAAGGTCTTGAAGAGTCCAAAAAACGGCCGTTATGCCAGAAAAAACTTAAGCCGTTTATGAACGGATAATGCAAGATCGCCATGTGTGATAGAGGCTCCTTGTGCATATATTCCACCAACTAACATTTGATATTGCATGAACACTTGGCGGCAAAAATGAGGTTTTCCTAGTGGATCCTGTATTGATCGGTGCAAGAAATTTCGAAAAAGTATGATTGCGGTGCTTCAAAAGACGTTTATAAGATGGATCCGGGTGACAAATCATGGAACTAAATAACAGCAATCGCCAGAATATGCATGTAAAAGCGTTCAAAAGCCACGTTTTTGAGGTGTCTCAATCAAGCCACTGTAAAAAACCCAACACATGGTCGTATGACGAACTGTCCTGAGTACGCTTAGGCAAAAAACTGACATTTGTTTAGAAAGTTTGTGTTGCCTGCGCCAGAAAGTTTTCTAGTGTCCCCCGTAGTACTTACCCAATTTAAGTTCCTTGTCTAGAAAACGGCCAACTGCTGGGATTGGACAATATAAACGCAGCGCTTCTTTTATAACACAATTCAAAAAATTTAGTTTTTGTAAGTCAGCGTATGTTATTTGCCGACCCAAATTATCGCCAAAGTGATGACGTATCTCTTCGAAAAGTCTATCCTGAATATCTGGGTGTCGTGAAAGTGCATATAGGCAAAATGATATTGCCGATGTGGTTGTATCGTGACCCTCGAAAATAAACGTATTGACTTCATCCCGAATTTGTTTATCCAACAAAGGTTGCCCATCGATACGGGCCTGCAGCAGAACATCTAAAAATGCCAGATGTTTCTTCTTGGCCCCAACATCGTCCAATTCTTTGTCTGTTTCGTCTGCCATTTTACTTAGTTCTTCATTTAGAAGAGACTGTTTTCGCTCTTTTATAATTTTTTCGGTAAATGCGTGCATTGTTTTGATGCCTCTATTCTGTTTATTGTGCATATTTCTCGCAAGGAGTCTGATGGACAGGTGCGGACGTACAAAACGATTTGCCATTATATCTGTAACACTATTAATATTTAATCCGACTAATTAACGAAAACATGATCTTATCGATGTATAAAACTCACTCGTTCACGGCTTGGATCAACTCGGACTTTGAATCTGATTGAGCGTTAATTATTGTTCCCATGGCGGTTTCTAGAATAAAATTACAGTTTATAGCCACTATATTTCAGTAAAAGGCTTGTCAGCCATTCGTACCGGCTATTATGTCCAAGGTGAGAAGACCCATTGGTTCATATATGTTTACAGGTGTTCTTCCATCTGCCCTCGACATCAATTTAGCGATAAGCGTATCAGTTTGACGATTAAATACCTCCACAAATCCTTCAAGTATTTTGAAATGAAATGTGGGTGTGATTATTTTTCGCATTGTCTGCCAAGTCTGTCCACTACTCAGCAAGAGCCCATCCCCCAACCAGCTGGAGAGCATCATATATACAAAGTTGTTCTTTCGTAAATTGTCATTACTGGCTAGCAGTACATCCACAATGCGGTGGTCCGTAGTAACGACAAAGACCATGCCCAAAGTAATAGACGAAAAAGTCCTTCCGTATTTCAAAATAAATTCATGCCACTTCTGTTCGTAATCTAAAAAAACGAGGGGTGGTTAAGCATTGTGGAGAAATAATTGTTGAGATTTTATTGTACTATCGGGATTTAGCTGCAACAGTACAGCGAGACTTCCAACGAATGGTATGCGAGATATCAGGGGAATGGTTCCTAATTTGATTGTGACCCTCTGCCTTTTAATGTAATCAGCGACCAGAAGCACCGCAAATAAGGCTAACAGAATAGGCCAAAACATCTTTGTTGAAATCTAGATCTGAATTTAGCTAGAAAGAGAAAATGCAGCATAGAATTTTTGAAAAAAAAAACAAACGAAGCAAACAATTGTTTTCCCTGATAATTTTCTTTAGTTTAGATCAAGGCACATTTATATAAGGTAGAAGTGACAGTCAGCTGTATTTTTACTTTTTTGGTAAATTTTGCTTTCAAAATGTTACCATAAAATACTTCTTTTCATCCTAAATATGCAAGGCCTACAGAAGGTCGGCCATTCAGAGTACTGTTAACAACATTTGACAACAAACATAATAGATTTTACATTATTGTGATTTTAGTTTCTTTGTGTTTTAAATCACAATAATGTTTTTGACATCAAACATAATAATCAGCTGGGCTTATTGGCCGACCTTATGTAGGCCTTGTAAACATGTAACTAAAATGACCTACGACTAGTGTTGGGCAATCTCGTTCATTGAGCGGATCGATATTTTTCATTCCGTTCACCAAAAAGATCCGGGTCGTTTACTTCGTTCGTTGGCTCTTTTTCGTTCAACAATACATTTGACTGTATTATTTTCTTTTGCAGTCGTTCGTTCTCTGTTGCATATGACTCCGTCGTTCTTTTCACCGAATCGTTCTTTTGAAAATGTTCGTTCACGAATGACACAACTGTTGTGTTACTTGCTTGTTTGTGTGCTAATGGGGGTGGTTTTGTGGTTTTGATATGAAAGAACCAGATGAACGAATGATGCAAAAGAAAGATATGACCGATATGTGCTACTGAATGAGGTGAGTTACTGAGCGAGAGTAGCTCTCTGAATCATTGTTTGTTTTGTGTGGAAATTTGTGCTGCAGCGTTTGTTTAGAGTTTGACTGCAAAACCAATGCTGTAAATTTTGTAAGCAGCAATGACTCGTCCATCGGGGATCTAATGAACGATACAAAAGAATGAGCTGGATACGAATCCGTTCGTTCTTTTCACGGAATCGTTCCTTTGAGCCGGTTCGTTCATGAACGACACAACTCTACCTACGACAGTTCTGAATGCTTTATATTTACATTTTGATTTAAATTTGTTCTATTTTAGAGGATTTTCAAAATGTATTTATGTTTTTCCTGAGAAAGTTTTTAGAACGACCCTATTATTTAATATATTTTTTGACATTTAATTTTCAATAACAACAATGTTGTTTTTGTAAATTTGTTTGTTGTTGTAATTCATGCATCTACCTTATATAAATGTGCCTTGGTTTAGATTTTACTGTACTGTACTGTACTGTTTACTGTACTCTTGATAAGATATTAGGTCTGTACGATAATTTCGCAAGTGAAAACTACTTGCAAGTACTCAGCAAGTTCTCAGTAACGTCTCTCTACTATCGAACAGCAATTTGCCAACACTTGCAAGAAGTCAGCTGAAGTTGGCGGAAAGAAGAAGGAGTTGGCGGAAAAGATTAAATAAAATAAATAAAAAAATAGTAACAACAAACTACAAAATAAGTTATTTTACTTACATTATCGTTTTCCAAAATTTATTTAATATTTGTTCCCTTTTTTATTTCTATTTATTTTAATAACCAAACGTTTGTTTTTGTTTTTGCCAAGAAGTCCGCCACAAAGCATTCGAATTTAAATCAGCTGATCAAACTTGCAAATTCTTACAAGAAAAATTTTCCTTGCAAAAACTTGTAAACAAAACTCTTCAAAATTCTCTCACAATTGTCTCCAAATTTGCTCTCTTTTACTTTACAAGTTTGTTATCGAACAGCATTTTGTAAAAGTTTGTCCAAATTTGTACAAACTTTTGGGTTATCGTACAGACCTATTAATTGCAATTATACATATATAATCACATACATATGTATGGCCTGAGGGCTTAATGTGCAAAATGCATAATTTTAATTAATTTAAAATTATACTCACCACATTTATGACAAAAGAAGAGTAAGAAAATATGTATGCATGTATGTATATTCCAAATTTATCAAGTTTTCTTAGTGTCAACTGTTTATCTGAGAGAGAATGGGCGGTGGATTGCGTGCAATTTTGTTCAATATCGATTTCGAACCAAACAACGACACTTGCTGCCTCATTCCATTTTGTTATTTAATTTATCTATTCGAAACTGTTTGGCCACAAACACTGACACAAATTCAATGACATTGTGAAAATATACCTATGTATATGTAGGTAAATGTTTTACTTACGACTCGCTTTTGAGAAACTAATTTTCACGAAAAATGTATGACGTTTTTATTCGTTCCCGAAAGCGAAAGTATAACAGTTTCAATGAAAGCTGAACAAACACTGAATTTGTTGAGAGAGAAAAGAATTTTATAATAGCCGGCAAGAAAAACTGCAATAAACATTGGGCGAAATTTAGCAATGCGACGAGATAAGAAAAATGTTTCACAGTTTTGTTGGGAAAACAATCAGTGTCGTCGTATACATACATATGTACAGATGTATGCATATGTGTACCAAAAAATAAAACATTTTACAAACATGGAATTGTATTTTTTATGAAAAAGATGTTCTGAACGGCATTACTATATTTTCTTACCACTCACTCTATCAATATGCTTCATCTGCGATAGCGATATCACAATCAATGCGCTTATGAATTGACAGAAATTTTTATTTGAATATTCTAAAATTATTTGCATGTGAGATTAGATTAAGTTGTGTGATATTTTCGCCACAATAATTGTGTTTATTAGCTTTTTATTTTTTTTTTAGTTTGAGCTGTAATTTATCATTATGTGGCATAAACAATTCACTTTTTGGTATTCCCATCCTTTGCCAAAGTCCTTCTATAATCCATTCATTTCTACATCTAAACACTCACTCCGACTAATGAACAAAACACTCTGTTTATTAGTGAAAATATCTTAAAATATGTATAAATTAATGAAAAAAGTTTTCATATCAATACTGGCGGGGTTTCAAACCAATGTGGTTACCGTTCGAGGACCGTAAAACTAAATTCATCATAGGTCTAACATCCGGCCCCAATGGCAATAGTTCATAGTGTCTCAATATCTTACTAATAGAACTCTTCATTTCTAAAATTGCAAACTTCTGACCAATACAATTACGTGGTCCCGCCGAGAAGGGAATGTACGCGTAAGGGTCGATCTTGGAAGCGTCATCATTAAGGAAACGTTCCGGCTTAAAAGAATCTGGATCGGGGAAATATTTTGGATTGCGAAGACAGACGAAAAATCCCATTGTAAAATTAGTACCGGCCGGAATCTTTTTGCCTCCTGCAGAAGGAAAATTTAGAAATATTTTAAGGAGGTTGATATATCATTTGACAAACTTACGAATTTCAACGTCTTCAGTAAAATAACGACCAATCATGGGTACTGGTGGGTAAAGGCGCAACGATTCCTTTACTACACATTCCAAGTATTTCAGTTCACCCAAATCTCTTAGAGACACGGGTCGTTCTTTGTCAGCACCCAAGACTTCTACGATTTCATCTATCAACTTCTTCTGAACTTCCGGATGCCTGGCAATTAAGTACAGAGCAAATGATATGCCACTCGTGGTAGTGTCATGTCCTTCAAACATAAATGTGTCGACCTCTTCACGAATATCCTCGTTGCTTAGAGCAGCGCCATTTATGGTTGACTGTAAGAGTACATCCAACAAGGCCATACGTTTCTTTTGTCCAAGATCATCCTCCGCCTGATCGAGGGTTTGATTTTGAGCAATGGTCTTCTGTAACGATTCACGTCTCTCCATAATTATGTTCTCTGTGAATTCGTGCATTAGGCGGATGTTCTCATTTAATCTTTTGTACTCGCTAGGTGCTGTTAGACGGAATATCCAATCAATACGATGCCACACGTTGATGAAACGTTTTGTTGTGATATTGGTGACACTATAAAATTCAAATGATGATGTTTTAGCAATTACGTTAACGCGTATTTCAAATACACGTTTATGTATATGTTTAGTGTAGTTTGTCTGTATATATCGTCACCATAAATGCCCAAAGACTTAACCCACATGAAAATCGAAATTCGTTTTTTTGATGGAATTTGATACATAAAGCTAAAATACATGATCCGGCAAAATTTCAAGCTTCCACGTTCAAAAATAACGATCCTATTCAAGAAATGGCATTTCGGAAAATGGAATAACATTGCAGATTTTGTTGTAATGATGGATCCCAAAATGTCGGGAGCAAACATTGGATTTCAATTTACACCACAATAATTGTTATAACTTATCACAAAAGCAAAAAGCTCATGCCATTACACATTAATTAAAATAATACAAAATAGTTTTAAGTTTTCCTTGTCACATGCTGATTGTAACTATTCAAACATTATATAAGTCTCAATAAATATATCTTGAATCTTGATGGATCCCAAAACCAAGTTTTTAGCGGGTTTGCGTTTATTATTATTTACTTCCATTCGTACGTGAGTGATAATATCCCAAAACTCCCCCTCATAACATTGATATTCTATAAAACAGTTTTTCATTTTTTTAACGTTTTTTGCTTCTCCTGTAAAGTTTTGTTTTTGTGGGTTACGTCTTCGGGCATTTATGGTGACGATATGTATATGGTGAGCAACAATTTGAAATAATTCATACTCTACAGGTGGTGGCTTAAGACATGCCATTCGGACTCGGCGATAAACAGTAGGCAGAGCTCCGATTCACTCGCGAGGGAAAATTTGGGGGGAGGTGGTATTTTTTTTTTGGGTGCAATATTTTTGGTGGTTTTTGTTTGGTGTTGGGGAGGGGGCAAGTTTCCCCCCTGAACTTGCTCGAATTCGAGAAGAGTTTCACACGCGAGTGGAATATTTTGTACAACTTCGCTGCACCATGCCCTTGCAATATTCGTGACATCTTTCACGTAAAAATATGTATGTGGTCCAGCTATGAACAAAACAGTACTCTAGCGTAAATTGCAGTTCGTGTTCTCTTGTGGTCAGGTGAGACATCAATGAATACACACAATTACGGACGTATTTTTTTCTTTATTTTTTACTTAAATAGTGTTTACACATTAGAATTAACACTTTAAATTTATTGTTTGTTGTTTAAAATTACTTCTATTAAAACAAAATAAAGAAAACCTATTAAAAACAAGATTTTAACATTTCGTGCTCAATCGGAGAGTAAATTTGATACTCTTACCACTACAGTCACATATGTTATTTTGTCCATCAGTGATGTAGTCCGAAATCACAAGCACTCATGACTCAGCTACTTTTTTGGCTACAAACATTTTGCTCGCTTTACATTAGAGTTGTGCCAAAGGAACTATATGGAACTATAAAGTTCACTTCGCAGTTCCAATGACCCGCATTTTTTCTTTGAACAAACTGCGTATACTTACTATCACACGTTATATTTCATGATGTTACTCATACGTTTTGGAACTAGTACAAGGAACTAGGAACTAGATTACCCAACTCTAGAGTTGTGCCAAAGGAACTATATGGAACTATCTCGTTCACTTCGCAGTTCCAATGGCCCACATTTTTTCTTTGAACAAACTGCGTATACTTAACAACACACGTTATATTTCATGATGTTACTCATACGTTTTGGAACTAGTACAAGGAACTAGATTACCCAACTCTACCCAACTCTACTGTACATGTGTTTTCACTGGGGAACGACTGTCATCATGAGTATGAGTAACATTTATATTTCGAAGCTGATTGTTTATCATACGCCGTGTAAACGGGCAATAAACGTTAATCGAAACCATTGATGTTAGCGAAACATCTAGTTGAATTGTGGCTTCTGTTGAGACCTGAATTGTAGCGATAAATTTCACCATTCCATATTCCTTTTTATCATCTTTAAAGTCAGACACAGAAATATTTCATGATAATTTTTTTTTAAATTTATCAGCAAAAGAAATGAACATTCTTCAATTCCGTTGTCTGCCAGCAATTCGAGAAATTTGCTATGAAACGTTTCTGTGTCTGACTTCGAAGTATTTTTCAGAAGTACATTTTACAAAGAGCCTTTTAGAAGGAATAAATACTGTCACATCAAATATTGTATTCGAAAACAAACATATTACAGAAAACAAGCATATTACAATTTCTCTGTCTATACTTTTATTAGTCTATGCTAATAACTTTTGCAATAACTCTGTGACTTGAGCACTAAAACCAATCTTATTTATCTATTGTGTTGATTTAAAGCTCAGATCAGAACAACCTGGTAATAAAGTTTTTTTTTAATACGTCTAATATAAGCAAGGAAATTTACTTTACAACAACAGTATAAATCCTATCAGGGGAAAGTTGGGATAGCAGAACACGTTTTTCTTTATCCCTGATATCCGACCACATATGTACATTATAATCATTCGTACTGATTCAAAGCCTTTGCTACTTATTCAAAGCCAGCTACGTTAACTTTCTGTGCATCAATGTAATGGTAAGATGTTCCACTTTCATTAGGTGACTTTTGTTCTGGAATGTCCCTCGTAATAGAATCGTAGAAATTCACTTTTGAACAAAGTTTATATTTCCCTAGAAACGTTTTTTGGTCGACCAGTAGTGCGATTCTCTAACTCATTTTTTTGAGTTACGGACAAAAATCTGTAACTTAAAAATGCTTAAAAATTCGGTAATTAACGATATTTTTCGGTAAGTTAACGACGAATTAAAAGCAGTCGTAAAGTTCTACCGATAGGAAGAGTGTTGTCAACTTTTATTTAAACCGTTCATTCATAATTTTGCATTTTAATTTTAAGTATTTTTTGGTAACTCAAAAAATGTGTTAGAGAATCGCACTACAGATCGATTCGAGCTTTTGGATATACATAAACTTTTGAGACAAAAACAACGTATAACACCCACCACACATAGTGGTGTAGGGTGTAAATAACAAAAACATGTGTTTATTAGAAGAAACGAAATAAACTATTACATATACTTACGCAAATACAGCTTGGACATATGGGAATTTAGGATTGTTTTGAGCATTAATCTTAACACCCATGGCAGTTTCTATAAGAAAACATAAAATGCGATATTTATTTACTTATTTATTTTAAATAAAAAAAACAACTTCTTACCTGCAATGATATCCAGGGCCATTGAACAGATAACCGGGAAGATATTGATGGCAGTTTTGCCATCGGCTTTGTCACTCAACTTTTTCACCATTACCGTACTCTGTTGGTCGAATATCTCTACAAATTGTTCCAGAATTTTAAAATGGAACGTTGGAGTGATAATCTTACGCCTTGAATGCCATTTCTTGCCTGTAAATAAAAGAGAGCACACTCTAAAATCGGGTTCATCGTTTGGTAGGAGGAACATCTTCGCTCTTACCTGTGCTCATCAGCAAACCTGTGCCCAACCATTGATGCAACAATTCATACAGATTGTTTTTGGTTATATGCTGTGGTGAGCTTAGAATAACCTCCAAGTCACGAGGATCCGATGAGAAAACAGCCAACTGCTGCAGTATCCATACACGATACATGTCACCATACTTTTTACTGTTGTTGGTAATGAATGACATGATTTCTAAAAAGATATACACATTCAAATAAGTCGCCTTTTTAGAAAATATGCATATGGTTTATTTGACATATGTATGTATATATTTATTTAAGGAAATTGGCCAATTAGTCAAAATACAAATGGAAAACATTTTTAATTGAATGAATTAAATTAATTGAACTATCATGATCTAAGGAGTTTGCATTGAAAAAGTGATATCTAGCGAAGTCCACACACACATCCAACCAATATGCTTCGATAGTTTTGCTGGTGGTTATTTAGCTCATCAGGCATATCATGGATAACTGGATAACAACGATTTATACGAATCTTATTGCAAATTTGCTGTTGTGAAGTATTTTTGAAGTCTTGTGAAATATTTTTGACCTTCGCCCTGGTAAGACAACAATAAATAAAAAAAACGTATTTGATTTCGCTGCCCGGCTGAAGTTTTAGCCTGAGTCCTCTCCAACAAACGGACAATCTATGACACTGCCAATCTGCTACTGAACTGGAAGGCATTACAATTCATGAAGGAAAAAAGGCATCGATTGTTTATGTATATATGTGTATGTATTGAAGAATGTTTCTAGCAACCTGTTGACGTGATGGAAAAACAAGTGAGCAAAGGCTATAGGCGGGACATGGTCGAATATGTGATACCCTACATCACTAGCCCTGTGCATAAGCTTTTCACTAGTAAACATTTCATTTAGGGAGTTACTAAAGTTTTCACTTACCCTGGTTTTTATACCCAATGCATCAGGGCTAACTGAACTAAATAATTAACCCACTTAGAGCCACTGGTTGTTTAAGCACCACAAAAATGGTTGAACAATTGACATAAAGCAAGGATATTTCTTATAGTATTGCCTGTTATCTATCGTTTCACGCTTACAGGTAAGGTTAATATGCGAAATAATTTTTATCATAAATGTTATACCCTAGACAGACGGCAGCGTTAATTTGAATTAGGAACTGCATTTATTTTTACCCTGAGAGACGACAAGTTCTGCATTTACGAAACAGCTGATTGCTGGTTAACATGTATTTTGTTGTTGTTTGAACTGCAAAATTTTGGTTGTACTGCATTATCTGTTATTGCACTGCAATATCGGCCTTCGTTCTCTGTGCAAATCAATAAATATTGCCATATTAAAATTTAGTAAATGCAGATTAAATACTGTTCTATCTTCTGCATTAAGAATGTGGATAATGCACGAATTAATGTACATTAAGGGAGTTAATGCAAATTAACGCTGCCGTCTGTCTAGGGTATAACATTCATATAAATATGTTAGGAATGTAAAAATACACCTATGTATGTATATTACCCTGCAAAGTTTTCGGCATTCTTAATAGAAGGCCCGATTCCATGGTGAGAAAAACCGATTCGAGTCAAGATATCTTGGAATTCTTGCATTTTAGGTATATAGTGTATTTTGCAAATTTACTGAGGAGAATGTGGGGAATATTTTTGTTAAAAACTATTTTCCCTCATGCGGTTCATCAAATGGGTCTTTTTGCTTCCTTTTCAAATCATATCAATTCAAAATATTCTACAAGATTGTTCGTCATAAAATTTTACTATAGCTCTCAGAATGTACAAAATCTGTAAATTGTATGTAAACGCTAGGAATATGAAAAAAACTAAAAACACGTTTTGGGTTAAAGTCGGGCTTCATCTGATTTTATTCAAAAATGGCCCGGAAAACATAACTTTACAGGAACGACGTCAAAGACAAAAATATTCTTAGTCAAATTTTACCATATGTCACCAAAGTAATGAAGTCTCTATTTACATTATATATCATGAAAATATCAGTATCAATTTTCCCGAAAAAAACATGAACATGTTTTCCAATTTGTTCGAGTTGATGCATGAAAGTAACATGAAACTTTGTTCTATATAAAAATTGTCAATAGAAGAAAAATTCTATACAACATTTCAGAATAAACGACATATCTAGGTATAATATTTTCTTAAGAAAATTACGTTACAAATTTATATTACAGGATGAAATTATTTGTTTTAATTTTGGACTGTTAATTTTTACATGATTCCATACTGAGTCAAAATTTTTCAAAATCCTTCACTTTTTGGTGATATTGTTAAAAAAAGAAATGAAATATGTAATCGTTACATATAACATCTTCAGCCGCCCTTGTTTTTATACCCTCAGCCTTTAGGCTAAAGAGGGTATTTACACTTTGATACGACCAAAAATGTGCCTCTTCGAAATAATGGTTTTAGACCCCAAGTATGCTTGTACGATATCCGTTTCAGACAATTTTGAGTAGATCTAGCAATGTCCGTCCGTCTGTCTGTCTGTCTGGCAGGCTGGTGCGCACGATAACTCTTGAACGGATCAATCGATTCGGTTCAAATTTTGGGTATCGAAATATTTTGTCCAGATTCGATTTAAGTTCGAAGATGGGCCATATAACAATATGGGGTTCCAATATGGACTCAATCGGTCCACTCCTTCGGGTACCTCCCACACAAAATTTCGGAAAAGTTCAGTTTAGGACCTGGTCTCGGATCGCTTTGATTTTTGTTTACGCAAGTTGTATTCGCTGTCCTCTATACGACGCTGTAAGTTTCATTAGGGGTAAATCCATACTTCCTGAGAAAATAGCCTGAAAGTTACAAAAAACCCTATGACACCGTGTGTACTGGTTGGAGCGCAAGATAACTCTCGAACGGATCTGCCGATTCTGTTCAAAATTTGGCTTTCGTAATATTTTGTCCAAATTTAGTTCAAGTTCAAAGATGGATTATATCGGTCCACTTCTTCCGGTAACTCCCCCACAAAAGTTAGAGAATGTTCGGAAAATTTGTGCGTACGATAACTCTTGAAGGGAGTAACCGATTTGGTCCATACTTTGCACATTATGAAATTTCTACCAGACTTAGATGAGGTTCCAATATGGACTCAATCGGTAAACTCCTTCGAGTACCTCCCACACAAAATTTTGGAAAAGTTTAGTTTAGGACCTGCTCTCGAATCGCCTTGGTTTTTGTTGTAGCATGTCGTATTTACTGTCCCCTATACGAAGGTACCAGTTTCCTCAGGGGCAAGTCAATACTTCCTGTAAAAATAGCCTGAAAGTTGAAAAACAAACCCTAAGTCACCATGTTTATGGGTGGAAGCGCAAGATAATTCTCGAACGGAAATGCCGATTCCGCTCAAAATTTGGCCTTCGTAATATTGTTTCCAAACTTACTTTAATTTCGTAGATAAGCCATATCGGTAGAGTTGTGCCAAAGGAACTATATGGAACTATCTAGTTCACTTCGCAGTTCCAATGGCCCACATATTTTCTTTGAACAAACTACGTATACTTAACATCACACTTTATATTTCATGATGTTACTCATACGTTTTGGAACTAGTACAATGAACTAGGAACTAGATTACCCAATTTTACATATCGGTCCATTCCTTCAGGTACCTACCCCACAAAAGTTCAAATATATTCGGAAAAATTGTGCGCACGATAACTCTTGATGGGAGTTACCGATTTGGTCCATACTTTACACATTCTCATAATATCTACCAGATATAGATCAGGTTCGAATATGGACTATATTTGTCCACTCCATCCCGTACCTCCCACACAAAATGTTGTATAAGTTCACTTTAAGACCTGCTATTGAATCACTTTGATTTTTATTGAAGCAACTTACTTTCGCAGCCTCAATTACGATGGTAAAAGTTGTTTCAGGGGCTTGAGAAAACAGCCCGAAGGGTGTAAAAACCCCATATGGCACCCCCATGGTCTATGTCGGACCATTCCTTTAAGTACCTTTTCCGCAAAATTTTGTGAAAAAAGTGTTTCAATTTGCACAGGCTGAGGGTATATATCTGTCGGCAAAGCCGACTGATACTTTTTTACTTGTTGATATAGGGTTTAAGGTCATATTTACGGAATGGCGAATGAATTTAGGCAAATCCTCAAAGTGCCGACTATTGTAAAGTGGATCTTTCCTTCTTCCATCGGCAGGCAGGTGGAAGCGGAGACATTCACATAAGTATAAACCTTGTATAAAACATTGTATTTTCCCAGCATAAGTTTTTTGCCATCATCAAAATCAATAGGTTTCATTATTTTACAGGTAACACTAAAGTATATTTCATCTGTGTATTTTCATTCCAAAGTGCAAGACGAGATGGGTCCATTGAGCGTTTTTAAATTATATTTAACTATAATGCGTCAACAGATCAACGTAACGTTGGGTTGTTAATACAAAGCTCAAGAGAGGCATTGTGTCTGCCACTATATGTTTAGAACTTGTTCAGGTTGTTGTTTAGACGTTGTGTTAAGATGGATGTCAATAACTCAATTTCTCTTACTGATAGCAACTTATCTCACACACTTCACCACTTCCTCGATAGTCACCCATAAGATTATCCAAATAATTCTATTCACACACTATTCAGAGAATGAGATTGGAATATATAGTTAAAGTTGTCCATAAAAATTTAATCTAAGAAACAACAAATCTCCAAAATGTTAGAGCCAAAGTCCCAATTTCCAAACATGCTGATAACGATTCAAACAAAATTTAAGATAATGCGATATTGTCGTTGGCCATAATTTTATGACGTTTGCGCCCTGAAAGCTTGAATAGCGTGCACTTTTCTCTAGATGCAATATTTTTTTGTTTTAATAAACTGTGGTATCGATTGAATATATGTAGTTTGTTTCAATAAAATCGGTCGCAAGTACCCCAGCCAAATTATGTTTTCGTTGTGTCTTCTTCTTTTCCTGTAGATTGGCGAAGATAATCATACCACAATCAGTGTCCTTGTATCGCATGGAACAACTCGATTACTTTTGTATTATTTGTGTATTTCAATGTTGTTGTTGCTATTAGGAATTGTTAAAAATAACCGATATTAGCACTTACTAACTAAATTCTATTTTCATTACATTGGCACTTTCTAATTAGTTTAATGCACATTTCATTAATATCGAAGCTTAGCACTTTTCACTTATAAATATTTATGTTTATATACATTAATCTGTATGTATGAACAGTTCGTTTTGTTATCGAGAGTTTTATTTATCTTTTATTTCTTTGTTTACCTTCAGGATTTTGACCACGGTAAGCCAGAACATTTCCCAAAACCGGCAACGGTTTGGGTCCGTTCATATAGCTCAGCATGTCATTGCGACGTTTTTTCGACAAATAGTCCCACAACAAAAGAAGCGTAACAAACAGAATAAATATTTCTAAAAACATTTTATTTTTGCTTTCGTTTGTTGTTCTAATGATCCGTATAAATTAGTTATGGCCAAAAAACGTTTTCATGTGCCCAATACCAAATGTATACTAAGTGGACTAAATGGTAAAACTCTTTCTTGACATTTCTTATTGTTATTTACTCAAGAGAATAGAAATCTTGTTATCAAAACTAGAAAGAAAAAATGCGATAATACTAAATGTTTATTAGAATGCCACAACTAATAGGCGATTATAAATCACAGTGATGCTCACCCTATACTTTTTCCGTGGCAGCAAATCACACATATTCACTCTTTTTTTACATAACGTTAGGCATTGGTATTTTATCAATTCCCATACATATTTTCTGAGCACCAGTGGATTAAAATAAAGAGTTAATTTCTTATTCGACACAATTTATTTCCTCTTTCTCTCTGTTTCCCTTAGAAGCATCATTAGCTCAGAAATGATCCGCAATCTACAATGTGTTTGTGTAAAAGTTGAACACATGTCTGAGTTCTGCGTAATACTATATCGTATAGAATATTGGAATAGGAGTTTGAAAATTTATATTGGTTACACAATACAACGATTATTTGTTATTTAGCTCTATTAAACATATTTAATAAAAAAATATTCTTATAAATATATTTATTATTTTTTCTTACACACACACACACCTTGCCGGTAAGAACAAGTTTTACTTGCAGCATCACTTTTGTTCTCTCATTATCTATGACGCTAGCGAGAAAGTAGTTTATAGCATTGGTGCTCAAAATAATTCATGCGTTAGTTGTTGTTAAAGAACATTCACATTATTAAAGCACGGCAAATGAAAATAAAGAGAGAATACGTGTAGTTTGTTTATAATTTTTCTTATAGTCTGTGTTTAGACACACAAATTTCTCAGGAAAATAAATTGAGTTTTTTGGGAGAGAGCGGAGAGGAAAGAGCTCCTCAATACTCTGTCCTACCCCCTATTGCCTAAAAACTGAATTTACTTTCCCGAGAAATTTGTGTGTCTAAACACGGGCATATGGACGAGCATCTGTGGTTTATTGACAATGCTGATCAATACTGTGTTCTGGCGTCCAAGCAAAGTGTTTAATACTTTCATTGTTGCAGAACATTAACCCCTAAGTAATGCGAAGGGAACCAATTGACACATTTTAATCCTCAGGAAAGAGAAAAGGCGTCAGTTACAAATTATAACTCCCATAGGAAAACACGGGTAATGTAGCGAAAGTCAATTGGTTACCTCCATAGACTAATGAATTTATAGGGGCTTTTTATACCCAAGATAGGGCTTTTTATACCCTACACCACACTGTAGTAAGGGGTTTTATATCTTTGTGCATTTGTATGTAACATACAAAAGGAAACGAAATAGACCCATAGTTCGTTTTGAATCACTTTCTAAGTCGATTTATACATGTCCCTCCGTCCGTCTGTCCATGTATTTTTGTTCGCAACGTACAGGTCGCATTTTTTGTCCGATTCAGATGAAAATTGGGGAATATAATTTCTTTAGCCATAGGAAGAACGCTATTGCTTTTGGTGAAAATCGGTTCAGATTTGGATATAGCTCCCATATATATTTTTGGCCGATTTCACGTATTTGCTGCCCAAAACATGTTGTATGAGTCGGATTTTGATGAAATTTGGAATGTGTGATTGAATTCGGTCTAAAAATAAATGTACCAAATTATATCGAAATCGGTTGAGATTTGGATATAACTCCCACATATATTTTCCCCTGATTTCACGTATTTGCTGCACAAAACACCCTAAATCTTTCCAATTTTGATGAATTTTGGAATGTGTGACGGAATTGGGTCTAGCAATAACTGTTCCATATTATATCGAAATCAGTTCAGATTTATATTTTCGTATTCACAGTGATGTAGGGTATCATATTGTCGGCCCCGCCCGACTTTGATCCTTTCCTTGCTGGTTTTAAACTGAGTTTCGATTACAATATTTAGAGTACCATTTTAGCGAATATTTTCGAACTTTTGTGGGGGCGGTATCGGAAGGTCCACTCCTTCCACCTTCGAATTTCATCTAATATTCGAAGAAATATTACGATATCCAAAGTGTGGACGAACGCAGTATTCGGTTCGAGCTCTCCAGTCAGTACATATGGTGTCATACATAGGGGGTTTTTACAACTTTCGGGTCTTTTTCTTTTTCCAAGAAGCATGGACGTTCCCTTGAAAAATAAACGTTTACTGTCGTAATTGAGGCAGCGAATGCAAGTTGCTTCAACAAAAATCAAAGTGATCCGAGAGCAGTTCTTAAAGTGAAATCCAAAAATGTGTGTGGGAGGTACCCTACGGAGTGGGCAAATATAGTCCATATTCGAACCTGACCTATACCTGGTAGATATATTAGGATGTGTAAAGTATGGACCAAATCTGTCACTCCCATCAAAAGTTATCGTCTGCACCATTTTTCCGAACATTTTTGAACTTTTGTGGGGGAAGTACCTTAAGGAGTGGATCGATATGGCTTATCTTCAAACTTAAACTAAGTTTGCACAAAATATTACGAAGTCCACATTTTGGACCGAAACGGCAGATCCGTTCGAGAGCTATCTTACGCTCCAACCACAACACACGATGTCATAGGGTTTTGTTTGCACCTTTCAGGCTATTTTCTCAGGAAGAATGGACTTGTCCCTGATGAAACTTGTACCGTCGTATGGGGGCAGTGACTATAAGTTGCTACAACAAAAATCAAAGCGATTCGAGGGCAGGCCCTAAACTGAACTTTTCTGAAATTTTGTGTGGGAGGTACCTGAAGGAGTGGACCGAATATTGAAAACGTTTCTAAGTTTGGTACACATTTTACGATGTAGAAAGTATGGACCAAATCGGTTACTCCCTTCAAGAGTTATCGTGGGCACACATTTTCGAACTTTTGTGGGGGAGGTACCTGAAGGAGTAGACCGATCTTCGAACATAAACTAAGTATGGACAAAATATTACGATAGCCAAATTTTGGACCGGATCACCCGTTTGGGAGTTATCGTGCGCCAGCCAAACAGACAGACTGACGGACATTGCTAAATCGACTCCAAATTGTCTGAAACACATTTCGTCCAAACATACTTGGGGTCTAAAACCATTATTTCGATGAGGCACATTTTGCCCGTATGAAAGTGTATATCGTCACCTGAAATGCCCAAAGACATAACCCTCAACGTAACCCTTTGAGGGTTACGTCTTTGGGCATTTCAGGTGACGATATACCGTTTCTAGCCTAAAGGCTGAGTGTATAAAAATCAAAAAAGAAACTTGCAACATACCCCAAAACAAAACGCAATTGAGTGAACTCACAGCATATTGAGTGTAAGGGCGACCCCTACAATAAACAAACACATTACAATTTCTCTGTCTATACATTCATTAGTCTATGCTCCTTTCACACCCCCATGTTAAAGTTTACTGTTGATTGCACTGTGAGGGACTTTGTGAAGCTGAAGAGGAACTAATTACTGTAACCCTGATAATCGACGAGTTTCCGATGCCGAACAAGATTCATCACATTTCATCTTGCCAGCGGCTAGCGGGCAGTACAAAATCGTATATTACACTTAAATGCAGTCATAGTTGCGACACCAACAAGTAGAAATACCACAATTTGTACTGTTTTTTTAAATAATTAAATGAACTTGTGCCCGACTCTCCCCCTGCATATCTAGTCTATAGTCTAGACACGAATAACAGTACTACATTTGTTAATAAACAGTATTTATTAAGAGTACATCGATTAATTGTCATTATTAGCAATTTGCAATGCTTTGCTTCAGTTAGAGGCTCTTCTCGACTTTAGACCCATTTGGGTGCCAGTCGTTGACCGTAAAATTAAACTCAATGAAGGAACTACGTCTGGACCGATTGGTAAGAGTTCAAAGTGACGCAGCATTTTACTTATGACGCTTTTCATTTCCAACATGGCATACTTTTGGCCGATACAGTTACGTGGACCAGCACTAAAAGGGGTATAGGCAAAAGGGAAAATATCCTCGGCATTTTCTGCAAGGAAACGTTCTGGTCTAAATTCATTGGGATCTTTAAAATAGTCGGGATCTCTTAAAACGACAAATAGTGGAACATTTAAATGACACTTGCCAGGGATAACAACACCATCTGAAAAATGGAAACAACAATTATTTGGCCCTTTTATACCTCACAAATACATACTCAAATCGGTGTCCTCTGCAAAATATCGTCCTATAATTGGCACTGGAGGATACAGTCGCATGGATTCCTTTATAACACAGTCCATGTAACGTAAATTCTGCAATTGTCGATAGGTAGGTGCCTTCAAAGTATCCTCTCCAATTACTTCGGATATTTCTTCGACCAGTTTCTTTTGCACTTCAGGATGACGGGATATCATGTATAAAGCAAAGGACGTGCCACTCGTGGTAGTGTCATGACCCTCAAACATAAATGTCTCCACTTCCTCACGAATATCTTCATTGCTAAGAGGTTTTCCATCGACGGTAGCTCTAAGTAGGATGTCCAGCAAAGCCATATGCTTTTTACTTCCAGATATTAGCAATTCATCGTCTTCCGATTGATTGGTGTCATTGGTCTCGCTGATTAATTTCTCCAAAGTTTCTCGACGTTTTTCAATTACACTTTTGGTAAAGTTTTGCATTTCGCCGATGTGCTTCATCATTTTCCTGTAAATGGATGGGGCAAACACTTTGAAGAGGCCATCAGTGCGCCACAAAGGCTTCCGCAAACGATCTGAAATTATTCGTGTTACACTGTAAAGACACAACATTTGGTACAGAGCGTCGATATGGCTTTGAATTGGCGACTTACATTTTAACTGAATTCACATAGCCGATATTTGGATTCATTTGGGCATTAACTTGTACTCCCATTGCTGTTTCTGCAATAATGTCCAAGGCAGTTAAGCACACAAATGGAAACATATCCACCGCCACCTTGGAATCTGTGGTCTTCTCTTTTAGTTTCTCAATCATTACATTGGTTTGACGATCAAAGATCTCCACAAACTCTTCCAGAATTTTGAAATGGAAACTCGGCGTAATGATTTTACGCCTTGTGTGCCATTTCTTACCCGTACTCATAAGCAGGCCATCGCCCAGCCATAAGGACAACATATCGTATACATTATTTTTTGTTATATTTACCGGGCTACTAAGTAAAGTATCCAATATCTTTGGATCGGCACAAAACACCACCAACTGATCCAATATCCAGGTGTAGAAAGTTTTTCCATTTTCCTGGGAAAATTGTCGTATGCGATCAATGGAATCTGTGCAAATGAAATTTTCAGAATATACGTATCTATTGCCATTTACGCCAAGCAACTTACTTTCAGAGTTGGCGCCGATCATGTGCAGAGCTCTGCCTACTAGAGGCAGATTAACACCGCCAGTAATATTCGATTTTTTCAAGACCTCATTACGATGCTTTTTGTTAAGGTAGTCCCAGAGTAACAGCAGCATAAATATACCAATTAGAAATGTAGCCAACATTTCCATTATTGTCGAAATAATACGTAGCCAATTAGCGCTCAAACATACAGATGTATACAGATATTACTAGTATTTTAGCTGTGGGGGGAGGAGCGAGGAGAGCGTTTAGAAAAACTAGATTTTTGTTGTTATCATCCGCAACCTACTACTCTGCTTAATTTCGCCACACTACTAACGTTTATTTTAATTCGGTGGCATAAATGGAGAATTGTCTTCTATTTTACAGATAAGAATACTGAGTTGTGTACTCAGAACAAGTTGAATACAAGAGAGTATTTACTCGTTCGGCTACATTTATAATAGTGATTCCGTTTGTGAAATTATATATCGATTGTAATGTGGACTAAAAAGAGTTTATATGGCAATAAAGAGATTCCTATAATGTATACCTACTGATTTCAACTGGATAGGTCCTTCAAAAGTCCATACAAACCTTGCACACTGTTAATTGATTTAATGATTTGGTTAACTTCCAACAGATGTAGTACGACTTCGGAATATCAATTCAGCACGACATCTCTATTTCCCAGTCTTCCCCAATGTATTATGTTCTCGTTGGAAGAGAGAAACAAACAAACAGACACAGCGATAAGGCTGCCTAGCACATACATTAAGTAGAGTTGGGCAATCTCGTTCAATTGAACGATCCGGATCCCTATCTCGTTCAATGGACACAGGTAATTTCTTTGGCAAAACTGCGTATACTTAATTTCACACGTTGGTTTCTATGATGTTAATCATTCGCCTTTGAACGAGGACAGTGATCCGGATCGTTCAATTGAACGAGATTGCCCAACTCTAACATTAAGCAGTATCAATTGATACGTCTAGCAGGGAACATGCTGTTAGAGTTGATATTGACTTTTATTGCCATCCTGGTTGGTTGGGATTACTTTCACCGAAAACAGAAAGATGCATTCTTGGCAAAGTCAAATATAACTGGACCCAAGGCATTGCCTATTTTAGGCAATGCACTGCGCCTAAGAAACGTTAACACCGAAAGTGAGTCTATTTGAATTTGGAGGTGTTTATATACTGCTCATGTGTATATACATACATACCGATCATTGTTTTTCCACAGATATGGAGACTGTAATTAAAGAAAACACAACAAAATATGGTAAAATCTATCGTTTTTGGGTCTTTCATCACATGCATCTGAGGGTAACTGATGTCAAACTTTGCGAAACTCTACTCAGCAGTCAGCATCAGATAAAGAAGAGTAGCTTTTATGATTTCTTGGTCGATTGGTTGGGTCGTGGCTTGCTTTTAAGCAATGGCAAGAAATGGTTCACTCGCCGCAAGATAATAACGCCGGCATTTCACTTCAAGATATTAGAACAATTCGTGGAGGTATTTGATCAACAAAGCACCATCATGGTAAATAATTTGCATGCTCATGCCGATGGTAAAACTGCTATCGATATATTTCCTGTTGTATGCCGCATGGCTCTAGACACCATATCGGGTAAGGCTATTCAAAGAGTTGGTAAAAAACCATTGCAATTTATAATAACATTTCGACACTGCAGAGACGGCAATGGGTGTTAAGGTGCATGCTCAGAAGAATCAAGAATTTGAATATGTCAAAGCCCTAAACTAGTAAGTACTTTGTTTTGAATTGCGGCAATGAAGATGATTTGGCAATTTTTTACAGTGTATCCACGGTAATGTCTAAACGCTTTGTGAATCCTTCACAAAGGACCTCGATCCTCTTCAAACTTACCTCACCAAAAATATATAAGGAAACCCAGCGCTGCATTGAAATAATGCACAAATTCACTACCCAAGTGATAGAAAAACGGCGAGAAGCACTAGAAAAGTCACTAAGGGAAGGAAACGACAAAGGTAAGTTAGTGTATAGCAACGAAAAATGAAGTATTGCTTTTGGATTACCATTTTGCAGTTAAATTTTCCGAGGAGGACAGGGAGTATGGCTGTAAAGAACGTATGGCTTTCCTCGATATACTTTTGCAATCGACTGTTAATGGGGAACCATTGAGCAACGAAGATATCCGTGAAGAAGTAGACACATTCATGTTTGAGGGTCATGATACAACCACTAGCGCCATGTCATTCGCATTATATCTTATTGCCAGACATTCCGAAGTACAGAATCGTTTATTTGAGGAAATTAAACAAATAATCGGAAATGATCCCAACAAAGTTTTAACGTATCGTGATCTACAAGAGATGAAATATCTCGAGTGTGTAATAAAGGAATCACTGAGATTATATCCCCCAGTACCGGCGATTGGAAGAGAAATTACGGAAGACATCGCATTAGGTAAGCACGCTTGTTGGAAATGCTACTAAGCACATTGTCTATGTCTCCAACTCTTCACTTGCAGGTGATGTCGTTTTGCCGGCCAAAACGAATGTTATTCTATCGTTTTCTCTGATTATGCGGGATCCTGACAATTACTCTGACCCTGATACCTTCAAGCCGGAACGCTTCTTGGCAGATGGGGAATGTGGACCACAAACAAATCCATTCGTATACACACCGTTCTCAGCTGGTCCTCGAAATTGTATTGGTCAACGTTTTGCCATGCTTGAAATGAAAGCAGTAATTACGAAAATGTTGCTTCATTTTGAATTGCTGCCCTTAGGACCCGATGTACAACTATTGACAACGATAGTATTACGCTCTAAAACGGGTGCACACATTGGACTTCGTCCACGTTATGTAAAACTACAAAACTAAAGGTGTGAACAGAATGAAATACGCCGTTTTTTTCACGCTCAGTTCCATGTAAAAGATTAAAGACCAAGTACTACCTAATTCAAATGCAGCCTTATTCATTTGAATTAGGTTGTACAATCGTTGCATGTGAAGTGTTAAAATAGTTCCAGTGCTTAAAAAATAAATCTTATCTTTATGGATCAAAGCTGTTGAAGATTAACACCAGAACCCTCATGAATGTCTTATCTAGCGGTCAGGGTGACAAGAAATAATTCTCAATCTAATCTTCATATACCTACATACAGGCGTAAAGTATTTAAAATAAATGGAAGAAAAAGCGTTACTTTTTTCATTTTCGAAGAGAAATAGTGAGAGATGGTTGTTAAGAGATGGTTGAGCTACCGACTTTTGAGAAAATGTACAGCAGAGTGATTTTGAAATTTATAATGAACGCATACAAGACGAATTGTATTGCCATCAATACCGGATTTCTACTCTATATTTTAATATCAGCTGAACCCCAACATTTTACAGAAAGAATTATCGAAATCGACATTTGATTTTTATTTATATAGATTTAAATGTCAAACAAAACTTGACCAAAGGTTCTGATGTAAGAATTCTGTCTTGTTGTAATCCACAGAAAACGAAAATACCTTTTGTTTATTTGGGTCACTTTGTTTGTTGATTTTATGGTGAAAATCGAGGTTTCTTGGATTTTCAGCTTTAAACGGTCATAAATAACTTCTTTTTAACAGCAGTAGAGCGATTCTGTAACTCATTTGAGTTACCGACAAAAATCTGTAAAATTAAAACTCAAAATTATGACTGAAAAGTTCGAATAAAAGTTGACAACACTCTTGCTAACTTTACGACTGTTTTTTATTCGTCGCTAACTTACCGAAAAAACATCGGTTAGTCCCAATTTACATTGGGCGAGTTTACTTGCGGCAATTGTCATTTTGTAGGAGAGAGAGGTGAGGCATATGGTAACCCTTTGCCTCTCAGCACCCTCTCTCACCTACAAACTGACAATTGCCGCAAGTAAACTCGCCTAATGTAAATTGGGACTTATTATGGAAATTATAAGCATTTTTATTTTACCGACTATTGTCGGTAACTTAAAAAATGAGTTAGAGAATCTCACTACAGATTTCTTTTATTCTTTATCATTCGAACAAGCCATAACTTTTCAGAATCGGTTAACAAATGGCTAAGTTTTAGTGTTTCGAGTGAGGAAAAAAAAATCATTGAAAATCCAAAAAGGGTCGCACGGACTCTAGACAGCTTAGAAGATAAATTTTTTAATTCTGCAAAAAAATAAAATTATATAAAAAATGGTTAAAAAACAGATAAGTTATTCATTTTTGTGTTTTAACTTTTTGATTTTTTAAACAAATGGTATTTTTGACACTGGAACCAATGTTGCGTATAATACATATTAATTAGAAAACACATAATATGTATCATACGCAACATTGATTCCTAATTTGTTTTGTTTTTAATGCGTTTTAACCCTACATCACATTGCGGTAAGGGGTATTATGTCTTTGTGCTTTTGTATGTAACATTCAAAAGGAAACGAGATAGACCCATAGTTCATTTTAAGGATACTTATAGAATCACTTTTCACCAGCGTTCTTATTCTTTATAATTGTGTAATTCGAATTATTTCATTTATTTCAAGGACATAGTTCTATTCCATATCTCTAATAAACATAATTAAAAACAACAAAAGTAGAATGCATAATACAAATAACCGTAAACTATTTGGGGACACACTTCGCTGATAGCTCGTTAAAGAGCACCCTTGCGGATTTTCTTGCGCTTTTCAGTCTAGTACTTTATAAAACCCAAAAAACACACACAGTGGAACTGAAGATTTTGAGACTCTAGAACACTTTGAAGTTGTCCTTGTGGATAATATATCCTCCTGAGCATCGCTAAATGTACGATTTCTCTAAATATATATTCTAAATGTGAGATTTCTCATGAAGTTAATAGATTCCACAGCATTCCAAAGCGCAAATTATATGGAGCTGACTTGGAATTGCCTGTAATATGGTCGGGTACAATCTTTATACAGTCGAACCTCGATTATCCGTAATGGTCGGGACCGGAAGCATTACGGATAATCGATTTTCCCGGATAATGGAGTAACACTGCTTCTTGTTGTTATTGTAACAGTGTTTATTATTATGTTAGTATGTTTGTTCTTCTGTTCAATCTGGCTCTCGGTCTATCTCGAGTTCCAGGAAAATGGCTGCTTCAATGGGATGTAGCCACAGATCCACTGGAGTTAGATGAGTAATTTTGGCGGGGAAGTTGAAAAGGTACTTTGTGTCGTGCGGGCCCAAGCCGCATACTGGGCAGATGTCTTGCACCAGCGCGATCGATTTCCGCCCAATGAGAATTTAGGCGACTGCAATATCCCGAGCGTAGTTGAGCCAAAACTATTCTGGTTTGTCGTGACAGCTGACGCTCCTCAGCTGCGATAGATGGGTGATGTGCTCCGAGAACTTTATTCGCACTATATGTATTTGCTTATGGCCTTAGCAACTGCATCCGTGTGAATACTTTTTAAACCTGCTTGATATCCCTCTTGATCTAGGGGTTCTCTCCTATATTGTTGGATCTCACTATCTAGAGCATGAATATCCTTATCTGCACTCCAAGTGCTGCCGGCTAGGGACCTGAGGACCTTGTTCCTACTCTTTAGTTTGTCGCAGATAGCTGTGGCGTGCGCGCACGACTTGAATGTAGTGTCGAAATTGACCCCTAAAACCCCGTTTGTGGTCGGAATTGTGATACCGTCGACCATGACATTCAACTCTCGTCCAAACTGCGCTGTCCATGTGGTGAACAGAGTGGCTGTGGATTTTGTGGCGGATATCTGCATATTCCTCGAGTGGAAAAAGGTGGTAAGATCGGTTTAATAGGTGTTCAGTCTCTCACAGGGAAGGTACCTGACGCCAGGATCGTGCAATCATCCACATACGTTACCATCTAGATGCCGTCTTGAGGGGGCGGAATACTGGCGAGGTGGAGTTTAAACAGTTCCGGATATATCACCCCACCTTGGGGAACTCCCTGTTTCACTCTACGAAGTTTGGACTTCTTGTTTCTGAATTCGACGTACGACTGGCGTCCACACATATAATTGACGATCCAACGTTTCAAGCTTGGCCGGAGGGTTGTCTGCTCAATGTCCTCAAACAGCGCCACCATCACTGTTCTATCACACGGCCGTCTCTGGTTGAGTCCTTGACAAATATATGTGGTAATGGTGTGCAGCGCAGATATCGGCAACTTGATAGCTACGGGCAACAAAAGCGAGATCGGCCTGTACGATTCACTTTTGCTGGCATTCTTGCCGGGCTACCGTAGGGGGACCACCCTGCCCATTTTTCAGACTTCGGGAACAATGAGGGTGGCTAGCGACAAGTTGAGAACTTTAGTGAGATGCTCCACTCCCGGCTCATCCAGCTGCTTCAGCATTACCATGGAGATTCCATCAGGGCCCAACGCTTTGGATGATTTAGCGTTCCTGATGGTATTGGCAACATCATCCATTGTAAACTGTGGTGGTTCATCCTCGGCAGGAAGAGATCTAATGCGACGTAATACTCTTCAATACTCTTCACTTCGCCTCGATTGAAATAACTTGCCCATCTCTTCGGGTCAGTCAACGTAACGTCGCCAAACGTGACTGAGGTCCTATCTTCCCTTTTTCCAGGTTTCGAGAGTGACTTAACCGTTGTCCACAATTCACCTATACCGGCTCCACTGTTGCAACTTTTTAGATGATTTAACCACTTGTTTCGCTTATGCTCACCGACCAGTCTGTTAACCACCAGTGTCAGCTCCCTGACTCTGGGGTCATTGGGGTTGGCTCGACGAAGCTCATCACGCTCATTTGCTAATCCCGTCGTCTCTGCTGGGAAGTTTGGTCTTACTTCGGGTATTTTACCAGCAGGGATATGGCGAGCGGCTGCAGCAGTTATGATGTCTCGGAACGTCCTTTCCGCTACCCGAACATCAGAAGGATTGGGCAGTTCTCTGAAGCGCTGATTGGTGAACTCTCTGAAACCCGGCCAATCAGCTTTCTTATGATTGACGAATGTGCGGCGTTCAGAGGTAATGAAATCGTGTGGTCCGCTAATGCAGACAATTATGGGGAGATGTTCTGATCCAAGGGAAATGACGGGTTGCCAGGTGACGTCATTTGTCAAACCAGGTGACACGATGGTTATGTCTGGCACTCTGTGACACTCTCCTCTAATCCTGGTGACCGTGCATAACGTAGAGCTATCAATCTGCTCAGCCAGCACTGTACCTCTCTGTTCGTTTCAGAGGGCCGAATGCCACATCTCATGATACGCATTAAAGTCCCCCAGGACCAGACGATTATGACCTTCCAAATGCGGGCTAATGTCGGGCTCGTAATCCGAGATACAGCTATTTCACGGTGATGTATACGTTCAGCAACTCTATCTCGGCAGTTCCATACCTGACTGCTACACCCATACATTCCATGTACGGGTCATTAGAGACAGGCTCAAGCGAGATAGGTCTCTATTGGACAGACTGGTGCAATAGGAAAGCTAATCCCCCACCTCCACTTCTAGTGCGATCCTTCCTTAGCACGTTGTAACCATCGCAACGTTGTAAGCTACAGTTGTTGTTGAGCTTGGTTTCTTGCACCGCAGAGACCTTGATATTCCTCCGACTCATGAAATAATAATTAATAATAATTAATAAATAATTTAAGGATAAATGTACACCCAGTATGGAGCGGTAATTGCAGTGTATGGTTCGGAATGATGTCTGGGGTTACTTGAAATATCATTTTTGTTTAAAGATCCAAATAAATCTGCATAGTCGTGGTGTATTAATGAAAAATAGGGCCAAAAGCACATTATTATAAATTATAATAATACTTCGGTCCTTTAAAGGACTTACGGTGGGGTAAAGCATGAAATCATCTGAATACACTATTAACTAACTAAATACAAACAATTATGGTATAAAAGTGTGTTCCAATTAACATTAAAATTGATTTTACTACTCATGTCCCTAATTAGCTGTACGCCACTGTATATACAATAGTAAATTATCGTACGTATTAACAAGTACATACATATGTTTTTGTCGGATTTTTTTCTTAGTAAACATTGCTACGATAATTGTTTTAAGGAAATGCGACTTAAAACAACTTGCTTACCTACGCAACTAAAAGTAACACATTCTGGTAAAACAATTACTAGACATCGGATTTTTGCCTATTTTTGAAAATTATAATGCAAATAAATTGTTTATTAAACAATAGAAGCTGGAGCTTTGTACTTATTATTGATTATTTTCAATATGACATCCAATATCTATTATTGAAAGATGTAATTCGATATAATAGCGTAGTTACAATTGGTTGAAATTTCAAAAATATGCAAAAATCCGATGTCTAACAATTAAGCTTTTCCTAATCTACATACATATATATACTAATCTACATTCACACAAACTGTGCTACATACATATTAATTACACTGTGCGACAACAACAAAATGACAAAGAAAATCGAGTAGATTATGAAAGTAGAGCTAAAAATATGAGACACGTGTATAGGCGTTTTTAAAGTTTACGTCGGAAAGTAACCAAAATAGGCGGGGCAAGTTCCGCCCATTTTTAAATTTTTCGAAATATCCGAGTTTAGATATCTTGGAATCCTTGCATTTCAGGTATATAGTGTCTTTGGCAACTTTATTTAGGATGGTATGGGAAATATTTTTGTTAAAAATGTTAACCCTCATGCGGTTCATCAAAGGGGTCTTTTTTTGTCTTTTTTTCGAAAATCTTTCAAAAACTCATTAAAAAAGTGATCGTATCAAATCCGAATATTCTACAAAATTGTTCGCCATAAAATTTTACTATAGGTCTCAGAATACATTAAATCTGTAAATGCCACCAAAGTAGGAGTGAGTCCCATCATTGTAGTTTTTTTGGACCACACCAAATTGTGCATGTGAGAGCCCATATGACACCTATTTAAATTGAACGCGCAATATCTTCTGTATGAGTTTATACCGAAAAACCATCAATAAGATATTTATATTTTTCAATCACAACGACAATCTGTATGAAAATTGGAAAACATGGCCCTAAAACCTATATATCAAAAACAAGTGCTGTTAAGAATGTTATATGTTATGGTTACAGATTTCTTTTATTCAGAGACTCATAATAAAATTTCATTTGGAACATTTCTTTTGTTAACAATATTCCCAAAAAGTAAAGGATTTTGCTAGATTTTGATCCAATATGGAATTATGTAAAATTAACAGTCCAAAATTAAAACATGTAATTTCATCCTAATATATATAAATTTGTAATCTATTTTTTTTAAGGAAATAGTGTACATAGATTTATGGTTTATTTTGAAACTCATAGTGAAATTTTGTGTAGAATTTTTCATCCTTTGACAATTTTCACCTATAACCAAGTTTTATATTACTTCCATGTACCAACTCGAAAAAAGAAGGAAAAAATTTTCATCAAAAAAATTGGGAAATATTTTCATGTTTTTTCAGCGAAATTGATACTGATATTTTCATGCTATAAAATGTAAATAGACATTTTATTTCTTTGGTGACCCATAGTGAAATTTGACGAAGAATATATTTGTCTCTGACATCGTCTCTCTAAAATTATGTTTTGTGGGACAATTTTGAATAAACTCAGATGAAGTCCGGCTTTAACCCTAAAACGAGTTTTTCATTTTTAGAGATTCCTGGCGATTAGACAAGAGTTACAGATTTGGTGAGACCTATAGTAAAATTTTATTACGAACAATTTTGTAGAATATTTGGATTTGATACAATCACATTTTTAAGGAGTTTTTGAAAGATTTTTGAAAAAATGACAAAAAAGACCCCTTTGATGAACCGCATGAGGGTTAAAATTTTTAACAAAAATATTGCCCACATACACTTCTGTAAAGTTACCAAAACGTGTCTCATATTTTTAGCTCTACTTTCATAATGTACTCGGGTTTTCCCATCATTTTGAAAACAATTGAATTTTGTTGCACAGTGTTATTAATTCTAATGAACATAAAGTTCGTTATCGGTCCGTTATTTTTCAGCTTTCAGAGATTATCATTATACGCATCATTATCGTTTATTAAATTATAAACACAACAACTTCGGTACAAATATGGATAACCCCAGAGTGCCACAATTATTTTAAGTGTTGTTGTTCTGAATAAAAATATGTTAAGGTCTCAAGGTGAAATTATCACCTTATAACATCATAACGATTCACATGTTTCTCAGAATAATAAAATGTCTGCCCCTATTCAATAAATATTTTGAATATACAAAATCCCAAAGCAACTCGGTTTCATTTTACCCAAATATGATACAAAATTATGACAAGTAGAACAACAGAGCAGGACATTCAATATAAAAAAATTATGGAAATATGATCTTAGCCAACTCTCAATCATCGCAGAATTTCTCATGATGAGAGTATTTATATTAGCATCAATGAAATCTATAATATCTGAACGACGACAACATGCTATTCAATATCTTCCATGATGCAGTGTATTAAACATTATGCACTCTCCTTCCCGAATGAAAATCTCTGTGTTAGTAGGGTGTTCTGAATTCGTAACCACGAGGTCAACATCATTGATTGCAAACGAGTAATTGCTGCTGTATTTTTACAGTAAATCGCAATGATTTAAATGCCTGCCTATTGAATGAAATTTGAAACACTGAATTCAGTTTCAAAACAAAATTGAACGCATCAAATACATACATCTCCGCTTGAATATTTTATTGATTAACGAAACAGAAAATGTTAACACTGGTGTTTGGCGTCTGTCTTATCTGTCTTTGGATGGTGGACTATTTGGTAAGACAACGACGGAATCGTGTCCTTAGTAAATCCGGTATACGCGGTCCTTGGCCCACACTGCCCATAATTGGCAATTCCTGGGTGGCACTAGGAAATGATACATCAAGTAAAGAATATATTTAACAACTGATATTTCAGACTGAAATAATTTGTTTTCTTTTTCGGTTATCCTTAGATGTCTTCAATCTGTTTGCAACCCTCGGCCATAAATATGGTAAAGTCTTTCGCGTTTGGTTATTCAATGAACTAATGCTGGTAACGAAGGATGTAAAATATTTCGAAACTATATTGAATAGTCAAAGCTTCATTTCGAAAGCCTTCATTTACGACATGCTTTCGCCCTGGCTAGGCGATGGCCTGTTACTTAGTACCGGTTCGAAATGGCACACTCGACGGAAGACGTTAACACCCACATACCATTTTAAAATTCTGGAGCAATTCGTTGAAGTATTCGATCAGCAAAGTCGCGTTTTGGTTAAGCGTTTGTATTCAGTGGCCGATGGTAAGACGTCTCTAGACATATTTCCCGTAATATGTCTAACAGCTCTTGACATTATCACCGAAACGGCTATGGGTGTGAAGGTCAATGCTCAGGCCCATCCAGAGTTTCCATATGCCAAGGCTGTAAAAGAGTGGGTAAACCCAGTGGGGGGAAGAATTTTTTTTATAACATAATTTTTTCCTTTTAGTGCAACAAATGTAATTGCCACCAGGGCCATGAAGCCAGTGCAATACTTTCAGCTTGGATTTCTATTGACAGCATTTCCCTCATATTTGAAACTTCGGAAAAGCATTCACATCATGCATCAGTTTACGGACAAGGTGATAGCTGATAGAAAACGCAAACTGGAAAGTGAGACAATGTCAGTTGGTGAGTGTTTCATTCAATAAATGAGTAAGTGTTTTTTATAAAAAAAAACACGCACACACATACATGCAAATATTACAACCGGTTTGTAGTTTCCGCACTTTAGTCGTAATTAAACATAGAACAAGGTTCTATGTTGATCACCTACACATTAACAATACGATTATTAATTATAGCCGATGAGAAGGATGATATTGGACAGAAAAGACGCATGACATTTCTGGATGTTTTGTTGCAGTCGCACATCAATGGATGTCCTTTGACCCACGAGGAAATACGTGAAGAAGTCGATACATTTATGTTTGAGGGCCATGACACTACGACCAGTGCCATTTCACATTGTTTATACCTTTTGTCGCGCCATCCACTTGTACAACAGAAAGTCCTCGAAGAAATTATCGATGTCATGGGAGAGGATGAAGAGAGAAGCGTAAATATGAGAGAGTTGCAGGATTTAAAATACCTAGATGCTGTTATCAAGGAGTCTTTACGTTTATATCCATCGGTACCAATAATACAACGTTATACCGATAAGGACGTTGAAGTGTGTATGTTTTCCTGTTTTACTGCATATGTGCGAACAAATTTCTATTGACTAAATTAACAAACCATTTTGCAGATGATCAAACTATACCAGCTAAGAGTACTGTCACTTTGTTAGTGTACGCCCTGGCCAGAGATCCCGACATCTTTCCAAATCCCGATGCATTTATTCCCGATCGATTCTTTAGCAATGCAGCTCAAAAGCATAATCCATTTGCCTACACACCCTTTTCGGCTGGACCTCGCAATTGTATTGGGCAAAAGTTTGCTGTTTTAGAAATGAAGTCAACAATATCGATGGTACTACGACACTTTGAGCTATTGCCACTTGGCCTTGAGGTAGTTCCTCAAATGAATATAATTTTACGTTCTGCTACAGGCATTAATTTGGGTCTGAGACCGCGCGTTAAATAAAACATAATTACGAGTACATAGCATAATACTTTTGTTTACATTCGAGGGTCTATTAGGGCTAAAACTAAAAAAATACCATGCGCGAAATAGTGTCCTGATAACGAAAATGCGTGTTTTAGTTCAATTCGGTGAACAAAGTTTCCGCACCGACTAAGATTTCTAAATGTCTTTCGAACATTTTTATAAAGAAAAATTTTGATTTTAGTTTTATTTGTATACATATGTTTAATTTATGTTAAAATAAACGCTTAAAATATCGCGATTTGACGAAATTTATGTATTAGACGTATGTAGAATTTTCCGATATTGAAGATTATATTCAATTTCAATAATAAATAGCTTATTTAATAACGATATGCTATTATAATATAAGAAAAAAACTGAATTGAAAAACTTGTATGCAATCGATGCGGAAATTTTTTTATCCTCAGGAGAAAAGCGATGATGCATTTCTTAATATTTTTCAATTCTCTATGCGGCTATGTGGTGGTATTTTTGATATTTGCAAAAAATGCAAAAAAGTTATAACCCTAGTGTCTATGCAGTAATAAATGTGTTGGAATATTGAATTCCAATCAGTTATTAAGGGTATTAAGTTGTATGCAGTGCTGCTGTGGAAGTTACGTACAGTACTAAAATGTTACAGTATTGCAAATCGTTTATTAAGTAATAATTACACATTCTACGGAAGATGTTGTTAGTGCATGGCAATTAACTACCCAGCAAAATGTTCGATGCCAAAGATGTCATTCAAGCATGGAGGTCAAGAACGTGATCCCCAAAAGATTCAAATCACTATCCGCATGGGATGACAAATCATGGCATCTTTATCAGCCCTTGACAATGAACAGGAAGAAACCAAAAAAAGGAAGAAATGTTTAACTTCTTAAAGTGAAATATGGAAAGCAAGTTACCAAGGCTATAATCGGGACGGGGCTGTCTATGTGATACCCTACACCGCTACACCTGTGCATAAGCTTTTTACTTGTAAAGATTTCTTTTTGAGATATACTAAAATTTTCACCCAACCTGACTTTTATACCAAATTACATAGGGCTGTTTGACTTTCTGACAGCAAATCTACTTAGTACTGATTGAAAGCTTGGCAGAAGAGAAGCAGAGGTATTTGTCAACAAAATAAATACTTCAAAATATTAAAATTGGGAAAGCTTAGCGCATTTTGCAATAACTCTGATATTTTCCCATTATGTATCACATTTGGTATTAATTTAAAGCTCAGATGGTCTTCACTATCAAGCTCCCTTGGATTTTGTCCAACAGAAGCAGATACATCCGCATTGGAGATAAAATTCCGCAATAGGCATCAATTTAAAGCTCAAAATGTGTTCTCTAATATTGTTCTTTTCGATCGATCGACTTTTTCTTCTTCCATTGACAGGCTTTGCGGAGATAATTGCATACGCATAAAATGTTGTCGGGTTTTTGGCAAAAATCAGTTCATCCACTTGTTTAAGACCAGATTAAATGCATAAATAAAAAATTAACCCATGTAGTTCAACAATAACAACCAAAACTAATAATTAATAATGTGGCAAACAAATGTTTTCAAACGTAATGAAGGTTTCAAAATACTCCATTTATTCGGTAAATACTTAAAAATTATGAGACATTTTATCACAACTGTTTGTCACTTTTCACGAATTAATGCATGAAAGTGTTCGTTTTCTTATTTTCAAAACAATTACTTGTCAACCTGTATGTACATTTTTGCCAATTCTTACTCCTGAATAATACCCGATCAAAATTGCTATCTGTAGCGTGCAATGAACGCAAACAAACAAAACGATTCCCGTACCAATCACACAAAGTCACAAACTTTTCAGCTTCTCTGAATCGTTTCGCTCTCAAAACAAAACGAAACCATAAACTGTTCAATGCAAAAATACGAAAATCGTACGATTACTGAAATGTACTTTGGCTACGCTTTGCGAGTTGTTTCATTCACCACCGAAACAAAAAGAATTTTTAGCAAACATTTGCTGTGCGAAATGATCAATGCCACACTCAAGCACACACACACATTTGATTGCTTAACAGCCCGCAACATCAACATACTTGCAACATACATGGTTGAAAGTATGGTTTTCAACCACCAAACAAATCATTCATTGAATCGTTCATGTGTTTTGAACTTTTTCGTTTTCAAGTCAATCGAGGAAAAGCGCACATAAAGATCTTCTGCGAATCCCCAACATAAAATAACTGTGTCCGGGAAGCGAAAGCCGAGGAAGAATCGCAGATTAATCATATGGAAGATCTTTAAAAGATTGAAATAAAAAGAAAAAGGTAAAAAAGAATAGAAGGAGGAGATTTCTTTTTCATTCTTCTTTGGGTTTTGTTTCTTTTTGTTGTCGTTGGGTTTTACACCTTTTGTTTTCTTTTCAGCTTTGTTATGCTTTTTAATTATTCCTTAGGTTGATGCTGGTTAGTTATACTGTTTCTCCATTCACTTTGTTGTCTTTCTAGTAAAACTGGCCAAAATCTGCACATGTGTTGTGTTTGTCAACTCTCATAATGTTATACATACGTGCCATTTATACCAAAGTTATGTAGAATGTGTATATGAGAATTATAAGCAACCAAATCAGAAATTTTAGTAACAATCGCGTGATCGGGGTTCGGAAGAATAACATATTATTCGCCTGTTCTAACAATAGCGGAACATAATAGAAATTCGCGGAAAGATCGCCCAGAAGCATAGCTGAAGATTTGTTTTAGCTACTGATTGTTAACAATAATTTTTGAAAATCGTCTACGAATGGCAAATTATTCGCGTGGGTGAATTTTATATAAAAATTCGCTAAAAGATCGCCGGAAAGAAGGGCAGAAGAATAATCTGATCAAAAATCGTCCAACAATCTTCCAATAGTATGCAGGGTCATTGTAAATATGAATATATTTTTATCGGCATTTACTTTGCTGTTTATCAAACCTTATTGTATATGTGTGACAATTTTTTTTAATTTTTGTTAATATGAAAAATACTTTATCGATTGAAAAAAATAAAATTCAACAAAATTCTTAGTTAATATGAGAATTTCTCTATCAAAATAATTTCTAATAAAAACTACAATTTTTTATCGACGATTGGCATTATGAACATTTATCGGCAAAAAATCAATTAAAAATTAATCAGATATTTGAATTTATTGATCAAATGGTTACTATTTTTGTTTTCTGTGTAGCAAATAGAAACAAACAAGTTGGTATTATTGAAATTGTTTTTATCATTCATGCAAATGTCTTACAAAAGATGCTTCACGAATTATACTTACCATTCATGGAATTTGTTCTGGTGATGGGGAAAAGATTAGATGTTTCACGAATTGTATTTATCATTCACGGAATTTGTCCAAATGCTGAAGAAACCACTTCCATAAAATTTTGCTGGGTATCGTTGAAAATATAAAACAACAACTTTGAGGCAATGTAGCAGAATTACTCTCTCTCTCTAATATACACAAGCTTCCAACTAATACAAAAAGAATAAAAACCTTATCAATGAAAACAAATTGCACTACGGCATTGTTTTTTAACGACTACAGTATGATCGTTGTTATATCCGTGATTTTCTTATGAATATTTATATGTAAGTTTGCAACAAATAGTAACTTTTCTAAGCATTTTAATAAAGTTTCATTTTTATATTTTAACATACATACCACTTAAGGTATGTAAAGTAGGTACCACTTAATTTCTTTGAACCAGACGTGGGAAAAAAATTAGATTTATCATTTATTGGTCGACCATAACCTGTCGTAGCGTTTTGTCTATATAACTGGGCACAGTTATCTGAACCGTTTTTAAATACGATTAGTTGCTGTTTAACCTTTGATTGCAAAAAAAGCTTTAGAAAATGTTCCTCGGCGTTTTATGTACACTATTAATCCTCATAATTATCGACTACATATGGAAAAAGGAAATAAATAAAATTTTTAAAAATATACCGGGGCCTATTAACCTTCCCGTTGTTGGAGCTGTGTGGCTGTATTTGAACACCAAGCCGGATGGTATGATCTACCAATGTTTATCAACAATGTTCCATTAGACATTTAAACAATTACATGGTGTATTATAGAACTCCTACAATTAGGTCATCATATGTCCCGAAAATATGGTCGCGTTGTGAAATCTTGGATCTTTCACATATACGCCCTATTTATAAGCGATGCTAAATACATTCAAGTTATTTTAAGTCATCCAACTGAGATAAAAAAGAACCGCATGTACTCATTGCTGGACCAGTGGTTGGGTGATGGACTCCTTACAACTAGTAACCAGCCAAAGTGGTTGTCACGGCGTCGAGCCATTACACCAGCATTTCATTTCAAAATATTAGACAACTTTATTCATGTGTTCGATCAACAGGCCACAATTTGTGTGACGAAATTAAGACAGCATGCTTCGGAACCGGCTGTGAACCAGGATGCGCAGGATGCGGGCGATCAGCAAAGACTTCCTATTGACATTGAACACTATATAGGTTTGGCTACATTGGATGTTATATGTGAAACAGCAATGGGTGTAAAGATAAACGCCCAAAACAATGAGCAGTGCGAATATGTGCAAAATTTGATCGAGTAAGTTTAATTGCATGTTATTGTACACATACATTCGTACATGTTGCCAATAACAATTTACCACTTTACCTGTCTATAGGATGCAACATATTTTTACAGAACGTTTCGTCAAGGTTGCATATAGATCAGAATTTATGTTGAAAATTCTTAATCCAAACTTGTACAAGAAGTATCACAGAGTTATGAGAAATCTTCACAATTTTACGGAAACAATAATTCGTGAAAGGCGGCGAGATATGATCAAAAATCTAGAAATTACCAGCAAGGAGAACGGAACTAAAGGCAATAGCAATTCTGAAGGTAAATTATCATTATAATCGCTTTTTATTTTTCATCCAATTTCTCTGCAAATGTAATGTGCATAGATGCAAATGTTTTGTATGGCGACAAGAAACACATGGCTTTGTTGGATATCCTTCTATCGGCAAGCGTTGATGGTCAACCACTGTCGGACAAGGATATACGAGAGGAGGTAGATACATTTATGTTCGAAGGTCACGATACCACAAAAAGTGGACTGGGATTCACCTTGTATGCCCTATCTCGAAATGCAGATGTTCAACAAAAAATATACCAGGAATTGATTCAAGTTATTGGTTCGAATGTTGATGAACCTTTAACATATAATAAATTGATGGATTTGCAGTACATGGACAAAGTTATAAAAGAATCGCTACGCATGTATCCACCAGTACCCTTTATTGGTCGACAAACAATTGAAGACTTGTATATTGGTAAGTGGAGCCAGTGTCTATAATCATACATATATTTCATGGATTAATTATTTACCTTTTCTACACAGATAACCAATTGATTCCAAAAGGGACAAGCCTTTTACTAGGTATAATCACTATGCAAAATGATCCAGAATACTTTCAAGAGCCCCAGAAGTTTATGCCAGATCGGGATGCCCCCACAAATAATTTTGTCTTTGTGCCCTTTTCTGCAGGACCCAGAAATTGCATTGGTCAACGTTTTGCCATGTTGGAAATGAAATCATTTCTTGCAAGAATCATACAATCTTACGAGCTACTGCCGCTTGGAAAAGATGTTGAGCCAACAATTAGCATTGTATTAAAATCGAAAACTGGTTGGCAAATGGGAATAAGAAAACGAAATTAAGTGGCAATAGAATGTATTCCCTGCAATATTATTATTTATTTGTTCACTGATAGTCCTTGATGTTGATGATCATCATAGGAAATAAAAATGAAAAAACGTTTACTCTATTTGCAGAAAGCCTTGCATTTAATTTTCTTCAGGATATGTCTCGTTTTCATAATTTCATGTCTCATGTCCTTTATGTTTTGTTAAATTTGTGCAGTGTCTCCATATTGTATTGCGATGTGAATGACATTTTCTAGTCTCATTTTTTAGCTGATGTTGACGTGGTGCAATGGCATGCACACCCGCCTTGCACGCTAAAGGTCGTGGGTTCGATTCCCAGGCCAGGCAACATCAAATTTTCAACCCCTCAGCGATGTTGATGACATTTCCTCAGTATTTCAGCCATGTAAAACTTCTCTACATGTGGGTCTTAGGACACGCCGTTCGGACTCGGCAATAAACAGTAGGTCCCATATCATTGAGCTAGTATGAATCGGGGTACACTCATTGATACGAGAGAAGTCTCCCTTGTCCCATCTGGGATGTTTGTGGAACAATTATATATTGACGAAAAATAACAATAACAATAATTTTAAGAATGCAACTGTGACCGTTCATAAGTGTACATACAGTTTGTCAAGTAATTGTTTTCAAACTGAGAAAACGAACACTTTTCACGCATTAATTAGTAAAAAATGACAAATAGTTATGATAAAAATGACGGTTTTTTGCAAAAATTAGTTGGTCGACATGTTTAAGAATTAAAATTAGCTCAGTTCAACAATGATAACCAAAAGAATAATTAACATGTAATCAAGGGTGAGCACGCCTGTGAATTTTATTGTGGAAATAGCAAGCCTTAAGACCTGCGTACATAAGCTGCTCTGCCTGATTGCCTTGCTTTCCTGCTTCATTTTTGACATAATAAAAATAAAAGAATAAAGGAGGCCGAGAAAATTTCGAACTTGGTTGCCCTTTTCTTTTTTATTCTTTTATCAGAAGTAAGCAAGGTAAGCAGGCAAGGCAGCTTATGTACGCAGGCCTTAATGGTATTGTTTTTTTGGAGAACAAAGGTGCAAAGTGAAAAAAAAACTTTTTCTGGTCATTTTCGTTTTTACATTTTTGTGTTTATTTCAGCTTGAGTCCATATTTTGTTGTAATTCAATTGTTTGAATAACAACAAAATATTTTAAAGTGGATATGAAATTGATTAGTTGCGGGCGAAGGGTAGGGAATACTATAGTTTCAGTTGTCACCAAACAACTCCATCAGTTCCCTTTTTCACCGACTCTGTGTCGATAAACAGGTCAATAAAGCCATCTAGCAAATTAAATAAAATGAGAAATTTGCTGTATGGCCCTAAATCTGTTTACCCTAAACTAAAGAATTTCATATCCACCACTGTTTTATGTCGTCTTTGCTTCGCAAAGAATACGAACATAGGAATGTTGCTTCAATAAGCGGGGGTAAAAATATTTTCTTTATAATTTTTTTTCATTTGACATTTCTTTCCTTTATAAAATTTTTCATTTCACATTTTCATAGAAACAGAATTGAGCCCCTGGTGTCTTTTCTTGCTGTCAAAATGTATTTTTGTTTAACAAAATAATATAAAAACTATGTACTAGGTACCAAGGTAGTGGTATCACACCAGCTGTTCGAATATGAATTGTCAAATTCCTTTATAAAAAATATTTTTTTTGTAATATCCCCAAAAACATAAAGTTTTGACATAACATATTAAAATTTTACCATACCACTACCTTGGTAATTGTACCATGGTATGTACTACACCCAGAAAAAAAAAAAATTAGCAAACATTTAATGTGTTTGGATGCAAACATAAAATAAGTTTGGATCCAAATCCAAAAATTATTTTATGTTATAACAAATATTTTTATGTTATAACATATATATGTATGTTTGCTGCAAGAAATGTTAAGAGAGGCCTTTAATTTAATCCGTGTATGTATTTCAGTTCTACCAAAAGAATATTTGCACAATGCTTTAATTTGTATTTTGTCAATAATATTTCGTGGTTTTGTTCTTTTTGGAGCATTTTTTGTAATTGTAATCCTGCACTTTAAATTAAACACGTGCAATGGTATAACTGTTTATATCAACAAAACAGATATATCATATACATAACAGATATAATATGATATAAATGTGGGAATGAGTGTAACAGTTATGATATTGTTTGGATTGTGTATACTCACAATAACATAACTGTTAGAAACAGTTCTGTGTTGTATATGAGCGAGTGAGAACTTTATTTGTTTTTTCGTTCTCAAATATCTGTTGTACAACAGATATTTTTCAAATACTACAGATACCAACAGATACTATAGGTGTAACAGGCATGTGTGAATAAGTTCTAAGGAAAAATTCATAAAAATTTAAATTATTAAACATTTTTATTATTTAGGGGACAAAAAATATTAAAGACATAAACTCTTACAACTGAACGCACCAATTTGAATGTTTTTCTGGTTTCAGTGAGTGGAATGTACGAGGGCTACTAGAAAAGTTTCCGACCTAATAATGAAAAATAGTTTTATTATATTCCAAATATTTATTGCAAATAGTTTTCAGAGAGGTGCAAAAAATGACACCCAATTTTTTCGGAATTAGTTTTTTTTTTTTTGTATTTATTAATTAACTATTAATATTATTATAATTTTTTATTTATTGTACTATGGATATTTATGAAATTAGTCATATTATGTACATTAATCACAAAAACATTCGATTGTATACAAGTAAATGACTAAAAATTGACTTTGGAAGTGAATGCTATGAAAATGAATCTATAGCATTCACGTCCCCGAACGTGTTAAATTGGTGTGGTACTGATTAAAAAGAGAGGGAGATAGACAGAGTAACATATTTGCTTTCTTATGGTTAGTTTAACAAATACTTACATATTATATGTGCCTACAACATCCCGGAAGGGAGAAGGCATACTTCTTCCATATCAATGAATGCACAGCGATTCATATTGGCACAATAATATGGGACCTACTTTTATCGCCGAGCCTGAACGGAGTATCTTACGACACAAATTGTAAATAAGTTTTCATGGCTGAAATACTCAGGCCACCACCGCCGAAAATGTTTTTGTTCTGGTCGGGGATTGACCTTAAGAGAATAATACCTTCAAAAGTCCTTAAAACCACGCGTCACTTTGTAAGGTAGGAGTTGTTCCAAGCTGAATGGACCTACAATACATATACCGAAGTATTAGCCACCTACATACTTCGGACATTAAAGTCATTTCCACAGAAGTACAGTCATGGGGCTATATCGGTGTACAAGCAGGCTGATAAAGAATATATACACTTTATATGATCTTAAATTATTATTTCGAGGAGTTACAAACAGAATGACAAACATAATATACCCTCCATAACAAATTAAACGATTTTGTTATTCCTAATGGTTTTCATAATGCAGAATTTGTTATTGGTCCATAGAATGATTCTAAAGAAATTCGAAATTCACATTTTTGATTTGGTTTGTAGTACTCGGTCCAGTAGCACCATGTCTAACCAGATTTTGTATCCTGACTTTCGGGTCAAATAAGTTATAGGTGCTTTATATGTGCATATCATTATTATTTGACTTTTAGGAACGCGATATCTTATAGAGAGTTTTACGGTCGTTGTCTATTGCTTTAGTCACTTTTTGGTAAGGCTCACAGTTTTTGAGATATATATGTAAAAAAACCAAAAATATGACCTATGACCATGAATAAGTTTCTTCGCGCGCTTGGGATCAACAGAGATTTTTAGGACCTCATTTGTAATGACAAATCCTACTTTTCCACCAAAATTCAGCTCTGTGGGAATTTTTCTATTTCAATTCCTATTTTGTTTGGGCTACATACAATAAATACTTATTGTATCACACCAATATCCATTTATATCAGTTTGTACAAACCAGATATAAACAAATATGTTCCTTTTTTTCTGTCTATACCAACTCATATCATACCTGTTTGAAAAAGTATCAGTATCAACTTGTAACTGAAACTACATTCTACATATCCATACTCACTCAATGTTGAAAAATGTCGGAACTGATATATTCAGTTGTATCCATGCAGGTGTTTACTTTAAATTAAAAGATGTTAATCTTGTTGTGCAGGAATTAATAAATAAATTAATAAATTCCTCGCTACAAAAATTTTTGTCATGAAGAGAAAACTAAATTACTTATCCATCTAACCGGTCAATTTTTTGTGATTAAAAAAGCAAAAGCTGACAAACATTAAAATTGTCCTCTAGGCGAGAATAGTTGTTGACCGCCAAAAGGCGGCCTTGCTGGTAGTAATGGTAATGTCATAAAAAAGTTTTTACTTGTGATTTTATTATTATTATTATTATTATTATTATTATTATTATTATTATTATTATTATTATTATTATTATTATTATTATTATTACTATTATTATTATTACTATTATTATTATTTTATTGTTATTTTATTGTATGATATTTATTGTTATTGTTTGATATTTCGAGCAGTACATTTGTGTATTCGGACTTCTGTACATCCCTGTAGTTTGCATACATTTTACCCCTGCGGTCCAAAATATCAGGTATATGCCGAATCCCATAAAAATCGTGATAATCCCCAGCCAGATATTGGCTTTGAAATAAAACTTTGACCTTTTCTCCAAATAAGTTTTTGCCCATATTTTATCCGACCATCATCAAAATCAATAGGCTTCTTCCGCTGTGGGACCCCCATTAACCCTTAAAATTTCGTGTCGATCCGATCAAAATTGCGGCCTGTAGCGCGATTTCGAAAAAAATTGAAAAATGATACGTATTTCCGACTATTGCTATATCTCCGATAATTAGCCACCTACGTCAACCAACTTTGCATTATTGTAAATATGGGATATTATTCTTTCATAGTTAGGCTTTGCTTTTGGAAGCTCCCCATGCAAAGCTGTGATATTCGACATTATAATTAAAATCGCAAAAATTAATAGTTGGGTTTTTTTATATAGCCTTATAGATCGGAGATATGCGCTTTGAAATAAAACGTTGACTTTTTCTCCAAATAAGTATTTTGCCCATTCCGACCCCTGAATATTATCCGACCATCACCAAAATCAATAGGCTTCTTCCCCTCCGGGACCCTCATCAACACCCAAACGACCATCAAAATTGCGACCTGTAGCGTGATTACAAAGTTTAGATAGACAGACGGACGGACGCACATAGCCAGATCGACTCAATTCGTCGAGACATTCATTTTGGTATATATAAGTATGGTCGTATTATTTCGATGCGTTACAAACTTTTCATTCAGAATGAGAGGATATGGGAAATGGGGGAAAAAATTCGCACAAACTCACCGATTTGTTTTGAAATTTACCGATTGAAACCCGATTTTTGGTCCCGGGGTTTTCCATAAAATAATTTAACATAATTTAACCAGGAATATAGCTCGCTCTTTAACCTTTCCAAAATGGTGATATATGTTATAATATCTTCTATAAGAAGCTGAACTCTAGTATTAGAACTGCCGATGGTACAAATCAGAGAATTGAAGGATTTGTTGATACGGTGATTGCGTTTAAAGGAATAGAAAAACCCATTACCATTTTTATAATACCAAGCTTGGAAAGGGATTTATTTTTAGGGATAGATTTTTGGAGATTGTTTGATCTGCTTCCCACGGGGTTGAATTCTAATGAGTTTGTGTCAGATAATATATCCTTTGTTTCGGAAGTTGCTTCCAAAATTCCGCTTTCCGACATTCAAAAGTATCTCTTGGATCAGGTCATCGAATCGTTTCCTTCTTTTTCCAAGCAAGGATTAGGCAGAACAAATGTGATACAGCATGTAATTGATACAGGATCAGCAAAACCCATTAAGCAGCGACATTTCCCGGTGTCGCCAGCGGTGGAGAAATTAATATATGCCGAGTTAGATAGGATGTTAGACTTAGGTGTAATAGAGGAATCAAATAGTGCATGGTCCTCTCCGGTAGTCCTGCACAGAAAGCCTGGCAAAAACAGACTTTGTCTAGACAGCCGGAAATTAAACTCTGTGACGGTAGGTGACGCATATCCCTTACCACATATTGATGGGATACTGAGTCGTCTATCAAAGGCACAGTACATTACGGCTTTGGATCTTAAGGATGCCTTTTGGCAAATCCCATTAGATCGGGATTCACGGGAGAAGACGGCATTCACCGTTCCTGGGAGGCCGTTGTATCACTACACCGTTATGCCATTTGGATTATGCAATGCTCCGCAGACCATGTCCAGGCTAATGGATAAGGTGATACCGCCGACTCTCAGGACGGAGGTGTTCGTTTACCTCGATGATCTACTGATCATATCGGATTCGTTTGAAAGGCACCTTGAGGTTCTAAAGCTTGTAGCCCGTAGGATAAGGGAATCAGGACTCACGATTAACGTAGAAAAAAGCAGCTTTTGCGTGTCGGAGGTCAGGTATTTAGGTCATCTTGTAGGTAAGGGGGTCATTCGAACTGATCCAGACAAAGTGTCGGCGATTACCGATTTTCCTGTTCCCCAATCAGTAAAACAAGTTCGTAGGTTCCTGGGGATGACAGGATGGTATCGCAAATTTATAAGGGACTATGCCTCGATTGCCACGCCCTTGTCCGATCTTACTAAAGTAAAGCGTAAATTTGTTTGGTCTGAGGAAGCTCAGAAATCGTTTGAAGCGTTAAAGTCCCACCTGAGCACCGCCCCGGTTCTACACAGCCCAGACTTCACGCAGCCTTTTTATATACACTGCGATGCAAGTAGAACGGGGATAGGAGGAGTATTGGTGCAGAAGGATGCGGAGGGCGAAGAGTTTCCAATCGCCTTTATGTCGAAGAAGCTCAATCAAGCCCAACGCAACTACACCGTCACCGAACAAGAGTGTTTAGCAGCAATGCTAAGCATTAAAAAATTCAGAGCATACGTGGAAGGGCATGAGTTCACGGTGATCACTGACCATGCGTCATTGAAGTGGCTCATGTCCCAAAACGATCTCAGCACTCGGTTAGCTCGGTGGGCGCTAAAGCTTCAAGGCTATAAGTTCAAGATCGAGCATAGGCGTGGTAGTCTGAATCTTGTCCCTGACGCTCTCTCAAGAGTCAATTCGGATGACCTTTGCGCATTGAGTGCAGATCATCAGTCCGTTCTACACGATAGTAGTGGTTTATTTGTCGATCTGAATTCTGATCACTTTAAATCCGAAGAGTACAAGCAGCTGTTAGACAAGGTAGTCAAAAATGCGAATCAGATGCCAGATTTGAAAGTTATAGATGGGTATCTTTACAGGAGAATGGAACATGCTACGGGTGAGCAGATCCATGATGATCTATCATGGAAATTGTGGATTCCTAGAGGATTGGTTTTGGATATTTTGCAGCGAGCTCATAATGATCCGTTGTCATCGCACGGGGGGAATCAACAAAACGTTATTTAAGATTCGTAAATTTTATTTCTGGCCAAATATGGTAGTGGATGTAAAGGATTTTGTAAATAATTGCGAGGTATGCAAGGCCAGTAAACATCCAAGCCAACCTTTAAGACCACCCATGGGTAGGACCACAGATTCGCAGAGGTTTTTCCAGAAGATTTACATTGATTTTCTTGGTCCATATCCTAGATCAAAGTCCGGTAATGTTGGCATATTCGTAGTGTTAGACCATTTCAGCAAATTTCCTTTCTTAAAAGCCGTCAAAAAGTTCACTTCTGAGATTGTCGTTAATTATTTGGAAACTGAGTTGTTTCATACGTATGGTGTCCCTGAGATCGTAGTCTCAGATAATGGTTCTCAGTTCAAATCTAGTGTTTTTAGTCAGCTTATGAGGAGGTACAATGTGAATCATGTTTTCACAGCTGTACATGCGCCCCAAGCCAATGCTTCTGAGCGCGTAAATAGATCGATCCTGGCTGCAATAAAGTCATATGTCAGCCCAAGTCAGAAAGACTGGGATAGGTTGCTCAGTAGCATTGCTTGCGCATTGAGATCTACCATTCATTCCGCGATCGGAACTTCACCTTACTTCCTAACATTCGGACAGCACATGATCACTAATGCGTCAACATATCCCGTTCTGAGACAGCTCCAGATGCTCGAGGATAGAACTGTGCGTTTTGATAGAAACGACTCTTTAGCGATTATGGCCGATAGGGCTAAGAACATGATAGGCAAGCAGTTTGAGAGGAACGAACGAACCTACAATCTCCGATCTAGAGAGGTAACCTATGATGAAGGCCAGGAGGTATATCGTCGCAACTTTAAGCAGAGTAATTTTGAACAAGGGTATAACGCGAAATTAGCTCCAACCTTCCTCAAAGCACGCGTTCGTCGTAAGATGGGTAGTAGCTACTATGAACTTGAGGATTTGAAGGGTAATTTGGTAGGGACCTTTCATGCCAAGGACATTCGCCAGTGATAAGTTATGGCTGCAAGCGGTATCAGATTTTGGGTGACAAATTTTATCCCCCAAAGTCTGATTTCGGCCTGGGGGATTTGTAGTAGCGCTTGCGCCAAAGTTGTATAATTTTCTATTTCAAATATAACATTTCCGTTTCCCTGCTAACATGAAATATAGCGCCATCTCTCGACTTGCAGTGAATTCTGAAGATAACTTGTCTATCAACCTGTTGACATTTCTCACCTGGTTTATTTCTCTGTTTTTCCTTTTAACTGGAAATTAGGCGTTAATTAATCGGTTTCCGAGGTTTCAACGATCAAGATTGATAGATACTCTGCCATTTTGTCCATTTAGCCGTCAGCGATTGGTATAAAAAAAAAAGTTTTTTAAATGCAATACAGTGTCTATTATTTGAAGTATTAAAGAAGTGTGAACTCGTTAATTCACTGGATTTAATTTTCATATTCTATAATCCTTTGGAATATTTGTCGGTATGTTGATTTGCATATAAATTGTCAGTTTTCTCCTAAACGAAGCCAATTCTTTCATAGATCGCTGTGGTTATTGCTATCCTTGCTTACCATTTCGTTTTAATAATCGAAGCTACTTTCATTTGCTTTTTTCCTATTGATTGTTGCATATATTGTGTGGGATCGTAAACGGTAATAATTTTTACTCTCAAATATTCTTACATTTTTTTTTTTCTAATAACCCATTTCTTTAATTAGGATTACTTGTTGTGATCAATGGCTTCGTTTCATGCACAGAACCTGAAGTAAAAGCTTTCGCCTCTCTCAAATATCACATCTTCTGCATTGTACGTTTGACAACGAAATATTAGTTAAGGTTGACCGTCGCCGCATACACACCGAATGAACAGTGAATAAGCCCGTGTTGGTCCAACTTTGTCAGTCCGTCCAGTGGTAATATTGAAGAAGTCGGGGCAAAGTCATAGTTTGGGTATTTCGTGGAATTTCGGGAAAGTTGTCCGACACGATTCAAGAGGATTCAGTGATGCAAGTGTTTGTCTTACGCCTCCAAAAAATTTTTGCAAGATCTCAGGTGACGTCAGTGTAATAATGAGGTAAAAGTTATTTGCCCCTATATCAACTTTTGTGTTGAACTCCGTAATAAGGTCGTCAAAATCTGCGACAGAACAGTCGTTCTATTCTAAGAATTAATTTTAAATTTAGTGCTAATTTGATATTTAAATATATAAAACATATTTTATTTGAAACAAAAAAGTTAAAGTGCAAAGAATCGCGAAGAAGAAGAGGAAAAAAATATAAAAAAATAATCCCGTTTCTTTACTTAGCACAGATCACTATTCAGTATTACAACAACAACACGCTTTAGTGTTTGTAAATTACATTAAGTTAATGATCATTAAAATAAGTGATTTGTTTCGAATTGTCCATATTGAATAGTGGTCTGACGGAAATGTTGCCAATGTTAACATAGTGGCAACATGATTATGTACCCGACTCCATTTCACCACACCATCTCTTTGCTACAGAAAACTCTTTACATTTGCAACATCCCATCAAAGTAATTCGATCTCCTTTAACAGTGCTCTTAATTGAACCTAGCATCATTACTCTGTCCAAAACATTGGTGACAGCACAAAATAACTCATCACAATTTCTTAACTCAACAGCGCAGCCGGCAGAACTTCTCTTTGAAAGCGCTTTCAGCGAGGGACTGCAGCGGACACAACAACGACATCAATGTAAGTTAGAGCTGTGTAGTTCCGGAACGAACTAGTTCCAAAAAACTATTCCGGACAAGGAACTATTGGAACTATATCCAGCTCTTACGTTTATATAGTTCCTTTAGTTCATATAGTTCCTTTCGTTTTTCTGGTTCCTTTAATTTAACGCCTACGTCGATCTTACGTTGTTGCTGTTTGTTCGCTGCAATTTATTTATTTTTATGTCATTCATCCACCAAACCATGAAAACATTTCGGTCTCGGAACTATTTGGAACGAAGGAAACAAAAAGAGCGACGAAAGAGAAAGATTCGTTGAACTATTTCAATCTCAGAGCTATTTGGAACGAAAAGAACGATGAAAGATAAAAATTCTTTGAACCATTTCGGTCTCGGAACTATTTGGAGCGAAAAGAATGATGAAAGATAAAAATTCGTTGAACTATATCGGTCTCGGAACTATTTGGAACAACGGAACTATATTAAGGAACTAGTTCCTTTTGGGAAAAGGAACTAGAAAGATCGATCCTCTCCGGGAACTAGATTGCCCAACTCTAATGTAAGTGAGTGAATGATAATATTTTGTTATTATGCTTTGATCTGAGTTTTATGATATTTACTGAATGTTAGAGTGACCAGTTTAAAAATGTGCCCAAATTTTGAATCTTTACAAGAGTACTTGCTGTTTCCATAAGAAATAAATAAATTTGTTGAATTTCTGTAAATTATGCAGTGAATCAGAAATCTTGAAATTTTCCGAATTTCTGTTATTCAAATCAACTTAACAGGAAATATTATCTGGTCACCCTAACCTGGCACCTAGTGGTATTGGCAAAACATATGTTAGAGGTTATTGAACTTTATCGAACAAAAGGAGAACATCGGTATATGAACATATGTTTCTTCCCACAGAACGAATTCTTTGCATTTCAACAAATTACATTTACATTTGAAAGTAAATTCTCATTAATTATCCATGATTATCATCTATATTTTTTATGTATTAAGTAATTTGTCATTTCTTTGAATTTTAATCTCTTTATGCATTTTTCCCCTTTCCGTATCGTTAAGTAAGAACACCCAGTTAGTCAGTCGTTTAAGCCTGATTTCAATTTGAATGTTCTACCATTAGAAATAAGTGTAATTTTCTATTGTTAACTTTTGAGAGTCAATATTCAAACATCTGAAAATCATTATCAATGAAGTTATAGAATTATTTAGTATTATTATCAATAAGTACTGAGGAGTTGTAAAAAAATGAAATTTCATCCTAAATACATCATGTTGAATATGGAGTAAAATGTAAACTTCTGTCTGTTTGAATCCCGGAAAGATTTGGTAGGCTTGCTCACGTCAGTTTAGGGGTCATAACATGATTGATGCATGCGATGCTGATGGATCGTCATGACCATGGTTGGGAGGGCTTTGATGGCAACACAACATCTTGTTGCCTAAGTCATTTGTTTTGGTTCCTGCTAACTTTCTCTTTGCAGCACTCCGTTGTTTTTATTACCTCTTTAACTTTCTCTTCTAAATACATGTAGTGCTCATCTTTTTCACCACACTTTTCCGTTTCCGATGGTACTTAACTATCCATCTCCTTCTTCTACCACCTTTACAATGGACAGCACGCATACTACAAAAAAATAATTTTAACTGTGGCATAGTGGTATATCCGACATTGGAGCACATTGAACCCCCCCACCGACGAGTAGTAAGACCGGAGAAAAAGCGTGCTGGTGCTCATACCGATGTCCCAACAACAGCAACCATTTCAATTTGACGTTATATGCTACACTTCTCTAGATCTAGAGATATGTTGACAACCAGTGTTTTCTAAGGGGTCGATTTTCGATAGCAATTATCGCTGAGTGGAGCAATTATCGTGGAGTGCCAGTTGTCAAAATTACTTTATGTATGGCAAACTTCATCTGAAGTTGCGAATCTTAGTTGACGATCCGGCTATTTTTCAGCAACCAGTTTTTTTCAGTTGCAGTGAATATTTTCAAAGAAACAAGAAGTAAAATTGAAAGGAAAAAAACATGTTTTTAACAATTGTTGATTATTTGCATGATTAAGGGGTCGATTATCGATAGCAATTATCGCTGAGTGGCGTTGTCAGTTGCCAAAATTAGTATGGCAACCTTCAACTGAAGTTGCGAATCTCAGTTGACGAAGCGGCTGTTTTTCAGCAACCACCAATTTTCAGTTGCAGTGAACATTTTCGAAGAAACAAGAAGTAAAATAGAAGGAAAAATAAACATTTTGTTAACAATTATTGATTCTTTGCATCATTCATTAATTTTGTGTATCAATATGTAGATTGAGCCATGCAATTGTTGAAATCATTGCCATGGGACTTTTGGAAACTTCCGTCCGCAAAGAAACTCAACGCTGCGCACACTTTTAAAAGTGGGGGTATTGCTGTTGATCTGTAACTTACTTTGAAGTCATCCTTTGACTTTTCCACAATGTAAACTACGGCATCCTTTGGCAATCGAAAATACGCCTTAAACCTGAAATAATTTACTGATTATACAGATCTTTCCCCATGAACATCAACTTACAATGCAGATGGCAATTCCAATGGATTCGACTTGTCCCACAAATTTCTTCTAATAGATGCAATGTCCTGTACATTTTCTTCATCATCAAAAAAATAATTCCACCGAACTTATTATTTTTTGGACAGCAAATAAAACTTGACGATCCGAAGATTCAATGGCCAGGTTATATTCCAATCTTGGGTTGTTTTCCAAATTTCCTCGAAAACTCAGCCAAAATATTAAAACACAATAATGTAACACAAAAGAGTTATCCAAAGCGCAAATTATTTTTAAAATAGTTTTTTTTGGCGAATAGAGGTCACAAGTTTGAAAAAACACTGATCGATAACATGTTCATCGACCACCCAGTTGAGTTGACATTAATGGTACAACATTTCATCTCAGTCGCGCAGACAACTGACAACGCAATTCAAGTTTAGTGGCAATGCAAGATCGACCCATTCATCTCAGTCGCGCTGGCAATTGACAACGCAACTCAAGTTTAGTGGCAATGCATAATCGAGCCCTAATTTAGTGTATCAAAAATATGGTGAAAATAACAATAAAACAACAGTTTGAGACATTAATTGATAAATTGAGTGCAAATCCAATGTGCACATGGGTCCATCTATACAGCCAATAACACCAGGGATTTTCGTTTTTGAATAAAAATGATTTTGGTTTTGTCTTTTTTCCTCCTCCGACAATTTCGAAACAATTTGTCCTCTATCAAGTGGACTTCCTTCCTTCAATACGGTCGACAATCTATATATATAAAAGAGCTTAGTGAGTGAGTGACTGAGTGACTGAGTGAGTGACTGACATATCATCGCCCAGACGAAACCGCTGAAGCTAGTAAGCTGAAATTTTGACTGTGGGTTGCTGTCGGTGTGTAGGGGTGAGATAAGGCTGGGTTTTTGGAAATTCGACCTAGAAGGGTACGAAAAGTACTAAAAGGTACTAAATATGGTACCCTTTGTATTAGGCAAACGGGAAAAGCTAGAATTCAGAAATTTGGAATGAGGGTAACTGATGGAGAGTTAGAAAGATGTACCAAAGGGTTTTTGGAAATTCGACCTATAAGTGTACGAAAAGTACTAAAATTTAGTACCAGTTTTATATTTTGAACCGATATAGCTAAAATCATGGAATTTGGTATGGAAATCAAGGTTGGGAAGTGGTGCTTCTAAAAGGAAATGGTTTGGAAAATTACTAATCATGTGTACGAAAAGTACTAAATGGTACTAAATTTAGTACAATTTAGATTTGGGTGAACGTAAAGAGCTGGAAACCTGAAATTTGGAATTAAGATTACTGTTGTAGTGTAGGATTGAGATATGAAGGTAGTTTTGGAAATTCGTGCTTATGTGTACGAAAAGTACTAAATAGTACTAAATTTGGTACAATAGGGATTTGGGTGAACGGATAGAGCTGGAATCCTGATATTTGGAATTGAGATTACTGTTGGAGTGTAGGATTGAAGAACTTTTGGAAATTCGTACTTATGTGTATGAAAAGTACTAAATGGTACTAAATTTGATACAATGGGGATTTGGGTAAACGAATAATAGCTGGAATCCCGAAATTTGGAATTGAGATTACTGGTTGGGTGTAGGATTGAGGTAGTTTTGAAAATTCGTACTTATGGGTACGAAAAGTACTAAATGGTACTAAATTTAGTACAATTTGGATTTGAGTGAACGGATAGAGCTGGAAACCTGAAATTTGGAATTAAGATTACTGTTGAAGTGTAGGATTGAGATATGAGGGTGGTTTTGGAAATTAGTACTTATGTGTACGGAAAGTACTAAATGGAACTAAATTTTGTACAATGGGGATTTGGGTGAACGGATAGAGCTGAAATCTCGAAATTTGGAACTGAGGTTACTGTGAAGTGTAGGACTGAGATATGAGGGTGGTTTTTGGAAATTCGTACTTATGTGTTCGAAAAGTACTAAATTTGGTACAATAAGGATTTGAGTGAACGGACAGAGCTGGAATCCTGAAATTTGAAATTGAGATTACTGTTGGAGCATAGGATTGGGAAAATGTTGGAAATTCGTATTTATGTGTACGAAAAGTACTAAATGGTACTAAATTTATTACAATTTGGATTTGGGTGAACGGATAGAACTGGAATCCTGAATTTTAAGTATTTTAATTTTATTTATTTTAATTTAAAGTATGAATTTTAGTAAACGGAAAGAGTTAGAATTTGCAACCCGTTCGCGGTAGGCTATAGAGGTAGAATTTGGATTTGGGTGACGGATAGTGTTTGAGTCCTGAAATTTGAAATTAGGATTACTGTTGGAGTGTAGGACTGAGGTAGTAAGGGTACGAAAAGTACTAAGTGGTACTACCTTTAGTACAATTTGTATTTGGGGGAACGGATAGAGCTGGAGTATAGGATTGAGATGGAAGTAGTTTTTGAAATTCGTACTTATGGGTACGAAATGTACCAAATGGTACAACTTGGATTTGAGTGCACGGATAGCGCTGGAATCCTGTTATTTGGAATTATGGTTACTGTTGAAGTGAAGGATTAAGGTTGTTTTGGAAAATCGAATTGTACAGAATTTGTTTTTGTGTAAAGGGGTTTTTGGAAATTCGTCGTAGAAAGGTACGAAAAGTACTAAAGTGTACTAAATATGGAATCCATTGTATTAGGCAAATGCGAAGAGCTAGAATTCTGAAATTTTGAACGAGTGGTCATTGATGGAGAGTTAGGAAGATGTACCAAAGGGTATTTAGAAACTCGACCTATAAGTGTACGACAAGTACTAAAAGTTTCTAAATTTGGTACCAATTGCATATTTTTAATGGATAAAGCTAGAGTCTTCAAATTTGGTATGGGAATCAATGTTGGGAAATGGCGTTGAAATAAGGAAATGGTTTTGGAAGTTCGTATTTATGATTATGAGCAGTACTATATTTGGATTTGGGTGAACGGATAGAGCTGGAATCCTAAAGTTTTGAATTAAGATTACTGTAGGGGTGTAGGATTTAGATAGTTTTGGAAATTCGTACCTTTGGGTACGAAAAGTACAAATGTTACTAAATTTGGTACAATTTGGATTTGGATGAACGGGTAGAGCTGGAACTCTGAAATTTGGAACTAAGATTACTGCCGGACAGTAGAATTGAGGTCGTTTTGGAAATTCGTACTTATGGGTACAGAAAGCACTAAATTTGGTACAATTTGAATTTTAGTAAACGGATAGTGTTGGAATTAGGAATTAAGATTACTGTTGGAGTGTAGTATTGAAGAAATTTTGAAAAGTCGTACGTATGGGTACGAGAAGTATTAATGGTACTAAATATGGTACGATATGGATTTGGGTGAACGGGTAGAGCTGGAATCCTGAAATTTGGAATTAATAGTACTGTATAAGTATAGGATTCAGGTAGTTTGGGAAAGAAATGGTACCAAATTTGATACAATTTGGATTCGGGTGAATTAATAGAGCTGGAATCGTGAAATTTGGAATTACGATTACAGTCGAATAGTAGGATTCAGGTTGTTTTGAAAAAGCAAACTTATGGTTACGAAAAGTACTAAATGGTACTAAATTTAGTATTCAGGTTGTTTTGATTCAGTTTGTTTTGAAAAAGCAAACTTATGGTTATAAAAAGTACTAAATGGTACTAAATTTAGTACAATTTGTATGTAGGTGAACGGATAGCGGTGGAATCCTGTAAATTGACAGTATGATTATTTTAGCCCTGTTGCGTTGAGGAAGTTTTGATAATTGGTACAAAAATTCTAAATTGTTCTAAATTTAGTACAATTTTAATTTGGTTTAACGGATAGAGTTTGAATCCTGAAATTTGGAAGTAAGATTACTGCTAAAGTGAAGGATTGAGGTAGTTTTGGAAAATCTTACTTATGGGTACGAAGAGTTCGACTTGATACTTAGTTTGGTACAATTTGGAATTGGACGAACGGATACAGCTGGAATCTTGAGATTTGGAATTACTGTAATTATTTTGTATTAATGTCCGTGTATACGAAAATTACTTAATGGTACTCAATTTGTTTTTGGGTGTAGGGACAGTGCTGGAATCTTTATTTTTTGGAGTTAGGGTGTGTATTGGTGTGCAACGTTGATCTCGCTGTTAATGTGTAAGGGTGAGATACGGCTGATCTTTTTGAAAATCGAACTTAATGGGTACGTACAGTACTAAGATAAAAATAAATATTGATTAAGATTGGTATTAGTGCAACCAAATTTTCAGTGTTTGCCATTTCCATATTATATTTTTATATCCTTTCCGCATACGAAGTAGCGGGCATTTTGCTAGTATAGATTAAGCAATGCAATTGTTGTAATCATTATCATGGGACTTTTGGAAACTTCCCTCCGCAAAAAATCTCAACGCAGCGCACACTTTTAAAAGTGGGAGTACTGCTGTTGATCTGTAACTTACTTGAAAAGGAAAATTGCCACTGCTATAGGAATACTACACAAGTTTAAAAACAAATTTACTGTCGAGACTAAACTGCTACTGTATAACTCTCTAATCCAGAGTCATTTCAATTACTTGGCACTAATATATGCTTATAAGAAAACGACTCACCTGAAACCACTTCAAAGATGCCAAAACAAGGCTCTGAAAATTGTATACAATTTGCCACGTCTATACTCTACAATTGATCTATATAGCAATATTGCCAGAAACATTTTACCCCTCTACGGAATTTACAAATTACAAACTATTACATATATTTACAAAGCCATAAATAATATTGGCACCCGATCAATCCAGTTTGATATTAGTCAAACTGTAGTTAATACCAGGAACGCTTCTAATTTACGAGTCAAAAGATGCCGATTAGAACTATCAAAACAGCGTATCGAATATAATGGTTGCTTGGAATTTAACCATGTTCCCAATAATATAAAGGTTATTTCAAGAATTTCAAATTTTAAAAGAGAATTGAAATCATTTTTGCTTTGTAATATTGATATACATACTTCTGATGCAATTTATAACCATTTTTCATTTTATAATAATAAATATTTATGTACATTTATAAATGATACGTTCGTACACGAAATTGTAAACCAATTAGCCCCTACAAAGTCTACAAGACGCTGGGGCAATATTTTTGAATTGTAAACTAATATTTATGAATAAAATTGAATTAATAAAAAAAGTCATCCTTTAACGTTTCACAATGTAAACTCCCAGCAAACCAAAATCTGAAGAAACATCCGAGTTCGGACCGAATTCGGTCCGAAAGTCGGATGAAACGTCCGAGTTCGGATCCAAATTCGGTCCGAACTCTGACCGAAAGTCATATGGCGTGGTTGACGTGTTCTCTGACCGAAATTCGGATGAAAATCGGATGTTTTAGCCGACTTTCGGACCGAATTCGGTCCGAACTCTGATGAACTATCGTATAAATTTCTTATTTATTTACCGACTTTCGGACAGATATCGGTCCGAATTCGGAAGTAAAATCTTATGAAATTCGAAAGCGTTTGCCGACTTTCGGACCGAATTTGGTCTGAAGTCAGATGAACTATAGTATGAAGTTCTGATTTATTTACCAGCATTTGACCAGAATTTGTTTTTATTATTAAAATATGTTGAAAATACACAGTTAATTCATGAAATATCCAAATCCTAGAAAAGTTTATCTACTATAAACATATTAAAGGTTTTAATATCATATTATGCTGTGTTAAATGCGCGACTTGGTGGAAAAACAAACTGTGGGAGCAATAAATTCTTCAACAGGATCTGTAAAATATGTAAAACAATTGTTATTAATATATGAAAAAATACATGTCTTCACATGCAAAAAATTTTGATACACATAAAAGTGTTAAGAAACTTAACTTTGGCCATATACAAATATAAAACATATGACTTTCCACGCAATAGTGTTGAAGTTTGACGAAGAAAATCTTTACTTTCATTAACTTCATAAAAATAAAGAAATATATATGCAACCGATTACTAGGAATAACATTTAAACACTATCATGCATCAACACGCATAACAAAAATACAGAAATTAAAACCCGAGCACTTAATTTTTCGTTCGTACTGCATCAACGGCACATCAACAATTACACATTAACAATGTGCGAGCGAAACATGTACAATTCTTTTCTCTCTGCTTACTTACACTTAATGTTGCCAAAGCAGCACAAAAAAAAATAGAAAAATTCCCTTCCCTAGTCGGACAGAGTTCGGACCGAAGTCGGTCAGACGCGTCTGAAAAAACTTCCGACTTTGAGCAGACGCGTCGGACGTCCGACTCTGTGTTTGCTGGGCTAGGGCACCCTATTCAATCGAAAATACTCCTTAACTAGGCGTTTACACCAGACAGTTTGTCTTCAAATACAATTCTGATTTACTAACACATACATACATTAGTCGTTTCCCAACATACCAAAAAAGCTTGAGAATTATATTATAATAAGCTTACCAACATAATGCCAAGTTTATACTTGCGCTCTAAAATCCACTGGATTTCACGAAATCCTGAAATACATCCCGGTGTTTACACTTATTTTTTTGTTGATTTCAAACATATCACAATGATCAAGGTAGATGCATATGCGCAGCTGATCGAACATGAATTTTCAAAACAATTTGTTGCAAATTGAATTAGTCATCAAAAATATACGACAATATAGAACTTTAAAACTTTATTTCGAAAATTATCGTAAAATTATCTATATATCGTATTAATTGTGTATAGAACCCGTTCCCGTACTCCCAAGTCTAGCAAGACTTACACTTCACTTTAAATAAATATAGCGCCGAATAACACCCTATTCTCCTGTTTTCTGCCATACAATTTTGGCATAGCAGAAACTAGCAACATGTTCATTATCATCTAAATAAGATAGCTGATACGTTGATTTGCTGCAGTTTTTGCAATTTCCGTCATTTTTTCGTTCCCTTATTTTTTAAGAAATTTGTATGGGGAAGCAATTTTAGATATTTCGCTCTTTTTTCTAACATTACCATTAAAAAAATAAGAGAACGCAATGAAAAAATAGCATTGTAACAAAGTAATCTAATATTTTTTTCACATTGTTTACAATTTTTGATTCTAAAATTTTTTGTTGCAGCAATTGACCATCTACCTTGTTTATTGTGATACGTGAAAAGTGTTGCAACTTTTGGTACTTTTTCAGTCACAAACAGGGTTGTATATCATGTGTACTGTGATTTCGATGTTGATTTCGCTGAAATCACGAAATGAGATGATTTCATTTTTGTATGCGAAATCATGATAATTTTTGCTTGATTCCGCGCGAAATCACGAAACGCCTTCGAAATCACGAAAAGACGCCGAATGTAAACCAAACATAAGCCTTATGCCAAGTTTACACTTGCGCTCCAAAATCCACTGGATTTCACGAAATCCTGAAATACACCCCGGTGTTTATACTTATATTTTGTTGATTTCAAACATATCACAATGATCAAGGTGGATGCATATGCGCAGCTGATCGAACATGAATTTTCAAATCAAGTTGTTGTAATATGAATTAATCATCACTAATGTACGACAATATAGAAATTTACAACTTTATTTGGATAATTATCGTAAAATTATCTATATATCTTATTAATTGTGTATAGTACCAACAAATAAAAAAATAAATAATGATTTTATCGTTGAGACATCATAATAATAAATTTTGGTAGATAAAAGTTGTGCTCAGAACCTGCAAAATATTAGTACTTGCAGTAGTTTTCCTGTTTAGTGCTAAAAATGCGTTCCCGTACTCCGAAATCTAGCAAGATTAGCACTTCTCTTTAAACAAAAATAGCGCCGAATAACACCCTCTTCTCCTGTTTTCTAGCATACAACTTTGGCCTAGTAAAAACAAGCAGCAAGCATGTTCATATGTTAATTGGTATCTAATATTATAGCTGATACGTTGATTTTGACATTTCTGCTGGAGTTTTTGCAATTTCCGTCATTTTTCCGTTCCCGTCTTTTTTAAGAAATTTGTATGGGGAAGCAATTTTTGACAATTCGCCCTATTTTCTAATATTACCATTAAAAAAGTACGGGAACACAATGAAAAATAGCATTGTAACAAAGTAATTTAATATTTTTATCACATTGTTTAAAAATTTTGATACTAACTTTTTTTGTTGCAGCAATTCGCACATCTACCTTGTTTATTGTGACACGTGAAAAGTGTTGCAACTTTTGGTACTTTTTTAGGCAAAAGCAAGGTTGTATATCATGTGTACTGTGATTTCGATGTTGATTTCGTTGAAATCACGAAATGAGATGATTTCATTTTTGTATGCGAAATCATGATAAATTTTGCTTGATTCCGCGCGAAATCACGAAACGAAGCCGAATGTAAACCAAACATTATCCCAGCAAAAAGTTTGCCTCCAAGGAGGCAGTTAAATGATATGTACAAGTGATCTGGAAGTGCATCAAATTATGCATTTTCACTCATGATTTTTACAAGGGCGTGACTACTGAAAGAGGCACTCCATTGCACTGCATTTTAACTGACCCTCTGGCACTGCATTTTAACTGACCCTTTTGCACTGCATTTTAACTGACCCTTTGGCACTGCATTTTAACTGACCCTTTGGCATTGCATTTTAACTAACCCTTTGGGGTGGAATGGGAGGCAGTCCAAAGCACGTGTTTTGATACAGGCATTCTGCGGAAATTGTGCAAGCCATTACAAAATATGCCAGAACAAATAAAATGAATTTTTTATTTGTGTAAAACAAAAATATTAAGAACTTTATTACATTAACACAAATTATGAAAATTCTCCATTTAATTCAATCGCAAACAGTCGGGTTTTCTCCGCTCTCCATTTGTTCCAAGCTGAACTGTTTTTACTTCATTTGCTAAATGGGTTGCCTTCCCATCACCAGTTAAGATTTCGACATGAACTCCAACAGCACTCCATTCGGAAATTTTCTTCTCGTGAGTTAAGGGAAAAATGTTCACAAATTAAATATTATTTAGTTTGTATTAACAAATGTTTGGAAATGTTAACACGATTATCTCTTTTTGGAAATGTATTCCGCTGCCTGTAGAGATGTACAAACTGATTTATGTACATGTAGGGATCTCTAACAAATGCTAATAAAATGTAGTGAACGGAGTGCCTTTTTCACGACTCCATTTGCACTGCATCCGGATGCTGTTAAATTGTGAGGAATTGGAATGCCTTTTTCATGACTCCGTTGAACTGCCTCCGGATGTTGTTAAAATGTGACAATTGGATGTGATTCTTTGGATTGCATCCAAATGCGGTTAAAATGTGAGGAATGGAGTGCCTTTTTCACGACTCCGTTTGAACTGCATAATAACATGCCGTGAAAGAACTAGTCTACATTGCACTACTTCCAATTTATTTTGCTGGGATGCTGTGTTAAATGCGCGAGTTGGTGGAAAAACAAACTGTGGAGAAGAACAAATTCGTCAACACGATCTGTGAAATACAGTCAGAGTCAAAAGAAAGTTTACACCTTACAAAATGTTGTTAATAGCATAATTACACCGGTATTTGTTGTGTCTGCCCATGTCAATAATTAATAAAACGCGAACTGGATAATTACTAACATAAAAACTTTATTACTAAAACATTACAAATTAACAAAGGGATTAAATACGTGTAACTCGAAAGACAGTTGAAACAAGAAGGAAGTTAATATAGAACAATGGCATTTATGTAAAGCCTAAGAATACGGTATACAATAAAAAAGGCATTGATAAATGAGTGTATAATGACAAACATTGATGACAGTAAATACAAGTATAACAGATAGGGATATCGATATAGATAATAAAGGATACAACAATCTCCCACGCTAATAAAGGACGTGGCCTCTTAAATGTGGAGGTGGTCTTCTGTTTCGGGCAGATCTTCTAAGCGGTGTAGGTATTGTTGACTGTTGTTCTTGATCTAGTTGTGTTGGTTGAGCCAATGTAGGCATAGATGGTTCTTGATCTTCAGTAAATGTTTCGTTATGATTCGACCTGGAATTGCTTTGAGCCAATGTGGGCATATGTGGCTGTAGATGTGATGAGTTTTGAGTCGATGTGGAATTTTGATGACGCTGTATTAAAATTTGTTCCATTTGTGTGCGTTTGTCATTGGAATAGTGTGTGTTAGAAGTAGGAATGATCTGTTGTGGCACTAAAGTTTTGTACATTTGATTGATGTGGCGTTTGATTACATATCCATTATCCAATTTGACGATATAATGACAATTTCCTAATTTCTTCTGCACAACTCCGAACTTCCATTTTTCCTTATTTTGTGTGTACCACTTTATTTGTACCCTCTCTCCCACGCTAATTTGACGCACTATTGGTTTGTGTTCTTCTTGAGTTTGCTTGTGTTCAATGGGCCGAATTGCATCTAATTTGATTCTTATGTCGCGTCCCAAATACTTTTTTGCTGGAGTCTGGCCGCATGAGAGAGGGGTTGCACGATATTGCATTAAAATTTCTTGAACTTTTGTCCGGAGTGGAGTTTGCTCGTCTTCCATTGCAATTAATTTTGTTTTTAGAATACGAACGTATCGTTCCGCCAAACCATTGGTTGCTGGGTGCCCAGGAGCAATGAATTTTTGAAAAATTCCGTTTTCGCTGCAATATTTCTTGAATGTAGCACTTTGGAAAATTGAAGCATTATCTGACACTATTATTGATGGAAATCCGTGTGTGGCAAAAATATCATTTAATAACCTTATGGTGTTTTCTGAATTTGGGGCTTCCTTGATAATTCGAATTTCAGGCCATTTGGATTTAGCATCTACTAGGACCAAAAAATTGTGATTTAAAACTGGACCGGCATAGTCTATATGCACTCGCTCGAAATTTTCAGATGGTTCGTCCCAATGATGCTGTTCTACCTTTGCTGGATTATTTTTAACCATCGCACAGTTGGAGCACTGTTTTACCATATGTTCGATGTCTTCATCAATCCCCTTCCAGAAACAATACCGCCTTGCCAATTGCTTCATTTTTACAATTCCAATATGAGTGCGATGTAATTCTCGTAAAATTTCGTCACGTAGACTAGCTGGTATGACAACTCTGTTGTCTCGAAATAATACACCTTTTTGTAGTGAATATGCTGGATCTAAAATATCACCTTTAATCAGAGACTTCTTCATATGGCACAGCTCCTTATCACGTTCTGTTTCATCTGCGATAGATAATGCTGAAATTGTAAAGGTTGAAATTTCATTAATTTTTTGATTTTGAATTGATTCAGTTTCTTTGTCCAGGTAGTGCTTCTTGACGATTGGGTATTGAATGGGGGCTCTAGATAAGCAGTCGACATGCTCTATTTGATCAGCCTTTTTATGCTCTATTTTATAGTTGAATCCTTGGAGGAATGAAGCATATCGTAGTAGACGTGCCGAAGTCATAGCTGGTGTTTTCGAATTCGGATGAAAAATTCTTGAAATTGGTCTGTTATCAGTTATAAGAGTGAATTCTCGACCGTGTAAATACATGAAAAATTTATCCACCGCAAAAACAATAGCAAGTGCTTCTCTATCAAGTTGGCTGTAATTCTGCTCAGCAACAGTTAATGCTCTTGAAATAAAAGCAATCGGTCGATCTTCAGTGCCAATAGTATGCGATAGTACTGCAGCTATCCCTGTGGGACTAGCATCACATATTAATGTAACTGGTTTTGTTTCATCGTATGGTATTAAAACACGATCGGCTACAATCTCATCTTTTAGTAATTTAAAGGATTTTTCACACTTTTTATCCCATTTAAATGTTTCTCCTTTTTGCAACAATTTTCGCAGCGGATGCGTTTTTGTAGCCATGTCTGGTATAAATCGCGAATAATATGTTATCATCCCAAGAAATCTTCTTACATCGTCCGCGTTCTTGGGACGTTCAAGTTTAACAACGGCTTCTGTTTTTGTTGGACATTTTGAAATTGAATTGTGGCTTATGTTGTAGCCCAAATAATGAATATACTCTTTGAGGTACTCACATTTTGATTTGTTGAGGTGAAGTTGATATTTTTGAAGTCTATCAAAGCACTTGTTAAGACGTTGTTGACATTCGCTTATAGTTGAGGCATGCACAATAATGTCATCGAAATATGAAATTGTACCTTCAAGACCTTGTAATAGTTGATCCAAAATTCGATTAAATTCGCTCGGGGCGGTTTTGATGCCAAACGACAGTCTATTCATTTTGTATGTACCTCGGTGGGTTGATATGGTTTGCACCTCCTTGCTCTCTTCATCAACTGCAACATGAAGATAAGCTTTATAAAGATCCAGTTTACAAAAATATTTCGAATGTTTTAAAGAATTAAAAATTTCATCAATCCTTTTGATAGGGTAATGCGCCGGTTCAAGTTGTGGGTTAACAGCGATCTTGTAGTCCACACACAATCGTACATTACCATCAGGCTTTGGAATTACCACGAGAGGGGAGCCCCAGTTACTTGTATTAACTTTTGTAATTATACCGTCACGTTCCATAGAATCGAGTTCTTTTTCAACTTTCTCCCGTAGAGCAAAAGGAACTTGTCTTTCCCTTATGAAAATTGGTTTTGCACCTTCCTGTAATTTAAGAGAACAAATCAGATTTGGTATGCACCCCACTTTCTGTTCGAATATGTCTGCATACTTTTTTATTAATTCCGAAACAGAATGGTTTGTATTTATAGATCTGCAATTGTTTACCTCACATCCATTTCGGTCCAATTCGTTTAAATCGATTTTTAAGTGCCTTATCCACACTCTGCCCAATAATGGTGTGTGCTTTTCTGGTACTACATACATTTCCTCATTTGATTGTTTACCTTTGTATGACACTTGCACTTTTACCACACCAATTGGCACAAAAATATCACCAGTATATGAACGGAAAGCAATTGTTGATTTTTCTATTGGTGTTTTTAATTGTAATTTTTCAAATTCGTTGACTGGAATTAGAGTATACCCGGCACCAGAATCGACCTCGAAGGATTGCTTGCGTCCATTTATCTGCACTACTGTATAAAATTTTTTAATTTCTGGAGACGCTACCACTGTTTTGCTGTATATGTCAATAATTTTGTTTACATCTTCTTCGTCGGATGAGCAAGATTCTATGTAAGATGTTTGGTATGCTTGTTGTTTTTGTTTTATTCTTGACGTTATACACACATCTTTAACATGTCCTACCTTTTTGCATATGACACAGCGCAATTTGTTTTTGTTTATTTTGCATTCTTTTGACATGTGGTTACTCTTACCACAACGTAAACACAATCCTTCAATACCCAGATCACGATAATTGACTTTAGAATTATTTGATATCGATAATCGATTATTTTGATATCGGTTACCATTCCTTTGATAACCAGTTGACGTTTGGCGAATATGATGTACATCACCTGTTGAAGTATTTGCAATTTCATCGTTGTTTATTTTTGCCGCTTCAAGCACTTTCGCCTTTTCCACAATTTGTCCAAATGATTCGTCCGGCTTTTGTAATAATTGTTCACGAATGTTGTTGTCACGTAGACCTCTAATGAACTGTGCTCTGGAAAACAGATCAGACACTGACTTCTTACACACACACACAAACTCGCACGTAGCGGCTCTTTTTTGTAATGTTGTCACAAATTCGGCAATCGATTGGTTTTCATTTTGCACTTCAGATAAAAACCTGTGTTGCTCTACAAGAATATTCTTTTTTTGACTAAAATGTTGATCAAGCAGATCGATGATATCTTCGTATTTAAGCTCAGATACAGTTTTGGCGCGGCCAATGTTGAAATTATAGAGTAATTTTCCGTGCCAATATATTGTAAGAGTAGCTTGGCACATAGCTCTTTATCGCCAAAACGTTTTTTAACTGAAGATGTATTTCCAGTCTTTCTTTATATGTCTGGAACGTTTCCACTTAGGATTGAATGGCTCAAAATTTGAAATTATATTGACGCTTGTACTTGTTGTAGGTTGCTGTTGTGCTAATGCGGCCGTCATAGAGGTTATGGCCTCCAGCAATTTTTGCAATTGATCGTTGTCCATTTTTTTTTTCTTTTTGTAAATTGAATTGATTTATGATGCACTGTTTATCCTCGTCGCCAATTGTTGTGTCTGCCCATGTCAATAATTAATAAAACGCGAACTGGATAATTACTAACATAAAAACTTTATTACTAAAACATTACAAATTAACAAAGGGATTAAATACGTGTAACTCGAAAGACAGTTGAAACAAGAAGGAAGTTAATATAGAACAATGGCATTTATGTAAAGCCTAAGAATACGGTATACAATAAAAAAGGCATTGATAAATGAGTGTATAATGACAAACATTGATGACAGTAAATACAAGTATAACAGATAGGGATATCGATATAGATAATAAAGGATACAACAGTATTATGATATAATAAATATAAAACACAAATACAATTTTTTTAAGTGTTTAGTGGTGAATTAAAATCCAGAAAATATTAGGCCTTGTATAAGCTTAATTATGAAATAAATGAAGATTGATAAAATAATCCCAAATTTTAAGAGTCAAAAGAAAGTTTACACTCTTGCCAAAAGTATGATTTTTTTTAAATCTTTAGCTTGAAATGCCTTTATTTTGGCTTTTTAGATTATTTTGATTCTATTCGAGTGTCTAAAAAAAAATCCAACAGTATTTTGGTGAAATCTGGTGATATTACCCTATTGGATCCGAATTACAGCTTTCGGGCAATTTTGGCACAAAATGGGGCTTTATTTAACATTCTTTTGGATTTTTTCGGTAAGTACTCAATGGATTTGAGGTCTAGAGACTACAATGAGTAATCCTAGATGCATGGGAGTAAAACATAACAATATGTTATCCATAAATATGGGCGAAGCCTTCATATCCCTGCCCAAATGTCAGATCCCCTTTTGATATAAGCCCCATTTCAGTTCACTAGGATCTGTAATCTCGTGTCAATATGAGTATGTGATATTGTTCTCTTATCCTTGAACCCATACAAACTATTTCTTTGAAGCCCGCTTCTGTCAGGCACCCGATGAACATATATAGGACACTCGATCAAGTTTGACTTTGTATACAACATTTTCACCGTTAAAAGCTCCGTTCGCATTTTTCGACATTTATGGCATATTTTGCGACCAAATATGTGAAAATGGATATGACAATATAAAAATACAATTTCCCAAACTATATTTGGTTAAAAAATTCCAAACCTGTGGAAAAATATGAACGAAGCTTTTAACGGTGAAAATGTTGAATAGAAAATCAAACTTGATGGAATGTCCTATATATGTTCATCGGGTGCCTGACAGAAGCGGGCTTCAAAGAAATTGTTTGTATGGGTTCAAGGATAAAAGAACAATATCACATACTCATATTGACACGAGATTACAGATCCTATTGAACTGAAATGGGGCTTATATCAAAGGGGGATCTGACATTTGGTCAGGGATATGAAGGCTTCGCCCACATTTATGTATAACATATTGCTATGTTTTACTCCCATGCATATAGGATCACTCATTGTAGTCTCTAGTCCACAAATCCATTGAGTACTTACCGAAAGAATCGAAAGAAAGTTAAATAAAGCCCATTTTGTGCCAAAATTGTCCTAAAGCTGTAATACGGGTCCAATGGGGTATTATCACCGCATTTCACCAAAGTACTGGTGGATTTATTATTAAGACACTCGAATAGAATCAAAATAAGCTAAAAAGCCAAAATAAAGGCATGTCAAGCTAAAGAGTTAAACAACTTTCTTACTTTGGGCAAGGGTGGAAACTTTCTTTTGACTCTTAAAATGTTGGGTTATTTTATAAATCTTCATTTATTTCATAATTAAGCTTATACTAGGCCTAATATTTTCTGGATTTTAATTCATCACTAAACACTTAAAAAAATTGTATTTGTGTTTTATATTTATAATATCATTATACCGATGTATTTATGCTATTAACAACATTTTGTGAGGTGTAAACTTTCTTTTGACTCTGACTGTGTGTAAAACAGTTGTTATTAATTGCTCTGTTCCAGAACCTGCAAGAAGCTACTATTTTTTACTACGATAAAATTTTTTCCTTTATGTTATCGAAAAATATTGTATAAATTAGTAGATTCTTGCAGTTCTGGAACAGACCAAATATATGAAAAAATACATGTCTTCACATGCAAAAAAATGTTAGGCCATGTTTATATTATAGCCTTTTGCAGGGTTAACCTTCTTTATGAGGATTTGTTTGACGTATATGTAATGGAATTGACATTTAAAACCCAGTGGGTTTGTTAAATCCTGTTATATATAAACGTACTATTATACACATAAAAGTGTTAAGAAACTTAGCTGTGACCATATACAAATATAAAACATGACTTTCCACGGAATAGTGTTGAAGTTTGACGAAGAAAATCTTTACTTTCATTAACTTCATAAAAATAAAGATATATGTATGCAACCGATCACTACCCAGCCAACAATTTTTGCCGATGGCTCTGATATCAGATTTTTTTCCGAGATTTCGTAACCTTTCTTTCCGATTATTTTCCGAGTGCTCTGCACAATCTCGGAAGGGAAATTTTGATTTGTTTTCTTTCCGATTAGTTTCCGAGTACTCTGCACATAATCTGAAAGAATTTTTGATCTGTGTATTTTTCTCGCGAGCAAAAATCCCGAACTCTGGTTGAGAGTTGATTGTATACAAACAACGCCAGCGGCAAGGGAAATTTCTTTGCTTTGTTTGCATGCTGTACCTTGTTTTTTAGTTATTTCGCAGCAGTTAAGTAAGACGTAGCGGAACAAATTATTGTGTGTTTTAAAACAAATTAAATGGTCTGTTCCTTTACTTTTGAAAATGGTAAAACCGGCAAAAGTAGCAAAAGTTGCAAACTGCTCCCATATGAATTGTATGGTGTCTGAAGTAAAGGAACGCTTTTCGAGTAAAAAGTGGTAAAACTTTAAGATTCTTGAACGTAAAGGAACAGAGCTAAAATTGGAAGTTTGCATACACATTTTGTAAAAAGCTGTTTATAATAACAAATATTGTTAAATCTATTTTAGATACGCCAAATAAAGAACAACATCGTGATGACACATGGAAACTTTATTAGGAAAAGTTGTGTTTTATAATTTTGCAAACACACAATATCAGCGGGCAGCAGCAATGAGTACTATTAAATCCAACTTGTGAAGATGATGAAATAAAGAATAAAAAAATTCTCATTTTCCGAAATATAAATCACCGGAATTTTTACCGATTTTCGGATAACACCTTACGAAAATATTCAGATTTTTTCCGTATATCGGATAAAATATCCGATAATCTTCCGATTTTTTTCCAAATATCGGATCAAACGTCCTATAATCTTCCGATTTTTTTCCGAATATCGGATCAAACATCCGATAATCTTCCGATTTTTTTGCGAATATCGGATCAAACATCCGATAATCTTCCGATTTTTTATCGAATATCGGATCAAACATCCGATAATTTTCCGAATATCGGATCAAACATCCGATAATCTTCCGAATTTTTTTCGATTTTCGAATGTTCCTTCCGAGTTTTTTCCGAAATTGTGCAGATAATCGAAAATTCCCTTAAAATTTCCCTTTTTTTCATTCGAGTTTTTTTGCGAATTCGTTCAGAATTCGAAAGAAACTCTAATATTCCTTCCGATTTTTTTCAGATAAAACTTTCCGAATTCGTGGGCACCTTCACACAATTTTGTTGAAAAATAGAAAAATTCCCTTCAGAGAGGGAGAGGACGGGAAAAAATTCGTCAGACTAGTCGGACAGAGTTCGGTCAGACGCTACGGAAAAAACTTCCGACTTTGAGCAGACGCGTCGGACGTCCGACATTGTGTTTGCTGGGTTGCTACACACTTATCAACCACACACCTACGTAAGGGTTCATCGGCTGGACAAGCCGATTTGATAATGTATGGGCCGCTTAAGACTTAGGTACTAAAATATGCTATTTCGTAGCAGCCGGTTTAGTAGAACCGGGTCTATCGGGTTTTGTACCAGGGTTTTCGGGTCAACGGTTCCGTCCCCCAAGAAAATTATACATTCTCGTAATCAGCGCAACTATATCTACCTCTGGAAAAAATTTCAAAAAAATCGGAGAAGCAAAATATTCCCATCTCCCACGCATTCAGAATAGGGCTGTACATAAGCGAAGTTAGCACTAGTATTCTCAAAAAGCGAGTTAGTTTTTAAAATAACAATATTTATCATTAAATCCTTCGTTATATTCATTAATTTAAATAATTAACATAAAATGTTTCCATGTAATCTGTGATCACATTTTTAACTAAGTTTAATCCCATTTGTATGTTTGTCCCGGTGTGGGGAGTCTACTGGCTGCAGCCGGCTTAGCATCGCCAGCAAGTTTCAACTGTTCCTTCACCAAATCAATAGGGGGTGCTACAAGACGACGTGGATCTCTGGCGTGATAGTAACAATCACTCCTCAATACAGGGTAAGGAATTTCTGGTGGAGGCTGGGTGCGATCTGCCAAGCCGTCTTCGAAGCGAAGTGCCACAGTGTGTTCCCGCTGCAAAAGAAACCCATTAAACTCCGTCATGATTTATTTTCTTACATAACCATAACACAACATTTTGCATTCTGGGACAATTCTACTTACACCCAAGAGGAAAGCCCTCAATCGTTGTAAGAACGGAGCAATGTCACGACGTGCCGCCATGGTAATATCTGTTAATGTGAAAATTTTGAATTACTAAACCTTTTTTTATTTCTTTTTAATACAAACTGAGAGGAAAACAAACCGAACCTTAGAGTTTTACAGATCGAAATTATCACTGGTAGGGTTTAACAGTTTGAAATATGAACTTTAATACAATTGGTCTGTTCCTCTTATGTTACACGCTAAAACTTTCATACGAAACTTTCCCATTATTTTGGCGTTCATAGATCGAGTTTCATACAAAAGTAATTTTATGAAATTACCGTAATGGGAAACTCGACCTAAGAACGCCAAAATAATGGGAAAGTTTCGTATGAAAGTTTTAGCGTGTAACATAAGAGTTCCTTTATGGGTACTTTACACGATATGTTTTTTAGATATGAGTTGTCACTTCTCCCATACAAAATGTATTTGCAAAGTGACAACTCATATGTAAAAAACATATGGTGTAAAGTGCCCATTACTTTTGAAAATGGTAATACCGGCAAAAGTAGTAGAAGTTGTAAACTGCTGCCATAAGAATTGTATGGTGTCTGAAGCAAAAGAACGCCTTTCGAGTATAAAGTGGTAAAACTTGAAGATTCTTGCACGTGAAGGAACAGAGCTAATAATACACATACATATGTTATACCCCGTTTATATATAACCGGATTTAACAAACCGACTGGGTTTTAAATGTCAATTCCATTGCTTATATTTCAAACAAATCCTTATAAAGAAGGTTAACCCTTCAAAAAGCTCTAATATAAACAGCATATTAAGTGTGTTCTACACGGTATGTTTTTTAAATATTTGTGCATACAAACTGTCACTTTTTACAAATCTGAATTTTGCACACATGGTGTAAACCATACAGAAATTTCAATGCATCAAAGTGTTATGTGCATACATATGTATATTTTTCAAATAGCTCTATTCTCGTCTGTACAACCAAAGGTAAACAGCTGTTTTGTTTGTACGCGACATAAACAAAGAAAACAACAGAAAACGAATGAAAAATAAAATTTTGCCATGCAGAAGGAATTACATATGGGCGAAAAAAAGTGACAGTTGCTATTAGTTGGGTTCCAGAACGTGCAAGATCGTACTATATTCTACAATTTGTAGTGTGTTCCCGTACCATTTTAATGGTAAAAATAGCAAGAGAGCAAAGTGTTTTGTTTTCAAGAAAGCTTTTCTGTACTCTACAAACTAGTAAAAATTGTACGCAAACTTAAGAGGAGCTATTAAGTCTGTACGATAACTTTCCCAGCAAATTCCAGCAACTCTCGCATGGTAGAACAAATATAAGGTAAAGTTAATACTACAACAAATACAACTCGAACAACAACCACAAAGGAATTTGTTTTTGTTTGTAACGTTACTGCCAGTTGTATTTGTAAACAAAACATGGAAATGTCTATAAATTATTGGAATTTAAAAAACTAATAATTTTTCACATTTGGTTGAATATTTTGGAAAACATGAATGAAAATTCGTCACATTTTCAATTTTTATGTTTCCACATCATTCCACTAAATGCATAAATTCTCGCAGAAAGTAGAATTCTTGCAGAAAAGTTTGGGGTCGCTGGAAATTCATAGAAAAAGGAGAAGCTGTTTCAATGTTTTGTTTTAAAAATCAAAGAAGCACATGTTTATTAGGGCTTTATTTTTTTAAATTTTAACAAAATACCTCACATATTAACAAATGTTGTATCGCCTCTACAAGCGGGGATTTACTGCGCAGCTTATCGTTCGAACTTGGAGGAGGTTACATGTCATTGATATGAAGAAGTCTTTCTGGGAAATGGTTTTTTCGGAATGATATTTTTTTTTTCTCAAAAAATATATGTCCCTAATGTACATCAAAATAGAAATAAATGTATAAAATGTCGTATAAAATTTGACACTAACGTTACAACCCAGTTCAGTCAGCTGTGTATTGCTGCTACCTTTTCTTATTCTACCATGCAACTCTCGGTAAATTGTACTCTCTCAAGCATGGTGGAATAAGAAGGTGTTACATCAAATCATACAAAACGTCATATTTGCTCACAGTAATGCATTACTATGAATTGTTTGTTTACATTTTGTATGTGATTTTATTCATAATAATGCATTTTGACAACTGGTATGAACATCAGCTGTTTTTGCCGCTGTACCTGTACTATTGTGCCATGCTCTCTAGCAAGAAAAAATGCAGAAAGTTATGGAACAACATTTTGTAGGAATTTGCAAGAAAGTCAGTTGCTTCCGAAAATGTATGAAAATTGTTTTTGTTTCTTTTGATATTTTAGACCAAATGGAACAAAAACATAAATTTTAAAATTACATTTTACTTTTTTAAAGCAATAGTCCTATCCACAACGCTTTAGAATCAAAAAAATGTGCAATTGTGAAAGTGTCTTGGTCAAAATGTTAACATTTCAAGTTGTTTACATTGAACAGCTGATTAAAAGTCAGCTGATCAGACTAGCAAATTTTTGCGGGACAAATTTTCCCATCAAAAATTTACAAGTTCTCAGTCACAGAACTGTCAAAAAGTCTCTCTCAACTCGCTATCTTTTCCTGGACAATTTTGTTATCGAACAGCATTCAGTAAAAATTTGTACGAATTTGTACAAATTTTTGGTTTATCTACAGACCTATTATTAGTTATCACAAACATCTCCGTAATGGGTACTTTACACGATATGTTTTTTACATATGGGTTGTCACTTTTTCAATACAAAATGTATTTGCAAAGTGACAACACACATGTAAAAAACATATCGTGTAAAATACCCATAAGGACAAGTGGGCACATAATATGGCACCACTTACGCCGTACAAACCATGGTATAAGTAATGGGGTTTCTACACGGTATGTTTTATACATAACGACTGTCACTTTTTACAAATCTGAATTTTGTACACGTGGTGTGAACCATACAGAAATTTCAACGTATGAAAGTGTTATGTGCATACATATGTATATTTTTCGAATAGAACGCGCTCTATTCTCGTCTGTACAACCAATGGTAAACAGCTGTTTTGTTTGTACGCGATATAAATAAAGAAAACAACAGAAAACGAATGAAAAATAAAAGTTTGTCGTGCAGAAGGAATTACATATGGTCGAAAAAAAATGACAGATGCTATGCATGAATATGTAAAAAACATACCGTGTAGAAACCCCATAAAGAGGTAGATTTAAATGAAAAAAATCTATAGAACCCTTGTTTTTCTTGAATTCCTAAAACTTCAAAATAAAAGCAACAAGTGTGTTTGTTTACAATGCATTTTTTGAGCATTTTATAAAAAACGCGAGAAATGAATGAATAGTTAAGTTTTCTCCACATAATCGAGTTGTGAATATGATAAACCGATTGTTTCAATGCAAATCTCACCAATTTCTTCCATACAAATGGTCTAAAAACAATTTTAAAAATCATTGAATTCGATTGTTTTTAAAATTGTTTGGCATATTATTCAAACACCACACATACATACACAGTTTGTTTATATTGTTTTGAAGTTTTAGGCATACTCGAATGAAAAAATTTAAATTGACATAAAGCTTTGGCTAACCTTTCTTATTAAACCATGGTACAAACATTTCAGTAAAGTTGGGTGTCGTTTCTGATTATAAAATAGAAGAGCAAGGGTAACATAGATCGATTTTTCCTAATCTTTTATCAGAAATGACGCACAAATATGTCCCAATTTACATTAGGCGAGTTTACTTGCGGCAATTGTCAATTTTAGGGAGAGGGAGGTGAGGTATATGGTAACCCTTTGCCTCTCAACACCCTCTCTCACCAACAAACTGACACTTGCCGCAAGTAAACTCGCCTAATGTAAATTGGGACTATAGTGAAATGTTTGATATGCTTTCGGCTTTAATAACCCGTTTGCACTTAACCGGATTTAATAAACCCAATGGGTATCAAATACCAGTCCCGTAGCGCAAACTTTTTTTCAATTCAATTTTATTTAACTTGTAATTCAAAGCCAATCAGTGTAAATTTTTAAATGCATAAGAATTGCTTATGTCCCGGTCCACATTAGCGTGAATTTCATTAAAAAATTTCATGAAATTAGGTGTTCTTAAATCGAATTCCCCACTACAGCAATTTTATGATTTTACTCTACTATGGACGTCGATCTAGAGACGCATAATTTCATATCAAAATTTCAATGAAATTACTGTTGTGTGGCCCGGTTTTTGTCGGTAACAGCAAAAACGAGATACAGAATCCCACTACTGGTTTCCTTGCTTTCCTGCTTCATTTCTGACATAACAAAAAAAAATGAATAAAGAAGAAAAGGGCAGCCTAGTTCGAAATTGGCTCGGCCTTCCTTATTCCTTTATTTTATGTTATGCCAGAAATGAAGCAGGAAAGCAAGGCATTCAGGAGAGGCAGTTTATGTACCTAGGCCTAAAGGCCCAAACTCAATCAGCTCGTTGCTTGCTTTGTTCGCTTTTCTTGTGTTATTTCTAGTAAAAGAATAATGAAAAAGGACGACCTAGTTCGAATTTGTCTCTGCCGTTCTTTATTCTTTTACGACGAATGCAGGAAATATCCGTTGAGTTTTGGATTTTAAGGCTATTATAGTACGTTTACATTTACGAAATCGAGTGGATTTCAACAGTCAATTCCTTTGCATATACGACATATGAAATCTCATCTGAAATCCGTTGGATTTCATTAGACGTTTAAGCAATGCAATTGACAGTTGAAATCGAGTGGATTTCGAAAATGTAAACCTAGCATTAATCCATTTCCCTTACAGTCCCAAACTCAATCAGCTCGTTACTTGCTTTCTTCGCTTTGCTCTAGTAAAAGAATAAATGAAAAAAGCAACCTATTCGTCTCGTCTCGGCCTTTCTTTATTCTTTTACAGGAAATGAAGCCACGCCAGCAAGAAAAATCCATTGTTTTTCTACCTTAAAAGCTTTCGTCTGCTACATGCTATGAAATTAGCAAAGCTTATAAAGGTAGAAATACAATGGATTTATCTTGCTTGCGTGGCATTATTTCAAGTAAAAGAATAAAGAACAGCCAAGACGAATTTGAATTAAATACCTTTTTTTATTCCTTTAACTCCCACTGGAGCATAGGGCGCTTCATATACCCCACCCAGAAAAACAATGGATTTTTCTTGCTTGCATAGCTTCATTTCTGGTAGAAGAATAAAGAACGGCCGAGACGAAATCGAAATAGGTTTGTTTTTTTTCATTTATTCTTTTACAAGAGCAAAGCGAAGAAAGCAAGCAACGAGCTGTTTGAGTTTGGCCTATAGATTTTTACCAATTCCGGAACACAACTATTATGTTTATGGGACGCTTTTCGTTTGAAGTTGTACCTACCTCGTTTCACATGACATTCATTCAATTAACCTTTCTACCGTTCTTCTTGTTTAAACATATAAACCATAACAAACGTCTTGGTGTTGGCCTTTGAAAAGGATGAATCCGAATCGCACGTTACCCCAGTCCAAGGAAGCTCTATTGAAATCCTATCAAGTGCGATTGAAGGATGATGTTAAAAGCATGTTAGACAATTTTGAAGGTAAGTGTGTGTCTTTAGTTGAAAATACAATTTGTTGCAAGAGATGAAGGATCCCTTAAATTAAAACAATCCACGCGAAATCTACCAATAAATGATACTACATACATACATTGTATATTGCTGGACATCATTCCACATATGTATCTTGATTTATATTGTATAGCCTGACATATGTATATTGCTTTCTATGGCTATTTGCGGGAACTACACTATGTTTTGGTAGCTATTAGACTAAGGGCCATTATTATATGTGTTCCTTTACTATCTGGTGGATTTGAAAACGCAAAATAAACCAATTTGGAGGCATTAAAAATATAATTTTTACATTGAAAGTTAATGACAAGAAACTCCTCCTTGGAATTCAATCATCACTTTTAATTTTAAGTTAACAGGAACGCTATAAATCTGTTCGTATACTTTGGATTTTCCGAACAGATTTATAACGTACCAGTCAACGTAAACTTAAAAGTGATAATTAAATTTCAAGGAGGACCCTCTTGGCATAAACTTTTAATGTGAAAATTATATTTGTAATGCCTCCAACTCCAAATTGGTTGATTTTGCGTTATCAAATCCATCCAATAGTAAAAAAAAAACATGTAATAATGTCCCTTATAATAATGGGGATAAACTTTTTACTCGAAGTGTGTTCTCTTACTTCAGAAAGTATACAGTTTATATGAGAGCAGTTTACAATTTAATAAAAAGTACAGGAACAGACCATTTATTGCCATTATGATTTTTGGCGTTAGAAGCTTTGGTATGTGTTGTTGTATGGAATAAATATTATGCGTTGGATATTTCCTAGAATTTTATCATCATTAGATGATCATCATCTACGTTTTTAAAAATCAGCAAGATATTCGCCTGATAGCAGCACGATTTCCTTCACGTCTACGTAAAAAGCCCATTCCTGCCATTTGTCCTGGAAAGCTTTGCCACCAGAGTTCCCTTCTAAAATATAGTAACGACACATTTCCTTATAAATATCGATTATACTGAGGCTTATTTATTAATCAAGTTTGCGTTTACATTAAAAATTAACTTATAAAATACATTTAAGAATGTCCATCGGATGATTTTTGGATTAAAATGCTTTATTTCTTCTCCAACATATCTCTCAAGTAGTCCAAACCTTCATAGAGACCCTTGCCAGTTGTAGCCGTTGTGGCATGAACATGCCAGTCCTGCTTCAATGTATGCAATTCCAGCCGTTTCGTTAAGTCCGCACAGCTCAGAGCATTTGGCAAGTCTTGCTTGTTGGCAAAAACTAATAATACAGAATTGGCCAGCACTTCGTTGGTCATCATACCATGCAGTTCTTCTTTTACGTCGTCCATTCGCTGTACGTCTGACGAATCTACAACAAAAATGACAGCCGATGTGTTGGGATAGTAATGGTTCCACAAATTTCTTATTTTCTTCTGTCCACCGATATCCCATACTGTGAAGCAAATATTTTTGTATTCCACAGTCTCAACATTAAAGCCAATTGTGGGAATTGTTGAGATAACTTCACCGATTTTCAGTTTGTATAGGATCGTGGTTTTACCAGCACCGTCCAACCCAACCATCAATATACGCACATTTTGTTTGCTGAGGAAGTTGTTCAGGAGGTTTGAAATAAGTAAACCCATCTTTGTGTAAAAATGCTGGTAATCCGAATATCAAATAGAAGAAATTTTTTTATTGTTTTCTTTTTGTAAATAATTTCTTTTTCACGAAATCACTCTTCCTCTTCTTCTTGCTTTGTAAAAGTTCTCTGACTGACGTGGTGGCAATCAGCTGAGGGTGGTCGCCATTTTATTACTAATGTCAATAGAACAACGAAAGAACAATCTGCAGAGATGGAAACTATTAAATCGTACGTTTTTGTTTCTTATAGAAATTATTAAATTGGCCAGAGGTGAAGGCGACTCCCAGATATCGAAAACCACACAGTGTGAGCAGGATACTTATGAAATGCAAGTCCGAGCGGCCAATATAGGTAAAATTTATGCAAAAATTAAAAAAATAAAGATAATTATATTGTTCTATATTTTCAGTTCGTGCTGGTGAATCGTTGATGAAATTAGTTTCGGATATTAAACAGTATTTGATTTTGAATGATTTCCACTCTGTTAACGAGGCTATTGCAAATAACTCTCAGCTATTTCGCGCCACGCAAAGAGACTGTGATAAAAAATTAATGAAATTACGCGATGAGATGGCAATGGACTTGTACGATTTAGAAGAGGAATATTATACCAGTATATTCAAATAATACTGACATGAAGTAAAATTAAGATTTTCCCTTATTTCTTCATTTTTTTTAAATATGTATACAGTAAAAGTATTGAACTGGGGCTGGATTCTTGTTCTATGAAAATTTGAAATGAAAAATATTTCCTTTATATTTTTTTTCATTTGACAGTTTTCTCCTTTATAAAAGTTTTCAGTTTACATTTTCATAGAAGCAAAAATCTATAATATAAATCGGCTATTAAGTGGCTCTTAAACGCAATTTGCACTTAATAGTACGGTTACATTAGAGTTTTTTGCGTGTTAACCCTCTTCATGAGGATTTATTTGACGTTTGCGCTATGGAATTGACATTTGAAACCCAAACCCACTGGGTTAATCCGGTTAAGTGAAACCGGGGTATAACATGTTTCATAAAACATGCATCATTTAAGTTGTCAATTCCATACAATATCTGTCAAATAAATGGCGTAAACTCCCAAAACACCTGTTTTATGTGCAAGTGTGAAATGCATTTTACATGGCATCTAACATGTTTAATAAAACATGCGTCATTTAAGTTGTCAATTCCATAGAATACTTTTAAATAAATGACGTAAATTCCCAAAACACCTTTTTTGAATGCATGTGTAAAATGCGTTTTATTTATTATTATTTATTTACTTTTAACAATTTTGTTAACAATTACAACTTTTTTGGCAATTCAATGTGTTAGCTGTGCTGACACAACAAACTTTCTTCTGCCACGATGTGAACCCCTTCTTTATATTAACTTGTGGTGGTAACGCTGTACGATAGGCAATAATAATGTCAATACCAAATAATTGGTAACCAAAGTGGTTAGGGGCATGAACATATGATGTCTCTAAATAATGGCACAATAATTAAGGTAAATGTATCGGTGTATTAAAGGTCAAAATTAAAAAAATACGACAAAATCAGTTCGCTTGGGTATATAAAATTAAGTTGGTAAAATATTTCTTACCCTGCGTTTACAAATGCCAGTATTGGCAAGAAAATAGCAAAAATACAAACCTTTTTCACAAATACATTTATAAATTTTTAAATGTGTATAGAGAAAAGTATGAATGTATTGGTGAAAATGGTTTGTAACTTTGCTATTGTCTTGCCAATACTGCCTGTGTGTAAACGTCTAGTTAGTATTTGCTAACATAAAACTGTTAAGTCTTAGGGGTAGTTTACACTATATGTAAATGTCATATGACACGAAATAAAAACATTCCATATCTACCCACGGAGACAATGTGGAGACGTAGTTTTTTTACATTTTTGCTGGTGTGGGCCCACAGAGTAAATGGCGTAAGGAAAATCTCCAATATTGCACATATTAGCGAATATATAACGATGGAAAATTTCATGTCATATGGCTTTTACATATAGTGTAAACTACCCCTTAAGTTTACAACAATTTACACATCTAGACTGAATATCCTTAAATCCCCCACAGCAGCAAACATCAATAAAATATATAACTACATGAAGCAAATCAAAATAACTTTATAAATTAATTTCAAGTTTTAAATTTTGTTACCAGTTTTAGCTGATGGCCCTTGTAGAAAATGCTATTTCCTCTGTTATTAAAGCTGTAAACACACCCAACGTTTGAATATAAGCACTGTTCCTTTACGGGCAAGAATCTTCAAGTTTTACCAATTTTTACTCGAAAAGCGTTCCTTTACTTCTGACACCATACTATTCATATGAGAGCAGTTTACAACTTTTACTATTTTTGCCGGTTTTACCACTTTTAAAAGTAAAGGAACAGACCAATAGTTTTGAATCATATCTTGTAAATGAATAAAAGGCAAAGTGCTGCCAAATTTCAATTTTTCTATAGCCTTCTATCAGAAATGACAGAAAACTTTATCAAACTTTGTATGTGTTTAGTAGAGTTGTATAGTTCATGAACGAACTAGTTCAATTGAACGATTCATTGAAAAGATCGTATGAACTAGATCAATCGTTATAGTTCATTATAGTTCAATAGCTCACTGAGCGCCGACCGAAAGATCCACGAAGAACGATCAATGAACGAACGAACGATTCACAATCTAGTTCACGCGTCATTCACATATACTTCATCAAAATATTTAAGTTGCACATTCTCGTTCATCATCGAAAATGCAACTAAATAGAAATAATACATGTTTGCTTTTTACCTGCGTTAAAAATTCGCAACTGTTACGTTTTGAAATACATAACTTCGCATTTGTTAAGTTTTTAAAAAATTAGGAACAAATTTCCTTTACCGACCCTTCGCAGAAAAAATACAAAAATTTTCTTTAAATCGTAAGTTTTCTTAAGTAGGCGGCCTTCGGCCGGGGATTTAAGACTTTCTCCTATGGACAGGAGCGAATTTCATTTGACGTTTAACCTTTGGATTTGACAGTTGAAATCGAGTGGATTTCGTAAATGTAAACCAAGCATTACAATCTACCTTGATTATTATGACAATAAATATCTTGCTGTGTTGATTTACAATCTGCTCAACCCTTGAAAATTTTGTTTTGACAATTGCCGCAAGCAAACTCGCCTAATGTAAATTGGGACTTATTTAACCAGACCACTCCACTGGGTAAAAAAATTGAATGGTATGTTATTAATGATTGATTTGACTCATTTCTATGCAGTAAATAAAATCTTTGTAATAAATTGATTCATTTCCAGTTGTAAATTTCAATTCCACTGATATTCCACCATGAATTTTCTGAGGCAAACATTCAATGTTACGAAACAATTGACAACACAAGGTAAGATATGCTCCTGATATCCCGTTTATACATATATAAATTAAATGCCAATTCCATTGCTTATATTTCAAACAAATCCTTATAAAGAACCCAGCAAAATGTTTGTAGCCAAAGAGTGCACGTGATTTCGGACTACATCTTTTTACGTGAAAGAAGTCATGATTTTTACAAGGGCATGGTGCAGTGAGGATACTGTCTAATTTACTTCTTAAGCACAAATTTTGCATTAGTTCTTTGTAGTGAATAAATCACAACAACATATGATTCAACTACTTCTTGGCTACAAACAAAGATGTAGTTCGAAATCGCTTTTATTATTTTTGTATACAAATTACTTTTTATGGATGCAAACATATTGCTGTTATTATAATTAACAAGAAAAAAAATTATGTTCTTTGTCTTTTTAAGTTTCTTTTTGCAAAATGTTGAAATTTCTAAAATGTGAAAATTGTATGAAATGGATTCAAATCGGACATTGTCAAAATGTGAAGAACGGACTGCATTTTTCATGACTCTGCGTGGACTGCTTCAAAAAAAGCTATTCAATCACTACTTCACAAGGATCAACTTCAAAAAAATTTTGCTGGGAAGGTTAACCCTGCAAAAAGCTCTAATATAAACAGCATATAACACCGGCAACGGCCCTGTGTATGTACGTAACTACTATATCTTCTTGACTCCATGTTGGTACATAGACCATCAGATCCCAGCAAAATGTTTGCCTCCAACGAGGCAGTTAAATCATCAGCCTTATTACGGTCGGCGTTGTCGTCGTACGACGGATTTCGTAGTCGTTGTCGAAGTTGAATTTTTTTGGTATCATGAAAAATAAACGACAACGACCATTTTTGTAACAGATTGAAAACTGCAGGGTGCTTACAAAATATTTTTTTTCTCAATTTAATGTTACCCTGTACAAGAAATAAACAAAAGAAAAATAACAAGTGATCAGCGTCAGTTAAATTATACGCATTTCTTTTTTATTACAATTGAGAAAAATGTTAAGTGTGGCTTTATTTTTTTCCGAAGATGAAGATGAGTATACTGTCGGCGAGTTAAGAACAAAGCGGAAACTATTGCGACAACAGTCAAATATATTTTCAATGACAAATTCTCAGTAAGTACAAAATGAAATTACTTGTGTTCTAAATTATAAAATGTTTCTTTTAGATTTGTTACCTACTTCAGACTTAACATGGAAGCTTTCAATTATGTTTTGGAGGAAATTTTGCCAGAGCTACACGATCGGAAAAAGTCAACGAGTGTGCCAAATGAAATAAAACTAGCGGCAACGATGCGGATACTTGCTGAAGGAAGTTACCAAAAGGGTGCTGGTAATGATTTCAGTGTCAGCCTCGCACAGTCGTCAGTCAGTAAAGTTTTCCATGAGTGCATCGAAGCAATGCATAAAAGGCTGTGCCAAAAATGGATATCCTTCCCCACAAATGAAGATGAAAAAAACGAAATTAAAGAATACTTCTACAATAAAACAGGATTTCCTGGTGTAATAGGCTGTATAGACGGTACCCATATTAAAATTATTACACCAAATAAGGAAGAAAGATTCAAATACTTGAACCGGAAGGGTTTCTACAGCCTTAATGCAACAGTGGTATACTTTAAATTATAAAAAATAGTGCACATATATCTTATGTATCATAAAAAATTGTCCTGCAGGTTTGCGATCACAAATTAAGGATCAGATACATTTCTGCACATCATCAGGGATCGGTTCACGACTCTTTGGTATGGAACATAAGTGACTTAAAGCAACATCTGAGGAGAAATTACGAAAATGGAGACAAAAATTCGTGGTTATTAGGTAAACAATTTATTAAGTAGATTAATCTTGAATATTTATCTATTTATAATTTCAGGAGATGCAGGCTACCCGCTGGAAAAGTTTTTAATAACACCATTTAGATCAGCTGATGAAGGTACCCCTGAGAGCCGTTTCAACACCATACATTCAAAAACAAGAAACGTAGTTGAGAGAACAATCGGGGTATTAAAAAATAGATTCCGATGTATTCTAGGGGCAAGACAATTACATTACAATCCTGAAATGTCAGCAAAAATTACTGAAGTGTGTGCGGCCTTGCACAACATTTGTATTAACTTTAATGTTGAAGCCCCAGAAGTTACTGTATTGTCTGACATGCCAGAATCTTCTTATGTTGATGTACACGACGATTTCAGTGCTTTAGATATTAGATCTACAATAATGCAATCATTAGTTATTTAATTCATTTTATTATTACTTATAAAATGTCCTTATTATTAATAAATGTACTTAACATTAAAAAAAATAAATAAAAGTAATTCAAAACTAAAACTGATTTAGTTTAACTAAATTTGAAAAACAAAAATGTTATAAAAAGTATATGAATATTTAAAATGAATTTCTTATTTCTTCCAGCTCAAGCCGCTTCCTTTCAATTTCTATTTCTTCCTTTCTTCGATGTAGCAGCTCTTTTCGGAATGCTTCTTTACTTTTTAAGTCTTCCTTCAAAAGCATTAACTCTTCTTCCTTTAACTTGAACTCCCTGCTTTTCAATTTCAATATTTCCTCATTTAGCTTATAGGTTTTCCGTTGGTATCTTTCAATTTCGCTTAAAGATCGCTTAACATCAGTATATAATGCTGTCTGAATTTTTAGTTGTTCTTCGAGGAGTTCGTTTTTGTGGTCACTTTTCTTTGCCCTTTTTGTGGAAATTGAAGGAACTTGTTCATTTCTCCTAGTGGACGCTGAAGGAATTTCTTGTTCAACGATCGAAATTTCCTCTTCAGGTTGATTCATCGTACTGGAATTTGGACATGAAGGAGCCAATGTACAGGAATCCTCTATATCCAAAATGTCAGTAACTAGTAAATCCGCCATCTGTTCTTCTTCAGTACTCTGCTGTTGCAGCGAAGTACTTTGCGGGATACAAATTGATCTACTGCTAGCATTGATAATTGTATCAAGTTGGAGCAAGCTTGAAGCGGCTTCTTCTGTGGCGGATAATGTACACTGTTGGAAAGGACCCCCACCAGTAGCACGAGACTCTGCTTTATTAGTAACTAATTTTTTCCTTAGTTTGAACTTGAAGTCTGCCCAAACTTTCATCCAGCCTTCACCTGTACGTACTGGAGGTCCCAAAGCGTTAAGTTTTGTGCTAATTTTATTCCACTCTTCTTTTATGTTCGTTTTTTGTAAACCACTACTGTATCCCCTAGCTAAATTCGGATTTTCCTGCAACAACTCCACCATTTTGTCAAATTGCTTTCTTGTAGTGACTTTAAATCTACAAAAAGTTAGAATTTAGTGAGAATTCAGGTTGCATATGCTTATATTGCCAAAATAAATGCTTACTTTTTGTTCAAATCCATTTTATTTTATTTTACTTCAACTTTTTTCGCGAAGTCGTCAACAAAATTTCTAACGACAATTTCTGTAACAAATTTCGTATTGAATTGACATTCATGATACCAAAATTGTAACAGAATTGCATACAGAGTTGTAATTTCTCGTATGCGACGTACGTAATGCCATTAGTCGTATTTTTACGACCGACTGCCATTTTTTGATACGACAACGCCAACCGTAATAAGGCTATGGAATTGACATTTGAAACCCAAACCCACTGGGTTAATCCGGTTAAGTGAAACCGGGGTATAACATGTTTCATAAAACATGCATCATTTAAGTTGTCAATTCCATACAATATCTGTCAAATAAATGGCGTAAACTCCCAAAACACCTGTTTTATGTGCAAGTGTGAAATGCATTTTACATGGCATCTAACATGTTTAATAAAACATGCGTCATTTAAGTTGTCAATTCCATAGAATACTTTTAAATAAATGACGTAAATTCCCAAAACACCTTTTTTGAATGCATGTGTAAAATGCGTTTTATTTATTATTATTTATTTACTTTTAACAATTTTGTTAACAATTACAACTTTTTTGGTAATTCAATGTGTTAGCTGTGCTGACACAACAAACTTTCTTCTGCCACGATGTGAACCCCTTCTTTATATTAACTTGTGGTGGTAACGCTGTACGATAGGCAATAATAATGTCAATACCAAATAATTGGTAACCAAAGTGGTTAGGGGCATGAACATATGATGTCTCTAAATAATGGCACAATAATTAAGGTAAATGTATCGGTGTATTAAAGGTCAAAATTAAAAAAATACGACAAAATCAGTTCGCTTGGGTATATAAAATTAAGTTGGTAAAATATTTCTTACCCTGCGTTTACAAATGCCAGTATTGGCAAGAAAATAGCAAAAATACAAACCTTTTTCACAAATACATTTATAAATTTTTAAATGTGTATAGAGAAAAGTATGAATGTATTGGTGAAAATGGTTTGTAACTTTGCTATTGTCTTGCCAATACTGCCTGTGTGTAAACGTCTAGTTAGTATTTGCTAACATAAAACTGTTAAGTCTTAGGGGTAGTTTACACTATATGTAAATGTCATATGACACGAAATAAAAACATTCCATATCTACCCACGGAGACAATGTGGAGACGTAGTTTTTTTACATTTTTGCTGGTGTGGGCCCACAGAGTAAATGGCGTAAGGAAAATCTCCAATATTGCACATATTAGCGAATATATAACGATGGAAAATTTCATGTCATATGGCTTTTACATATAGTGTAAACTACCCCTTAAGTTTACAACAATTTACACATCTAGACTGAATATCCTTAAATCCCCCACAGCAGCAAACATCAATAAAATATATAACTACATGAAGCAAATCAAAATAACTTTATAAATTAATTTCAAGTTTTAAATTTTGTTACCAGTTTTAGCTGATGGCCCTTGTAGAAAATGCTATTTCCTCTGTTATTAAAGCTGTAAACACACCCAACGTTTGAATATAAGCACTGTTCCTTTACGGGCAAGAATCTTCAAGTTTTACCAATTTTTACTCGAAAAGCGTTCCTTTACTTCTGACACCATACTATTCATATGAGAGCAGTTTACAACTTTTACTATTTTTGCCGGTTTTACCACTTTTAAAAGTAAAGGAACAGACCAATAGTTTTGAATCATATCTTGTAAATGAATAAAAGGCAAAGTGCTGCCAAATTTCAATTTTTCTATAGCCTTCTATCAGAAATGACAGAAAACTTTATCAAACTTTGTATGTGTTTAGTAGAGTTGTATAGTTCATGAACGAACTAGTTCAATTGAACGATTCATTGAAAAGATCGTATGAACTAGATCAATCGTTATAGTTCATTATAGTTCAATAGCTCACTGAGCGCCGACCGAAAGATCCACGAAGAACGATCAATGAACGAACGAACGATTCACAATCTAGTTCACGCGTCATTCACATATACTTCATCAAAATATTTAAGTTGCACATTCTCGTTCATCATCGAAAATGCAACTAAATAGAAATAATACATGTTTGCTTTTTACCTGCGTTAAAAATTCGCAACTGTTAAGGCCTCGGCACATACGGCGCGTTGATCGTTGCGCTACAACAACCACATGAAAAATTAGATAACAAACTTGGCATCACTTACACATTTTTCATGTGGTTGTTGTTTTCAACGCGCAACGTGTCACAAAACGGACCGTATGTGCCGGGGCCATTACGTTTTGAAATACATAACTTCGCATTTGTTAAGTTTTTAAAAAATTAGGAACAAATTTCCTTTACCGACCCTTCGCAGAAAAAATACAAAAATTTTCTTTAAATCGTAAGTTTTCTTAAGTAGGCGGCCTTCGGCCGGGGATTTAAGACTTTCTCCTATGGACAGGAGCGAATTTCATTTGACGTTTAACCTTTGGATTTGACAGTTGAAATCGAGTGGATTTCGTAAATGTAAACCAAGCATTACAATCTACCTTGATTATTATGACAATAAATATCTTGCTGTGTTGATTTACAATCTGCTCAACCCTTGAAAATTTTGTTTTGACAATTGCCGCAAGCAAACTCGCCTAATGTAAATTGGGACTTATTTAACCAGACCACTCCACTGGGTAAAAAAATTGAATGGTATGTTATTAATGATTGATTTGACTCATTTCTATGCAGTAAATAAAATCTTTGTAATAAATTGATTCATTTCCAGTTGTAAATTTCAATTCCACTGATATTCCACCATGAATTTTCTGAGGCAAACATTCAATGTTACGAAACAATTGACAACACAAGGTAAGATATGCTCCTGATATCCCGTTTATACATATATAAATTAAATGCCAATTCCATTGCTTATATTTCAAACAAATCCTTATAAAGAACCCAGCAAAATGTTTGTAGCCAAAGAGTGCACGTGATTTCGGACTACATCTTTTTACGTGAAAGAAGTCATGATTTTTACAAGGGCATGGTGCAGTGAGGATACTGTCTAATTTACTTCTTAAGCACAAATTTTGCATTAGTTCTTTGTAGTGAATAAATCACAACAACATATGATTCAACTACTTCTTGGCTACAAACAAAGATGTAGTTCGAAATCGCTTTTATTATTTTTGTATACAAATTACTTTTTATGGATGCAAACATATTGCTGTTATTATAATTAACAAGAAAAAAAATTATGTTCTTTGTCTTTTTAAGTTTCTTTTTGCAAAATGTTGAAATTTCTAAAATGTGAAAATTGTATGAAATGGATTCAAATCGGACATTGTCAAAATGTGAAGAACGGACTGCATTTTTCATGACTCTGCGTGGACTGCTTCAAAAAAAGCTATTCAATCACTACTTCACAAGGATCAACTTCAAAAAAATTTTGCTGGGAAGGTTAACCCTGCAAAAAGCTCTAATATAAACAGCATATAACACCGGCAACGGCCCTGTGTATGTACGTAACTACTATATCTTCTTGACTCCATGTTGGTACATAGACCATCAGATCCCAGCAAAATGTTTGCCTCCAACGAGGCAGTTAAATCATATCTACAAGTGATTTGGAAGTGCATCCAAGTATGCATTTTCACTCATAATTTTGGCATAAATAGAATACTCTACCAGCTGGCGGAAAAATCTGAAATGTTTACCACATGTAGATCTTTACGTCCTGATTACAAAAATGTAAAGTTTGTTGAGGGGAAGTCCATACTTTCCGAGATATGGGCCCCTGAAGTTCCGAAAATTCCCTTGTTAATTGTTTTTGTGCCCTAAATTGGCTCCTGTCCATAGGAGAAAGTAAAGTCTTAAATCCCCGGCCGAAGGCAGGCTACTTAGAATAAACTTACAATTTAAAAAAAAATTCAGATTTTTTCCGTCAGCTGCTAGAGTATTCAATTAGTTCCATAATTTTTACAAAAGCGTGACTACTGAAAGATGCACTGCATTTGAACTGACCCTTTGGAACTGCATTTTAACTATCCCTTTTGCATTGCATTTTAACAAAACCCATTGGGGAAGAGTAGGATGCAGTCCAAAGCACCTGTTTTGATACAGGCATTCTGCGGAATGTGAGCAACCCATTGCAAAATATCACAGAACAAATAAAATGCATTTATTATTTGTGTCAAACAAAAATATTAAGAACTTTATTACATTAACACAAATTATGAAAATTGTCCATTGAATTCAATCGCAACCATGCGTGTTTCCTCCGCTCTCCATTTATTCCAAGCTGAACTGTTGCTTCATCTGCTAAATGAGTTTGATATTGTCTTACCATCACCAGTTAAGATTTCGACATGTACTCCAACAGCATACCATTGAAAATTTTCTTACCGAAAAAATGTTCGCAAATTAAATATTTTTTCATATTAACAAATTTTTGGAAAAGTTAACACGCTTATCTCGTTTTGGAAAATGTGTGCCGATGCCTCTAAAGATGTACAAACTAATTTATGTACTTGTAAGGATATCTAATAATTGCTAATAAAATGTAGTGAACGGAGTGCCTTTTTCACGACTCCGTTTGGACTGCATTCGGATGCTGTTTAATTGTGAGGAATTGGAGTTCCTTTTTCACGACTCCGTTGAACTGCATCCGGATGTTGTTAAAATGTGACAAGTGATTCTTTGGATTGCATCCAAACGCAGTTAAAATGTAAGGAATGGAGTGCTTTTTTCATGACTCCGTTTGAACTGCATCGAAACATGCCGTGAAAGAACCAGTCCACATTGCACTACTTCCAATTTATTTTGCTGGGTTAACTTATATTAAGAGTGCAATTGGGTGGTGCTGTAAGCATGTCCGCCTTGACCTAAACAACACATTTATCGGTAGTCAACAAATCACCTCGACTATGGAAAACGTATTTACATATAAGTTGTATACTACCATTCTCTGAAACTGGGCTTGACGTTGCATATCAACACAGCAAAAAGTTTGCCACCAAAGATATAGTTTATTCAGGATGCAGTCCAATTTGCATCCAAAGCACGTGTTTTATGCAGTGCTTTGGACTGAATTTAAAGGTACTCATCGGAATGTGTTTTTATTCAGTTCAAAGATGCAATAAAAATGCAAGCCATTGCAAATGTCTCAGAATAAATAAAATAAATGTATTATTTGTGTAAAACAAGAATATTAAGAACTTTATTATATAACACAAATTATGAAAAATCTTCATTAAATTCAATCGTAACTCAGTTTGTTTCCTCCTCTCGCCATTTAATCGATTTTATTGTCCGATTCAGTTGAAAACTGGGGAATATATTTTTTAGCAATAGGTAGAACGCTATTGCTTTTGTTCAGATTTGGATATAGCCCCCATTTATATTTTCGGCCGATTTCAGTAATTGCTGCACCAAACACTCTACATACATCCGATTTCGATGAAAATTGGAATGTGTGACTGAATTTAGCCTAGAAATAGGTGTGCGAAATTTGATCGAAATAGGTTCAGATTTGGATATAACTCCCATATATATTTTGAGCCGATTTCATGTATTTAATGCACCAAACACCCCATATCTGTCCAATTTTGATGAATTTTTGAATGTATGACGGAGTTCGGTGAAGATATAAGTGTGCCATTTTATATCGAAATCGGTTCAGATTTAGTTATAGCTCCCATATATATTTTACATATTCACAGTGGTGTAGGGTATCGCGGAGGGGATCATCGAAATCGGTTCAGATTTGGATATAACTCCCATATATATTTTAAGCCGATTTCACGTATTTAATGCACCAAACACCCCATATCTGTCCAATTTTGATGAATTTTTGAATGTGTGACGGAGTTCGGTGAAGATATAAGTGTGTCATTTTATATCGAAATCGGTTCAGATTTAGATATAGCTCCCATATATATTTTACATATTCACAGTGGTGTAGGGTATCGCGGAGGGGGCTCATTAGATCCGTCGCGTAAAAAAACTAAATTCACGCGGGGTACAAGGAAATTGACTGACAGTTGTAAATATATATTTTTTAAGAAAATTCACGATTCAAATTTTGGCCTTTAGACTCCAATTATCCTAGTAATTAAGAGTAAGAGATATATGGCGAATAACAAAATTCCTTTACAATTCCATTTGAAAAAAATTAAAAAATTTTTTTACGAGCACATCTACGTTTTTTGGTACAGAGGTAAAGGAAAAAAATCCGGTTTCAAATCTGCTCGCGTTCACGAAATTGGCCAATGCGCGCGAAAGTTATAGCGGTTTTTATTCTCATATAAAGAAAAATATTTAAAAATATCTTTTTTGTTGTTATGAGAAAATGTATGCATAAATCGTTAACAGCAGTCCATATCTATTCGTAGATGTTTAAATAGTTATTAAATTTATTATTATTTTCGCGGAAAGTCAACAAATAATAAAAAAATTTTGAAGTAAATCCAAATTATCCTGTCCCAGAATCCGTACAAACCCTCAAAAATAAATTAAAGAATATATGCGGAATCTAGACAATGCGTAGAAAAATATGATACCAAATTTATAGAGATTGGGTACATAAATTGCATATTATAGCAACAACAAAAGAGAAAAACTTATTGTTGGAAAATATTGTTGCAAATATTTTTTTGGTTTGATTCTAAAAATTAGAAAAAAATATTTGGGAGTTCTCCAACTATTTTGCTAAAATCCCATAGAATAATGAATGTATACAGTTAAAACTTCATCAAAAAATATGGTTTACCATCGGGAGAGTTTAACTGATTACTGTGATAACTTATAAGAGTAGGAAATTAAGAGTAATATTGAAATTACAATCATTCAATTAATATTAAAATTAAAAAGCCAGTTATTCGCGAATTAGTTAAAGTCGGTTGATGCGCATCCGTTTTTGGATACAGCGAATCAATCTCTTTCAAAATTTATGCATATTTCGATGTTTCACTCAGGGGCCATTGTGTGCCACCAGTTGCATCATACACTGCAAAAAACCTTAAAGTTGGTGAAAGTCGCGTCATATGCATACGATTTTAATGCGCATCCGGTTTCGTCAGCGCCTATCAAAAATACGTCCAAATATACCAATTTTAATTAGATTCTTCAAGAACCGCGGATGTGCCTCCACATTCTATTTTTGGTGAAAAACCCATATTACACGCGAATCTCTGTAATTTATGACACGCGTTTTCGCAAATATTATAATCGCGTATAAAGGATTCCATTTACGTAAAAAAATTTCAAGAAAATCGCGGTTTAGTACGCGGATTTTTCGGAATAATTTTTTGCTGCTTTTCCTATTTTCAGGGTATCTATATCCGCGGTTTTAGTGGATGGATTCGCTCGCGGAAGGTCTCATTAGATCCGTCGTGTAAAAAAACTAAATTCACGCGGGGTACAAAGGAAACTGAATGGCACTTGTAAATTTTAAACGCAAAAAATAGGTTTTTAAAAAAAAATCACACATCAAATATTGGCCTTTAGACTCCAATTACTAGGATGCTGTAAGGAGCACACTCATGAGATATGCATTAAACGACGTAGAATCAAGAGTTTTATAATCCTAATGTTAGTTTTGAATATTATCTTGTTGCGCGTCCGAATTATTAAAACAATTCAAAAAACCCCGAAATTCCGGCTTCAAAATGTTAGCATCAATTTTAGGTGGATGCAGTGGATATATCGAAAAATGATACACTAGTATCATATTGCCCATGAAGTATTCTTTGAGTCTTTCTTTGGGCATATGTCTATAAAATGTAAGGTTAAGCCTAAAATCGGAAGGGAGCATAAAAAAACTTGTTGGCTTCAACCCATTTTTACCTATTTTTCTACATTGATGCCAACACAGCTTCCACGTAAATTAATTTTAATGGTCGACCTAATGGGATTCCTCCTAAAACACTTCAGTTTAAAGAATGTATATCATACTATATAGAATATGTTAACAGTTCGCGAATTCTGAAAGGGTGAAACTCGGATTCATCGATTGTAAACAATTTTTGTTATTCGCCATATACTGAACAACGTAAAATTACGAGTTCAATAATCCTATTATGAGTTTGGAATATTATCTTGTTGCGCGTCCGGATTATTAAAAAATTTCAAAGAACCCCGAAATTCCGGCTTCAGAATGTCAGCATAAATTTTAGGTGGATGCAGCGGATATATCGAAAAATCATACACTTGTATCATGATGTTAAGCCAGAAATCGGAAAGGAACATCAAAAAACTTGTTGGCTTCAACCAATTTTTCTGCATCGATGCCAACACAGCTTCCACGAAAATTAATTTTAATGGTCGACATTATGGGATCCCTCCTAAAACACTTCATTTTAAAGAATTTCAGTCATACTATATTGAATATATTAACAGTTCGCGAATTCTGAATTTATGAAACTCGGATTCATCGATTGTAAAACATTTTTGGTTTTTACCATATGTATTTTAAAAACGTGTAGAAATGAAAACACAAAATTCATCTCTATTGGACCAATGGTATGGGTTCAAATGCTGATTAAAAGGTCCGGTCTTTCACGACTTCCTTAGCTTGGGTTTAAATGCTAATGAAAATATCGGATCGACTTCCTTTGAACCAATGATGACCAAAGATGCCATGAAATCACGTCATCGCATAGAACCCATTCCTTCAAATTTTGCTCTGGGTACTTTACCTACACTGCTAACAGTAATTTATTAAAAAATTGTGGATAAGTAATATTTTTTACATTATAATATAAAAACAATTATTAAATCAATATAATCCCAGCTTAGCAACTTACGTGGGCCGCAAATGCTAAATGATTGTCCAACATTACACCTAGCTATTTATCTTGATTACAACATCTGTAACACTATTACGGGTATGTTGCCAAAATTAATGGCTTTTATTTTGCGGTGTTGATTTTAAGACCAGTCATCAACTCGACCAACTAATTAACAGTAAAATTAATAGAGCTCTGAAGAACGTCCAAAAACAAAAAAAATTCTAAAAACATTAGCTGAATAACGTCAGCAAACGCAAAGGACAAAAAATTCCTACAAATAATACGGCTAAACAAATCATGTATGTACATTATGAATAACAATAACTGAATCCTGAGGCACTCCACTACCCACTGACAAGATAGTGGATAACGGCGAAGATCAAAAATAAAGCGAACAATTCCATCTTATGCATATATTGTATAGTTGTGTTCATGATATTAGTTCAATACAATAGCTAATTTGGGACATTAGGAATGCGTGAGCAATTGTACGTTTAACTTTAACGGGAAGATGGAGACCACAATTGTAAAATTTCCTGAAAGCTAAGGATACTCTCATTTTGCAATTATAATTTTTGAAAAAATATGTTAATCCCGCTGTCCAGCCATGAGACAAAATCATCAACGTGTACATTCCGCCCTAAACGGCACCGCAGCAAGTTATCACCCTATCATAATCCACCTGCTCCAAGGGCAATTTTAATGTCCATCATCAGATATGGCTCTCCCACCTTCCGAGAATTTCCATATCTTAAACAACTTCCAGAATACAGCTTTCAAATATAAAACAAATAATTGAATCGGACCGAAATCCTTGATACGATAGATGTTTCTCGTTCACATTTTTTAATATTAACAAAATTTCGTCATGAATGTTAATTTTACTAGAATGGAATGTAACTTCAAATAAAGAGGCTATAGATCTTTGATCTTCATTTTTAAAAGTATTATGCTCTTTTTGCAAGAAATGAATTTATTTTTGTAAATATCACTTCCAATAAATGCCAAATCATTTGCCCATTTACCTTCTACCTTTCCCGTGTTATTAAATACATCTGCACATAAGTTTTAATTTTTCATATGGATGTGTCGCACTTCAGGCGCATGTTTGGCAGACGCCAATCAAAACCCAGCAATTTTTGGAGACAGCAGACTGCAGGTGATACTGTTGATTAAAACGCCCTCTTGATATTTATTATTGTTCCCAATGATGATGTGGCAAATTTTTAACATGATCGTTTCCCACTTCTATTTTCAACCCTTTTTGGGGATTTAGTATTACGAAGAATATGTAGATGTACAATATTGGAATCAACACTCTTACACATAACATATTATATTTATTGGTCCTTAGTAAACAGTTTTTTTTTAAGAATGATAGGTACTTCTTTTGCCTGAATTTATACTTGAAATGTTTAAATGTGGCCAAGAGAAATAATATACTTTTTGATTTAGAGTCCTTTTGGTGATCAAAAACTGATTAAGTCGCTTATATGATTAGAAAGGGACTCGAAAATTGATTATAATTATGTATCTTCTGATCATATTTTGAACAGTTAGTTGATTAAAAATTGATTGCTTTGTTTTATTTTTGTTTGGTTCTAAATAAAAAAAATAAAATTATCATATACACTTTCTACAGAACATTGATATAAATGTAACGAATAATATTAAGTGTATAGACAAACACAACACATGTTCAGGTTTTGCCAAGTGAAATGAAGAAGCAGTATTCTCCCAGCCCAACATAAAGGATAAGTAAAAGTCATAACAAAGTAGAAAAGAAAACAAAACAAAGGAAAGAAAAAGAGAATAAAGGGAAATTTTTTTTAATTTGTTTCGTTTACTAAAAATACTCATAAATGACCCCCTAAAGATTCATAAACGATTATAAACATGACCCAAAAAAGACTCGAAAAAGAGTCCCATATTATTCAACAAATCACCAATAAATGATTGAAATGCGAATCGAAAAAGACTTTATATACCATCAGAAAATGGCAAAAATGACTCGAAACTAATGCGGAGGAAGACTCGTTTGTGATTTGCTTAGACGAGTCGCCTGAGGTTATGTTTTCCTACCGACAAAGGAGTTATTTATGATCAGAAAATGAGCTCATATTCCAGCTTTTTAATCGTGCAGTCGGATCAAAAAAGACTCGAATTTGATCAAAATTTTCAAAAAATGCTGGCTGGGATGGGAATGCAATTCATCAATACCTATATAAGAAAATTTCATTACACATTTAATTTTTCACAGGTTCCGTTTTAAAATAGTACAGTCACAAAAATGCTAATATTGTATCAAATCTTCCCACACTATCGGCGACAGCAAATGCACATGCTGATACACAGACCCCGATTGAATACATGTGTGGCATAGTTGTCAATTCAAATTCAAATTTGACCATCAATCCGACCACCCATTGTGCATATGTAAAATTTCAAATGGACTTAATCCTTTTCGATGTGTTTGCCTTTTTGTTATTGTTATACCATAAAGTGGCGATAGACAAACACTGCACACAGAAGAGGGGATGTAAATGGACAAAAGAAAGTTGTGGAATGAATTAGCATGGACGAAATGGACAATGGGAGAAAACAAAGCGTGCAAACGTAGTTATTAAAATTGTGGCATAGTTAGATGCATATTTTTACACCTTTGCAGTGAATATCTGCAACGATATTGTTATTAATCAAACAAATAACCATTTGTTATGCATAGAACGAACACCTGCATTCATAACACTAATGTAGGGTGAAAATCCAGGGACCATTACAAATAAAGTTTTTGTATCAATCAAAGCATACATTGGTAATCTATACAATGCAGTACTTGAGATATATTAACTCATCTCGTTTACGAAACCACTATGTAAAAGTTTCGGATATAAAAAGAAAATATATTCGGATAAACCTTTGTCTACATCAATCTTTCCGAATTAGATATTTGTAAAAAAGAACAAATTTAGTAGATAATGTCCTGTTTTCTGATCAAATAATGAATATAAAAACACGTTACAGAACAAATAATGTGGTAGAAAAGTAGAGACATTTTTTAAATTAAATTAAATCTAAATTTATTTGTGCGAACGCAATAAACTTGCCCATATTAGTACGAGATATGTACATACCTTTTGTTAAGTAATAATAATCTTAGCACAACATTCTAATTTTCGTACAATTGTCACTACAATTGTGAATGTTGAAAGAAGACATCAAACTATCCACAAGACATGTGCATGTGTTTGAAAGAAATGACAATAAAACCAATCGTAAATAGAAAAAAGAGTTAAAGTGTGACTGACGCGTGTTAAATTTTGGATTAATTTGGGGGATGTGATATATTTTTTCTGTTGCCGTTAATAAATACTCATATACCAGACTCGACAGATGCCAAATTAGAACATTTGAATCGCAGAGTACATAAACGCTCGAATATATAACGGATTAATTCGAGCTATATTTACCCAAACAAAACACATAAGGAAACGGTTATAAATGTTTTGCTACAAATATTTACTTGTACATAGAGACTTGAAACCAGCCGTTCTATCAACTCAGACAGACAGACAGACACAAGCCGAGAAATATGAAATGTGCATTTTTACTGGAATATGATTGCTATTGTTTTACCAAAACTCAGTACGAAATTCAATGATTCCCTTTCCCTCTTAATCTCTGTGAAAAATCTGCAGTCATTGCCAAGTGATGTGATGGTCAATGGGAAAATACATTCGACCATTTGAACGAATACGATTTTTTGTTTACAATCACCACCAAATGACATTTTCTTTAAAATTGAATACTTCGTTGGATGCCTAAATTCCATGGCGTGATTGATAGATATTATTCTTGATATTCGACAGTCCTTTGTGCAGATTTTTAACAATGGTATTTGTGGTTGACCCTTTTCATATTGGCATGCACTTTTCTTTTGTAAAGATAATGCGTTCTTAGTGAATATTGTCACTAATAACCATTCGAATGACGGAGGAAACTTTTTTAGGTAAATAATTACGTTGCTGAAAGGTAAAATGCTCAACAATAGGCACAGCACCTTTATCGAAAATCTGCAATTTTGGTCTGCAATGTAGCTTGTTTTAGCAATTGTTTAGTGAAGTAGTTTATTAACGTTAGTTTGAAATATAAGATTGTTTATACAAAATATATCATATTTATCATAGTTTAAATAACGGCTCAGTTATTTCCTTTAAATCGCCTTCAATTCATTTGAGTTCATAAATAATTAAGAGTACTGAACTTCGTTAAACCAATGAACATTTCTTTTTTATACTGAATGCATTCTTGTTATATTTTTGGATTTATTCAACCTTTTTAATCCAAACTAAAAAATAATAAAAAAATGAATAAAGGAAAAATAGTAGTAAACATTTCGAAAAATGCAGATTCTCTCAGGTTCTGGAACAGAAGAAAACAAACCTCATGGCCCTGAAGCTATACACACTTTTTATTTTTTTAATGCATACAAATATTATAAGACCAAATTATTGCACCTCTTGAAAATTAATATACAACCAATTTTTTTTTTTCAGTTGTGAACAATTCTATTCTACAAATGAAGGGAATGGCCTCATTGGCGCAAATGCATCGTACTGGTCCCCACGTTAAAGTACGTCCTCCACGTCAACCATTAGATGGTAAACCTTTCGCTAAAGGTGTGGTTCTCAAAACACTTATCAAAAAACCTAAGAAACCCAATTCGGCCAATCGTAAATGTGTTTTGGTACGTCTGTCTACTGGAAAGGAAATGGTAGCCTATGTTCCTGGCATTGGCCACAACTTACAGGAGCACAACATTGTTTTGTGTCGTGTGGGTCGAGTTCAAGATGTACCCGGTGTAAAACTTAAATGTGTACGAGGAGTGTACGATTTAAATCATGTTATTAAGAATAAATAAATTAAAAATATTTTAAAATATTAACTATTGTCGTCGTTTGCTTCTCTTTACATGAGGTTGTTTATGTCACTATGTAAACTGTGTGTCTGTGCGTCAACACAAGAATTGCAGCTACTTTCTAAGGTAGGAGGATCATGTTTCCTTTTTGTTTTTGCCCTTTTTTGTGTGCGTCTTATAACTTTAAGTCAACAGCATCATCTTCTCGTTGTGGCCTTTGTTGTTTGTTATTGTTGTGGCCCTCCTCTTACAAGGAAATAATAACCAAACGGGATTTCATTTGTATTTTTACACTTTGGCATGATCTTTTGTGGTTTATCTATAATTTAATGCATTTTGTTTTGTCTTTCTTGTTTCTTAATTTTTGCATGTTCATTATTCGTTGAATAACAATTTGATGCTAAATTAGTTATTGTCCTTTTGCTTTTGTCGGGATTTATGTCTCGCCCATACGCCTATTTTTAACAGCAATCGATACCGTTGCCTAATAATTTGCCTTTTCCTGAAAAAAAGAGATGGAATTTGAAGAATAAGAAGGAATTGTGTTTGTTTTCGCTCTTACCAAAGGTATACTAATCGCCGGTGTCATGCTTAAGTGTTCCATATGTATGTTACCTGTTTCGAAAAAAAAAACTTAATGTTTGAGTCCTTGCTGCATAGATCTGGTACACAATTGTAATCAGTTAAGTGGACGATTCTTCTTGCCCTACAACATGGAATATTTGGGGTCCATCTTTTATTTATTTTATTGCTTTAACTCCCACTGGGAGTAATCGAAAATCCAACAACAAGCCGTAGTACTGATGACAATACTGATGGTCCTAGACGAAGTACAAGAAGAAGAAAAGAAGAATCTCGTTATTCACCTGAACCTTTTCGTAAATAATATATTCATTTCAAAATATTTTCCTTAATTGCCCAAACATTATACATTATCTGCTTACTACCCTTCTTACTTTGAGTTTTCTGGGGGGAGTAATGTTATATATTTGACTTAATCCATTTTACATATTACGTACAATAACCCAACATACCAAAAAAGCTTGAGAATTATATTATAATAAGCTTACCAACATAAGCCTTAAGCTTATAAAAGACTTGAGAAATCAGTTGTTAAAAGCTTATGTCATAATTGTAGAAAAATCGAAACGGAACCCTTGTTTATAAGCTTACCCTTGTAATTGTAGAACAAGCTTATGCATTTAATATTATCTTAAGCTTACCCTTGTAATAGTAAAACAAGCTTACATATATTTTTTTAATTTTTTATTAAAATTTTATAAATTCAGTTTAAAATGTGTAGTGTATTTTATCATTGTTATTTTTTTAATTTAAATTAAGTATATTGGTGATATAAGTTTTCACTCTACGGTATAATTAAAATAATTATATTTACAGTTACGTTTTTTGGTTTTATAATCGTTTCGCATCTTTATACGATTTTTCGCGAACCGTCTTGAATGAATGTGTCGTTGGAGTAGCGGTATCTATGAAAAGTAGAAATTTAGTAATAATTTTTTCAGTTAATTTTGTAAGTACAAAATCATAAACGGAGATAAAGCTAGAGCGAAAATTACGCTGCCTGATGGTAAACAGATTGAACGAGATGCTTCTGGTTGTTCTTTGCTATTCACAAATCATAATTGACAGATCTATTTTCTTTATTATATACCTATTTTTTCATATTGTGAAACCTGGATACAGCTGTAGCTAGCTTACAACTTCTTTTTTTTACCTCTATGAGGTTTTTCAGCTGGATGCTGGTTCAATTATTTCATTCAAAGTTGTATACATATGCATATGTTGATATTTTATTTGATCTCTTTTTTTTTTTTTTAAACTATGCGATGAGCTGTATTATTGATTGAATTTTTGTTTATAATGAATCGTAGTGTTTGCAAAAGATTCTCGCATTTATATTTCCTTACTTGGCTCCCCATCTGCTATGTTTTTGATGTCTTTTAACGATAATCTTGGTCCAATAGTGAGTGGTAACACCTATCTAAAAAGTTTATTGCATCCATATAAAAATAATCTTAAAATTGCTCATCTAAATTGCAGGAGCATTAAACCTACTACTAAATTTGATGAAATTAAACGTATTTTGGAAGATAGTACATTTGATATCTTTGCTATTTCTGAGACATGGCTCTCGTCTGATATATTGGATTCTGCTGTTTCTATTCCAGGCTTCAACATGTGTCGTAATGACCGTCAGATAGCAGCTAGAGGTGGTGGTGTTGGAATATATGTTTCTAAGGGTCTTCAATACAAGTATGTTTCTAAAACCTCAGTCCGACATTGTGAGTCTCTTTTCATAGAGTTGCAATTTTCTAATACTAAACTTCTTTTCGGTGTTGTTTATTTACCTTCGGGTAATGTAGATGTTTTTGAGAACCTTCACTGTGACATGTTTGCTGAGTATACTAATATAATAACTGTTGGAGATTTCAACTGCAATTTATTTAATCCTTCGAGAGCAAACCTGTTTCGGTCACTTTGTACTGGATTGAATCTAAATATTGCTCATAACTCAATCCCTACGCACTTTGACTTACGTAGTCGGTCGACATCTCTGATTGATTTCATGTTAGTCAGTGACTGTGCTCTCTTGAGCTACTCTAATCAGGTTCAGTGTCCTGCGATTTCTGACCATGCTCTTATTTTTGCATCTCTCTCTATTAATTATAATCCTTTACCAGACTATTTTGAATTCCGCGATTTTAGGAACACTGATTGGGATGGTTTATTTTCATTCCTTGCCTCCTTTGATAGCAGTTTGATTGTAGAGTGTACGGATGTGGATGTTAAATGTTCTTATTTATGTTCTCTCTTCGATGAACTTTTTTCGTTTGTTCCTATTGCTAGGAAAGAAATTCGTTACTCGGGTGATCCTTGGATGCAGTCAAGTGGAGTCAGGTTTGCTACTTCGATAAGGGATTTGGCTTTCCTTTCTTTCCAAAGGGACCCATCTCGGCAAAACTGGCGTGTCTATTGCAAGTACAGGAACAAGGCAAAATCTGTTATACGCAAAGAGAGGAGAATTCATTATGCGAGGCTTTATGGAAGAATGGATTCCACTAGACTTTGGAAGGTTCTAAGAAGTCATGGCTGTGTTGGAAACAACAATGAGGGGATAAATATTGATGTAGATACTATCAATGAGTTCTTTGCAAATGCTTCTGATGTATCTTACGATGTATCTTTTAATGTGGATGATTTCCTAGATGCTGATTCGTCTTTTTCGTTTCGTTGCATTAATGAAGATGAGCTTTGTGAAGCAATAAATAAGGTTACATCTAAATCTGTTGGTATTGACGGCATACCTGTATCCTTCATTAAACTAGTTTTTCCATATGTCTCGGGCCTTATACTGAACCTTTTTAACTCTATTTTAACTACGTCAGTTTTCCCATCTGCGTGGAAGACAGCTCGAGTAGTGCCAATTCCAAAATCGCGGTCTGTTAGGGAATCTGATGACTTGAGGCCAATTTCTATTTTGCCTGCTGTATCAAAGATTATGGAGCATGTCATTAAGAATCAAATGCTTCAGATTTGTGAAAGTCGGATTAATGATTGTCAATTTGCTTTTCGCAAGGGACATAACACTACTCATTTATTGCTTCAACTAACTGAATCTGTTCGTGAAGCCATCAACGATGATATGGTTAGTGTTCTTATATCCTTAGATTTGTCCAAAGCCTTCAATTCTATTAATTATACCTCACTTATTTTAAAATTGAGAGATGAGTTTAACTTCTCTAAATCTGCTTGTAAACTAATTTTTTCCTACTTGTGTGATAGGAGCCAGTTTGTTGTTCTAAATGGTTGTCAATCTAATTGCCTACCCTTGTTCTCTGGTGTTCCACAAGGATCTGTACTTGGTCCCCTTCTATTTATCCTATATGTGAATGACCTTCCTCGTTGCACGAATTCTGTTTTTTGCTCTACTTTTATATTTGCAGACGATATATTCTTGCTCTTTAATAGTAGACGTGATACTATCAACATTCTTGAAAGTAATATAAATTCAAATCTAGATTATTTTCTTCGTTGGGCGACAATGAATTCATTAAAAGTCAACCCTTCTAAGACCAAGGCGTTATTTTTTGGTAATAATAACCTTTTGCCTAATATTGACATCTTCTTGGATCGCACTAAAATCGACTTCGTACAGCAGCACAAGTGTTTGGGTGTAATTATTGATTGTGATCTTTCATTTGAGAGTCATATTGATGCTTTGTCTGGGAGAGTTTGGGGTATGTTGCGTAGAGTTTATGGATCAAATTTATATCTTCCTTACAGAATTAAGTTAATGCTGGCGAATTCTCTATTGTTATCTCAAGTCTTGTATGGATTTGAGGTATATTCTGGCACTATTGGCGGAAATATTGACAAAGTGAACCGTATTGTGAATACTATTACACGTTTTTTATTTAATCTTCGACGAAGAAGTCATGTATCTGAACATGTCATTCGTTTTCTAGGGTGCTCATTTGATATGTTTGTCAATTATCGTTGTGTGTTGCTTTTTTACAATCTTATTAAAAATGGCATGCCTTTTGCTCTTAGTAGGACATTTACTTTTTTAAACTTCACCAGAAATCCTCAGATTTTTATTCCTAGGATTTGGAAAGATGTATATTCTAGGTCTTTCTTAGTCAGAGTCGCTCGGTTTTGGAATTATTTACCATTAGAACTACGTATTTTTTCTCACACCAATAACTCTTTTCGTTTGAAAATCCTTAGATACATGCAAAGGCTACGTGAACAACAATCCATATATATTTAAAGTCATGTATAATATGTTACTCTTTGAATAATCAGCACATGTTGAGTTACTACTCTTTGGACTTTTTTTTTGTTATTGTTATTCTTCTTTAACTGTTTTTATGGCTGGGGAGCCGAAGAAAGAAATATATATGCATTTAAATAATAATTATTTGTTATATATTAATGTATTTAAGTAAATTAAATTGAATTTATTATTTTATAACTCAGGTTTTTTGTCTTGAGATACGTTTAATTGGCCATTGAGGCTTTGTATCATATATGAATTTTGAAATAAATAAATAAATAAATAAATAAATAAATTGAACTTACTTTATATAGCGTTTCGTGTGCAATAGTTGTGCGCCTTGCACTCTGTATGCACAGTTTCGATTCTCAGGTCGGGCAAAAACATCATACTTTCCAACGGTTGCAAAATATCCCTCAGCGTAATGTAGACGACATGCACTCATTGATACGAGAGGAATCTCCCATGTCCCTTAGGGGATGTGTTTGGGAACATATGTATGAATGTCAATCAGTTTCGTCACTTCCACTTTGTTCGTATTCACTTCTAGTTTCATCATAACCGTTGTATGTATATATCACCAAGAATGAAAACTTCTTCAGATTCGTAATTTGTTTTTTTATGATTCAAAAGAAATTCAATGACTTTTTTTGTCTTTCAACACTTTTTTTTTATATTTTTTTAGGCAGCGGCAGTTATATTTTGGCACAACACGGATATAATTATTTGTTAACACAACGCGGATATACATTTAATCACACAAAAACTAAAATATCGATGTAAAATACAAAACAAAACGTTTCTACAAAAACTAATTTATCAACAAATGTCAATCAACAAAAATGTGAACACAAATTATTTTAAGGCAAACTTATAGCCCGTTTCCACGGTACGTCGTTCGTTCTCTATTCGTTGTTCGACCCATAACTACGAATAAATTACTTATTTCCCCACACAAAATTCTATGAACGAACGACGATTTTTCTACGTTGTTCGATTAGAAATACTCTCTGAACGACGAATAAGTATGTCCCATCCCTAACAAATGAGAGAATTTATCGAAAAAATTAATTATGACATGTCTAAATTCAAAATTGAAAAATTTGTTGAAAACACAAAAATTTTTAGAAAAAAGGAAAAAGATGAATGAAAATTAATGAACTAAACATTTTATATAGATGCAGAAGGAAGATGGTTGTGTTTCCTTCTTAATTCCACACACATTTCTTGTCCATTAGTTCAAAATCGCGTAAAAAATCAGAAACAAAAAGGAAACAAATAACTGAAAATTTGTATACACAAACATTGTTTTGACATGTCTCTCTCTCTTTAATTTTGAAAATAGACAAATATAAAAATATGTACATACATATATTGAAAATACAACATTATTCAGAATTTATGGAAAAAATTAATGAAATGTGTGCAGATAAATATAGAAGATGCATTTGAAGGAAAGTCTATTGTTTTTCCTATTCATTTAATGTATATTTTATGTGTTTTCGGTTCAAATTTTCGTGAAAACAAGGAAACAAAAATGAAGGAAATTTTGTTTATGTTTCTGTTAATTACGAATGGTGTCGTGGAAACGGGTTAATTCGTGTACGTCGTTCGACAGGCGAACAACGTAATTGAAACGCTCGTGTGAACATGACATTAAGAAAAGTTTGTGCACGTAATAGTTTTACAAGCATTGTTACAAATTGATTGTGAATTTTCTATTTTTATAATAGCTCTGTTCCTTTACGTGCAAGAATCTTCAATTTTTACAACTTTTTACTCGAAAAGCGTTCCTTTACTTCAGACACCATACAATTCATATTGAAGCAGATTGCAACTTTTGCTACTTTTGCCGGTTTTACCACTTTCAAAAGTAAAGGAACATACCAAATATTATTCTCAAGTCCTATTACTTTTAATTTTTATTTGGTATGTTGGGAAATTACAACTGTGTTATTAGTATAAATGATTTCTCATACTTGTAAGCACACCTATGATAGTCATAAGCAACGCATAAATAAAACAGTCTCAAAATAACTCTCAACGCGTGCTCATCTCCTTCCTACACCCAAAACGTAACACTTCTGAAAGCATTTATTATTAAAAAACATCAATAAAATATATTTTTTGACCGCAGATAACGAAAATGTGAACTAAATCGGTAGAATATGGTCCTAAATCATATATAAAAAGCGAAAGCTTCTGGAGATGTTAAATATTCTTCTTCTCTTCTTTTATTTGCCCATCCGTTGTTCGGATATAAGCGATCATACATTAAATTGTTTTACAATAATTATATTACATTTCAGAATATATAAATATTGTTACGGAATTAGGTTTAACTAATCTCCGTGTAGACGTTGTTTTATTCCCCAGTACGATTTGTACCAAATAAAACAGGGTTCGTTTTAGATTACGTTTCTACAATGCTTTATTTACTTTATTACACTTATTCGTAACCGACTTTAATTACTAAGCACACAGCCAGTCTCTAGTTAGCACGCAGCTATTCTTTTACCGATCTGTTCAATTCAACGCTTAAAACACAACTAACTTGTCATTGCCAGTTCCCCTGTATTTATACCCCAAAGTCTCCTTGGTCTAGAATTATCCAGAAAGTCTGGCAACACCTCGAATCTGTGCAACGAACACACAGACGCACATTCGCACTAAGCGAACAACCATACTCACATACATACATGGGGGGAATACAGGCGGACGACAAGCAAAGTAATGACGTAATTACAACAACAAACAAATGCAAGAAAGAAGTAGCAACTAAACGATAATTACATGATTATGGCAAAACAAAATAAAAGCACATTAATGAAAGGTAAAGTAACATCTAGAATAATGAAGAGAGTTCTACATGGTAGTTGTTGTTGCTTAAATAAAGTAACTGCGTAATAAAAACTTTACGTTACAATTCAAATTTTTAAATTAACGGAAATTAAACTGAACTAACATAAACCTATCAGTTACATTCGTAACAATATTTTCTTATATATATTTTTGTTGTTTATATTGTCGGCAGTTCTCTATTTTTGGCCGCCCTAAACAAGTTCCTTTCGTCATCGTAGCCAGTCCAATCTTGAATATTTTTAAGCCAGGAGAGTTCTCTTCTTCCTCTACTGGGTCTTCCTTCAATTTTCCCTTTGAGAATTGTTTGGATAAGTTGGTATTTATCATTTCTCATTATGTGGCCGAAATATGAGATTTTCCTATTTTTTATCGTTTTAATCAATTGTCGATCCACGTTCATTCTTCTTAAAACTTCATTGTTAGTTACTCGATCGGTCCAGGGTATTTTTAAGATTCTTCTATAGATCCATAGTTCAAATGCCTCTAGTTTTTTTTCATCTTTGGCTTTAATTGTCCAAGTCTCGGCTGCATATAGTAGTACAGACCATACGTAACATTTCACAAATCTAACTTTTGTTGGAAGCCCGATATCATGACTTGTTAGTAATTTATTGTATTTATAAAATGCTCCTCTGGCCATCTCTATTCGACATCGAATTTCATGTGATATGTCCCATTTGTCATTTATCAATACTCCCAAATATTTGAAGGTAGTTACTTTTTCAATTTCTGTGTTATGGATTGTCTTTCTATTGATAATCATGTATTTTGTTTTTGTGATGTTAATTTTAAAACCATATAATTCGCTTACCGTTGTAAGTTTGTCTATTGCTTTTTGTAGGCCATTTAGACTGCTTGCTAGAATTGTCGTATCATCTGCATATCGTATGTTATTTATAAGAACACCATTTGTTCGTATTCCCATTTTCTCATTTTGCAAGGCCTCCGTGAATATTTTTTGGGAGTAAATATTGAATAAAAGAGGCGATAATATACAGCCCTGCCTGACGCCCATTGATATTGCGATTTCGTCGGTGAGTTCGCCGTTAACATCAATGCATGCATTTTGGTTCCAGTATAGATTGTTTATACATTGAATTTCTTTCCCATCTATCCCAATTGATAGTAGTATATCGATTAACTTGTGGTGCTGGACAGTATCGAAAGCTTTCGCATAATCTATGAAACATATAAAAACGTCTTTTTGCACTTCACGACAGTTTTGGATCAGCGACCACTGTCATATATGTGGTTAAAAAGTGTGACTAACATGTCTATGTTTTCTCCATCTATTAACTTTAAATTTTCTGAGGGAATTTCGTCGGGACCAACTGCTTTTCTATCTTTAAGTGAAGCAATTGCGTATTCGACCTCGTTCTTTTCTATATGAGTTCCGGTCAGAGCGGGTTGATTAAAATCATATGTTGACCTCTCGTCATCTGTAAACATCCTAGTGACGTAATCCTTCCAAATTCGTTTTCTGTCGGATATTTCAAATGCAGCTTCATTATTTTCATCTAATAATACTCCTGATGATGAATTCCTGTGTATTCCAGCAGCTTCTTTTAACTTTTTGTGTAAGTTAAAGTCATCGTGCATGTTTTGTAGCATTTCAATCTCTTGGCATTTCTGTTGTAAGATTGCATTTTTTGCTGTTCTGGTTGCATTGCGAATTTCCTTATTAATTTCCCAGTATCTTTCAAAATTAGTGTTTCGATATTTACTACGTTCTAGACGAAGCTCCCTAATTTCGTCAGTAATCCATTCTTCTTGTTTTTGTTGGGGTTGATTTCTTAAATTATTTCTTGTAATTAATTTAATTTTCCATTTTATATTATTCCAAATATTTTCAAGGTGGCCTCTATCGATGTTCTCCAGTGTGGAATTTACCCGCTCTTTTATATCTCTTTTTATTAAGGGGTCTTTAAGTTTTTCTACGTTAATTTTTGGCCTTCGATGTTTTCTCGTCTTTCGGACGGCAGAGATTTTAATTTTTAAATTGGCCAACAATAGGTTGTGTTCAGACGGAACGTCTGCTCCTGGGAACGTCGAGCATTTTGTTACACTTGTGCAATATCGGCTGTTTATTATTATATAAACGATTTGATTCCGTATAATGTTGTCCTTATTGTCTCTTGGAGATTTCCAAGTATATAGCCTTCTTGGATGTAGGTGAAAAAGGGTATTTGTTACTGTCATTTTGTGTGCTTGGCAGAATTCCACTAGTCTGTCCCCTCTATCGTTTCTTGTTCCCAGTCCATATCTTCCTGTAATGCCACGTATTTCATCATTTCCGACTTTTGCATTGAAATCACCTTGTATTATGGTTATTTCGTGCGGTTTTGTCATTTTTAATAGCTGTTCCAGTTCTTGGTAGAATTGCCCAATTTCCTCCGAACTTGAATCACTTGTTGGGGCATAAACTTGTATAATATTTATATTAAGTGGGCTAGCATCAATTTTAACAAGCATAGCTCTATCTGACATCGGAACATATCCAGCAACACATGCAGCTATACCGGCTTTCATAATTACTGCAACGCCTTTTCGGTGATGTCCATCTAAATTCCCTGAGTGGTATACTACATGAGTATTTTGTGACTTGAAATCTCCACATTCTTCCCACCATGTTTCACTTATTCCAAGTATATCTATATTGAGCCTTTTCATCTCACTTATGGTGTTATTAAGCTTTCCGATTTCAAAAAGACTCCTTACATTCCAGGTTCCGATTTTTAGGTTATGTTTGGTTTTACCTCCGGGGATTCTTAGCACCCTCGTTTGGCCGGAGATTGAGGGCCGTGTGTTATGTATTGTAGGCTTCATAATGTATGATTTTCAAGGAAGAATACTTCAGTGGTTTCCCGTTGCCTTCTGAAGGGTTTATAGTTTTCCTTCTGTGTTCAGCCGCTCGATTCGGGTCAGACGCTGTTTACAGCCGCCCAATGTGGATACAGTCGCTGTTGTGTAAGTTTTTCGCTGTGCAGAAGCCGAAGTTGTGGATCCCACAGCGCCTTCTGTATTTCAAATGCAGCCATTCCAGCTGTCTCAGCCTCTGCCTGCCATTTGTACTAAGGGACCAGCTGCCGACCCTTAGGCTAGATTTTGGTCACCCCCGGGTATTTTATTTCTCCGATGTCCGCCATAGAAATTTATGATGAACGTTCCCCAATTCGCCAATGGGAGGGTCCCGATGGAGGATCTAGCAAACCCCACACGGGGTTAAATATTTTATTTATTTATTTATTTATCAACTTTACAATAATTCTAAGCCATCGGGCCAATTTAAATGAATTACATTATATTACATATGTGTATGTTATCACTACTCAGAGTGCATATAAAACTAGGTATATGATATAATCCTATAATTACAAATACTCCAAGCCATAAGGCTAAAACAAAATACAAATATTTATATTCCCATTACTCAAATGTAAGAAAAGATAAAAAAAAAATGTAAAAAAATAAACTATAGATAATAATAAGGTTATAACCCTTCATATTTGAACTGACAGTTAAAAACAGTGAGATCACTAAAATAATAAAAAAACACAATTTGGCGTTCATCAAACGATGGAAAGAGAAAGTATCTGAGCGTCAGAGTAGGTGTTGCAGAAGATGTCTTGAGAAAGAAGCTGGTGATATATTATATACTTTTAAATTGTTGGGCAAAATATTATATAGCCGCGCTACTCTTACTTGGAATGATCTATCCATTAAAAAAATAGCACTAGAAATATTCAATTGGCTCCTTCTTGTAAAAGTGGAGAAGTTGAACAAAGACAATAAAAAAGTAGGACATTGGTTACGAACCAACTTATAGAAAAACACCAGTAATCGAAGTTTTATAAAATTTGGAAAAGAGGTCCCTAGAAATTTAATGGTATATGGCGTAATGTGATCACGCCTATTAACGCCGTAAACATAGCGAATATTATAGCTACAAATTTCTTTTGTTCAGAGACTTATAATGAAATTTGATTTGGAACATTTCTTCTTTTGACACAACCCCCAAAAAGTGAGGTATTTTAGGAGGTTTTGGCTCAGTATGGAATAAATTTTAATTAAGAGTCTAAAAGTGTAACAATTAATTTCTACCTATAATATCTAATTTTGTAACGTCATTTTCTATACAAAGTATTTTACTCAGATATCTAGTTTGTTCTAGGACTTACAGTGAAATTTTGTGTAAAATATTTCTTCTTTTAACATCTTTCGTCTAGAACTAAATTTCATGTTACTTTCATGCATCAACTCGAAAAAAGAACAAAACAAATTTATTCAAAAAAAAAAAAAAAATATTTGGGTGTTTTGTTGGCAAATTTGATGTATATATTTTCTTGATATATATTGCAAATACATATTTCATTTATTCGGCGACTTATATTGAAATTTGATCGAGATTATTTTTGTTTTTGACGTCTTCTATCTAGAATGAAGTTTTGTGGGGCAAAACTTAATAAACTCAGATAAAGTACAACATTAACCCTATAACGTGATTTTACTTTTGGCAGATTCCTGGCGTTTAGGTACGATTTAGAGTTTTGGTGTTTTCGGTGACCTATAGTAAAATTTTATGACAAATAATTTTGTAGAATATATTGATCTGATACGATCACATTTTAAAGGAGATTTTAAACGTTTTTGAAAAAAGGGACCAAAAAGACCCCTTAAGTGACTCGCATGAGGGTTAATTTTTTTCATAAAAAGATACCCCGCATTGTTGTCAGTAATATTGTCAGAGACACTTTATACCTAAAATGCAAGGATTCCAAGGAATCTGATGTCGAATATTTCAAAACCTGTAGAAATGGGCGGAACTTGCCACGCCTACTTAGGTTACTTCCCGACGTAAACGTTCAAAACGCCGATACACGTGTCTTCTTTTTTCGGTCCTCTTTCATAATCTGGTCGAATTATCTTGTAATTATTTTTTGTGTTGTACAGTGTTATTTTTAATGATCGATGTTATGAAACCTTCATTTGAAAGAAAGCAATATTCTATACAATATGTCAACAGTCGGGGTTTCTGAAAGGGTGAAACTCGGATTCATAGATTTTAAATTTTTTTGGGTTTTACCATATATGTATATTTTTTGACTTGTGTCTTTGCACATTTTAGGTGACGTTATGTAATTGTACTTCAAAAAATAAAATCTCTCTCGATTAGAAAAAGCTTCCTTTTCTATATCGAGATTTGATATAATATTTCACTTAGGCTTATGAATTTGTTATTAAATATTAACTGAAATTTAAACAATGAATAAGTTATGAGGAAAGGCGTATGCAAATGCATTCGATGTGGGAACTTATCTCATGGTAGAAATATACAACATTTCTTAATATTTGAAATATGTAAGTCATGTGACAGTATATTTGATATTTACATAATTGTTCCACAAACATCCCAGATGGGACAAGGGAGACTTCTCTCATATCAATGAGTGCACGCCGATTCATATTGGCTCAATGATATGGGACCTACTTTTTATTGCCGAGTCCGAACGGCGTGTCTTACAACACCACTTGTAGAGAAGTTTCTCATGGCTTAAATACTCAGGAAATGTCGCCAGCATTACTGAGGGGGAATTTGATATTTACACAACTATCAAAAATATTGTAACTCTACTATACATACCTACATACAACGGATGAAAATATGGACAGAAGTGGTTCCACAACTCCATAATAACGTGTCTTTCGATAAACTACCAAGTAAAATGTCTCTGCCAAAAAGTAGTTGAATTATTACAAGAGCGTGGTGGTACAGCTAGGATACAGCCTATTTCGTACCTTGATCACGTCTTTTGCATGACTCTAAATTATCTTGCATAAAATGTAAAAGCTACACATGCCGCATATTTTTTAACAATTTAAAAGTTTGTTTATAAAAATCCATAAATTCAATATAAATATGTACAACAATTCAATGGATACAAATCGGATGTTGTAAAAAGTTGAAGAACAGAGTTTATCTATCAAGACTGTATGGACTGAAAATGTTGATATCCCACCAACAACGAACCATTCTAAAAAACCAAGGATAGCAAATGATTAAAAATATTAACATCCAACACATCACTTGTATATTTTCATGGTGCAAGAAAGAATGCGATACAATAATACCAACTGATGCTTCATTTGCTGTCAAAACATATGATTATATGATTTTTTCCTGAAAAAGGTCTATATTAGGTGTGTCATTTACGTGATAATTAGTGAAAGTGTTTCAGCAACATTTAGTAAGTACGAGGACAAATCTATTGTATACATGGGGATTAACGAAAACACTCTTGCTCTGTTCCAGAACCTGCAAGAAGCTACCATTTTTTACTACGATAAAATTTTTTCCTTACGTTATCGGAAAAAATAGTAAAAATTAGTAGATTCTTGCAGTACTGGAACAGACCATCTACTTTGTTTACAGTGTTTTATTTATTTAGATATGCATGTATGAAAACACAATTGTAAAAGCAAAAAATTAATTAAATAATAATAAGTAATTATAAACTTTTGGTGAAGAATCAACACCATTTTCAGTGTTGTAATGATTTTCCCACCGTGGTGCAATGGTATGCACACCCGCCTTGCACGCTGAAGGTCGTGGGTTCGATTCCCCGGCCAGTCAACATCAAACACTTTTCAACGGTGGCAAAATACCCCTCAGTAATGTTGGCGACATTTCCTGAGTATTTCAGCCTTGTACAACTTCTCTACAAGTGGTGTCTTAGACACGCCGTTCGGACTCGGCGATAAACAGTAGGTCCCATATCATTGAGCTAATATGAATCGGGGTGCACTCATTGATATGAGAGAAGTCTCCCCTGTCCCGCCTGGGATGTTTGTGGAACAATTATATATATTATAATGATTTTCTCAAAGCTGTGGAAGTGAAAGCAAACGAGAAGCTTCCAACATATCAATTGACCTTTTAGTCAATGTGGTTATATCGTCCTACACATTTGAGGGTTTTGCCGTTTTAACCTTCTTTATGAGAATTTATTTGAATTTGAATGAATTTAAGCAATGAAATTGACATTTAAAATCCAGTAAACGTACTATTAGATCGCTTAATACTGAATTGAATGATACTGAAGAATATTTTCTTTTAACAAGAAACAAATTACAAATTCTTATTATGGGAATAAATATGTTCCCTCATCTATATGATTGATTTTTTGTTAAATTGAAAAAAATCATTTTGAATTGCATATCAATAACGTAGAAAAACATAATCTCTGTGACGAATTCATACTCTTATGTAGAAAAAATTATCGAATTGTAATTAGCACGTCACAGATTATTACATAGCAATTTTCTTAATAATATTGAACAAACTTCTGTAAAATCTTGTAAAGGACTGTCAAAGGACACATTCTGTGGAAATTTCATGCATTAACTTAACAACAATACAGCAATTTTCTAACTAATATGTTGGTCTATTGTGCGACACAACATGCGAGACCTTCACACATTTCTGTGGGACCACATCCTGCCGCAGAGGATGTGGCCGAGATGGACATCATGATTCTACTTAACATTGTTTGAGTTGACTCAGCAGAAATTGTGAAAACTGTTCGCATAGAAAAAAAAACAACAATGCGACAAGAAATGCAACGTCCGTCAACAGATAAATTATAATTCAGTTATGATGTGTGTTCATATGAGGAAGAATTCCCGTTAACTGGCAAATGTCATTCAGACTGGCGGCACCGATCTTAAGATCTGCGACACATACATATCGTATAAACCATTATGATTTAAATACCCGTTAGTCGGTGTATTGGGACATTGTGTCGGCCATTGTTTGCGGAACCCATTGTGGACATTTGCCTATAGGCGGCAAGATATTATATTTGCCAAAGTCATAGTGGTCAATTATATTTAGTTGTCGCAGACAGACCTGTTCAAAGAATCTCCTTTTGTTGATTTAAAGTCAGCTGATGAACATCATCATACCTACAAGGCGTTATCGCTTCCTAACGGTACTTGTTGCAATTTTTTCTAATGTAACTATACATGTCTTCGTGTATGGTTCATTGTGAAAAAGGTACATTTAGATAAAGTCTTGCTTAGAAAGAAATTCACTTTTTTTGTTCAAACAAAGTTGGCGACATCAGAATGTCAAAATGCGACAGACACAGAATAGTTGTGTCTTTTTACTTTTTCAGTAAAATTATTCAGCAACTTATTTTCAGAGAGTAAGAGACTAAAAAGACAGCATTTAGTAAACTTTAGCAAGATAACAGTTCATGACCAAAACAAAAACATTGGCGCCAATGCATGAAAGAAAAACTAACTCCAAAGCAATGTTCTTCAATTCAAAAGTTTTTCAATTTTAAGAAAAATAAATAAAAAATAATCAATATATTTATAAAATAATCAATAAATATAGCTGAATCGTAATATTTATAGTATTTTTCCACATAAATAACGTAAACATTGAGCAGCTGACCATTAGCAGATGATTAAAAAAACAGCTGATCGAACTTGCTAAATGTTGCTGGGAAAAATTCTTTCAGCAACTTTTACCAATTTCATAGCAAACAACTGTCAAAATTGTTTTCTTACTTCGCTCTCTTTTACTGAACTTTTGTGTAGAAAGACAGCATTTAGTAACATTTCGTAATAATTATTACAAATTATCACGTAAAACGACACACCTAATATAACGTTTCATGGTGCAAGAAAGACGGTAATACAATAATACTAACTGATGTCTTCATTTGCTGTCAAAACATATTTTCAAGCAAAAATAAATAACAACTAGGTATTTCGTTTCTATAAAAAATAAGTATCTGTGAACAACATCTTTAGATTTGTTCCAGAACTAAAAACTTTTACAATTTTACCTCTTTTTAAATATTTTACCCAAAAAACCGTTCCCGTACACAAAAAAGTTGTAAAATGTTCAGTTTACTTTAAAAAAAAAATGTCGCTCAATGAAGCTCTCTTTAGAAACTTTTTACACGACAAATTTGAGTGTGTAAAAATAGTAACATGGTTGTCGTTTTCTGATTGGCTGGTAGGCCGACTCTGACATTTTTTCCAGTTTTTCTTACGTTTTTTTTTTTTTTATTTTTCCGCTCCAGTGCTTTTTGAATAAAGTTGAATGTGTATCTCATTTTTCGCAGTTCGCGCTTTTACTACGTTTACCGTTAAAAAAGTATGGGAACACATATTTTATTTAAGCTTCGCGAACAATATTTTATCGTTATCTTCCATCTTTTGTCTATTCTTCGCACAAGAAGTTATTGCCGAAGTCGTCATAATATTTTAAACCGGAATGTATCCCACTTCAATCCATATAATTGTACATTCGTGATCAGCATGTATGTTGTGTATACTTTTGGTGTTCATAAATTGATAATTTCGAGGAGTAGGAAATGGAATGACAAATTGGTCGATAACGGATTGCAACTCAACTATAGTTGCGTTGCCAGAAGAGAAAACCAAGCAATTAAAATAAGTGAAACGTCAAAATTTTTTTGTTAAATTCATTCAATATCAGTGTTTTGAACCTTCAGCTATTAATTTATTTGTAAGAAGATATGAATTTCAATACGGAAATGGAAATTTCTATTATTAAATTTGTTGTCGGCAACGCAACTGGAGTTGGGTTGCTATCCATAACCGACCCCTTTATATTTACTTTATGTCGGCTATGTTCTTGTCAACAATTCGGACCTCTTAGAAAAATTATGAATGAATTTATACGTAAGAATGTATATGGAAATAGACCTCTCCCGAATGGAGTTGTTAAAGATTTCTGAAGAATTTGATGTTGCATTTGTAAGGTCTTCATAGTGTTTAAGTCGACTATTGATGGTTTACACGACATGTTTACTTGCATTTGCTTACATATAGTCACTATCGTTCATAATCAATAATCAAAAAATTTCCTTCACAATATGTGTGGGCAAAATATTTTGAATTTCGATTCATTTACATGTAACACAGTCTCAAAAAAGTATTTTTGCACAATTTTATGGATTTATCATTGGATCACAATATCTACAATCAAGATCACATGAATTTCTTCAGAAGCAGTAGAGGCAATGTATTGGTACTGTTGGTAATTTTCACTAGCGAAATGATCAATAACATGTATTTGATAATCTATACTGACTAGTTTCAAGCGAGTGGGAGTGAAAACATAAAGTGGACACCGTCAAGAGCTTTCTTAACACACCAAAGTCCTTAAATTATAAGGTATACAATCGAAATTCAATAATATGAAAGGTCAAACAGTTTTAGAAACTCTAAAAATGCAATCCAAGAAGTGATATTCTGAAAAGTTGCGGTACATGACGCAATCTCAAACCTGGGCAAAATGAATTGTAATAATTCTATAAGGAATCCTTTCGGATGGATACAGAAGACCAATAACATAATAATCTCAATTCTTATTAAATTATTCTCTTTTTATTCCACCTATTAACGAAATTCGTCGTTATGTTAGCGAACAAAAAAATTTTTTGCTTAGCCATTGTGTTGTCAACTTTTATTGGCACTTGTCAGTTTTTTTAATTTTACCTTTTTTGTAACCAAAAATAGTTACATACATAACTCCACTACAGATTTTGCTTTAAACACAACTGTTATTTTTTTATACCGATAAGTCCAGCCGATTATTAAGTTTAATGTCATAAAGCGACCCATACACTATCAAATTTTGTGATCGTATGTGTCAATATTAGTGATCGTATGTGTACATTTTTAAAATTTTGAAAATGTGTGAGTGAATTTTATGGATTGAGGAAAATCAAAATAATTATGATTCTCAAAATGAAATGCAGTCAATCCGATGAATAGTGTTTTTTGGGAAATGGAAAATATCGATGTTCGATCCAATGAAATTTGGCCTGAAGCTTCCTCTAGTATACAGCAATTATTCTGGAATCGACAGTAAACGGGAATAATTCCTTCCTTTTTATAAATGAGGACTGCCGAATTGATGCCTCCAGAGTTTTCGTTGTACATGAGAGTTGTATATGAGAGTACAATGTGTTAGCCAGCTAATATTTTAATATTTCGGACACAAACAATCACCCACAACACAATCATAGTTATCTTAATACAAAACTGCTGACCAACCATGGAGCTATCTCCTCGACTATAATAGCGGCGGTAACTTATTGCGGTACAAAAATAGCATGTCGGAATTGTTTCTCCTCCATATGTATGCATTAAATTGAGATGATTGCTAGAGGCTTGCGAGGCTTGCATTAAGATTTGCAATAAAAGGTAATCGTGATTTTATTTAACAAACAATGCAATTGAACTCTTTAAGCCTGGGGCATTAGGGCGAGTTTAAGGGAAAAACTGGATCAGATTATGCCGAAAGGAGTACAATTCGTTAATACTTACTTAATTTTGATCCAGCCGTTAAGGAATCGAAGGAGCGAGCGTCTGCTTTAGCTTAAGTCCACTTTAAGTCTGGCCGAGATTAAATTAAAATGTCGCGCTCTAATCGCTGTTAGCCTCTCAGACTAGGAGATTTCGTTAGTGCGAGTGTTATTTCGTTAAATCCTGATCGCTTTAATCTCTCTCACTCTCGTGTTTGCGACGATGTGGACGATGGCATACGTAATTTTTGCGTAGATTATTACCTGAATTAACCTGATTAAAATCGAATTTTTCCCAAATTTATGGGATTAAGTTCCGCTCAAGTTCCTTTAACTCGTTTAAGCTACCGGATTTACAATTACTTATGTCTGAACGGCGAATTAGACGACGCAAACATAGTTTCTCGCTTCGGCAGCTACCTGCAATGTCTTTGCTGCCTAGGGCAGCTTAAGTTCTTTGATCTCTTCGTCACATGTGTACACAAGTAATACGAGTGCGCGCGTTTGTGCGCGTGTGTGTGTTTAAGATATCATAGCCCATTTATTGAGGAGGCTTTAATTAGGTCAATTGTTTACAAAATGTTCCTTTACGTTGCGTACTCTTCCGAACAAACCCCGTTGATCATTTGCCAACGAACGGATTGGGATTGTGAGGAGCACACGCCTACCAAAGTTCCTTATCCAGCAGGCAAACATGTGGGCATGCGTATTTCCAACGTCAAATCCATACATGAGATTTTTAAATTCCATTTAAAAATTAGACTAATCATGGATCAATGAACTTGTTGGACTGTGATCCGCCGTGCTCTGACTAGTCGAAGGATTATATTGGGTAATTGTAACAAATACCACAGAATCCGCAATACCTATTTTGAAACATGGGAAAATTTTAATTAGAGTCTAAAAATATTTCTGCCACATATAGTACATACATACATGTGTATATACAATACATACATACATATAAGAGTTTGTTTTTTTCCAAATATATCGGCAATCGTTTTATATACATAGGCATGTATGTATGTGCATAATGTTTATGCATTTCACTTTATAACAATTCTATTATTGATATCCCAATTGGAATCGTTTAACCATCAATGGACTTTCAATTCCATTGTTTGGAAAGTAATATTTGATGTCCTGTTTTAGTTGTAAAATTATTTGGCGCAACAGTATATTCCTCTTTCAATATCCACTATAAAAGTCTTCTCGAATAAATTAAAAAATAAAACATTTAAAACTTCCACTCCACTTTAAGGGATCGCCAAGATGACAATCTAATACTTTTTACTGAAGAAATTTCCTTTCCACACAGTTGTTTTGCAAATTTTACTGAAAGGAAGATGTTGAATGTATGAAGGAATTGTTTCCTTAGTTCTGGGAGTACGAAAAATACATTTTAATAATTAAAATTGAGGATATCGATCGATTGATCAACTAACTTCCTCCTTCCTTGCCGAATAAATTGTTTTTATAACAGCTTTGCTCAAAGACCATATTTAAGAGAAATCAGAAAATTATTTTTGAGATAACACTGTGACACAAAATGGAACTCAAAGTCTGGGGGTGGAAATTCCTTTTGCAGATGAAAGCCCTTTATGAGTATATTAAGAACCCAAAAGGAAATTTTTGGCATAGGTCAAGTTTCTGAGATATCGTGTGATGAATTTTTTGTTTTTGGGAAAATAGCGTAATTTCTCTGTTTGGCGTTATTGTAGCTTCGTTTTAAGATTACGTGTCTTCAGTCAAATCGATTGGCGAATCTTTTTGTAGAACATTTCATTCTTCTAACTCAATTCCTTTCATATCCTTTTCGTCCTTTATTTCTTGAACCGTAGTATAAGTACCACAAGATGAGATTTTTCAATATACAAATATACCACAAAAATGTTGCTCAGAGGATTTTAGGTACGGTTCTCTTTGGCAACTGATGAATATTGTCCCGTTTTCATTGTCTTTTTTTGACATTTACTCGGTCTTGCTTCAGATAAAACTATTTTTGGCTTTTATGTATATTCGTTATTAGTTATTTATTGGTATGTAGACATACCAATTGGTTATTTCTTATGTAGATATCTGGGGTGCTTCTGAAATATTTATCACAAATAGCTCTTGTAATGAAGAACACGTTAATAACAAATTTTCATGGACGATAGATCCGGTTATTTCAATTTTTTAACCGTATATTCCGACATTAAACTCGATTTTTGAACCGAATAGTTTTATATGTATACCATTTAAAAGCTTATAGACATGTCAATCAATTGAATTTTATTCGCTGATTAAAACTTTGCTAGCTGCAGTCCTAGAACAAAAAAGTTTTCTTTTTAAGGAAAAATATCACTACGCGCAAAATTGTTTTTGGCGAACAAACGTGTCGTATAACAGGGTGCTTTGGCATAATATTGCCACTAATCGTATATATAAGGTCTGTACGATAACCCAGAATTTTGTACAAATTTTTACTGAATGCTGTTCGATAACAAAATTATCCAGGAAAAGAGAGCGAGTTTGGAGAGATTTTTGGAGAGTTTTGTGACAGAGAACTTGCAAATTTTTGCTGGGAAAATTTGTCCCGCAAAAATTTGCAAGTCTGATCAGCTGACTTTTAATCACCTGTTCAATGTAAACAACTCGAAATGTTAACATTTTTGACCAAGAAAATTTCGCTATTGCAAATTTTTTTAGATTCTAAAGCGTTGTGGAGAGGATTAAAGCATTAAATAAATAAACTGCAATTTTAAAATGTATGTTTTTGTTCCGTTTGATTTTAAATATCAAAAGAAACAAAAATAAAGTTCATACATTTTCGGAAACAGCTGACTTTCTTGCAAGTTTTTGCAAAATGCTGTTCGATAACTTTCTGCAATTTTTCTTGCTTGAGAGAGTAAAATTCACTGAGAGAGGTTGCTGGAATTGACTGAGTAATTATTGCTGGGAAATTTATCGTACACACCTATAATCACGTAAAACAAGTACTTTTTTTGCAAAATTCTAGACTGTTAAATATAGAATACAAAATTTTGGTATTTAACAATTATCCTTATAACACAAGATTACAAAAGATATATTAATTTATTTAATTAACTGGATTCCTTTACGATGTCTCCAGCTAATGAATAAAAGCTTTAAACTACAGTGTCGGTCAAAACTAAAGTACCCCCTCAGTACATTTTTTTAAAATGATATTTTTTTAAGAAAACAAAGTTATAAATTTATTTGTTATTTTTCTGTTTGTTTATTTTTATCTTTCTTATTGGAAAACACAAAAATAGGGAATTCAGAATTTAATAAACAAAAGTTAAAATTAAAAAAACATTTTAGGTCGGAAATATATGCGGACAAAACTAAAGCACCAATATTTCGTTGCGTATCCCCTATTCTGGATAACACAAATACATCTTTTAGGCATAGAGGATACTAAATTATTAATTATTGCAGGCAAAATAATTGATTTTCGGAAAATTTAGCTTACCGTTATATGGGGGCTATACCCAAACGTGGACCCAGGTCCACAATTTTTGATAGAAATGTTTTGTGACCACTAGGAACCCTAAGTACCAAATTACATCTAATCTAATAGGAAAATGTGGCTTAAATACTCAAAATACCGAAAATCGGAAGGTACCGCTATAAGGGGGCTATACCAAAACATTAGCCGATATTGTTCATATTCAAATACAAAGCCGCTTAGATTTAAAAATTAGCAAAAGAGCGATTCACATAAGAACGGTAGACGTCGGCTTATTCAGTCGGCGACCAGCAAAAAACCTTTTATATCGACAAAATGTGAAGGAGTCAGACTGCAATTCGCCAAGACCCATTTGAGCTGGAGTGTCAAAAATGGAGGATTGTGCTGCTTTTGATGAATCTATGTTTAATTTAAAGTATTCAAATGACAGAAAGCGTGCACCAAATGGGCAACGGTCAGTGATGCCAGATTTGCCGATTTATCGGCATTTTGCCGATTTTTAGTCCAAAAAAATAGAAATGCCGATTTGCCGATTTTTACCCCTAAAATGCCGATTTTTAGTTAAGGCAACTTGTTCACATAAAATTTACGTTTTGTATGAAAATTGTGGCTGCTAGCACTAATTTGGTACAATAACAAAGACAACTATATCGTCAAGAGTAGTTTGATTAATAATAATAATAATAAAATTTTTCTTGATTACCAAAACGTGTACTTCAGTATATTCATCAAGGAAATTGTTAAAAAAAAAACGAAATTGTCGAGAAGTGGGTTAGTGGAAATAATTAAAAACTGCACAAACTTTTAAATTGAACTTTGTGATCAGATTTTGAAGCGGTTTAATTTTGAAAATAAATTTAAGTGCCTACGAGTATCTTCAATAAATCAAAGTTTTATAATAAATGGCACAGAAGATTCATTTTGACATTATAAAGGAATACGAATGCGAACGAAAAGCAAGAATCACGCGAACTTTCACGTTTAAATTACAGAAATTTGTTTAAAGCATAGTACACACGGTCCAACAAAACTGACAGTCAACGTACTTTTACGGCAATTTTCTGGCAAATAAAAACATTTTGTTAGCTAAAAATGATTGAAATACAACATTTAAGGTATAATTTAGTGATTAGGAAAGTAATTATTCAGCTAGACTTTGATATTAACGAAATAGACCTCGATGACTGTCAGTTTTGTTGGACCGTGTGTACTATGCTTAAAGATAAAAACGTAGTGTTGCTAGAATTTTGGAAAACAATGTGTGAATTAATATGTGCAAATTCTGAACCAATATTTCCTATTTTGTCCAAATTTATTAAACATATTTTAGTCTTGCCACATTCTTCAGCAAATGTGGAAAGAGTTTTTAGCCAAGTGAATTTAAATAAAAACAAGTGTCGAAATCGATTAGCTAGGGAGTCGATGGAAGGAATTCTCTTAAACACTACTTAAAATAAAAGACTACTTAAAATTAAATAAGTCCAACTGTTATGATGTTGTCATTAAAAATGATTTGTTACGAAACTTTAATTCAAATATTTTGGTCTGTTCCACTACTGCAAGAGTCTACTATATTTTACTATTTTTTTCGATAACATAAAGGAAAAAATGTTATCGTAGTAAACAGTAGTAGCTTCTTGCAGGTTCTGGAACAGAGCATTTATGAATGAAATTGAATTTTATTGTAAACCAACATTTCACCTTATTAGTTAACCTTTTAAGATAATATTTGTATTAGTTTTGTTTAGCTTGACTGAATTGAAAATATATTGATCTCATGTACTTATAAATATATACTTCATATCGACGCCTCCAAACAATAGTATGCTAAGTCGACTTAGCATGTTTTCAAGTTCTTTACATTTTTATATTTAACGTATTTAACGTCCTTTAACTTAAATTCTGTCAAATTTTGGTAATAATCGGACAATCCGAACAGAAGTTATAAACAAATATTTACTTAGCATAGTACTGAAGGTCAAAGAAATTTCCAAACTTTGAGAGCTTCTCCTGCAAAACTCACTTTTTAGACTTAGCATACTATTATTTGGAGGTGTCGATATGTATATGGTAAAACCATTTATATTCATACATATTTTGAATTGTTGCCTTGTTTTATGAATTTTTAATTGTTTTGTTGTACTTAAAATGTTATTTTTTAAACTTATGCTTATTAAATAAAGCGATAATTGGAACTGAAATAAATGTTTTTTAATTTGCCGATTTTTTGCCGATTTTGAAAAATTTTTGCCGATTTTGCCGATTTCGGCACCCGAAAAGTGCCGATTTTCGACCAAACTTATCTGGCGTCCCTGGCAACGGTTAGTCCCAATTTACATTCGGCGAGTTTACTTGCGGCAATTGTCAGTTTGTTGGTGAGAGAGGGTGCTGAGAGGCAAAGGGTTACCATATGCCTCACCTCTCTCTCCTACAAAATGACAATTGCCGCAAGTAAACTCGCCCAATGTAAATTGGGACTTATATCCTAAATATTGCAAAGGCACTGTAAAACATTGAGGTTGAACATAATAGTCTGATTTTTTTTCTCGGGGCAAGGGATTGGATCAATTCATAAAATTCATGGCATTATGGATCGTTTCAAGTTTCGTAACGTATTAAAAGTCGTGATGTTGCCTTATGCTGAAGAAGAGATTCCACTTAGATGGATCTTCTAGGAAGATAAATTTATAACTTCGTTTTCTTAAAAAATTATCACTTTAAAAAAAATGTGCTTTAGTTTTGCCCGACACTGTATATTAAATGTGAAATAGTCATTTCATTTGCAAATGTGTTGAGCAGCACTGTAGCTAAGTAAATTACATTGTCTTCTTAATTGTTTACCCAACTCATTTGGGTATGCTTTAGGGGGCGACCCCAGCTGTAAAACCCAATAAAAGCCATTTTTCATGATTATTTTCCAAGGAAACTGCGGCACTTTTTTGTTCGATTTTTATCATCTGAGCACATCATCTGAGCACATCTTAATCTACTTTCTGACTTTTTTTTTTGTTGAAAAATATTACGTTTTTTTGTTGAAAAATATTACGTATTTTTGTGGCAAATGACCGTCTACGAAACCCTGTTTTTATTAAAGTGTTTTGCAGTGCCAACTCGATTTTAATAATATTAGGTTTTACGGAAATGGTGGACAGAAAAAGTCAAAATTTCATAAAAATTGATACAAAAACTTTTAAAAATAAAATCCATTTTTTGAAAATTACAAGTGTGGGTCACCCCTTAAACTAGGTTTGCTTGTAACTGAATATTTTCAATGTTTTAATATCGATACTTATCTTTGTTTACAAAAAAAAAAAAAATACAAAAACAAACATTAAAAATACCTTTTGAGATCAACTCTGTTCTCTGCTTCTTCTCATGAACAAATCGTCTTCTAAACCACAACACATATGTACGTACTATACATGCATATCAAACATTTACTCAAAGAGTGACACATCTCAAAAATCCATTTTCGAGAAAAACGGGAGAAATATAGAAGTTGCTAACTCAGAAAACGCATTTTTTTAATTTATGTCGCTCTTTGAGTAAATGATGTTCGTTGCCTATCACTATCACCTACATTAACAGTGAACATATTCTAAAGCCGATTGCTAGCTATTGTCCAGGAGTAACAAATTAACCGATCATTAATCACAAACCAACCAACCAATCACATGTGGTCCATCTTAGTTGCTTCATTAGTTCAAATTACAAATCGGGTAAGAACTAAGTTGTTAGTCTAAAACAACCGGAACCGACAATCATTAGCATTTCTCAGTTTGAAATGACAAAACGTTTACCGCCTAGAGAGTAGAAGAATCTCATTTCGCCACTATCCTTGGCTTAGACACAAAGCAAAGTGTGATATTGTGCTATAGAATGTCATGACAACATCATTAGAATATTTTGTCCATTATGTACAAGACCAACTATCGAAAGGATTACTTAATGAACAGTAAACTATACGAAGAGTTTTGAGATTTCGAATAACTCTTAATCCAGGATCCAAAAGAAAAAAAAAACAAATCCTTTCTGTGAATTCGTTCGTTGTTATTTTTAGGCAATTGTCACCATCCGCCTACTGGCCCATAGCGCATATGGTTTCTCTGCCGTAACTCTTTACAAATTATTCCAATATTATATGTTAAATAAATATTTTCCTTCGGATGTTTTTTCTCTTTTCTGTGAAATAATGGATGCAGGGTAGGATGGTTGGATGGCAGTTCCATTTCGTGACAGTTATTATTTTACATACAATGGACACGTGTTCTCAATCGATTGTGTAGATGTACCTACATACATATGTATGTACACATATTTTATTGAGTTTGATGGCCTAGGACTATCGATGATTCGAATTTTGAACATTGCACTATTGGTAATTTAGACAGGTTTTAGGCAAAAAGTCGATTTTTTCACTTTTAATAACGCGAGTTTTATAATTTGATTTGAAGAAAGAACATGTCAAATTATAGGGATATGCAATTTGTTTTCAAAAATATTAAAAATTCGAGGTATTTTAAAATTTTAAACGCAATTTGTTAGAGTTTGGTAATAATCAAATACATAGATATGATATTCAGTGGAATGGTGGCGGTGTGTACTTTCTGTTTTAAGATATAATTTTCGTCAAAATGTTTGTTACAGACGAGAAATCCTTATGTAGAATACAACCTAAGATTTTTTTGTTACAAAATTATAGTATTATATATTAGACTTTTACAAAATTGTCCAACTTTGTCTGAAATTCTGCCACCAAGAATATCTTCGGAAAAGGGCTCAGAATCAACTACGATTTTTTGTGTTTTTGGAATTGTATCACTATTCTGAAGGTGCCCGCCCTCCTTGCAGAAAAAATATTTTTTTTTTTATTTTTGGTTTGGTGAAGAAAATGTTAAACACAAAAAGCATCCGATTTGAACTAAAAATACATTATCTTTAAAGCACTAAAAATGTATAAAAAGCCAGTAAGTCTATCGCTATTAATTTTTGCCTCAAAAACAGGACAAATTACCAAGAGTACATTGTAAGCATGTACCAGAATTTGGCGTTGAGTGAAAATTTTGCCTACTGTGCATTTTTTTTCGTCTAAAGTTCCACAACTGTACGGTCGTTCGAACTATCTACATAGGATTGGAGGACTTACACCTCTTGATCCCAGGCATGGGATCACTTTTATCGTTCTTGTTTAGTATTCAAGAGAATTGTCCCATCAGTCATTTCAAGATTATCTCGAAACAGACATATCCCAAAGGAACAATGCGATAGTCACTTCATTCTAAAAAAATAAACAGAAAAAACCGCATTATTTTGCAGCAATTAGGTCTACAAGAATAATGGTGGCATTGTTAACTCATTATTGAGTCCATTGTGTGCATAGAAAATAGATCTGTGCAGAACTGATTAGCCAACGATGTGGAAGTGTCTTAAAGGCAGCGGTGGCTGGTGGTTAATATGGATGTTAGCAGTGATGTGTCTTTTACACCTTTGAAGGGTTGTTAAGTGAACCTTTATAACTCCTCCTGTTCCATGTTAAAAAAGAGCTAACAATGCAACAATGAGGTGCAAAACAATGGGCTACACACTACAGTCGGTACCACGTCATAGGTTGATGTCAGTCGCGCGCAGCCAAGTCAAGATGGATTGATTTGTTAACGGCAAAACAGCAGGTGATCTAAAAAACACGAAGAAAAGCCAACATTTTGAATAATGTGAGCGATTTGCATTCATACCAAGAAATGAATGCCTGAGAGATTCAATTTTCAGGTCTTTGGCTCTGCCATTTTATCTCCGGATGTTCCTATATTGGTTTTTTTTATCCGTGATGTTTATCTCTGCTATCATTAAATTCTGAATTGAAACACAACAATGAGCCACTGAAAAGTATCAAACCCACTATCAAAATTTTGCGAATAAAAAAAAAAAAAACAGAAACAAAAATATTAAAGCAATAACAAAATTGGTATATTAAGAGGATATCATTGTTTTCTCCAATTGTGTCCCTAAAATAAAAGGCCATTGTCTACAATAACTTCCGCTCTAAGGACAATGATTGTGGTTAAAACATGTGGCCTCAAGTATTTTGAAAAATATCACATTATATGAGTTGCCCACAAAAGGGTTTAGATTTAACTCTTCGGAGATTGGGATTTCAAAGAATGCGATCTATGCTATGATCCGATAAAGTATTGAATATTTATTTGTCTTCGAATGAAAATATTTTCTTTGGTAACTTCGATACAAAACGTATAAATGTAACCGATCAGAATTGTCTAAACGGTCAAAAGATTTTGAAAATTGTTGACATCGATAATTACTGCACACTGCCTCAACATGTTTAATTTATTTAAATAATACTTTAAGAAAAACATTGTTGGTGGGTTTAAGAAATAAGCTATATATCAAGAAGATATCAAGAAGATTATTGATTTCGATGACAGGCTTGGTCCGGATCTATAGTGCGATTTTGAGTAAGTAATGATTTTATTGAGTCTTTTCTTTCCATTCGATAACAATGTGTATATATATACTTATCGATAACATATTCTATCGCAGAACTTTAATCGTTTTGTTTATAGTGCGATTCTCTAACACATTTTTGAGTTACCGACAAAAATCGGTAAAATTGAAACACAAAATTATGAATGAAAAGTTCAAATAAAAGTTGACAACACTCTTGCTATCGGTAGAACTTTACGACGACTTTTTATTTGTCGCAAACTTACCGAAAAATATCGGTAATTGCCGAAATTATAAGCATTTTAATTTTACCGAGAATCGCACTACTGGTCTGGTCCTGAATGATGGGTATTAGAATCGTTGCTGTTGATTTTGAAGATGAAAAGCTATTTTCGAACTTTTGGATATAATATCGCCGCATATACATCACAAAATATGTTTGTATCTGGCAATGACACTTCCTCGATTTAATCCCTATTTTTTGCAAGTATGAGCTTCAGATTAACATGGTCGAATAAGTGGTGAGGAGTACGCACTAAACGATATGTCCATATTAATAAATTGCCTTGAACAACTAAACTTCCTGGCTACCATTAATCATTTATTGAGAATTAGTAATTGACTTTGGTCATTTTCTGTTAGCATTGCATGCATTAGAAGCCTAGATTTGGCAGTGGACGGATTGGGTTCCATGTGGACAACCGGAACAGATATTCATTAGTCAGCAAAAATTGTTATTCTGTTTTTTTTTCTCTCATTTGTTTTCAGACCAATCATTTAAATAACATTCGACACATGGTCATTGCTGAGAATATTTATGAGGAATCCATTCAGAATGCCCAATGCCGGTTTGGTCGATCTCGAGTGCGGCAGTCGCAAAAACAATTTCATGTTTCTCAAATACACATTTTCACTTCATTTGACTTCGCTTTGGGACGCATGTGCAGCTGACTTGTGCAAATGTTGAATGGAAAATATGGAGATTGTCAAAGGATTCTGGAAAAACGGAATAAAATTAAATAAACAAATACATAAAGAGTGTGCGTGTGCCTTGCTTGCTTCCGCGACTGTGTGTATTTTGTGAGGGAGTCGGAGGAGCAGTTATGTACGTCTGCTAAAGAAAAATATTTTTACAAGGCACGAGATTTTTTCCGAGCAACGGATTGCTTGTGTGCCACCACGTATGCCATGTTTACACTCGAAAGATCATTAATTTTGAGGGGGCGTTAACACGCGTCGCGCGCATGCTCTTAACAACCGAAGAATGGAAATAAAGGCCCATGGAAATGCCTTGCTTGGCTGTTGTAGGCTTATGAAAACTATATAGCCTATGCGTGACATTAGAAAATCCACCCATAATACAAAACATATTTATATGATTTTGGAATTTATATGTTTTTCTTTTTGTTTTTGCCATATACCACTCTACTAAAAATAATAACTACCTTTGTTGTGTGGGGGACTACAAATGTCCCCTTAAGCATTGCATACATTAGAGTTCGGTTATTTGGCAGATTTAAGGGACAATTTGGTTGCAACTATTCACCATCGCCTTTGTATGGGAGTTACATATTAGAAAACTTTACTCTAATAACAAATATTCAGTTCAACCAAAAGTATGAGTATATGTACTTGTATACAATAATATCACCACTTCCTACAAAAACATTTTGGAGGTCTTCTTATTTACATGTGCAAATCTTGATGAGCTTTTCATGCGTTTATAGAACTAAATCATGGTAGAATAATAAAAGGTAACCTCATTTAAAAAAATCGTAGATACATCTCTGGACCTATAAACATGCTCAATTACAGACTAATTGAACGTATCCAACCCTGCATGACATGAATAAAAAAAACAAAAACAACTTTTGTTTATTTACATTTATTTAATGTATTTTTTTTGAAAATGGTAAGTTAAATATAAATAGATTCTGTGCGAAAAATACTGAAATTCATAGCTTTATCTTTTCTTAAAGTGATGAATATGGCGAATCTGGTCCTGCTACTGGTGAAAAGAATTATATGATAGGAAGGAAGTGCCTACTCAACATACAAAGAAAATGAAAAGTATGGTATCGAAATCTGTTCAAAGGACAAATCAACCCCAAGACCGCCTCAAGCACCAGGCACAAAATTGTTCTTAAAATGTCTGATTACTAAATGTCACAAAATAAAGACATTCCCTACCTATGTGTAGACAAACGTACATCAAGTTGCAAGATCTGTATCGAACAACATCTTCGGTCACCTCCCACGAAGAAGTTCGTGTTTTTTTTTTTTAATTTTTACCGATGGTACTCCTTGTGGTCCAGTTTACATCAATGTTTTTTGAGGGCTAGTCCAGCCTACCGACAGAATGCTCCAAAAGCTCTAAAAATCTTAAGCTGACTACTAAAACGAATGGTGGACACGAACTATCGAAAAGAATGATTTATATTGGCCCAAGGTACAATTACCCAACATAAAAAATTCTCTCTCAAAAAAAATTCTCTCAATCTGGACCTTAAAAATAGAGCAATTCAATCCCGCACTATTTGTATTATAAATAAAACTTATTCCCAATTTATATTTAATTTAGTATTTGCTCTTTTATTTTATTAATTTTATATAGACAATAGACAATGTTTGTCAACACTGTTTTGACAATGAAATGTTTTCAAAGCTTTAATTTAGAAAAAAATTTAAACATATGATTGCATAAGGTTACCTTTTTTAATTGTACCATGGAACTAAATGACACTAAAGAATTTAAAAGTAACAAAAATCATAATTTTGTCCAACACTCTATGAAAAAATAGGTTTGGTATCGAACCAAGCCGTTGTCAATCATCTCTGCGAGAAAATTTAAATTTTGTATTAAGTAAGGCGATAGATAGAGATAGAGAAGTCTCCCTTGTCCCGGCTGGGATGTTTGTGGAACAATTATAAGGCGATAGAAACTTGTTATCGGCGATTAGCGGAGAGTTTTTTTTTGATTTGAATAAATGAGAAAAAATATCAGAACAAGTTGTACACAAAAGTTATAGTTTTCTAAAATGATAAGCTCAGGGGAACTATTTTTTGATGATAGAGAAGAAAATATAGTTAACGTAGCATCTTTCGGACGACACAAAAGAGATAAATCGAATCCTTTAGAATTGCCATCAGTATTGTATGTTTGGTTTCCAACATTCATCAAAATAATTGTTTATTTTTTAAGGTTTAAAGCCTATTTTCGGTTTCCAAAAGATGCTGTTATTTATATAGTAGAGACATTAAAAATGACTTAAAAACCGTAGGACAACATCCACTCCTTAATGTGTGTGCTGCTTTACGGTTTTTTTGCAGAAGGACGTTTTAAAAGATCCCATGGCAATGACCTTTACCTATTGAGTGAAGTATTGCAGTTACTAGACGAAAATTGTGTAAAAGTTGATGTAGTTGTGGTGTTCTTATTACACTATGCAACACTGAAAATGCAACAACTTCTAGTATGCATTTTTTGAAAGTACATATTTAGACTACAAAAACCATAGTATGGTTTTGTCCTGTCAGATTCAATTCGTATTTTATGGCCTCATCTAAACCGGGCTAAATCCACACTTTTTTGCACTTATCAGGCCTTTATCTCAGAAATGAATAGGAATTTGGCCTTGCTGTCTTTAGCAATATTGTAGCCCTAAACTAGTAGAACTTATCTTTTGAAAAAACCACATAAGAAAAACTCCATCTAGGGCATCAAAATCTACAAAATATAGAAAATTTTACATAATTGCTGAAATTCTGGTCAGTATCGGCTAAACTACTGGGAGTTGAACGAAGTAACACTTTACAAAAATCTTCCAAATAAAGTTCTCAACAATTCTTTAGAATATTCTGAGACTCTAAAATGCTTACTTCATGTTGTTTCAGCGGTATTTTGCGTCAAATCTTTTACAACACGTATTTCAAACACAGTTTACACCAACAGTTTATTCTCGCATTTCGGATTTCACTACATTATTGACATTTTTATTAAATCGTCGTTGAAAAATGTACTGAAAACAACGGCATAGAGGCTTTTTACAACAATGACATGTTCTGAAGATTTGTGTATTACATTCCAGGGAATATTTTTTCAAAAGAAAATATTAAGAAAAAATTAACGGTTTTGGAGATACGGTGCGAAATGTATAAAAATTGTGGAATTTTTGCATATATTTTGAAATTTGAGGCAATAAATGTCGTTTTTCGAGTTCATTATTTCTCCAAATATTTTATTCTTGTCCTTATCTACAAATTTGCTTCAGAGGTCAGAAGAAGATTCGCAATGGTTTCAGAGATATAGCCCCGAATTTCTTTAAAAACTCAATATTTAACCATGTTTAGATGGGACCATAAAATCCGATCTGACACAACAAAACCCAACTAGGGTTTCTTGTCGTTTGGGTCTGTACTTTCAAAAAATCCACAGTTCGAATTGTTTGTACAAGGTCACCTTAAAAATGTTGCACAGTGTTATTAGCAAATTTTCTCTTTATTTTGGCTTTAAAATGAATCTACACTCAATGTTATTCATCTTGTGTACGGGTTGGTGGACCACAACTATTAAATTGCTCCGCAACATCCTTCCATACATCTTTAAATGTGGCTTTAGTTCGCCAAAAAGTCCGACACTGCCAGCTACGTTTGGATTGGCTTCTATTTTTTCAACCATAATTTAAAATTGCTGTTTTGTAGTATCTTTTACCATTATAAGTACTCAAACACCAAAAAACGTATATAATATTTAACAAATTCACTTAAAATAAATGTAAATGTTACTTATGTTCATGGTACAATTACCAAGGTAGATGCCTCAGCCCAGCTGATCGAATCTAAAACGTCAAAAAACTAGGAATTTGCCATGAAAAATCAAAACAAAAAACCATATTATTCGGTAAGTATGAGATAGATGTCTACACTTTATAGACAAACACAAGCGATAAAAAGAGACAACAAGAGACCATTTGGCGAAAATTTTGACAGTTTACATTACAAAAAATGTTGCTTTGTTGTAGCAATTCGCCGATGCATCTACCTTTGTAATTGTACCATGCTTATGTTTCAATTTATCGTTTTTATTCGTTTGTAAAAATGCACGGCGACAGCCGGAAAATGAACTTTATGGCGACAGAATTTGACGTCGTCGGTCGACTTTTGCCATACGTAATGTAAAAATTGCATCTGGCAACGTGACACGACTCGTGTCGCAATACGGAATCGACCCATAAGTTTTTCATCCAAACTGGACAATTACACAAAAAAAAATGTTTTTTTTTTTAAATTGCTTGCATTTTAGGCCAAATGCGTGGAAAACCATGGACCGAATGAAACCTTATAAACGTGCAAAGACAGATAACGGACAATACTATAGCAAAACGCAAAAAACGTACTACAACAAATACAACTCAACAACAAGCACATAGGAATTTGTTTTCGTTTGTAACGTTAGTGTCAAAAATAAATGTAAACAAAATAAGGAAATGTGTACCTATAAAATATTGGAATTTAAAAACTAATATTTTTTTACATTTGATTGAATATTTTGGAAAACATTAATGAAAACTCGTTAGATTTTCAATTTGAATGTTTCCATATCATTCCACTAAATGCATTATTTCTCGCAGAATGTATAATTCTTGCAAAAATGTTTGGGATCGCTGGAAATTCATTGAAAATGTTGGACCGCATCTATAAGCGCTGTTTTAGTGTGCGGCTCGTCTTTCGGACTTGGATGAGGTTACATGTCATTTATATGAAGAAGTCTTTATGTGAAATATTTTTTTTTATGAATATATTTTTTCTTCAAAAACTATATATCCCTAACATACATCGAACATAGAAATAAATATATAAAATGTCGTATGGAATTTGACACTAACATTACAGCCCAGTTCAGTCAGCAGGGTATTGCTGTTACCTTTTCTCCTTCTACCATGGTTCTCATTCTGTTTCAATTGTTAATATGTAAGTTTTTGTTAGTTATTTTGAAAATTAAGCACAGTGGAGCCCCTTAATATCACTGTGCAACATTTTTAAGGTAATCTTGTGCAAACAATTTGAGCTTAGGACTTTTTTAAAGTACAGACCCAAACGACAAAAACCCTAATTGGGCTTAGATCTTATGGCCCCATCTAAACATGTTTAAATAATGACTTTTAAAAGAAATTCTGGGCTATATCTCTGAAACCTATGTGAATCTTTATCTGACCTCTGAAGCAAACATGTAGATAAGAGCAAGAATAAAAGATTTGGAGGAATAATTAACTTGAAAAACTACATTTTTTGCCTCAATTTTTATAAAATATCGAAAATATCCATAATTTTTATAGATATTGCACCATATCTGCAAAACCGTTAATTTTTTCTTAATGTTTTCTTTTGGAAGAATATTCGCTGGAATGTAATACACAACTCTTCAGAACATGCCATTGTTGTAAAATCACGTTGTTTTCAGCATATTTTTCAACGACGATTCAACTCCCAATAGTTTAGCTGATACTGACCAGAATTTCACCAATTATGTAAAATTTTCTAAATTTTATCGATTTTGATGCCCTAGATGGAGTTTTTCTTATGTTGTCAGTTCAACAGATAAGTTCTACTAGTTTAGTGCTACAATATTGGCACAGACAACAAAGCCAAATTCCCAATCGTTTCTGAGATAAAGGCGCGATAAATGCAAAAAACTGTAGTTTTAGTCCGGTTTTGATGAGGTCATAAAATCCGACAAAACCCTACTAGGGTTTATGTAGTCTGAACATGTACTTTCAAAAAATGCATACTAGAAGTTGTTTGCATTTTCAGTGTTGCATAGTGTAAGCGAATAATTATGTCAACAAAAAGTGTATATACATACATACATACATTGTGCAATAAGGATAAATTCGCCCAACTTGCTAAATTTCTTTATTTCAATTTTGCCAATAATATTTTTGCTTTATTCCCGTACGTTTTTAAATGATAATGCTAACAAAGGACCGAGACCGAATGATACATTTTAAAACTTGTAGAAGTAGGGGGTTTTTCGCAAAAAGTTGCAAAGATAGTAGAAACTTTGTGGAACAAATCCAATACTTTGTAATCCGAAACAATAAAATAGAGGTTTGTATACAATTATTGCGGAACCGCGTTGTATTTTTTATTTATTGTATCAGTGTACATTAAGAAGAGTTATGCCCGTTTGGAGTTATTGTACGGCACCGAAACTGATACCTATAAAAAAACTATATTTGTCCCCAGTGATATTGAAACATTAAACTTTTGTGATGGCAATTCACTACTGCTATTTATTTCTACAAATCGCTTTAAAATATTGATCCACTTTTGCAGTTCAAGTTGTGCAAGGTGTCATCAGAATCTTCTAGATTTTATCAACATGCAGTGATCGACATTCGTTTAAACCAAATCGGTTAACCTAGATCGGTTAATAAATGGCTAAGTTATAGTGGTTGAAGTATGTGTGACTTAGGTTTGGATCGAAAATCTCAATGGTTTGGCTGTTATATGACAAAATATCCACAAAACATGGTTAAAAAACTTCATGTCAAAATCGGGACGCTTGATTTTCACCGTAGACATATGCTCCAGTAGACGATTTTGCTCAGTACCGACCTAATGTATATGTATATAAGATGTCTTCCTTAAACACTATTAACATTTTATTAACTATTAGCACTACGCTTTAAGAAGAAGAAGAAGCAAATTTAAGGAAAAATTTAATTAAAGACCATTCCTTCTTCGTTAATAATAAATAGCAATAAAGCAAATGGAATGGGAACAGACATGTCTGCGAAAATCGATTTTGTTGCGTACTTTTGGTTTTACCGAAACACATGTGGGGTGGGAGGTAACAGTCGAGTAAACAATTTTTATGGTCAATGTTATGTCTTGGCAGGAGGCGAATGTGTTAGGAATGCTAAGGCGTAATCGTTTCCTTTTATGAAAGGGGAGAATTCAGCTGAAATCATTTACTCCAACCACAATTGATGGCTTGTGGGTCAATGAATAAATACATACCACATCCATACTTACAAACCATGTATTTATAGTACACACGCATAATAGGAAACATCCCCCGGCAAAAGGATTACAAAACACAAACCCCTTTCTATGGACAGACAAGTAATAACAATGGCAAATGTTGGCCACCAAAGTGACCAAATTATTCATCATGTATGTATGTCAATTATGTATGTACGTACATACATATGTGTTCGCCTGTCCACAATACTCATAGTAATTTAACAACCCTTTTGGAGTTAGGAAACGTCCATTGTCTCCGATTGTATAAACTGTACGTTCGTATGTAATTCAAAGATTTTGCTTAACTTTGTCTATAACGGAGAATCTCATCAGCTGTGGCCACACGTCCACTGATAACAACAGACAGATGTCAATTTTTCCATTTTCGGTGAAAAAAAAAATAGCTAGAAAATGAAATTATGCTTCTGGCAAATCATTGTACTCCGCAAACTGTGAAAAATGGTTTCGTCTGGGCTGGTTAAGTCAATATCTGTCATGTTTACTCGTATGCATAAATACGTTTCTGAGAGAATAGAAGACAGTAAAAAGTATGTACAATATGTGGCTAAAAAACGAATTCTAAAAAAATTTGTAAAGATCCGCCAAATATTCATATTGGAGCTAGATCCAAATCCGATCCGATCTGCACAAATTTCTGTAGAATTCGCTTTTTTAGCCACAAAAATGAAGTCGTCAATTTGTTTACATCGATTGGACCATAATTGAACCTTTAGAGAACTTTCGCGAAAATGCACCTTTGACCCCAAACAAATTAGTATGGAAACAAAAATCGCTGGGTTGGCACGGGTTAACGTTAACCGATCGTCATAAAATTGTTGGTTCAAATGGAAAACATTTAATGGGTTGGAGTTCCAAAAAATGTTTTTGGTCCGTCTAATGTACAACCTTAAACTTTAAAATACCTAAAACAGGTCCGTTTTACCGTTATATGGACGTTTCTGACAACACAGAAGTCTTCTCGGTCAGCATAGTGGTTGACCAGTGGTGGTCAATACAATTGTAACAAAATTGCACGTTTAGAAAATTGCATTAAAAATATTTTTTTGAATGTACATTTTTTGTAATTAGACTAACTTTTACAACAAACACGATCAAGGCCTATAGAAGGTCGGACATTCAGAGTTCTGTTAACAATTTTTGATAACAAACATAATATATTGTTTATTATTTTGATTTGAATATCTTTGTATTTTAAATCACAATTATATTTTTTAAAACAAACATAATAGTCAGATGGGCTTTTTAGAAGACTGGACTTGAATTAAAAGGAGATTGACACATGTTTTGGGATTAGGGATTTGTAAAATATAAAGCGGATATCTATTCAAACGTTGTTGATAATAATTTTATGTATTGGACGAAGGGCAATATTATCTACTCTTAAAAACGTCAATATGAGCATTCCAAATTATATTAACACCACCATATACGTTAAAATTGGCTAATTTGTGAAATATACCATTTCCATCAAGTTAACTCTAGAATTAAACAAACTCAACAGTCTATGCTTTTCCATATCATGAATAATAAAAAATATAATGATAATACAAAGACTTAAGAAACAAACTTTATTAATTTTTAAAACCACAATGGCCCAATGTTGCCCACAGGCAACATTTGGTATCTCCCTAACCACGAGAAGTTGATAAGAATTTTTTCGCAGACGACTTATTTTTGAGACTACTAATATTTTATATCTACGGAAAAAAGTTGTGGTTCAAAGCACAGTTTATACAGTTGGCCATTCAGAGTTCTGTTAACAACATTTGACAACAAACATAATAGATTGTTCATTATTGCAAAGACATAAATACAACAAGATAAGACATTTCTTTTGCTATCATTCTTCAGTGAATGGCTTTTGAATTTAACATAATGTTATGTTACGATATGGTGATATAACATTTTTTTCTTTTATACATTTTTACGTATTTAACGGAATTTACCGATCCAATTGACATGGAATTATTCTTGAATAGATCCTTGAATTCATAAATTTCGTTTCTGATACCATTACATGAAATGTTCCTCCTTGGTTGCGATTTTGAATTAACTGCAACCTGTTAAGGGTAATGTTTCTATACAAAGTTTCGTAAACATTTTTTTGTTGCATGCATTTTGTCAGGTCTTTATTACTTTATGTCTTTGATTATTGTGATTTGATTTCCTTTGTATTTTATGTATTTGCTGTCAAATACATAAAATACAAAGGAAATCAAATCACAATAATGAACAATCTATTATGTTTGTTGTCAAATGTTGTTAACAGAACTCTGAATGGCCAACTGTATAAACTGTGGTTATTTCTTTTCTTTTTTACAACAGACTTTTAATAACTTTTGAGACATGGCTATAAGCAGCAATGAAAGGTAGTGTGGCACTTCTAATAAACACAGCGATGGCAGGCGAGTGACTTACTCTACCGAGAAGCGAAATTATCGGGTATGTTCTGAGACACACTTCTTCTCTCACTTCACGCCTCATGCTTATTGTTCACCCATTTGATCCTTATTTTCCGAGTATTTTATGGATGGAATAGGGTGCCCCAAGAAAAAAAGCAAAAAATAGGAGTAAATGGGGTGAACATAATGCTTGAGGCGTGAAGTGAGAGGTGAAGTGTGTCTCAGAACATAACCCTATATATGCCTACATGGAGGAAAAACTGTTTTATATGACGACGTAACTGTTATCACAAGGGATAGCTTGTATATGCTCAAATTTTATGCTTTTCAAAACAATGGCTCTTTCGTGAGAGGTATTTTCCTCATGTCGGTCATACGTTCCTAAAATTGTCGGGAAGGGGTTTCGACCAAACACACTTGGGCTCTAAAACCATTATTTCGATGAGGCATTTTTTTATCATAATAAAGAGTATGATAAAAGGGGGCGCTTTCGACACATTACCATAATTTACAATACATCTTCCTTAAATATCAACATTATGCAAAAATGGAACATGTTTGCTATCGAATGGTCAAAATGATTCTAAACATAAACGAACAATTCATATGATTTCGTGGTCTAGATGTTGTTGTTTTTATTTATTTATTTATTCTTAAATAAAAACAACAACATCAAGACCTCGAGCTCGTTTTAATTAATATAATTAGAATATTTAAAATAAAGGTCGAAGTAAACAACCAAAAAATCGTAAATTCATATGATTTTTTTATAATTTTGTTTTACACTCATACACCTGTTATTATAAGTCATCTTTTGTAAAAATTTTGATTTTACGGACATATTTATAGCTTTCCGGTTAACTTATAGTTAAAAGTGATCACTAAATTTCATGGAGGACCTTCTTGGCATTAACTTTTAAGTCAAAAATTATATTTTTAACACCTCCAAAATAGTTTAATTTGCGTTTTCAAATCCATCCAATAGTAAAAGAAAACATATAATAATGACCCATAATTGTAATTCTTAATCCCTAGGCACAGCAATACTGTCAAACTTTTTATACCCTATACCACAATGTGGAAAAGGGTATAATAAGTTTGTTTTCCCAAAAATTCATGTAACGCCGCGAAATATTCGTCGTAGACCCCTCATGTGGTATACCAAACTTCATATCTCGACGAGATAAAGCGATTTAGCGATGTGTGTCCGTCCGTCCGTCCGTCCGTCTGTCCGTCCATTAAAAATTGTAATCAAGCTAGAGGCCGCAATTATGGACCGATTGTTACGAAATTTAGTATGGAGGTCGGGTTTGGACCAGAATAGAACTGATTAGTTTTTGGCGATGATCGTGAAATGTTAAAGGGACGAAATGGACCAAAAACAAAATTTTTGCTCGATTTTGTAGCCGCTCTGTAGGTCGCAATAATAGTCCGAACGGCGCGAAATTTTAAACGTAGTTTTGGTTTGAGATGAAGAAGTAGCGTGCAAGTCAACGGTATGATCGGATAATATTTAGCGGGTTAAATTGATCAAAACTTTTGTGTGAAAATTGGTAAAATTTCTAATGCACATCTTATAACTTTATCCCAAGAAGACGCGTTTAGTGGTATAGGGTATCACATGGTCGGCCCCGTCCGACTATAGTCTGTTCTTACTTGTTTTATTCTTTAATTTAATTCAAAGTATCAATTACTTGCGATTGGTTCACTTCTCCTTTTATATGGATTGTGTATGGCATTGTGATACGAATGTTTGTGTGAATGTACATATGTATATGTATGTACACCCAAACATACGTAATTTTATAAAGCCTTATATACCATGTTCATCATTACAACACAACCACAATTTATGATCCTTTAAGAGAATTCTTATATTATTTCATTATCCTTGTGGCGATAGTTGACTGTGTATTGGTGTCAGACAATTCAATCGGCTTACTGTGTGAGTTTGTTGTTCCTTAATTATGTGGACGATATTTAGGGGAAGAAACATTCTTGACAAGGGATGAAAACGAAAGTGGTTGTTCGTGGCATTTGTATGTATTGGCGTAAAAATGGCGTAAGAATGAACAAACTCCTCCCGATTTGATTTGAAAACTCGAAATAAACGATTACATATAAAATATAGTAAAAAATGTCACCAGAAAATTCATTCCTATGTATTTTCAATAGGTGTAGTCTCGTTTCACCAACAAATAGACCAAACATAACACTGAGCTATTCGCTATAAAAAACAATAATATTGCATATTTGCCTTTGAAAATCTGTTATTTTAAACATCATGTAGGTTTGTAATTATGTGTGTCTGTCGACTTGCAAAATGTTGCAGGAAGAAAGTTCTCCTGCAAAAACTTGCAAGTTCTAAGTCGTCATTAGATGAACAGAATACTGAATCAACTAAAATTACAAGAAATGATATTCGTGTCGACATTGCGATCAGAAGGTCAGTGAATCACATTCTGCAAGAAACATAACATTTTTCTGCGGTGGTTTAGTAAGGACCACAAGGTTATAAGAAAGAGTTTTCATGTCATTGAGTTAAGATTTTAAGATATATCCTTTGTAGAATGTTAACGTGATAATAGTTTTTTTTTTTCAAAACGGTCATTCTGTAGATTCAACAACAGTATTTCCTTCTTCCCTTCTGGGATGTTCGAGGATATAATTTCCTCAACTGCCGAAGATCGTTGAAAGAGGTGATTTAATTTCATTGACGATACTTTCTTTCATTTTGTGACCTTCTATTGAATCACGAATATGTAATATATAATATAATTGTTCCACAAACATCCCATAAGGGACAAGGGAGACTTCTCTCATATCAATGAGCGCACTCCGATTCATATTAGCTCAATGATATGGGACCTATAGTTTATCGCCGAGTCCGAACGGCGTGTCTAAGACACCACTTTTGTAGAGAAGTTTTACATGGCTGAAATACTCAGGAAATGTCGCCAACATTACGAATATGTACAAATATAAAAAACACCACCATACCAGAAATCGATCTTAAAAAAGATATTCCATATTGAAATTAACTAATCTTCAATTTTTGTCAAGTCGCGATATTTAAAAAAATGATCAAAATATCTATAAATTACGAAATTTATTTTTTTTTTCATTTGTGGCTAAAAACGAATTCTACAAAAATTTATGAAAAAAATTATGAAAATCGAATCGGATTATGATAAAACATATTAAAAATTGCACCGGAATATCTCATCTCTTTACCAGATATTGAACATCAACATTCCCACAATCATATCAACATAGTTGAGGTTTTGGGTTCTGTCATACAAACCAAAAAATACTTCATAACATGAACAAAAAATAACATTGGCCAAACAATGACAGAGTAGAGGATTCAGGACAATAACACTTTCACAACGAAAAAAGGCTTAAATCCACACTAATCTCCAAGAGAATTCAGCTAAATGCTTGGATGACAAAAACTCCCACAATCTGAAAGGTGTAAAGAAAGGATTCTTCATGGAGTTCATATTACCGGCCTTAATCTGACTAAACCGTTATTGTGCGTAGAAATGAGCATACCGTTTTACATGCAAAATTCTGGATATTCCAAAAAAAGAACGGTCCACAAGGAAGAAGAAGGAGTGCGTGTAGAAGATTAGATCCTGTGTGTGTACATCATGTTTTTGTTTTTTTTTTTTTCATCCAACTTCCGTAAAATACGGAAAAGAGTTTCGATTCATATCGCAGTCAATGTGAAACAATCGAAGAAGGCATTTTTTGGGAAACACCTTTACCAGTAAACGGTCACACCTAACGGCACTCAATGCGGTGACATCTCGCCCAGTAGCGAGAACAACGGTATTTAGGACATTGAAGGTGGGAAAAGAGTTCTGTTACAATCAAACTATTGACAGCAGAAAGGAAAGAAATAAAGAAAATGAAACAAAAACCATGAAATCCACAAATCCCCATAGAAATGAAGTATTATCCGACATAGAGTTGTGCGAATTGACTGGCTGACACCTCTGCTTCACACATACTGGCATACATACATATGTGCATATATCACTGTGATAATTTGACTGACAAAATTGCCATCAACATCATTGTATTCAATAATAACGAATATTTGATAGAATATCTATTCGAATGTCCGTTAACATCAATATTCGTTGCTTCCCATCGCCATCCTCGGCATCACATCTGTGCAATGACAATAACAACGTTGCACATGGTGGCCTCTTATTCTATAGAATTTTTAATGAAGTGTGGATTTATTTAATCGGCTGAAGTGACAGTTAATGATGTATTTATTCATTGGTGGAAAGATAATGGATGGTGACAGTAGTTTTAACGGATATACATACATATATGGGTATTATATGTACATATGTATAAATATACAATTATGATCTGATAACAGATCACATTTTTGTGGACTGTAAAAAATATAATTCCTATGTCCATTGCAAACTAAAATACATACATATTTACATTGCTAATTTACTCAAAGGTATTCATAACTCAAAAAATGTATTATCCAGTTAACAATTTCTAATTTTTCAGCACATTTTATATAGATAGTTTGAGAATAAAATGTTGTTTGGCAAACATAAATAAATAAAAAAAAAAACAATAATAAGTTCATCATTTGTCCGGAAGGGATTCGAACCTAGGTCTCCGACAATCAAGTGACAAAGTTGCCCACGTCTTGGCGTTCTAAGCCACCATCATCAACTTCTCAAAAACTTCCGCGCTATGAAATACCCAACAAACCAAATATCGGATTCGAAATCGAACGTAGCAAATTCTTTACGATTTCGGAACGATTGGTTTGTTGAAACAATTCGTATATACATTTCAATAAGCGGATAAATTCGACTTAACGATTTTTTAAGCTTTTATAATTATATGCCGTTAGCATAAAGATAGGCAAAGGGACGATTATCAATCCAAAAACAGCATCATTGGGAGATAAATCCGACAAAGTCCATTAGAGAAAGGAAAGATTACAGATAAAATCTGTTGATCAATTTGAAATCCTCAATGAATAACTCGGTTTGACAATGGACCTGAAGAAATGAAGTAGAAAAATACCTATTTTGATTAGTAAAGTATAACGCCAGTAAAAAGTTGAAATTAAAAACAAAACGACGGACCATCAACATGTCATCATAACCAATTCTCTAGAGCAGTATTTCCACTAACCTTTTGCCATGACATCTTAATGCAAATGGAAGATGCAAAACTAGGAAAGAAAGTTTTAGGGCCTGTTTATGTATGTCGATAAGAAAATTAATACCCAAGAAAAACTACCAAATTTGAGTGTGCTTTTCAAATTTGTTTTGTGTTTTGAAGCAAAAGCAAAGGAAATACTATTTCCAAAACTAATGTTTGGGTGTGTTTCATGAGCCCACATTTTCGTTTCGAAATACATAAACTGGGGGTAACAATTCAATGCCTATCAAAAAAACAACAAATTTAGTTTTATTGAAATTATATATAGCATTAATGCAATTGGTTCAAATGTTGAAGAAAATATCTGACTTTTCACGAATTTTACTTAGCATTTATTGAATTGGTTCTAATGCTGAAGAAAAGATCGGATGTTTCACGAATTGTTTTTATAAATTATGGAATTCCTTCAAATGCTGATGAAAAGATTGGATGTCACTATGCAACACTGAAAATGCAAACAATTTTTTGAAAATACATTTTTAGACTACAAACACCCTAGTAGGGTTTTGTCCAGTCAGATCCAGTTCGGATTCTATGGCCTCATCTAAACCGGGCCAAATCTACACTTTTTTGCATTTATCAGGACTTTATCTCAGAAACGAATAGGAATTTGGACTTGCTGTCTTTAGCAATATTGTAGCCCTAAACTAGTAGAACTTATCTTTTGAAAAAAAAAACACATAAGAAAAACTCCATCTAAGGCATCAAAATCTAAACTATTGGGAGTTGAACCAAGTAACCTTTTGCAAAAATCTTCCAAATAAAGTCCTCAACAATTCCTTAGAACATTCCGAAACTCTAAAATGCTTACTTCATGTTGTTTCAGCGGTATTTTGCATCATATCTTTTACAACACGTACTTCAAACACAGTTCACACCAACAGTTTATTCTCGCAATTCGGATTTCATTCCAGGGAATATTTTTCCAAAAGAAAATATTCAGAAAAAATTAACGGTTTTGGAGATACGGTGCAAAATGTATAAAAATTGTGGCATTTTTGCATATATTGTGAAATTTGAGGCAATAAATGTAGTTTTTCGAATTCATTATTTCCCCAAATATTTTATTCTTGTCCTTAACTACAAATTTGCCTTAGAGGTCAGAAGACGATTCGCATTGGTTTCAGAGATATAGCCCCGAATTTCTTTAAAAACTCAATATTTAACCATGGTTAGATGGGGCCATAAAGTCCGAGCTGGATCTGACACAACAAAACCCAACTAGGGTTTCTTGTCGTTTGGGCCTGTACTTTCAAAAAATCCTCAGTTCGAATTGTTTGCACAAGATCACCTTAAAAATGTTGCACAGTGTGTTTCACGACTTCATTTTAAGCAATGCAAAAGGTCCAGTGAAATCATGGGATAGCACGAAACCACTTTCATTAAATTTAGCTGTGACCTCTACAGGCAACAGAACTTTATTGCCAAACAACTCTCTTTAGAAAAATTTAAAGATATAATACCTACTCCCAGGGGCAGATCAGAAATATGTAGATATTCTACAGGGCCAGTGTTACCGACAGTTTATATCTGTTCGGATCAGAATACTTGTTAATTTAGAATTTATCATTCTTTTGACCATCGGGACTCAAGTTGACGCCCTTTTGTTTTTCTCTTTTTTTGAACTAAATGAAGAGTTAGCTAAGGAAAAAAAAACGAAAATATTAGTTCTGTCTGTTAAATCGATATGTAACAGTTACAAAATGATACGGGGTGTTGTGTGGTAACACCAAATTTCGACTTATTCTCAAAACTTCTTCTTTGAGAACATGCCAGTTTTTACTGGACAACATTCTGCCCAACCATAACCAGCAAGTAACAGACCGACGTAATAAAAATCAAACGACACAATTTCATTGTCATCCCAATTCAATTTGATTTAATCAATCGTTTATACCTACATACGTACACATAATAAAACAGAACAATTAAACGAATGCAGTTTCTTTTAGCACTTCATCCCGAACAGTTGTTGGAGAAAACTGATAGAAGATGTTTGCTTTTGCGGCAGAAAATATGCAGTTTAGTATGCTTTGCTTAGTTTTGAAAATTTCAAATGTATACTTCTTGTGATAAAGAAGTCTCTTATGATTAATATGCATTACTAATTTCTAACGAATAGTGGAGATTTGTTACTTCTATTCACAAGACGTTTACGACTAATATTCTGTTAACTTTTCCAAATATCTCCAGCAGCAGTCAACAACATGATCATTTCCTCTGAAAGGCTAAAGAACAGCAATTTGTTTTCTCTGCACCAACAGATAATCCCTTTGTTGTGGAAATGTTTGGTCTTTTTGCATAGTCACTTGCATACATTAGGACGGTGTGTTTGTATGCAAATAAATACCACTTGCTGGTAAGTAGGCTCTTTTCTTCCGACCAAAAAGAAAGTACTTCCGAACGCAAGACAAATGAACAGACAAAAGGCTTGTCGTTCTCATGTAAAGAGGACGGATGAACATCAACGTACGGAAGTAATTTTTAAAGAAAGGGCCAAAAAAACTCTCTTTGCTCGGATTAGTGAGGTACAATCAATAGGAAATGAAGCAAAAAAGAAGAGAGAAAAGGATTTGAATGAAACTGCTTGAATAGGCAGACGGCTGGTACTTGCTTCCTTTTTTGCCAACAATTTCAATTACTTGACGACCAACAAGTTTGAAAGACTCCAAATCCTTTTCTAATTGTTATCCTATGGTTATCCTATAGTTATCCTATATTGTTCCCATCATCACAACAACAATAGTACGGCAGCTTAAAGCAACGACTGAGGAGCTGTTGCATTCAAATGAGCTGTTGTCTGTCTGGCCAGAGGATTTTGCTAAATCTTGGTTTGTAATTGCAAATCAACAGATATCAAGTACCAACTCTTCTGATAGGTTTTCTGTGTTTCAACCTGAAGATCAATGAAAGCGAACAGGAAAGAAATGAGAGCAGGAACCCGGAAATTTAAACCAATCAAGTGAACCGCAAAGATTGGTTGCAGTCGATTGTCTCATTAGCATCATTTATGCATTGACAAACCATAGAAGGGCAAAAAGGCCAGGGAATCCATCGGATTGTTCAATTAGTGTGGTTTTTATATGACAATATTGTAATTAGGGTCATCCTTCATAGCTTACTCCAACAGGCATTCATACAAAATGAACAACAATGCAATAGCCCTCAAAACAAATCTGAGGATCACTGCCAAATGATACTTTATGCCAAAATAATGCCAAAGTATTAGTTTTGAATAAATGTCATTTGCAATGGTAATGCCAAAAATCGTGCTCAAAAAATGCACAGCGTAATTCTATCACAATTTAGAACGATGATGAACAAAACAGTACTCTAGCGTCGAGTACTCTTAAGCGCAGCCATAATTGACACAAGTACAATCAAAAATATACACATTGTTTTATAAATATTTTTAAACAATATGCAACTTTTACTATTTTAGAATACAATTAAAGTTTTAAAACATAAAAAAGTTAAGAAATGCCTACAAAAATGCAGTGTGAAATATTTAAGAGAAAATGTGTCAGATTCTATTTGTGCATCCCTGATTTAGAAGAATACCACTAAGAAATGTAATTAAGAAGAGAGACTCTTGTCCATGTTATCTTTGTTAAGCAACTACACTCAAAGTTTCTGATATTTAAGTTTATTTTGGAAAGAGTTGAAGTACATTAGCCTTTCCTCCACTTGTAGACAAATAAATGCCCAGGAGAACAACATACGACGCGCCGCATTGTCTGTTAGTACTTTTGTTCTGATTGTTCTCAAGTCAATATTTGTCGTGAAATGATTCATTTTATTGCATGCGTATTTGAATTTGAACTGTACGCCGAAGTTTTGTAGTATTATTTTATCCCACGGTTTGTCCAAATTAAATAAGAAAATAAGCATTATTTAAAAACTAAATAAAGGAAAGATGAAAATGTTTTTTCTTCAGATAAGAAGGGAAACAAATATTTACAATAATTTATTCGCACATTTGGAAATAAGTGTTCTGTTACAGAACTTCAAGAATCTACTAATTTATACTATTTTTTCGATACCTTATAGGAGAAATTGTTGTCGTAGTAAAAATTTGTACTTTCTTGCAGGTTCTGGAACAGACATAAGAACTTTAAACTCTTACTATTACAGTTCTTGTGATTCTTTGCATGGACTACTGGTCTTTGCAAAGACTGGTCTTGGATAGTTTTCAATTTCGGCAAACATAAACACTGTTATTCACATTTTGATTAACTGTTACTCTTACGACAACCTGAAATTTATTTTCATTTTTTCGTATTTCAGTGAAAAAGAGATATTATCCTATTCTATGGAAGCATAAGTGGTAGTAATTGTTCATAAAGAAATAATGCTGCGAAAGTCGCACAACATATGCATTTCCTTCCAACGGATATTTCGAATAGAATTTTTGAATTTATTTTAACAAATATTGTAGCTTAAATAAACATTGGTACGAAAATGACCGTAATCTAGCTAATTCAAAGTTCAACGTTGGCCCAAATCAACCAACCAACTGCACTGTAACATCTTGGTTTTGTTGCCGAGATTATATACTCTTCGATAGGATACAAATGTGTCTCATCGAAATAACGATTTTAGACTCCACATATGTATGTTTTGACGAAATTCGTTTCATATAATCTCGGATCATTTAGCACAGTCCGTCCGTCGGACTCTCTCTCTGTTTATCTGGCTGGAGCACATGATAACGCTCGAAGCTATTAATCGATTCGGTCTAAACTTTGCAGACATTATGGATTATATCGGTCCACTCCTTCAATACCTCCCACACAAAATTTCATATGGACAACATCTTCAACAAAGACTAGTCGAGGATACATTGAAAGGTACTCCATGACGTCTTGTTTACAGCGACATTCTACTTTTCGTCAACAAGTCCATGCTTCCTGACAAAGCTCTAAGTACTACGATGACCAACTAAAATGAGAGACTCCTAAAATAACATCAATTTCCAAAATGGACTATGTCGCTCCATACCTACGGGTACCATCACCGCAATAATTTAACACTTCTGCGCCTTAATCTAAATGTAATTTATTACCAAAACGTATGCATTTATTCTGAACGTCTACAATCGTTAAGATAAATATCCCAAAAGTTTGTAAAATTTAGAACTTTTCTCTTACGAACACATCAACACTTCAATTGAAACCCCCACTCAGCTGCCGTCACTCAGTCAGACACCATTACTCAGGTATTAAGATACGAGTTTGAGGCAGTTATGAAAATAGAAGTGAATGAGATACGAATATATTTTAATAATATTTAGAGAACCGCGACAACATATTGAGATATTAAGTGGTTGCAGTAATATAACACAAAAGAGCAATCGTCTGATATAAAACCAGTAAGGAAAGGACACCACTGTGAATATGTAAAATATAAATCGGAGCTATATCCAGATCTAAACCGATTTTGATATAATTTGGCACATTTATTTCCAGACCGAATTCAGTCACACATTCCAAATATCATTGAAATCCGACTTATATAGCGTGTTTGGAGCAGCAAATACGCGAAATCGGCCGAAAATATATATGGGTGCTATATCCAAATCTGAAACGATTTCGATATAATTTGGCACATTTATTTCTAGACTGAATTCAGTCACACATTCCAAATTTCATCGAAATCGGAAATATATAGCGTGTTTGGTACAGAAAATACGTGAAATCGGGCGAAAATATATATGGGAGCTATGTCCAAATCTGAACCGATTTCTATATAATTTGGCACACTTATTTCTATACCAAATTCAGTCAAACATTCCAAATTTCATTAAAATCGGACGTATATAGCGTGATTGGTACATCGCATACGTGAAATCGGGCGAACATATATATGGGAGCTATATCCAAACCTGAACCGATTTCGATATAATTTGGCACATTTATTTTTAGACCAAATTTAGTCACACATTCCGAATTTCATCGAAATCGGACATATATAGCGTGTGTGTTACAGAAAATACGTGAAATCGGCCGAAAATATATATGGGGGCTATACCAAAACTTGGACCGATATAGCCCATCTTCGAACTTGATCTTCCGACGGCTAAAAAAATGGTATTCCCCAATTTTCAGCGAAATCGGTCAACAAATGCGACCTGTGTGTTGCGAACGGACGGACGGACGGACGGACATGCATAAATCGACTCAGAAAGTGATTCTATGTATATCCCTAGAAGGAACTATGGGTCTATCTCGCTTCCTTTTGTATGTTACATACAAATGCACTAACACATAATACCCCTTACCACATAGTGGTGTAGGGTATAAAAATCAAAATCGCTTTTTTAAGATACGACGTTGAGGAAGTATGGCATCGATATCTCTGTCGGCAAAGCCAACTGATAATTTTTTAACTTATTTTCCAGACGCAAATTTTCCAACCGTTTACAACTTCTGACAAATTTAAAACGTTTTTTGGGCACAAGTGGTCAACCGGCATGGGCATTCGCTAAATAACGATATTTTTTGGAAAGTTAGCCACCAAAAGAAAGTCGTCGTAAAGTTCTACCGAAAGCAACTGTGTTGTGAATGTTTATTTGAACTTTTAATTCATAATTTTGCATTTTAATTTTACCGACATTTGTCGGTAACTCAAAAAAAAGAGTTAGAGAATCACACTACTGATTTCTGAAAATTGTAATTGGCTTGCACAGACTCTATCATTTCTGGTATAGTTTTGGTGTATTTATGATATAAACGAATATAATTTTCTTAGGTTATCGACCCAATATCTGGATTCGTGGATTCGAGTTATTCTTCTTTTTGGAGGTATATGCACATATAAATTAACATAAAAAGTTTCTAGGAACGGTTCTTCAAGCTGAAATTCACAAAAAAATAAATTATTTTTAACGTTTCCCCCCGCTCAGGTCTGGAAATAACATATTGTTCAAAACTCAAAGAAATTTGAAAAGTTTGTTAAGTATAGTACACATTGACAAGCAAAACTGACAGTCATCGAGATCTATTTCGTGAATATCAAAGCCTAACTGAAACATTTCTTTTGTAATATCTAAATAATACCGTATATATTGTATTTAAAAGGGTTTTCGCTAAATAAAAGTTGTTATTTGCAGGAAAAATGTCCTAAAAGTACGTTGGCTGTCATTTTTGATTGATAGTGTGTACTCCCCTTTATTTACGGACCTGAACAGGAAAGAATGATCTAAAATAATCGAATTTTGAGCTTGAAGAACCGTTCCTAGAATCTTTTTATATTCTAGAAACTTGTTTATTGAAATCTTAGGTACATTTTTGTAGTTGACTGTATCCTTAATTTTGGGCGGTTCGGTATCTGTGGACCGGAATCGGAGAAAAAAGTAGACAAATCGAATATTTTCAAAAGTTTTCGGCTATTTTCACATTTAAGAACCGGTCGTAGACATTCCGTATGTTGCAGAAAGTTGTTTGCTGATATCTTTGCTACATTATTGTGGTCCATTGTTTTATTGAATTTTGAACGGTTTAGTATCTTTGGAGCAGGGACCTAGAATTTGATTTGCTATTTTGACCATTAAGAACGAGTAAACCCAAATTCTTAGCGGTTAAAAAGATATATGTCAGACAAAATGATCCCTTTTGACATCAAGGTCTCAGGTCTTTGGGGGCCCATAACCGCGAAAGTTGAAGTGATAGGGAAGGGAAAAACGCCGGGACACGTATCTTCTTATTTTTGGTCTTCTTCAAAAAATTAAACACAGTGTTATTTATTTAAAATTCTTTCAAAGCCTTTAGGCCAAAAGGTACTTTAAAGGAGAAAAAAGGCGTTATGTTCGGACCGAAGTTTTCATATCCTTCACTTCATTAAAATATTGTATATATAGAGTTATATAGGGATTGCATTAAAACGTGCATATATATTTCAACCAGGGTTGCGAAGTCGGAGTCTACCAAATTTTGCTGGAGTCGGAGTCGGAATCGTGAAAAAAAACTCGGGCTTCAGGTACTAGAGGTGGGCGATTGTCGTGTTTCTTGGCACTAGAAAACACGACACAGCAAAGCTAAAGGGTTTAGTACTTAGTCGTCGCTATAGTGGTCGAGAGACCGATTTGGTCCATACTTTACACATCTTAATACATCTGTCATATGTATAGCAGGTTTGAATATAGACTATATTTGTCAACTCATTCGGGTACTTCCCACACAAAATTTTGGATAAATTCACTTTAAGACCTGCTCTCGAATCATTTTGATTTCTGTTGAAGCAACTTGCATTCGCTGCCTCAATTACTACTGTAAAAGTTTCTTCAGGGGCAAGTCCATACTTCTTAAAAGGTGTCTAAACTTAGTTTCGGTTAGAAGATTGGCAACAACTTCCTGTGCTTCCTTCCAATATTTAAAAATGTCACTAAAATGGTATGCACGATATCCCTTGAACGGGGCAACCAAATTTATCCAAACGTTCCTTTCAATAAGGACCTGTAACATGTGTAGTATGGTAATCGCTTCTAATATGTAACAGATCTCTTGGAATTGATGTCAAATGGATAATATCCAAACTTTCTAACCAATTCCTGTCGAATGATTAATAGTACCAATTCATCGATTGTACAATAAATGTGGTCTGTAGAGTGATTAGGTCCCATACAAATTCGCCTTTGGCCCCATACAAATTTTAAAGAAATCTCCCTACAGACCACATTTATTGTCCAATCGATGAGGTCCACTATGTTTAATTTTCAATTCTAAATATCAATGACTATATTATACTCTGTATCAAATTTCAACATTGTATATTATGTGTTGTGAACTATCTCTATTGAGTTTATATACTTTGTGTCAATAAACAACAATCTTCAAATAGTTTTACGTAACCACTAAACAACATTTTAAAATGTCATGATTTTCATATTTCATGATTAACAATTTTTGAGTAGCATTTATAGTTTTCAATATAGGTGTTGGCTCATATGCTCCAGTGGCGAAAGGCCGCCTTTAAATAATTAATTAGAGTCTAGATCATTATGATTTATCAAAAAATATGATAAATATGAGTGTGGGGAGAGTATTATAACATAAATGTATTCAAGTGCAGAGTCCTTGATTTAGATTATTTTATGATTCCGATGCTATTGTTGTACATGAGGCGCTAACTTTATACACAGCCTTCCCATGACATTTCATTTCAAATATCCGCAAATTTTGTGAAAATAATCAGAAACGATCTATCTATGTATATTACGTATCCCTTTTAATCCTTTTTCTATAGAACTGATTTGTCAATTCCAAGCGTGAAATATTGTTATCCTTTATTTCATGCAAACTGCAGCAAGTAGTGTTGATCATCAGAAGAGGCTTAGGTCGGATACGAGCAGGACATACTACATAACTAACGTTTGCTTTGTTGCATCGAGGGGCGTTAACTAGCATTTTGTCCAACACATTGACCTTGTCTAGCACAATTCCGGTAAAGGGCTGAATTTATTTTAGCAATGTATGTATGTTTGTAAGTATTTGCTATGTGCGGTTTTGTGTTCGAGGCGTTTCCTTTTTACAGAAATATTGCCTACGAAAGGAGTAATGCGTACTGTACTGTCTGCATAAAATTACATTACCCATAAAGTAATTGCAAATTAGCCATGTCACGGATTAAATGTCAAAATTACATTTTCCGTTTCATATCACACGATTGAGTGCGTTATTAATATCAAGGTTGTTCAATTATTTACAAGATGAAAAATCTATGTTGGACCTTGAGTTTCCAGTACCAGATCGATCTGTCACGTTATGTTTTATCGTTGCTGGCTGGTAGCAGCATTTGTTAATCTATCGTAACACTAAGCTCCGTACTCAGCAGCTCCAACTAATGACTTTCTAGATTTCTGTTGTTATTATTACCCGCAGGTATTTGTTTTCCTTGGAATTGTTTCGACCGCAGTGACTACATTCAATAAGCCCCGATTAAATTTCTGAAAATGGATTATAGGGAGACATTTGTCCCTGTACCTGTTCACTTGTTGACGTCTTCTAATGGATATTCATCACCGTTTCAAATGAACACTTGTAACTTTTAAGCTTAGAGTGTTAGTGGGATTAGATGCGATCATTACGTTGCATTTGAAATTTAATCACTTGCATAATCTTCCATAACATACGCTAACAACTTGACATTCTAAGTCGGGATGAGCTATGAAAAGTTATTGATTTTTAACGTCGTCCAAGATTTTCGAATATCCTTTTTTGTTGTTACACAAAAGACTGGACTAATCGTTACTAGTATCCGTACAACTTTCAGTGGTATCCGAATCTATATAAGCCATACGATTTCTGAAGCCGACGATTAGTTCCCTTCCGGATATGTTTGTTTATTTTCTTTTTAGCAAAGTAAATAATAAATTGCGACTTCGCCGGAAAGAAAACTACGTTTTAAAAGGGAAGAGAAACACACAACATGCCAGTTGAAATCCTGTAATCTATCTCATGTCTTGGAAATTAATGATCTCTAATGGACTACCGAACCAGAAATGAACCACCTGATAGTTCAGAAGCCGGATTAATGAAATTCCATATAAAAGTACGTTGTGATATTGCCTGAATATCATCAAGATGAAATAATATCACTGGAAAACAAAAATATCGTCTACAAGACATTTGAGAATGTGGCCCAAACCTTTAAAATAATAAGAAAGCTGCCTTGTGTGGGAGACAACGGGAAAAAACGGCAAGCGATTTACAGTCTGTCTACGAATAATATAAACCTAAACAAACTTAAAAAAGCAATGCAATATGCAACAAATGTAGAATAGTTCATGACATGACATCGAAGTTTGGAAGAAATATTACAATGTGCAAATCAACTCCGATCGAAACATATGTATTTCAATAAACCACCATATTGGCTGTGTCAAAGAAGATTTGCGTTCCAAACTAAAAATGTCAGCATATTTTCAGGCAAAAGTTTTTGATTTATTTGGTCCTCCAAATGATATTTGATTATCACTCAAAATTCTTGACTGTTTAATTGCACTGTACCCCAATCTCAAATAACATCTCACTCAACATACTACTTACATTAGCTTCGTTCCAGTATTTTTTTAATGATAAAAGTGTCAAAAGAGCAAACTGTCGAAAATGAGTCCAACACACACATTTTTCCAAAATGTACGGGAACGGAAAAATGGCAGGAACGTCAAAAAAATCTAGAACAAATGTCAAAGTCGGCGTGTCAGCGAATCAGAAGCCGGCAAACATGTTGCACATTTTTGCTCGCTCAAATTTGTCGTGTAAAAAGTTTCTAAAGAGAAAGCTATTCAGAGACAAGACAAAAAAACTCTGTACTAGCCTTTAGTTGACTTTTAACTTTTAAAAATTACAACATCAAAATACGATTCTTAGAACATACTAAAATGCGCAGACTCGCACATTTTATACACTCATTATTTGAACACATTCCGCTTAAATTAGCGACAAAACCCCTTTTCTTGGGATAGTTCGCAACTCTTAACAAAAGAACCCTTTCGCGTAGTCAATTAGTCGCTAAATTTAATTGCCATTATAATTTTGCCCTGCTACCTAAGTCGAATATTATTATATGCCGTTTAAAAAACTAAAACCCTTTATGATACAATTTCAGAATTTTATGACACTTCAAAAAACACGCCTACCTGAGAGCAACACATTTTACACCACAATTCTTGGAATCGCTAAAAAAACTACAGGAAAAGATGCAGACTTCGTTGTAGCGAAAAATACGCTAAAAAATTATGCAATAAAATTTTGGTTACGTTAAAAAACTGGTAAAGCATCGTCATGAAGATGTCAAAAAGTAACCCAACCCGTTTTTATTACCTCGTTTTATGGTCGAACCTGAACGGTTTTTATGGATTTATGGCATGTCCATAACGATGACAACGGCTGTCAATAGTGTTGTTAAAAAAATCATTTGTCTACATGCCTATGAACGTTAGAGCAAGGTTAACAAGTTGATTCCGACCGTCTTAGGGATCGGCATTTTCAACCGAAAGGATTGCACAGAAATTGCATGTTAACGAGTGAAAATACTACAAAAGATGACACAAAAATCACAACTTCTGGAAACCAAGAAACACTCGTAATGCTACGTCGACACATTTCCTACAAAAAGAGATTTCCCGAAAACTAAGGTCAAAGCCATAAACGAAGTTAGTAACTCTTTTTTATGACAGTTGCATTTAGAAGTCGAAAGTTACATGCAAATTTAATGATCGCAGTTATGCTGCTGCCTGTCCACCCTAAAAAAACACGGTTACAGGTCAGGTAAAAAACGCACCCACTAGTTTTTAGTTAGTGATTATGTTTGTTTTTTGAATCGAGTCCAGCGACGAAGCCCTTATATTGGCAAGGGGATTAGTAAACATTTGGATTAAACTAATCCATGTGGTTTTTTAATATTATAATCCGTAGATTAGTCGATTTTTAATGTTATATAGTATTTTTGGTCTTTCATTGATTGGATTGAATGAAAAAAGTAACAACATCCTTTTTAGGATTTGAGAAACCTTGTAACAACTCAAGTTTTCGCGGAATAATTATTTTCTTTAACTATTCATTAGGTTTGAACATGACTTCCGGTAGTTAGCCGATAGCTTTTATTGCTAGTGCTTTTTGTAATTTTTCTTTATTATAATTTATAATTATAATTAATATATTCAAATAAATAAATAAAGACTTCCGGTATTCATCACTAGTTAAGAACACTGCCATCCACAATAAGCTTAAAGTTACTTATCAAGTCCAATGTGAACATATTCGTCGATCAACTTTCCGTTAGAGTTACCCAGGGCCCACCTATAAGGTCATCCAGCAAGGTCAGCTGTTATCTACATGTGATGTCAAATACTATATTGTTGTGATTTGAAATTGAATAAAAATAATAGCACTCAAACAAAATCCTAATCAAGATAGAAAACAAAAATCAAATATACTTAGGACCGTTCTTATATCTTATCATTAAACTCATGTTTTGTTATTCCTTACTTTCGCATAACAAGGGTCTGTTACTACATCTTCCATTAACGTTATATAATGTAAAAATATGACAAAATCGAGCCAAAAAACAATATTCTTCAAGTTTATCTAATTCTGATTAGTTGATTTGAATTTGCGGTCAAATTTTCCTTGGTTTTGGTGTGGCCCAAGACTTTTTATCACACACAAAGTTCCTTTTAATTTATATGACACTTATTATTAAAGTAAACTTGTAAGAATAATAAACGGATTATCTGACCGATACCGACCAACATTTAAGTAGCGAAAGGTTGTAATAACGGGTCTTATTCTGGTGAATATATTAAGCAAGAATGGGTCGACGATAATCCTAATATGAAATCATAGAAAATTTGGTGGAAATTATGACTATAGGCTAAATACGTGTATTTGATTTTTCTGTACATATCGCTCATTTACTCAAAGAGTGACACATCTCAAAAAATCGAGTTTCGAGAAAAACACGTTTTAATTTGGCGATTGAAATTTGACTTCCCAACTTAAAAATTTTATTACACAAAAAATAAAATAACTACTTGGACCATCTTTTGTAAAGAGCTTAACAGATATCAGTGCTAAATTTCTGTGCAAGATCAAGCATGATTTGAAGTATTTTAGTGGTTCATAAACTCAAAAAACTTGTTTGTTGAATTATGTCAAACCCGTAGTAAATGAGCTGTATCCCGTTGAGTTTTAGAGATATCAACATGAAAATTTGACACAATATAAAATAGAGGTCTGAGAAAAAATAGAAATTGTTAATATTGAAAACGCATTTTTTGAGTTATGTCACTCTTTGAGTAAATGATCGATATGTATGTTGGTCGTACCGGCAATTTTCAGGCAATTCCTTTCATATTTTTCGTAATTGATATTATTTTTATTGCTTTGAAAACAAAACTTGCCGGAAAAGAATTGCCGCAAGAAAACTCGCCCAATGTAAATTGGGACATAGCTTATGCTGCTGCAAATGTATGCACATTAGTGTGACCCTAACAACAAAAATTAGTTTTTTGGAACTCCTGTACATGGTATATCAAAGTGAAAGTGGCTCAACTTTTGAAAAATAAAATATAATATTGTCAAAGGATAGTTTAAATGGAACATACACACACATTAGGACTACACACAGCGAAGGACCAGTGAACCAATTTTATAAAATTTCAAACCTGGTACTGCTGTGCATTCCACAGCTCCACTTTTGGTATTACTTCTCAACGATTGCAAGCCTAATAGAGGAATCTGATACCAGAGTTCCTACTATTGAAAAAATCTTTCATATTTTTTACTTACTTATTGAAGCCACTGTGAAGTTAAATAAAATGGAATTTGACATAATGATGTGTACGATAACTTTCCCAGCAATAACTACTCAGCAAGTTCCAGCAACCTCTCTCAATGAATTTTACTCTCTCAAACTCTCTCCAGGAAGAAAAATTGCAGAAAGTTATCGAACAACATTTTGTAAGAACTTGCAAGAAAATGTATTAAAACTGTTTTTTTTTTCTTTCGATATTTTAAACCAAATGGAACAAAAACACAATTTTTAAAATTACATTTTACTTATTTAAAGCAATAATCCCATCCACAACGCTTTAGAATCTAAAAATAATGTGCAATTGTGAAATTTTCTTGGTCAAAAATGTTAACATTTTAAGTTGTTTACATTGAACAGCTGATTAAAAGTCAGCTGCAAATTTTTGCGGGAGAAATTTTCCCAGCAAATATTGTTCTCAGTCACAGAACTGTCAAAAAATCTCTCTCAACTCGCTCCCATTGCTGGATAATTTCGTTGTCGAAAAGCATTCAGTAAAAATTTGTACGAATTTGTAAACATTTTTGGGTTATCGTACAGACCTAATAATTGCCATAGAATTAACGTTAAATAATCCCGATTTACATTACACGAGTTTAATTGCGGCAATTTTGCTCGTTCCTTTTTAAGCTTGCCTCTTGCGTTTATACAGACAAGTCTATTTCGTCAAGTTTTGTTACAAAACATTGGAAATAATGTCAAAAACGAAAAATATAAAAGGAATTGCCTGAAAATTGCCGGTTCGAGCAACTGCTTTCCATTTCCATTCCCTAACGTGTCTCTCCTACAAACTGAGACTTTCCGCAAATAAAAAAAATAAACGAACAACATTATGAAAAATACCAAAAAGGAAATATGTATTTGAACTAATAAGTGAGTTCCATAGCAGTTTACAGTACATTAGATATTGTTTTAGCGGTTGAAATCGCTAACAATGTTGTTATGAGTTTAACTCCATCTTTAAAAGCATTTTAACAATTGAGTTTTCCTATCTTCACATTTCTACCAATATCATGATTTCATCCCGGCGAAGGAAAAAATGTTCACTTGGAATTTTCAGCTTTTAGATATTATGTATATTTTTGGTGAAAAGCGAGCTGTTCAAATATCTAGTATTCTCATGTAAATGAGAATGCTACTTCTCATAACAAAATATTTGCAAGCTGCCAGCACGTTTCAACTAAGAACTAATTCATCCATTGGGTGAATACTCCAGAGTGCTCACCATCATTCAAAACTGACCGTCAACGTACTTTTACGACATTTTCTGGCAAATAAACACTTTTGTTTAGCTAAAAATTTTTGAAGTATAGTATTTAAAGTGTTATTTAGAGATTAGGAAAGTAATTATTCAGTTAGACCTCGATGATGGTCAGTTTGTACTATGCTATGCAATCATATGAGATACAATTTTTAAATTAATTTTCAATTCACATATAACAAAACTACTTACATATGTTGAAATACACATTACCGGAAAAAATAGATCGCACATGCTTTTGAAACTAATTTTTGTTCGTTCGCCCCTAGATGACATACAGACCTAATTCTTCCATATATAGTTAAGAAATTGTCATTTAAAATCATCGCTCTATATTTGCGCTAAGGCGAGTAAATCGATCCACAAAATTTGACAATTCGTGAGAAAAGGGGTAAATAATATATTTTTTATTGTCCTATAAAAATCAAAGACATACATAATTATAGTAATGTAAGGATATGGTGACATTTGTATGTAACAGTACATTATTTCAAAAATTTTATACGCATTTTACCAATTTTAACAATCCTTTTATAGCGATTTTTAATTACTTTTTGACTTTTACTTGTTCCCAAATCTAAAAAAAAGATGCAATTACAGTTGTAAACCACTATTTTCGAGACCTCGAGGAAAACTATTTTAATCAAGGGATATAATTGCTAGAAAAGCGTTGGACTAAGTGTATTGAAGTTTCAGGTGATTATATTGAAAAATAAAAATATTTTTGAAAAACTAACTATTCTTTTTCATTGATAGGCTAAGAAGTTTTCGAACCGCCCTCGTACCTTATTATCTGCTGAAGAAATGCAATGCCGTTTTTTAAATGATACTGAAATCAGAAAAATTACGAGTAACTAATAGACAGACCGCATGAAAATTAGGTTTATTTTGGGAAAATTATATTGATAGGCCTCTTTTCTGTATTTTAATAATTAAAAGAAATGGCCTTAGGATGTTTTTCATGCTCATGTGTCCTGTTTCCTGTTTTATGTGTCTCAAAACCACCAACAACAAACATTATGCCAGTTCATATTAAACAATTTACAAAAGTATAGTTGCAAACTAAGATCGTTTTCGCATAATTAAGATGGTGAGTTACAACTTTTTTAAGTCTGAAAGAAAATTGCCGTGTCTACGAAACATTTTTTAAAGAAACCCCCTAAATTCTGATTGCATTCGATAACTTGTGACAATTTCTCATATTTATTAGTTATAATCGGAATATGCTATGTATCCAATTTATGTATGTATTTACTATGTACATACATACACATCGGTATTCGATTTTATATCACAATCGAATCGTTTTAAGGAGCAGATAATGGATGTGTAATATTGGAACAATTTAATTTAAAAAATATATTTTTCTGCTTCCCCTCATTTTCTCCATTTCTCTTTAGCACATCACCCTCATAATTCCACACATTTAGGAAAATTACAATAGCTCAAAGTACCACCCTTTCGTTTCATTGAAATTGTCACAGCTACCTGCTCTCTTATGACCCTTCCCCTATCCTTACGCAGAGCAAAAGAGTGAGGTGATGACCGAAAAAGAGTTAGAACAGCACCCAACCCCACAGGTAGAAGAGAGAGAGGAAACACAAGGCTGTATACTGCATTGTAGGGGTGGATTGCCTGTCAATGAAATTGCAACGCAGGCGCGTAGGTGCTATAGAAATGTGTGTAGCTAGCCTGGGTATATAAACTGCGCCGTTTCCATTTCCAAATCAGTACACATCGAACATTGTTTAAGATAATACATCATCAGCCTACGCTGTTCGAAAAGAAATATTAGAAAATAGAACATCTAAAGTAGTTCTGCAATTCATACAAAAAACAGCATCATAAAATTCGCATCAAAGGATTATTCAACCAATTTGTTCTTGGATTACCTACCATATCTCAACATAAATACAACATGATGATTCACGAGAAATTGATGTCCGGTCAATTCCTGTTGGACTTAAAAAACGGTTAGTATTTTGAAAGTTCTCTTGCATGATGCTAATAAAGCCCAGTTTGGGTATATCTTGAATATTCATTACTAACTGAACTGTTCTCTTCTTTCTTGTTTCAGATCGCACTGGCCTACTACAAGCCGCCGCTGCAGCACACCATCACCAACAACAACCAATGCACTTGCAGCCACCATCTCCACCAATGCCTGCATTAGATTTATATTCGGCCTACGCCTACCAGCAACAGTTACAACAGCAACTACTGAACACAGCTTTGCCCCAGCAACATACTACTCCCCATGGAACTGAAGTTCTTGATTTGTCACGACGATGCGATTCCGCCGAAGCTGCCCGCAAGACCCCCTCCCCTTATCACAGCAACTCAAGTTTGGTCTCAGGATCTCCCGCTGGATCGCCCACATCAATTGTGTCCCATCAAGCTGCTGGCACGGTCGCAGCTGCTGCTGCTTCCCTATTACCCGCCAACTTGTTATATGCAGCCCAGTCACAACAGCAACAATCTCAAAATCCACTTTCTTCGGGCTTGGCTTCATTGTACCCCGGTTTATATTACTCCAATGGTATCAAACAAGAACCCGTCTCAACGACTCCACCACCATCTGCAGCCTTAGCCCAAAGCACAGTTCCAGCTACTGCGGGAAACAATCTCTTGCAAACATTTGCTGCCGCCGCGGCCGTTTCCATGAAACAGGATATAACTGAGCCTCATTCGCCACAGCAATCGCAGCAACCCAATGCAGCAACTACACCCACAAGCAGCACAAATATTTCTCTTCCCCTTGATGTTAAGAACACTCGTCCATTTAAAGCCTTTCCTCGCGACCCATTGGTTATAGCTGCCAATTTTGCAGCAACCGATGTTTTGTTGGACAATCCCCGCGTTGAACGATACACTGAATATCGCAAACGGGTCCTCGAACAAATTCGCAGTTCTAACGGTGGCTCACGCACTGTTACCAATCCAAAAATGCGTCGGACAAGCTCTCGCAGCGGCAGCATCCATGAAGGTTCATCCAGCAACAACAGTGAGAACGAAGAACGCCAGCAGTGTGAAGAATCCAGTGATTGCGATTCCAATTCCGGTAACGATACTCAGTCATCGGTCGCCAACAATACAAATGCCGCCCCCGCCAATGCTAACAACAATGCCCAAAATTCGGTGTCGACTTCGGGTGGCATAGTCAAAGATGCTGCATACTATGAACGTCGCCGCAAAAACAATGCCGCAGCCAAGAAGTCCCGCGATCGTCGTCGCATCAAGGAAGACGAAATTGCGATTCGTGCCGCTTACCTAGAACGCCAAAACATCGAATTATTGTGCCAAATAGATGCACTCAAAGCGCAGTTAGCAGCTCTGACATCGAAAATGTAAACCGATTGCGGTACATCTGCACCCCATTGCTCCTGCTTGCGTTGAACGCGTCAATTACAAAAGCCCATCTGTGACACAATCGTATATTTTACACATAACTGTACTTAGACTGTAGGCCTAGCTGTAGATCGGTTGACTGACTATACCCATATTAGGTTAGTATTATTATTGTCATATTAGGTTAATCTTGTAAATATATGCATATGTATGTACGTCTATTTAGTAGCATAAAAATATTTTTTATAAAATAAAAATGAAAAGAAAAATAATCTGATGTTTTAATATTAAGCGAAAAACTGCTTCCAAGGAAAGTAAGACGTACGATGCCAAAGATCCTAGGAACAGCGTTGTAAGCATTGGGTATTTTTTTCAAATTGGGGATTTATTTTTGGAAATGGGGACAAAAATGAAAAATTATTGGGAATTTTGAATTTTACCGACTTTTGTTGGTAACCTCAAAAAAGGTACAGAATTCCACTACTGGAAGATGAAAAAGAAATTGCAAACTAATTTTATTCTGCGAAAACGCCTCGGAATATCTACCATTGGAAGTCATGGATCTGCCAACTATTATGAGAGTTCAGAAGACTTATCGTCGGTGTCATGCTTAAGTGTTCCATATGCCATTTTTGACAATTTGAGTTACAGGTACCATTCAAAGTTTTCAACCCCGCTGAATTTCTAGTCAGTTTTACTCTATCTCTTATAGTTTTCGAGATACAGAAATGTCAATATTTTCCATATCCACTTTGGACGCAAAAAATCTGCTTTTTTGTTCCTTACCCATAAAGTCTGGCGTATGGAACAAAAGAACTTTGAACTTTTTTGTTCCATATCCATACCGTTTGGCGTATGGAACAAAAAAAAGACAAAAACGAATTGTTCATCACAAAAAATGATGGCGTTTGGAACAAAAAAATTACCCAATTTTGTCAAGTAACGAACAATGTGGCGTATGGAACAAATTGTTTTAAAGGACTGGTTTAAAAATTGAAGAAGAGTAGTTTTTAAATCAAGATATTTTAAAATGTTGTATTGTTATATGAAACTAAAATGTATTTTTGCTTAAATTTAACGCCTCCCGCTTAATAAAAGACATGTAAGATAATAAAAATGTCAGAAAATTAATTAAAATAAAATTCTATTGCCATTACCAATAGTTCAAAGAACGATTATTGATTTTTTTCGCATGAATTAAACGATGAAATAAGACAATAAAAATAAGCTAATAAAAATTATATTTTTCGAACGTGGAGGAGTCCACTCCTTAAATAAATGTAATGGAAACATATAACAATGGTCCCTAAAGCATTTATTTTCTACTGCAACTGTTTTATTGAAGCCCCCGAATTTTCAGCTCTACAGCAGTACTTCACATAACAGAAGTGGGACACAATTGATCAAAAGTGTGTTTGTTAAAATGTGACAAAAATTGTTCCATGTGACACAAATTGCCAAAAACATGAAAAAAGATCCTATGGAACAAATCAACAACCTTTTGCATTTATAAAAATTGGTCATAGCTTCTAGACTATAACAGATATCTGAATAAAATAAACTCCTAATATATTCTTTGAGTTTAGTTAAGTGGAACTGAGTTCTTAGAGTATTGGATTTTTGCATCACATCTCGCCTCTATGCATTATAGGTAATTTGCCCAGTTTTTGAGGCAAAAAGTCGATTTTGAAACTTTTGATAATAATAGTTTTTTTAGTGGGCATTGAAAAAAGAACGTGTCCAAATTTATTAATACGAATGACATTTTTCAAAATAGCGCCATTATCGCGGTTTAAGTTGCAGTCAAAGTGAGGAACTAAAAAAAAAAGGAAATTGTAAGGCATATTTCAATGTATTTGAAACCGCGGAAAAATAAACCAAATATAAATATATGTAAAATGGAATAGATTGGCAATTGCGAGAGGAATTTATTTAATATATAATATAGCTTACACATTTTTTATTTGTCAATTTATTTTTTTTTAGTTTTCTTATACTCACTTCACATAGACTTGGCCGTGTTTATGCCACCTACAACGCATTACTGAAAGTCTTGAGATTTTATTAGGTTACTTCTCAATAAAAATTCTTAAAATTGTTGAAGTTTGGTTTGAGGAAATAAATAATAAATGTAAAAAATATTGTTGCTTAAAATTTCATTGCAAGTAAAATAAGTAATGGCGGCAAATTGTTCGGTATATCCGTGGTTTTCTATAAACGGTGCGGCAGTAGTAAGCTTTATTTTGTCTCTCTATTACATATTAATCATTGATACGGTTTAATGGAGTACTAAACTCGTCTTTATTAACGTACATATATTCAAAAAAATATACAAAACAGTAGTAACAAATTAATTGGAAAATCTACCCGCGGGGACAAAATTTTTTGTTACTTACTACAGTGACCGTTTTCAACAGTTTGTTGTGTATAAGAAAACTAATAAAAATGGCATTGGATAAAATAGCTTTGTTCGTTATATACGTAGTTGCTTATAACCGTTGTTCGTTATATCCGAATTTATCTGTAAAAATCTTTGTTTTATCTCACTTTTACACATAAATAATTTTAAACGTTAAAAAATCCTTTAATTCCGCTGTATTAATTTTTGTCTCAAAAACAAGGCAAATAACCTATAGTGCTATGGACTAAAACATTAACTTGAGTTTTTCTCGAATCAGGCAAATGGCGTATGGAACACTTAAGCATGACACCGACGTTATGCCGAATGTCTTAAACGCTTGTGAATACCAATGCTTAAACGTATACCTACGAATATGAATATTTTTAAAACTAATGGTCTATTTCACTAAGACGATTCGAATTCAAATTCGTTCGAAATACTACCAAACTTCTGTTTTTTGAAAAATATTTGCTTCATTTGTGTTTTCAATCAAACAAAACTTTTCCACACTAACAGAAGTTTGGTAGTAATTCGAGTGAATTTTAATTCGAATCGTTTTAGAAAAACAGGCCATTATTTTCCACCTGAAATTGTGTAATACATTTTCTCATTCGGTTTAATTTTCTGTAATGGAATTCTGTAACTCATTTTTGGAGTTACCGAAAAACATCACTAAAATTAAATGCTTATAATTTCGGTAATTAACGAACTTTTTCAGTAAATTAACAACCAAAATAAAATTATTGGTAAGTCCCTGTTTAGACACACAAATTTCTCGGGAAAGTAAATTCAGTTTTTAGGCAATAGGGGGTAGGAAAGAGTATTGAGGAGCTCTTTCCTCTCCGCTCTCTCCCAAACAACTCAATTTACTTTCCCGAGAAATTTGTGTGTCTAAACACAGACTAAAACCTACCGAAATCAACAGTGTTGTCACTACTGGTCACTCTTATTGGGCCGATGGGCTAGTTGGTGGTTAAGGGAACTTGTTTGCTTAGTCTGTGTTTAGACATACAAATTTCTCGGGAAAGTAAACTGAGTTTTTTGGGAGAGAGCGGAGAGGAAAGAGCTCCTCAATACTCTTTCCTTCCCCCTATTGCCTAAAAACTGAATTTACTTTCCCGAGAAATTTGTGTGTCTAAACACGGACTTACCGACAAAATTCGGTAAAATAAAAACGCAAAATTGTGAATGAAAAGTATGAATAAAAGTTGGCAACACTATTGCCATCGGTAGGACTATTGCCATAGGTACCCTGCAAGAAGTTTGCATCCGCGGATGCAGTTGAATCACTACAAGTGTACAGTACAAATGCCGTTGGTCGATGGTCAGACTAGCAAGGTTTCTTGAAACCAATTTCGGTAAAGTTTCTTTTCAAGTTTCGTTAGTGTCCACACACGTTAACGTGAAATTTAAGATTTTTGCGTGTCCTCTTTATTTTACCATTCGCGTTTGTTGTGTTTCTCATACCAATAAAAACAAAAAAAGACATAAATAAACCAAAAAACAACATAAAATAATTAACATTAATAATTAAATTAATATTAATAGTTAAATTTTCACTATTTCATTAATTAAATGTTTTTATTAAATCTTTTTATGTTTGTTTTGTTGTTAACGTTTGCTTGAAAAAATAAAAATGAAAGAAACTGGAAGAAATAATCTTGCAACGAAAAACAAGAAGAGGCAACATAACAAACACAGAAAACCATGTACATGGGTTTCACTACTTCATACCCCTCGCCTATAAACTTGACGTCGCCATGTTGAAATCGTGCTAGTCTGACCATCGACTTGGAGTACATCTTTTTCTACCCAGCAAAAAGTTTGCATTCGTGGATGCAGTTTAATCAGTACAAGTGTATAGTACAATTGCCGGTGGAGTACATCATTTCCTATGAATTCACTTTTGAATTTTACAAGAGAGCGCGCAGCTAGGATGCACTCCATTTTGCTTCCACAGCACACAGCTAGGATGCACTCCATTTTCGATCCAAATCGCAGCTTAAGATGAAGTGCTTTAGATTGAATTTATATTCATTCTTCGGATTGGATTTTTAATCAGTCTAAAGATGCAATTAAAATGCAAGCCATTTCGAAATATCCCAAAATAAATAAAATGCATTTATTATTTGTGTAAAACAAGAACTCAAAGAACTTTATTATATTTATAATATAAACACAAATTTATTATATAAACACAAATTAAAAACAAAAGTTTCCATTAAATTCAACCACATTTGAGCTTACTTCCTCCGTTCTCAATTTAATCCAAGCGCATCTGATTTTGCTTCATCATCCAAAAGGGTTTTTATGTTGCCTTCCCATCACTAGTTCAGCTTTCGAAATGGACCCAACACCGCTCCATTAAAAATTTCCGTCGTGAATTACCGCAAATATGTTCGCAACTTAAGTTTTTATTTCTTTATTTTATAGCACTGTATACATTCTTGTTTGTCTTTTGAAGAAATGTGTAGGGATCAACCAACTGGTTTTTTTTCTGTACAGCAACTGCTTATAAAATGTATCGAACGGAGTGCATTTTTCATAACTCTGTTGGACTACATCGAAAGATATTGTTAAATCATAACTCCAATTGCACAACTTCCAACATTTTTGCTGGGTATGAATTCACTTATGAATTTTACAAGGGAGCGCGCAGCTAGGATGCACTCCATTTTCGTTCCAAATCACAGCTTTTGATGTGGTGTTTTGGATTGAATTTAAAGGCACTCGTCGGATTGCATTTTTAGTCAGTCTAAAGATGCAATAAAAATGCAAGCCATTGCGAAATATCCCAGAATAAATAAAAAGCATTTATTATTTGTGTAAAACAAGAACACACAGAACTTTATTATATAAACACAAATTAAAAAAGTTTCCATTAAATTCAATCACATTTGAACTTACTTCCTCCGTTCTCGATTTAATCCAAGCGCATCCGATTTTGCTTCATCATCCTAAAAATGTTATATGCTGCCTTCCCATCATTAGTTCAGCCTTCGACATGGACTCCACTCCATTAAAAATTTCCGTCTCGTGAATTACCGCAAAAATGTTCGTAACTTAAGATTTTATTTCTTTATTTATAATAAATTCTTAGAAATGTATACACTCTCTCTTATTTTTAAGGCCAAAGAATATGTGTGTTCGTTTACTCAAAATTTATACAAATTGTTACTGGATGTTGTTCGTTTACTCTACAGTACAATGCAAAAGAGCTTAGTCGATTGCAAGAAGTTGCTGGACTTGTACAAATTTGTACAAATTATTGAGTAAACGAACACACCTAATAAATGATTTAGCCAGGGGCGGGTAGGGATCAATCAACTGTTTTTTAGGGATCTCTAATTCAACGGAGTGCATTTTTCATAACTCACTGTGGACTGCATCGAAGGATGTTGGGAAATCATAACTCCACATGCACAACTTCCAAAATTTTTTGCTGGGTATATTTTGCATTTGTATTATGCCTTGTTCAGACTGACGGTAATTCGCTCTCTATTCGTTGTTTGACCCCAAATTACAAATTAATTACTTACAGCCTGTTTCTGTGCGTCGAAAGAAGAATGTGTGCGAAAGAAACACGTCCAAACTCTTGTGTGTTTTTCAAATTTGTTTTTTGTTTTGAAGCAAAAGCAAAGATAAAATGATTTCGAAAACTAAAGTTCGGGCGTGTTTCATTTGCACACATTCTTCTTTCGACATACAGAAACTGGCTGTTAATTTTCTACACAAAATAGTGTGGGCGAACAATCATTTTTATACTTTGTTCAGTTTTAATTGCTCGCCGAAAGACGATAAAATATGTCGCATCTCTAACAAATGAGAGTATTTAACGAAATAAATTAATTATGACAGGCAAAATATAAAATGTAAAAATGTATTAAAAACACAAACATCTGTAGAAAAACTGAAAACATGAATGAAAAGTAATCGGTTTAACGATTGGTATACATTCAAAGCATAGTACATTTTGCCTTCTCTTCATTGGGGTTACATTTCTTGTCCAAATTCGCGTACAAATCTAGAAACTAAAATCAAGCGCCTGTCGGAAAGTCTGTTTACCAAAAAGTTATTTTGGCAGGTCTCTCTCTCATTAGTTTTAAAAATAGAAAATTTGAAAAATGTATTGAAAACATCAGAATTTTAAGAAAAAGATGGAAAACACGAATGAAAAGAAAAGAATAGAATTTAATATAAAATATATGTTTGAAGGAAGGACAATAATTTTTTCAGTTCATATAAATTAATTTTACACGTCTTTATACCCTCAGCCTTTAGGCCAGGCCTGCTCAGACACATACAAACACATTTTGTAATTGTGTTGGTTTGTCCCAACCCAGTTGTTCAAGAAATAGCAATTGTCTACTTTGACATAGTTATGTAACTAGTTACTCATTGATCCTAGTTACTTTACACCCAAAAATGGGACACAAAAGAACGTATAGCCTGCTTTTGTCAGTGGAAATGGGCTTCCCTACATATCATGTCAATTCACTAGTTACATGTAATGCGGCGTGTAATATATTGACTATTTTATAGACTACCGATGGATAGTGTAATCAACAATGTTTTTTGTAATCTCTTTTCAACATTATTTATTTTTTTAACAAAATAGAAAAAATTTTGTGACAGTTTGTTTATTCATAATTAAAAAACGTATTTTGATGCGGTTGTAGTGCAAGATGTAAAAAGAGAACGTGTTACGAGCTAAATCATAGAAAGGATGAATAATTTAAGAAGAACATTTATAATATATCTGTGGTAGGTATTGATACATATAATTATCGCGTCATTTCATTAAACTTCTTTACATTTTATTTCAGGAACTTTTGAATGCTCTGAAGGTCACACGAGAAAAACATTCCAAGTTCCAAATAAACATAAGTCGCTGTATCAAGTAGTCACACACAATTTCCAGCATCAAGGATCAAGATGTATACAAGATTATATTGTCCTTTGTAAAATTTTTGCACTCCATGTAAAAAAATAAAATTTTTCTGACTTCAAGTTACTAGTAATTTTGGCTATCATTTCCGACTACCGAATTGACTAGTTACTGGTAATGCAATGAAGGGACAATTGGGTTTCCTAAGACAATCGATTTGACTGGTTACTGGTAATGCAGTGAAGAGACAATTGCTTTCACACGGCTATCGAATTGGGTGGTTACTGGTAATGCAGTGAGGGGACAATAGACCCCTTCCTATGACATCCCCATGTTAAATTCACCAGTCTATAGCATTGCGAGTAGATTGGTTGGTAACTAGGGGTGTTTACCAGTAGCCAGCAAAATTGCTAGTTATTCCCTAGTTACCCGAACAACTGGGAATTTACATTAGACGAGTTTACTTGCGGCAATTGTCTGTTTGATGGAGAGAGAGGTGAGGTATATGGTAACCCTTTGCCTCTCAACACCCTCTCTCACCCACAAACTGACAATTGCCGCAAGTAAACTCGCCTAATGTTAGTCCCAATTTACATTAGGCGAGTTTACTTGCGGCAATTGTCAGTTTGTGGTTGAGAGAGGGTGTTGAGAGGCAAAGGGTTACCATATACCTCACCTCTCTCTCCATCAAACTGACAATTGCCGCAAGTAAACTCGCCTAATGTAAATTGGGACTAAATTGGGACTTTTGAAATACACAAATTTCAATTTTCCTTTGTCTCTCTGTATACTGTGAGAAATATCGTAACAGTTTTTTTTTATTTTATATTTCAAAATATAGAGTAGAATAATTATTTTATTTTGACCAAATGTGACTGTTGATGTTATAATTTGTTGCAAATCAAGTTCGTGACAAACCAAAGTGCGTTGACAAACCAAACACTCTAATTTGCCGTAAAAATTTTAGGCAAATAAAAACTCATATTCAGTATCTTCATTCATTTTTTCAGTGTACGCATATAAATTCATAGACAAATTCGAAAACAGAACCTTCCTCATTGAATGTTCAATAGAGACTGATTTTTAATTTTGAAAATATTCAAAACAAAAACAAAAGCTCTCTTTTTAAATTGTGTGTGTGAGAAAATTGACACACACCGACAGCTCAGGTGCGCACCTTGAGCAGGCCTGCTTTAGGCTATGAAGGGTATATACACTTTCATACGGGCAAAATGTGCCTCATCGAAATAATGGTTTTAGACCCCAAGTATGTTTGGACGAAATGTGTTTCAGACAATTTGGAGTCGATTGAGCAATGTCCGTCCGTCTGTCTGTCTGTCTGGCTGGCTGGAGCGCACGATAACTATCGAAGGGATGAACCGATTCGGTTCACATTTTGGCTTTCGTAATATTTTGTCCAAACTTAGTTTAAGTTCGAAGATGAGCTATATCGGTCCACTCCTTCCGGTACCTCCCCCACCAAAGTTCGAAAGGGTGTAACCGATTTGGTCCATACTTTGCCCATCGTGGAGCGTGTACCAGACTTAGATCAGGTTTTAATATGGACTCAATCGGTCCACTCAGTCGGGTACCTCCCACACAAAATTTTGGAAAAGTTCAGTTTAGGAACATCTCTCGAATCGCTTTGATTTTTGCTTTAGCAACTCGTATTCACTGCCCTCCATACGACGGTATAAGTTTCATCAGGGGCAAGTCCATACTTCCTGAGAAAATAGCCTGAAAGTTGCAAAAAAAAAACCCTATGACACCGTGTGAGGAGGTTGGAGGGCAAAATAACTCTCGAACAGGTCTGCCGATTCGGTCCAAAGTTTGGCCTTAGTAATATTTTGTCCAAACATAGTTTAAGTTCGAAGATAAGCCATATCGGTCCACTCCTTCAGGTACCTCACCCACAAAAGTTCAAAAATGTTCGGAAAAATTGTGCGTACGATAACTCTTGAAGAGAGTGGGCGAATTGGTCCATACTTTACACATCCTAATATATCTACCAGATATAGATCAGGTTCAAATATGGACTATATTTGTCCACTCCATCCGGTACCTCCCACTCAAAATTTCGGATACATGTTCACTTTAAGACCTGCTTTCGAATCACTTTGATTTTTGTTGAAGCAACTTGCATTGCTGCCTCAATTGCGATGGTAAAAGTTGTTTCAGGGGCAAGTTCATACTTCTTGAGCAAACATCCCTGAAGTTCTAAAAAACCCCTATGGTACCATATGTAGTGGCTGGAGATCCATTCTTTTTAGTATCTCCTCCGCAAAACTTCTGATATTAAATCCTAATCAACATTTTTGTCAGTTCAAACGCCCAAAATTTTTAAAACTCCCTAAATACATGCGTTTTTTGGAAAAAAATTGTTTCAATATACACAGGCTGAGGGTATATCTCTGTCGGCAAAGCTGATACTTTTTTACTTGTTTGGTTGTAATTTTCTCTAAAATCAGTAAACAAAAAGTGTGCAAGTGCAGTGTGCAGTATGTTGCTATGAATAATGTAGAAGTTCGTGTGAACTAGAGTTGTACAATCTAGTTCATTTGAAAGATCTAGTTCAATCGTTCAGCTCTTTTCACTGAACTAGTTCAGTAATCTAGTTCATAGTTCACTATCCAGTTCAATCATTCGGATCAGAATCGTTCACCGGCTCATAATCCCTTAGTCGATGGTCAGACTAGCACGATTTCAACATGGCGACGTCAAGTTTATAGGCGAGGGGTATGAAGTAGTGAAACCCATGTACATGGTTTTCTGCGTTTGTTATGTTGCCTCTTCTTGTTTTTCGTTTTTTCTTCCATTTTCCTTCATTTTTATTTTCTCAAGCAAACGTTAACAGCAAAACTTACATAAAAAGATTTAATAAAAACATTTAATTAATGAAATAGTGAAAATTTAGCTATTAATATTAATTTAATTATTAGTGTTAATTATTTTATGTTGTTTTTTGGTTTATTTATGTCTTTTTTTGTTTTTATTGGTATGAGAAACACAACAAACGCGAATGGTAAAATAAAGAGGACATGCAAAAATCTTAAATTTCACGTTACCGAAATTGGATTCAAGAAACCTTGCTAGTCTGACCATCGACTTACTTGATGAAAACACACACATACACCAAATAGCAACAAACCATGGTACAATGAAGTAGAGGTAGGCCAGGTATGAAAATCACTGAGAAATGACACCCTTCAGCCATGGCTTAAAACGTCAAATGGCATGGTAAAATAATAATGGTAGATGTACCTGCATAGCTATCCCGTATTACAAAAACATATGGAACTTAGAGCTTCACTTTTTATATGTTAAAAGTGCCATATAGTGTAAAAACATTTCTTTAGCTAGGCTCCAGAATATTCTTGTTGGAAAAGTGTTCAAAAAATAGCAAAAGTTCTTCCCAAACTTATGACAATGAAAAAATGTCATTCAATTATTTTCTACTTGACAAGTTTGGCTAATCTGACATCGTGATTGCTGGCATCCGATTTGCTGATAAATGTCAGCAGAATTTTTACAAAAATGTTAATTTTTACATTCCCGTACTTTTGGAACAAATTTAAATTAATATCAATATTTGATAAATTGTTCATTCGTAAGTTTTGCTAAAAAATCAACAATTTTATTTTGCCACGCGAATACACATTGTTTGTCCTTGTTGTCAATTTTAAGATATAGTGTTACAGCAGAAGTTTTTTGTTGGAACAATTCAGCGATACATCTACCTTTATGATTGCATAATGTCAAAAACAGTACAAAATGTCAACCCTGCTTTTGACAGATTAGGCCATAAAAAGAAAAAAATTGTAATCAGCTGTTAGCTGTGGCCTACCTTTACTTTATTCTACCATGCAACACACATTAGAATAGTATAATTAAACTACAAAAACATTAAATTTAGATATTTTATTCCATTCATAAAGAAAGATTAAGTTTGCATTAAGTTTAGAATAAAGCGTCCTTCGGAAAAATTGTAATTAGAATTTCATTTAAGTGGTTGGCAAAAAACCTTATGTTGTGTGTCATGGTAGAACAAATATAAGGTAAAGTTAATACTACAACAAATACAACTCGAACAACAACCACAAAGGAATTTGTTTTTGTTTGTAACGTTACTGCCAGTTGTATTTGTAAACAAAACAAGGAAATGTCTATAAATTATTGGAATTTAAAAAACTAAAAATTTTTCACATTTGGTTGAATATTTTCGAAAACATGAATGAAAATTCGTTACATTTTTAATTTTTATGTTTCCACATCATTCCACTAAATGCATAAATTCTCGCAGAAAGTAGATTCTTGCAGAAAAGTTTGGGGTCGCTGGAAATTCATAGAAAAAGGAGAAGCTGTTTCAATGGTTTGTTTTAGAAATCAAAGAAGCACATGTTTATTAGGGCTTTATTTTTTTAAATTTTAACAAAATACCTCACATATTAACAAACGTTGTATCGCCTCTAAAAGCGGGCATTTACTGCGCGGCTTATCGTTCATATCATTGATATGAAGAAGTCTTTCTGGGAAATGGTTTTTCCGAATGATATATTTTTTATTCTCAATAAATATATGTCGAGGAAGAATCGCAGATTAATCATCTGGAAGATCTTCAGAAGATCAACATGTAAAGAAAAATTAAAAAAAGAATAGAACAATTGTATTTTGTTTCTTTTCTTGGTTGTTTAGTTTTCTGCTTTGTTATGGTTTTTAATTATTCCTTTATGTTGTGGTTATTTGTTATAGGCACTGTACTCAGTACTGTTTCCTCAGTCATTATGTTGTCTTTTGGTTAAACTTGGCAAAACCTGGACATGTGTGGTTTGTTAATACTCATAATATTATACGTGCCATTTATATCAAAGTTCTGTAGAAAGTGTATATGAGAATTATATGCAACAAAATCAAAAATGTTAGTAACAATTATCTGTTGCTCTTCCAGAAGAGTCTTCTGTGATTCCCAACGGCGATCATTTGAAAAATGTAAGAAAAAAATGTAAACAATCACCCAATGATCGCCGTGGGGAATCACAGAAGATTAATCTAAGCGAACAATCTTCCAAAAATTGAAAAAATGTTGGCAGGGTATAAACGTATAAAATGTCATATGAAATTTGACACTAACGTTAGAACCCAGTTCAGTCAGCTGTGTATTGCTGCTACCTTTTCTTATTCTACCATGGTTGTGTGTGTACAAATTATAACTGCGAAAACCTTTGTATGTGTTTCTTTTTATTTTTTTCCTTCTTTTCTATCCAAAACAAGACACATGGAATAGGTAATGGATTCGATATATTGGGATATGTTATGTCATACATGTTCTTTATTTAGATATTACTTTTATTACAATGGTGGTTGACACTTCACATTGATCCAAAACATAAAGAAAATCCTTACATTACGAAGGCATCACATAACACAGAAGACTGCGTCACTTTGTGAATCGTTCGTTCGTTGATCGTTCTTCGTGGATCTTTCGGTCGGCGCCCAGTGAACTATTGAACTATAATGAACTACATCCACTGATTTAGTTCATACGCTCCTTTCCATGAATCGTTCAATTGAACTAGTTCGTTCATGAACTATACAACTCTAGTGTGAACGGGTTAATTCGTGTACGTAAAACCCCAGTTAGACTATACATTTATAACATGTTTAAGTGCATTATCTCGATTTATTTGACATATATTGTATGAAAATGACAACTTATGGGCCGATTCCGTACAGCGAGGCGAGTCGTGTCGCGTTGCCAAATGCAATTTTTAGATTCCGTACGGCAATATTCGCCTGACGCCGTCAAATTTTGTCGCCGTATTGTTCATTTTCCGGCGACAACAAATTAGCTGTCGCCGTTTATTTTTACTAACGAATAAAAATGAAAAAAAATAAAAATAACTTGTTATCGACGATTATTTTCTATCGCTGTACGTAGTGCATTTTTTAAATTTTGTCACAGAGACGATAGACGACGCGACATGACTCGCCTCGCTGTACGGAATCGGCCCATTAAATCGACTGGATTTACTAAATTTACCATAGTCTAAACGTACTATAATTGTGTGAGCAAAAACTCAAGGTCTGTTCCTTTACTTTTAAAAATGGTAACAGTGGCAAAAAAATGGTAAAAGTGGTGAACTGCTCTCATATAAATTGTATTTATTCTAAAGTAAAGGAACGCTTTGCAGGTTAAAAATGGTAAGAAATGGTAACCTCTGGCACGTAAAGGAACAGAGCTTCAATTAAAGCACTGGTATGAACATGACATTGTATGTTTACACAAGACGGACTGTCTGCAAATACAACTCTGATTTACTAATACATACTGTTACGGAATTAGATTTAACTAATGTCCGTGTAGACGTTGTTTTATTCCCCGATACGATTTGTGCCAAATAAAACAGGGTTCGTTTTAGATTACGTTTCTACAATGCTTTATTTATTTTATTACACTTATTCGAAACCGACTTTAATTACTAAGCACACAGCAAGTCTCTAGTTAGCACGCAGCTATTCCTTAACCGATCTGTTCAGTTCAACGCTTAAAACACAACTACTTCGTCATTGCCAGTTCCCCTGTATTTATACCCCAAGGTCTCCCTGGTCTAGAATTATCCAGAGAGTCTGGCAACACCTCGAATCTGTGCAACGAACACACAGACGCACATTCGCACTAAGCGAACAACCATACTCACATACATACATGGGGGAATACAATTGGAAGACAAGCACAGTAATGACGTAACTACAACAACAAACAAATACACGAAATACAAGAAGTAGAGACTAAACGATAATTACATGATTATGGCAAGACATTAATAAAAGGTAAAGTAACATCTAGAATAATGAAGAGAGTTCTACATGGTAGTTGTTGTTGCTTAAATAAAGTAACTGCGTAGTAAAAATTTTACGTTACAATTCAAATTTTTAAATTAACGGAAATTAAACTAAATTAACCTAAACCTATCAGTTACATTCGTAACAATACAAACATTTGGCTAGTTGCCTCGGCACTGTCTGGCAGTGATGCCAGATTTGCCGATTTATTGGCATTTTGCCGATTTTTAGTCCAAAAAAAATAGAAATGCCGATTTTTACCCTTAAAATGCCGATTTTTAGTTAAGGAAACTTGTTCACATGAAAATTGTGGTTGCTAGGTTTGGTACAATAACAAAGTCAACTATATCGTCAAGAGTAGTTTGATTAATAATAATGAAATTTTTTAACATATAAAAACAGTTTGAAATTTCTTGATTACCAAAACGTGTACTTCAGTATATACGCCAAGGAAATTTGTCAAAAAACGAAATTGTCGAAAAGTGGGTTAGTTAGCGGAAATAATTAAAAACTGCACAAACTTTTACATTGAACTTTGCGGTCAGATTTTGAAGCGATTTAATTTTGAAAATAAATTTAAATGCCTAGCTTCAATAAATTAAAGTTTTATAATAAATGACACACAAGATTAATTTTTCGACATTATAAAGGAATACGAATGCTTTATAAACATAAACGAAAAGCAAGAATCACGCGAACTTTCACGTTTAAATTTCAGAAATTTGTTTAAAGATAAAAACGTAGAGTTGCTAGAATTTTGGTCATTTCTGTGGGTCATCGTATAACTTTTGGAATCGTTGAATTAATATGTGCAAATTCTGAACCATTATTTCCTATTTTGTCGAAATTTATTAAACATATTTTAGTCTTGCCAAATTCTTCAGCAAATGTGAAAAGAGTTTGTAGCCAAGTAAATTTAAATAAAAACAAGTGCCGAAATCGATTAGTTAGGGACTCGATGGAAGGAATTCTCTTTACTAAAGACTACTTTAAATTATATAACTCTAACTGTTATAATGTTGTCATTAAAAATGATTTGTTACAAATATTTATTACAGAAATTGAATTTAATTGTAAACCAAAATTTCAAAATTCCAATACAACTAGTAAGAAAGTGTCAGTCGGCTTTGCTGACAGAGGTATACCCTCAGCCTATGTGAATTGAAACTTTCTTTTTCGGACAGATCGAATGTTTTTAAGGTCTTTTCAGAATTTTGTGGCCATTTTTAGGCATTTGAACTTGAAGAAAAATGTGGATTAAAATTTAAATTCAAAAGGGTTGTGGAGGTGGTACTTAAAGGAATGGACCGACATGAGAGTTATATCTTTCCGATAGATATCACGCCCACTAGTCATTTCAGTGGGTCATCGTATAACTTTTGAAATCGGTTGATCAGTTCGAGAATTATCGTGCTCTACAGCCACTATATTTTGTGCCATAGGGGTCTTTACACCTCTCGGGCTATATTCTCCTGAAGTATGGACATGCCCCTGAAAAAGCTTTTACCGTCATAATGGAGGCAGCGTATACAAATTGTTGGAACAAAAACCAAAGCGATTCGAGAGCAGGCCCTAAACTGAACTTATCCGAAATTTTGTGTGAAAGGTTCCCGAAGTAGTGGACCGATTGAGTGCGTATTGGAACCTCATCTAAGTCTAGTAGACATTTCACGATGTGCAAAGTATGGACCAAATAGGTTCCTCCCTTCAAGGGTTATCGTACGCACAAATTTTTCAAACATTTTCGAACTTTTGTGGGAGAGGTACCTGAAGGAGTTGACCGATAATGCCCATCTTCGAACTTAAACTAAGTTTGGACAAAATATTACGAAAGCCAAACTTTAGAAAAAAATCGTCTCATCCGTTCGAGGGTTATCGTGCGCACCAGTCAGCCAGACATACAGACTCCAAATTGTCTGAAACACATTTAGTCCAAACATACCTGGGGTCTAAAACCATTATTTCGATGAGGCACATTTTGCCCGTATGAAAGTTTATATACCCTCGTTAGCATAAATGTGGAGGGTATATAAACAATCACTTTATTAATTATCATCTTAAGACAATTTTGTATACGTTTTGTTTAGCTTGACTGAATTGAAAATATATTGATCTCATACACGTACTTATAAATATATGTATATGTACTACTTATGCATATGGTAAAACCATTTATTTTCATACATATTTCGAATTGTTGCCTTGGTTTATGAATTGTTAATTGTTTTGTTGTACTTAAAATGTTATTTTTTAAACTTATGCTTATTAAATAAAGCGATAATTTGAAATGAAATAAATGTTTTTTTAATTTGCCGATTTTGAAAAAATTTTGCCGATTTTGGCACCCGAAAAGTGCCGATTTTCGACCAAACTTATCTGGCATCCCTGCTGTCTGGTAATTTTCGTAAACAGAAAAATTGGACATTTTTGAACAAATGAAAACAAATCTATTTCAAATAACAAAAAAGACAGCAGGGGCTCAATTCTGTTTCTATGAAAATGTGAAATGAAAACTTTTATAAAGGAAAAAACTGTCAAATGAAAAAATTATAAAGGAAATATTTTTCATTTCAAATTTTCATAAAATAAGAGTCCAGCCCCAGGACTGGGATGCAACTAAACAAAAACAAAATATGTGAACGGAAAACAAAAAGAAATCGACGATTTTCATTCATAATTTTACAACTGGTTTTGCAGTTGTCTCGACGCCTACGTCACACTGGCAAGTTTTGAGTTTTTGACAATCAATACATGTATTCAACTGTCCTGTCATGTGTAAACGCAGGGTAAGGCATGGTAGAACAATATAAGGTAAGAGCAATACCCAGTTGACTGAACTGTAGTGCGATTCTCTAACACATTTTTTGAGTTACCGACAAAAATCGGTAAAATTAAAACGCAAAATTATTAATTAAAAGTTCAAATAAAAGTTGACAACACTCTTGCTATCGGTAGAACTTTGCGACTACTTTTTATTCATCGCTAACTTACCGAAAAACATCGGTAATTACCGAAATTGTAAGCATTTTAATTTTACCGACAATTGTCGGTAACTCAAAAAACGAGTTAGAGAATCGCACTACTGAGCTGTAATGTTAGTGTCAAATTCCATACGACATTTTATATTTTTATTTCTATTTTCGGTGTATAATAGGGATATACATACATATATTTGTTGAGGAAAAATATATCATTCAGAAAAAAACTATTTCCCGTAAAGACTTCTTCATATCAATGATATGTAACCTCTTCCAAGTCCGAACAACGTGTCGCACACTATAACACCTCTTATAGAAGCGGTACAAAATTTTTTAATCACAGCGATCATGAATACTCACGTATGGAGCTTCTCACGAGTGAGTTGCAGCTCACTTCTCACTTGTCGACCTATCACAAATGACTAGGGAGGGGCGAAAAAAGTGAAGAAGGGTTCACAAGTCGGAAAATTGAAAATAGCGCCGCATTTTGTGAACCCTTGAAAATATATTTTGTGTTGCCATACCGTTATTTTATTTACAAATAATTTTGGAATAATTAAATTAATAATATTTTTATAAAACACTACTTTATTTTAAATTATATTAATATTTCTAAAACGAAAAATAGTTGTTTTCAACAACCCACAGTAAAAAAATTGGTAATTGATAAAAAATTAAAAAATGTTTATATTTTTGGCAACATCTGTAACAGCTGTTTTTGTTTTAACAGATATGTGAAAATTGTTTATTTACAATCGAAGAATTTCTGCAATTTACAAAAAAAAAAAGTGAACAAATACCGTTTAAACGTCACTAAATGGCAAAAAGAAATGAAAATGTTTAATATTACATTTTGGATGATGGGCAAAACGACAAACGCCGAGGAATACAAAGAAACCCAAGCAAAATTTTGGAAGTTGTTCCATGCGATGCCAATATTTCACTGGATCTTCAAACGAAGTTGTGAAAGATCCCATTTGAAGGAATTTCAAGAATTGTAAATAAATATTATACGTGAAACATCCGATATTTTCTCCAATTTCATGAATTTTAAATTTCAATTATTCTTATTGAAATTTAAAATCCATGATTGATGATCCATGATGATCATGATTGTGAACCGCTTCCCTGAAAAAAGTTGGCCAACTTCAATTCCGCCTCCAAATTACTCAATTGAGGTCTTCCTTGCATCACTGATACGCGGATAAACATGTATAGTTGCCAAAAGAATTTCTAATTGTTTTTTATTTGTTGCTTTCAAAGTAAAACTTAAATAAATACAATTGATTACACTGCTCAACAAAATTGAAAAGGTTGAATGTTTCAACCGAAGTTGTTGTTGTTTCTTAATGAAATTGGCGAGCTATTTTCAAATCTGGTCACGGTTTTTCTCCATCAGCTCTTGTTCTTGAGATATAGCTCAAAATCGGTTTTTACGAGTTTTACCCAGAATTTCGTTATTTTGGGATACAAACAAATATTTTTTTGCGTGTTTTTCGACACTGATATATTAAGATGATGTTATACGCTCGATACAAAACGTTTTTTGAAATAATAATGGAGAATATATATCAAAAAATATAGAAAACATACGATGAATCTTGTAAAAATTGCATATTTTGAGTACTTTAAGCTGTAATTAGTTTTATAAATTCCAATAATTTATAAAAATTTCCTTATTTTGTTTACATGTACCGGTGACAGTAACGTTACAAACAAAAACAAATTCCTTTGTGGTTGTTGTTGAGTTGTATTTGTTGTAGTATTTACTTTACCTTCTTTGTTCTACCATGATACTAAGGCTAATTCGCTCTATATTCGTTGTTCGAACCTAAATTACGATATAAAGTGTGTTCGTTTACTCAAAATTTTTACAAATTGTTAATAGAAGTTGTTCGTTTACTCTACAGTACAATGCAAAAGACCTTAGTCGTTTACAAGAAGTTACTGGACAAATTTGTATAAATTATTGAGTAAACGAACACACCTATAATTACTTTATATCCCACACAAAATGTTGAGAACGAACAACGAACGATATTTGTAAATTGTTCAAATTAAATTATGCCATGTTCATACCGAACGTTGTTCGCTCTCTATTCGTCGTTCAACCCCGAACGACAAATTAATTACTTAATTCCTCCAGTATACATACACCAGTATACATTCAAATCATAGCAAATTTTGTCTTCTCTTTCATTGCAGTTGCATTTCTTGTCCATCGTTTCAAATTCGCGTACAAATTTAGAAACAAAAATCAAATGCCTGCCAGAAAGTCTGTATACCAAAAAGTTATTTTGGCAGGCCTCTCTTTCTCGTTAATTTTGAAAGTAGAAAAATAAAAAAATGTTCTGAAAACACCGAAATTGTGAAAAAAATAGAAAACATGGTTGAAAATAATATTATTTAATATTAAGTAGATATCTGAAAGAAGGGCAAATATTTTTCCAGTTCATATCAATTAATTTTACTCGTCTTTTAACTGAAACTTTCTTTGAAATCTGTAAATAAAAAATATGAAAATATGAATCATGTTGCTATGAATTGTGTACCATGTCGTATGAACGGATTAATTCGTGTACGTAATTATGAGACCGAGGGTGACGTAGGGGATGGAAGATACCAAGGAACGGTCCTGACCGGTTTTAACATGGCAAAGCCCAGGATTTATCTTGGTCCCTCTTTCATCCCAAGTGGACACTGACCTCCCCGTGGTGTCACCTGGGGAACTGCCTTTAACACCCGTTAAAGGTAGTGAGCTAACATGTGCCGCGCGTTCACCCATAAGAACGTTAAAAACTTGGGTTTGGGCGTCGGGTTAGTAACCCTCCCCTAGAAAAAACAGCCTACTATGAAAAAACGAAAGAAAAGAAAAACAAACCCCTCTAAAGTTGACGAACCCCGCAAACGTTTTAAGGACCATGATCTGCGAATCTGCACCTGGAATGTTCGCACTCTTTATAGAGAAGGTGCAGTCTTCGCATTGGCAGACGTACTTGAAAAGTACAAGACCGATATTACTGCCATACAGGAAATACGATGGATTGGGAAAGGCGTCACAACAACACCTAAAGGTGACGCACTGTATTATAGCTGCCATGACGTAAAGCATGAGTTTGGTTGTGGATTCGTAGTTAGTCGGAGACTAAAACATCTTGTATCCAGCTTCACTCCAGTGAATGAAAGACTTGCTGCAATTCGAATAAAAGCTAAATTCTTCAACATCAGCTTTATTTGCGCTCATGCTCCCACTGAAGAAAAGGACGAACAGACCAAAGATATATTTTACGAGTGCTTAGAAGAAACATATGACCGTTGCCCTGCCCATGACATTAAAATCATTCTAGGCGATTTTAATGCCAAAATTGGAAAGGAGAATATCTTTGGCCCAACAGTCGGGAAATTCAGTCTCCACAGTGAAACATCTGACAATGGTATGAGACTGATAGACTTTGCAGCTGCAAAAAACATGGTAGTTAGCAGTACCAGATTTAATCATCTCGATATTCATAAGGGCACCTGGCTGTCTCCAGATCAGAAAACAAGAAACCAAATTGATCATGTTGTGATAGATGGAAGACATTCATCGAGCGTGTTGGATGTACGATCGTTCCGAGGCGCAAACATTGATTCGGACCACTACCTTGTTGCAGCAAAGGTACGCACCCGCTTAAACGTAGCAAACAAGGTACGAGCAGACACAACACGAAAGTTAGACATCGGTAAGCTGCAATCACAACAGATAGCCACAGCATATTCCACTCAACTAGCCCAATTGCTTAATCAAAGCCCTCCTCATCCCGATAACATATCAGCGCAATGGCAAAGCATTGCCCACTCCATGCAAACAGCCGCAAAATCCATACTTGGATACCAGAGACCTCCACCAAGGAATCCATGGTATGATGAGGAGTGTCGTGCTGCCACCGAAGAGAAAAATGCGGCATATAAGGCTACTTTACAATCCGTAGCAACGCGTAGCGCACGAGAGAGATACAGGGAGAAAAGGAGAGAGGAGAAACGTCTTTTCCGCAGGAAAAAGAGAGAGATGGAAAAGCGGGAGTGTGAAAAAATCGAGATGTACAGGAGCCAGAATGAAGTCCGAAAATTCTACCAAAGAGTCAAGCATCAAACTGATGGCTTTGGTACAGGCACATCCTCCTGTAGAGACCAGCAAGGTAATTTGGTAACTGATACAGATAGTGTACTCAGGATATGGAAAGAACATTTTTCAAATCTGTTGGTATCCAATAGCAGCGAAGAAGACGAAGATACCACAGTCCCAATCCCAGAAGATGGTATTGAAAGTATACTGCCAAGCCAAGATGAGGTAAAGACAGCAATAAATCGGCTGAAGAATAATAAGGCAGCAGGGGCCGATGGCTTACCAGCCGAGCTGTTCAAAACCGGAGGCGACACGCTGATAAGGTGTATTCATCAGCTAGTTAGCACCATCTGGCAGGAAGAACGAGTACCCGACGATTGGAACCTGAGTATCCTGTGCCCCGTCCACAAGAAGGGAGATAAGACTGTATGCTCTAACTATAGGGGCATAAGTCTACTCCCTATTGCCTACAAGATCGTGTCAGGGATATTGTGCGAACGACTAAAGCCAATGGTCAACGAGATTATTGGACCATACCAATGCGGCTTTAGACCTGGCAAGTCCACCATTGACCAGATATTTACCCTGCGGCAAATCCTGGAGAAGACCCAAGAGATGCAGATCGACACCTACCACCTTTTTGTCGATTATAAAGCAGCCTTCGACAGTCCGCTGCGCTCAAAGGTATTCCAAGCCATGTCTGAATTTGGTATTCCCGCAAAGCTCATCCGGCTTTGTAAAATGACTTTAACTGACACGAGGTCCTCAGTTAAAATAGGAAAGAACCTCTCCGAAGAGTTTGGTACCAAAAGAGGTTTCAGACAAGGAGACAGCCTTTCGTGTGACCTCTTCAACATCCTGCTAGAAAAGGTTATACGAGAAGCAAACGTCAAAAGAAGTGGCACAATCTACACCAATAGTCACATGTTACTTGCTTATGCTGATGATATAGACATCATGGGTCGATCAGTAAAAGAAGTAACTGATACCTTTATAAAGGTCGAAGGAGAATCTGCTAAAGTGGGTCTGGCGGTAAACGGTGAGAAGACCAAGTTGATGGTGTCGACGCGCAATGCGTCCATTGAGCTCGGACCGACTGTGGAAGTTGGTTCCTATAATATTGAGGTAGTAAAAAACTTCGTCTACCTCGGCACCTCCGTCAACACAACAAACGACATCAGTTGTGAAATAAAAAGAAGAATTGTATTGGCCAACAGATGCTACTTTGGATTAAGTAAGCAGTTTAAAAACAAAGCCACATCTCGTCAAACAAAAATAACGCTCTACAAAACACTGATACTACCCGTGCTGATGTATGGCTCCGAAGCCTGGGTACTTGCGCAAGCAGACATGGCAGTGCTTGGTGTGTTTGAGAGAAAAATTCTTCGAAAGATCTACGGACCAATCTGCGTTGACGGTGAATATCGACGTCGCATGAACCACGAGCTGTATCTGCTATACAACGACATCAATATTGTTAAACGTATCGAGATGCAGCGATTGCGTTGGCTAGGCCATATCATAAGAATGAGCGATGATGAACCCGCTAAAAAGGCGTATGAATACATGCCACATGGCGGTGCACGCAGAATTGGCAGGCCAAGGAATAGATGGCGCAAACAAGTGGATATTGAGATGAAAAGGCGCGGTATTCCAGAGAGCAAAGCAACAAATAGAGAGGAATGGAGATCTCTTCTTAGTTCGGCCTATAGAACAAATGTTCTGTAATGGGCCAGCTAAGTAAGTAAGTAAGTAATTATGAGACCGAACAACGTGATTCAAATGCTGGTATGAACATGGCATTACTCTCCGAACGACGATAAAATATGTCCCATCTCTAACAAATGAGAGAATTTATCGAAATAAATTAAGTATGACAGGAAAAAAAAATACAAAATTTAAAAAATTATTAAAATGAAAAGTAGACGGTTTGACGACTAATATACACTCAAATCATAGCAAATTTTGTCTTCTTTGTGAGAAAAAAATAGAAAACATGAATTAAAATAATATAATTTAATATTAAATAGATATCTGAAAGAAGGACAAATAATGTTTCAGTTCATATCAATTAATTTTACTCGTCTTTTGGTTGAAACTTTCTTCAAAATCAGTAAATAAAAAGTATGAAAATATGAATCAGGTAGCTATCAAGGCGAATTTAACAAGGTGATCCAAAAGGCGAATTGAGGCGAATTCAGACCGTAGTCTTTATTTGCTGTCAAAATTTTTTGCGCGAAATATGCACAAAAGGTAAAAGAAAATGGTAAAATATTCTTCGCGAAGTTTAAATAAAGATATTGTACACAGATATTCTTTATGGAAGCGAAATATTTGTTATTTATTTTTAATTAAATTTTTGTTTTGACAGCAAATGAAGACATCAGTTGGTATTATTATATCACCTTCTTTCTTGCACCATGGCAGCTATGAATTGTGTACCATGTCGTATTAACGGGTTAATTCGTGTACATAAGCTTTGTTCCTTTACTTTTTTAATGGTAAGAGTGGTAAAAGAGAAAAGTGTCAAAATTGCTCTCTCATGAACATTTTTACCAGAAAAGTAAAGGAACGGAAAAATTGTATATCTGGCAGCAATGTCAAAAAGAAACATAAAAAAATCAATTTTCGTCTTTTATTTCACAGTTTTTAATTTAGTTTTGTCAGCGTTCGACTTTTTCTTCTTCATTGTGAAATAATCGTCAAACAAAAGTCGAAAAATCAGTTCTGCCATTTTTTACCTGCAGAAAATTAGCTGGTAGCCTGTGTTAGAAGAGAAAGCCATTTTCGCTCTCTCTCTCCCCTCTCACTCTCTTAAAAATTGCTTCCAGTTTTGCCACTTTTCGGGGTTAAGGAACGCTTTGCAGGTTAAAAATGGTAACAAATGGTAAAAATGGTTATCTCAGGTAAGTAAAGGAACACAGCTATAATTATGAGAGCGAACAACGTGATTCAAATGCTGGTATGAACATAGCATTACATTGTTGTGATTTTCTTCTTTCATAGCAACAATAGGTCTGTACGATAACCCAAAAGTTTTTACAAATTTGCACAAACTTTTACAAAATACTGTTCGGTAACAAACTTGTTCAGTAAAAGAGAATTGAGAAGACTCGCAAGTAGTTGCAAGAACTTGCAAAAACTTTTTACTTGCAAAGGCATAATGTGTTTTGACAGTAAAAAATAGTCAGCTGGGCTTACATAAGCTGCTCTGCCTGATTGCCTTGCTTTTCTGCTTCATTTTTGACATAATAAAAATAAAAGAATAAAGAAGGCCGAGGAAATTTCGAACTGGGTTGCCCTTTTCTTTTCTATTCTTTTATCAGAAGCAAGGTATGCAGGCAAGGAGGCTTATGTACGCAGGCCTTAACAGTCCGATCTTATATATTTACATAGATGTTAAATACAAAATTAACAGTAAAATTCAAAAAAAATGTTGGAGAACATTTTTGGAGAATTTGGGGACAACAGGCTAAAAAATGCTAACAACTCTGCCTAGGACATAATGGGTAAAAGTGATCTGTCATCTCTTTGGGTAAATGAATTTTATATGAGCGTGACCCCCAAAAGAAGCTATTCATTTTCGGATTCGAAGCTTGCCATTTTAACCAACCATTTGTCTGGTATTTTCACCAATCATTTGACACAGATTAAAACAGTGATAGTGATTTCAAGCATTCGATAACATCAGATCAATTACAAAGCTAACATATGGAGATTTCTGAGTGATGGTTTACGTGGTGGCTATAACCTTCAAGGCCAGAACAGAATCAATCGTCGCTTGCTTCCCAAATGTCAAATTATAAAGGAATGCCAGAGCCTCCTAAAGGAGAACGCAGGCGGATTTGCAAAGAGGATCTGGCATTCCTTTATAATTTGACATTTGGGGAAATAACCGACGATTGATTCTGTTCTGGCGTTCATATCTTCAATATACCGCTTTAAAACCACACCACTCGTGTAATGATTGCTATACCGTTATACGATTAGCTTTTAATATTTGACATGTTCCAGTATTGTCCCACCTGATCAAAATTTCCCATTCCCACGATTTCCATATTCTCAACGACGCACGGTGGTCGAAAGCACTGATCTAGCGGCGCGAAATTAATAACTTGCAAACGAATAGAGATACGTCACTGAAATTTTGCATAAACTCAGTTTGTACCTGTGGGTAATAATGGGCCAAATATGAACAATATCGGCTAATGTTTTGGTATAGCCCCCATATAACGGTACCTTCCGATTTTTGGTATTTTGAGGATTTAAGCCACAATTTCGTAGCAAATTAGCTGTAATTTGGTACTTAGGGTTCCTAGTAGTCACAAAATATTTCCACCAAAAATTATGGACATAGGTGCACGTTTTGATATAGCCACCATGTAAGCGTACCTCCCAATTTAAAGTATTTTGAATACCATGACCACATTTTTAAACCAACTTGGCTGTAATTTTGCATTCCGTGTTCTCACAGCGTATAAAATCTTCTTACAAAACATTTTCAATACGGATTTATGTTTCGATGTAGCCCCTTTTATGGTACCCCCGATTCGTTGAATTTTTACTTGTTATCCCATATTTAATAACATATTTAGCTATAATATGGTATTATAGTGCCTCCGGGGGTAGAACTCCTCCTTGCAAACGTTTCTCAAGATAGGTCCATATTTTGATTTAGCTCCCATACAAATGCACAGCTAAATTTGTATGAATTTCATGCAAAATCCCTTATTTTAAAAGTGCAGTCATCAAAAGATTTGCAAATATTTGCAGCCCGAATGTGGTTATTCAGTATCCAGAGAGTCCAATTTCATTCCCCAAAAAATAATCGGACCTAAGTTCGGCTAAGTTTACAAGATGCACTCTATGGAACAAGCGCGTACAACCCATAAAAACACTAAAAAATTGAATTTTTTGAAAATTTATTGCTATATAACTAAGTACCTTCAGACCCCAAACTAATTTTTATAATTTAGATCTCACCCTCTGCTATTATTTAAAAATATATCTTGTCCATTTTCACTACGAATTTATTTAACATTTAAACAAATATGAAGTTAATTTTTTTGCAACAATTTTCTAAAATCTAATGCAACAAAAACTCTTGTATTTGATAGTGAATAACTGAGTGAATATTTACAACAACAAAAATTAAAAAACCAAATCTTTGTCTGCAAAGTGTCTGTAATCGATACAATGGATAATATTTCGCAATTTTATAGTTCGATTTTTTGACTTTTGCGCCGCTAGATCATTGGTTTCGACCAGTGTGCGACGTGGGAGCAGCAAAACATGGGAGAAAAAATTTCGAAATTAGTTAAACCAAATTATTATAGCATACTTTTGGGGGCTGTAATTTTGTTTTTCAATACAAAATGCATATTTGCATTGAATTCACGGTTTTTGAATTAACCAAGCTAACGCACAACTCCCCTAATTCAACAACCGTGCATTCATTTATGGATTTTTAAGTGAATATAGTCAAACGTGCATTTTTTTAATTGTTAGGCAAATATACGGTGTTATGTTTGGTTTACATTCGGCGTCTTTTCGTGATTTCGAAGGCGTTTCGTGATTTCGCGCGGAATCAAGCAAAAATTATCATGATTTCGCATACAAAAATGAAATCATCTCATTTCGTGATTTCAGCGAAATCAACATCGAAATCGCAGTACACATAATATACAACCCTGTGATTGCCTGAAAAAGTACCAAAAGTTGCAACACTTTTCACGTATCACAATAAACAAGGTAGATGGTCAATTGATGCAACAAAAAATTTTAGTATCAAAATTTGTAAACAATGTGAAAAAAAATATTAAATTACTTTGTCACAATGCTATTTTTCAGTGTGTTATTGTAAATTTTTTAATGGTAATGTTAGAAAAAAGAGCGAATTGTCAAAAATTGATTCCCCATACAAATTTCTTAAAAAATAATGGAACGAAAAAATTACGGAAATTGCAAACACTGCAGCAAATCAACGTATCAGCTATCGTATTTAGATGATAATGAACATGTTGCTATTTTCTACTATGCCAAAATTGTACGGCAAAAAACAGGAGAATAGGGTGTTATTCGGCGCTGTTTTTGTTTAAAGAGAAGTGCAAGTCTTGCTAAACTTCGGAGTACGGGAACGCATTTTTAGCACTAAACGGGAAAAGTGCTGCAAGTTCTGAACAGAACTTTTATCTATCAAAATTTATTATTGTGATGTCTCAACGATAAAATCATTTTTTATTTTTTCATTTGTTATTACTATACACAATTATTACGATATATAGATAATTTTACGATAATTTTCGAAATAAAGTTGTAAAGTTCTATATTGTCGTATATTTTTGATGACTAATTCAATTTACACAGGGTTTCGGAGTCGGAGTTGGAGTCGGAGTCTGGAGTCGGAGTCTAGTAAATTTTGCTGGAGTCGGAGTCGGAGCCGGAGTCGTAAAAAAAAGCTCGACTCCGACTCCGGGCAACAATCTGTTCTACATTTATCAACATTTGTCAAATCAATTTAAATTATTTAAATGATCATAATTATAAAAAAAAAAACTCTTAATCTCTATTTTGACTACAAAATGCATATCGGAAACATTTTTGGGTGAATTGATTTGCATGTTCCAAATATACTTAGGGAAGATCTTTAAGAAGACCCAGCAAAATGTTCGATGCCAAAGATGACATTCAATCATGGGTGCAAGTGATCTAGCATGTCATCTTTTTAGCATCTTCATCGATGAATTTTATATGAGCGTGGACCCCAAAAGATGACGTTCTTTTCTGGATCCTAAGCATGTCATTTTAACCAATGCGTTGACATGTCATTTCCACCAATGCTTTGGCATGTCATTTCCACCAATGATTTGACATGTCATTTTCACCAATGCTTTGACACGTCATTTTCACCCATGCTTTGACATGTCATTTTAACCAATGCTTTGGCATGTCATTTTCACCAACCCCTTGGCATGAAATTTTCATGTCTTGTTTGGAAAATAGAAATGTTGTATTGAAATATGGCTTTCATGAAAAACAAAACTCTTTATTAATTCAAACGAATTCATGAAATAGCTACAATTAATTTATCAGTTTAGTTTTTCAAAAGTTTACATCCAAAATTGCAATGTAATCACCACCGCTGCAACGCAAAAGATTACTTCCTCCGTTCTCCGCAACTGATATTCTTTCATCTTACAAAAGGTTTTTTCAATTATCTTCCCATCACCAGTTCAGATTTCGACATGGACTCCAAATGCACTCCTTTAAGTATTTTTATTTCGTAAATTACTTTTATTTTATTATTTTGTTATTTTATAACAACATTTTGGTAATTTATACTCTTTTGTTTAGTGACGGAAATATGTAGGGATCTACAACCCGGCTTGCTTTAGGGATCTCTAAGAACAAAATGTAACGAACGGGGAGGAGAGACTTTTTATGGAAAATACCATTTATGCTTAATTAATTTATTTTTAATTGTTTATTTCCAAAAGTAGTTTCTTCTTTATTTTCAGATTCTTGTTCCTTTTCGTTTCGAACTTTTTTTTCAAATTCCAAGAAGCGAGATTTGATTGATTTCATTCTATGTCAGATTTAGAACAGACAAGGGAACTTTTAAAATAGCAATGTGTGCAGTCCGATTCTATTTTTAGCTCGATGGTTGGGACTTCATATAATACCAATTGTTTAGAAGTTTTAGTTGTTTGATATGCAGGAAATGTAAGACAACATCACGACGACAGTTCTAACAACTTTGGTCTGTTCCAGAAACTACAAGAATCTACTTATTTTTACTACGATAACAATTTTTCCTTTATGTTATCGGAAAAAATAGTAAAAATTAGTAGATTTTTGCAGTACTGGAACATACCAAAATGAAAATAAACAGGTGTGTAAATAAAAACACAAACATCATCTCTATTGGATCGATGGAATGGGTACAAATGCTGATGAAAAGATCGGATCTTTCACGACTTCCTTTGCAGTGCACGATGGGGCCAATAGCAGGTTTTCGAGGCAAAAAGTCAATTTTTGAAGTGAACAATTTAAAAAAAATAATAACGGATTTCGATTGCCAACACTCTAATCACAAAAAATAAAAAAATAAATCAATCTGGTAACATCACATGGCGACATACTGATCTGGCAATGGTGACATATTTTCTTATGCATCATTTTCCGACATTCATTATAAATAAGTAGTGAAAGCATTTTAGGCGCCAAAAAGAACATTTCAACATTTTTATATTTTTTAAAACATTAAAAGCTCTTCAATGGGTATGTAAAATAAGATAGTGTTAACAAATAATAAAAATGTTATGTGTGGTAAATGTATTTTTGAGTTAAGATGTTATGTCTTTTTTGGAGTATTTTGCTTTGTTATCCATGTGTTCTCTGGAGTATAACTTTTGAGATCTAGGTAGATCTAGGATATTATATATATGTGGTGAAAGGTATTAATGTGTACTATGATTTTGTGAAAAAATTAGCTGCGCCTATCTGCGCCTTTTCATAAAAATCTGATTTCAAATGTCGTAATACTTAAAAATATGGACATTTTTATGTTTTGGTTGGCGAATAATCGGAAACCCATTAATGTTACCAATTGGATTTCGGAACAATTTAATAGACGTATATAATAATAATAATATATAATTTCAAAGATATCGCAAACTTTGGCTTTTGTGGTGGAATCTTAGCCGATTTTTACTAAATTTGGAACCTTTTTTTATTAACTTATAACAAACCACAGACAAAACCATGAAATTTGAACATATGTATATAGGGGAGCTATTTCTATATCTGAACCGATTTCAATATAACTTGACAAACTTATTTGTAGTCCGAATTCCGTAACATTTTCCAAATTTTATTGTAATTTGATGGAATTTGCATGCTTGGTCAATCATTTTCCTGAAATCGGGCGAACATATTTATGGGAGCTATATCCAATTCTGAACCGATTTCAATATGATTTGCCAAAAAATGTTTCTAGACCAAAATCCGTCACACATTTCAAATTTCATCAAGATTGGACATACATAGCGGGATTGGTGCACCAAATACCTAAAATCGGGCGAAAATATATATGGGAGCAATATCAAAATCTGAACCGATTTCAAAACTTGGCAAACTTATTTGTAGTCCTAATTCCGTGGTATTTTCCAAATCGCATAAAAATTGGGCAGAATTTGGGTGTTTGGTCCATCAATTGCTTGAAATCGGGCGAACATATATACGGCAGCTATATGTATATATGAACCGATATGAACCAAATTTGGCATATTAGTTTCTAAGCCCATTATAAACATCTGTACAAAATTTGGAAGGTCTAGCTTGCCCCAGTGATTTGTTGCCTCGAAAACCTGTCATTGGCCCCATCGTGCAGTGGTTCAAATCCTAATGAAAAGATCAGATCTTTCACGACTTCCTTTGAACCAATGCAAAAGATGACATGAAATCACGTCATCGCAAAGAACCCCTTCCGTCAAATTTTGCTGGGGATTTACAGGTCATTTTATAGAAGACTTACTGGTCTTCTCTTGTTGTTTTTTATTAGAAGGCATTTATGTATGCTGTGAAAGAACCTGTTGGACTTCTATGAAAGACCTTGTAGTACTTTAAGGGAAATCATACTTTAAGGGAAATCATACTTTAAGGGAAATCATACATCTTGCTGAATTTGTATGAGAAAAGTTAGAATCTTCTCAAAGACGATGTTCCTGCTATTTTTTAAACGTCATATTCGGTCTTTTGAAGAACCATGCGTCTTTTATAAAGAAGTCTGCTTTTTTATAATAGAATAGTGTGTGGTTATCTATAAGTAAACCTACTTAACCATTTCTCTCTCTATTTAAGGGGATATTCCTTTCGATTACACTGTGCAACAAAATGGAGCTCAAAGTCTGGGGGGTGGAAAATTCCTATTGGAGATGAAAGCCCTTGGTGAGTATATACAGAACCCCGAAGGACAGATTCGCCGTGAGTCGAACTTTCGCGATATGGCGTGATGAATATTTTGCTGGAGACCCTAAAAGCCATCTGGAATCAGCGTTATATCTTTGTTCGCTGTTGTTCAAGCTTATATTTAAGATGACATGTCTTCAGTCAAATCAAATGAGGATTTTTTCGTAGAACATTTCGATCTTCTAACTCGCTTCCTTCAATGTCCTTTTCGTCCTATATTTCAAGAACCGCAATAAAAGTGGCACAAGATGACATTTTTCAGCTTCGGAATATTCTACAAAAATGTCGCTCGGAAGATTTTAGGTACGGTTCCCAAAGACATAAAATCGATAAAATCATGTTTAAGCGGTCGTTTTTCACTTTTACCCGAATCTTGCTCAGACAGCCCTATATCTATTTATTTCAATACATTATTGTTAACCTATTGATGATCTAGAATTCTCGGAGTCATCAAAACAGTTGTATCTTGTTTTGCTAAGCACGTTAATTTCATTATTTTTTGGAATAAATATCCGGATATCCGAATTATGGAACCGGTTATTCTGATATTAAAACCGAATTTTTATCCGGTTTTTATGAACCGAATAACCGTATATGTATATCATTAGAAAGCTATTAAAATTGTCCAATAGATATGAGTAATATGCATTAGACGTTTTAAGCGGTTATGGTGCTGGAACAAAAAAACCGTATTTTTGAACCGTTTCTTAACGTTTGTGAGGATACATTTCTGTGCGTGAAAAAAATTATGATCATGACCTGGGGGGTGGAAAATTCTTTTTGGAGGTGAAAGCCCTTGGTGTGGACATACAGAACCCTGAAGGGCAGATCCGCCGTGAGTCGAACCTTTGTGTTATGGCGGGTTGAATTCTGGGATGGTGACCCATTATTGCAAGCGTAAAAAGTTACGTAACTGAATTTCAAGTGGGTTTAGGGTGCTACTGGGACAGTATGTGCTAAGTCAAATCGTTTTAAGACGATTTCTGTAGAACATTTACTGTCTTACTCTTATCCTGCTCTTTTTGTTGAAGAAGGTATGAAAATATACTTTAAAGAAAAGGAAAGATACAATTTCAGGGTTAAAATATTAAAACAAAAAAATCCTCAGCCGATTTAGCACATACTGTCCCAGTAGCACCCTAAACCCACTTGAAATTCAGTTACGTAACTTTTTACGCTTGCAATAATGGGTCACCATCCCAGAATTCAACCCGCCATAACACAAAGGTTCGACTCACGGCGGATCTGCCCTTCAGGGTTCTGTATGTCCACACCAAGGGCTTTCACCTCCAAAAAGAATTTTCCACCCCCCAGGTCATGATCATAATTTTTTTCACGCACAGAAATGTATCCTCACAAACGTTAAGAAACGGTTCAAAAATACGGTTTTTTTGTTCCAGCACCATAACCGCTTAAAACGTCTAATGCATATTAGTCATATCTGTTGGACAATTTTAATAGCTTTCTAATGATATACATATACGGTTATTCGGTTCATAAAAACCGGATAAAAATTCGGTTTTAATATCAGAATAACCGGTTCCATAATTCGGATATCCGGATATTTATTCCAAAAAATAATGAAATTAACGTGCTTAGCAAAACAAGATACAACTGTTTTGATGACTCCGAGAATTCTAGATCATCAATAGGTTAACAATAATGTATTGAAATAAATAGATATAGGGCTGTCTGAGCAAGATTCGGGTAAAAGTGAAAAACGACCGCTTAAACATGATTTTATCGATTTTATGTCTTTGGGAACCGTACCTAAAATCTTCCGAGCGACATTTTTGTAGAATATTCCGAAGCTGAAAAATGTCATCTTGTGCCACTTTTATTGCGGTTCTTGAAATAAAGGACGAAAAGGACATTGAAGGAAGCGAGTTAGAAGGTCGAAATTTTCTACGAAAAAAATCCTCATTTGATTTGACTGAAGACATGTCATCTTAAATATAAGCTTAAACAACAGCGAACAAAGATATAACGCTGATTCCAGATGGCTTTTAGGGTCTCCAGCCAAATATTCATCACGCCATATCGCGAAAGTTCGACTCACGGCGAATCTGTCCTTCGGGGTTCTGTATATACTCACCAAGGGCTTTCATCTCCAGTAGGATTTTTCCACCCCCCAAAATTTCGGTTCACAGTGTTATTTATATATATCAAGCTTTTTGTAGAAAATTAACTTTTGTTGAAACTGAGGTATGGGGTATTGTAACTCGCGATCAGTTTTACTATACCATAACTGTTGACCGCATTTCGGTAAAATAAACTGTTTTAGCCCGATTCACCGAGGGGTTTCTTAAAATAATAATTTGAGCGGAAGCTGTGGTCGTACTAATGTAAAAAAATCGGAAAAAATCGTTGAATTAAACGAGTTTTATTATGTTATTTTCAAATTCGTGGTTTTACAACACAATGTAGAGCTTAATGCTCAAAGGAGAAGTTAAAGAGTACACTTCAGAGTTGCAGTTTCTAATGTATGATTTTTTAATATATCCACTGTATCTACCTCAAACGGATGCTGGCATTTTGAAACCTGAAAAATGGGGTTTTTTGAATTTTTGCTCTAATAGGGACGCGCAGCTGGATTTCCCTAAAAGCTTATTATTTGATTGTAGTACTCGCGATTTCGCATTTTTTAATGTATAACATGAGGGTGTAGCCCTCACAGGATCACAGTAATCTGCGCCCAAACACGAAATTTTTGTGCGTAAATTTTTCACAAAAACCTATTTTTTTGGTTTTAAATTTACAAACGTCATTCGATTTCCGTGGAAACCCGCGTAAATTTAGTTTTTTTACGTTCTGAATCTAACAAGCCACGACGCGTAAAAATCTACCCACTAGATCGGCGGATATGATACCCCTCAAATTTCGAAAATTTGCAAAAAATTATTTTGAAAATATCGCATATTAAAACGCGTTTTGGATGTGTCAGTTCTACTTAAATAAATAGATCGATACGCGTGTTTAAACTGTGCGAAAACAGATATTTAAAAACTCTCGTAAATCCCGAGATATAATAGATTTTTTCTCAAAATTTAGTGCGATGCTACATCCACGGTTCTTGATGGATCGCATTGAAACGGCATAGAATGATGTATTTTTTAATGGTGATTATTGAAATCGGATGCGCATAAAATGTAAATGAGCTTCGCGGAAATGATGACCATTTTACAGTATTTTGCACCCTAATATGCAGCAGATGCTACATCGTGGCCGCCAAATAGAATTTGACAAACTGTACATCAAATAAGAGGGATTGATTCGCTGTGTTGGAAAATCGGATGCGCATCATGTCATTTTCATAATTACGCGGTTTATATGCGTCTCAAATGTTATAATATTCAATATAACATTATTTTAACGTTATGCCACCATTGGAATTCCTTGTGATTTGATATAAGGTTCTAATAATATTATCCAATAGGAAAACTATAAGCGAACAATTTGTTACAACGAAATATCATCATTATTGCGTGACATTTTGACGAAAATGCCGAAGAACTCAAACATTTTTTCTCCAACTTTTCCTAGAAAACCATAAAAAAATAAAATTAGAATAATATGATTTTAATTTTTTCGTAATATTTTCTTTGTATTTTTGCAAATAACTTGAATACTAAAGCTCCAACCTTCACAACTGAGGTTTCATTTTACTCCTCAAAATGTCTGGATGCTGTTATAATTTTTTTTATATATTTTTCGTAAGTATGAGTGCTATTATTTCAAAAATATGTTTGTAAATACGTGAAATTATTTAACAAATTTGATTTTTCGCGAATCCATTGAGACTTTGCGATTATTTTTTGCATCATTGCAAAGGTTACGAATTCAGTTAACGATAATATGATATAACAGCTAACTATATTAAGCCGCGATTTTTTTAGAATTTTTTCTAATTATCATAATTAAAACGGTCATATCTTTTGCGCGCAACGATCAAAGTTAGTAACGAAAACAGATTTGGAGTGCAGATTTTTTTCTTAATCTGTGTACCAAAAATCATTGATGTAGTATCAAAAATTTTTTTGGATTTTTTTGAAATGGAAAAGACAATTTTAGACATTTTTCCTGATATATATTTTCGATTAAGTCATGCATCTGGGAAAAATTTGTCAATATATTTATGCTGAATAATGAAAAATATTTAACAAATTGACGTTAAATTATGAGCATGGTGGATATGTAAATTTCTAGAACTATTTAATCATTTCCGATTGTCAGTTCGGCTTAGCCGTGCTAAACGTTGGTTTTACTGGTATTCTTTTTGAGGTGGTAGACAAAAGACACTTTTCACCATAAGATACCCAGCAAAATTTGACGGAAGGGGTTCTTTGCGATGACGTGATTTCATGTCATCTTTTGCATTGGTTCAAAGGAAGTCGTGAAAGATCCGATCTTTTCATTAGGATTTGAACCAATGCAAAGGAAGTCGTGAAAGATCCGATCTTTTCATCAGCATTTGTACCCATTCCATCGATCCAATAGAGATGATGTTTGTGTTTTTATTTACACACCTGTTTATTTTCATTTTGGTATGTTCCAGTACTGCAAAAATCTACTAATTTTTACTATTTTTTTCCGATAACATAAACGAAAAATTGTAATCGTAGTAAAAATAAGTAGATTCTTGCAGTTTCTGGAACAGACCAAAGTTGTTAGAACTGTCGTCGTGATGTTGTCTTACATTTCCTGCATATCAAACAACTAAAACTTCTAAACAATTGGTATTATATGAAGTCCCAACCATCGAGCTAAAAATAGAATCGTACTGCACACATTGCTATTTTAAAAGTTCCCTTGTCTGTTCTAAATCTGACATAGAATGAAATCAATCAAATCTCGCTTCTTGGAATTTGAAAAGAAAGTCCGAAACGAAAAGGAACAAGAATCTGAAAATAAAGAAGAAACTACTTTTGGAAAGAAACAATTAAAAATAAATTAATTAAGCATAAATGGTATTTTCCATAAAAAGTCTCTCCTCCCCGTTCGTTACATTTTGTTCTTAGAGATCCCTAAAGCAAGCCGGGTTGTAGATCCCTACATATTTCCGTCACTAAACAAAAGAGTATAAATTACCAAAATGTTGTTATAAAATAACAAAATTATAAAATAAAAGTAATTTACGAAATAAAAATACTTAAAGGAGTGCATTTGGAGTCCATGTTGAAATCTGAACTGGTGATGGGAAGATAATTGAAAAAACCTTTTGTAAGATGAAAGAATATCAGTTGCGGAGAACGGAGGAAGTAATCTTTTGCGTTGCAGCGGTGGTGATTACATTGCAATTTTGGATGTAAACTTTTGAAAAACTAAACTGATAAATTAATTGTAGCTATTTCATGAATTCGTTTGAATTAATAAAGAGTTTTGTTTTTCATGAAAACCATATTTCAATACAGCATTTCCATTTTCCAAACAAGACATGAAAATTTCATGCCAAGGGGTTGGTGAAAATGACATGCCAAAGCATTGGTTAAAATGGCATGTCAAAGCATGGGTGAAAATGACGTGTCAAAGCATTGGTGAAAATGACATGTCAAATCATTGGTGGAAATGACATGCCAAAGCATTGGTGGAAATGACATGTCAACGCATTGGTTAAAATGACATGCTTAGGATCCAGAAAAGAACGTCATCTTTTAGGGTCCACGCTCATATAAAATTCATCGATGAAGATGCTAAAAAGATGACATGCTAGATCACTTGCACCCATGATTGAATGTCATCTTTGGCATCGAACATTTTGCTGGGATACTAACTTGTCATTCCGTTTGAAACACATCGAAATATTCGTCGGGAACTTTATAAAGTATAAAGATGTAAATTGCCGGTATAGGTTTACAATTTAGTATAACGGCACGGCCCGATTTTATGTATTTCGAAGGGTTTATTTTGTCACATTACGTGGTGCAATACGTAAAAAATAACTACCCAGCAAAATGTTCGATGCCAAAGATGACATTCAATCATGGGTGCAAGTGATCTAGCATGTCATCTTTTTAGCATCTTCATCGATGAATTTTATATGAGCGTGGACCCCAAAAGATGACGTTCTTTTCTGGATCCTAAGCATGTCATTTTAACCAACCCCTTGGCATGAAATTTTCATATTGTTTGGAAAATGGAAATGCTGTATTGAAATATGGTTTTCATGAAAAACAGAACTCTTTATTAATTCAAACGAATTCATGAAATAACTACAATAATTTTATCAGTTTAGTTTTGTAAAAGTTTACATCCAAAATTGCAATGTAATCACCACCGCTGCAACGCAAAAGATTACTTCCTCCGTTCTCCGCAACTGATATTCTTTCATCTTACAAAAGGTTTTTTCAATTATCTTCCCATCACCAGTTCAGATTTCGACATGGACTCCAAATGCAGTCCTTTAAGTATTTTTATTTCGTAAATTACTTTTATTTTATAATTTTGTTATTTTATAACAACATTTTGGTAATTTATACTCTTTTGTTTAGTGACGGAAATATGTAGGGATCTACAACCCGGCTTGCTTTAGGGATCTCTAAGAACAAAATGTAACGAACGGGGAGGAGAGACTTTTTATGGAAAATACCATTTATGCTTAATTAATTTATTTTTAATTGTTTCTTTCCAAAAGTAGTTTCTTCTTTATTTTCAGATTCTTGTTCCTTTTCGTTTCGGACTTTTTTTTCAAATTCCAAGAAGCGAGATTTGATTGATTTCATTCTATGTCAGATTTAGAACAGACAAGGGAACTTTTAAAATAGCAATGTGTGCAGTCCGATTCTATTTTTAGCTCGATGGTTGGGACTTCATATAATACCAATTGTTTAGAAGTTTTAGTTGTTTGATATGCAGGAAATGTAAGAAAACATCACGACGACAGTTCTAACAACTTTGGTCTGTTCCAGAAACTGCAAGAATCTACTTATTTTTACAACGTAACAATTTTTCCTTTATGTTATCGGAAAAAATAGTAAAAATTAGTAGATTTTTGCAGTACTGGAACATACCAAAATGAAATTAAACAGGTGTGTAAATAAAAACACAAACATCATCTCTATTGGATCGATGGAATGGGTACAAATGCTGATGAAAAGATCGGATCTTTCACGACTTCCTTTGCATTGGTTCAAATCCTAATGAAAAGATCGGATCTTCCACGACTTCCTTTGAACCAATGCAAAAGATGACATGAAATCACGTCATCGCAAAGAACCCCTTCCGTCAAATTTTGCTGGGTATGGATGGACAAGAATCTGAGATATTGTCCTTGAAGATGTAGAGTTATGTAGGCAAAGGCCTACAAGTGTAAATCAAAATTCTTAACGGTTTGAAGAAAATTATCCCTTTTGATCAAGTAACCTTAACCACGAACTTGTATGTTAAGGGGCAATACGCTATTTTGGTCTTCTATCACGTTGCGGTGTTACAATATCGTTAATTTTCCATAATTCCAAAAATTACAAGTAGTGTTACCGGTCAGTAATTATGGTAATTTGGTATTTCGAGTCTCATTGGGTACATAAATCAAATTCGGAAAATTGTAAATATACTCGTATGTCGGTGTTTAGGTGGAGAAACCTTGTGACGATACCGACCGATTGCAGTTGCTTTGAAGGGTTTTGCTACATGTTCTGAAGTGTGAAGTATGCTGAAGTGCTTGTTACTTTGTATTCCGTATTGTCAACGAGAAAAAACGAACAATATAGGTCTATGTTTTGGTATCCTCCCAATGTAATGTATCTTGAAAGTTCAAACTTAGATGACTGTAATTTAAGTTGTGTCGGAGTCTGACCAAAAATGGCTCGACTCCGAAGCCCTGAATTTACAACAACTTGTTTTGAAAATTCATGTTCGATCAGCTGCGCATATGCATCTACCTCGATCATTGTGATATGTTTGAAATCAACAAAAAAATAAATGTAAACACCGGGATGTATTTCAGGATTTCGTGAAATCCAGTGGATTTTAGAGCGCAAGTGTAAACTTGGCATTAGTGACAATTATACGGTTTTGAACTTTTTTATAAACTGAATATTCCAAAATTTAATAAATAGATCTCAAATCTGTTCTATTCAGTGCCGCATAATAAATATATGAAGTGTAGAATATATCACATTATGTATAGAGTAATTTCGATGCCAATTAAAATTAAATGTCAAATCTTTTCATTTATTTCCTGTAAATTTTTCTGAACTATTTTGGAAAGACCCTAGTATTCAAATGTTGCCATTGACATTTAGGGATTTAGGGGTCGATTATGGATAGCAACTCAACTGTAGTTGCGTTGCCAGAAGAGAAAATCATACAATTAAAATAGGTGAAACGACAGAAATTTTTGTCAAATTCATTCAATACCAGTGTTTTGAACCTTTGGCTATTAATTTAATTGCAAAAAATTATGAATTCCAATGCGGAAATGGAAATTTCTCTTATTAAATTTGTGGTCGGCAACGCAACTGGAGTTGGGTTGCTATCCATAATCGACCCCTTAGTTCCCATAAAACCATATTGTTATTCAGCCCTATTCTGAACGCATGGGAGTTGGGAATTTTTTCCCATTCCCACATTTTCGTATTCTGAACAAAATTTTGTGGGAGTTTTTTTTTCCCATTTCCCATCTCCCCTCATTCTGAATGAAGTTCGAATTGGGAATTTGTTCCCATGGGAAAAAAGTATACATTCTCAATCTTGAATTGTGGGAGAATTTTGTGCCTTTTTGTGGGAAAAATCTCCCCAGCAAACAGTGTGGGAGTTTGAAAAAAAAATTCAAGAAATTTCATATTTTTATGAAATTTCATATTTTAAGACATCTACACGACAAAATTATTGCAAATATTTATAATCGCCAAGTGTTTGCTTAATAAAAGCATACAAAATGTACTGTAAAATATGTCATTAGTAGACTTCGGATTTTGCATATTCTTATATGATACAAAAACCTGCAAGAATCTAACATGTTTTACACCGATAAAAAATTTTCCTTTATGTTATCGAACAAAACAAAAAAAGTAGTAAAAATTAGTAGATTTTTGCAGTTCTGGAACAGACCATATGTATTGAAATACGAGAAAAAGAGTCATGGTTGATTCTATTAACGCAGAACAACAAGTAAAAACAATTCAATTTCAAAAGAATTTTTGGCAAGAATTATTAAAATATATTGGAAAATAACCATAATATATACAATCTTTACAACTTTTATTCATTTTCGTAATATAACCTTCGGGTTTTTTAAATCAGACGACCAACGTTCTGTTGAAAACGTGTTAGTCTCCTCAACGACACGACAAAGATCACAGGCGTACATACATATATGCCAAATTATTGCAATGCTATTCCATTTTCCGAAATGCCTTTTCTTGAATAGGATCGTTATTTTTGAACGTAGAAGCTTGAAATTTTGCAAGGGCATGTGTTTTAGTTTTAGATTCAATCACAAACGTATTTTATTATTATTTTTTTTTTTTTTGAGATACGTCTTCGGATTTTTATGGTGACGATATGTAATAACAAGCAAAAATATGTAATAATCGAGAAAAATATCCGAACTTATCTTTTTGAATTTTTTTAAAAATATGCAAAATACGAGTTCTAGCGATCATTAGGAATAAGTAAAACTAGCGATATACTCGTTAAACCCCTAACTAAAATTACTCGGTATCAACATACAATTTTTAAATTCGTTACAAACTTAAAAAGTTCCTATTACTTTTTACATAAAAATTATGTTTGCCTACTAATTAAAAAATGCTTACACCAATTCGCACAATCTGAAGAAAATGTGCTTATTAGAACAACATCACACATCGTTGACTCCATTCACTTAAAAAATCCATAAATCAATGCACGGTTGTTGAATTAAGTAAGTTGTGCTTTTGCTAATCTAATTCAAAAACCGCGAATTCAATGCAAATAGGCATTTTGTATTACAAAACAAAATTACAGCCCCCTAAAAGTATGCTATCATAATTTGGTGTAACTAATTTCGAATTTCGAAAATTCAATTCCCATGATTTGATGTTCCCACGTCGTTGAGAATATGGAAAACGTGGGAATGGGAAATTTCGCTCCCATGGGAAACAGTTCCCATGGGAATGTTCAGAATAGGGCTGATAGAAAATGCATACTTTTCTCCCATGGGAACAAATTCCCAATTCGAACTTCATTCACAATGAGGGGAGCTGGGAAATGGGGAAAAAACTCCCACAAAATTTTATTCAGAATACGAAAATGTGGGAATGGGAAAAAATTTCAACTCCCACGCGTTCAGAATAGGGCTTTGTTGTTGAGTTTGTTTTAATATGCAAAATACGATAGCGACCATAAGGAATAAGTAAAACTAACGATATATTTGTTAAACCCCTAACTCAAATTATTCCGAATGGATATCACCATACAATTTTTAAATTCGTTACAAACTTAAAAAGTTCCTATTATTTTATACACAAAAATATGTTTGCCTATTAAAAAAAATCTTACACCAGGTGCTCAATTCTGTTTGTATGAAAATGTGAAATGAAAACTTTTATAAAGGAGAAAACTGTCAAATGAAAAAAATTATAAAGGAAATATTTTTCATTTCAAATTTGCATAGAACAAGAATCCAGCCCCAGTTCGCACATTTTGAAGAAAATTTACTTATTATTACAACACCACACAACGTTTGACTCCATTTACTTACAAAATCCATAAATTAATGCCCGGTTGTTGAATTAGGAGAGTTGTGCGTTGACTAACCTAATTCAAAAACCGTGAATTCAGTGCAAATATGCATTTTGTATTATAAAACAAAATTACAGCCCCCAAAAGTATGCTATAGGGGTCGATTATGGATAGCAACCCAACTCCAGTTGCGTTGCCGACAGCAAATTTAATAATAGAAATTTCCATTTCCGCATTAAAATTTCATACTTTTTACAATTATGGGTCGATTCCGTATTGCGACGTCAGTCATGTCGATAACAGGTTATCGGTGATGTAGCGGAGCGTTTTTTGTTTTGATTTGAATGAATCAGAAAAAAATATCAGCAAGTACAATGTCAATGTAGCGGAGCGTTTTTTGTTTTGATTCGAATGAATCAGAAAAAAATATCAGCAAGTACAATGTCAATTTCTACTTCATTTTGAGGTTTTTCATTTTCTACCTCATCAGGTTGTCCAATTTCACTTTTATTATCATCCCATGTCTCTTGAATTTCGTAGATCGCACCTACAGGATTTGAAACTATATTAATTTGCAGTAAGTCTGCTACCGCTTGCTCCTTCGATGACAAAGATATTTCTTGTTATGGTCCACCTCCTGTAGCTGTAATATTCTTCTATTTTGAGACATTTTTTCTTTAGTTTGGATTTAAAATGAGTCCATACTCTGTGGCATTCATCTGGTGTACGCACACAACTATTTAATCGCTCCGCGACACGACTCGAGTCGCAATACGGAATCGACCCATTAAATTAATAGCTCAGAGTTCAAAACACAGATATTGAATGAATTTGACTAAAATTTGTGTCTTTCACTTATTTTAATTGTATGATTTTCTGTTCTGGCAACGCAACTTACAGTTGAGTTGCTATCCATAATAACCATAATAATTTGTTTAACTAATTTCGAAATATATTCTCCCATTTCTTGCTTTTCCAACGTCGTTGAGAATCTGGAAAGCGTGGGAATGGGAAATTTTGCTCCCATGGGAATGTTCAGAATAGGGCTGATCGTTGACCGGTATCGAACAAAGAAAACCTATGTGTTCTTCAGTGAATATTATGAAGGTAGATGTAAAAAATGTGTTTATTTGAAATCAAAAACTATGGGGTCGATTATCGATAGCAATTATCGTTGAGTGGCGTTGGCAGTTGCCAAAATTATTTTATGTATGGAAACTTCCAACTGAAGTTGCGAATCTCACTTGACGAAGCGGATATTTTTCAGAAACCACCTATTTTCAGTTGCAGTGAGCATTTTCGAAGAAACAAGAAGTAAAATAGAAAGGAAAATAAACATTTTCTTAACAATTGTTGATTCTGTGCATCACTCATTAATTTTGTGTATCAAAAAAAAAAAAAAAAAATATAGTGAAAATAACGACATAACAATAGTTTGAAATATTTATTGATAAATTGAGTGCAAATCCAACCGGCACATGTGTCTTCAAAGCAAGCTTTATACGGCTATGTGGTGGTATTTTTGATATTTGCAATAAAGTTAGAACCCTAATTTAGATAAGTTCGTAGATATCGATAATCTTCCATACGCATTTCTAATCGACACGAATTGATGGGGGTTTTCATGAATGAAATTTCTCCGTGAGTTTCGTCTTTCCGCCGTTGCAACTTAAGGGAGAAAGTGAAAAAATTCACGGGGAATTGCCGTTCATGATAACCACCACGAGACACGTTCATTTAGATATTAGGTGTGTTCGTTTACTCAATAATTTGTACAAATTTGTACAAGTCCAGTAACTTCTTGTAAACGGCCAAAGTCTTTTGCATTGTACTGGGGAGTAAACGAACAACATCCAGTAACAATTTGTACGAATTTTGAGTAAACGAACACACATATTCATGTCATATATCATATGGCGAATCTTTCACATTTATTTCAATATTTCGTAATTAACTTCGTTGGGATCGCATTTTTGACTTCAAAAAATAAGTCAAACCTTCCTATATCGAATCGTTTTATAAAGCATAACAAACATAATTTGAAGGAAGTGGTTGCATGAGATGCTAAATATGTATAAAGCTATATAAACTTTGCTATTTTTAATCGGTCTGATGTTTCGTGGACTTGAAATCTGTGTCAAGGGATTGGTGACAATACCCTGACTAATGGTTAAGGAACATTTAATGCTCAGTTTAGTTTTCGAAACATTTTTACCTTCGCTTTTGCTTCAAAACAAAAAACAAATTCGAAAAACACACACTAGTTTGATAGTGGCCATTAAATGGGAGCCGACTACACCAGGGAATTTCGTTTTTGAATAAAAATTATTTCTATTTTGTCTTTTTTCCTCCTCCGTCGCCTTCAAACGTTCCACAACTTTGGCACAATTTGTCCTCTATCACGTGGACAACTCCCTTTTTGAGGACCACTTTATAGTTATGTTATGGAAGCTAATACGAACGGCTTTTTCCAGTATAATACTGTGAATATTTGGGACCCACAAAACTACAAACAAATTAACAAATGAAGAATGTGAGGCCGTCGACTTGGACGACCAAGGAATATAAGAACATTTATGCTACATAAAGGATTATACATTTGAGTAAAAGTGACCTGCGGGGTAATATTCTTCTCATATCTGACGACATCCTACTTTCCAGCGTGCATTTTTGGAGTTTGTTTCGGGATTTAGTTTTCGTTATTGGTGTTAGCTTTTATTTTTATTTTATATTTATTATAGTTTATTTTATAATTAAAAAACATTAATTTTTTATGCTACAATGATTTATGTTTTCGCACAACATTTTGAAAAATGTTGCAAGATTTTATTTCTGATAATAAAAAAAATCGAATTTAAAAACAATAATCTAACAGAAAAAAAAAGTTCCAAATAAATGTCTATGGCATCCCACCATACCATTGCTATCGACCATATTGTTTTCAAATTTTTCTCAATAGTTTTGCGGATATTTTGTTCGAGAACGACAGACGAGAATGAATTGAAAACGATTCATTCGTCGCTCAGTTTGTGGCAGAGAATATCGTTAATAATATTATTTGCGAATGAATTGACGATAGTTTTTACGACAGTGGCGAAAAACATTTTTGGTGGAGTTGCATGATGTTTCTGTTATGTACCTTCTTCGTTTTAATTTCCTTGTTATGTTTGCGATTCGCTGTGTAAGGCTGACATCCGTAACGTCAGATTCTTTGTAGTTCGTCGTCAAAATGTTTCAGTTGATGCATTGTTCCTCGAAAATGCAACTAAATACATGTTTGCTTTTTACCTGCGTTAAAAATACGCAATTTGACGATACGGAAGTCAGCCTAATAACTGTTGATAAACATTGTTGCCTTGTATTTTGTAAGATAGAAATATGTAGTATTTATCCACATTTATTGTTTATACATATTCTACCACAGTTTATACAGTTGGACACTAAGCCAAACTGATTGTTATGTTTGTTGTCAAAAACATTATTGTGATTTAAAATACAAAGAAACTCAAATCACAATAATATAAAATCTATTATGTTTTTTGTCAAAAGTTATTAACAGAACTCTGAATGGCGGACCTTCTATAAGCCTTGATATTATACGTAGCATTTATATCGAAATTATTTGAAAAATGCAAATGGAAATTTTATACAAACTGCATAAAATTATTTTTGAAAACAAAAAATTTTCCAAAGTAAAAAATGTTTATCGAAAAAATTTTTCTTATGAAGAAAAAACATTTGCCAAATGGTCGAAAGTGATACCGTTTTTGAACTTTTGGCGAACAAAAGAAAAACATTTTCCAAACCTTCGACAGTGATAGTCGTTTTCGAAACTTGTGCCGAACATTCGAAAAATATCAGCAACTGGTGTGATGGGATTGCCTATGAATTATTTGTGTGTGTGTATTTTTGTTTTATTTTTATGTCACTACATATGTATATATATGGATTATCCATGCATTTATGATTGATACTTAACTAGACATCGGATTTTTGCATATTTTTGAAATTTCACCCTATTTTAACTATACTACTATATAGAATTATACCGTTTTAATAATATAAATTGGATGTCATATTGAAAATAATCAATAATATGTACAAAGCTCCATCTTCTATTGTTTAAGAAACGAATTATTTGCATTATGATTTTCAAAAATATGCAAAAATCCGATGTCTATACATAACTATTTGAATCATCATATATGCATTTGTTTGCTGGGATGCATTATTTCCATTATAATATAAATAATAAATCCAAAATAATATAAATAATAATTACAAATTTATTTTGTTGGTATTGTTGTTATTATTACATACTTTTTTCTTTATTACTAAAATGTGTTTTTCCTTTTTTAAATTTATTATTATTATTATTACATGAAGTAGTTTACTACTAACTACCACTAGAGTACATAAGTTTTATAGTTATTTGTAATTGTTTATTTATGATAATTTAAATTACATCTACATTTTGTTTTTGTGTTTAGGCTTAGAAAAGAGAATAATAATAATAAGATGTGTGTGTATATGTAGTATGTATATATAATATAATAAAGGAAATCATGCCATTTAAATGTTACCTTTGATTCAAACATTGTTCATCATCTAATATTTTCGTAGAATATATAATTAAATAACGATTTAAAAAATAAAAATATATAGTTTAATGTATAAAATTAGAAATTGCTCCATGTGACTGCTTCTTATATCTTCACCATTCTCCTTCACTCTTCCAAATTGTTTCTAATAGCATAAGAAGATTTACTTTAACTTTTGCTGTTTTTTTTAATTTGTATTGTGGGGTGGTTTTCGTTGACCTCATCCAATGCGTCTCCTCTGTCTATCATTTTGTTTAATATATATATTTTTTTAACTAAGTTTAATAGTGATTGTATTACTGCAGCTGGTTTCAGCGCACACCTTAATATTATAACTGTTGTTTGTTTTAGTTTTCCTTTTAATTTATTCGTGTTATCTTGGATTGGGTTTGTTCTTTTCTTTTTCTTAACTGTTCTACATTTATAAACATAATATGCATTTCAAGTAGAAGTTTGTTGTAATTAAAAGTTTTATTTTCTTTTTTGTGATATAGGGTTTCTGTTTCTGGTTTCTTTCTGTATGTATCTATGTATATATGTACGTATGTATATAAATTAATTAGAAAATCCAATATTTATTATGACAACAAAGAGAAAGATTCAACAGTATCCGATATGGAAGTTATTTAGCCATATATTAAAGCGATTCTTCGAATGCTGCCATTAGATCACTTTGCATATTCATGTCAATTTGACCAGCTCTCTGAAAGATAAAATGCATAAAAAGTTAATGACGCTGGGAACAGATGTGACAAAGACACAATTTCTATCATTTAATTTATTTTTTGACACAATTTGCCATAGAATACTCTTGTGGTAACTTACCGCTTCTCGTCTTCTTCTTTCTTGTTCCATGCGTCTTAGTTCTGCGCGTTTAGCTGCAGCCCTATCTTGTGGCGATTGCTGGGCTGCGCCCGCAGGTGAACCACAGCCCTGTGGGGAAGCCTTCATATCATCAACTACCCGTGATAATGGCTGAATATCGTGCACGCTTTTCCTGCAATAGTAAAAACAAACTCATTTATATGAAGGTCAAATCCGATGAGTGGAAAGCTTGTATGAACTTACCTTCCGCTTTCCATTGATTCGATTATAGATGCAGCTAAATGCGCAGTGGCTACACTGCCGCCATGTGCGTGAGGTGGTTGTACACCACTTGAAACATTCACTGATTGGTGATGGGGACCAGTGAGGCTGTTTGGACCTGTGCTACCGTTACCGTTGCCGCTGTTGCTGGAATTGGAACTTCCTCCTACCATATGCAGTGGAGGTTTTGAATGCTGCTTCCGCTGTTGTTCCTTTTCAGCGGCTTCTTTTTGTCGCTTCTGTTCCTTTTCCTTTTCGGCGGCCTCCAGCTGTTTTTGACGGTCGGCCTTTTCTTTGGCTTTATTGCGGAATTGCTGGAATGAGTCCATGGCTGGTTTGGTTTTGTTCGACGTGGGTGTGTTTTGGGGCGATCCTGCGAGTATTGACCATGAACTGGGATTCTTCACATTGGGGGCGAAAATTGCTTGATTGCCAACTGCACCTGCAGCTGTTGTTGATGGTATTTTTAAATCGGATGGCGACTGTAAAGGTGGTGCTACTACTGTGCCACCCATCGTCTGCTGAGGTGCATGCTGGCCTTTCTTCTCCGGGGGGCTGGGCATCATTGATTCGATGGGTTTAGGAGTTATGAGCAGTTTATTTGATGGATGCTGCTGTGACTGATCCCCATTGCTATTGCTGGAACTAGAATCCTTCTTCCCACTCATTCCCGGTACCGTTGTCCCGACAGTTGAACCACCAAGAGACAAGTTGCTAGGCATTCCAGCTGCTCCGCCACTCATCATCATGGCCAGCAAATGATTATCATTCCGACCAGGCAGCTGGTCAAATATCGAGCTCGCTCCCGCACCCCCTCCATGTGTTAGTCCCAAACTTAATCCAAGACTATCGAGAGCATTTGAAGTCGCCACATCACTCATATTGTAACCGTTGTTATGTGCGTGTTGGTGCTGAACGGCTTGTTGGAATTGTTGTTGCATCATGGAATTTAGACCCTCCATTAGACCGAATTGCATCAATGGGAAGTGGTTGCCATTCATACCGGGAACATTTTCAGCCGCAGCACCCTTCGACAACAGTTCGTTCATAAATTCAACGTGGTGCTGATTACTCCCCCCTCCATGTGCTTGGCCCGGTTGGGGTTGCGTTTGTCCACCCCCAAAGACCTGCTGTTGTTGCTGTACAGATGATTGCTGTTGCATTAAATGAGCCGCATTAATACCAGCTGCAGCAGCCATTAGGAAATTATCAGCAGCACTTTTACTGGTGGGCGGTGGTGCCAACAGTGAAGGTTGCTCCAACGAAGCAAGCGACTGTTCGACAGGATCATCGAACTGAGGAATTTGTTTAAGCCCTGCACCCAAGGAGGCTGCAGAAGAAACCTGCGACGCAGCAGTGGTGCCCCCTACACTTACTGGTGTATCGGTCACGTCTGTAGGCAATTTGTGTAGATTGCTGGCAATGCGAATACCGCCACCTCCCCCTGCACTGCTGCTTGTATTAGTAACAGTGCTGGTGCCAGCGGCAGCACTCGACACGCTAGACGAGGCACCATCACCACCACTGAATGCAGTAGTTAGGGCTGTTGCCGTTGCCGTGTTTGCACCAACAGCTGAATTTGGCGGCATTGTCAAGTCACTTGGTCCATTTGTGCTGCCACCGTTAGCCCCACCGACACCACCACCTCCACTTCCAACCTCAGAACTTACACTACTAAAAAGACCTAATGCAGATGATGTTCCTGTTGTTGGAACGGCGGATGGAGTTGCTGCTGAAGTTGGTGTGACTGAAGGTGTTGTTTTGATAGCATTTATATTGTTGTTATTCAAAGCTGCTGCCGCAGACAAGGAGTTGTTGTTTGACGTTACTGTGGAAATTCCCAATGATGTTGGTGTTGTTACACCCACTGTGCAACAAATGTGACATATAAACACAAACAGAATTCACAATTTCAAGGGGGATTGGGGAAAGGCAAATGTGATGTAAAAAAAAGGAACAATAACATCAACATAATATTAGTAAATGCACATCATTTAATACAACTACGAGGACTTACCCATTCCAGGAACTTGATGTTGGGATCCGGTAACTGGAATATTTGTTGAGGGTAATGAAGATCCACTATTGTTATGCACTCCCGGTCCTCCCACCGGTGTGGTAGGAACAGTTGCTTGGCTATTTGGACCTGGCAACGTGGCTTGTGTAGTGCTTGTAGAAGACATAGTTCCTCCCGAAGCAGAACTTGTTGCCGTGGAAACAATATTTAATGGCTGCGATGGATCTGTTGTTGCTGTCGATGGACCAGTTGCTGAAAGGTCTGCAGTCCCACCACTCGCACTGGTTGGTGTCGTTATAGCTGTATTATTTACCTATAAAACGTCAACAACAATAACCACAAACAAGAATGTAAACGATTTCAAATGATTCATGAAAAGGATTGCAATTCGAAAGACTAAATACATGTAACCTAAATGGTAATTGATTTTACACGCCCACATACATACATACATGTGCACACATGCAAAGGTTCATACATATTTACATAGAAGAAATTATTTAACTATAAAATCACATCGGTCGCCTCGTTCTAAACATACGGAGGTAGATTTGATTAGTCACAACTCCATATAACCTATTACATCGACATCACATACAATAACTTTTGAAACTGGGGGTTCGTTTTGGCATACAATGCCAACCGGGTAGCAAACGATATTTTTGTTTAACGATAAAAAAAAATTCTGCTAAGTATGTTGGTTATAGGACAGGATGGATTATCATATCGATGTTTACCTCAAAGGATAGACGACTCTGTTTCACTGAAATAGCACTATACCATATACAGGCAAGTCACAGATTCCTATCGGAATGGTTTTAATTCCGTAATTTCTTTTCGATCGTTTTTGTTTAAGCTTCTTCAAATTTCGATCGATTTGGTGAATTTCGAAAATCATATTACACCAAGACCTCGCTTTGCGTTGTTTTCGAAGTTGCGTCGTTGCTTAGTTAATACCAATTATCACTATGCGTCGTTCGATTTTCTATGTTGTGTTGTTTTAAGTTTGGATGTTTAATTTTTTATGCCCTCCACCATAGTATGGAGGGAATATTAAGTTTTTTTGTTTCTAACGCATTGAAATAATCATTTGCGGCCCTATAAAGCATATGTATATGGGGATTTCTGAGTGAAATCGGACACTTTTAAAAATGAGGTTCTTGATTTCCTTTATTCTTTGCTGCGGTGATGCTGTTAATCAGCAAAACATTTTAGTATAGGTATTTTCAGATTTTTTTACTAACGGTTCCAGAGATATCGCGCCTTTAAAAAGTCGAATTCTGTAAAAACTATATGCAAAAAAATACTTACAACTTCTTAAATATTGGTCCAATTTGAATTTTTTTTCGTATGGTTTGTTGTTTTATCAGCTATTTAACAAAAAAATAGAAAAAAATTTCGCACTGTGGGCTTGGATGCAATTTTCGCGATTTAATATTTAAAATCAGTTTTGAACAATGATTGACCCCTTCGATTTTCCTGAAATTTCTTGTATTAAACTACCATTAATTACAAAAATTTTAAGTCCTACTTTGTAGTGGGATTCGAATGATTACTATTTTTTCTTAATTTTTTAAAATTTGTCCTCATTTTGAAAAAGTAGCCGATTTCTTGATCATCGTAAAAGTCTATGTTGATTTAGCCATGGCGTTTACACACAGACAGTATTGGCAAGACAATAGCAAAGTTACAAACCATTTTCACCAATACATTCATATATTACATATTTAACAGTTTATAAATATATTTGTGAAAAAGGTTTGTATTTTTGCTATTGTCTTGCCAATACTGGCGTTTGTAAACGCAGGGTTAGATCACGTTCAAAGATGGGCTAAATCGGTCCACGTTTTTGCATAGCCCTCAAAAACCTATATTTTCTGACCGAATTAGTCAGCAAATGTAAATTTTCATTGTGACTATTTTACGGCCCTGTGTCATGTAATCCGTTAAAATTATGGCGTTTCCGGGAACTGTGTGCTTGTAAATTATGTTCCCTGAGATATTTGCGAACTTGTTTGTACTGTTTCCGATTCAATATGGTCCTTTTATAGCCTACTAGGACCTTTGAAATAGTACCTTTTTGCATTTCAGATGAAAATTTTTTACCTGATGTTGTGTCAGGGATCAATTAATTCCACTACTTTACGCATTTTCATTATAGTTAATAGTTTAATGAATCATTTTCTTCGATTTTCAAACAAATATGCCAACTTATCTGTAAAACTTTGCTATCAGCAGAGGTGTTGTTCATTATTTTGGGCTTATCTGCACTATAGGCCCTTTTATGGCCTATTTTAATTTAAAACATCGTATTTTTTTAAGGTGGTATGTCAAATAAGTCAAACAAGTGTTTAAATGCAAGAAAATGTCCCAAATGTAAAATATTTTCTATAGATAATGTAAGTAAGTGGTGCTATTATTTTTTTGCCTCTTTTCTGATATTTTTTGGTTAAAGCTGCCGAAAACAAATATTTTTTTAATAATGTGAATATAAATTTTACTTTTTTATAAAAGTAAATAACCCTCCAAAAGGTATTCTCTTACGAAATCAATGTCTATCATTATGACAAGAAATCAGCTTATAGAAGCCACTAGTATGTGGTTTCCTCACAGGATATGGATATCAATTCTATAAAAAAAAAAACAGTAGGTCTTCTTATAAAAGATCAGTAAAATTACTCTTAAAATACCACAAAGTCTTTCAAAGGAGTCCAATAGGTTCTTTCACAGAAGACAAGACATGAGAAGTGAAATAGACCTACATGAGATGGCCATTAGAATATGTGGGATCTGAAACCACTACTCCGAAGTGTATTCTAAACAGTCAAGTGAAAGGAAAATTTTCCGATATGCATTTTGTACTCCAAATAGAGGATAGAGGTACATTTTTCCCTCAGAAGATTATATAATCTTAACACTATGCTACCCTTCCGTATAAGACATGCACATTCTTTGCTAATGCCTTTATTTTGAACGGTATGAAAGTGTATACGGATGCGGACCTTGTCCACCTCAACAAGCTTTACAATTGCTTTCATAATATGCTCGTATAAGTGTATGGCAAACAATGTAAATGCAATTATTCTGAGTATGAAAAATGTTTTCTTGGCTGTACTTTTGATCATTACTTGCGAATTAGGTGTTTGTATTTTCTTCTTTAAGTCTATCAAATTTATTAAACCCTCTTATATTGTCAATATTTTTCGCATTCCAGCAGGAACTCACAACTTCTTATGTCACATTTTGGTAGTATCTCTTTGAGCGATCATTTGCCGTACGCTTAGCGAGAATATGGAGCCAGCTTCCCTCTGCTTTAAAGAACTTCTCAATATCCGTGCAATGTTTTAAAAATAAGTTCATAGACTAATGAAAATATAGACGACGGAATGCTCTCACCGAGTATGTTCGAATTGAGTATGCTGAAAACGCAACTCAAAATAAAATGCCAAAAAATACAAGTTAATAAATATTTTGTTCTGGCAAAAGGCAACTTGGGGTTAGTTTTTGATGGGAACAATGTCCTCAGACAAAAATATTGCCATTTTCCCAAAAAACGTCTTCGAACTTTTTTGAGTTTTCGTGTTTGAGTAGCTTGACGGCGCAAAATTGAGTATTCCGTCGTCTATATTTCCATTAGTCTATGATAAGTTATTGTAATATTTTTTATTGTTGGAAAACTGATGTCTCAAATACATGTAGTGCGATACTCTAACTCATTTTTGAGTTACCAACAATTGTCGGTAAAATTAAAATGCTTATAATTTCGGTAATTACCGATGTTTTTCGGTAAGTTAACGACGAATAAAAAGCAGTCGTAAAGTTCTACCGATACCAAGAGTGTTGTCAACTTTTATTTGAACTTTTCATTCATAATTTTGCGTTTTAATTTTACCGATTTTTGTCGGTAACTCAAAAAATGTGTTAGAGAATCGCACTACTGATGTCTCGTATACCTTCAATGCGTTATGTTTTTTTATAATTTTTGTTTATGCTGGGAAAATGTGCGTTAGGGATTATAACTTATGTGTGTATCCTGTTTCTCTAAGACGATTTGAATTCAAATTCGTTCGAATTACTATCAAACTCCTGTTGTTGAAGGAAATGTTTGTTTGATTGATAATAAAAACAATTCAAATATTTTTCAAAAAAAAAAGACGTTATTATGATGATATTATGATAATTTTGTTCGGCTTGAGGTAATCAAAAAAAAAGAACAGTTTGTAGTTAGTTTTTTATTTTATCACTTTTATTTTTCCCATATTTCGATAGTCGTCGACTATCTTCATCAGAGTTGTTAAATTTGTTTTTGTTAAGAAATTTGCGAAAATTTTCCTACGTTTGAACATGAGTGGAAGAGAATTTTCGCCAATTCCTTAACATAAACAAATTTAACAACCCTGATGATGATAGTCGACGACTATCGAAATATCGGAAAAATAAAAGTGATAAAATAAAAAACTAACTACAATCTGTTTTTCATTCATTCATTTATTTCTTCCTTTGTAATATAAAAAGCCAATATGGCCAACGACTTATATTAACATACTACAAATTCCATACATTCAACAGTTTAAAATTTAAGAATTAGATGTAAAAACTACATGTTGAACCTATCTATATTATAATTAATGACTATATAAAAAATATTAAATGCAAACAGCAATCAAAATTCAAACCCTTGCATAAAGCCCCTAACTACTGCACTTTACTTAAATACGGTTAAGAGAAGCATAGCATAGGGGAGAGAAGCAGTAAGGGTCAATACATGGATAAATGCTATGATTCGCTCAATCAATAGAGCGAACATGCCATCTACTGCCAAACCAAATACTCTGCACTAAATATTTTTTTTTTATTTTTTGATGACTTCAAGCCGAACAAAAATTTCAAGAAGAGTAATTCCAAAGGTCAACTATAATACAAAATATTATTTATCATAGTATGGATATTTATGAAATCAGTCGTATTATGTACATTAGTCACAAAAACTTACGATTGTATTCAAGTAAATTCATTTTGAATGTGAATGCTATAGCATTCACGTCATCCTACGTCATCATGAAAATGAATGCTATAGCATTCACGTCCGCGAACGTGTTAAAGAATACAAGTCCCAATGTACATTGACAAGATTATTTGGGGCAAGCCTCTGTTTGTAGGAGATACACGTAAGGAAAATAGAAGTGGAAAACAATTTCGGGACTGCTGGGGCTAGATTCTTTTTCTATGAAAATTTGAAATGAAAAATATTTTCTTTATAATTTTTTTCATTTGACATTTTTTTCCTTTATAAAAGTTTTCATTTCACATTTTCATAGAAACAGAATGGAGCCCCTGGATTCGTCGGGACTTCCAACTATAACGGCCATTAAGCTCGATTCCAACGAGAAATTAATTAAAATTAATATTAAACATGGTCTTCGCCCTAATAGGCAAAATTTTCAAATAAAAAAAATAAAAATCTTCTGAGCCAGGCTGGGGCTTGAACCCACGTCCTTGAAGAACAAAGGAAAAAATGTGTTGTCACGGCGTGTTAGCGTTCAGAGCCAAGCTCATTACTTTCAAAGGCAGCGCTAAGCGTTTGTCATGAAAGCACAACTGAATGGGCAAATACCCATTGCTGTTGTAAAAACAAAAATTGCATTTGAAAGAAGGACAGTTCAATGACAGAGGAGCCATTCAATGACAGAGAAGCCATTCCACAGCCGATATGTCTGAGGAGCCGCTCTACCAACGGCGAAACATGAGTGTCACATAGTGGTGGTTGTGTGGGTTCGAGTCTTTGGCTTTCCTTTTTCACTTGCAAAAATAATAAATGGCCATTGGTCTCGATTCCAACGAGAAATTAATTAAAAACAAATTATAATACAAATAATTGGCATGTGTAAATGCCGGGTATACTACACTCCGGTTCATCTGATTAGAACCAATCTTAGTCCGGTCAAAATAGACATGCGTATAAGGGTAATAGCAAAAATTCCCACAAAGCTGAATTTTGGTGGAGAGCTAGGGTTAGCCATTAGAAGCAACGTCCTAAAAGTCCCCATCGATCCCATGTGTGCAAAACAAGTTATTCGGGGTCAAAGGTCATTTTTGGAGGCATTCTTCAGTTTTTTTAATTTTTCTCAAAAACGGTAAGACTTAGAAAAAGCCGGCTAAAGTAAAAGTTGTAGATTCAATAATTGTCTACAAGAGTGGTCTTTACGATTCTTAAAAACGACTTACCATTTTCGAGATATTGCGATCTAAATGTCAAATATAGAATTAGCCGCGTAAGTACATTATGAGGCGAACCGGTTAAAGTAACGACATTATGTGTTAGAAACTTCCGTAAGCTTTCAAACGATATCCACTTTGCAGTAATCGGTCCAAATTTAAAAACCGGGTTAGACCCGGTTCTTAAATTTGGCCTTTCGGGTCGAATAACCAGCGAACCGGATCCGCAACCGTTGAAAATTATACATTTCCGTAATTAGCGCAACAAACCCTACCTTCGGACAAAACTTGAAAAAAATCGGAGAGTTTTCGTTGGGGTCGTTCCCGTTGGGCTTTCGATTATACATGTGGGTTAAATGGGCTATTTTCGCATAAAATGACTCTAACATTGAATAACACTACTAAACACGCTCCGATTTTGTTGGATTTTTTTTAGAAGATAGCTATAATTTCGCTCTTCAAGAAAATATATATTTTTTTGGGGGACAGACCCGATTACTTCGTTTTTTTTTTAGCCGGTTCGTCTGAATATGTGCATATTTCCCTTATAAGTGCATAAAAATCATGTGTTTTTTTAGAACAACTATATCTCAAGAATGGTTCCTCCTAGGAAAAAAATTATAAAAGTCAAACTTGTAGATAATTTTCCTGTCTACAATATTTACTTTAGTCACTTTTTGATTAGATCAACCGTTTTCAAAAAATAAATCCGAAAACCTAAAAAACCCTTAAAATTTGACCTTTGACCCCGAATAATTTTTTTTGCACACATGGGATCGATGGGGACTTTTAGGACGTTGCTTCTAATGGCAAACCCTAGCTCTCCACCAAAATTCAGCTCTGTGGGAATTTTTGCTATTTCAATGTCTATTTTGACCGGACTATCTGATTGAGTTTACAAATACCGTTTTATCTAACGGTGGACATGACATTCAAACTTTTCTATTTCCCTTCGTATATTTCGAAAAACTCATTTTATTTTTCCATACACATAGCCACCTTATTACTTTTCAAAAATGATACAAAAACATTATATAAATGGGTACATGAGAACAGTTTTTCTTTCATGCGTTGACTTTGTATGTTGTTACACAGTAGATTTCGCTTACCTGTACATTCAAAAATTTCAAAAATGTTTGTGCACGTGGGTCGAAAATGCAGTTACCTTAAATGAATTAAAAAACATCATATTTGATCTACGCAAGAAAAATGAAATTAGGAAGCTAAAGCCAAAAGGCAGCTAAAACCAATGCAGCTAAGTGAAAATTACTGTAGTGCCGTTCGTTTTTTAGAATCTTTTTGATCAATATTTTCAAAACTGATCGTTTTGTGAGCTGTGATAACATGTAAACTTAAAGGGTGAATAACTTCAAGAATGGAAAACAAGGGCGAAAAAATTAGCATTGATGAAAGGAAAATTATAGGTAAATTATGGAGAAGGCTATCGAAAAATTGGTGAAGCTGTCGGTAGAGCATATTCGTCCATATTACAAATAACGACGATAAGAGAAGCTATTAGTGTTCCCTTTCACGGAACATTGATATCAGCAGTATGCTTTGAAACGTTATCTTGTTGAAACCAAAAATGACGTGGCTAAGCCAAGTTTTTCTGCATTTTGGATCAAATAGTGTTTCAAGATGTTTAGGTAACCATATACTTGTCCATTGTCGATTCAATAAATATAATGGGCCGATTCCGTACAGCGAGGCGAGTCGTGTCGCCTTGCCAAATGCAATTTTTCGATTCCGTATGGCAATATCGCCTGACGTCGTCAAATTTTGTCGCCGGAATGTTCATTTTCCGGCGACAACAAATTAGCTGTCGCCGTACATTTTTACTAACGAATAAAAATAAAATAAAAAAAAAATAAAATAAAAATAACTTGTTATCGACGATTATTTTCTATCGCTGTACGTAGTGCATTTTTTAAATTTTTGGGCCGATTCCGTACAGCGAGGCGAGTCATGTCGCGTCGTCTATCGTCTCTGTGACAACATTTAAAAAATGCACTACGTACAGCGATAGAAAATAATCGTCGATAACAAGTTATTTTTATTTTGTTTTTATTCGTTAGTAAAAATGTATGGCGACAGCTAATTTGTTGTCGCCGGAAAATGAACATTTCGGCGACAAAATTTGACGATGTCAGGCGATATTGCCATACGGAATCGAAAAATTGCATTTGACAACGCGACACGACTCGCCTCGCTGTACGGAATCGGCCCATTTGTCACAGAGACGATAGACGACGCGACATGACTCGCCTCGCTGTACGGAATCGGCCCATAAGCTGCTATACACCCCAAACCGTAACAAAACCTACACCATGTTTTACCGTGCCAAACAAGATTTTGTTTTTAAGCGATGTTCTAGTTTTTCTCCAAACTTGTTTTTAGATGTCCTAAATAAGCCCACAAAAATATTGGTATTAGTTTTCGAGCTAGTGTGGTGCATTTTTTATTTCAGCTTCAATTTAATTTTTGTAATATTTACTGATATTACGAGGTTTTAACAACTTTTCTGGGTTTTCTGTGTTGATTTCAGCTCAATTGCCGAAACTTATTTTGGTTGATCAATAACACTGTGAAAAAAATTTTGCAGGGGTTCTGATGCATAAATTTTGTTTTGTGGGAGTCCATGGAAGACGAAAATACGTTTGGTGTCTTTGGGAGACTTCGTTTTTTGATATTATAGTGAAAAACGGAGTTTCTTTGATTTTAAACATTAAACGGCCATAACCTCTTTTAACAACGGATTTCTATATTTTTTTTCCTTTCTTTAAAAGGTGTTTCAAACAAGCCAAAAATGTTTAAAATTGGTTAACAGTTGGATATGTTATAGTGGTTTAAGTGTGAAAATAAAAAAACGAATTAAAAAACAGGAAAATGTTTTTCCTTGTGCTCTGGGCTGCGTAGAAGATACCAAACTGAGTAATTATTTACTTAAAGCTAGAAGGAATCGGTTGAAAAATAGTAGATCTATGCATTTTTTGCGTTTTTATACAAGTTCGTCCTTCCATATATTCTCATAGCAGAAGTAGATTACTGTATCACCTGGCAATTGCACCTTGAGAGGAAGTTTATATGAAAATTTAAACAAACTTTCATAAGAACGAAATGAACTCCAAATTGTAGACTTTAACTTCCATCGTCATCATTTCACATAAATCATATATAAAGTTCGGATTATTGTATTATAGAAACGGTAAACCTGCACACATAGTCTTATCTACGGTGAACACAGGCATCGATGCAAAAAATGGCATGGGTTTTTAGCGGAAAATTGAAGAAAACACTCAAGAGAAAAATACAAAAAATTTTCTCATGACCTTCTTGACACTCTTTTTTCTATACTCGAATACATTTCAAAATTATGGAAAATTTGGTCATATTTTGAAGATTTTTGTAGGCATATTTCTACAATTCTTTTGTTAAAATATTTTTTTTTTTTTCTAAAATATTGAGAAATACCCCCCCCCCCCCTCTAATTGATATATCCATACTAAAAATTAATTTTTTTTTGTATCAAAAAATATGTTATCGCCGTCCACAACCACACAAATATATGTTTTCTTACATGTTCGCAAAAACTTGAAAATCTTCTCAACTTTGACACATTGCAACAACAAAAGTAAACAACATGCGGCATTGCTATTTTGGGTAGTGAACTAGAATTTTGTACTCTTTAACCCTGTCAGGACAGATTATTAAAAAAGTATGCTTTGATTTTTCAATTAAGCGCCGTTTTTTTTTCGAATTTTAACCCTACGTGCGTCGGCCTACCAGCCAATCAGTAGGCGGCAACCATGTTACTATTTTTTAACACGCTCAAATTTGTCTTTAAAAAGTTTTTAAAGAGAGCGTCATTCAGCGCCATTTTTGTTTAAAGAGAAGTGAACATTTTACAACTTTTTTGTGTACGGGAACCGGTTTTCGGTAAAAGTTGTAAAAATTGTAAAAACTTTTTAGTTCTGGCATTTCGATAGCTTTTTCCATAATTTACCTTTCATCAATGGTAATTTTATGCCATTGTTTTCCATTCTTGAAATTATTCACTCTTTTAAGTTAAATGTGCAAACGAGCTCACAGAACGATCAGTTTTGACAATTTGGATTAAAAAATGGAAGTAAACTGCAAAAAATTCCAAAAGTACTAACGATGCTATTACATAACATACAAAGTGAACGCAGACTTTTTGGTTCACTCATTCAGCAGTTGTAACACTTTTATACCGTTATCTTCGTAATAGTAATATATTATTTTGAGCTTTATTTTTTTATTGATAATAATTAAAAAAAAAAAAAATAAATAGTTATGCTATTCTTTTTAAAGTACTGGAATATGCTATCAATATTTTGAATGTTTATGGATCGATATATGGTTGAAACCTTGATTTTGCAAAAAGCAGCATTGTTGTTGACCCAATAGTCTGCATATTTGGAGGATATGTTTAACAGTGACAAAATCGCCGCATTTAGGGCAGTTGTTCAGCGTTTTTGTTTATAAGATGTTGATGAGTTAAAATGGTGTGTGCCATACGCAATCGCAATCGATGTTTGTTGGGTAAATTGCGACTTGTTTAAGTGGATTGACATCCGTGTAGTGATAATGTTGAAAGTGGTCCGTCCATGTTAGCTATGTGTTGTTTATGTATATTATTCTTGAGATCAAGTCTTTCGATTAAAATTTGTTCGATAACTGGCGCATTGCAAGCACTCCCACGTGACCAGGGATCCATGCCAACTTTATCTTATAAGTAAATCTCTTATTTTATTAATACTTGACCATATGTTGTTGGATATGTTTGTAATGCTTGTTATTGCCGATAAGCTGACAGATAGGATTAACGTTTTCTTTTTGGTATTTATAGCAATATTTATGGCTTCTAAGATACCAGCAACTTCAGCAATGAAAACAGAACTGAAGTTGGATAAAATTTTAGATGCTAATAATCTTCCATCATTTTCAACAACAGCAAATGCTGTAGAGGAATTGCTTTTGGACGCATCGGTGAAAAGTTTATTACTATGTTGTGTTAAAAGTTCATTGAAGCGCGTTAAATAAACTTCATTTGGCGTATTCCTTGTCCTTTTTTGCATTCACCTCTGCACCTCAGGTGTATCGAACACACCTAAAGCTGTTCTGCAACACACTTTACACCTAGTTGGGGTGTATTTCTCACACTGTAATTTTGATGGCGAGAGACTAGTGAATCCTTATTTTTTAAAGAAACTAATTGAAAATGTCCACAAAAAAACTGCATAATACTAAAATTTAATGTGTTCTCTATGAGCTTTTAAAAAATTTAATTTTCTTAACAAAATATGCTATAAAAAGTTATTTTTCTTAAAGTACCATATTCAGCATTTGCGCTCTTTAGAAGTTCGTTTGTTTGTTTACGTCTGTTTCGTAATCAATCAAACGAACACACGCATGTGTATTCGTTGATGCGCCAACGCAGACTGATATGTTTTTCATTGTAAATGATAAAGTTTGAAAGCTCTAATACCAGGTCAGGCAATGTGCGCTTGCTGAGAGCAAGTGAGCGAAAACTTCAATGTAAAATGCATTGAAATGTATGCTCCCTTGCTCTCAGCAAGCGCACATTGCCTGACCTGGCTCTAATAAAGCTTTCGAAAGTTCTTTCGTGAAATATGAAAGTTCTTTTCACTTGAAATACAGAAACGCAATTGTTTTCAAAGGTGAAGTGCATGTGCGATGTGAAAGGGATACACGGTGAATTTCAGAACATGCCCGATTGATAAATCACAGGAGCTTTCAGAAAACACCGTACATACATAATTTTCTCGGCTGCAGCTTTCGTAATTTTGTGAGCCTACGTAATATGATCCATTTCTATGAAATTGTTAAGCTGCTGTATCCTTGTTTCCTAGTCCGTTTCTTTCATTTTTCTAAATCACAGAGAAATCCCCAACTAATTTTTCCAAGATTAACTCCGATTTTAGAGCATTCTTTTCACATTAGGGTGGCCAGGATATATAATTCCTTGCCACTTTCTTTACGATTTTTTAATGTAACGCAACGTACGTTTCGTAGAAATCTCCTGCAGCACCTTTAATAGCCTGAGTAAGTAAACATATGCATGTATATGCTTGTATATATAATTGCATCTTTTTACCATGTTCCATGTTTTATTCTGCCTATGTTCACTTATGTCCAAAAATTTCACTTTCATTATAAAATATGGATGTTGCCACTCGGTTATTTACTTGATTTGTTTAAGTACATCACGTTTTGGGTGGCTAGATTCAAATTCATATGTTAATACAGTTTTTATTGTAGTAGTTAAGAATTCATCGTGTGCTTGCACAAAATGCACTTTCTTCATAATCTTTGTTTTCTTGCTAAATTCAAATTTTCAAAAATTCTACTTTTTTTACCAATTAGTTATGTTTATAATATATCATTGTATATTTTTGTTAAACGAGTAGTTGAACATCCCATCCATTTCCTGGAGTACATTAACCCCCAGTTTTTGTAAAAATTTTTATTCTTCTCACACGAATTGTCAAATTTTGTAGATCGATTTACTCACTTTAGCGCAAATTTAGAGCGCTGATTTTTAAATGAGGAATCTTTAATGATATATGGAAGGGGTATACGAAAAATTAGATGTGTATGTCATCTGGGGGCTGAGCTATGAATGCCTAAATTATTACGAATTTAGACGAACGAACAAAAAGAAGTTACAAAAACTGGGGGTTAAATCTCTATTAGTCGAAATGTTGTAAGTTTTATATCGTTTTTTTTTTTATAATTACTACCCCTACTTTTACAGATAGTAATTATTATTATTATTTATTATTATTTTTTTTTTTTTTTTTGATTTTGTTATATTAACATTATAATGTAGTATACAGCTTAAGGTCGAAATACTAGGCAAATATGAATTGAAATAAAAATAAATAAATAAAATAAATAAAAAAATAGAAAAACTGTTCTCATTTATCTATCCATTTATGTAATATATTTTTTTTAAGTAATAAGGTGTGAACGCAGACTTTCTGGGCTATGTGCATGTGGATAAAACCCCATTAAAAAGTAACTTCAAAAATCCCGGGACCCTGAAGAAATAAATCGCGGGATTCGGGTTTTGAGCAATCCCGAAAAAGCCCGTGTTCTCGGGATAGCCGTCCCTATGCACTAGCAATCGGATGTCAGCCATTCTTTAATTATTTTCTTATTGTGGCAGGCTGATGTATGTATACCTCTTTGGGCAAAGTCGATTGATATTTTTTACTTTTTTCTTTAAATACTTTTCAGTGAAACAGAGTGTATTTTTGTAACCTGGGCTTAAATAAAATACAGTCGAACTTCTTTATTCTCTATAAGAAGTCTTCTTATAAAACATAAATATGTATTCCCCCGCAAAATAATGAAAAATGAATGAAATTGCTCCATAACATAGCAAAATTCCTCGTCCTAAGGCTTTTTCTGCAAACAATATCAGTTCGATATCGAAAGACTTGAAAAAAGGAATACATACCGTCTTCTGATGTTTGTAACACATGTTTTAAAACTTTTTCTTAAGAACTAAAATAATAATACTAAAATATACTTACATTGCTGCCATTGGAATCGCGGGGTTTCTTCTTTTTTGGTGGACCTTCGCCATCTCCTAGAAATTTTGGTTAAAGGAAATCATTATAAGGATTTATTTGTGTCAAAATCCATATCTTAATTGTAGTAAATACCTTGAAGTCTTAACAAATCAATAAAATAAAAATATCGTTTGTTCATCGAGATATTTTAACGAAGAAACCCTAGAAGCAATTGTGTGGAAGCAGCAGCAGCACAAGACAACGACAAGCAGTAATCGTAGTAAGACCATCATATAATGAGAAACTATTTCCTTTCCACTAATCCAAAAATTAAAAAATAACCGCGATTTTTTATTGAAAACACGTTTATTTCTTATATTGTTTTTTGTGAATTTTCTTTAATTACTATTTATTAATTATCTTATATTTATAATTTATTTAATTTTATCTGTAGATTTATATCTTTAGATTATGGGTTTCTATTTCATTCAGTTTCGGCCATAAATACACAAACGCTGGTATATTGCATGAATATGCGTGAATGTCACTTGTTTTCTATTTTTTTCTGTAGCAATGTCACTACTTCCCCGCTGTGTTGGCGGCGACGAAGGACATTTTCATAAATTGGTAATGTTTGTTGTGGCTTTTTTAGACAGATTGATTATTTGTAATTATAAGTGAATGTATATATAAGTGTTACAAATTAAAAAATATATATTTAATTGAAAAAAGTAAACGGCTATCAATTATAAAAATAATAGTATGTGTATTTCATCAAGGTGTTTCGTATTTTCCTTAGATTTTATTGCTAAACAACAATTGAAATGTGTTAGAAAATAAACTAACATTAAAAAATAGGTATATATAAAAGTTAAAAATTACTATGTTCTTAAACACTTTTCAGTTATGTTGCTTATTTGTTTGTTTTTAACATATTTGAATTTGTAATTTGTTAATGTTTTTTTTTTTATATATAACACTTAAAGTTAAACTTAGTTATTATTTATATGTAAATGATGGATGCATTGGCAAAACATTTTTGTTTTGCACAGAGCATTTTATTTGTTGAATGATTTTAGTTTGTTTCTGTGGGAGAATCTGTGTGTGTGTGTGTGCGTTATAATAAACACACAAAAGAACATCAGCGGTACTTTGGATAAAGTACGATATGGATGTCGTTATTTTACGGTCCAATGTTTGCAGTGTTGAGTCTATGGCAATAGCATATTATAGGCGGAAAGCCGACTTCTTCTTACTCCCTTTTGCTTCTTCTTTATCCAATGAGTGTTTTTGCTTAGGAAAACTTTAAAGGGTCATCATCAGTCTAGGCTGCTGAAAGATGGATTGTGTTCTACCATATTGTCTAGTGTAACTTGTTTTGAATTTTTTATGTTCATACAAAAGGAAAATAATACCGATTAAACTAATCGAAGTGACCGCATCGTGTAGATATTTGAGGAGAACATATTCGAATTTGAATTTCACTTGTAAAATCGTTCGTTTTTTAATAACTTCTGTGTAGAGAGTTTTTATGGTAAGAACGTCCGTCTAACGAATTAGTACATATTTGCACTAATGCCGATGTTCTCGGCGGTCATAGCTACCTTCGGATTTTGCGACGAAACAAATGTCGTCTTAAGTGAAAAACTATTATAATATTGATGGTTCAACGCTAATTCCCTTTTACAGATTTACTCTATTACAAATATATGTATATTTTTAATCTTCTTCTCTGAAGCTGAGAGCTGTAAAACTTTAAAATAATCGTAATTTAAATACACAAAAAGAATAGTACACACTTAGGTTTACAATATAAAGAACATATTTTACTCTCATTATCGTTTTGTTGTTTGTTTTAAATTTACAATTTCAAAATCGTACGTTCTTAATATATTGTTGTTTCCAGTATCATTTAAACAAAAATATTTTCATAGTTCATACTTTTTATATTTGTTTCTTGTTAAAAGGAATGAAAAACGTGCAAACAATGTGTAAAGGGGAAAGCCGACAGCCGAAATCTATCAAATCAACCGCATTTAAGGAAGAGCGAAGGACACTCCATTCACGCTTCGCTAAAACAACATTAATTCCGTTCAGATAACCTTATAGATTAATAAAGTTTACCTGGATTGATGATTTATGTTATAATTGTACACAGCTTGTACTGTTGCAGGTTCACAATAATCTTATACAAAAAATAAAGACTTTATTTTATAAAAAAATATATAAGATTCAATCTAAGCTTATTTATACTACACCAAAAGGGCAGGAAAGTAGTTTAACTTTTCATATTGAACTTTCTGTTCTAAAAATTATGATTATTCTTTGCTGATGTCTCGTTAAATCTTTCCGATACAGGGTTTCATTAAAACTGGCCTCTAGGTATGGGGTTTACAATATACTTTGTGAGTGGATGTTTGCCAAGTAGTATATAAGTGAAACAACAATGCTAATATTGTATTCGAATGCAGATGTTTATTTTAAGAGATGCGTACATTGGCAATTATGAAGTTTAATTCAAGATGCAGATACATTTTGTATGACTAATATTTAGCAGGACATAAACAAGACAAAATTATGTCAATTGAAGTTAGTATTCCTCTCGTATTTTCTTAAAGTACAACATAAAAATAAATAAAATTTCCAGAAACTGGGTTTATTGGGAGACAGAATATAATGTCTGCTGATTTGCATACATATTCTTGATGATTGGTGTTGTAATCGCGAAGAAAAATTCTTAGAAAGTAAGATATTTTGTACACATTTAAGTAAAATAAATTTGAATACAGATCTAATTTAGCCGAAGCATAACGGATATCGTTTCGTATATAGTATCATTTAGTTTTTAAAACTTTACACACTTTTTACACATTGTCTGCAAGTGTACTACAATATTTATTTTTATTAAAAATACGAATCATAATTGTAAAATTGTTTTTACAATTTTGAAATCTGTAAATTAACCTTCTCTTAAGAAAATGTAAAATACGCAACTTCAACGTGTTGTTTAAGGTTTTCGTCAGTCGGTTTTCTGAGAGCATTTATATACATTTTTATCCTTAGTTTTGTGGTTATATACTTTTCATATAATCTTCCTATCTTTTTGCAATGACACAAATAAATGATGCAGAAGAAAAGTCTAACGTGCACTGAGACTGTAATTAGCGACAGCTTCAGCAATTTAATACAAAAATATAAAATATTGGTTGGTGGTTCCAAAAATAATTTCACTTCTTCCCAGGATTGGAGAAGGTCTTCTTTTACATTTGTATTATTATTTCTATTTAAAACATATAGAATGGAGTACACATCAAGATTGTAGTAAAATGCGTTGTTATTGTCACCGATGCCATTGTTGCACATACCATGTTTCAAGGGTACGATTAGACATTTTCTTTTGCATATGCCAGAGTGGGTAGCATTGGGACCACCAGGTAGGCACGAGAAAAACCTCCAAATAAAACTTTGAAAGCATTAATTCCAATAGTCATATACACAGGTGAACAATAGAATTTTTGCTCACATTTGTTGTTGTTTCTTATTGTTATTGATATTTAGTGTTGATTTAATTCGAATTTGTCTTACAACTGCTATGTATAATGTATTTGTTGCTTGGAATGATTGGCTGCCCCCAATACACAATTGCTTCACGATTTTCTTCAAATTCACATTGATATTAAATAATAAACATACTTATAATAATAATAATAATAGTAATAATAAGAATAACAAATTCTCACTCTCTCTACTTTGAAAATAAATATGTATGTAACTCAATGTTGAGTGAAAACTTGTATATAAAACATTACTGATTCAAGCATTAGCACGTTAGTTAGTATAAAAATAGACGAAATTTATATTATCGCGAAGATATATCGATTTGGAGAATATTATTTAAAAAAGGATGTCTGAAGGAGCAGGAGAAAATGGATCGTGTGGAAAAATTGGAAAAACATTATTTTATTCATAAAATGTAAGAATAAAGTTTTGTGACCATTGCTGTATTGAAGCTACATATTTCAGAAAGATTTTATTAGGAAACTAATACCAGGATGAAGCAAAGTTAATTAATATTTTTTATACCACGAACACTATTGTATGTAATGAAACCATGCTTATATGAAACAATCCTGTTCGACGGTGACGTTTAAATCTACAATCATCTAGATTATGTATAACAGAAGGAAACAACATTATATTGCACTTAAAAACTGGAACTTTGTTCCAGAGACTTTAAAACGAAACAAACAACCCACTAATTACAATTTTATACATATTGGTTATTTGGTATGTGAATGAAAAAGATACATTCCTAATATATTGAACAGATTTTTCATTCATATTTGAGAACTCAAACTGCATGTATGATCACAAAACTTTATATTCTATAAAGAACTAAGGAATAACCCAAACCAAATTTTTGTCAAATTTAGTGCAAATTGTATCCCTTTTGAAAGGAAAAAATAAAAAAAAAAGACAATGACGTTTGCAACAGGAAAGGTCATGTAAATGAAACTAAAAAAATAATGGTTTTATTGGATAAAAACGGAAGCATTACGTGTTTCCTAGCATTACTGCAAAAACTCAAGATGGATTAGAAGAAGATCGAGTTCATTACTTCTTCACTCGATTGGGAAATATTTATAAAAAATAATAAAAATTAGACGGCAAAGAGAATGGATTTCCCGATTTAAAAAAATTATACGCAGTTTTTTTTAAATTTAAAATGATTTAATGCATAGGGGGGATTATATATACATTTTATGTATATATGGACTTTTAGTATATATCTCGACTTAAATACAAACGTTTCACTAAAACTATCTTCGATTGTTAGTTGTTATTTTGTGTAAAATGCTTGTAACCATAAAGAGAACGCTATGTTGAAATTATAACTGAATAGAAAAGAAAGAGTAAATGAGGCCATTACTAAAAATGAATAATTGTTTATGATAAATTGTTGGTATTTTCATGGTTTTAGTTTTTCCTCTAGTTATAGGATAGGTAGGGGCTAAGGTTTATAGTATAGTAAGATAAGGTTGGGTTCTTCTTCTTTTCCATTTAAATCGATAATATTGGTATTAATAAAAATAATATAAAAACAAAACTATTCATAATAAATAAACGCGTCCTAACCTGCTTCACTGTCGCTTGAATCGCTAGAACTACTATCGCTTGAACTGGACGAGGAAGAATCGCTCGAACTAGAGCTGGATGAGGGGCGGTTTGCGGGTTGGACAGCTTCCACTTTGTTCGATGATTCGTCTGAAATTGAAGAAACAAAGGGAAATATTCAGCAAAAGAGAAATAGTTGGTACCAAAAAGTTAAGATAAAATGACGAAGGGCATGTTTCACCCACATACAATCAAAACATATACATATAAAACAAAGTCTGAAACAAAAATGTATTACCTTTTTTGGCTGTCTTCTTGCTGGTACCTAATTGACCGGTGACATCCTGTAAACGTTTCTCCAATTCCTGTTTCTTTTCTGCCATTTGCTCATCTTTTGATTTGCCAGACGGTTTTTTGTCTAATCGGAATAAAAACAAAATTAAAGGGTCAAGATTTACTCTTATTCGTGTTATATACAAAGTGAAAAGAATCTAACTAGTTTATTGTTTGAAATTTGCTAGAGGATAAAGTTTTACAGTTTTGTTAATATATTCAAATGTAAAATTATTCGATAAGTATTTCGACAAACTAATTCCAATTGAAAAGAAAGAAACATCGAAATCATGCACAATGTCAAACTTCAAATTAAGAAACCATCACCAAAATTTTCAATTTTGAATTCATTGATATCCTTTCTATGATAGACGAGGCTTTTTGGAACTACGAGATACGAATACTATAGAAAGAATACATACATATTAAGTGGACATACAGAGAAATAAGGATAAAATTATAGTTTAAATTAAAAATATAAATTGATTTATAATAGAAATACATATTTATTTTTTAGTTCATCCAATTAACACGTTCACTACTTTTCCATTCATTTCCGCCTATTCATAGTTTCAAAATTCTACAGTATATGTTCTTTCGATTCGATTATTTCCACAATGGGAAGCCATGTGTGCTACATCGTGTCAGTCGGAAGAATTCCCTAGGAAAGAAGAATTCCGAGGGTTGTTTTTTACCTCAGAATTAGAGAAAATGTGGCAAACACACGTATTGTAAACGGAGTGATGGCAACTTTGTGCAAATTAAGCTATTACAAATACATAGGTGATTCCTACAAATGGTTGGGCAAGGAACTAACTAAAAAAAACATAACGGATTCAAACATAAATTTGTTTCTCTTGCTATTACAGGTGTATTTATTATTCATTGGAGGTATTAAGTTGAGAGTAAAAACATTTTGTGGTATGTTTATGCATAGTTTTTTTTTTCAAAAACAACAAAAAATTTGTCCTAATTCATTTCAACCCCTTAGAAGTGGTTTAAGATGTTGTCGCAGTTGCAAAACTTGAGTAGTGCGTGTCATTGGGATAAACTTACAGTAAGGCTTACGGGTTTTTTTGCGTAGACAGGACGCGACGTAGCTCTCCAGCTCTCGCAACGTAGAGGGCTTCAGTGTCTCAAAATCGATTTCTATTTCATCTGGATTTGAGTCGCGCAGCGATGGTTCTCGGTTCTGTATTATGTGCACAACACGTCCTAGTTTATCACCTGTGAATTATAAAGACACACATTCATATTCAAAATTTTAATCAATTTAAAAACAGTGGTTCTAGGAATTTTTCACTTACCCGGCAGTTTATTTATGTCCAAAGACAGTTGCCTCTTTTCGTCATATGACATTGGTTTGGCGGTATCTTCCTCCTCCGAATCGAATACCATTGCCTGAGTACTTGGTTTCTTTTTATTTGGCCCTCTGGCCCCAGTTCCCGTGCCAGTGCCACCACCAGCCGAAGAAGCTGCACCTCCTTTGGTGCGTTTGGATGCACCTCCAGCTGCAGTACCAGCACTACTAGCCCCCGTTCCAGCATTAGCCGTTTTCGGACCACGTTGCCCTTTACTCTTAGCACCTTTTCCTGTGGTAGCCACCGCTGGGCCTGTCATTCCTGGTGTCATTGCGGATCCCTTACCGCCAGTACCTACTTGACCTATAGCCATGGCAGAAGCCACGTCGTGGCCGTGGATGGCACCAGTAACACCAGAGGCGGCGCCGGCGCCGCCAGTTGCTAATGAACCAGCACCTGTCGCCGGCACCATACCACCGGCACCTATAGCTCCACTGGCTGCAGCCTTTTTCTTTTCTTTCATTTTCTTCTTAGCCTTCTTTTTGTTAGAGGCTTCCTCCATTAGTTTCCTCATTTCCTCTTGCAAGTCGAGAAGCTTCGTTTCCAACATCTTCAGTTTAGCATTACGCTCTTCGTCCGAATTCGACTCATTTTCACTGTCTGACGACTCATCGGAAGATGACTCAGAAGCATCATGTTTACCATAACCATGGTGTGCTGCTGCCGCCACGGCAGCCGCGTGAGCATTTGCCACCGGTTCATCCGGAATGTTGGCGTAACGCATTTCGAAGACATCTTGAAGTTTACGCCCCATAGCGACAACATCATGATCTGGAGGATTGTATTTGTAACAATTGGTGAATATTAATCGCACATCAGCAGCGAACTCAGGCGCACTTTTGTACTCGCGATTATCCATTTTCCTCTTAACTGTGCCCAAATCCATTGGTTTTTTAATAATATCATGATAGTCGTGTAGCCCCAACAATTCGGCATCGACTGGTTTATAAAAGGGCCAGGCATAACCCGAATGCTTCTTTGAAAAGAGCTCTTTGAGAATCTCATTACAGGACTTCAAGGCATCTGACAGTTTCTCTTTCGACTTCGCTGACCCTGGGACACCCACAGCGCCTCCAGCTACACCAGGAACCCCACCGACACCCATCGGTGACATGGGGTAGCCAGCATCCTATAAAAAAAGCAAATAAAACTGAATAAAATACAATCTCAAATAATTTGGTATATCGCTGAGATGAAAGAAATGGCATGCATGATTTCAATTTTGATAAAGAGGACTTTAGGCGTTGCAGCGTGTTTGGTGAAAGCATGATGTTCAATAAGTGAATAAATTAGTTGAAAATGTGATCTGTAACAAGAGCTTAGGGGCGGACACGTCATACATATATATGTATGTGGGTGCAAATTGGAATAAGCCCGAGACTGGATTAACCAAAAGTTTGGGAAGCGATGATATGTACATATGTATGTGTTGGTGTACTACATATAAGACTATGATTCTATTTTAAGATACATATGTGTAACTATGTACAATGTAAATCTGAAGTGTGTACGTACATCATGCTCCAACACGGTTGCCTACCTTTTTGCCTACCTGCCGATTAGACTCACGCCTCGTTGCGATTTTTGCACTTTTGGAGTCGATTTGTGCATAGGGCGATTCAAATGCATTCGCGGTGGGCGTTGTGGTGTCAGCCTTTCTCTTCACTCCTTTCTTCATTTTAGCTGGTTGTTGAGGTGGTATTACAGTTTCAACGCCCGCTGCTGTACTATTTACATGATACGCAGGTACGGCAGCCGCCGTTGTGGCTATAGCCGCCGTTGGGTTCGTTCCAACACCTCCGGCTGCATTGCCATCAATGGAATTAACTCCAACTGCGCCTGCAACGGCACCCGATCCCACGCCCGACCCAACCAGTGAGACATGGCTGGCTACACCACCAGTTGGAAGGATATTTGCTCCCGGCAGTAGTGTGCTGGGAGCTCCTGTGGCTAATGCTGTAGTAGTTGTGTTCGTACTCCCCGGCACTGTTTGCGGTGGAATTGTGGATATAGGGGGTATTCCTGTCGTAGAACCAGGTGTCCCCCCAGACGACGAAACGGTCCCTCCCATTGCTGATAACGGCCGTCCACTTGCTCCACCTGTAGCTCGAGATGTAGCACCAGCCTGTGTTGTCGAAGTCCCATGTAACGATGCATTAGACGAAGCGGGCTTGGCGGAAGCTGGCCTGGCTTTTTTCTTACCACCACCTTTTGGCGTTACAGGCTCCAATTCGATTTCTTCTTTTGCCATACCTTCGAGTTTTTGCAAAAATACTTTCTCTAAAGTCTGCGCCATAACAACCACATCTTCGCCGGGCTTATTATACACATAACAATTGGAAAACATCGTGTTAAAGTCCTGTATGGCTTCTTTCGCCGACCAGTAGTAGTTGTTTTCAAGCCGCTTCTTTACTGTACCCAAGTCCATCGGATGCTTAATGATCTTGTGATAGTCAGGCAGGTTCAGCTTTTTGGCGTCGACTGGCTGCTGAAAAGGCCAGGAAAAGTGATGTTTCCAAATGGCTTTCATAACCGTCTTAATGAGATACTGCAATTGGTTTGTATTACGACCAGGTCGGTCTGGTGGCGGTACAGTCGGAGGCTGCACAATACCATTAACCGGTTCCACATAGGGTTCAATACGGGGCGGTGGCTCTTGTGACATTTTGTCGTCTTTAATCTCCTTTCTTTCAGGATATTGTGGCTTGCAGCTATATAAATTTTGTAATTCTATACAAAGTCTGTTTTGTGCTTTCTCTTTTGCCGCGTTTTAGTATATTAAAGATGGAGGAACCAATTATATACTTTTACAATTCCCAAATTTACACTTCTCTAGTGTTTCTAGTTTGTTTCAGGGCTAGAACCCTCACCTCCTTGTTATTGGCAAATCTTTCCTCTTCTTTATAGTCGCCCTTATAAATGTATTTGTAGTTTAATAACAATGTTATGTTTTTGCTTTTTCTTGTGTCTTGCAGATAAAAACTTTCGTTTCAAATCCTTTGCAGTGATCTGGAATTGTTGTGATATAGCAATTTATATATCATGCTGTACATATCCGAAATCAGATGATCTCTGGCCATATAATGCTGCTGCTGTACCTTGTCCCACTCTGTTGTTGGAGGCTGCATTTTATGGCAAAAATTGCTAATGGGAGACGAAATATTTTTAATTAAATATAATGGTAAATACATTAAGTATAAAAGAGGAAAAAACAAATTCTCAGTTGTTAATAATGGAACATATGCACGATAATTCCTTTACACTCACCATACATTTACAGCTAATGAAATTCAAGTCAACTTAGATGTTTCAACATTGTGCTTTCCCAGCTCATTTGTTTAATGTCAGTGAGTCCTAGAAGCTGGCAAAGTTTACTTGGAATTATATGCGTGCGTCTATTACGTCTTTTTAATGTTTCAATCTGTTATATATTTAGAAGCATTCACTAAGGAGACGTCAGTGTATTTATTTTAAAGACTTTCGGCCTTTTTTATATAGATGATATACTGAAAATAAAACAGTTGTGGAAGGAATTATTTGATAATACCAATGAAAATTAATCATAAAAGTACTATTTAAAACACGTTTATCATCGAACTGACATGAAGAACTTGACCGACTTTGTTAAATGCTTTGGTTAGGATTTGGGACATCATACAGTTAACAATATTGCAATAATGCATTTTATATCTGGATTGGTTTGGTACATAGCTAGCTATTCGCAGTTGCAAGATGGGATAATCCAACTTAAAACATACTAATCATCGAACTAACATGGAGAACTTGACCGACTTTGTTATATGCTTTGTTTGGGATTTGATACATCATACTATTGTATAATGCATAACTGCAAGAGTTTGGAACATAGCTATTTGCAGTTGCAATATGGGCATCGTTAAATTTCGAGATCCATGTGAAGTATGTTTAAAACAGTCCTGCTCTAAGAGAAGGACATAATTTTAAGAGAAATTAGAAAAACAATTTTTGGAAATTTCATTCGAGGTTTTAGTTTTATCCCTCAAAAACAATTCTCCTGACGAAACAAACATATTAAAAAACCAAACCTACAGAAATGTGCACCTATTTCTATTTCAACAAATAAGAGATTTGAATGTGAAAAATGTCACCGTTCTGAGCGGGGCTGGTTTAAAGGTTAAGAGTTAGTTCTTTCTTCGTATGGTTGTACCCTAAAATCTTGAGGAATTAGTTATATGTACTTCCAAAATAAAATCTGGGCCCTCCATTCTCATTGGTCATCCACATTTAAAGTTACGTGTATAACAGTTCTTTGCGAATTTTCTATATGTAGAGACGTCAAATAGCAAAAACCACTCTGCCTGTGAATATTTCCAACCATTTAAAAGTTATCTAAAAGTGGTGTCAGATAGGATCAGCAATTTTTAAATGAGGACTTCTTCCATTTTTTTTTTCAAAATAGCTCTGCTTAGTCATCGAACTAACATGGATTGTTTTAATAAAGACATACTTGGTATATTATTCTGGTAATTCATGTCCTTTTGGAGTTTTTCGTGGGAAATAGTTTTTTCATACTCGACATTGTATTGTGGTCATTTATGATTTACTTGAAGTATTCAAGAAGTTATTTCGGTTGTTCACAATGCCTTGCCAAAAAAGAAACAATCCGATTATAAGACCAAACACCTGTTTCGAGGCTGCTAGTGATACAAATAGAAACAATAGTCTTCAATAAACAAATGTTTACCTGACTATTTTGATATTACTTCAGAATTTATACCTTTTGATACACTATACAGAAAAATGATTTCTTTTTAATTTGTCGTCCTGAATGGTGTTGTCCTTTTCTAACGCACACTACAACGCAGCTATTAATACACAACACAACGACGCACACTGACAGCAGCAGCGTATCAGTAGCAGCAATATATCTGGCAAATATAGTACAGTAGACATTGTGGTGAAAACTCGGGAATTATTCGATACGATGTCCATTTCGTTGGGTTTCTGTGTATCGTCTGCGACGTGCAAGTAATGGGCAGAGAATAAGATATGCAGAATGGAAGAATGAATGGTGGTGGAAACAGATTAGCAGCACAAAGCTTTGCTGCGAAAAAAAACTTTGCCGAATGAAAGAAACCATTCTTCTTTCACAATATAACTTGGTTGGCCCTTTAGATTCCTAAGGTTTTTTGTCCTTAATACAAAGACCTTTACATTAGCTTACATTATTTAAACTGGGTTTATGTTTCATGTGGTGGAGAGTTAATAAATACTATTTGTCGATATCTACTAAAAATTAAGAAATTTTTTGTAGCTCTCACCACAGCGGCAAGACTTACAACAAAACGGACGTAATCTGCAGTACAATAAAATAGATGTTGTGTGAATGGGTTGTCTAGTTGGAACCGCCGTATTTACCACACAGCGCTCTCTTTCACACTCAAAGAAAAAAATGGCGGTAGATTTTTAGTACAAACGAAAGAGATGACATGTGATGGCAAGAGTATTGAGCCGGCGACATCACTTTGTCGCCGTTATCTTTTTTCGGCAGCGAGTCGTTGTCCATCTAGATGCAAATGTTGGGCCAAGGAGGTTTACGCTCTTTAGTTAATATGGAAAAAAAATTGAAGCAATTGTTTAAAACTCCTAATTGATGACGGCATTTGAGTAAAATTATGTTGACCAAGTTTTACATAAATATGATATTCTGAAATTAAAAAAATTGTTCTATCCAAACAAGAGAGGGATTTCTAACGCCGCTAATATAATTGTATTTCGACTCTAAACTTTTGTATTGACAGCACTCGTAAATCATCTTTTTTTTTCTACGACGCCAGGTTTGACATTACACAGAGTTGCATTTTTTAGGTCAGAATTAATTAAAAAAAACTTTTAGCATTGTTTACACCGTTTTCTTTACAAATGTTTGTAGCTAATGGTTAATTATTCGAAATCAAATACAGTGGTCGTGAACCACCACTTCAATTGATGATTAAAGTAAACAAAATACCACAGTAAAAGAAACGAAAATAACAATGACAACATATATTTACCATTTCAATGTAAATTCATAGTGATGTTTAATACTTTCAAATTACATCCTTTGAAATCCTTTTCAAAATGCTGAGCTTCACTTTTGCTTTGTGTTGCGTTCAAATCAGTTTTTGTGTTATTCCCTTTTTTAATTTGTACATAAACACTGTTATTTGGTTTTGTTGTAATATGGTGTATGTATTTTTGATTTTAGAATCTAAAGAATATTCTATTTTAATCTTTATTTTATTATATACTGACTCCCGCGGGCAACAAACAGTCGAGAAACTTGTTTTGTAAAAAACTTCTTAGCACATCCTTTGATGATAAACACGGATACACGCACGCACACTGGGCAATATCAATTTTCCTTTTGTCGATTTTTTGTCACCAATTCGCATATACACGCGAGCGAGATTGAATAGTGAAAATTTTCGTGTTTCGTACTTCTCTTTTTCTTACGTTTTTGTTCATATTTCTTTCCACATCTTCATCTTTTAATTGCTTTTCGGGTATTGTTCGCTCGTAGTGTTTCTGTTGTTTCTGCCGTTTCTCGTTGTTTGTTCGGGTAGTTTCTCTGTATACAGTGCTGCTGTTGCCCAGCGGAGTCTCACTTTTTTCATGCACAATTTTCGACTATTAATTCAAAAGGCATTCATAAAATTTCACTCATAACTCTTGATCCATACATTAAATAATATATTTATTGTAATTTTATTGAATTGCGACAACTTTAAACACTATATTTAATCAATTTTCTGCACAACGTACGCCGTACCCGACCGAAAGAACGCGGGTTTCAACCAAATATACATTTGTCGTCGAATTACTCACGAGAAAATAGGTAAGGAAAAAATAAACTCTCTATGGTTGTCTCATTCACGCACGACGAGTTAACTGCACGACTCGCGAGAGCGAAAGAGATGTCGCGTGGTGTGTTTTCGGATTCGAAAAGGGAGAGCAAAGGGTATACGTGTTTTGTACTAAACGCTACGCTGAGTACTAAATGAATAACAAAATGGCTAGAATGAAGAAAAAACATGAAAACGAAAAAATCTGCAGAAAATAATTTCAGAATAGAGTCCAGGCTCGCCCAAGCAATAATTTACGACAAATATTTTTTTTTTGCATTTTATCTAAATTCATTTTGAGTTAGAACTCTTTAATTCCTTTGATGGCATATTCTCCAAAAATAATTCTTCTGTCTGGGGTTGGTTTATACGGGCATCGAATTGCTAAATTTCATCACGTTTCCACAAAGTTGCGCGTTAATGTAGTATGTATTTTTTTCTTACACTTTTCAGATACAATTTGGTTTGAAGTTCACGATCTAAGAATGCAACGGGTATTATCCTGTCCACATAAATTTCAAGGGAGAAAAGGATTTTTCATTGTTTTGTTTTAATTTATCGTGAAAATATTTCCCCCATTTTGAACTTGATATTTTTCCACAGTGATGTCAACTTTGGCCGCTAAAACACGTAGACTTTTTTCGAAAACGTCAAACCGATAGCAATTTTCGTATCCCCTTGCACCAGAATGCAAATTAAGTCAATATAAAATAACACATTTGTATGTAAATACATTTTAAATTGATTTGAAGCAAGTGGAAGCTATTTAACATTTTCAATGGGACCAGAATCACGTCAGACATTTTCGCTTCTTTGAATTGCCCAGTTGCACTTACGACAAATCACGCTATGTAGACAACATTATTTTATCTCTCAATGTAATGTGGCCATATTTAGGAAAATGTACTTGGCAAAGACATAAAGCGCTCGGCACATAAGGGCCAAATACATACGGTCCGTCGTGTCACGCGTTGAAAACAACAACCACATGAAAAATGTGTGAGTGATGCCAAATTTGTTCTTGAAGTTTTCATGTGGTTGTTGTAACGCGACGCTCCACGCGCCGTATGTGCCGGGGCATATACGGTGCGTTGCGTTGCAATAACCACATGAAAAAAGTGTATGTGAAGCCAAGTTTTTTGATGTTTTTTTCAAAAACTTGGCATCACTTACACTTTTTTCATGTGGTTGTTGTACCACGACGCTCAACACATCGTATGTGCCGAGCACTTATGACCCCGGCACATACGGTCCGATGTGCGTCGCGTCGCGCGTTGGGACAAAACCACATGAAAAAAGTGTAAGTGATGCCAAGATTGTTCTTAAAGTTTTCATGTGGTTGTTGTAACTCGACGCTCTACTGGCCCCGGCACATACGGTACGTTGTGCGTTGCGTCACGCGTTAAAAACAACAACCACATGAAAAAAATGTAAGTGATGCCAAGTTTGTTCTTGAAGTTTTCATGTGGTTGTTGTAACGCGACGCACAACGTACCGTATGTGCCGGGGCCATACGCGCCATACCACCACCGAAACAAAAAGATTTTTTGGCAAACGTTTGCCGTGCGTTATGGTCAATGACACAAACATGTCATTGCTTAAGCTGAAAGCAGATTCAACGTTTGATTAAAGTTTTGCGTTGGGCGTCGAGAAAAAAACAACAACAACAGGGCGACGACGACACCAAAGTCCAGCGTTTATCTGTTTGTCGGCATATATTTCAAATGAATTTGAATTTTTCGGCATCATGCCCAACAGTGTAAAAACGACACAAAACTTTACTCAAACGTTGTATGTGGTTTCAGCTTTAGAGGTAGTTTACACTATCAATGTCATATGACACGAAATAAAAACTTTCCATATCTACCCACGGAGACAATGTGGAGACGTAATTTTATTATATTTTTGTTGGGATGGACGCACAGAATAAATGGCGTAAGGAAAATCTCCAATATTCCACATATTAGTGAATATTTGACGATGAAAAATTTCATGTCATATGACATTTACATATAGTGTAAACTACCCCTTAACAACCCTATCATGGTACAATTAAAAAGGTAGAAACAACGGCGAATTGCTACAACAAAGCAACTTTTTTTGGAACATGGTACAATTTCTTAGGTAGATGCCTCAGCCCAGCTGATCGAATCTAAAACGTCAAAAAACTAGGATTTCGCTACGAAAAATCAAAACAAACAACCATATGATTCGGTAAGTAAGAGATATCATGTGTTCACTTCACTGTGCAAACACAAGTGATAAAAAGAGACATCAAGAAACCATTCGGCGAAAATTTTGACAGTTTACATTACAAAGAAATTTTGAAATGTAAAATGCATGGTACAATTACTTAGGTAGAAACATCGGCGAATTGCTACAGCAAAGCAACTTTTTTTGTAATATAAACTGTCAAAATTTTCGCCAAATGGTTTCTTGATGTCTCTTTTTATCGCTTGTGTTTGTACAGTGAAGTGAACACATGCTATCTCGTACTTACCGAATCATAAGGTTTTTTGTTTTGATTTTCATGGCGAATTCCGAGTTTTTTGACGTTTTAGATTCGATCAGCTGGGCTGAGGCATCTACCTAAGTAATTGTACCATGGTAAAATGTCAAAATTTTCGCCAAATGATCTCTTGTTGTCTCCTTTTATCGCTTGTGTTTGTCTATAAAGTGTAGACATGCTATCTCTTACTTACCGAATCATATGGTTTTTTGTTTTGACAACAACATACCACAGTGAAAATTTTATCAACCACCAAACGTTTTTGATTTATTCCATGGTACAATTACTTAGGTAGAAACATCGGCGAATTGCTACAACAAAGCAACTTTTTTTGTAATGCAAACTGTCAAAATTTTCGCCAAATGGTTTCTTGTTGTCTCTTTTTATCGCTTGTGTTTGTACAGTGAAGTGAACACATGCTATCTCTAAAGCTGTAAACAGATACAACGTTTGATTAAAGTTTTGCGTTGGGCATCGAGAAAAAAACAACAACAACAGGGCGACGACGATACCAAAGTCAAGCGTTTATCTGTTTGTCGGCATATATTTCAAATGAATTTGAATTTTTCGGCATCATGCCCAACAGTGTAAAAACGGCCAAAACGACACAAAACTTTAATCAAACGTTGTATCTGTTTTCAGCTTTACTTACCGAATCATATGGTTTTTGTTTTGATTTTTCATGGCGAATTCCTAGTTTTTTGATGTTTTAGATTCGATCAGCTGGGCTGAGGCATCTACCTAAGTAATTGTACCATGATTTATTCACATGTGTTTAGTACAATTTAGTTTTCTATATGCTCTTCTGTAGTGCGATTCTCAAAGTCCGTGTTTAGACACACAAATTTCTCGGGAAAGTAAATTCAACTTTTAGGTAATAGGGGGTAGGAAAGAGTATTGAGGAGCTCTTTCCTCTCCGCTCTCTCCCAAAAAACTGAATTTACTTTCCCGAGAAATTTGCGTGTCTAAACATAGACTAACTAATTTTTTGAGTTACCGACAATTGTCGGTAAAATTAAAATGCTTATAATTTCGGTAATTACCGATGTTTTTCGATAAGTTAGAGACAAATAAAAAGCTGCCGTAAAGTTCTACCGATAGCAAAAGTGCTGTCAACTTTTATTTAAACTTTTCATTCATAATTTTGCGTTTTAATTTTACCGATATTTGTCGGTAACTCAAAAAAATGAGTTAGAGAATCGCACTACTGGAGTTGAGTACTTTTCGATAATCGTTTTGTTCGCCCTCACGAATGTAAACAAAACTAAACAGCGAACTCCGCCAGCGTGGGTTATGTTTCGTTTTGTGTTGTTCCTATGGAAAATACGAAACGATTGGAAATGTTATTTAAAGTATTTTTACGTACGCTGCTTGATACTCCTCGCCATGGTACAATAATACAGGTGCAACGGCAAAAACAGCTGATTATCACACTAGTTGTCAAAATGGATTATTGTGAATAAAACCACATACAAAATGTAGACAGGCAAGTCACAGTAATGTGTTATTGTGAACAAATTTGACGTTTGGTATGGTCAATGGCACAACTATTGTTATTGATGTAACACCTTCTTATTCCACCATGCCCTTTGCATATAAACTTGACGTCGCCATGTTGAAATCGTGCTAGTCTGACCATCGACTAATGAATATTTTCATAGTGTGAAACATGGCAAAATAATACAGGTACAACGGCAAAAACAGCTGATTATCACATTAGTTGTCAAAATACATTATTGTGAATAAAACTACATACAAAAGGTAAACAAGCAAATCACAGTAATGCGTTATTGTTAACAAATTTTGAAGTTTGATTTGGTAAATGACCCGATTATTGTTATCGATGTAATAGTACATTTATATATAAGCGGATTTTAAATGTCAATTCCATTACATATACGTCAAACAAATCCTGATAATGAAGGTTAACCTCCCAAAAAGCTCTAATATAAACAGCATAGAACACCTTCTTAAGCGGGGTACACACGATCAGTTTTGACTGTAGATTTTTAGGAAATATCGATAAATATCAAACTGATCAGCAATCACAAAATATTTTGCGGTTGCCTGATGACTGACAAAAATAAGCGGCCACCATGATGAAATAATAAGGTGGCGTTAAACGACCAGCTGATTGGTTTCAATCTGTCAAATTTTTTGTTATTGTGAATGAATTGTATGAAAACGTAAACAAACATTTTGACATATTGAAGAATTTTCAGCCAAAAAGAAGTTGTTGTTGTGCTACTTACGTGACCTGTTAAATAGATCTTGGCGGCCAATCAAGCAACCGATTTTTTGAGCAAAAGCTGTCAGTCAAAACTGATCGTGTGTACCCCACTTTATTCCGCCATGGTCTGGCATAAAGCGGGATACACACCATCAGTTTTGACTGTCAGTTTTGCTCAAATAATTGGTTTCTTGCTAGCATGGTGGAATAAGAGAAACAAACAGATAATTGTTCCGCTGTTGACTCCTTTTTTGGAAAAATCGTTTTATGTTAGAATTTCGCGTTTTTATAACAATCTGCCACCATGCCTCAAGACATTTAATTCCTCCTTAAAATGTTACAAGAATAAATTATGTGCTCATTTTAATTGTCTTAGTTTGTAATGATATATTGTTACATGGCTAATTCTATTAATGTTTATTTTGTTATATATTTTCGTTTCTTCATTTATAAACCTTTGCTTTTATTTATGTATAATTCTATTTATGATAAGCTAAGAAATATTGTTAGATATAAGTAACTGAGAGTAGTTATTGTATAGCTGTTTTTAGAACCGCTCATGGCCCTATGGACTAGGTTACTGTGATTGTCAAATAAATTAAATTAAAAAGAAGGTTTGACATCAAATCATGTCAAACGTCAAATTTGCTCACAACAATGCATTACTGTAAATTGCTTGTTTACATTTTGTATGTGATTTTATTCACAATAATGCATTTTAACAACTGATATGCTCAGCTGTTTTTGGCGTTACACATTATTATTTCACCATGGCCTGCTAGTGTGGCCGCTCATTTTTGTCAGTCATCAGGCCACCACAAGATATTTTGTGGTAGTAGAATTCTGTGACTTTTTTTTGAGGTACCGACAAAAATCCGTAAAATTAAAACACAAAATTATGAGTCAAAAGTATCAATAAAAGTCGACAGCACTGTTGCTATCGATAGGACTTAGCGACAACTTTAATTTGGTCGTTCATTTACCGAACATTTTCGTTAATTTCCGAACTTAAAAGCCTTTTATTTTTACCGATTTTTGTCGGCAACTCAAAAAATGAGTTATGAGGTTTCTGCACGGTATGTTTTTTTAATTATTCATGCATAGCAACTGTCACTTTTTTCGCCCATTTGTAATTCCTTCTACACGCAAAATTTTACTTTTCATTCGTTTTCTGTTGTTTTCTTTATTTATATCGCGTACAAACAAAACAGCTGTTTTTTTTTGTGATTTTTAGTGATATTTGAATTAATTCTCTTTCGAGTTGAGCTATCTTGACCTGCAGTTACATTGAAAAATTAGGAATCCACCGAAGCGGGCATATTGAATGGTGTTTTCAGTGGGCGGACGAAGGCTAAGCTTGGAAAATAGCATTTATATCACAAATCATTAGAAATCTGTATATTCGAATTATTTATTATATTTTAATACCCTAGACAGACGGCAGCATTAATTTGCATTATACCCCGGTTACACTATTGAAGGTTAACCCACTGGGTTTAATAGATCCAGTGGCTTAATCTTTGCTGGTTACACTTAGCTTTTCGAGGATATAAACTGTCAGCTGATGTTTGTTTACGTATACATACAAAATAACTAATAAAGTCGTGTTTTACACTTTTACAATTTCTCGTATGAGATATCGTCCCCTCTTTGCTCATATTGGTATATTTTACACACAGGGATGCATTTTGTATCATCGTATCAAGCGTACTTTTTGTTAAAAAAGTGTCTAATGTAAAAAAATAAATAATTTTATGATTTTCAAATAACTATAGATTTATTAACTCCATAAAATCTCATGCGACCAATCGTATACGTGTAAAACACGACAAACTCTGTTGCAAAAACAGTTGCAATTTTTGGTACTTTTTGAGTAGAGTTGGATTTTTTTGCACAAATACCGAATACAACACTGTATTTTTGGCGGATTTGTGCCGGATTTAAAATAAACCCAGTCGTGAGAGGATTTAATTTTTGTATAGCAAATCTGGTCAGATTTGACCAGATTAAGCAATAAATCCTCATGAAGTGGGTTAACCCGGCAAAAAACTGTAGTGTAACCGTACTATTAACTGCCTTAATTCAAATTAATTCGTGCATTATCCACATTCTTAATTCGAAAATTATATATTCTTCAAATGTTTTTTAAAGTTTTGCAATATTTTTATAATATTAAAAAGACTCAAAAATATCGCGAATAAATTAAATTTATTTTTGCTTCATAGTGGTGAAAAGGTCAATGGTAGGAAGTGTATTTGTTTCGCATATTTTGGCGAACTTTTGTAAAGCTTTATGAAATGGTCTGCTGGGTACGTACAAACAACACAAACAGCTGTTTCAAAACTATCGTCTGTCAGGGCGAAAAATTAATTCAAATTAGGACATTTTTAATTTTTAACTCTGCCGTCTGTCTAGGCTATATTGTTAGACATTTAATTCCAAACCTTTCCTATAGTCCGACTTGGCTGTTAAGCCTATTTTTCAATGCTTGATTACAAATACTAAGGCAGCTTTTTCCACCTTTATTTTATTTGTACTTCTGTATCAGAAGATTTTGATCATCATTATTTGTCATCGGAATCTTTGACAAGTTGATGGTGGCTTAGAACGATAAGACGCCTGCAACCGTGTCACTTGGTTGTTGGAGTCCCAGATTCGGATCCCAGCCTGGCTGATATCATAAGAGGTACATTGAAAAATTATGAATCCACCGAAGCCCCGCACATTCAACCACTATGCTACGTTTCACGGGTGGTTAGACCAAAGGCATATTGAATGGTGTTTTAGTGGGTGGACGAAGGCTAAGCTTGGAAACTAGCATTTATATCACAAATCATTCGAAATTTGTATATTCGAATTACTTATTGTATTTTAATGTTGGTCCCGGTCCACACCAGCGTGAATTTCATGAAATTATGCGTTCTTAAATCGAATTCCCCACTACAGCAATTTTATGATTTTACTCTACTATCGAAGTCGAACCAGAGACGCATAATTTCATGCTAGTTTTTCAATGAAATGTCGACTGTTCCAAACGTCAAAACAATATACACAATATGTGTATGTGTGTGTGCTGCTTGAATATGCCAAACTATTTTAGAAACAATCGAATTCAATGATTTTTAACAGCCAGTTTCTGTATGTCGAAATGCTTTTGCTTCGAAACAAAAAACAAATAAAAAAACACAAGAATTTAGACGTGTTTTTTTGCACACATTCTTGTTTCGACATACAGAAACAGGCTGTAAAATTGATTTTAGAACATTTGTATGGAAGAAATTTACCATCTTTGCATTGAAACAAACATTTTATCATATCCACAACTCGATTATGTGGAAAAACCTTGGCACATCATTCATTTTTCGCGTTTTTTATAAAATGCTCAAAAATGGTATTGTAAACAAACCCACTAGTTACTTTTGTGTTTACTAATTTTGACGTTTTAGGAATTCAAGAAAAACAAGGGTTCTATAGATTGTTTTCATTTAAATCTACCTCTTTACTAATACCATGATTCCCAGCAAGTGATTTGGAAGTGCATCAAATTATGCATTTTCACTCATGATTTTTACAAGAGCGTGACTACTGAAAGATGTACTCCAGGCACTGCATTTTAACTGACCCGTCCAAAGCACGTGTTTTGATACATTCTGCGGAATGTATGCAAGCCATTACAAAATATCGCAGAACAAATAAAAGCTGTCTTCCTTTACTTACCTGAGGTTACCATTTTTACCAATTGTTACCATTTTTAACCTGCAAAGCGTTCCTTAACCCCGAAAAGTGGCAAAACTGGAAGCAATTTTTAAGAGAGTGAGAGTGAAGAGAGAGCGAAAATGGCTTTCTCTTCTACCACAGGCTACCAGCAAAATTTCTGCAGGTAAAAATGGCAGAACTGATTTTTCGACTTTTGTTTGACGATTATTTCACAATGCAAAAGAAAATGGACGGAAACAGAAGAAAAGGTCGAACGCTGATAAAACTAAATTAAAAACTGTGAAATAAAAGACGAAAATTGATTTTTTATGTTTCTTTTCGACATTGCTGCCAGACCTACCATTTTTCCGTTCCTTTCTTTACTTTTCTGGTAAAAATGTTCATGAGAGAGCAATTTGGACACTTTTCCCTTTTACCACCCTTACCATTAAAAAAGTAAAGGAACAAAGCTAAAATGCATTTATTATTTGTGTAAAACAAAAAATATTAAGAACTTTATTAAATTAACACAAATTATGAAAATTCCCCATTGAATTCAATCGCAACCATGCGTGTTTTCTCCGCTCTCCTTTTAATCCAAGCTGAACTGTTCTTGCTTCATCTGCTAACGGAGTTTGATATTGTCTTCCCATCACCAATTAAGATTTCGGCATGTACTCTAACAGCACTCCATAGGGAAATTTTCTTACCGAAAAAATTTTCGCAAATTAAATATTTTTAATTTTTTGTTTGTTTTGTTTATTGTTGAAGTTCAATCTCATTTTCGATTGTTTGATTGCAACACTGTCAGTTCGTTTTGAAAAACATTACTCTCTGTAATAGAGAGTAATAAATGAAGTTGAGCCAATGGGGGAATACTCCACTCAAACATTTTTAATTTTATATTAACAAATTTTTGGAAAAGTTAACACGCTTATCTCTTTTTGAAAAATGTATGCCGATGACGGTAGAGATGTATAAACTGATTTATGTACTTGTAGGGATCTCTAATAACTGCTAATAAAATGTAGCGAACGGAGTGCCTTTTTCACGACTCCGTTGAACTGCATCCGGATGTTGTTAAACTGTGACAAGTGGATGTGATTCTTTGGATTGCATCCAAACGCAGTTAAAATGTGAGGAATGGAGTGTTTTTTCACGACTTCGTTTGAATTGCATCAAAACATGCCGTGAAAGAACAAGTCCACATTGCACTACCTCCAATTTATTTTGCTGGGTTTGGTTGTACATACGAGAATAGAGCGCGTTCTATTCGAAAAAATTGCATATGTATGCACAAAACACTACCTGTGTTCCTTTACTTACCTGAGGTTACCATTTTACCAATAGTTACCATTTTTAACCCCCAAAAGTGGTAAAACTGGCAGCAATTTTTAGTCCCGGGCCACACTACAGTAATTTCACTGAAATTTTGATATGAAATAATGCGTCTCTAGATCGACGTGCATAGTAGAGTAGAATCCACAGTCTATACAGTCGGACACTCAGCCCAAACAAGTTAGCCCTGACTACTTAGTTTGCTGTCAAATACATTATTGTGACATAAAATCATGATGAAATTATAAGGTGACGTAAAATGGCCAGCTGATTGGTTTCAATCTGTCATTTTTTATGTTATTGTGAATCAATTGTATGAAAACGTAAACAAACATTTTGACATATTGAAGAATTTTCGGCCAAAATAGAGTTGTTGTTGTGCTACTTACGTGACCTTATAAATAGATCTTGCATAAAATACAAAGGAAATCAAATCACAATAACGAACAATGTATTATGTTTGTTGTCAAAAGTTGTTAACAGAACTCTGAATGGCCGACCTTCTTTAGGCCTTGGTAGAATCATAAAATTCCTGTAGTGGGGAATTCGATTTAAGAACACCCAATTTCATGAAATTTTTTAATGAAATTCACGCTAGTGTGGACCGGGACTTAAGAGAGTGAGAGAGGAGAAAGAGCACATATGCCTTTCTCTTCCCCCACAGGCTTCCAGACAAATTTCGGCAGGTAAAAAATGGTAGAACTGATTTTCCGACATTTGTTTGACGATTATTTCACAATGAAGAAAAAATTAACAAAAAACAGAAGTCGAACGCTGAAAAAAAATTAAAAACTGTGAAATAAAAAAAAGAAAATTGATTTTTTATGTTTCTTTTTGACATTGCTACCAATCTACCATTTTTCCGTTCCTTTACTTTTCTGGCAAAAATGTTAATGAGAGAGCAGTTTTGACACTTTTCTCCTTTAGCACTTTTACCATTAAAAAAGTAAAGGAACAAAGCTACTTTGGTGCATTAAAATTTCTGTATGGTTCGCACAATGTGTACAAATCAGATTTGTAAAAAGTGACAGTTTGTATGCACAAATATGTAAAAAACATACCGTGTAGAAACCCTATTACATAATTCCACTACTGGACTGTATACGCCTGCGTACATAAGCTGCCTTGCCTACTTACCTTGCTTACTTCTGATAAAAGAATAAAAAAGAAAAGGGCAACCCAGTTCGAAATTTCCTCGGCCTTCTTTATTCTTTTATCTTAAGCAGGAAATGAAGCAGGAAAGCAAGGCAATCAGGCAGAGCAGCTTATGTACGCAGGCCTTTTGACAGTAATCGATAATTCAGAAAAATCGACAGTCAAAACTGATAGTGTGTAACCCGCTTAATGTTTGGTTTACATTCGGCGTCGTTTCGTGATTTCGAAGGCGTTTCGTGATTTCGCGCGGAATCAAGCTAAATTTATCATGATTTCGCATACAAAAATGAAATCATCTAATGTTTGGTTTACATTCGGCGTCTTTTCGTGATTTCTAAAGCGTTTCGTGATTTCGCGCGGAATCAAGCAAAAATTATCATGATTTCGCATACAAAAATGAAATCATCTCATTTCGTGATTTCAGCGAAATCAACATCGAAATCACAGTACACATGATATACAACCCCTCTTTTGCCTGAAAAAGTACCAAAAGTTGCAACACTTTTCACGTATCACAATAAACAAGGTAGATGGTCAATTGCTGCAACAAAAAAGTTTAGTGTCAAAATTTAAGAACAATGTGAAAAAAATATTAAATTACTTTGTTACAATGCTATTTTTCATTGTGTTCTCGTACTTTGTTGATGGTAACTTTAGAAAAAAGAGCGAATACTCAAAAATTGCTTCCCCATACAAATTTCTTAAAAAATATGGGAACGAAAAAATTAAAAATTAAATTGCAAAAACTGCAGCAAATCAACGTATCAGCTATCGTATTTAGATGATAATGAACATGTAGCTAGTTTCTACTATGCCAAAATTGTATGGCAGAAAACAGGAGAAAAGGGTGTTATTCGGCGCTATTTTTATTTAAAGAGAATTGCAAGTCTTGCTAAACTTCATAGTACGGGAACGCATTTTTAGCACTATACGGGAAAACTACTGCAAGTACTTATATTTTGCGAAAACTTGCGGGAAAACTGCTGCAAGTTCTGAACACAACTTTTATCTATCAAAAATTATTATAATGATGTCTCAACGATAAAATCATTTTTTATTTTTTTATTTGTTAGTACTATACACAATTAATACGATATATAGATAATTTTACGATAATTTTCGAAATAAAGTTGTAAAATTCTATATTGCTGTATATTTTTGATGACTAATTCAATTTACAACAACTTGTTTTGAAAATTCATGTTCGATCAGCTGCGCATATGCATCTACCTTGATCATTGTGATATTTTGAAATCAACAAAAAAATAAGTGTAAACACCGGGATGTATTTCAGGATTTCGTGAAATCCAGTGGATTTTAGAGCGCAAGTGTAAACTTGGCATAATTTCGTGATTTCAGCGAAATCAACATCGAAATCACAGTACACATGATATACAACCCTGGTTTTGCCTAAAAAAGTACCAAAAGTTGCAACACTTTTCACGTATCATAATAAATAAGGTAGATGGTCAATTGCTGCAACAAAAAATGTTAGTATAAAAATTTTTAAACAATTGGTCTGTTCCTTTACTTTAGAAAATGGTAAAACCGGCAAAAGTAGTAAAAGTTGTAAACTGCTCCCATATGAATTGTATTGTGTCTGAAGTAAAGGAACGCTTTTCGAGTAAAAAGTAGTAAAGCTTGAAGATTCTTGCACGTAACAGAGCTATTGTGACAAAATTATTAAATTACTTTGTTACAATCATTTCAGAACTACCAGGTAGTGGTATCACACCAGCTGATCGAATATGAAAAGTCAAATCCCTTTATAAAAAAAATTATTTTTGTTGTAATTTCCCCAACAACATAAAGAAAGTTTTGACATAACATATTCAAAATTGTACGATGCCACTACGGTAATTGTTCCATGGTTACAATCATGGTACAATAATTCTTAGGTAGGCCACAGCTAACAGCTGATTACAAATTTTTTTTTTTTTTTTTGTTATGGCTTAATCTGTCAAAACCGTGTTGACATGCAGAGTTGATATTTATTATTTGATCAAAAAATTCAACTGTTTTGTTTTCATTTCAACATTTCGTTCTTCTTCTTCTTTGTATACTCATCCGTTATCATTCATCTAAACAATTGTGACGTTTTAAGCCATAGCGACAGGGTTGTATTTTTTGGCGATTCTCATACCTGGCCTACCTATGAATTATTGTACCATGGTTACAATGCTATTTTTATTGTGTTCCCGTACTTTTTTAATGGCAATGTTAGAAAAAAGAGCGAATTGTCAAAAATTGCTTCCTCATACAAATTTCTTAAAAAAATCGGGAACGGAAAAATGACGGAAATTTCAGAAACTCCTGCATAAATGTCAAAATCAACGTATCAGCTATCATATTAGATGCCAATGAAAATACTTGCTGCTAGTTTCTACTAGGCCAAAATTGTATGGCAGAAAACAGGAGAAGAAGGTGTTATTCGGCGCTATTTTTGCTTAAAGAGAAGTGCAGGTCTTGCTAGATTTCGGAGTACGGAACGCATTTTTAGCACTAAACGGGAAAACTACTGCATAAGAACAAGAATAATGTATTTGGAAACTTATGGGCCGATTCCGTACAGCGAGGCGAGTCATGTCGCGTCGTCTATCGTCTCTGTGACAAAATTTAAAAAATGTACTACGTACAGCGATGGAAAATAATCGTCGATAACAAGTTATTTTTATTTTATTTTTATTCGTTAGTAAAAATGTACGGCGACAGCTAATTTGTTGTCGCCGGAAAATGAACATTTCGGCGACAAAATTTGACGACGTCAGGCGATATTGCCATACGGAATCGAAAAATTGCATTTGGCGACGCGACACGACTCGCCTCGCTGTACGGAATCGGCCCATTAATGAACACGAATAATCCCATTTATTGGTTCTGAGCACAACTTTTATCTATCAAAATTTATTATTATGATGTATCAACGATAAAAATCATTTTTTTTTTATTTTTCATTTGTTAGAATTAATACAATATATAGATAATTTTACGATAATTTTCCAAATAAATTTGTAAAGTTCTATATTTTTATTTTTTTGATGATTAATTCAATTTACAACAACTTGGTGAAAATTCATGTTCGATCAGCTGCGCATATGCATCTACCTTGATTTCGTGAATTCCAGTGGATTTTGGAGCGCTAGTGTAAACTTGGCATAAGACCTGGTTAAGTCCGATAATATCGACAAAACTATCCATCGGTAATGAATTTTTAAAAAATAGTCGATAGTCATATCCATTTTTAATCAGCTATAAATTCTGGGAATCAGGAAAATTCCATTTCTAGATCCCTGTAACAAGTCGATTTGGCTATCCCTGAGTAACCTGAGTCAAATTAAAGCAAAGCATTGCGGAAGGAAAAAATATTTTTATTATTTAAGAAAACAATATGCCACGTGGAAAGTATGTTAACCATAAGGGCAGAAGCCGCCACTTCACATCGCCCGAAGAAATGCAGCAACAAGAAAGTGAAGAATCCTCCAGCAGTGAGGAGGAGGAGGAAGAGCAAGCGGGAAGCAGCGGAAAGCCAAAAAAGGTTGCTGCTGGAACTATGCCATCGTCGTCATCCGAGGAAGAAGATTCTGAAGAAGAAGAAGACCGCGATGCCAAAAAGGGTGTTGCTAGTTTGATAGAAATCGAGAATCCAAATCGAGCCGTTAAGAAGGCAACCCAGAAAGTTGCGAAATTAAACGTCAGTGATCCTCCACCTAAACCGGAGCTATCTAGACGAGAAAGGGAACAGATTGAGAAGCAAAAGGCCCGCCTCCGTTACGAAAAACTCCACGCAGAAGGCAAAACTGCTCAAGCAAAAGCCGATTTGGCAAGGTTGGCTTTAATACGACAGCAAAGGGCCGATGCAGCAGCTAAACGGGAAGCTGAAAAGAAGCTCGCAGAAGAAAAGAAGAACACCAAGGCATAAGCAGAAATCATTTCTGCAGAATCTATTAATTCTAATATGTTGTCTTAGTTCTTTTTCGAATGAAAAAACAAGCGGTTGCAATTTTTTATATTTTAAAATATAACTATCATTAAAAATACTTGGGAGTGTAGATTTATTTTAAAAATAAAGGTTATTCCATAATTTCAACCGGTATAGTTTTATTCGCGCAAAAGCTGGAATATGCATCTTTCCAAGCGTTTTTCCGAAATCAAAACATATAGTACGTATTCTGAATTACAACTATTTTACAGAGACAGCAACATTTTATTTTATGTAAATTTTACTACCTAACATTGTTTTATACTATACCCCAAACTTCTTCAAATGCTGAACACAATTTTGAACATGCTATAGCTCCCGAGAGTGGGTAATTACTAATGGAAAATAAGCCTTCGGTATAATCACACTTAAGAACTCCATGAGCAAAAGCCCCTACTACTAGAACAATGGGTTCCTCCTCTTCCCCATCTTCATTCTTCTTAGGCACCAAGTCTCTAACATTTGACACGAGTTTTCCGGAAAACGACATTGCAAACTTCTTGCAACCAACTGGTAAATGGTCGGTTATTGGATTTTTAATAACTTTCATTAGTTTCGTTGATGTATCATTTGCACGAACAGAAAATTTGTGAAGCAACTGTACCATCAGACCAGCAAATCGTTTAAATGTCCTCGGTATTCTCGTCTGCGGATTTATTTCTATAAGAACATTTCGCTCTGTCCTTATGTATACTTGTAGCAGGCCGGCGCGATTCAGTGGGGAATCAAAGAGCATCAAAAGGCATTGATGTGTTATATCAGGCCTGCAAGAACCTGGATCTCGATTGTTTTTCCGCATTATGTTAGCATGGTCGTCGCAGTTTAGAAGTTCAAATGTATTGCCCACCTTGTAGAATTATAAAAACTATAATAAATTCGTTTATACAACACTCCATTCTGCTTACCTTAACAGTCTCCAGTTGGGAACCTTCAAGTACAATAATCAATCTTTTTTCCATAGATCGCACGTGTGAAGTCTTTAAATGTTTCTTGGCCAAATCGAATTCTGGATCATCCTCCTTATGTCCCTGGAATTTTCGTTTATTTCTTATGATTTTGCCTTGGCCACCCATGGCTTTTCTTTTTTATTTTCTTGATTAATTTTTCCTTTCAAACGACTGCTGTTTCTGTCCGAACAAAAACCAAACAAACCAACGTGCGTCAGGGATGGAAAATTAAAAATTTCAAAAAGTACTAAGATGGTACTTTTTTCGGTGAAAAGGTACTTTTTTTAATTTTTTTTAAAGAAAAACTAAAAATTGTTCTTTTTGTTCTTATCCCACGGCAGTGAGTCCTTTCGTACCGGATTGACCCGAAACCATAGTGTTTCGTCCAGCGACTAACCCAGCATTGAACCTATGCTTCTACGTAGGTCGTAGAAGTCATTTTCTTTCAATATAAAATAAATACCAAAATAAGAAAAATATGTGGGCCCAAACATACCGCCCATTTACTCAAAGAGTGACATAACTCAAAAAATGCTTTTTGTGAGTTAGCATGTCGATATCTCTAAAACTTAACGAGTTACAGATTATTTACTAGGAGTTTGGCATAAATCAATCATTTTCGGAGCTTATGAAGCACTAAACACTTCAAATCATGCATGATATTGCCCTGAAATTTAGCACTGATATCTGGCTACCGCTACACAAAAGATGGTCCAATTAGATATTTTATTTTTTGTGTAGTAGTCTTTTTAAGTTGGGATGTCTATTTTCAATCGGCAACTCAAAACGTTTTTCTCGAAACTTGATTTTTGGAAATGTGTCTTTCTTTGAGTAAATGAGCGATATATTGAAAGATAAGTAATCTCAATTTAGCACCTGAACCTATCCCAATCCCTACTCTTAGAGCAGAAGATCTCCTCTTTCAAAATTTTCCAAATTTTTATGGAAATCTTCCATCAAAATGGGGAAAATTGGACATCATTGTAAGGGTAAACATCCAATCTTCCAAAATCAAGTCGTTCTATTAGAAGATACTGGCAACTTCTGGCATCGTTCAAAGCAGAAATCCCTTTGTTTGTAAGGCTGCGCTCCTCATGAATTTAAAGACAAAATATTTTTCCCTATATGCGGAAGACAAATTGTTTCAGAATGAATTTATCCTGATGTTTTTGTTAAAGCGAACGATCTCCTCTGTCAAAACAGGGCCATTTACGTTGCTATATGTGACCTAATGAGTTGAACCATCGTATAAAAATGCAACGTTTCGAGACATTTTTTTTTTTTAATTTTTGTGGGAATTTTCTGTCTAAGCTGTGCGATTCTCTAACTCATTTTCTTGGAAATGAGTATATCGTTGCAAAGATAATTATCTGATCTTTAAAAATCAAGTCACTTCGCAAAGATACACCAGCTACTTCAGGAGTTATGGCCTCAAGAAAATAGCTTAACAAAAATGTATTTTTTTCAAATTTGGACACCTGTCTTCATTAGGCCACATTTAAGAGATGTATATAGCTAAATCAAAACCAGAACCAAAGACATTTCTCAAAGACTAAACATTTCCCGAATTCCATACAACATTTTTTAGTCAATTTTGACACCTAATTATTTTTCAATCTTAATGAAATTCAGAACCAAAACATAATTTGGAAAGAGTGTAGTTAAGGGACACGCCTGGGATCGTTTTCAAATTGTTGGCAAGATGTTGTGGTCCAAAAATCAAAAAAAATAGACGTCAGAATTATTGTGTTTGTGTAAATGGTTAATCTTGGAAGCAAAGTGCGAATTTAGCATTTTTAGTGTGGGACAAGAGTATGTGAAATGGTACTGAATTGACCGCAGGGGTACTTCGGTACTTTTTATACTGAAATGGTACTGAAAAAAGTACTATTGTACTTAATTTTCCATCCCTGACGTGCGTACAGAGATCTAGAAATTAGAACTGGTTCAAATTAAATATTTTATGAAAAGAGCCTATGGACTGGATTACACCATAACACAATTACCAAGGTATACCTATGTATCGCCGAATTTCTACAAACAACAAATTTAAACGTAAACATGGTTTAATAAGAAAGGTTAGCCAAAGCTTTATGTCAATTTAAATTTTTTCATTCGAGTATGCCTAAAACTTCAAAACAATATAAGCAAACTGTGTATGTGTGTGTGGTGTTTGAATAATATGCCAAACAATTTTAAAAACAATCGAATTCAATGATTTTTAAAATCGTTGTTAGACCATTTGTATGGAAGAAATTGGTGAGATTTGCATTGAAACAACCAGTTTATCATATTCACAACTCGATTATGTGGAGAAGACTTAAATCTTCATTAATTTTTCGCGTTTTTTATAAAATGCTCAAAAATGCATTGTAAACAAACCCACTTGTTGCTTTTATTTTGAAGTTTTAGGAATTCAAGAAACACAAGGGTTCTATAGATTTTTTTCATTTAAATCTACCTCTTTACTTATACCATGAACGTAAAAATTAATTAACAAGGCGAAGAAATGAAATTTGCTTTGATATACAAAGTGGATTCTAATATCCAGCAAAAGCGAGCGAATTGAGGGAGCACTTTTGACAGTTGTGTGACTGAGAACATACAAATTCTTGCTGGGAAAATTTATCCACTACGAATTCGTAAGTTAGATCAGTAGTGGGATTCTGTAACTTTTTTTCCTACCGTACCGATATTGATAATTAACGAAAATTTTAGGTTGAATTACCGAAAGTGCTATTCTGTATTTCAATGTTATCGATACAAAAATTTTACCGACGAATATCGGTAGAATGACGGAAATTTAAAGAAGATGCAGGTCATTTCAGAATGAAAAGCGTATACGAAGTATATAAATTATTATAATTTTTAAACGTTTCTTGTTATTTTTAGGAGAAATGGGAAAAATCACACTTCAAACGAAATAATGCTCATTCAAAGTTAACATAATGCAAATTTCTAATGAAATTATTTAAATGACTATTGTATATAAAATGATTATGTTTCAAATTACATGTAGAAAAATTCAACCTACAAATTCAAAATCTTAGTTAAAACTATGAATGTTATTTTCATTATCAAATCCATTGGATATACGTATAAATTCTCATAACCCGGCAAGTTCTAATGTAAAAATGGTGTAATATTCGACAAATTTTTCAAAATTTTTCCGATGTGGAGGGGTGGTATAGATTGAAACGGAACATGTAGAATCCCAACATTTAATATGTATATTTTGAACAGGAATATTTAAATTGTGTATATTGATCTGTTGTTTCAGAATTACGTATTATTAGGGAATATGACGACCATGGTGATATTCTTCTTTCTTTTAATGTTGATGCTAATCGAAACCCCCAATACATTTTTATATGGGTAGCAACTGTTACGGAATATATCCTTAAAACTATTTTGTTCGTACTGAAAATAGTTATTATTTTCTCCGAGGTTTTTCCCGCAATTCTGGAGGTTTCCAAATGACCCCCAATTTCATCCATTATTTTATAAAATGTATCCATTTCCAATTTGTCATAAGCTTCCGATAACTTAGATTGAAAGGATCCTCCATATGTCGCAGAATTTTCTTTTTTATGCGTAAAGAAGTCTAACTCAGCACGGCAGCCTTAATTTACATTAACTGCCTTAATTCAAATTAATTCGTGCATCCACATTCTTAATGCACAAAATCAAAGGAAATTAAAAAAGAATTTAGGTCATAGCCGACCAAGAAGAGCTAGCGCTTAAATTGTTTATGTGTGGGTAAAATTACACTGACAGAACAGAACAGGGTGATGATTTTCATATTGAGTATGAAATGAAAAACACAGGAAAAAAGTTGTCACGGCGTGTTAGCGTTCAGAGCCAAACATAGTGGTGGGTGTGTGGGTTCGAATCGTCGGCTTTCCTTTTTCATTTGCATTATAGATCATAAAAAAGCTCGATTAATAAATTAAACAAGTAAAAAAGCGTTAAGTTCGGCCGGGCCGAACTTTTTATACCCTCCACCGTAAATTATTCTGAACTAAAATGGAATAATTAGTTTTCATTCATGTCCCCAACTTTAAGTGGGTACGTTAAAATGTCAGATAATGTACATAAAATGCTATATCTAACTATGCCTGTTGAAAATTTTTGGTGGGCTAGAAATTGGGAGGTACCGTTATATAGGGGTTATAATAAAACATGGACCTATGTTGACAGTTTTTGATGAGAGCCTTTAATGTCAAATAACTCCTAATTCGGTTAAAAATTGTAGCTAGAATGCTCAAAATACCGAAAATCGGTACATAACGTATAAACTTCAAATGTCATTAACAGCTAGTTCGGAGGCATGTGGGCTATGCGAAAATATTAACTTAAATGAACAATTTTTGTTGCAGAATTTTTGTTTGCTTTTAAATTTCAAATTACAGTTCGTCCAAAAATTAAATCTAAGGTACGGAAAATCGGGAGGTTTGTTTTGGGGCTATACCAAAACATTGACCTACGTTCGGTTAAACATTTTAAGTAAAATCCTCAAAGTACCGAAAATCGGGAAGTATCGTTATCTTGGGGCTATGTTGAAAATTATTGATGCAGATGTGTGGTGACCACTACAACCTTCAAATGTCAAATTACAGTTAGTTCGGTTAAAAATTGTAGCTAAAATTGCCAAATTACTGAAAATTGGGACATGTTGACAATTTTTGATGGAGAGGTGTTGTGACCACTAAGAACTTCATATGTCAAATTACTGCTAGTTCGGTTTAATATTGTAGCTAAAATCATCAAATTACTGAAAATCGGGATGTACCGTTATATGGGGGCCTTATCAATACATCGACCTTTCTTGACAATTTTTGGTGGAGAGGTGTGGTGACCACTAGGAATGTCAAATGTTCAAATTACAGATAATTCGGTTAAAACTTGTAAGTAAAATTCTCAAAATACCGAAAATCGGGAGGTACCGTTATATGGGGCTATACTAAAACATGGACCTATGTTCATAATTTTTTTCGAATATAAGTTTATTGGTCACTAAGAACCCTAAATATCAAATTATAGCTAATTCGGTCTAGAAATGTGACTTAAAACGCCAAAATACCTGAAATCGGGCGGTAACGTTTTATGGGGGCTATTCCAAAACATGGACCTATGTCCACCAGTTATATATGTTTATTGACATTTAGGAACCCTAAATGTCAATTTATAGCTAAATCGGTCTGAAAATGTAGCTAAAAACGACAAAATGCCGTAAATCGGGGGTACCGTTATATGGGGGCTATACCAAAACGTGGACCTATGTCAACAACTTTTGTTATATAAGTTTATTGACACTTAAGAACCCTAAATGTCAAATTATAGCTAAATCCGTCTGAAAATGTAGCTAAAAACGTCAAAATACCGTAAATCGGGGGTACCGTTATATGGGGGCTATACCAAAACGTGGACCTATGTCCACAAGTTTTGTTATATAAGTTTATTGACACTTAAGAACCCTAAATGTCAAATTGTAGCTAAATCGGTCAGAAAATGTAGCTAAAAACGTCAAAATACCGTAAATCGGGGGTACCGTTATATGGGGACTATACCAAAACGTGGACCTATGTCCACAAGTTTTGTTATATAAGTGTTATAAGTGACACTTAAGAACCCTAAATTTCAAATTATAGCTAAATCGGTCTTAAAGTGTAGCTAAAAACGTCAAAATACCGTAAATCGGGGGTACCGTTATATGGGGTCTTTACCAAAACGTGGACCTATGACCATAACTTTTGTTATATAAGTTTATTGACACCTAAGAACCCTAAATGTCAAATTATACCTAAATCGGTCAGAAAATGTTGCTAAAAACGTCAAAACACCGCAAATCGGGGGGTACCGTTATATGGGGGCTATACCAAAACGTGGACCTATGTCCACAAGTTTTGTTATATATGTTAATTGACACTTAAGAACCCTAAATGTCAAATTATAGCCAAATCGGTCTGAAAATGTAGCTAAAACCGTCAAAATACCGTAAATCGGGGGTACCGTTATATGGGGTTATACCAAAACGTGGACCTATGTCCACAACTTTTGTTATATAAGTTTATTGACACTTAAGAACCCTAAATGTCAAATTATAGCTACATCGGTCTGAAAATGTAGCTAAAAACGTCAAAATACCGCAAATCGGGGGGTACCGTTATATGGGGGCTATACCAAAACGTGGACCTATGTCCACAACTTCTAATATATAAGTTTATTATTACTTAAGAACCCTAAATGTCAAATTATAGCTACATCGGTCTGATAATGTAGCTAAAAACGTCAAAATACCGTAAATCGGGGGGTACCGTTATATGGGGGCTATACCAAAACGTGGACCTATGTCCACAACTTTTGTTATATAAGTTTATTGGTACTTAAGAACCCTAAATGTTAAATTATAGCTAAATCGGTCTAAAAATGTAGCTAAAAACGTGAAAATACCGCAAATCGGGAGGTACCGTTATATGGGAGCTATACCAAAACGTGGACCTATGTCCACAAGTTTTGTTATATATGTTTATTGATACTTAAGAACCCTAAATGTCAAATTATAGCCAAATTGGTCTGAAAATGTAGCTAAAAACGTCAAAATACCGTAAATCGGGGGGTACCGTTATATGGGGGCTATACCAAAACGTGGACCGATATAGCCCATCATCGAACTTGACCTGCCTGCAAACAAAAGACGCATTTTCCCAAAATTTCAGCGTCCTATCTCCATTTTTGTGGATGCTAGAGTGATTACCACAGACGGACGGACGGACGGACGGACGGACGTGCTCAGATCGACTTAGAATTTTACCCTGATCAAGAATATATATACTTTATAGGGTCGCAAATGAGTATTTCAATGCGTTACAAACGGAAAAACAAACTTAATATACCCTCCATACTATGGTGGAGGGTATAAAAAAAAAATAATACTAAAAATGATCTTCGCCTAAAAAGGCAAAATTTTCAAATAGAAAAAATATATTGTTGGCGCGCTCGCTTTGTATGACTAAAATTAAAAATAATATACAGTGAATCACAGTCAAAAGTATCCACTTCAGTTTCTTTTATTAAAACTGCGATTGCTAAGAGTTAATTAACGATAGCGATTTCAACTTTAAAATTTCTTCAAATGCATTGAACAAATTGTCTACGGTTCTAATATAAATTAGCATTTGACTTGTGTCCCTTATATCAGTGCTTTCATCAAAGCAAACAGATACATATACCGCATTTCGAATCCTCTCCTTTGTTTATATACATTTTTTATTGTTGCATTGCAGACGAGGCATTCTGCGTCATTAAAAATATTAATACAAAACAAAAAATAATTTTCAAATTCTTCCCTCCACATATTTGCTGTACAACTGCAAAATCTTTTCAGTGTACCCAAAAAAACAAATAAAGCGGCATCAACCTGCTTGCATGACATTCAGTACAAGACTGAAGTAAAAAAATTAAAACATTTGCTCTCTTACTTTGCGTTCGGGTCGCGTGTGTGTGAATTGCCGAAAAACTTCGTAACCATATCAATACCTACGAACGGGTTTGATTTAGGTATGTATTTCAATATGGCAATGCTGTAAAAGAGAGCCCATATTCATGTAGGAGAGAGAGCTCTGAGACACAATTTGCATTGTCTTTTGTCAAATTTCCATGTTTAAGAAAATAAAAAAGGAAAACAAATCAGAAATATTCGCGTTTCTTTCAAATAAGTAGTGGTCTTTCTCGAATAGAAAAGCAGCTAATCGGTTTTCGCGCCTTCTATCAAATCTATTTTAAAAATTTTTATTTTCACAAGCATTTCATTACCCACCATACCAATTCTATCGAAAATAATATCTTCTTCATATGTTCCTTTAGAGTATTGCGACATTTTTTAATATTAAAAAGCCTCAAAAATATAGCGAATAAATTAAATTTATTTTTGTATTATCGTGGTGAAAAAGTCAATGGTAGAAAGTATATTTGTTTCGCATATTTTGGCGAACTTTTGTAAAACTTTATAAAATGGTCTGCTGGTTACAGACCAACAACACAAACAGCTGTTTCATAAATGCAGAAACTATCGTCTGTCTGGGTAAAAAGTTAATTCAAATTAAGGAATTTTTAATGCAAATTAACTCTGCCGTCTGTCTAGGGTATTACCTTTTTATTTGCCATGAAAAATATTCCAAAATCATTTCTTAAAAAATTGATTTTCATAGATTTTTTGTTTAACAGCCAGTTTCTGTATGTCGAAAGAAGAATGTGTGCGAATGAAACACGTCCAAACTCTTGTGTGTTTTTCAATTTTTTTTTTTGTTTTGAAGCAAAAGCAAATGTAAAATTATTTCGAAAACTAAAGTTTGGGCGTGTTTCATTCGCACACATTCTTCTTTCGACATACAGAAACAGGCTGTTAAATATGAAAATTCTTTTATGTCGGTAAACTTAACGACTCCTTTTTTTTCGTCGGTAACTGACCGATGATTTTCGATACTTACCGACATAAAAATCGGTAAAATTTGTATACAGAATAGCACTTACCGACAAATATCGGTAACTATCGACATTTGTCGTTAATTCCATCGGTAGAGAGTAACAGAATCGCACTACAGATTCCCAAAAATACTCCAATTCCCCTTCAAAAATAATTTGCGTCTTGTAAATTACAGCAATGTTCGTTTCTGTAGTTTGTATTTCTTTATTTTTTTAAAACAAATTCTTATAATTTTAGAAACTCTTTCTTGTGTTCAGAAAAAAAGACTGCGACTGTAGGGATCAACAAATTGGTTTGCTTGGCTAGGGATCTTTAAGCGAGTGCTTCTAAAATGTATCGAGCGGAGTGCATTTTTTAAACTCCGTGTGGACTGCATCGAAAGATGTATTGAAATCCTAATGCTAAGTTTACATTTACGAAATCCACTCGATTTCAACTGTCAATTCCATAGCTCAAACGTATGGATTTGACAGTTGAAATCGAGTGGATTTCGTAAATGTAAACCAAGCATAACTCTGCATTGCACTACTTCCAAACTTTTTTGCTGGGAAACTTTAGCAAAATAACAGTTAATGACCAAAACAAAAACATTGGCGCCAATGCATGAAAGTAAAACTAACACCAAAGCAATGAAAAAGTTCTTCAATTCTAAGCAAAATAAATAAAAAAGAATGAATATATTAATGAAATAATCAAAAAATATAGCTGAATTGTAATATTTATAGTATTTTTCCACAAAAATAAGATAAACATTGAGCATCTAACCATTAACAGATGATTAAAAAACAGCTGATCGAACTTGCTAAATGTTGCTGGGAAAAATTCTTTCAGCAACTTTTAGCAATTTCTCAGCAAACAACTGTCAAAATTGTTCTCTCATTTCGCTCTCTTTTACTGAACTTTTGTGTAAAAAGTCAGCATTTAGTAACATTTCGTAATAATTATTACAAATAATCACATAAAAAGACACACCTAAGAGGTAGTTTACACTATCTATCAATGTCATATGACCCAAAAAAAAAACATCCCATATCTACCCACGGAGGCAATGTGGAGAAGTAGTTTTTTTTTACATTTTTGCTGCTGTGGGCGCACAGAGTAAATGGCGTAAGGAAAATCTCCAATATTGCACATATTAGCGAATATATAATGATGAAAAATTTCATGTCATATGACATTTACATATAGTGTAAACTACCCCTAATGAGGAGAAAATGGACGAAAAACAGAAGAAAAAGTCGAACGCTGACAAAACTAAATTAAAAACTGTGAAATAAAAGACGAAAATTGATTTTTTTATGTTTCTTTTTGACATTGCTGCCAGATCTACCATTTTTCCGTTCCTTTACTTTACGTTCCTTTACTTTTCTGGTAAAAATGTTCATGAGAGAGCAATTTTGACACTTTTCTCTTTTACCACTCTTACCATTAAAAAAGTAAAGGAACAAAGCTATTGAAAACAAACCAAACAAGAGTTTGCTGAATAAATTTATTATATCGTCTGCTCCGTCGGAAAAGGTCGTAAGTCCCTCTCAATAAATTTTTCAGGAGGAAGAAAAAACATTCCAGCGCTTTCTGTATCAAAGATTTTATTATGGTGGTAAAGGCAGTATTCTTCGTTAATTTATTCCGCTTCAATACCTGTACTTTGTTTGATAAAGTTCCGACGCGTTTGGGAGATAATTGGATGTCTTTGGACTTACGACCTGTTATGTCGCCCTCCACCTAATAATAACGCAGCGTATAGTACGCATTCATTTAGCCCAAATATCATACGTCAAGCATGATTGTCATTTTGGTCGAACAGCATGGCAACGCTATCATGACAAACCGGCTATGTATACGCATGTGAAGCAACACGAAATAAAATTGCAAGCATTGCAATAGAACGAGTCGCCGCGGTTGGACAAAGAGATAAAGTGTTTGTTAGCGAAATCAAAGAAAATTCTGGAGGATTTACAATTCCTCCGCATAACTGGTGAAACAAAGTTTTTTATATTCTTATTGGGATTTCCAAAGAATAAGGTGAGTGGTGAAACACTGAATTTCCACCCACATTATGTAGGGCAAAACAGTTTATAAATTTTTGTTAAAATTTTTACAGAAATTGCGCGCTGAAATGAATAACTGTACCCTTAGTATCTGCGTCCACGTGTCGGTGTACGGTATTTAACACCACGTGCCCTCATACGCACGATACCGTTGCTTAAATCTGTCATTTCCACGTGTACAGTTCCACCAACAAAACTACGCAATTTGACGCAACGAAATCCCAAAAGAATTAGTACCAGTTTGTTGAACGTTTTTCCTAACAAGCATTCTTTGATGTCCAACAGCTGGATCCCACGCTAACATCTGTGGGTTATAATAAAGGCGTATCAATTAACTCGTTCAGGTTAACACCAAGCAATACCTTGGCAGAAATAGGAAATTAATGACTTTAGGAGATTACGGAGATTTGCAGGTGCAACCCCACCAAGCAGCGACGCCATCAACATCTACGGCTCCGATACACCGCAGCACATGTCGGTCTACATGGTAATTTGATCAGCACCGGCAATAGGGAAGGCACATCATCCATCGAATGTGCAATAACCACAGTTCCTAATTAAACTTTTTGTCACCTCCTGGTCCTAATGACAATCACTTACACATCACCGGGAATGGTCAACTATCATCTATCATCAACATCTTGTCGCAAGCAACCACGTGTATATACCACCTACGTCATTGAAAAAAAAAAGTTTGTTTGGAAGTCATTGCCTTCGAGGTCCACAAGCCCAAACCATAACCGACACGACGGCGACACCAGTCTACGTCCATGGCGAACCGCTTTTGAATTGTGGAGCACTTGGTTTTTTTGCAAACATCTTTTCCATGACACCAATGACGAATGTCCAAGTCTTCCTAAAGTCATCTACACCTAATTACATCGGAACTAACAACATCAAGTAGTTCGCCTCTAAGAACACACATAATAATATTATATTCTACATGGACATCATCACAGACAAATTCAATATTGGATACCTTTTCACCAGCACCGATACACCACCATAGCCACATTCAGTTTTGAACACTTTTTTTACCAGCACCCATACACCACCATAGCCACATTCAGTTTGGATACTTTTCACCAACAGTCATACATCACCAGAAGCCACCCACCTTTTCCAGACCTCACCATAGACAAGCCATTAAAGCACACATCACCACATATATCATCCCGTATTCATCAAAATCCATCAACATTCTAAATTGACAGACGACTACTGTTTGAGGATCAATCCGAGATAAGTACCTTATAAGATTAAGCGTAAGTCCAAATCATAGAGAATTGAAGGACATTGTTGTTAGTGATCATTGTAATTTGCAAATGATTAACTGCATAAAGTCCTAAATTTGAAGTTTATTAGCGGAATTATTTAGATATTTTAATATTATTATCATCTCGTGATTATATACCCAGTATTATTATACAGTAAAATTATAGGCCACACCGAGGCATAATTTATAGAAGTTAAAAGTGATTATTCAATATTTCTTTGACATTTTATTTTCAATAACAATAATGTTGTTTTTGTAAAATCGTTCGTTGTTGTAATTCATGCAACTACCTTCTATAAATTCGCCTTGGGCCACATTTATAAAAGTGTTAATATTTGCCATATAATATGCTGTTTATATTAGAGCTTTTTGCAGGGTTAACCTTCTTTATGAGGATTTGTTTGAAATATAAGCAATGGAATTGACATTTAAAACCCAGTCGGTTTGTTAAATCCGGTTATATATAAACGGGGTATTATAGTGATTGTTTTTTTTACAAGAGTATATATACATACATCAATTTCAAGGCGAACTCAATTGTATCAGACATAAACTGTGGTTTTGATGTTCATTGAATTAGTTCACGCTACGCCGAAGCATACTTTTAGGCATACCCGAATTTACCCAAACTATGAATTTATAATTGTTGTTAGCATTTAGTGATATGGTTTTCCCATTTGTTTTTTTTGAACATTGACTATACAGTACCCGTCTTATACTAGTCGAGCTCGAGTAGGTAGGGTGATTTCGATATAGACAAATTGCACAATAGATGGGAGCATCATCGTAAAACTATAGTTCATATATTTTTTTTTTGCCTTAGTATAACACATAATAAATTATACCATAATATCGTTAATTATAAGTCCTATTATATCAATAAGCATTTGAATAAGCTTATTAACCCATTGTTTATAAACCACTTATAGAATAAAACCATAGGTATGAAATGAAATTCAAACAATTATAAACAACATTTATAATGGATTAAAAATCAACATAAAGGTAAGGTAAAGGTACAGGTTCAGTCAACAGAATTTTTGGGAGCCATCATCATTGATGAGGCTCATTGGGGATTTGTGTAGAAATCCATTGGGAGGGCAAGGTAACCCAGCAAACACCTTGGGTACCATCAACAACAACAACAACTTTAAATTCTTTTGAATTTAAATAAGCATTTCCTTTTTTGTGATTGATAATGAATCAATTTGTTTATGGCTGGTCAGGAGTGGCCAACTGAGCTAGACCGAAATACTTCAATGGCAAACGCGTACCAGCGACATCTAGGTATGCCTTTTTCCCCTTTACACTCCCGACTTAGTTACATAACAATGGCGCCCAACGTCCAAGCCAATGTCTTAGGTTCAACTCCCATCGATGGGAATTGTTCCTGTACATTAGGTGTATGAATTTTTGTTTGATTGGTTTTCAGTATGTCTTGAGTTGTTATATTACAACTTCTCAATTGCGACTTAACGTCAATCAAATTTATGATACCATTTCTTGAATTTCATCTTAAAGAAAAAAGAGTTTTAGTCGTCTTGCAAGCATGAGTATATGTCTAGCTGCAATTTTGTGACCAAACTTCCACGTTATTAAATTCATACTTCGACTTTATTTAAAGCTTTATAATATATTGTCATCTGCAGTTGATTATTTATGATCTTTTGTATGATTTGCTATATTATAGATGCTTTAATATATTGATTTATTAGAATAGAAATTTTTGGGGAAAATTTTTGACTGCGCTTTTGAAAGATTGTTTGTTGTTGTTGATTTTTTTTGTTTATCTTGGCTGATACCTTAACCTTCTACCGATTACCTTATACATTTTATGAACAAATTTTGACCTGCAATTATTTGAACTTTTTCTGAGAAATATTGAAAATAAAGTTAGTGATATTGATTCGATTGTTGGCACGTTTAAGACATATTAGTTTTCATTTTTATCTGGCACCTGCACTAGTAACATCTTTTGGCAAATTTTTTTTTTCTGTTTCTGGTTTGAGAATTAAATTTTAAGCATCGTCGTGGAACCCGGTGAAGCCTTTCGAGATTTCAATTGGAATCGGTGGTGCATTAGTTTTGTTACATTTTTCAGAAGTGATAGTAATTTACTATTCACTTTGCTGGAATTTTCTACCGTGGTAGTTACCAAGCTATTTCCGATTGCGGGAGGCATAGGGTCGTCGCCCTCAAGACATTTGTTTTTCTCTTTTTGATTAAAAGACTGCAGGAGGGGTTTGATAGGCTCAAACTACTGATTGCTAGTTCTTACTTTTAAAATATATACGCTTTGAGTAGCAATATATTTTTGTTTGTTTTCACGTACACACAGGGTGTACACAGAACTGGACTAACTGTTTCCGAAGACTGGTCTTCAGTTCGACTCGAGGTCAGCTGAAGTACCTTAAGGTTGTAGGGGCGGTTAGTCTGGAGAGCCTTCGGACGGCAGCGCTCAACCTTGAGTTGGAGCATTTTCCGTAGGACTGGTTGTTGTCTGGTTGTCGATTTCTCAGTGTATCTTTAGAAAGCCGTTCTATGCTTAACTAAAGATACACTGAAGAGACCTCGAGAAACTCTTTGAGGAAATTCTAACCGGCAACAATCACTCCTACGTTTTGAACAGTTTACCTCATAGAACAATAGGGGTAGGCGAAGAGGACTGAAGAGCCTATCGAAGTCCTACATATTTTTTTTTCCTTCACCAGCTAAGACCTTTCTTTTTCTGATTCGAATATTATTCGAATTAATTTTACCCGGACTTACAAACTTTTACCCTGATCTACCACAGCCTAGATAATCTATTGTCTCAATTTATTCTGTTTTACAGGATTTTTGAGTTTTTTTTTCTGCTTTTGAGAAACTTTTCATGATTTATTGATTTTAGATTCGATTCTTTTTAAAGTACCAGACCTGTTGTAACCATTCAGTAGTCTGATCGAGTTTTGTTGTGTATTAAAATTTCACTATTGGACTTTGACTATCTCGGCGATACATATCTATATCTTTATTTCTCTTTTGAATATATGGTATCATACCTACCTTTTTGAAAACCTGTCGGTCATTAGAGAAGACATTTTTGGATTTTGAGCTTTTTATTGAAATTTCTTGTTTGACTGAGTAGTACAAGGACATTTTTTTTTGTAACTTTTGTTGATTTGTGGGGCATCATGCAGCCTGCTACGGGTGCTAAGCCAAAAACATACGGCATTATTACCAGGTCGACAAGCCAAGCAGTGGGAGAAGCTGCTGGAGCAGAACCAGGTACTGGATCAGGTATCCCAGCTAGTGCTGATGGCAATGATCTGCCTACACCAAACGAATTTGCAAGTCCACCTACTCTTTCGCAAGTAAATGAGCAACCAAGCACAATTACTAGACCTTCTTTTAGCCCTTTGACTATTCGTGGCAATGATGAGGAGCAAATTGACAGACTTAGTAGCACAGGAGTTCTTGAGGTAGTTCAGTCCGCCTTAGAGGCCACCCAAGCATCAATGGTTGAAACCATGAAAAAGGAAATGCAGAAAGCGGTTGCTGCTGCAGTTCAAGCTGCTTTTTCTCAATCTTCCGTTCCCCCAGCTAATCCTATTAACATACAAGAACCACATTCCCAAAGCATTGATTGGCCCCATGATTTGCCACCACTACAAACCGATACCAGACATGCAGGTTAGTAGAAACCAGGAAGTTCCAAATCGGAATAGGGAAGATTTTAGCAGGCCCAGGTATCCATATCTCAGTAAGTGGGGCATTAAGTTTGATGCCACCCCAAAGACACCAAATGTCGAAGATTTCATCTTTCGAGTAGAAAGGCTTCGAAATAGTTATGGCTGCCCAGAACAACAATTGGTTGATGAATTTCATCATTTACTGGAAGGCCGTCCTTGTCAGTGGTACTGGGGTCTGATCCGTCAATATCCAAATTTGAACTGGGAGATGTTAAAGCTGTGTATAGTTAGGGAATTCCAGCGTTTTCAATCAAATCTTGATGTAATGAGGCAGATTATGGACAGGAAGCAGGGGAGAGATGAGTCTGCTACACAATATATAGACGCTATAAATAATCTGCGTACTCAATTAAGGGAACCTTTGAAAGATTTTGAAGTTATAGACATCCTCAAAGCTGGATTGAAACCCAAACTTGCCCATTTAACATTTAGTGGCACTTTTTATTCGGTGGAACAATTCCGAAATGAAGTTAGGAAAGCTGAGGAGTTTCTGGAAAGGGAATCATCACTGAGATTTAGGACCAACCAACCCCCTCGAATGATAAATGAAATTAACGATTCTGATTTTGATGATTTAGTCCATGATGTTGAGGAGTTGCGTTTACGGCAGAAGCCAACTGGTGTTTCCAAGAGTGAGCCTTCACGGTGTTGGAATTGCGGCAGCAATGGCCACATTTTTAAGAATTGCTCTAGTTCTCATCGTTCAGTATTTTGTTTCCGCTGTGGATCTCCAGGGGTTACCACTCCACAATGCAATAATTGCAAACAAATTAGTCGTCCTTCTAATGCCTCTAAGTCCGAATCCACAGCTACTCAGACTGTGGACTGACTAAGCTCATCCGATGTTTCCACTTCTATAGACCCAATCTTTTCTGATCCGTGTAGAATATTACCCAGACTTTCCAATAACTTAGCCAAAACGAAACCTGATTTGACCCTACCATTCCATGTACGCATGGCGAACTGCAGGAAGGCCCGCGAGCGCATTTTTAACTCGGAAATTTCGACAAAACCTGAAATTTTCGTTTCCAAAAGAATCTTGAAAGCTCGTGAGAGATATAAACTTAGATGTCAGAAGAGATTATCGTTATCTTCCACCACTTTTTGCAATTTGAAGTCTGACGATCCTCGACCTTTTCGAGAGGTCCTTGTCAATGGTATATCTGTGTTAGCTCTTTTCGACAGTGGAGCCACTGTCACCTGTTTAGGTAAAGATTGTTTGTTATTGGTTGAAAAATTGAATCTGAACATTATTCCCGTACACAAGTGTAGCGTTGGTACGGCTAATGGACATCGTGTTTCTTGTGCTGGCAAAGTTAAAGCAGAGCTTTCGTACGATGGGCAGACGAAGACCATGGAGATCTACCTGATCCCAGGTCTAGAGAATTCCATGTACTGTGGTGTAGATTTCTGGAAACAATTCAAGGTAGCTCCGAAGCTAATAAGCAGTTTAGAGATCAGTTCCCAGGTTCAAGATTCCGACATGCACGTTTTATCGCCAGATCAGTTGACATTGCTTGAAGAAGCAAAACAAAGTTTCAAAGACTTTGAAAAATTTGGTCTTGGTAAGACAGATTTGGAGGAGCACGTTATCGACACCGGCGATGCGACTCCGATCAAACAACGTCACTATGCAGTGTCACCAGCTGTCGAATCTTTGATCTACCAGGAACTTGATCGCATGTTAAGCTTAGGAGTTATTGAACCCAGTACATCCCCATGGAATTCGCCGGTCACGCTCGTACGAAGAGGGGAGAAAAATAGACTTTGCTTAGACGCACGTAAACTAAATGATGTTACCATTAAGGATGCGTATCCGTTACCTTTCATTGATGCTCTTTTAGGACGATTACAAGATACGTACTTTATTTCAAGTATTGACTTAAAGGATGCTTTCTGGCAGGTTCCTCTGGCAGTTGACAGTCGACCGAAGACCGCATTCACAGTGCCGGGGAGACCGCATTATCAGTTTACCGTCATGCCGTTTGGGTTGTGCAACGCAGCCCAACGGTTATGTCGGTTAATGGATAAGGTGATCTCACCGGACCTGAAGAATAAAGTCTTCGTGTATCTCGACGACCTCCTTGTGGTGTCTCCAGACTTTGAGACACACGTCAGTCTGCTTCGCAAGGTGGGAGAGATGCTGTCCAGAGCGAACCTGACCATAAATCTGAAAAAGTCAAAGTTCTGTCGTCGTGAGCTAAGGTATCTTGGATACATCATCGGTGAAGGGAAGTTAAAACCAGATCCTTCCAAAATAAACTCAATAACAGATATACCAATACCAAGGAATACTCGAGAAGTTCGAAGATTCTTAGGCATGGCATCATGGTTCAGACGATTCATTCGTGATTATTCTGAGATCTCTGCTCCTATTACAAATACCTTGAAAAAAGGCAAATCATTTTCGTTTGGTGAAGAAGCTATTGAGGCTTTCAAGAAATTGAAACTGGCACTCACTACAACTCCTGTTCTTAATCATCCAGTGTTTGATAAGAGGTTTTATGTGCAATGCGACGCCTCCAACGTAGGCATTGGTGCTGTATTATACCAACTAGACGCTGAGGGGTTGGAGCGTCCCATCGCCTTTCATTCCGCTCAGTTGACGAAGGCTGAACGGAATTACAGCGTCACTGAGCGTGAGTGCTTGGCCGTTATCAGTGCTGTGAAGAAGTTCAGACCGTTCATTGAACTTATGCCCTTCACAGTTGTAACGGACCATAGCGCACTGAAATGGCTGATGGGGCAAAAAGACCTCAGTGGTCGGTTGGCAAGGTGGAGTTTGAAGCTCCAAGCCTTCAACTTCGACATACAGCACCGCAAAGGCTCGCAAAATGTTGTTGCCGACACCCTTTCGCGCTTACATCTGGATGAGGTTAGCATGTTTGTAGATGAAAACCCTCTTATTGATTTGGAGTCGCCAGAATTCAAGAGCGAAGAATATTTGCAGTTGATCAAAATGGTGTCAGAGAACCATGATAGCCTGCCTGACTTAAAGATATCTGATTCTTTCGTTTATAAAAAGACTTTACCATCCGATGGCACGCCTGTGCATGAGAATTTCATTTGGAAACTGTGGATTCCTTCTGGATTAACCCAGTCTCTTATTGAAAATGCTCATGTTTCTTCGGTTAAAAGCCATTGCGGCATTGGGAAAACGATAGCGTCTTTGCGGCAGTATTTTTATTGGCCTAAAATGGCGAAACAAGTCAACGACTTCATCAATTCATGCATTGTTTGTAAAGAAACGAAAGCCCCGAATATAGTTCTTAGACCTAAGATGGGCAATGAGACTGTCACCCACAGGCCATGGCAAAAGTCTTTATTGACTTCATCGGACCATTCCCGCGGTCAAAGATGGGCAATACGTATGTGTTTATTGTTTTGGACCATTTAACAAAATTCGTTTTGTTGAAACCCCTTGCAAAGGCAAATTCGAGAAATGTTATACGTTTCTTAGAAAGTGAAGTTTTCCATAAATTCGGTGTTCCTCAAATTATCCATTCGGATAATGGAAAACAATTCACTTCATCTGAGTTTTCATCGTTTTTAAAGAAATACGGTTGTCTGCCGATTCGGAACGCAGTTTATTCGCCGCAGGCGAACGCGTCCGAAAGGGTAAACCGGACAATTATCGCGGCAATTAGGTCTTATGTGTCTGAGGACCAAAAGGATTGGGACAAGTGCCTATCTGCTATTGAGTGTTCATTGAGATCAACAGTGCATACATCCACAGGATGTTCACCCTATTTCTCTCTTTTTGGGATGCACATGATCACTCATGCCAGCGCATACGACCTATCCAATAAACTCGGAGTTTTAGAAGATGGATCGGTAGACATCGTATCAAAACATAACTTACTCGAATTGATTAGAGACTCCGTGAAAGAGAAACTTCACGACGCATATGAGAAATCTGCTGCAAAGTACAATAAAAGATCTCGAGAAATAATTTTTAAGCCAGGTCAGGAAATATTAAGGAGGAATTTCGTACTTAGCGATGCATCTAAGAATCTGAATGCAAAGTTATGCCGTAAGTTTGTGAAATGTAGAGTCGTGAGGAAACTTGGCAACTCGCTTTATGAAATCGAGGACCTTCAGGGCCGAAGGATAGGTAACTATCATGCCAAAGACCTCCAACATATTGTGCCTCGTTGATAATTACCCGGCTGCTCAGTCGGTGGAGCATGAGACTCTTACTTTCAGGGTCGTGGTTCTTCCCCACGTTTTGGCGTTGAAGATCGGTTGACTTCCCGAGTCAGCAATCCTTCGACTGGTCTTTGGACTACTGCTCGGGTTTGTTATGTCGCCCTCCACCTAATAATAACGCAGCGTATAGTACGCATTCATTTAGCCCAAATATCATACGTCAAGCATGATTGTCATTTTGGTCGAACAGCATGGCAACGCTATCATGACAAACCGGCTATGTATACGCATGTGAAGCAACACGAAATAAAATTGCAAGCATTGCAATAGAACGAGTCGCCGCGGTTGGACAAAGAGATAAAGTGTTTGTTAGCGAAATCAAAGAAAATTCTGGAGGATTTACAATTCCTCCGCATAACTGGTGAAACAAAGTTTTTTATATTCTTATTGGGATTTCCAAAGAATAAGGTGAGTGGTGAAACACTGAATTTCCACCCACATTATGTAGGGCAAAACAGTTTATAAATTTTTGTTAAAATTTTTACAGAAATTGCGCGCTGAAATGAATAACTGTACCCTTAGTATCTGCGTCCACGTGTCGGTGTACGGTATTTAACACCACGTGCCCTCATACGCACGATACCGTTGCTTAAATCTGTCATTTCCACGTGTACAGTTCCACCAACAAAACTACGCAATTTGACGCAACGAAATCCCAAAAGAATTAGTACCAGTTTGTTGAACGTTTTTCCTAACAAGCATTCTTTGATGTCCAACAGCTGGATCCCACGCTAACATCTGTGGGTTATAATAAAGGCGTATCAATTAACTCGTTCAGGTTAACACCAAGCAATACCTTGGCAGAAATAGGAAATTAATGACTTTAGGAGATTACGGAGATTTGCAGGTGCAACCCCACCAAGCAGCGACGCCATCAACATCTACGGCTCCGATACACCGCAGCACATGTCGGTCTACATGGTAATTTGATCAGCACCGGCAATAGGGAAGGCACATCATCCATCGAATGTGCAATAACCACAGTTCCTAATTAAACTTTTTGTCACCTCCTGGTCCTAATGACAATCACTTACACATCACCGGGAATGGTCAACTATCATCTATCATCAACATCTTGTCGCAAGCAACCACGTGTATACACCACCTACGTCATTGAAAAAAAAAGTTTGTTTGGAAGTCATTGCCTTCGAGGTCCACAAGCCCAAACCATAACCGACACGACGGCGACACCAGTCTACGTCCATGGCGAACCGCTTTTGAATTGTGGAGCACTTGGTTTTTTTGCAAACATCTTTTCCATGACACCAATGACGAATGTCCAAGTCTTCCTAAAGTCATCTACACCTAATTACATCGGAACTAACAACATCAAGTAGTTCGCCTCTAAGAACACACATAATAATATTATATTCTACATGGACATCATCACAGACAAATTCAATATTGGATACCTTCTCACCAGCACCCATACACCACCATAGCCACATTCAGTTTTGAACACTTTTTTTTACCAGCACCCATACACCACCATAGCCACATTCAGTTTGGATACTTTTCACCAACAGTCATACATCACCAGAAGCCACCCACCTTTTCCAGACCTCACCATAGACAAGCCATTAAAGCACACATCACCACATATATCATCCCGTATTCATCAAAATCCATCAACATTCTAAATTGACAGACGACTACTGTTTGAGGATCAATCCGAGATAAGTACCTTATAAGATTAAGCGTAAGTCCAAATCATAGAGAATTGAAGGACATTGTTGTTAGTGATCATTGTAATTTGCAAATGATTAACTGCATAAAGTCCTAAATTTGAAGTTTATTAGCGGAATTGTTTAGATATTTTAATATTATTATCATCTCGTGATTATATACCCAGTATTATTATACAGTAAAATTATAGGCCACACCGAGGCATAATTTATAGAAGTTAAAAGTGATTATTCAATATTTCTTTGACATTTTATTTTCAATAACAATAATGTTGTTTTTGTAAAATCGTTCGTTGTTGTAATTCATGCAACTACCTTCTATAAATTCGCCTTGGGCCACATTTATAAAAGTGTTAATATTTGCCATATTATAGTGATTGTTTTTTTTACAAGAGTATATACATACATCAATTTCAAGGCGAACTCAATTGTATCAGACATAAACTGTGGTTTTGATGTTCATTGAATTAGTTCACGCTACGCCGAAGCATACTTTTAGGCATACCCGAATTTACCCAAACTATGAATTTATAATTGTTGTTAGCATTTAGTGATATGGTTTTCCCATTTGTTTTTTTTTGAACATTGACTATACAGTACCCGTCTTATACTAGTCGAGCTCGAGTAGGTAGGGTGATTTCGATATAGACAAATTGCACAATAGATGGGAGCATCATCGTAAAACTATAGTTCATATATTTTTTTTTTGCCTTAGTATAACACATAATAAATTATACCATAATATCGTTAATTATAAGTCCTATTATATCAATAAGCATTTGAATAAGCTTATTAACCCATTGTTTATAAACCACTTATAGAATAAAACCATAGGTATGAAATGAAATTCAAACAATTATAAACAACATTTATAATGGATTAAAAATCAACATAAAGGTAAGGTAAAGGTACAGGTTCAGTCAACAGAATTTTTGGGAGCCATCATCATTGATGAGGCTCATTGGGGATTTGTGTAGAAATCCATTGGGAGGGCAAGGTAACCCAGCAAACACCTTGGGTACCATCAACAACAACAACAACTTTAAATTCTTTTGAATTTAAATAAGCATTTCCTTTTTTGTGATTGATAATGAATCAATTTGTTTATGGCTGGTCAGGAGTGGCCAACTGAGCTAGACCGAAATACTTCAATGGCAAACGCGTACCAGCGACATCTAGGTATGCCTTTTTCCCCTTTACACTCCCGACTTAGTTACATAACAGACCTTTTCCTTGTACAGTTTTGTATGTTTGTAGGGACTTACGACCTTTTCCTACAATTTACGGACGTTTTTAAAATAAAATATTTTACTTTACAAAACAATGTGGAAAGGGTATTACAAGTTTGTTTTGTCCAATATTAGTGTAACATCGCGAAATATTCGTCGTAGACCCCCTCCCCCTACCATTTTTTCATATCTTGACGAGATAAAGCGATCTAGCTATGTGTGTCCGCCCATCCACTAACAATTGTAATAAAACTCCAGGCCTCAATTTTGGACCCATCGTCACGAAATTTTGTGGAGAGGTCGGGTTCCGACCAGAAGTGACCCCATTAGAGGTTGGTTATGATCGAAAGGTGTGAAAAGGACCAAACACACAATTTTTACCCAACTTTGTAGCTGTCCTGTAGATCGCAGTAATATTCCGATCGGAGCGAAATTTTAAAAATGATTTTAGTTTAAGACAAAGAATAAGCTTGCAATTTAACATGATGATGAGATAATTATTAGAGGGTTTAATGGACCAAAACTTTTGGGTGAAATCTTATATATAAAAGACAATGTGTGTATGTTTGTATGTTCCGCATAGACTCAAAAACAGCTGAACCGATCTTTTTGAAAATTTCAGAGAATATACAAGGAACAACCGGAGTAAAAATAGGCTCTATATTTTTTTTTGAATTTGGAAGGGGGCGGGGCAGGCCCTATTTTTTTAAAAACGCTTTTTTGCTAAAGTTATGAAAATATCGGTAAGAAAATTAATTTGCGAGGCAACTGTTGTTGAATCTCCAACCCTAAGTACTTATTCCATGTAATTTTCAGATTATGCACAGGGATGTCCCTTGGTGGAAGTAGGCTATATATTTTGTTGAATTTCGGAGGAGCGGGTTACACCTGTGCCTTATTTTTTAAATGCGCTATATACATTTATTAAACTTACGAACGATTCTGTTTCCCCAATCCTGGCTACATATTTTAGCAATAAGACCCGACCACCCCCACTTTCTTAAATATGCTACAAATCAATGGAAATACCAGATGTTATGCGTAACGAAGCTTTAGTCTTATTGGAAAGCAAGTGTTTAGATTAGAAGGCAACATATCGATAGCTATAGTTTCATCAGGTATATAAGATACATTTTAAGAAGGTGAACACAGTCGGCATGCCTCAAGTCATCAGTTATTTGGCGGTATGTTAAAATTATATATCGACACCAACATTTCTGAAGATTTTTATACCCTCCATTTGTGATTCAGTTTGTAACATATCGATATATTCAGCGGAGACCCTATAAATTATATATATTCTTGATCAGAGTAAACTTCTAAGTCGGTATAATCATGACCGTATGTCCGTCTTTTGAAATTAAGATACAGCTCACAATTTTAAAGATAGATCTTAGTGATTTGGTATAGAAGTTTCTATTACTTCTAGGATGTTTGGTATTGACGCCTTCATATAGCCCCCATAGAACGATTTCCGGTATTTTGAAGGTGTGGCCTCCTCAGATATGGCTGAAATTTTGTATCTATTCTTCGTTTGGGGTTTTTTGTTTTTGTCTGCAAACCATGTAGAATCTTCAGCATGTAATGTCTTCCTGGACCTCAGATATGGCTGAAATTTTGTATCTATTCTTCGTTTGGGGTTTTTTGTTTTTGTCTGCAAACCATGTAGAATCTTCAGCATGTAATGTCTTCCTGGACTCAGGAAGTTTATCATCAGAGCTTTCAGAATCATTATGTCTTCAATCAATTATTATTTTAGAATCATTTAATAATATAAACATTGCACTTACCCGTCCGTTAGAAGGTATTGCTTTATTCAATTCAGAACACAAACTAATCGTTATGTGAATAAATGTCCCTAGAGAAACCACAAATTACCAGTTAATAAAGTTAAGTAAGATATACGAAAGTAAAACAGTAAAAATCTTGGTTTTTAAAATTTTTATATGAGGTATTTGAACACATACAGCATCCCAATTTGTATCAATGAAAAGGCCAGAAGTCCATCTTTCATAATCAGTTCGCTTATAGGGGAAAATAGATTTCAAATGTAAATTTTCGTTGCAATATAGAAATTATCACATTTTTGTTCAAAAGTTTGGTCCAAAGGCTCCGCCAAATATCATCCGATTATCATCCAAAGGTGTAGGCTAGTTCTTTACATTGTACACCAACCATGTATGACGTTAAACATTATATCTGAACTACATTAGCTGTAGTATTCTTTTAAAGTATACATTTTCCTGTGGACTTACGACCTTTTCGTACTCAAATTTGTACGTTTTGTGGACTTACGACCTTTTCCGACAAAGGCAAAACATATAGAAAGACGCGACATACTACCATTTTCTTTGTATCATACGACGTGTTTTGACGTGTACTATCATCCTGTAAGAAAAACGCGATTTCCAAAAAAAGTGGACTTACGACCTTTTCCGACGGAGCAGACGATATGTATTAACAATATGAAAGGAAAAAACGTAAGTAAAAATAAATAAATAAAGAACTTTTGGTTAACAATTTAATTTAGGTGGCAAAACAAAACGCGGTGACTGGAGTACCTTTGGATATGTCAACCAAGAAGATGCTGGAAGAACAGGTAAATATTTGTTGTAGACGCTTCATAAATGGTTGTTAATAGGTTTGTAATTTGTGTTCATACTTTACAACAGGCTGTGTGGTCAAGTGTTTCATGTTTTGGACGAAATTTCTTTAAGGCAATTTGATAGAGTTGTGCCAAAGGAACTATATGGAACTATATCGTTCACTTCGCAGTTCCAATGGCCCACATTTTTTCTTTAAACAAACTGCGTATACTTAATATCATACGTTATATTTCATGATGTTACTCATACGTTTTGGAACTAGTGCGAGGAACTAGGAACTAGATTACCCAACTCTACAATTTGATGTTCATCTGACTGAAGCGCAAGGTGACAAGCATGGCACAATTACCAAGGTAGTGGTATCACACCAGCTGTTCGAATATGAAATGTCATATCCCTTTATAAAAAAATTATTTTTGTTGTAATTTCCCCAACAACATAAAGACAATTTTGACATTTCATATTCAAAATTTTACGATACCACTACCTGGGCAATTGTGCCCTGGTGACAACCGAACGGAGTAACCGATACCGCATAGTAACCCAGCAAAATTTATTTGAAGTTGTTCTATGTGAAATAGTGATTGCATAATTTTTTTGAAGCAGTTCATGCGGAGTCATGAGAAATGCACTCCATTTATTACATTTTAGAAGCAAATAGCATAGAGATCCATACAAAAAATCCAGTTTTTCGATCCCTACAAACAACGACTTTATTTTTATTTTTCAAAAAATAAAAAAAGTGTCTAAATTTCTAACATTTTGTTTAAATTAAAAAATACAAACAGTTAAGTTAATTAAAAGTTGCGAACAGTAGAATGAATTGAGTGGATTTGGAGTCCTTGCCGAAAGCCGTGCTGTTGATAAGAAGACAAAATAAAAAACATTTTGGATGAGCGGAACATGATGACCGAGAGCAGAGGAAGTAAACACAATAGCGATTGAATTTAATGGAATTTTTTTAATTTGTCTTAAAATAATAAAGTTCTTAATACTCTTTTTTACACAAATAATAAATGCATTTTATTTATTTTGGGATATTATTAATGGCTTGCATTTTTTATTGCATGCTTAAACTGATTAAAACACTTTCCTAAGAATGTATCTAAATTCAATCAAAGGCGTGCAGTGGATCGAAAATGGGGTGCATCCTAGACGTTTGCTGTGGGAGCAAAATGGACTGTACCTCGCTGTACCATGCCCTTGTAAAAATCATGACCTCTTTCACATAAAAAGATGTAGTCCGAAACCACTCATGATTCATCTACTTCTTTGGCTACAAACATTTTGCTGGGAAGCACTGATTGTTGTGGGGCAACACAAAATTTCAAATGTGCAGTTTAAAAGAGTACTTCCTGAGATAACTTTCCAAAGCTTAAACATTGGCCTTCCAAACTCACATAAAATTCGAAGATGGATTATATTGACGTATCGTACCCCCATAAAACTTCAAACATTTTGGCTTTAATAAAGGCTGATACCTGTTCACGAATAAATTTTGAAGTTTGTTTAGGATAGTGGTTGTCCCGGTGGTCCAATTGTAAACACATCCGCATTGCACCATGAATACCCCGGTTCAATTCCCGTGACTAACAACTTCAAATATTTTCAACGTTAGAAAAAATTTACATTATCCGAATACTTTTATATTGTTGTGCTAATATGAAGCGGATTGGTCTCTCAATGTCTCATCGAGAATGTTTGTGGGAACATATGTATTTAGGATAGTTTCTGCGCTTATTATTACAACAGTATAACCTGTTTATTGTTTATACTTCCCAAGAAAAGGACCGAAAATTCCAAAAAATCTACGGCTTCAAACCATAATGTTTTTATGCCTTCAGCCTTAGAAGCATGATGAAATAGATCTAGCTTAGAAACCTTTATACCCCGGTAATACTTAACCGGATTAACCCTTTGGGTTTCAAATGTCAATTCTATAGCGCAAACGTCAAATAAATCCTCATGAAGTGGGTTAACCCGGCAAAAAACTGTAACCGTACTATTAGTCTAACAAATTTTGCTGGAGTCGGAGTCTCGCATAGTATTTTTCTAAATGTTTATCTTTTTTATTCTTAAATGATAGCGATATGAAAGAAAACATGGTATAAGTAAAGAGGTAGATTTAAATGAAAAAAATCTATAGAACCCTTGTTTTTCCTGAATTCCTAAAACTTCAAAATTAAGCAACAAGTGGGTTTGTTTACAATGCATTTTTTTAACATGTTATAAAAAACGCGAAAAATGAATGAAGTGTTAAGTTTTCTCCACATAATCGAGTTGTGAATATGATAAAATGATTGTTTCAATGCAAATCTGACGAATTTCTTCCATACAAATGGTCTAAAAACAATATTCAAAAGCATTGAATTCTATTGTTTTTAAAATTGTTTGGCATATTATTCAAACACCTCACACACATACACAGTTTGTTTATATTGTTTTGAAGTTTTTGGAATACTCGAATGAAAAAAATTTAAATTGACATAAAGCTTTGGCTAACCTTTCTTATTAAACCATGAAAGAAAATGAACATTAAATTTTGGTAGCCAGTTTATTCATTTTGAAAACTATGAGAAAACGTCTTACCCCCCGTTTACACATGCAAGTGGCAGTTCGAAAAACACAAATACACTCACACATATTCATTGCCACACCAACTAACAACCTCACTGCCGACAAAATTTTCTTGTCAGTTTTCCGAACGTCTACACATGCAAGTGTCAGTTCGAAAAAATTGAAGTTTCGACTATAATATGTATACACAACTGTCTGTAAGTTACTTGCATGTGTAATCATTGGGTTAGGAAATGCTATATTATATTTAGAGTATGATTTTTACAATCTATTGAACTCAACATGGGAAGAACATTATTTTTTGGCAAACAAATGGTCTGTTCCTTTACTTTTGAAAATGTTAAAAACATTTACGAAATCCACTCGATTTCATCTGTCAATTCCTTTGTGTATACGTCAAATGAAAACTCATCTGAAATCGATTGGATTTCATTTGACGTTTGAGCAATGGAATTGGCAGTTGAAATCGAGTGGATTTCGTAAATGTAAACATAGTATAAGATTCTTGCACGTAAAAGAACAGAGCTAAATATTGATATCCCCAACATTAAATATTTTTGATATTTTGTAACTTCTAATACTTTTCGTACACTTATATGTTGAGTTTCCAAAAACCCAAACATTTCTGTGAACTACTTGTGCAAATTTTAAGAAAATCATTGACATTTCCGCCATTTTGACCTCCAAATTAATTAATGGTGTTGACAACTTAACGATAATATCGATATTTTAAAATATTATATCGAAAATATCTACTGTTGGGAATATCGACGGCAAAAAATCGATGGAACTATCGACAGTATCGATTATTTTAAAAAAATCAGTATCGATATATAGTTTTGCCTATCGATATTAACGGATTAAAAACCCCTAACCTACAATTTATTAAAATAAATAGAAATTTTGCGGCTTTTCGGTTTTGTGGATGTGAGAAAGTATGTACGTAGTCACACGTACAATTTTTTCGGAAAAGTAAATTGTAAATTGTTTTTTGTTCATTCATATTTCTATGAAGTACTAGTGTAAAATGTAAACAAAGGAATAGACATTTCCGTCATTTTTATTCCCAAAATAATAGGGGTGACACATTACCGATAATATCGATAGCAATCGATATTTTAAAATATTATATCGAAAATATGTAGTGTTGGAAATATCGATGGTTTGCCAGCTCTACCTTAAAGGCCTAGCAAATTTCGAACTGGGCTGCCCTTTTCTTTTATTATGTCAGAAATGAAGCAGGCAAGCATCCTCGCCTGCTTCCTTCAGATCATGGCTCAATTATAAGGGTCCTCTCTCAAAAACAAATGATTTTGATTTGAGCTGTCAAAATTCATATTTGTCATTTGAATTCGCTGTGAGGTAGAAAAATGTCAAACTGTAGAGGAACAGGTAGATATATATCGAAAAATGAAAACAAATCAACTTTATGTGGTACACGTAAAATGTCAACATTTGTTGTGTTTTGTATTAGAATTTAATTTACAATAACGTATTTTGGCAGTTAAAGATCGATCAGCTGGTATTTCTGTTACGCCAAACAAAAATAACTGCGTCAACAACTTTTTCTCGTAAAATGTTATGTATGCATCTACCATGGTACAATTAGAAAGGTAAATGCCTCAGCCCAGCTGATCGAATCTAAAACATCAAAAAACTATGAATTCGCCATGAAAAATCAAAACAAAAAACCATATGATTCGGTAAGTAAGAGATAGCATGTCTACACTTTATAGACAAACACAAGCGATAAAAAGAGACAACAAGAGACCATTTGGCGAAAATTTTGATAGTTTACATTACAAAAAAAGTTGCTTTGTTGTAGCAATTCGCCGATGCATCTACCTTTCTTATTGTACCATGGCATCTACCTTAATTGACAATAAAGAAATTCGCCTGAAGCATATTCCGTGTCGGCGAAAACAAATTTTTCGCCTTTGTTTATGAATGTTGACATTTCAAATCTTTGTGCGTTTTCAGACGATAGGGTTTGACTGCTCAACAACGTGTTGTCCGTTTTGGTTATCATTCGCAAATTGTGCCAGTGTTGAAACAAAATGTGAACGAAAACGTACATAAAGTACTTTTTTTGATAAATTCGTTCATGAAATATTTTTTATTTATTTTATATTATACAAACATTAATTCAAGAACATGTTATGATTTTTTAATTAATTTCTTTTATAGTTTTTTCGTAATTGAGTTTATTTTAAATGTTTTGAAATAAAAAAATGTTCGAACAGAATTGTTTGTATAAAAGAAGAACAAAATCCGTCAAGGAAAATTGCCTAATGTAAATATCATCATGGTATAAGTAATAACTGTTTCCTCACATATTTTTATAAAATGAAGAATGTGTGTGCGAAATGTGTAGGAATAAAAATGTGAACAAATAAACATTTTTGTGTTAAATTCTGTAAGAAGTGACATGTGGGATAAACATTTAATAGAGATTTTAATTAATAAATATCAAGAACACGAAAACCTATACAAAGTTCGGCATCCAATGCATCATCTTACCTAAGAATTATTACGTTATTTTTTACATGACATGCGATATGAGGCAACAACTTTAGCTACCCATACATTTTACCCAATTTATGGGATTCACAAGAATTACTTTTTTTAAATGTTCATGTACAATACACACAAACCTTTTTGGTACATTTATGTAAAACAGTACTTCTTTTTGTTCAAAAAGTACGCTTGTATAAAGTGACTTCAAAAACGCAACACTAGATGTGGAAATTACGAATGAGAGTCAAAACGGAAATCACGTTTTTGAGCAGTCAAACCCTATCGTCTGAAAACCCTCTTTGTTTTTGTTTGAATTCGCTTGAGAGAGGACCTGTATAATTGGGCCATGCTTCAGATAAAAGAATAAAAAGGGGCAGTCTAGTTCGAACAAGTTGTTTGTTTACATTTCGCAATTACAAGAATTTGTTTTGACATCTCATGTTACCATGGCGTAGTGCGTTTTCAGACGATACAAAGACATAAATACAACAAGATAAGACATTTTTTTTGCTATCATTCTTCAGTGAATGGCTTTTGAATTTAACATAATGTTATATCACGATATGGTGATATAACATTTTTTTCTCTTATACATTTTTACGTATTTAACCGAATTCACCGATCCAATTGACATAGAATTATTCTTGAATAGATCCTTGAATTCATAAATTTCGCTTCTGATACCATTACATGAAATGTTCCTCCTTGGTTGCGATTTTGAATTAACTGCAACCTGTTAAGGGTAATGTTTCTATACAAAGTTTCGTAAACATTTTTTTGTTGCATGCATTTTGTCTAGTCTTAGTTGTATTTATGTCTTTGGACGATAGGGTTTGACTGCTCAAAAACGTGTTGTCCGTTTTGGTTATCATTCGCAAATTGTGCCAGTGTTGAAACAAAATATGGAAGTAAGTGAACGAAAACGTACATAAAGTACTTTTTTTTGATAAATTCGTTCATGAAATATTTTTATTTATTTTATATTATACAAACATTACTTCAAGAACATGTTATGATTTTTAGCAACCCATACATTTTACCCAATTTTATGGGATTCACAAGAATTACTTTTTTTTAATGTTCATGTACAATACACACAAACCTTTTGGTACATTTATGTAAAACCGTACTTCTTTTTGTTCAAAAAGTCCGCTTGTATAAAATGATTTCAAAAACGCAACACTAGATGTGGAAATTACGAATGAGAGTCAAAACGGAAATCACGTTTTTGAGCAGTCAAACCCTATCGTCTGAAAACGCTCGTACCTTCTTGTACCTTGCACTACCTTGTCAATGTGCCTTGCACAGAACTCATTTTTCAGTGACTGATTTCTTATTTCTTCTTTCCCTCACACCCCTCACACTTGGTTCCTTGCATTTTTGCTTGTTTATCGGAGTAATTTTTAAACAAAGGAATAACTAACTGCAATTAAATAGATTAAAATTCTCAAGCAATTCCCAAACCTCCTAAAAATCAACAGTTTCTTATAATTATAGTGCCGCAAAATGACAATGATATTGCTGTTATTTTGCGCTCTTTCTGTGTTTAATGCAATCATTCCGACAAAATCGAGTCTTGTCGAAGGGAATGTTAACGCCGTATATTTTCAACCGGAACAGATCCATTTATCTTTTGGAGGTACGTAAATAATCATGTAATTTTCAGGATGTTCGATCGAACATGGAACATCGCTGAGCGTAGAAAATTGCATCTTACATACCCACACACCTACATACATATGTATATATACGATCACTTATTAAAGGGCTGTTTACACCATCTATCAATGTCATATGAGCTGCCATTTCTTTCACCCATTCGACATTCTCTATGTTTGTCAAAATTGATGTCATCCATACAACTTTCCATTTGTGCGTTCATACCTGCAAGTGTTATTTTCGTATGACATAACCTAAAAATATAAAAACAGCTGTTTTTGTCATTATTTACGTTTATTGTTGAGTTGCAATTTTGCGCAAATTTTAATTTTGGTTGAAGGAAACTGAATTGGTAGAATTGGTGTTTGGAGTTATAGAGGCACTCATGTTTTTGCCACCAAACAATCATTTCAAAGACTGCTTCTTTCGACCAATCGATGTGAAAATAACATTATAAGCGCCATTTATTTACTTTACTGAATATTTAAATACACATACCTTTCCATTTTCTTTTTTAAAAGATTTTGTTTTTCATTTTTTGTTTGAGAATGTCAGAAAACAGCTGATAAATTTATGTTTACATACGAGAATGCCGTATCAAATAGAGCGCTCCCTAAATGAAAAAATTACATATGAGTTGCCAAATCATTTTGATAGATGAACATTTTCATAGTGGTTACACTATGTGTACAACATTCGCAGGTAGAAAATTTGGCATCTCATACGACATTGATAGATGGTGTAAACAACTCTTAAACAGTGACCGTCAAATTAAACTACCTCATAGTTACGAGCATACATACATAAAGCGGGGTACACACGATCATTTTGCTCAAATAATCGGTTGCTCCCATAAAATCTTTATATTTAATAGACAACTATGTTCTTACTGTTGCGTTGTTTTATGCTTGGTTTACATTCGGCGTAGTTTCGTAATTTCGAATGCGTTTCGCGATTTCGGGCGGAATCAAGCAAAATTTATCGTGATTTCACATACAAAAATGAAATCATCTCATTTCGTGATATCAGCGAAATCACAGTACACATGATATACAACCCTGATTTTGCCTAAAGAAGTACCAAAATTTGCAACACTTTTCACGTATCACAGTATCAAAATTTGTAAACAATGTTAAAAAATATTAAATTACTTTGTTACAATGCTTTTTTTCATTGTGTTCCCGAACTTTTTTAGTAGTAATGTTAGAAAAAAGAGCGAATTGTCAAAATGTGCTTCCCCATACAAATTTCTTATAAATACGGGAACGGAAAAATGACGGAAATTGCAAAAAACTCCAGCAGAAATGTCAAAATCAACATATCAGCTATCGTGTTTAGATGCCAAAAAAATGCTGCTAGTTTCTACTAGGCCAAAACTGTATTGCCTAAAACAGGAGAAGAGGGTGTTATTCGGCGCTTTTTTGTTTAAAGAGAAGTGAAAGTCTTGCCAGATTTCGGAGTACGGGAACCTAATTTTAGCACTAAACGGGAAAACTACTGCAAGTAGTAATATTTTAGAGGTTCCGAACCCAGATTTTATCTACCAAAATTTATTATTATGATGTCTCAACGATAACATCATTTTTATATTTTTGTTCATTTGTTAGTACTATACACAATTAATACGATATATATAATTTTACGATAATTTTCGAAATAGAGTTCTATGTTGTCGTATATTTTTTATGACTAATTCAATTTACAACTTGTTTTGAAAATTCATGTTCGATCAGCCGCATCTACCTTAATTATTGGGATATGTTTGAAATCAACAAAAAATAAGTGTAAACTCCGGGGTGTATTTCAGGATTTCGTGAAATCCAGTGGATTTTGGAGCGCAAGTATAAACTTGGTATTATGTTCTCTCATACTCTATTCAATTTAGCGGTACTACTTTCTATTTATTCGGTGGCTGTTTTTTACATTCACCCACCACTCAGTAGTTTTCAATGCATATACATATGTATATTTGTGAACGATAAAAACGTTTGAGCAAAACAAAAGTAATCATTGATAGTCTTTGGTGTATGTTGATTTTTGCATATTCGATTATGCTAACGGAATTTTTTACTCTGTAAAATGAATGATTTGTATATGAATTGATTTTATACACTACCTTGTTGCGGTGATTCAAAGCAGGGACTGGATTCTTTTTCTATGAAAATTTGAAATGAAAAATATTTTCTTTATAATTTTTTTCATTTGACATTTATTTCCTTTATAAATTTTTTGATTTCACTTTTTCATAGAAACAGAATTGAGCCCCAGGCCTCTGTTACAGAACAAGTTTGTTATTGAACAGCAGCTTGTTAATGTTTGTACAAACATTTGGGTTCAGGCCTATTGTTCCCTTTATAATAAAACAAAGAACTCGCCTTTATCAATTATAAACATTTACAAATTAACTTAACTACCCTTTAATAAAGTGTACACAATTTTTAAGCTAAAAAATTATATGAACATGTTTCTAATTCTCTTAAAACGGAAAGAACGGAAGTGTTTAACACAAAATGTCGTGATAACGAACGATTGAACAAAAGGTGCGGTTTAGAGGTAGTTTACACTATCTATCAATGGTATATGACACGAAATAAAAACATGCCTTATTTACTCATGGAGGCTATGTGGAGACGTAGTTTTTTACATTTTTGCTGGTATGGTGTAAACTACCCCTTAGCCAAATAGATCGATTGTGTTTCTATGACAGATGAACGAAGGAACTATATGGAACAAAGGAACGAGAATAGCAGCCTGTTTCACTATGTCGAACGAAAATGAAAACGAAGGAGTTGTTGTTTTAAAGCAAACACAAAGTCAATATTGCCATGAAAACCAAAGTTTAGGTGTTTTTCGTTCGCAATCATTTTCTTTCGACATAGTGAAACAGGCCCTAAGGAACTAGTTCCTTTTGATAAAATGTACGAGAAAGATCGAAGCGCTCAGTCAACTAGACTGCTCAACTCACACCGGTTGTTTGTAAATATCATGGTGTATATTATAGCATTTTGCCGGGTAAACCTTCTTATTGAGGATTTATTTGACGTGTGCGCAATGGAATTAATATTTGCTCAAGCTCACACCAAACGTCAAAATTTGTTCACAATAACATATTATTGTGAATTGCTCGTTTACGTTTTGTTTGTGTTTTTATTCACAATAATGCGTTTTGACCATTGCTGTTTTTTGGTGTTGTACCTACATATCATGGTACAATTACAAAGGTAGATGCATCGGCGAATTGCTACAATAAAGCAACTTTTTTTGTAATGTAAACTGTCAAAATTTTCGCCAAATGGTCTGTTGTTGTCTCTTTTTATCGCTTGTGTTTGTATAAAAAGTGTAGACATGCTATCTCTTATAGTACGTTTATATATAACCGGATTTAACAAACCTACTGGGTTTCAAATGTCAACTCCTTTACGTATACGTCAAATAAATCCTCATTAAGAAGGTTAACCCTGCAAAAGGCTATAATATAAACATGGCCTTACTTACCGAATCATATGGTTTTTTGTTTTGATTTTTCATGGCGAATTCCTATTTTTTTGACGTTTTAGATTCGATCAGCTGGGCTGAGGCATCTACCTTTGTAATTGTACCATGCTACATATCGACACCTCCAAATAATAGTATGCTAAGTCTAAAAAGTGAGTTTTGCAGGAGAAGCTCTCAAAGTGTGGAAATTTCGACACCTCCAAATAATAGTTTGCTAATTCTGAACAGTGAGCTTTGCAGGACAAGCTCTAAAAGTTTGGAAATTTCTTTGACCTTCAGTACTATGCTAAGTAAATATGTATTTGTTTATAACTTCTGTCCGGATTGTCCGATTATTACCAAAATTTGACAGAATTTAAGTTAAAGGACGTAAAATATAAAAATGTAAGGAACTTGAGAACATGCAAAGTCGACTTAGCATACTATTGTTTGGGGGCGTCAATATGTATATTATTTGGTGTGTTCCTTTAGTCCCGGTCCACACTAGCGTGAATTTCAATAAAAAATTTCATGAAATTAGGTGTTCTTAAATCGAATTCCCCACTACAGCAATTTTATGATTTTACTCTAATATGGACGTCGACCTAGAGACGCATAATTTCATATCAAAATTTCAATGAAATTACTGTAGTGTGGCCCGGGACTTACTTTTAAGAATGGTAAGAGTGGCAAAATTAGCAAAAGTTGTGTATTGCTTTCATATCAATTGTATGCTTACATCAAGTAAAGGAATACTTTTCGAGTAAAAAGTGGTAAAACTTGAAGATTCTTGCACGTAAAGGAACAGAGCTATTGTGACATGGCTTATATCATGGTAGAATAATTAAAGGTAGGCCACAATTGTAATCAGCTTTTTTCGCTTTTTTCTTATTATGGCCAAGATCTATTTAACAGGTCACGTAAGTAGCACAACAACAACTCTATTTTGGCCGAAAATTCTTCAATATGTCAAAATGTTTGTTTACGTTTTCATACAATTTATTCACAATAACAAAATATTTGACAGATTGAAACCAATCAGCTGGCCGTTTTACGCCACCTTATAATTTCATCATGATTATGGCCTCATGGTACAATAATACAGGTAGCATTATCAAGCCAGCTGATGGTAACATAATGTGTCAATTGCATTGAATTGATGTCAAATTTTGACATCTTATGTTACCAACAATTGCCGATGCGGCTACCTGTGTATTTGTACCATGTATGGCCTATTCTGTCAAAAGCTGGGTTCACATTTTTTACTAGCTGTGTTCCAGAACTAAAAAGTTTTTACAATTTTTACGACTTTTACACATTTTAATCCAAAAACCGTTCCCGTACACAAAAAAGTTGTAAAATGTTCACTTCTCTTTAAGCAAAAATGGCGCTGAATGACGCTCTCTTTAAAAACCTTTTACACGACAAATTTGGGCGAGTAAAAAAATAGTAACATGGTTGCCGGCGTCTGATTGGCTGATACGCCGACTTTGACATTTGTTACAGTTTTTTTGACGTATTTTCCATTTTTCCGTTCCCGAACTATTTCAAAAAACTTGTGTGTGACAACAAATTGTTTGAAGTTCTCCCTTTTACGAGTTTTACTATTAAAAAGTACGGGAACGAAGCTACTGTTGACATTGTGCAATAATAAAGGTAAATGCATCGGTGAATTGTTCCAACAAAAAACTTCTGCTGCAACGCTATAGGTCTGTCTGGTTACATTCCCGGCAAAAATTGTCCATCAAGAACTTTCTCGGGCAGTAATGAGTTTTTATTCTCTTTAGCAAGAAAAATGTAAAAAGTAAACAGTCACCTTTCCCAGCAAAAACTTGCAAGCAGTGAGCTGATTTGAGAACAATAGGTTCTGTTGTAACAATTTGTACCAATTGTTGCTGGAAGTCGTCTGTTAACACAAAATGTAAGCAAAAGAAAGCAACTCGAGAGAGACATTTTGACAGTTCGTTTATTGAGAGTTGGCAAATTCTTGCTGGACAAATTTCTTCTAGCAAGCACTAGCAACTCTTCTTCTTCCTGAAAACAATAAATCATCTGTTTTTAATATTTGATTTATGTTTGTGAAAATTAAAAACAATTTTATTGTGAAAATAGCAAGCCTAATTGTGTTGTTTTTTGGAGAACAAAGTTGCAATGGAGAAAAATAATTTTTTAGGTCATATTCTTTTTTATTTTTAATAAAATACAACTCTTTTCTTTTATTTGGCGGACAAATTGTTCTGTTTTGGCAAGTCAGCTGATTGCTTGCTTGTTCTTGCTGGGAATGTGTGTGTTTACTTTTTACAATTTTGTAGCAAACGAGAATAAAAACTACTCTCTGAGAAAGTTCTTGATCTACAATTCTTGCTGGGAAAGTAACCAGACAGACCTAATAGCCCTGTTCCTTTACGTGCAAGAATTTTCAAGTTTTGCCACTTTTTACTCGAAAAGCGTTCCTTTACTTTAGACACCATACAATTCATATGGGAGTAGTTTGAAACTTTTGCTATTGCGGTTTTACTATTTTCAAAAGTAAAGGAACAGACCAAATGTGTCTGGCATTAAAGGAACCCATGGTAAAATAATAAAAGGTAAATTCATTTCAAAAAAAAAAAAAATAAAAAACAAAAAAAAAAGAAGATACGTCTCTGCATTTCACTGTAATTGAACCCTGCATGACATGAAAAAACAAAAACAACTTTTGTTTATTTACATTTATTTAATGTAAAATTTTTTGAAAGTGGTAAGTTCATGATACAATAAGGTAGCATTATCAGCCCAGCTGACGCCCAGCTGTTGGTAACATAATGTGTCAATTGCATTGAATATTTGTCAAATTTTGACATCTTATGTTACCAAAAACGGCAGTTGCTTCTACCTTCTTATTGTATCATGGGTAAGTTAAAAATAAAGAGATTCTGTACGAAAAATACTGAAATTCATAGCTTTATGTTTTCTTAAAGTGATGAATATGGCGAATCTGGTCCTGCTACTGGTGAAAAGAATTATATGATAGGAAGTGCCTACTCAACACACAATGAAAATGAAAGATGGACGATTCATTTACCCAAAACTTCAATTATGGTATCCGCCTCAAGCGCCATCTCCTTCATAATTTCGCGTTTTAATGTTACCGATTTTTGTCTGTAACTCAAAAAATGTGTTAGAGAATCGCACTACAGGTGACTCAATATTTTATGTGATTTTCGTATCTAAAATGGATGCCAAAACTTCGATATACCGATCAAGTGAATGGTGCATGCTATTCAAAATTAGGGAAAACGATTTTTTGGTGGATTTTTTATACCCTCAGCTTCTAGGCTAAAACTTTGATACAACCAAAATGTGCCACATCGAAATAAGGCTTTGAGACCCAAGTACGAGTACGTTGTGACGAAATCCGTTTCAGAAAATTTTCTAGCCGATTTAGCAATGTCCGTCTGTTTTCGAGCGGATCAACCGATTTGGCCTAAACTTTGCTCAATTTTTTTCTCAAACTAATTTTCGCCCACGTACAGTTTAAGAACATGTCTCGGACTGTTTTTAAAAACTTTTGGAGTAGGTTGGTCTCGCAGGCCCTATTATGATGGTACAATTTATTCGGGGGCAAGTCCATACTTTCCGTAATAATGGACTAAAAGCAATAAAACCCATGTCGGCAACAACAAAATTAATGGTGAGCGCGTGTATCCGATTTGACTAAAACTGTAGGCATTTGCTTTGTTCCAGAATAGGGGCTGCTCATACAACTACAAACATATTTTGTTATTGTGTTGGTTTTGAAACACAAACATTTTGATAGTTTCCCAACATACCATTCAGTCTGATTTTATAAAATTTTCGAAAACCAATTCGTATAAATACATTCTACAATTACACGGATGAGCTAATAATTAGCATACACATTCAATATTTTCAAGAGGATCAAGTTTCGTTTATTCTCCGGTGGCTACACAAGAATTTATAATTCAAATATGATGTTTTTTTTCGAGTAATGTTGGTTTGTTGGGTTGTCTTGTGTAATGGAAAAAAATTGTGTATTGAAAATTTTCATTTCAGAAACAAAAGCTCTCTTTTTTAATTGTGTGAGTGAGCAATTTGACACACACCGACAGTAGGGGGCGCCCTTTGAGCAGCCTTGTTCCAAAACCTGCAAGAAGCTACTAGTTTCTACTACGATAACACTTTTTCTTTTATGTTATCGAAAAAAAAAAAATTAAAAATTAGTAGATTCTGGCAGTACTGGAACGGACCAATGGTAAAATTTCATTCCAAATGTACATCAAGTTGCAAGATCTGTATGGGACAACATCTTCGGGTACTTCTTGTGGTCCAGTTTACATCAATGTTTTTCGAGGGCTAGTCCAAACGGGGAGGTCAGTCTCCACTTGAGATGAAAGAGGGACATAGATAAATCCTGGACTTTGCCATGTTTAAGCCGGTCAGGACCGTTCCTTGGTATCTTTCATCCCCTACGTCACTCATCCCCAAGTCACGGTCCACATCGAAAAAAAATCATGAAATTATCCGTTTCTAGATCGAGTTCCATAGTAGAGTAAAATCGTGAATTTGCTGTAGTAGGGAATTGGATCGATCCATGGTACAATAAAATAGAGGTAGGACAGGTATGAAAATCGCTGAAAAATACAAACCTGCAGCCATGGCTTAAAACGTCATATCATGGTACAAATACACAGGTAGCCGCATCGGCAATTGTTGGTAACATAAGATGTCAAAATTTGACATCAATTCAATGCAATTGACACATTATGTTGGATTTCCGATCTGGTTCTCTATTTCTCCAATAGTGGCCAAGGAGTTGGAAATTCTAGAACGCAAGATTTTAAGGAAATGTGTTAATAAGCACTACATAAACCAGGAGAAGAAATATAGCAACACTTACATATACAACACAGCCCGTGTTGTACCATTCTGTAAGTACGCCCAAAGTCACCAGAAGAGATTCGTAGAAAAGCTCGAATCTCATGAAAACTCATTAATGTTTGATATCTACCAAATGGAGAAACACATATCTTGGGCAGAGTCATGCTATCTATCTCCAGTCGGCATTTTGAATGAACCACCTGAAGCTGATTCTGACGATTATGCACTCCCATCTTTTTACAACAAAACTGCACCTGGCAGTCACAGAGGTTATAAACGATTTACGAGTAGTATTATAATAAGCTCTTTATATGTACCTGAGCGTTCGATTTAGTAAGAATCGTATCCCTTACTGTGATATTATATTTATTAACTTGCATTCATTATCACCATATTCATTTTCAATATGACCTCTGTTAGTCATATCGTTTTACAGAACCCTCTTTGTTATTTAGTTTTATGTTTGTTTTTATTTCATTCATAGACTCATAGACTAATGAAGGTGTAGACGAAGGATTGTTCTCAGCATGTTACTTGGTATGCTCTGTAATAGTAAGATGGCGTGAGTGGTAATTTGTTTTAACATTGAGCTACTACACGACATATTTGAGTGAAAACCACAGCATATCGAGAGCTTATTGAGTGGAAGGGCAACATCTATAAAAAATAAACACATTAAAATTCTCTATCTATAGATTATTTTGTCTATGATGCTACTACACGACATATTTGAGTGACAACTTCAGGATATCGAGAGCATATTGAATGGAAGGGCGCCATCTACAAAAACAGCACAAATTAAGACTTTTCTGTCTATAAAAGTATTTAGTCTATGCATCTACAAAAACAGCACAAATTAAGACTTTTCTGTCTATAAAAGTATTTAGTCTATGCATAGACTAAATACTTTTATAGACAGAAAAGTCTTAATTTGTGCTGTTTTTGTAGATGGCGCCCTTCCATTCAATATGCTCTCGATATCCTGAAGTTGTCACTCAAATATGTCGTGTAGTAGCATCATAGACAAAATAATCTATAGATAGAGAATTTTAATGTGTTTATTTTTTATAGATGTTGCCCTTCCACTCAATAAGCTCTCGATATGCTGTGGTTTTCACTCAAATATGTCGTGTAGTAGCTCAATGTTAAAACAAATTACCACTCACGCCATCTTACTATTACAGAGCATACCAAGTAACATGCTGAGAACAATTCTTCGTCTACACCTTCATTAGTCTATGATTTCATTATTTATTGTTATGCAGACATTCTCGCTCTGTTCGTAACTGTTGAGGTCGTGAGCAAGCCTCTTTTACTCTGTCATATTTTGTTATCTTTAACATAATCTTTTACTACATACACGCAAAGTAGCGTATTCATATAAGCCCGTGATAAGTTAGAACAAGACGACAATAGTTCTAAGTTTACCATGTTAACCAATCGCTTTGTATAACATTACTATAGAAAGAAGAAGACTCAGATAAAAATTACTTACTTACTTATGCCTTGTTCAGACTGACGCTAATTCGCTCTCTATTCGTTGTTCGACCCCAAATTACGATATAATTACTTCATTTCCCATACAAAATTTTGAGAACGAACAACGATTTTTGTACATTGTTCAATTTAAATTACTATCAGAACGACGATAAAATATGTCCCATCTCTAACAAATGAGAGAATTTATCGAAATAAATTAATTATGACAGAAAAAATATAAAATTTAAAAATTTATTAAAAACCCAAATATTTTTAGATAAACTGCAAAACGTGAATGAAAAGTAAACGGTTTAAGGACTAGTATACATTCAAATCATAGCAAATTTTCTCTTCTCTTTTACTACATCTGCATTTCTTGTCCATCGTTTTAAACTCGCGTACAAATTTAGAAACAAAAATCCAATGCCTGCCTGAAAGTCTGTATACCAAAAAGTTGTTTTGGCAGGTCTCTCTCGATATTTTTGAAAATAGAAAAATTAAAAAATGTGCTGAAAACACCAAAATTGTGAGAAAAAATAGAAAAGATGAATGAAAATAATATTATTTAATATTAAATAGATATCTGAAAGAAGGACAAATATTTTTTCAGTTTATATCAATAATTTTACTCGTCTTTTGGCTGAAACTTTCTTTAAATTCAGTAAATAAAAAATATGAAAATATGAATCATGTTGCTATGAATTGTGTACCATGTCGTATGAACGGGTTAATTCGTGTACATAATTATGAGAGCGAACAACGTGATTCAAATGCTGGTCTGAACATGGCATTACACATTATGTTACCATAAGCTGGCTTGATAATGCTACCTGTATTATTGTACCATGCGTCATATGCCATGGTGCAATAATAAAGGTAGATGTATCTGCATAGTTAGTCCGTTTTACAAAAACATATGGAATGCAGAACTTCGCAGTTTATGTGTTAAAATTACCAAGTAGAGTAAAAAATAATAATGTTTTCTAGACTTCGTATGGGCCACACTATTGCCACACATCAACACCTTCTTCAAGGCACATTTATAGAAGGTAGAAGTGCCAATCAGCTGTATTTTTACTTTTTTTGAATGCGTTATATTTACATTTTGATTCAAATTTATTCTATTTTAGATGATTTTCAAAAATTTATTTATGTTTTTCCTGAAAAAATTTTTGGAACGACACTATTATTCAATATTTATCTTTGGCAATTAATTTGTTAGTTGTTGTAATTCATGCATTTACCTTTTATAAATATGCCTTGACCTTCTTAACAAAAACATCGACAACAAATGCCCAAAATGCGATAATAGGTCTGTTCGTCTATTCAATAATTTGTACAAATTTGTACAAGTCCAGTAGCTTCTTGTATTCGACTAAGGTCTTTTGCATTGTACTGCAGAGTAAACGAACAACATCCAGTAACAATTTGTACAAATTGTAAGTAAACGAACACACATAGTATCAACATGCCGCAATCGTGCAACGCACTCGCAAATTTTCACCATATATTCCTCAATAGTAATGGATTAGAAATTCTTAAGTCACCAACTTCTGTTAACATTAATGCTGTATATAACTTTATAACAAATTCTCGCCTCATTATATAACAAAATTATTCTCCAATTTGTAATTAGTATTATTACTATAAAAGCGCTAGCTGATGGCCTTAGTAGCCAATGCTACCTTCTTATTAACTTTGTATTTACTACTAGTTAATGTAATAAATAATAATAATTACTTTAGCTAGGCTCCAGAATATTGTTGCTAGATAAAATGTTCCAAATAGCAAAACTTGTACCCAAACTTATGACACTAAGGGGTCGATCATCGATAACAATTATCGTTGAGTGGCGTTGCCAGTTGTCAAAATTGATCCACGTATGGCAACTCTCAACTGAAGTTGCGAATCTCAGTTGACGAAGCGGCTGTTTTTCAGCAACCACCAATTTTCAGTTGCAGTGAACATTTTCGAAGAAACAAGAAGTAAAATAGAAGGAAAAATAAACATTTTGTTAACAATTATTGATTCTTTGCATCATTAATTAATTTTGTGTATCAATATGGTGAAAATAACGACAAAGCATCAGTTCGAAATATTAATTGATAAACTGAGTGAAAATCCAATAGCCCGAGGAGTTCGGGAGTTTTGGTGAAACCAAAGCCACAGCGGATGAAGCGTGGAGGTCCATTTCGGACAGTTTAAACAGCCATGAACCTCTAACACGAACACCTGAAGAGTGGCAGAGTCTGGATTCACTTTAAAGCAAAGTTGAAAAAGAAAATGCCTCAAAATAAAATAAACTTCAACTTCCATCAAATGCTCTGTTCCTTTACGTGCCTGAGGTTACCATTTCTTACCATTTTTAACCTGCAAAGCGTTCCTTTACTTTAGAAAGAATACAATTTATATGAGATCAGTTCACCACATTTACCATTTTTTGCCACTGTTACCATTTTTAAAAGTAAAGGAACAGACCAAAAATAAGTGAATTTATCGCCTTTGGAGTGGACAGCAGCAAATCTTTTGCAAATTAATTTGGTGACAAATACAGTAGGTTCAGTTTAAGTACAAATGACGAACATCCTCCATCTATATAGCCAACTACACCAGGGAATTTCGTTTTTGAATAAAAATGGTTTTTATTTTGCCTTTTTTCCTCCTGTGTCAACTTCGAAACGATCCAATTTTGGCACAATTTGTCCTCTTATCAAGTGGACAACTTCCTTCAATACTCTCGACAATATAGATTGAGCCATGCAATTGTTGAAATCATTGCCATGGGACTTTTGGAAACTTCCGTCCTCCAAGAATCGCAACGCTGCGCACACTTTTAAAAGTGGAAGTATTTCTGTTGATCTGTAACTTTCTTTGAAGTCATCCTTTAACGTTTCCACAATTTAAACTACCGCATCCTTTGGCAATCGAAAATACGCCTTAAACCTGAAATCATTTACTGATTATACAGATCTTTCCACATGAACATCAACTTACAGTGCAGATGGAGATCTTTTCTTAGTTCGGACTATGGAACAAATGTTCTGTAATGGAACAGCTAATTAAGGTCCGTGACTTAGAATTAAAAAGTCTTCAGTCATTTTATTTTTATATTTTCATAACGTACAAAGACACAACGCAGCAATTTTTGTTTTGTTCATTTTATTTGTAAAATAATAGTACGCTTATGCTCTCAAGGAACAATTTTTAACACTTTTCACATGCAATGTCTGTTCCAGAGCTTACAAAAAACGATCAATTTTCACTTCGATAATATTCGATTAGGTGAGTAGATTCTTGCAGTTCTGGAACCGACCATAAATTTGGAAAGTTTTATATGTTTTTGTTTACGGGAACACATATTTAGTACGCTTATAGCCTGTTTATATTATAGCCTTTTGTAGGGTTAACCTTCTTTATGAGGATTTATTTGACGTAAATGCAATGGAATTGACATTTGTTAAATCCTCTTATATATAAACGTACTATTACATATAATCGGATTTAACAAACCATCTAGATTTCAAATGTCAATTACATTGCGTATACATCAAATTAATCCTCAAAAATTCTAATGTGTATGGAGGTTTAGATTTAGGAAATCCACTGGATTTCAATTGTCAATTCCATTGCGTATACGTGAAATGAATGTTCGCCAACAAATCCAGTGGATTTTATATGACGTACACTCTATGTGATTGATTTAAAATTCAACATTTTGATTCCAAATACAGGAGATGAAAAACTAACGATAGTATCGATATCTTTATAAGAACTATTGAAAATATCGAATGGTGCGACTATCGATAGTTTGCCAGCTCTACCTTTCCATATATCGTTAATACCCTAGACAGACGGCAGAGTTAATTTGCATTAAAAATGTCCTAATTTGAATTAATTATTCACCCTGACAGACGATAGTATCTGCATTTATGAAACAGCTGTTTGTGTTGTTTGTTTGCACCCAGCAGACCATTTCATAAAGCTTTACAAAAGTTCGCCAAAATATGCGAAACAAATACACTTTCTACCTTTGATATTTTCACCACGATGAAGCAAAAATAAATTTAATTTATTCGCGATATTTTTGAGTCTTTTTAATATTATACAAATATTGCAAAACTTTAAAAAACATTTGAGGAAGATATAATTTTCGATAGAATTGGTATGGTGGGTAATGAAATTTTTTGTGAAAATAAAAATTTGAAAAAGAGATTTGTTAGAAGGCGTGAAAAACGATTAGCTGCTATTCTACTCGCGAAAGACCACTACTTATTTTGAATAAACGCGAAAATTGCTGATTTGCTTTCCCTTTTTATTTTCTTAAACATGGAAATTTGACAAAAGACAATTGATTTTCAACAGCATTGCCATATTGAAATTGCTTAATTCAGTATAAATTTCCTTCGATTTTGTGCATTAAGAAAGGGGATAATTTTCAAATTAATTTGAATTAAGGCTGTTAATGCAAATTAACAGGGTGTTTTTGTAAAATTGCTTGCCTGTCACACGAACCGTTCGGAACAAAACGTATACGCTCAAAATTTGGTTCTTGTAAAATTTTACGAACCATTCGTTTTTATCTAAAAACTTTTGTCTATTTCATAAAAGCTTTTATATTTCAGGGTTTCCATGATACTTATTTTGTGAATTTTGCATAGGCATCTGCACATAAAATGTGTTACTTGATGGCAACCCCGATAAACAGATGACAAACAAAAATAAGAAAAAAATGTAATCAGATTTGGCCAAAAATAATTATGTGTGTTCGTTTACTCACAATTTGTACAAATTGTTACTGCATGCTGTTCGTTTACTCTTTAGTACAATGCAAAAGACCTTAGTCGTTTACAAGAAGTTACTGGACTTGTACAAATTTGTACAAATTATTGAGTAAACGAACACACCTATTGTGATAATATGAAGAAACGGATGTACATATACTCGTGTGCTTCTATGGAAATAAATAAAATTCCATTTCCTTCCAGTTTTCGTGTGTTTTATGCCATTTATTACTCAAATTATTTAATTTTCATTCAAAACGATGGGTCTTTTCCATTCGTTAATTTTTGACGTCTTCGTTCGTCTGATTTTGTTACGAAAACCAAAAAAATTACGAAAATAAAAAGCTTTCATTTGTTTGTCACACGAATACAAACGTCAACCGCTATGAAAACCAAATTGTGTCTTCGTTCATGAAATCGACGAACGAATGGGCAAAAACTTTTTACAAAAACACGCTGTAAGACTGCCGTCTGTCTAGGCTATAAGAATCACTCATTTAAAAATCAGCGCTCTACATTTGCGCTAAAGCGAATAAATCGATCTACAAAATTTGACAATTCGCGTGAGAATACATTTTTTTTTACAAAAAACAGGGGATTACTCGCCTTAGCGCATATGTAGAGCGCTGATATTTAAATGAGGAATTCTTTGCTAAATATTGAACACGTCTACCAAAAATTAGGTCTGTATGTCATCTGATGACAGAGCTATGGACGCCAAAAATATTACGAATATAGAAGAACGAACAAATGTCTGCGTAATGTCTTATATTTGAAATAAGTGATGAGGGTTTATTTTTATCTTGTAATTTTAGATAAGAAATAAAGGTACTTACAGATAATCTTTGCAAATAACGTTAAAAATAGTTTGTGGTGATCATATTTAATATAAACAAATTTCAGAGAATTTGAATGATATAGTCGTAACATGGTCAACACGAAATGCCACAAAACATTCCGTGGTATTTTATGGCGAAAATTTCAAGCATCCTCAATCCCTTGAGAAAGCTGAAGGAACATCGACACTTTTTGTGGATGGTGGGTCAAAGATGTCCTCTCAATATATTCACAAAGTTATTATAAGGGGCCTAAAGCCAAGAACTCGGTATGAATATAATTGTGGCAGCGATGCGGGTTGGTCGGCAAGATATTCGTTTGTTGTGCCACCGTCAGGCGAAAATTGGTCACCATCCCTCGCCATATACGGTGATATGGGAAATGAAAATGCACAATCACTGTCTCGTTTGCAACAGGACACTCAAAGAGGAATGTATGATGCTATCATACATGTTGGAGACTTTGCCTACGATATGGACACAGACAACGCCGAGGTTGGAGATGCTTTTATGCGACAAATCGAAGCTATTGCCGCCTATGTACCCTATATGGTCTGTCCCGGTAATCACGAAGAGAAATAGTAATAAATAAAAATCATCGGAACTATGTGCATTGTTTTCTATTTAAGCTTAATTTATAATTTCAGCAACTTTTCTAATTATAAAACAAGGTTCAGTATGCCTGGTGGTCATGACAGCTTGTGGTACAGTTTCAATTTAGGACCTGTACATTTTGTATCCTTCTCAACTGAGGTGTACTATTTTCTTAACTACGGCTACAAGCTGCTAACGAAACAGTACGAATGGCTGGAGAATGATTTAAAGGAAGCAAATAAACCGGAAAATAGAAAACAACGTCCCTGGATTATTACATACGGTCATAGGCCCATGTATTGTAGCGATGACAAGGAGTACGATTGCAATGAAAAGCTGGAAACATACATTCGCCAAGGCTTACCACTTGTGAAAATGTTTGGTCTTGAAGATTTATTCTATAAGTATGGTGTTGATGTGGAATTTTTTGCACACGAACATTTCTACACCAGGCTATGGCCAATCTACGACTTCAAGGTTTACAACGGATCGGCGGATAATCCATACCGAAATGCCAAAGCTCCTATTCAAATAATAACAGGTTCTGCCGGCTGTAATGAAAATCGGGAACCATTTTCTAAAGTACTACCCGATTGGAATGCCTTCCACAGTAATGTATGAAGTGACAGCCTGTTACAATTAATGTTTCTTTTAACAAGTTTTTATTTATGTATAGGACTATGGGTATACCCGCATGAAGGCTTTGAACGGAACTCATCTTTATTTTGAACAAGTATCTGATGATAAGGACGGGGATGTCATTGATTACTTTTGGATTATTAAGGATAAGCATGGGCCCTACACTGATCTCTAAAAATCAGAATTATCAGATTAAATATTGTTGTTTTTATCACGTTACAAGAAAATAGTCTGTAATAGAAAATATATTTTTTAATGATGTTACAATTATAATTTTGTCTTTAGCAATTTTTTAAAGGAACTACATTGGCAAATAAGAAAATTATGAATTATTGTTAGTTGTTCAAAATTTAAATACATTTATAATAATTTATTAATTTAAATACAAAAAAGAAGATTTCATCAGTGAAAACTTACTCCTAAGACAAAAGATTCTTTAAACCAAAGAAATTAAATGTCATAATATAGCGATCATAATAAAGCGATTAACAAGAAACTAGATTCGTTCACTGCTCTGCATCAGGAGAGTTGAGTTCGATTAAGACATCTATTGACAATATGAGTGCGCAAATGACGTCCTGCCTCAATGAAATAAAAAGTGATATCGCTAGGTGCAATGAGAAAGTTACTACTGTTGAGACGTCTATTAAAGCACTAGAAGATGGAAATAAACTGAAAGCGGAATATAATGCTTTGCACCGTAGATTGAATCGTGCAGACTTTCTTATAAGTGAACTGCCTGATGGTTTAAATTATCTGGTTGGAATTGTTATTTCTATAGCAGCTTTTTTAATGTAAATTTGGAACGTCGTGATGTCGGTTTAGCCTACTACATTAATAACAAGAAGCATATTTAGTGAAGCTTAACTGTGCAGAACTTCGAGATGAAATCATGCGACAATATTTTAAGGAGTCGATTATCGATAGCAATTTTCGTTGAGTGGAGTTGTCAAAATTACTTTATGTATGGCAAATACATTGTGCATATGGGTCCATCTATACAGCCGACAACACCAGGGAATTTCGTTTTTAAATAAAAATGATTTTTGTTTTGTCTTTTTCCTCCTCCGACAATTTCGAAACGACAATTTGTCCTCTATTAAGTGGACAACTTCCTTCAATACGGTCGACAATATAGATTGAGCAATGCAATTGTTGTAATCATTGTCATGGGACTTTTGGTAACTTCCCTCCGCAAAAAATTTCAACGCAGCGCACACTTCTAAATGTGGGGGTATTGCTGTTGATCTGTAACTTACTTTGAAGTCATCCTTTAACGTTTCCACAATGTAAACTACGGCATCCTTTTCAATCGAAAATACTCTTTAAACCTAAAATAATTTACTGATTATACAGATCTTTCCATCATGAGCTTTAACTTACAGTGCAGATGGCAATTCCAATGGATTCGACTTGTCCCTCATATTTCTTCTGATAGATGTCATGTCCTGTACATTTTCTTCATCATCAAAAAATAATTCCACTGAACTTATCATTTTAAAATAGTGTTTTTCTTTTTGGCAAATTGTGCCTTTTGAATTAATATAGAGTTCACAAGTTCGAAAAACACTGATCGATAACACGTTTATTGACAACCCAGTTGGGTTGACATCAATAATACAACATTTCATCTCAGTTGTGCTGACAATTGACAACGCAACTCAAGTTTAGTGGCAATGCATAATCGACCCCTAAAAGTCGATCCTTAAAGGTGTCTGATATTCTGCCAGCTGATGGCGGAAATGTTGCGAGGAGAGTGTTCTTAAATGACCATTTTCTCCTGAGGCAAGTACCTTGAATGGCGTTTGTAAACAGAATCGTTAATGGGGATAAAGCTAGAGCGAAAATTACACTGCCTGATAGTAAACATATTGAACGTGATGCTTCTGGGTGTTCTTTACTACTCACGAGTCATAATTGATTGATCTTTTTTTAATTTTTCACATAATGTAAAACCTGGATACAACTGTTACTGTTTTGTAATTTGTATTTTACCTCTGTGAGGTTTTCTTTTTCAGTTGGATCCTGGTTCATTTACATATTTCATTCGCATTTATATACATATTAATAATTTGATATTTTATCGTTTGATCTCATTTTTTAATTCTTGCGATGAGATGTTTAATTGATTGAATTTTTGTTTATAATGAATCGTAGTGTTTGCAAAAATTTCTCGCATTTATATTTCCTTTTTTGGTTTTGATGTCTTTTAACGAAAATCTCAGTCCAATAGTGTTTGGTAACTCCTACCTGAAAAGTTTACTTCATCCTTATAAAAATAATTTGAAAATTGCTCATAGTGTTTGGTAACTCCTACCTGAAAAGTATACTTCATCCTTATAAAAATAATTTGAAGATTGCTCATATTAATTGTAGAAACATAAAGGCAGCTACTAAAATTGATGAAATAAGATGTATTTTAAATGATAATACTTTCTACATTTTTGCTCGTTCCGAGACATGGCTCTCTTCTGACATACTGTATTCTGCTGTTGCTATTTCAGGTTTTAACGTATGCCGTAATGACCGTCAAGTATGTGGCAGAGGTGGCGGAGTTGGAGTATATGTTTCCAAAGGTCTTCGATACAAATGTGTGTTTAAGACATCTGTTCCACATTGTGAATCTCTTTTTATAGAGTTGCAATTTTCGGTGTTGTATATTTGATTGAATCTAGTTATTGCCCACAACTCAAGTCCTACACACTTCGACTTAGGTAGTCGACATCTATGATTGATTTTATGTTATACCCCTTTGTTCCTATTGTTAGGAAATAAATTAGGTACTATGGTGATCCTTGGATGGAGTGAGAGGAGTCAGGCTTGCTACATCAATCAGGGATTTAGCTTTCTTGTCATTCCTAAAGGCCTGCGTACATAGGCTGCCTCGCCTGGTTGCCTTGCTTTCCTACTTCATTTCTGACATAATAAAAATAATAGAATAAAGAAGGCCGAGCAAATTTCGGACTGGGTTGCCCTTTTCTTTTTTATTCTTTTATCAGAAGCAAACAAGGTAAGCAGGCGAGGCAGCTTATGTACGCAGGCCTTAAGAAACCCATCTCAGCAAAACTGGCGAATCTATTGCAAATACAGAAAGAGAGAAGACTTCATTATTCGAAACTTTATGGAAACATGGATTCTTGTAGGCTTTGGAAGGTACTAAAAAGTCATGGTTGTGTGGGAAATGACAATGAACGTATCAATATCGATTTAAATGCTAACAATGAGTTTTTTGCTAATTCTTTTGATAGAACTAATGTTATTTTCTTTAATATTAATGACATCACCAATTTAGATTCGTCATTTTCATTTCGTTGTATAAATGAAGGGGAATTGATTGAAGCAATGAGTAAGATAAAGTCTAAATCTGTTGGTATTGACGGCATACCTATATCTTCCATAAAATTAGTCTTTCCCTATATCCCAGGTCTTATTTTGAATCTTGTGAACACTAATTTAAATACTTCAGTTTTCCATCTGCATGGAAAACTGTTCGAGTGGTGCCTATTCCTAAAACCCGATCTTTTAGGGATTCAAATGACTTGAGGCCCATTTCTATTTTGCCTGCTATTTCTAAAACTATGGAACATATCATTGAAGATCAAATGCTTCCGGTTAGTTCAAGTCGGATAAAATAGTGTCAATTTGCTTTTCGCAAGGGACATAATACTACTCACTTATACTTCAACTTACAGACTCCAATCGTGAAGCCATAAATGATGATATGATTAGTATTCTTATATCCCTAGATTAGTATTCTTATATCCATAGATTTCATGTAATGAAGTTAAGAGATGAGTATAACTTCTCGAAATCTGCTGCAAACTGATTTTTTCTTACAGGAGTCAGTTTAATATAATGAATGGTTGTGAGTCGAAGTAGTTGTCTACCTTTATTCTCTGGTGTGCCACAAGGATCTGCTCTTGATCCTCTTCTATTTATCTTATATATGAGTGACTTTCGTCTTGGTACTAAATCTTCAGGGTGCTTACCCTTTATTTTTTTTAATGGCAGACGTGATGCCTCTAATGTACTTGAATATAACATAAATGGGCTACAAGAAACTCATTAAAGGTGAATCCTTCTTGGGTCACACTAAAATTGACTTCGTACAGCAACATAAATGCCTTCAATTCTATAGACTATACCTATCTTGTAATGAAGTTAAGAAATGAGTTTAACTTCTGGAAACCTGCCAGCAAACTGATTTTTTCCTACTTGTGTGACAGGAGTCAGTTTGTTGTAATGAATGGTTGTGAGTCTAGTTGTCTACCTTCATACTCTGGTGTGCCGCAAGGATCTGTTCTTTGTCCTCTTCTATTTATCTTATATATGAATGACTTTCCTCTTTGTACTAATTCTTCTTGTAGCTTACCTTTTATTTTTTGCCGACGATCTATTCTTGCTTTTTAATGGCAGACGTGTGATGCCTCCAATATATTTGAATATAACATAAATTTAAACTTAAGTTGCTTTGTTCGTTGGACTACAAGAAACTCATTAAAGGTGAATCCTGTTCTTTGCTAACCATTGATATCTTCTTGGGTCACACTAAAATTGACTTCGTACAGCAACATAAATGCTTGGGAGTAATTATCGATTGTGATCTTTCAGTCAAAAGCCACATTGATTCTTTGTCTGGTAAAGTTTGGGTTTATGGTTCTAATTTATATCTTTCTCACCGAATAAAGTTATTGCTGGCGAATTCTTTTAATAATTTCGATATAAATGCTATGTATAATATAACAAAATAGCTGTGTCTTTTTACGTGATATTATGCCTGTCTGCGTAATCGATAATTTGTAATAATTATTACTAATGTTTTTAAAATTGACAGTTGCTCAATGGAAAAGTTGCTGAAAAAAGTGTTTCGGCAACGAAGACAAACCTATTTTGTAATAAATATTACTAATGTTGCAGATTTTGACAGTCGTATAAAGGAAAAGTTGCTCAAAAAAATGTTTCCGCAACATTTAGTAAGTAAAAAGCAAAGACATAAATACAACAAGATAAGACATTTTGTTTGCTATCATTCTTCAGTGAATGGCTTTTCAATTTAACATAATGTTATATCACGATATGGTGATATAACATTTTTTTCTTTTATACATTTTTACGTATTTAACCGAATTTACCGATCCAATTGACATAGAATTATTCTTGAATAGATCCTTGAATTCATAAATTTCGTTTCTGATACCATTACATGAAATGTTCCTCCTTGGTTGCGATTTTGAATTAACTGCAACCTGTTAAGGGTAATGTTTCTATACAAAGTTTCGTAAACATTTTTTTTGTTGCATGCATTTTGTCTAGTCTTAGTTGTATTTATGTCTTTGTAAAAAGACACCCCTAATAAGTGTTGATAAAGACAACATATGGGTAGGTTGCCAAACACAATACAGCAATGGTGGTGTCTTTTTACTTACTAAATGTTGCTGAAACATTTTTTCAGCAACTTTTCCTTTATGCAACTGTCAAAATCTGCAACATTAGTAATAATTATTACTAATTATCACGTAAAAAGACACAGCTAATGTTTATCAACAGTTACATATCGAGTCGCAAACATAACAATGAAATAAAAACGGAAAAGGTACATAACAGAAACATCAACAAACTCGACAAAAAAATGTGTTTCGCCACTATCGTAGAACCTATCGTCATTCATTCACTAATAATATTATTGCCAATATTCGAAATCGAAGGTTTTCCTGCCACAAACTTAGCGACGAATGAATAGTTTTCAAATCATTCTCGTGTGTCGTTCTTGAACAAAACATCCGCAAAACTATAGAGAAACATTCGAAAACGATATCGTTTTCGATAGCAATGGTATGGTGGGATGCTTAACGGTCTATTTATGTATGTCGATTCGATAGTATGGCTGACTTCCGTATCGTTAGTTGATTGGCAAATGACTGCAAATGTAAAAAGCAAACATTTTTATTTCTGATGCAATTAGTTGCATTTTCGAGAAACAATATATGAGTGTGCAACTGAAATATTTTGACGAAGTTTAAACAACACAAAGCAACTGACGACACGGAAGTCAGCCTATTATTAGTAATAATAAACAAAAGTTTGGTGTTTTTTTTTTCGTTCGTTTTCCTTATCGACATAGAGAAACAGTAGTGCGATTATCGAACTCATTTTTTGAGTTACCGACAAAAATCGGTAAAATTAAAACGCAAAATTATGAAAAGTTCAAACAAAAGTTGACAATACTCTTGCTATCGGTAGAACTTTACGACTGCTTTTTATTCGTCGCTAACTTACCGAAAAACCGGTAATTACCGAAATTATAAGCATTTGAATTTTACCGACTATTGTCGGTATCCCAAAAAATGAGTTAGAGAATCGCACTACAGGCTCTAAATTTTATCATACTATGTATTTTCTTCACCGTTTAATTCTGTTATAGACAATATCTACGACTATGTTGTCACCTGGTCGACTCAAGACAATACCAAAGAGTCCATATGCAAATATGGAGTGGGCAATTTAACAAGCATTGCAAAAAATAATAACGGACCCTCCATGTTCATTGATGGCGGCAAAGCAAAAAGGACCCAATATATCCACAGAGTTAGTATTACACTGATTTAATCCATGTGAATCTGACCTCAATATTCTTTTATTGCAGGTGACATTGAACAACTTAAAGGAGAATACACGATATGTTTACCATTGCGGTAGTTCATTGGGATGGTCTTCACTATATTGGTTTAAGACTCCACCGAGAGAGCATACATGGTCTCCCAGTTTGGTTATATATGGCGACATGGGTAACGAAAATGCTCAATCCTTACCGCGGCTACAGGAAGAAATTCAGATGGGCAATGTTGATGCTGTTCTACATGTGGGTGACTTTGCATATGACATGCATTCGGCTGATGGAAAAGTTGGTGACGAGTTTATGCGACAGATAGAAGCAATATCAGCATATGTGCCATACATGGTAGTGCCAGGAAATCACGAAGAAGCATAGTATGTCTTGACTTATAATTAGTTATAATACAAGTCAACACTTTAATGCCCTATTTGCAAACCCTTAGCAACTTCTCAAACTATAAGTCACGTTTTAGTATGCCGGGAAATGACCAGAACCTGTTTTATAGTTTTGATATGGGCCCTGTACATTTTATTGGATTTTCGACTGAAGTTTACTATTTTCTACAACTCGGCCTTAAACCTTTGATATTTCAATATAAATGGCTCGAAAATGATCTTCGATTAGCTTCGCTGCCGGAAAATCGTGCTAAGCATCCTTGGATAATTACATTTGGGCATCGACCCATGTACTGTAGCAATGATAATGGCGACGATTGCTCCCATCACAACACAGTAGTTCGTCAAGGTCTTCCAATTTTAGGTGGCTTCGGTTTAGAGGACCTGTTCAATAAGTATGGTGTCGATGTCGAAATATGGGCACATGAACATTGCTACGAACGGACATGGCCAATATATAACTTTACTGTTTACAACGGCTCTTCCTTGGCACCGTACAACAATCCCAAGGCGCCAGTTCATATAATAACAGGAGCAGCCGGCAATAAGGAGGGCCGAGAGCCATTCGTTAAGCAAATTCCAAAATGGAGTGCATTTCACAGTCAGGTTGGTATTGGTTAAGATTGTATTGTTCTGCTCTCGTTTACAATTATTCATTTCAGGACTTTGGTTACACGCGCCTAAAAGTCTTTAATAAAACACACATTTACTTCGAACAAGTTTCAGACGATCAAGATGGCGAAGTCATTGATCGTATTTGGATTATAAAGGAAAGCCATGGACCTTATATATAAATGTGGTTTTCCCATATTTTTGTTTGTTAATCACGAACAATTTTAATAAAGATTTTTTTATTTACACCAGCATAAAATTACACTGTGGGAGTCGGTCTCCCGTTTTTTTTTTTTTTTATTATCACTTGCTTTTTTGCTTCTATGCCCCGGGCCACACTAAGAGTAATTTCACTGAAATTTTGACATGAAAGTAAAAGAAAATATAAAATAGAACGGTCTGTTTGTTTCATACGAATATTGCAACAAAGCAAAATTGCAGAGCACATGAAACCGTGTACACTAGTTTGTCGAAATTATGAATTTTTCCCAAAAAATGCAAAGTTTCATGTAAAAATTTCATTCAAATTACTCTAGTGTGGCCCGGGACTATAGGTCGCTCCTTGGAGTCAGAAGATTTCATTTTGTCAGGCTCATATCATAACCATTAAGAATTTTGATTCAGTATCGGAGGCAAAATTGTCGTTCTTGTCTAACCCCCCGTTTACACATGCAAGTGACAGTTCGAAAAATACCAATACACTCACACATATTCACTGCCACACCAACTAACAAGCTCACTGCCGACAAAATTTCCTTGTCAGTAATCAATGTAAGTGCTTTGAAAGTAACTTCAAATTTTTTTCCGAACGTTTACACATGCAAGTGTCAGTTCGAATAAATTTAAGTTTCGACTATAATATGTATACAGAACTGTCTGCAACTTACTTGCATGTGTAATCCTTGGGATAAACAAGTAAAAAAGTATCAGTCGGCTTTGCCGACAGAGATATACCCTCAGCCTGTGCAAATTGAAACACTTTTTTCACAATAAACTTATGTATTTAAGGGGTTTCAAAATTTTGGTCTCGTATGAACCGACAAAAATGTTGGTACTTAAAGGAATGGACCGACATAGACCATGGGAGTGCCATAGGGGGTTTTTACACCCTTCGGGCTGTTTTCTCAAGAAGTATGGACTTGCCGCTGAAACAACTTTAACCATCGTAATTGAGGCAGCGAATGAATGTAAGTTGCTTCAACAAAAATCAAAGTGATTCAATAGCAGGTCTTAAAGTGAACTTATCCAAAATTTTGTGTGGGAGGTACGGGATGGAGTGGACAAATATAGTCCATATTCGAACCTGATCTATATCTGGTAGATATTATGAGAATGTGTAAAGTATGGACCAAATCGGTCACTCCCATCAAGAGTTATTGTGCCCACAATTTTTCCGAATATTTGTGAACTTTTGTGGCGTAGGTACCTGAAGGAGTGGACCGATATGGCATATATACGAACTTAAACTAAGTTTGGAAACAATATTACGAAGGCCAAATTTTGGCCGGAACCGGCATTTCCGTTCGAGAATTATCTTGCGCTTCCCCCCATAAACATGGTGTCATAGGGTTTGTTTTTCAACTTTCAGGCTGATTTTTCAGGAAGTATGGACTTGCCCCTGAGGAAACTTGTACCTTTGTATAGGGGACAGTGAATACAAGATGGTACAACAAAAACCAAGGCGATTCGAGAGCAGGTCCTAAACTGAACTTTTCCGAAATTTTGTGTGGGAGGTACTCGAAGGAGTTTACCGATTAAGTCCATATTGGAACCTCATATAAATCTGGTAGAAATTTCATAATGTGCAAAGTATGGACCAAATCGGTTACTTCCTTCCTACGCACAAATTTTCCGAACATTTTCGAAGTTCTGAGGGGGAGGTACCGGAAGGAGTAGACCGATATAATCCATCTTTGAACTTGAACTTAGTTTGGACAAAATATTACGAAAGCCAAATTTTGGACCGAATCGGCAGATCCGTTCGAGAGTTATCTTGCGCTGCAACCACTACACACGGTGTCATAGGGTTTTTTGTAACTTTCAGGCTATTTTCTCAGGAAGTATGGACTTGCCCCTAATGAAACTTTCAGCGTCGTATAGACGACAGCGAATACAACTTGCGTAAACAAAAATCAAAGCGATTCGAGACCAGGTCCTAAACTGAACTTTTCCGAAATGTTGTGTGGGAGGTACCCGAAGGAGTGGACCGATTGAGTCCATATTGGAACCTAATCTAAGTTTGGTAGAAATTACACTATGTGCAAAGTATGGACCAAATCGGTTATTCCCTACAAGAGTTACCGTGCGCACAAGTTTTGCGACAATTTTTGAACATTTGTGGGGCAGGTACCTGAAGGAGTGGACCTATATGGCCCATCTTCGAACTTAAATCGGATCTGGACAAAATATTTCGATACCCAAAATTTGAACCGAATCGATTGATCCGTTCGAGAGTTATCGTGCGCACCAGCCAGCCAGACGGACGGACATTGCTAGATCTACTCAAAATTGTCTGAAACGGATATCGTACAAACATACTTGGGGTCTAAAACCATTATTTCGATGAGGCACATTTTTGGTCGTATCAAAGTGTAAATACCCTCTCTCTTTAGCCTAAAGGCTGAGGGTATAAAAATTGCAGTAACACAAAATTTATCAAAATCATTATTACTCCTTATTACTCCACCATGAGCATGGCCCAATAAAGAAGGTCATCCAATCTACAAATTCACCAAAAAAAAATACAACTATGCACCTTCATTTGTTGTCAAAAGTTGTTGCTGTGAATAAAAATTATATCGCATTGATTTTGTTATTACTAAAAATGTATGTCCCAATTTACATTGGGCGAGTTTACTTGCGGCAATTGTCATTTTGTAGGAGAGAGAGGTGAGGCATATGGTAACCCTTTGCCTCTCAGCACCCTCTCTCACCTACAAACTGACAATTGCCGCAAGTAAACTCGCCCAATGTAAATTGGGACTTTATTTATTTGTTTTTGATTTGTTTTATACATACCACACAACAATAAACGCCACAAAACTCAAAGATAATTGTAGACAAATGTTTTATTCGCGATATTTCAAAAGAAATTAAACATTTTTTAACATTTAGTTCAAATAACCAAAATTTGTTTTGATCATTTTGTTATGGGTAACTAGGTATGTTTTTTTTTTGTTCAATTTCAAACTACGACAATATATTTTGACAGGAAATGGAGGTATCAGCTTGTCTTTTTGGATGACCTTCTATTTGGATCATGACCATGATATTTCCTTAAAAACTTTACACACAAATACAATCGGACCTCGATTATCCGTGATGGTCGGGACCGGAGGCATTACGGATAATCGATTTTCCCGGATAATGGAAGCTATGCTTTTATGCAGTTTTTGAAAATATAGTATGAAAACCAGCAATTTTTTTTAAATTTGTTATGGTAATCCACCAAATTTTAGAAGGATACATAATATCATCATCAGATTCATCTGAATTGTCTTTGTCCCATGGTTTTTGTGATGCCATAAATACACAAATTCTGTAATACGGGAGAATTTCCAGTTTTCGTTTGTTTACCTTTTGTTTGCTTAATCAGATTAATTGGAAAGTGTGTTTTTACTCCCGGGTGATGAAGTTTATAACGAAAAATATAAGATATTGAAAAAGTCCAACATTTCTTTTCTATCACGGATAATGGAGGTTCCCGGATAATCGATTCACGGATAATCGAGGTTCGACTGTATTTCACCTTTCTACCACAACAACGCTCTCTGAGTGTCCGTATTACCCAAATACGTTAAGTAAATACAATATCACATTTAAAACACAAAATCCGCGACCAAAACTATTTTAAATGTTTTCATTCGTAAAATAAATCATTTTCCTTTGCTATTAATTGTATTTCAGATTTTGTTGGGCTTTTGTTTTAAAAATACAAAACACACACATACATGCATACAAAACGTTCTGTCATAGTTGAATTTGTTCAACTTACAAAAAGTATACGCTCGACGTATTTCGGTAGTTCTCATAAGAATATGTACATGTGAATGAACTGTCAAAATGTCTCTCTCGAACCGCTCTCTTTTGCTGGTTTTTTGTGTTAACAGACGACTTCCAGCAACAATTGGTACAAATTGTTACAAATTTTAGGGTAACCAGACACAGCTTATGAATGTAATAAAGTTCAGTGATAACAAATGCGGTCATGGAGGGTCTTCAGACAGGTAAAAAACGCATGGGACCATATTAACAATAAACAATGACGAATCGGCCACAGGCAAGTATGCCAAGAATGAATATTTGACTCAATATGTGTTGTAGGATAATGGAACAATAAAATAGTCCGATTTTGGCTTTGAGTAAATCGAAATACCTTTGGAAAGTATATTTAAAAAATTGACACCAGTGTAGTATTTTGAAACGACCTACGACAGAGCACTTTTTCGTCTCTAAACTCTATTGATATGATTTAATTTTTACTAAGTGGATAGATATTATCCTCTGCTATCATAATAAATCAAAAAATTGCGCCAAATCCAATAAAACCCATCAAATATGGAAATTAAACCGCTAATGGAGAAGCTGGAATACCGAATATTTGGGTACTATGTTCTACTATATTCCATATATGAAGCAGGAAAGCAAGGCAATCAAGGCCTGCGTACATAAGCTGCTCTGCCTGATTGCCTTGCTTTCCTGCTTCATTTTTGACATAATAAAAATAAAAGAATAAAGAAGGCCGAGGAAATTTCGAACTGGGTTGCCTTTTTTTTATTCTTTTAACAAAAGCAGGCAAGGCAGCTTATGTACGTAGGCCTTTACTCTCCCCTTTATAATGAAAAACAGTTGCTTTGTTCCAGAACCTGCAAGAAGCCCCTATTTTTTACTACGATAGCATTTTTCCCTTTATGTTATCGGAAAAAATAGTAAAAATTAGTAGATTCTTGCAGTACTGGAACAGACCAAGTGTGTGCAAATCGGTTGTGGAAAAAAGAAGTAATGTCCGTTTAAATTTGAAAATCCAAGAAAGCCCACTTTTCACTACATTTACCGTTATAAAATCAAAACCCGAAGTGACCCAAAGGAACCAAAGGTATTTTCGTCTTCTATGGACTCTCAAAAAACGTATGGGCACTCTTTTTTTTAATAATTTTGTATTTTTCCCTGAAGTTTTATCTAAAAATAATTCGACAAAAATTTTTAATTGGTGGACCCTATACATTGTTATGTCTCAAAGAGCAAGCGCTCCTCGTTCGATTTAAAATTTGCATGAAAATACCATCTTATAATTTTATATATTTTATTAACAAAAATATTTTTTTCTTAACTTTTTGTATTTAATTTAGTAGATAATCATTGCCTTAATAATTAAAACGAAAAAAAGATCCGAAATATAGTTCAATGGAGCTGCCAGATTTTTTATATTTCATACTATGCCATATGGCATAGATTTTTCCCAACGGAAATGTTTCACTTTGTTTGATTCCCAGATCTTCTATTGTAAAACCCCTAGATCTTCTATAAGAAGACCTCCAGATCTTGTATAAATAGACTCCAGGTGTTCTATAAGAAGACCTCCAGATCTTGTATAAGTAGACCTCCAGGTCTTCTATACGAAGACTTCCAGGTCTTCTATAAGGAAACCTCCAGATCCACCATAGGAAAACCTCTAGATGATGTATAACAATTCTTGCAGATTTTCTAAAATAACTCCTCCAGATATTATATAAGATGGCCCCCACGTCTTCTACAAGCTGACCTCCAGCCCTTCTATAGGATGACATTCAGGTGTTCTATAAGAAGTCCTTCAGATCTGCTATATGAAGACATTCAAGTAGACCTCCAGATATTATATGAAAAACCTTCATGTCTTCTATAAGTAGACCTCCTGGTCTTCAATGAGATCTTATGCTTTTCTATAAGAAAGGCCCCTGCTCCTCTATGAGAAGACCATCTGGTTTTTTATAAGAAGGTCTCCTGCTTTTCTATGAGAAGTCGTCCTGCTCTTCTATGAGCAGACCTCCTGCTCTTATATAAGAAGACCTCCTTCTCTTCTATAAGAATATCTCCTGCCCTTCTATATGCAAACGTCCTTCTCTTCTACGAGAAGACGCCCTGCTCTTCTATGAACAGACCTCCTGCTCTTGTATAAGAAGTCCTCCTTCTCTTCTATAAGAAGACCTCCTTCTCTTCTATAAGAAGACCTCCTGCCCTTCTATATGCAAACGTCCTGCTCTTATATGAAAATACGTCCTGTTCTTCTATCAGAAGACGTCCTGCCCTTCAATATGCAAACGTCCTGCTCTTCTATGAAAAGACGCCCTGCTCTTCAAGAAGAGGACCTCCTGCTCTTCAAGGAGAGGACCTCCTGCTCTTCTATAAGAAGACCTCTTGCTCTACTATAAGAAGACCTCCCAATATGCAAACGTCCTGCTCTTCTATGAAAAGACGCCCTGCTCTTCAAGAAGAGGACCTCCTGCTCTTCAAGAAGAGGACCTCCTGCTCTTCAAGGAGAGGACCTCCTGCTCTTCTATAAGAAGACCTCTTGCTCTACTATAAGAAGACCTCCTGCCCCTCTATATGCAAATGTCTTGCTCTTCTATGTGAAAACATCCTGTCCTTCTATGAGACGACCTTTTGCTCTTCCAGGAGAAGACATCCTGAGAGGACCTTCTGCTCTTTTATGAAAAGACGCCCTGCTCTTCAAGAAGAGGACCTCCTGCTCTTCAAGGAGAGGACCTCCTGCTCTTCTATAAGAAGACCTCTTGCTCTACTATAAGAAGGCCTCCTGGTCTTCTATAAGATGACATTTAATTAAAAACTTGAATATTTTAGTTTTGTTTTTTTTTCCTTTAAATACCTTCTATGTCATATGGCATAGTGTCCAAAAACCACTTTTCCAAACAAAATGTTAAAAAATTAGTTTTGATTATCCATATAGTGGGCTTAAGTATATATAAAATTGGAAATATATATTTTTCAGATCAAAAACAAAGAAGAAGCACCGAAAGTGTTAATTAAGGAACACCAAACATCGATTTTTAAGGGAACTAGGCTTCCCAAGATTATGTTTAAAATACTGTGACTTATCATAGTCAGCCATCGATGGTTGAAGTGCAGAAAAATCATTCGACACATCCAATAGGTTAATTCCATATTGACTGTATAAATGAGCCAACATTAGCTAGCCAGAAAACGAGTTATGGACCGAAAACTTTGCAAAACTTAATTTTTGCTTTTCCAGATAGGAAAAAATATTGATGTCCGGATTTTAAAGGTACGAAAAATATGAGATGTCCGGATTGCCGAGTCTACAATGTAAAAAATTCTAGTGTCCGGATTACCGCGTTGTCCGGATTAACGAGTGTCCGGATTATCGAGACTATTGGTCTGTTCCTTTACTTTTGAAAATGGTAAAACTGGCAAAAGTAGCAAAAGTTGTAATCTACTTCCATATGAATTGTATAGTGTCTGAAGTAAAGGAACGCTTTTCGAGTAAAAAGTTGTAAAACTTTAAGATTCTTGCACGTAAAGGAACAGAGCTTATACTGTAACTCAAAAAACGCAAAAAAATCGCACTTTGGCATACTATGTAGCATGGTAGAATAAAGTGAAGGTAGGCCACAGCTAACAGCTGATTACAATTTTTTTCTTTTTATGGCCTAATCTGTCAAAAGCAGGGTTGGCATTTTGTACTGTTTTTGACATTATAGATTATAGGTAGATGTATCGCTGAATTGTTCCAACAAAAAACTTCTGCTGTAACACTATATCTTAAAATTGAAAACAAGGACAAAAATGTGTATTCGCGTGGCAAAATAAAATTGTTGATTTTTTTTAGCAAAACTTACGAATGAACGAAAAGTAAGGGAAAGTAAAAATTTTTGTAAAAATTCTGCTGACATTTATCTGCAAGTCGGATGCCAGCAATCACGACGTCAGATTAGCCAAACTTATCAATTAGAAAATAAGTGAATGACATTTTTTCACTGTCATAAGTTTGGGAAGAACTTTTGCTATTTTTGGAACACTTTTCCAACAAGAATATTCTGGAGATTTTCATACCTGGCCTACCTCCACTTTATTGTACCATGCTATCATGGCACAATTACCCAGGTAGTGGCATCGTAAAATTTTGAATATGGTATGTCAAAACTTTATGTTGTTGGGGAAATTATTTTCATATTCGATCAGCTGGTGTGATACCACTACCTGGTAGTTCTGCCATGCATGCTATGTAGCATGGTACAATAATACAGGTAGCATTATCAAGCCAGCTGATGGTAATATAATGTGTCAATTGCATTGAATTGATATCAAATTTTGACATCTTATGTTGCAAACAATTGCCGATGCGGCTACCTGTGTATTTGTACCATCATGGTACAATTAGAAAGGTAGATGCCTCAGCCCAGCTGATCGAATCTAAAACGTCAAAAAACTATGAATTCGCCATGAAAAATCACAACAAAAACCATATGATTCGGTAAGTAAGAGATAGCATGTCTACACTTTATAGACAAACACAAGCGATAAAAAGAGACAACAAGAGACCATTTGGCGAAAATGTTGACAGATTACATTACAAAAAAAGTTGCTTTGTTGTAGCAATTCGCCGATGCATCTACCTTTCTTATTGTGCCATGGTACCATGTATGTAGCATGGTACAATAATACAGGTATATAACAATCTGGTGTCGATTGTTCAGGAAAATACAAGCGAGGATTGATGTAGACTGCCGGACGGACAAATTGTCTCATTGTGATCTTATCTGATAGTTACCATAACGTGTTAGAATGGAGATCACCCCTTGTGACCTTATCTGATGGTTATGTAACGCGTTAGATTGTAGATCACAAACTGAGCGATTTTATTGAATTTTGTTCTAGCCTAAGTACTGATCGTGAGAAGAAATAGTAGGGCGCTAATAGTTTACAGTTGCATAAAATGGTATATCGAAAGTAGTAATTAATGGGTTGTTTTACAAGAGTAGTAGAATAAATTATTTACATAGTTGCATTCTGTCAGTTAACTTTAAAATACAATGAATCAATCACAATGGGGAATTGGAATATTTACAAACTCACAATGACAAAAGGTATGAAAACTGTTACTATTGAAATGTAGATGGCGTAAAACTGTAATTACTAAACTATGGATTGCTTCAGTCTCCCCCTCTGATGCTGAAAGCGTCCCGATGAAGCATCAGAAATTACGGATTGTTGAACTTCTATGGTAACCTGCATCAGGATTGTTGCTTCTGCTTAGGATGGACTGCATCATGAACAATCGGTTGTTGAACTGCTATTGTGCCAATAAGACTGTAGTAAGTGCATAAAGATGGCGTTGAAAACTTTCTGCGGAACCTCCCCATGGAGTAAAGGTGACAAACTAACGGTAGAGGTGGATGTATTTTGCCTCCCTCTGGAGTAAAACTGCATCGTACACGTACATTGTTGGTGATTCATCAACCTTCTTTTTCTCAACATGGTTCGCGGTTCATTTTGCAGGAGTAAGGATGAATAACTGACAGCAGAGGTGGATGTATGTTTACCTCACCCTGGAGTAAAACTCATACATCGTACACGTACATAGTTGTTGATTCATCAAGCTTCTTTTCCAACAGGCATTTTCTTCTTTTGGATCATCTTTGGATACAAATGCGGCAACTGATTGTTCCAATAATTACGTTGTGATATTGATTTTGTTGTCCTCGGCTATTACTCACAAATTATGGTTGGTGTGGTCGTGATACATGGCCCCACGTTGGGCGCCATTATAACAATCTGGTGTCGATTGTTCAGGAAAATACAAGCGAGGATTGATGTAGACTGCCGGACGGACAAATTGTCTCATTGTGATCTTATCTGATAGTTACCATAACGTGTTAGAATGGAGATCACCCCTTGTGACCTTATCTGATGGTTATGTAACGCGTTAGATTGTAGATCACAAACTGAGCGATTTTATTGAATTTTGTTCTAGCCTAAGTACTGATCGTGAGAAGAAATAGTAGGGCGCTAATAGTTTACAGTTGCATAAAATGGTATATCGAAAGTAGTAATTAATGGGTTGTTTTACAAGAGTAGTAGAATAAATTATTTACATAGTTGCATTCTGTCAGTTAACTTTAAAATACAATGAATCAATCACAATGGGGAATTGGAATATTTACAAACTCACAATGACAAAAGGTATGAAAACTGTTACTATTGAAATGTAGATGGCGTAAAACTGTAATTACTAAACTATGGATTGCTTCAGGTAGCATTTTCAAGCCAGCTGATGGTAACATAATGTGTCAATTGCCTTGAATTGATGTCAAATTTTGACATCTTATGTTACCAACAATTGCCGATGCGGCTACCTGTGTATTTGTACCATGGTATGTAGTTTATCATGGTACAATAATACAGGTAAAAGCAAGTCCCAGCTGATTAGATTGACACGTAATACTAGTGTCAAAAACAATATGAAGTTTAATACATGTTGTTCTTTTCGTTAATTGTCAATTAATATTTATGTTTTTTACTTTCTGATAAACAAACATAAAACACATATTTTTGAAGTTATAGACTTCACGGCTAACTTCGAATAAATAGATCAGCAAATGGTATAAAAGAACAAAAGGCCGTTTAAAATGGTGTGCCAGGAATTTGCGGATACAGGTCAGTGCTATATTTATTCATGGTAAAGTGGGTATTTATGCATGTAAAAATATCTCATTCCAGACAAGGATCTGATTGAAAACATTATGAATGGAATCTCAATATATTGGATGCACTGTGAATTATACGGAATAAGATAAGTTCAGAGCATGGTTAGCCTTTTATTACGGAACTTCAGCCGTGTTATTTTGCCTAACTATGGCGAAGCAGATTTGTTCTAAATATCCCTAGCAGGGAGGTATCAAACAGCAGTTTTTGGTATTTGCATGTCAAATGGCATTATAAGAGATTTCGTTGTACCATATTTTGTATCAGAAGACAACATGGGATTTGCGAGACCTACCCGTTATTTACGTTTAAGTCACAATAATGTTGAGGGATGATCTTTAATGTGGGACGAGCAGTATCTAAAGCTTCCGTGTTTTATGGCACACGAATGCACAATCTCTTCTGTGACAATTGCCATTCGCATGTAGCGACTGCATTAAATTGTATGCGCTAAAAAGATTCCAGTTGTAAAGTTCCATGGTAAAGTTGGCCGCATGGATATTCTTCGGTGGCAGATGGTTGCCCTTTCTTATTGTTATACGCTATTGGGAGTGTATTTTTAATATTTGTTATATTGAGAGAGCATACAAATGACAGACTTCCTAATGCATTTTTAGATCGGAGTTTGGCTGCTTCTTGTATTATAAACATAATTTTTTTATTTTGAATGTTTTAATAGAAGTTTACGCGAATTTTCCTAATATTAAGTTTCAATATTAGTCAATGTATATTGTTTTAATGCAAATGTATATAATAGTTAATTTTAATAAAATGCATAAACATAAATTTGATTATTGATTAAATTGTAATCGATATTTGAGTCCATCTATAAATGATATTTTTTTAACGGTAAAAATGTATAATTAGCAATGGGTTTTAAACTTCTTTTGCGACTGCATCTTGTTAATAGAACTGCAACATTTATTCACACTCAATTTATACTGCTTCATGGCTGCAATAGCAATTTTAGTCTGATGTTCACGTTAAATGCGCATAATAAAAAGGTGATACCTTACAACATTGTCAAAATGCACAAATTCTGGTTTGAAAACATATTGTTACGGAATTAGATTTAACTAATCTCCGTGTAGACGTTGTTTTATTCCCCGATACGATTTGTACCAAATAAAACAGGGTTCGTTTTAGATTACGTTTCTACAATGCTTTATTTACTTTATTACACTTATTCGGAGCTGACTGTTATAGCTAAGTACACAGCTTTACTTTACTTCTTTACTAGTCGATGTTTACACTTCGGTATAAAATTCACAACTAAAACGTCATTGCCATTTCCCCTGTATTTATACCCCAAAGTCTCCCTGTTCTAGAAGTATCCACAAAATCTGGCAACATCTCGAATCTGTGCAACGAACACACAGACGCACATTCGCACTAAGCGAACAACTATACTCACATACATACATGGGGGGGGGAATACAATTGGACGACAAGCACAGTAATGACGTAACTACAACAACAAACAGATGCAAGAAATAACGAGGTAACAAACTAAACAATAATTACATGATTGTGGCAAAACAAAACAGAAGCACATAAATGAAAGGTAAATAACTAGAATAATGAAGAGATTTTTACATGGTAGTTGTTGTTGTTGCTTAAATAAAGTAACTGCGTAATAAAACTTTACGTTACAATTCAAATTTTTAAATTAACGGAAATTAAACTAAACTAACTTAAACCTATCAGTTACATTCGTAACATTGCCTCCCGCTTAAGCCTGTTCGTCCCGAATAGGCACAGTTCCCTCTCTGTGGTATGGGCATTCGTAACACTGCCTCCCGCTTAAGCCTGTTCCTCATGACCTGGCACAGTTCTCGTTCCATAGCGGGCCAACCGTTCTAGATGTACCACCTTCATCTTTGATCTAGGGCTGTCGCTTTTCTGTATGCGATACACGACGTCATTTATTTTCGTGACTACCTTGTAGGGGCCTTCCCAGTGCGTTTGTAATTTGGGGCATAGTCCTTTTTTCCGTTGTGGGTTAAACAATAGTACCAGTTGCCCTTCTTGGAACCCATCAGTATTTGCCGCTCGATCGTACCTCGCCTTCATGCGGTTGCTAACCATTTTTATCCGATGGCGTACTACATCGTGGACTTCACTGAAAGAGTTTTGACTGTTTTCATCGTTATCAGTTTCGGGGTTTGGTGTGGCACCGAAGATCAAGTCACCAGGCAGCTTTAATTCATTCCCGAACAAAATTCTGGCTGGAGTTCGAGATGTGGAGTCATGAATGGCCGACCTATAGGCTAGTAGGAATTTTGGAATATGCTCATCCCAGTCTCTTTGGCCGCTATCTACCACCTTTCGTAGATGCTCTTCCAGAGTGCGATTAAATCTCTCCACCATGCCATCTGATTGTGGATGCAGGGGCGTTGTCCTCGTTTTCTTGATTCCGTAGGTGTCACACATTTCTTTGAAGATCGCTGACTCAAAATTTCTTCCTTGATCGGAATGAACCTCGGATGGGACACCATAGCGACAAATCCAATTCTTGCTGAACACATCCACTATTGTCTTGGCTTCCTGGTTGGGAATGGCATAAAGCTCTGGCCTTTTGCTGAAGTAATCCATGACCACTAAGACATACCGGTTCCCAGAGTTGCTTATTGGAAACGGTCCAGCCACATCCATTGCGATTCTTTCAAATGGAGCTCCTGAATTATACTGTTGCATGTGGCCTCGACTCTTCCGGGTTGGACCCTTAGCTCTTATACACCTGTCACAATTGGCAATCCAGTCTGCAATGGATTTCTGACAGCCGACCCAGTAGAACCTCTGCTTTATCTTTTCAGCAGTCTTTGTTACACCAAGGTGTCCTCCACTTGGACCATCGTGAAACTCTGACAAGACATCTTTTATTTTGGAGTCTGGTACGACAATCAAGTTACGGTGAGTTTTTCCATCGTCGCTTTCCCACTTACGATGTAGGCACCCATCTATTATAAGTAGACTGTTCCACTGGGCCCAATAAGATTTCAAAAGGGGGCTTTCGGGCGCTATTTCTTTGCGACTAGGGCGTTCGCCCATTTCCATGGCAGAAATTAGTTTGCCTAGGGTGCGATCTTTTCTTTGTTCCGCCGACCAATCCTCGCCGGACTCAACCTGCAGTAGCCGGACATCGACGATACTTGCTTTGCCTTCAGCCTTCGAGCAATGTCTGCATTCAATTTTGCATGGCCGACGAGACAGGGCATCAGCATTACCGTGTTTTCCACCTTTTCTGTGCTCGATACTTAGGTCATAACTCTGAAGCCTTTCGATCCAACGGGCCAAATGACCTTCCGGGTTCTTAAACTGGAGCAGCCATCGCAGAGCGGAATGATCGGTTTTTAGCAGGAAGTGCTGTCCATACAGGTATTTGTGATAGTGTTTGATGCTCTCCACAACTGCCAGCAGCTCTCTCCTCGTCACACAGTAATTCCTCTCAGGCTTTGACAATGTTCGGCTGTAGTACCCGATGACTTTTTCTTGGCCGTCTATTTCCTGGGAAAGGACACCACCGATCCCGTATGCACTGGCGTCAGTGTCCAACACAAACTTACCACCGGGTACAGGGTACGCCAAAAGAGGAGCTTTGCAGAGCATGTCTTTGAGTTTTTGGAATGCCTCTTCCTGGTCGTTGCTCCATAGAAATTTCTGCCCTTTTTGAGTCAGTCGGTGTAAGCTTGCGGCAATGTTGGCAAAATTGTGGACAAACCGACGGTAATAGGTGCAGAGACCCAGAAAGCTTCGCAGCTCATGGAGGTTTCGAGGCTGCGGCCAGTCTCTGACGGCTTTAATCTTCTCGCTATCCGTCGATATGCCCTCCGTCGTCACATGGTGCCCCAGGAACTTCACCTCTCGCTGGAAGAGGTTACACTTCTTCGGGTTAAGTTTTAGACCCGAAGACGATAGCTGCTGGAGTACATTCCTTAAATTCGTGAGGTGTTCGTCGAAGGTCTGTCCCATGACTATGATGTCATCCAAGTATATAAGGCACGACTTCCACTGCAACCCTTTAAGCACCCGCTCCATCAGCCTTTCAAAGGTGGCCGGGCCGTTGCAGAGCCCGAATGGCATGACATTAAATTGCCAGAGACCGCCGTTAACGCCAAACGCTGTCTTTTCCTTATCTTTTTCGGCTATCTCTACCTGCCAGTAACCACTCTGCAGATCGAGAGAACCATGACGTCCCGGCTAAGGTGTCTAGTGTGTCATCGATTCTTGGGAGCGGGTAGCTATCTTTCTTGGTGACATCATTTAGTTTTCTGTAATCCACACAAAATCTGGTACTTCCATCTTTCTTCTTGACCAGTACTACTGGGGAACACCAGGGACTCGACGACGGTTCGATCACACCACTCTCCTCCATTTCGCTTATCAACTTCTGGACTTCGTCCCTTTTTGCCAGTGGAACGCTTCTTGGGGCCTGTTTTATTGGTCTTGCGTCTGCTGTGTTTATTTCATGTTTCACCACCGATGTTCTTCCTTGATGCCCTTTTATAGACGCAAAGGTAGAGGCATGTTTCCATAATAACTGCTTGGCCTTGTTCTTCTCGGAAGGTGATAAGTTGTGTGTCCATTCTTTGATGTAACCATCGAGGTGCTTCTTTTCCGTGGCTGCTGATTTTTCGGTGTTATTTTCCAAATTGATTACAGCTTCGGCTGGTGTACATTGTCCAAAGTCGGAAAATTGGCAAATTTGTTCTTGCTTATCTGACAGGTTCAAAACTCTAACTGGAATCAATCCATCGTCGTTGCTTTTCACCAGGGCATTCGCTATTAAGATGCTACTATTTTTGTTCTCTGCTGGTTCCACCACCCACAATTTCCCGACTCCACAATCTCCATCCATTGGTACCCATATCAATGTTTCGGCACAAGGCGGTATATTCTCTGGATGTTCCATAGTCAGACGTCTAATAGGTGTGTTTTCCTCGTAACCCATATTTAATGGAATTTCCACATTGGACCATGTCATCACACGTTCTTTCATATCCAGATTAAGACCAAAGGCAATCATAAAATCTGCACCTATGATAACTTCGTCTACGATATCAGCAACTATAAACTCGTAATCGACCGATTTATTGACAATAGTTAGTCTCACGGTTATCTTTCCATGTACTGCCGCAGGCTCCCCTGTTGCTGTGCGCAGTCTGACTCCATTTAGTGGCGTTATCTTCCCCCTGGCCAGATCTGATCTGATGATGGACTTTGATGCGCCTGTATCCAAGGTCAGAATTCGCTTGTCGCCATTGATATAACCAGTTGTTGTAAGGTTGTGGTTTTTCTGTTGTACTATCGCTATGGAGATTGTGGGGCCGTCGTCGATGGGAGCCAGTTCACGCCCCGCTGGACTGGCTCGATTTAGTTTAACGGTGACTCATTTGCAGAACGTTGAGCCACTCTTTTACTTTCTTTTGACGGGGATGGTGACGATGACCTCGATCGCTTGCGCTTCGCTCTACATTCACGCGCAAAATGACCCATTTTGTCGCAATTGTGACACCTACCCTTGGCCTTAGTTGGTGCTGCCGTATACCTTCCTTGTAATACCCGCTTCATTGCTGCCTCGATCTCGTTAACACGATATTTGGGTTCATCGAACTCGGTATCCAGTTTGCGGACCTTGTGAGTCTGGGGATGGGTGATTATTCTTGCCGTCTCTTGTGTAAGGGCGTACGACACGGTTTCAGCAAATGACGATTTTGGTGACGCATACGTTGCACGTTTAATCTCGGCGTCACGTATACCATTCACAAATGTTTCGATTTTCATACGGTCCAACAATGGATGGTTTTCTCCTGGATACGTCATTAGCACCAAACGTTCTACTTCCGTTGCGAAGTCCTGTAAGGTCTCATTTGGCTTCTGTACTCTTCCCCTTAATTCCATTATGTAGATGTTTTGCTTATGTTCGCCACCGTACTTACGTTCGAGAGCAGCCATTATATCCCCATAACTGTTTCTAGAAGCGGCGGGAATAGTCTGTATTACCTCAGCAGCACCGCCAGCAATGCCATAAGTAGTGATACAGCCTTGTCATTGTCGTTCCAAGAATCTCTAGTAGCCACGGTCTCGAACTGTAATTTGAACACATTGAAAGAGGTTGAGCCGTCGAACACAGGAGTCTTGATTTTTAAGGTGTTATGAGTAGCTCTCACTGGGCCACCTTTGATTTCCAGTTCCGACATTTTCTTCTCCAGGTTCACAAATTTCTCGTCATGGGCCAGAAATTTCTCGTCAACAGACAGAATCTTTTTATCCAACTCTTTAATTTGCACCTCCATGTTTTCTACTCTCTTTTCAATCACTATCGTTATGTTCTCGAGTTTCTCGTTAATTTTTCTAGAATTCTCTTCCAACTCCTCTTTTAAGTTTCTTGAATTTTCTTCAAACATCCTAGAATTTTCTGCCATTAAGTTTTCGGTGATTTTTCTAGAGTTCTCCTCCAACTTTTCCTCTAATTTTCTGGAATTTTCTTCGCTCATTCGACAATTTTCTGCTTTCATTTCCATCATAAGTCTAGAAGTTTCTTCATTCTTTCTAGACATCTCTAACATTTTACTGGAATTTTCTTCCATTTTAGCATCTAATTTCATCATTTTGGAATTTTCTTCACTTTTCTTATTCATTTCCTGCATAATCATAGCCAGCATTGATTTCAAATCGTCACCCCTGGCAGCTACCGATGAAACTTCCTCAACAGTGGATTCGCCCTTTGCCGGTAACTCGACTTTCTCCTTACCGTCGAACTCATATTCATCGATGTTCATTCCACGGCGCTCGAACTCTTCCAACAAGTGTTTTTGTAGTTCGGCCTTGTTGCCAGTAGAACACAACTCCAACTTACTTAGCTCCTTCTTCAAGTCTTCCACTCGTAGATCCTTAAACTTCATTGTAGGATGATCGTAATCTCACTTCCTGACACCAATTGTTACGGAATTAGATTTAACTAATCTCCGTGTAGACGTTGTTTTATTCCCCGATACGATTTGTACCAAATAAAACAGGGTTCGTTTTAGATTACGTTTCTACAATGCTTTATTTACTTTATTACACTTATTCGGAGCTGACTGTTATAGCTAAGTACACAGCTTTACTTTACTTCTTTACTAGTCGATGTTTACACTTCGGTATAAAATTCACAACTAAAACGTCATTGCCATTTCCCCTGTATTTATACCCCAAAGTCTCCCTGTTCTAGAAGTATCCACAAAATCTGGCAACATCTCGAATCTGTGCAACGAACACACAGACGCACATTCGCACTAAGGGGTAGTTTACACTATATGTAAATGTCATATGACATGAAATTTTCCATTGTTATATTTTCGCTAATATGTGCAATATTGGAGATTTTCTTTACGCCATTTACTCTGTGCTTCCACACCAGCAAAAATGTAATAGAATTACGTCTTCACATTGCCTGCGTGGGTAGATATGGAATGTTTTTATTTCGTGTCATATGACATTGATATATAGTGTAAACTACCTCTAAGCGAACAACTATACTCACATACATACATGGGGGGGAATACAATTGGACGACAAGCACAGTAATGACGTAACTACAACAACAAACAGATGCAAGAAATAACGAGGTAACAAACTAAACAATAATTACATGATTGTGGCAAAACAAAACAGAAGCACATAAATGAAAGGTAAATAACTAGAATAATGAAGAGATTTTTACATGGTAGTTGTTGTTGTTGCTTAAATAAAGTAACTGCGTAATAAAACTTTACGTTACAATTCAAATTTTTAAATTAACGGAAATTAAACTAAACTAACTTAAACCTATCAGTTACATTCGTAACAATATGTATTTAGCAATGTATACTTTAATAAAAATTGAAACGTGAACGTTGCTCTATCCAATTGAGTCGGAATATTTTCAAATATGACTTAAGGTCCCACATATGTATGCTTCGTCCGATCTCATATTTAGCTGCGATGTCGTCATAAAAGATTTCCGAAATGTTTAATTTAGACGGTGTACTCCATTTGTTTCTTTGCCAACCAAACTCATCTCATAGCGGAAATCTTTGTCTTCCAATTCATAATGGACCTGATAGATGCTATAGTTAGAAAAAGATTAATTTTAAGCATTTGTTATAATGCAAACAATTTCCACTCACATTCTGCGAGAATTCTGTACCAAATCGGTGGTGGACATTTCAGTATAATTAAATTTCTCAATTTCTGTCTTAGCTTGTTGTTTTGCTACTGGCACATGCTAAGGAAGAGGTAGGGATGAAAATAGTGAACCAAGTTTGCATCTAGGAACTTCAGCCAACAATTTTTGGGATAATGTCCAAACACACTGATTTTTTTAAACATATGGAGCCAAAGAGATAGAGCTGTTCGCTTATCCTGACAATAACATCGGCTGCATTTTCTATTATTGCAGGTATGCAGTTTTCTCTTAATGATACCGCCATACTGTCTTTTCTAGCGGTGTTAATGTTAGTACATTTTATCCTGTGCCATGGAATTGGCGTTTCCTAAGCATATAATATCTTAGGATTAGGTTGATATAAAAACTTTTCAATGTCCCATCTGAAATAAACTATGAATTATTTTATTCTGCGTATTTAGATGCATTAATACTTACTACTGTCAACATTTTTACGAAACATACCACGCAGAAACGTTATTGATTTTAATTTAATTAGTTTTTATTCATTTTTTTAATTTACAATTATGAAACTTCAAAACATATGTATGTATTTATAATTCATATTTTGTTTACATTTTTGAAAAATTACATTGACACTAGTATTACGTACAACAACAAATTTCTATGTGGTTGTTGTATCGATTGTTGTACAACAACACTTGCTTTTACCTGTAATAATTGTACCTTGGTAGTTTATTCAGAACCATGGTACAATTAGAAAGGTGATGCCTCAGCCCAGCTGATCGAATCTAAAACGTCAAAATAGGGATAGGTAAGTCGACTTTCGGTTAATCGATTAATCGACTTTTTGCAGTCAAAAATCTAAAAATCGTAGTCGACTTTTGTCTGTAGGGAAAATCGCATAATCGATTATCATGTGATCGATTTTCGAGTTTGCCCATAGATTGTGGACTTGGCGGTTTTACACTTTTGGCGGTTTTACAGTTTCAAAAGAAAACTCGAAAATCGACGAATAGTCGATTATAATAGATTTTCTGCGGTTATGAAAAAGTCGAAAGTCGAGTTTAAAAACAACTGAAATGATCGCAAGACTGAAAAATCGCATTTTTAGTTTTAGACCAAAATCGAAAAGTCGAAAAATCGATTATTGCTTTCCATTACTTATCACTACGTCAAAAAACTAGGAATTCGCCATGAAAACAAAAAACCATATGATTCGGTAAGTAAGAGATAGCATGTGTTCACTTTATAGACAAACGCAAGCGATAAAAAGAGACAACAAGAGATCATTTGGCGAAAATTTTGACATTTTACCATGGTACAATTACTTGTATTTTACATTACATTATCTATTTTTCATTACGCTTTGACACATTTCGCATGTAGCATTAATTTCATTAATTCACTGTAGTATAGAACAAGACAACAATAGTTCTAAGATTTTAGCTTGTCAACCATTCGCTATGTATATACTTATTACCGAAAAGAAGAAGACTCAAAAAAAAAAAAATACATTACAAATAAAAGTTGCTTTGTTGTAGCAATTCGCCGTTGTTTCTACCTTTTTAATTGTACCATGGTACCATGGTACAATTACTTAGGTAGAAACATCGGCGAGTTGCTACAACAAAGCAACTTTTTTTGTAATGTAAACTGTCAACATTTTCGCCGAATGGTTTCTTGTTGTCTCTTTTTATCACATGTGTTTGTACAAAGAAGTGAACACATGCTATCTCTTACTTAAGGGCTGTTTACACCATCTATCAATGTCATATGAGCTGTCATTTCTTTCACCCATTCGACATTCTCTATGTTTGTCAAAATTGACGTCATCCATATAACTTTCAATTTGTGCGTTCATACCTACAAGTGTTATTTTCGTATGACATAACCTATAAATATAAAAACAGCTGTTTTTGCCATTGTTTACATTTATTGCTGAGTTAAAAATTTGCGCAAATTTTTAATTTTGGTTGAAGGAAAATGAATATCTAGCATGTTTGATGTGGTAGTATAGGTTTTTGGGGTTATAGAGGCATTCATGTTTTGCCACAAAGCAATAATTTCCAACACTGCTCCTTTCGACCAATCGATCTAAAAATAACATTATAAACACCCTTTATTTACTTTTCTAAAAACTTAAATATACATAACTTTCCATTTTCTTTTTTAAAAGATTTTGTTTTTCATTTTTTTTTTTTTGAGAATGCCAGAAAACAGCTGATAAATTTATGTTTACATACGAGAATGCCGTATCAAATAGAGCGCTCCCTAAATGAAAAATTTACATATGAGTTGCCAAGTCATTTTGATAGATGAAAATTTTCATAGTGGTCACACTATGTGTACAACATTCGCAGGTAGAAAATTTGACATCTCATACGACATTGATAGATGGTGTAAACAACCCTTTACCGAATCATATGGTTGTTTGTTTTGATTTTTCATAGCGAAATCCTAGTTTTTTGACGTTTTAGATTCGATCAGCTGGGCTGAGGCATCTACCTAAAGGGCTGTTTACACCATCTATCAATGTCGTGTGAGATGTCAAATTTTCTACCTGCGAATGTTGTACACATAGTGTGACCACTATGAACATTTTCATCTATCAAAATGATTTGGCAACTCATATATAAATTTTTTATTTAGGGAGCGCTCTATTTGATACGGCATTCTCGTATGTAAACATAAATTTATCAGCTGTTTTCTGGCATTCTCAAAAAAAAAAATTGAAAATCAAAATCTTTTAAAAAAGAAAATGGAAAGTTTTGTATATTTAAGTATTTAGAAATGTAAATAAAGGGTGTTTATAATGTTATTTTCAGATCGATTGGTCGAAAGGAGCAGTGTTGGAAATTATTGCTTTGTGGCAAAACATGAATGCCTCTATAACCCCAAAAACCTATTCTACCACAACAAACATGCTAGATATTCATTTTCTTTCAACCAAAATTAAAAATTTGCGCAAATTTGTAACTCAACAATAAATGTAAACAATGACAAAAAAAAAAGTTTTTATATTTATAGGTTATGTCATACGAAAATAACACTAGTAGGTATGAACGCACAAATTGAAAGTTGTATGGATGACGTCAATTTTGACAAACATAGAGAATGTCGAATGGGTGAAAGAAATGACAGCTCATATGACATTGATAGATGGTGTAAACAGCCCTTAAGTAATTGTACCATGCATGGTACAATTAGAAAGGTAGATGCCTCAGCCCAGCTGATCGAATCTAAAACGTCAAAAAACTATGAATTCGCCATGAAAACAAAAAACCATATGATTCGGTAAGTAAGAGATAGCATGTCTACACTTTATAGGCAAACACAAGCGATAAAAAGAGACAAGAGACCATTTGGCGAAAATTTTGACAGTTTACATTACAAAAAAAGTTGCTTTGTTGTAGCAATTCGCCGATGCATCTACCTTTCTTATTGTACCATGGCACAATTGTTTTATTGCCTTTTGGCAGTTGCTGGAGTAGTTTTTCAATTCTTTTTCCAAAAATTTGTATGGCTAAATTTATTGCCTTTTTGTTTAAGATTTATTTATTTATTTTTATAATTCATTTAATGATGGCTAATATTGTAGTAATTTATACTTTGATATTTTATAAATTATATTAAGTTTATTATTATTTTTTGTCCAGTTGATTTGATAGTCAGGATATGTTTTATATGATGCGTGTTCTATGTTGTGTATGTTGTGTTTATCTTATGTTGAGAGCTATTTCTGCTCGGTTTTTTCGAGTAGTTCTTAGTTGTTTTTTTTTGTATTGTGATCTATATTACTGCTATTTTCGCTAATTGTAATATTATTAGTGAAATGTAGTTGTATATAGTTATCCCAATGCCTGCTAGTTTTGTGTTTTAATGACTTATCCTCTCTATCAAGTCTTCTCAAATTTTATTAAATATTCTGATATTTTACTTTTTTAATTTTTTATGATATTGTATTCCTTACATAGTTGTATCTCAATTTCTTAAATGTGGCCCTTGGGCTTTGAAATTATGAATAAACATGTAAATAAAATAAATAAATAAATAATATTTTTTATTTTGTTTTCGAAATATAGATTTTACCTTCGAATTATACCGCGAGTTTTGAATATTTTTAAAAATAAATTGCACATCCATAGAATTTGACATGTTCTTTCTTCGAATCAAATTAGAGAACTCGCGTTATTAAAAGTGCAAAAATCGACTTTTTTATATGTACATGTTGTTTCATATGTTGTTTTTCGCCTTGTTTACAAATTTTGACATTAGGTGTGTTCGTTTACGCGATAATTTGTACAAATTTGTACAAATTGTTACGGGATGTTGTTCGTTTACACAATTATCCAGCAAAAGAGAGCGAATTGAGAGAGCACTTTTGACAGTTGTGTGACTGAGAACTTACAAATTCTTGCTGGGAAAATTTGTCCAGTAAGAATTCGTAAGTTAGATCAGCTGTTCATTAATCAGTTGTTTTGCGGTAAACAAACAAAACAAACAAGAGTTTGCAGAATAAATTTATTTCTTAACACTTTCAAAGGAAAAAAGCAAGTAAAAATAAAAAAGAACTTTTGGTTAACAATTTAATTTAGGTGACAAAACAAAGCGCGGTGACTGGAGTACCTTTGCCAACCAAGAAGATGCTGGAAGAACAGGTACATATTTGTTGTAGATGCTTCATAAATGGTTGTTAATTGCTTTGTAATTTGTGTTCATACTTTACAACAGGCTGTATGGTCAAGTGATTCATGTTTTGGACGAAATTTCTTTTAGGCAATTTGAAGTAAATTTTGTTCTGTCCACCCGTTCATCTGACTGAAGCACAAGGTGACAACCGAACGGAGTACCGATACTTTGCGCATAGTAAGCACTCATTGTAGTGGGGCAACACAAAACTTCAAATGTGCAGTTTTAAAGAGTACTTCCTGAGATAACTATCCTTAAGTTCTAAAAAAAAATATTCAGCCACCGAATAAATTGCTAGCGTTCAAGATAAATTTCCAAAGCTTAAACATTGGCCTTCCAAATTCACATAAAATTCGAAGATGGATTATATTAATGTACCGTACCCCCATAAAACTTCAAACATTTCGCTTTAATAAAGGCTGATACCAGTTCACCCATGGTATAAGTAAAGAGGTAGATTTAAATGAAAAAAATCTATAGAACCCTTGTTTTTCTTGAATTCCTAAAACTTCAAAATAAAAGCAACAAGTGGGTTTGTTTACAATGCATTTTTTGAGCATTTTATAAAAAACGCGAAAAATGAATGAAGAGTTAAGATTTCTCCGCATAATCGAATTGTGAATATGATAAACTGCTTGTTTCAATGCAAATCTTACCAATTTCTTCCATACAAATGGTCTAAAAACAAATTTAAAAATCATTGAATTCGATTGTTTTTAAAATTGTTTGGCATTATTCAAACACCACACACACACATACACAGTTTGTTTATATTGTTTTGAAGTTTTAGGCATACTCGAATGAAAAAATTTAAATTGACATAAAGCTTTGGCTAACCTTTCTTATTAAACCATGAGTTCACCAATAAATTTTGAAGTTTGTTTAGGATAGTGGGCCACGCCCAATTGTAAACACATCCGCATTGCACCCTGAATACCCTGGTTCGGGCAATTTCGAGTTGATTTAGCCATGTCCGTCCGTCTGTCTGGTGCGTTCGGTAACCAATTTGGTCCATACTTTGTAAATCGTAATATTTCTACCAGACACTCGGTCACTTCTTCGTGTACCTTCCACACTAAATTTCGGAACCGCATCCAACCATGTGATTTTTTGGAATCACCATCAGAATTTAATTGTGGATTTGTCTTATCCTGAGAATATGAAGATGCCAATTCCAAACCAAGTTGTACCGCGTTGACTCCTGGTTCGGGATTTGGCGAGAACACAATCTCATCAAAATCTTTCGAAGTCATTTGGGACAAAACAGAATTCATATACTCTCGATCTAAAAGATAATCAATATTAACTAAAACAAAAATACTTCGTATAATTTATAATACCACTTGCTACTCGTTTGTATGTTCCTGGGGAGCACACCAAATCCAACTTCCTTTTATTATTCATTTTGTGCAATAAAACTGTTCCAATTATGGCTTTGCTGATTTTGTTTATTTGCGCCAAACACAAGCGATAAAAAGAGACAACAAGAGACCATTTGGCGAAAATTTTGACAGTTTACATTACAAAAAAAGTTGCTTTGTTGTAGCAATTCGCCGATGCATCTATCTTTCTTATTGTACCATGGTTTTATGTTTTGATTTTTCATGGCGAATTCCTAGTTTTTTGACGTTTTAGATTCGATCAGCTGGGCTGAGGCATCTACCTTCTTAATTGTACCATGTACAATTAGAAAGGCACAATTGTTTAATTGCCTTTTGGCAGTTGCTGGAGTAGTTTTTCAATTCTTTTTCCAAAAATTTGTATGGCTAAATTTATTGCCTTTTTGTTTGAGATTTATTTATTTATTTTTATAATTCATTTAATGATGGCTAATATTGTAGTAATTTATACTTTGATATTTTATAAATTATATTAACCCAGATAAAGCCACTGGTCGTTTAAACGCCACGAAAAATGGTTGCGAAAATTGAGGTAAATCTCTGGCTTTTTCGAATATTTTTGTGGGTTTTTTTTGCATTTTGTTATAGTATTGTCTATTATCTGTCATTTCACGCTTATAACGCTTCATTTGACCTACGCATTTCCACGCAATGGGCCTAAAATCCAAGCTATTCAAAAAAATCGACTTTTTTGTAATTTTCGACTTTTGATGAAAAATTTAAATATGCGATAAAAATTTAATCATAAATGTTAGAATCATATAAAGTCAAGGATTTGTTAGGAATATAATAAGAGTATTTTCTCAATTAAAAACCAAGGGATTGTCATGTAAGGATACACCAATATTACCCTCCAAAGTTTTTGGCACTTTTAAAAGAAGGCCTGATTGCAGGAAAACTATACGTTTTAGAGAAAAAAAGTTATTTTTTAAAAAATGCTTAAAAAGTCTCAAAAATATAATTTTCATAAACAACTTTAAGTTTTCTCGCAAAAAAAAAAAAATTCTCGGCGCTAAGTGGGTTAAGTTTATTATTATTATTTTTTGTCCAGTTGATTTGATAGTCAGGATATGTTTTATATGATGCGTGTTCTATGTTGTGTATGTTGTGTTTATCTTATGTTGAGAGCAAGATCTATTTAACAGGTCACGTAAGTAGCACAACAACAACTCTATTTTGGCCGAAAATTCTTCAATATGTCAAAATGTTTGTTTACGTTTTCATACAATTTATTCACAATAACAAAATATTTGACAAATTGAAACCAATCAGCTGGCCGTTTTCCGCCACCTTATAATTTCATCATGGTTGAGAGCTATTTCTGCTCGGTTTTTTCGAGTAGTTCTTAGTTGTTTTTTTTTTTTTTTTTTTTGTATTGTGATCTATATTACTGCTATTTTCGCTAATTGTAATATTATTAGTGAAATGTAGTTGTATATAGTTATCCCAATGCCTGCTAGTTTTGTGTTTTAATGACTTATGCCAAGTTTACACTTGCGCTCCAAAATCCACTGGATTTCACGAAATCCTGAAATACACCCCGATGTTTACACTTATTTGTTGATGATTTCAAACATATCACAATAATCAAGGTAGATGCATATGCGCAGCTGATCGAACATGAATTTTATAAACAAGTTGTTGTAAATTGTATTAATCATCAAAAATATACGACAATATAGAACTTTACAACTTTAGGGGTCGATCATCGATAACAATTATCGTTGAGTGGCGTTGTCAGTTGTCAAAATTGATCCACGTATGGCAACTCTCAACTGAAGTTGCGAATCTTATGCCTAGTTTACACTTGCGCTCCAAAATCCACTGGATTTCACGAAATCCTGAAATACACCCCGGTGTTTACACTTATTTTTTGTTGATTTCAAACGTATCACAATGATCACATATGCGTAGCTGATCGAACATGAATTTTCAAATCAAGTTTTTGTAAATTGAATTAATCATCAAAAATATACGACAATATAGAATTTTACAACTTTCTTTGGAAAATTATAGTAAAATTATCTATATATCGAATTATTTGTGTATAGTACTAACAAATGAAAAAATAAAAAAATGATTTTATCGTTGAGACATCGTTACAATAAATTTTGATAGATAAAAGTTGTGCTCAGATCCTGCACAATATTAGTACTTGCAGTAGTTTTCCCGTTTAGTGCTAAAAATGCGTTCCCGTAATCCGAAATCTAGTAATACTTGCACTTCTCTTCAAACAAAAATCGCGCCGAATAACACCCTCTTCTCCTGTTTTCTGCCATACACTTTTGGCCTAGTAGAAACTAGCAGCAAGCATGTTCATTGGTATCTAATATGATAGCTGATACGTGGATTTTGACATTTATGCTGGAGTTTTTGCACTTTCCGTAATTTTTCCGTTTCCGTATTTTTTAAGAAATTTGTATGGGGAAGCAATTTTTGACAATTCGCTCTTTTTTCTAACATTACCATTAAAAAAGTACGGGAGCACAATGAAAAATAGCATTGTAACAAAGTAATTTAATATTTTTTCACATTGTTTACAAATTTTGATACTAAAATTTTTTGTTGCAGCAATTGACCATCTACCTTATTTATTGTGATACGTGAAAAGTGTTGCAACTTTTGGTACTTTTTTATGCAAATACAGGGTTGTATATCATGTGTACTGTGATTAAGAGTTTACTGTGACATTAATGCCAAGTTTACACTTGCGCTCCAAAATCCACTGGATTTCACGAAATCCTGAAATACACCCCGGTGTTTACACTTATTTTTTGTTGATTTCAAACATATCACAATGATCAAGGTAGATGCATATGCGCAGCTGATTGAACATGAATTTTCAAAACAAGTGGTTGTAAATTGAATTAAACATCAAAAATATACGACAATATAGAACTTTACAACTTATCTATATATCATATATACAACATATCTATATATCATATCAATTGTGTATAGTATCAAAAAAAAAAAAAAATAATAATAATGATTTTATCGTTGAGACATCGTAATAATAAATTTTGATAGATAAAAGTTGCGCTCAGAACCTGCAAAATATTAGTACTTGCAGTAGTTTTCCCGTTTAGTGCTAAAAATGCGTTCCCGTACTCCGAAATTTAGCAAGACATGCACTTCTCTTTAAACAAAAATAGCGCCGAATAACAATTTTGACCTAGTAGAAACTAGCAGCAAGCATGTTCATATGTTCATTGGTATCTAATATTATAGCTGATACGTTGATTTTGACATTTCTGCTGGAGTTTTTGCAATTTCCGTCATTTTTCCGTTCCCGTATTTTTTACGAAATTTGTATGGGGAAGAAATTTTTGACAATTCGATCTATTTTCTAAAATTGCCATTAAAATAGTACGGGAGCACAATGAAAAATAGCATTGTAGCAAAGTAATTTAATTTTTCACGTTGTTTACAAATTTTGATACTAAAATTTTTTGTTGCAGCAATTCGCATATCTACCCTGTTTATTGTGATGCGTGAAAAGTGTTGCAACTTTTGGTATTTTTTAGGCAAAAGCAGGGTTGTATATCATGTGTACTGTGATTTCGATGTTGATTTCGCTGAAATCACGAAATGAGATGATTTAATTTTTGTATGCGAAATCATGATAAATTTTGCTTGATTCCGCACGAAATCACGAAACGCCTTCGAAATCACGAAACGACGCCGAATGTAAACCAAGCATTATGCCAAGTTTTTGTTGATTTCAAACATATCACAATGATCAAGGTAGATGCATTACTCAGCTGATTGAACATGAATTTTCAAAACATGTTGTTGTAAATTGAATTAAACATCAAAAATATACGACAATATAGAACTTTACAACTTTATTTGGAAAATTATCGTAAAATTATCTATATATCGTATCAATTGTGTATAGTACAAAAAAAAAAAAAAAATAAATAAATAAATAATGATTTTATCGTTAAGACATCATAATAATAAATTTTGATTGATAAAAGTTGTGCTCAGAACCTGCAAAATATTAGTACTTGCAGTAGTTTTCCCGTTTAGCGCTAAAAATACGTTCCCGTACTCCGAAATCTAGCAAGACTTGCACTTCTCTTTAAACAAAAATAGCGCCGAATAACACCCTCTTCTCCTGTTTTCTATTATACAATTTTGGCCTAGTAGAAACTAGCAGCAAGCAAGTTCATATGTTCATTGGTATCTAATATTATAGCTGATACGTTGATTTTGACATTTCTGCTAGAGTTTTTGCAATTTCCATCATTTTTCCGTCCCCGTATTTTTAACGAAACTTGTTGACAATTCGATCTATTTTCTAAAATTAAAAAACACACAATGACGGGAACACAATGACAAATAGCATTGCAACAAGGTTATTTAATATTTTTTCACGTTGTTTACAAATTTTGATTCTAAAATTTTTTGTTGCTGCAATTCGCACATCCACCTTGTTTATTGTGATACGTGAAAAGTGTTGCAACTTTTGGTACTTTTTTAGGCAAAAGCAAGGTTGTATATCATGTGTACTGTGATTTCGATGTTGATTTCGCTGAAATCACGAAATGAGATGATTTCATTTTTGTATGCGAAATCATGATAAATTTTGCTTGATTCCGCACGAAATCACGAAACGCCTTCGAAATCACGAAACGACGCCGAATGTAAACCAAGCATTATCAAGTCTTCTCAAATTTTATTAAATATTCTGTTATTTTACTTTTTTTATTTTTTGTATGATATTGTATTCCTTACATAGTTGTATCTCAATTTCTTAAATGTGGCCCTTGGGCTTTGAAATTATGAATAAACATTTAAATAAATAAATAAATAAATAACATTTTTTATTTTGTTTTCGAAATATTGATTTTACCTTCGAATTATACCGCGACTTTTGCATATTTTTAAAAATAAATTGCACATCCATAGAATTTGACATGTTCTTTCTTCGAATCAAATTAGAGAACTCGCGTTATTAAAAGTGCAAAAATCGACTTTTGGGGAAAAAGTGCAAAATGTGTTAGGGCTAAACCTATAGCTCTGCGTCTTGCGTGTGCGTTCAAAAATACAAAAACAAAATACATGTAATTCAAATTGAAATACATGTATTTTGTTTTTGTATTTTTGAACGCACACTCAGAGCTATAGGTCTTGGTAGAGTTGCGTCGTTCATGAACGAACCGGCTCAAAGGAACGATTCCGTAAAAAGAACGAACGGATCCGTATCCAGCTCATTCTTTTATATCGTTCATTTAGATACCCGATGGACGAGTCATTGCTACTTACAAAATCAGCAGCATTGGTTTTGCAGTCAAACTCTAAACAAACGCACAAAACGAAACAACCAATGATTCAGAGAGCTACTCTCGCTCAGTAACTCACCTCATTCAGTAGCACATCTCGGTCATATCTTTCTTTTGCATCATTCGTTCATCTGGTTCTTTCATATCAAAACCACCACCACTACGTTCAGAAACAAAACCACCCCCATTAGCACACAAACAAGCGAGTAACACAACAGTTGTGTCATTCGTGAACGAACATTTTCAAAAGAACGATTCGGTGAAAAGAACGACGGAGTCATATGCAGCAGAGAACGATCGACTTCAAAAGAAAATAATACAGTCAAACGTATTGTTGAACGAAAAAGAGCCAACGAACGAAGTAAACGATCCGGATCTTTTTGGTGAACGGAATGAAAAAGATCGATCCGCTCAATGAACGAGATTGCCCAACACTAGGTCTTGGCTTTAAATGTGTAAAAACTGTTTTAGTTCTGGAACGAAGCTTTTATATTTACATGTTGTTTCATATGTTGTTTTTCGGCTTGTTTACAAATTTTGACATTAAAAAAAGTTGCTTTGTTATAGAAATTCGCCTATGCCATGGTAATTGTGCCATGTACATACATACATACATATGTACATACATACATGCATACAGTTAGTCAACTATATTATTGCAAACGATGAATCGTTAAACATTTAGATTTTTAATTAGGAATTAATACAAGAAATTCTTTCAATAATGTTGGGTTTTTTGTACGTATCTGTTGATTTACCTGTTAATGACAACATCCAGCCAAAAAATGCAGAAATCGGTCGTAAATTACAAAAACAGCGGACAAAAAGTATAGGTACCTGGTTTTTGTGGTGTCAACTAAATGTTTGCAAAATGAATGAATGTGCAATAAAATCGTGGGATTTTCACAGCGATTTTTTTTTCAATAAAAGATTTTTATGATTTTATGTTATGTGGACAGGTAAACCCATAATTTTCTATCATAAATTAATTGTTCTGTGTGTAACATAGGCGGTATATTCAGAAAAAGAGAAACTCAGGTAAACGGATTTCGAAAAATATGCTACATTTGGTCTATTCCGATATAATAATGGTAAATCCGCCAGAGAAATCGCTAAAATCACCTCTCATAAGCTGATAACTATATGCAACATCATATACCGCACGGAGAGAGAAGGCAGGTTCAAACTAAAGACGTCATATTGTAGGCCAAAAGTAGTAAATCCACGAATTGGCAGAAGACTGATTAAAGAAATTGACGAAAGACCCCAAATCAGCACCAGATAATTGCTTTTTCTAACCAAAATAGAACTTGGAGTAAGTGTTTCACATGGAAAAGTCAGAAAAGTGCTACATAACAACAAGCCTTGATCATGAGTGACTAGGTAAAAAATATAGCCCTCCTAGCACAACATATAGAAACTATTCAGACTTGTTAGATACAGCTTTTCATGCCATCTTAAGTATTGGGATGACGTTATATTTTCTGATAAGACTAAAATTATATTGTACTATCACGATGGGCCTCAAAAAGTACTGCGAAACCCCTATATAGCCATGGAAAACAAGAATTTAATTCATACCGCAAAGTTCGGAAAACTGTCTATTATGGTATTGGGTTGTATACCAAGCAGTGACGTTGGTGACATCCAGATTTTGAAGGAAACAATGACAGAGTACGTTTATTTACGTGTTTTAAACATTATTTATCCAAAAACGTCAAGAAATTTGGACCTGTTGACCCTGAAAATGCAAAAAATTGCAATATGAATACTACCAAGACAACGACCCTACGCATAAATCGTATTTATGTAGGACTTGGTTGTTATGCAACTGCACCAAAGTCATTGACACCCCAGTCCAAAGCCTAAATTTTAACCCAACATCGACAATTCATGGGTACACCTGAAGAAAAAAGTCGGGAATAGGTCGCCCACTAACCTGGGGGACTAAATAAAATGCAATAAAGAAGAATGGTTAAAAAATACCATTGGAATATGACATTCCGAAACTTATTTATTAAATTCTGATACGTTTACAAGCTGTTTTTGATGCCAAATGTGGGCATAGTGTAACAGCCGTGTACAGTGGAGTTGGTACAAGTTGGTGTGGCTGCGGCTTAGCTCGCCGGAAGGGGGAGTTCTTTTATCCACTTGACTGTACATTTAGAAAATTTTTGTACCATCATCATAATATTGGTTCGATTTATCGGAATTTTTAATTTATGGTCTGTTAATGAGAAGAAAAATACCACAAGGAAACGAATGTACACCAATACTTCTTGACAGCCTTTCAACTTAAAATAAACAATGGTCAGATTTCACTTTGTTTTGAGGTTATGATGTTTTTACCTCATAGGCTTTTCCCACCCCATTTGACATATTTCAGCCAACCTTGGTATTTCAGTAGCCAAGTCTTATTGAAATACCCCAAATACGGAAATATCACTATCTGCAAATCTACTCAACCCATTTTAAGAAAATACTCAGAACATTTTAATTATATTCACTTAAAATTTCAAATTTTTAATTAATTTATTTATAACAGTCTTCATTTTAACATTTTTATATAATATCTACTCTTACATTATTTTATATAATTTTAAATCTATGTATTTTTTTATATATAAAAATTTTGGTTTTAGTTTAACCTTGATTTTTTTTGCATGCATTTATTTTAATATATTTTTTTATGTAGTCATTATTTTATGTATATTTGAAAATATTTACTTTCTTCTTTTCTTTACAGGTTATGTTTCATGATTTTTTTATGTTTTTCAGGTTATCTTTCTAATTTTCATTTAATTTCATGATTTTTCAAATTTCTTTTGGTTATTTAAATAAAATGACAAAAATTTATATCATGCTGGTATTTTTTTACAAAAAGCTTTTATACAGGGATAAATTTGTTCGTATAAATCAAAGCGCCTAAAATGCTGCTTTGAGGTTAGGTACATTAGATTTCCACATGGTGTAAATGAAACTTGTGTAATTGATTTTTGATAATGTGGCTGTTTGTAACCACGTGAAAATGGATTTTGTGGTTATCTCAAATAATCTACAGTTGAGCACTAGTTTTCTTTATATTTAACATATTAGCATCACTTTGAAACAATTTTCTTAAGATTTTCTTTTATATACTTTTGCGCAGTAATTTAAACTACGTTTACACTACCCTTTTAATTTCTGTTTTGTGTACTCACTGATTTTATTTTCAATGTCTGGTGGTGAATAGCAAAATTTCTTCAAGTTAGCCAAGACAGCAGCTTTTGGCGTAATCACGATAACCAAATTTATTTTGGATTGTGTCACCATCTGCTCGTCACAATGAGAATCAAATTTTGATAGGGTTTTTCATCCGACCTAATTTGGAATATTGTGGCAAATCTTCAAGCTAATTTCTTTGGGATTCGACCACAATATTCTGAATTAAATAATGAAAGATGTTTCAATATCTTCTTAAACCGAACTTTATTCAATAACTTTGAATAATTATGCAGACATTTGCTTACCCAAGTGAAGTATATGTACGTGTAAGACCTTTTTGGTAATTGAAAGATATTTCAGCCAATTGCACTCAATAATTATATTATATTTGAATATTAGCACTTTATGTGTATATTTGAATTACTTAAAATTTTGTGATAATTAAGTACTGTCTTCGTTCAAGTACGGTATCGACAGATTTAATTACGAACTTTTTGTTAAACTCTTTTTTCGGAGTGATAAATAACCTCAAAACTTTTGACAACTCTCTGATGACTTCAACAATTGCAATGACTTATAATACAACCCAATGTGACTTTCGGTAGAGGTCAGAATACACATGGAGAAGTTTCAGAGTTGAAATCCTAGTTCCCATACAACTATGGTAGATCCTGACTTCTCTTACTATCTTACATAGATGCTAAGCAGAACATCTAGATGGCGCTGTGTTGGTGGCATTACCATCAATGAATATTAATTTTCGTGATATTTGTGTATGTTTATAATTTATAGCTAATATTCATTCTATATCTGACGTATAGACAAATATAATTAGTTATAAGACCCTCATAATTGGTTCATAAACGAGTAAAAGGCATTTTACACTAGCAAAACAGGTGTGTTGGGAATTTATGTCATTTATTTGACAGACAATCTATGGAATTGACAGCTTAAGTGACGCATGTTTTATAAAACAATGCAAGTGTAAAATGTGTTCAACATGCTTGACTAAAGCTCTGTTCCAGAACTAAAAAGATTTAACAATTTTTACCACTTTATAAAGTACGGGAACAGACCATAAATTTACTAATGATTTGTCGTACAACTGTTTGTCAGCTAACAAAAGTGTTGGTGTAAATCGCCTTATAGCTGAAACAAACAAGACATTTTCCAACACTTACAACACATATGTTCATCATTTTATTTACATTTTGTTATTCACAACAATTCAAATGGGCCGGTCATAGAAATATAAAAATAAAAAAGAATTGTGCAAAGCTGAACATAGTTCTACTGAAAACTATTGGAAAATTTTTGCTGCCTTTCCATTTATTGACTCCAGCCAAGGAATGGCTGTCACAAAGCCTGATCATTTCACGGAAACCTGTGAAGTTAAATGATCTGGGAAAAAGTAAACACCAATAGCATCAGGTAAGCATAAGTGAATTTTCATTTTAGAAAGATCGTTAATGTTTTTTTTTTTCTATTTACAGATATGAAGCATTTCAGTGGATGACCCATACTGTGAATGTGATGGACAAATTGCACAGGTAGCATTATTGCCTTTGTTGGGTAAAGTGAAAAACTGCAACTGGCCAAAATGATACATGTCATAAAGTAGACAAGTTACATGCAGACAACAAAATGTGAACCTAGCTCTTATGACGAAGACATGATTTAAAGAAGGGAGAGTATATGTCCAATTGTGAAATGTTTTTCCAAAGTTATTCTAATAAGATTCTTGTTATCCTTTGCAGATACGTTGCTCTTGTCTTGTGGGTGCATGTGGCTGGATATATACATATTTATAAAAACCAAAAGTATGTGTCAAAGCAACACATACGGATGGAAACAAACGGATTATATGCGACTGAGAAAGGAATTGTCAAATTATGTTCAATAATGGTTTTCGTTACAATGAAACTATGAAACTAAAAAAATGCCTGGATTATTAAATTTGCAACACAATAAATAGTTCATAACACTTTCATGTGGGAATACAGGTAAGTAACCGCTTGCAATTGTTGTCTTTTCTGTTGCTTATTTTGTTTTACTTTTCAGGTATGATTTCAAAGGGGTCTTCTAACCATGAGTTGATGTGTGCATAATAAAATGTACAAATGAACGTGGCTGAATGCGTACAAACGTTTTTATAAAAAAAACAAATGTGTGTGCCTTTGGAAAACAATTGCTCTGTTCAAGAATTGACATGAAGCTACTGATTTTCATTTTTTTAACCTAATGGAAACATATGGATTGAGTGATTGAACAGGAGATTGACAAAATTACTTGCTTAGCGTAGTTTTCACTATAAATATATTGGGGTGTGGCAGAAAAGTAATATGGATATGGATGTGTATAAAAAATGAATGTGGCGATGAGGTCCAGTACAACATTAGAATATTATGATGGTATTTGCAGAGGAAAAATATTGAAAAAAAAACTACCTGCGTACATTTGCATTATGAACATTTCAAATGTGGCCGAACAATAATTGGTTGAATATGAAATGTTTGCAACAGAGAAAAAGTATTCCTATGATGCATATTTATACATTTAAAATGGATACTACATTTTTCAATGAATACAGGTAAATACATATTTTTGAGAGTGTGCGCCCTTATGTTGTTGACATGTCTTTTTATTTTTATTACAGGCATGAATCCAAGGGAGTTTTGTGACCAAATGACAATGACATTTCCAGGTAGAAATGAAAGGTTGCCATATAAGGATAATATTAGTAAGCTGCTACCAACCTATGACTATTAGAAAGACTATATTTTTGAAATTCGGAAAGTATAATTTCAAATTCATAATGTTTTAATAACTCTTCTAATAAGATATTTTGGTTTCTTTTTCAGATAAGTATTTTTGTTACAAGGCCTTTTTATTTTTGTTGGTATGCTTGTTTGTTTATTTTTTTTTAGTATTTTTGAATCTTAATTTAATTATATGAATCAACTACTTTATGATTGTTGATTTATTTAATGTAATTGAATATTTTTTTGATATTATTTTAAACAGTTAATATTGTGTTTTTTTATAATTCAGTTATCAAAATTACTTTTATAAAACTTTTACTGATTTTTTTATGACATACATTAATATTTTGGTAAATAATATTTCTTTGTTTTTCAATATTTTAAATTTTTATCGATATTTTTTATCTTAGGTTTAAGCAGTATAATTAATAATTATATAAAATTTAACTTTTTTATCTATTTTATTTTTGTATAATTATTTTATGATTATTAATCAATTTAATGTTTTTTTAATGAAAATTTTAATTATTGGGTTGAATATATATATTGCAGATAGCGATTTTCTTGTATAAACATTTTGTAAGTAGAAATCTGAAATACAATTAATATATCTTCTATAGCATTAATAGTCTTCTAATTTTATTTAGGAGCATAAAAAATAGAAAATGAAATTGTATTAAAATATTTTAGTTTACATTTATTTGTTAATAAATATATCAAATAAGTTGTTTATTTTAAATTAAAATTTGTTGTTTATGAAAAAAATGGCTTTTTGTTTTAAAAGTAAGTATGGGTATACAATTTGGAGGAAAAAAAAACTTTATATTAGTACTATGACTTTCGAAATCAATGAATTATGCTTACAAAAACGAACAAATATTTACGTTGCTATATAGCCTTACATGAATATGTTTCGCTTTTGATTGCATTATCATATCAATCGATTGGTGACTTCTGTACTCGATTACATCTGCGTACCTGTACAGCACGGTATGGCTCTAAACGTGCCTTCCGGGATACCGATGCGCGAATGCAATCTTGTATAGAGTTTTGGCTATGGGAAATAATGAAAAATTTAAATTGCTCGATAGTTGGGCGCCATAAATGTAACAGCCGTGTACAGTGGAGTTGGTACAAGTTGGTGTGGCTGCGGCTTAGCTCGCCGGAAGGGGGAGTTCTTTTATCCACTTGACTGTACATTTAGAAAATTTTTGTACCATCATCATAATATTGGTTCGATTTATCGGAATTTTTAATTTATGGTCTGTTAATGAGAAGAAAAATACCACAAGGAAACGAATGTACACCAATACTTCTTGACAGCCTTTCAACTTAAAATAAACAATGGTCAGATTTCACTTTGTTTTGAGGTTATGATGTTTTTACCTCATAGGCTTTTCCCACCCCATTTGACATATTTCAGCCAACCTTGGTATTTCAGTAGCCAAGTCTTATTGAAATACCCCAAATACGGAAATATCACTATCTGCAAATCTACTCAACCCATTTTAAGAAAATACTCAGAACATTTTAATTATATTCACTTAAAATTTCAAATTTTTAATTAATTTATTTATAACAGTCTTCATTTTAACATTTTTATATAATATCTACTCTTACATTATTTTATATAATTTTAAATCTATGTATTTTTTTATATATAAAAATTTTGGTTTTAGTTTAACCTTGATTTTTTTTGCATGCATTTATTTTAATATATTTTTTTATGTAGTCATTATTTTATGTATATTTGAAAATATTTACTTTCTTCTTTTCTTTACAGGTTATGTTTCATGATTTTTTTATGTTTTTCAGGTTATCTTTCTAATTTTCATTTAATTTCATGATTTTTCAAATTTCTTTTGGTTATTTAAATAAAATGACAAAAATTTATATCATGCTGGTATTTTTTTACAAAAAGCTTTTATACAGGGATAAATTTGTTCGTATAAATCAAAGCGCCTAAAATGCTGCTTTGAGGTTAGGTACATTAGATTTCCACATGGTGTAAATGAAACTTGTGTAATTGATTTTTGATAATGTGGCTGTTTGTAACCACGTGAAAATGGATTTTGTGGTTATCTCAAATAATCTACAGTTGAGCACTAGTTTTCTTTATATTTAACATATTAGCATCACTTTGAAACAATTTTCTTAAGATTTTCTTTTATATACTTTTGCGCAGTAATTTAAACTACGTTTACACTACCCTTTTAATTTCTGTTTTGTGTACTCACTGATTTTATTTTCAATGTCTGGTGGTGAATAGCAAAATTTCTTCAAGTTAGCCAAGACAGCAGCTTTTGGCGTAATCACGATAACCAAATTTATTTTGGATTGTGTCACCATCTGCTCGTCACAATGAGAATCAAATTTTGATAGGGTTTTTCATCCGACCTAATTTGGAATATTGTGGCAAATCTTCAAGCTAATTTCTTTGGGATTCGACCACAATATTCTGAATTAAATAATGAAAGATGTTTCAATATCTTCTTAAACCGAACTTTATTCAATAACTTTGAATAATTATGCAGACATTTGCTTACCCAAGTGAAGTATATGTACGTGTAAGACCTTTTTGGTAATTGAAAGATATTTCAGCCAATTGCACTCAATAATTATATTATATTTGAATATTAGCACTTTATGTGTATATTTGAATTACTTAAAATTTTGTGATAATTAAGTACTGTCTTCGTTCAAGTACGGTATCGACAGATTTAATTACGAACTTTTTGTTAAACTCTTTTTTCGGAGTGATAAATAACCTCAAAACTTTTGACAACTCTCTGATGACTTCAACAATTGCAATGACTTATAATACAACCCAATGTGACTTTCGGTAGAGGTCAGAATACACATGGAGAAGTTTCAGAGTTGAAATCCTAGTTCCCATACAACTATGGTAGATCCTGACTTCTCTTACTATCTTACATAGATGCTAAGCAGAACATCTAGATGGCGCTGTGTTGGTGGCATTACCATCAATGAATATTAATTTTCGTGATATTTGTGTATGTTTATAATTTATAGCTAATATTCATTCTATATCTGACGTATAGACAAATATAATTAGTTATAAGACCCTCATAATTGGTTCATAAACGAGTAAAAGGCATTTTACACTAGCAAAACAGGTGTGTTGGGAATTTATGTCATTTATTTGACAGACAATCTATGGAATTGACAGCTTAAGTGACGCATGTTTTATAAAACAATGCAAGTGTAAAATGTGTTCAACATGCTTGACTAAAGCTCTGTTCCAGAACTAAAAAGATTTAACAATTTTTACCACTTTATAAAGTACGGGAACAGACCATAAATTTACTAATGATTTGTCGTACAACTGTTTGTCAGCTAACAAAAGTGTTGGTGTAAATCGCCTTATAGCTGAAACAAACAAGACATTTTCCAACACTTACAACACATATGTTCATCATTTTATTTACATTTTGTTATTCACAACAATTCAAATGGGCCGGTCATAGAAATATAAAAATAAAAAAGAATTGTGCAAAGCTGAACATAGTTCTACTGAAAACTATTGGAAAATTTTTGCTGCCTTTCCATTTATTGACTCCAGCCAAGGAATGGCTGTCACAATAGGAAATATTAAAACCAACTTTTCGAAAAATATCGTGAAAAACTGAAAAGTTGTAAATTTTGCAATTCTTTAGTTGACAGAGCAAATAATGAGTTGTACTCATTTTTCTTAAGTTTAAGAAAATGTTTAGTGAAATTTAGCTACTTTTTTATTTAAAATTTTATAATAATTTTGGTTTTGCAATAATATAGTTGACTAACTGTATGTATATTTTTTTGACTTCTTCCATTCCACTCACATACTAAACAATTTCATGCAAAAAATTGCTAAGTTATTGCCTATGTTGTTTTCCCCTCGTTCTAACGGTGTTAAATGTAATTATACTTTAATTAAATAAATAGAAGGATATTGGAAGGACTGATTTTGTTCTCGCCTACTTAGCCCTGTTAACTGACTTGAAAAATGCACGATTTGGAAGAAAATAAAGACAGCGTGTATTATTTAGTTGGCCGATTGTGCAGGAGCATCCTGCTACAGACAGAAGATGTAAATAATGATGGAAAACAAAAGGTTTTGAACAAACTTAAGATCTTGGCTTACAGCATTCTATTGTCAGGGAATGAACGGGAAGAAGAGTTTGAGCCAGAACGAGCTTGGGACGAACAAATTTTTGCGGCCAAGATCAGCTCTCATGCACACAATTTAAACTTTCCAGCGTTTGAAGAACATCTAGAAATAATAAAAATTGAGCCCTACTTCAACACAGAACAAGGCAAAAGCGTAGTGGAACTACTTTTTGCACTGAACGGAAGTAGGCAAGAGGAATATGAAGTAGTAAGAAATATCTTTCGCCTGAGTTTCTAAGATATACATATTTTATATTTGCTGTTTTCTTATTTATATTTACTTTGTATTCTAGTCCAACAATATGTGCACTCCAGTTTTATTGTGTCCTAGCAGTTTTACTTTACACTCTAGTCCCAAAAACAACAAGCACTATCCCGAACTAGTAGATTACGATTTAATGAATCCAAAACCTAGATTCTTCAAAGGCATACAAGAACTGAAATCCAATGATAATCCTTACTTGCCGCACTTTATATTCGGTGGTGAAAAGGACCAACTCGCGGTCATTCAAGATAAATTTTCTCCCAAACAATCAAAGTGGGACGACAGTACATCCGAAATTACATTTACGGGAATGACAAAACGTTTGATTGGTTCGTCAATGCGTATTAATACGAGTGCACTACGGTTGTTTCCAGAATCAATAAATCAACCTGTTGTTAATCGACTAAAAACAAAGAAACCTACGCAAAGGCCAACACTGGGCAATATCAACCATGACAATTCCAACAAAGCAAACAAACAGAAGTTATTCTCATGGAATTGGGAAGGATTGGGTTGTTTTGGTATAACATGTTCCAAACCATTTGCCGGAGATGCCAGTGTTACCTTATTATTGCAGAGTTATATCAATGAAACGAAAAACCAGCTATTTATCGCAAAGGTTCTAAATGAAAAAAATTTTATAGCTGATCTGAAATTGTTGACAGGTACATCATTGACTGTCCCATCAGTAAACGTAAACATGTTGCACTAACAAAACTTTTGTATGTCTTACAGTTGGCATACAATCGGACACATTTTATCACGACGATTTCATCATATTCTCCATGGAGTCTAATATAACCATTGAAGGTGTATTACCAGCCACTGTAAAGAATTTAGTCACAGAGTTTCTTGAATGCGGAACATGTTACAAACGAATGCAAACCATGATTATGAAGAGAGACTATAAACTCATGTTCGAGGGATTCATGTTTAAGGTAATGTTTTCGAACTCACACTGTGCATCGCATTAGTAACAAAAGTTGTAAAATATAGGCCTTGTGTAGTGCTATTGACGAATACTTAATGACTTTTCGCCAATTTGTATTTGCCTACGACGATGAACACATAGTAGGTTATTATCAGCGTATCAACAAAATGATGAAGCAAATAAATTGTCTGTCCTACACGTTGGCAATTCATCCGAAAGGTGTGTAAAATATTAGGCATTTAGTTCCTTTTATAATGTTTTTCTTATTTTGTTTTATATTTCTTTGTCTTAAAGTTGATGCCACTGTAAAACCTCCAATGGGATCTCAATTTCTGGGCTATTTATACAGGGAAATAATGCGTTTAACAGAGAATGATTTGATTGCTGTATTAATTTATTTATTAAAAAAGTGTTGTCACGTTTATTTCAAGTAAGTTTAAAATATAAAATAGGCCTGGATGTCCTCAGTAAGCCTCAGTTTTTTTAAATGAAAGTGTTCACTTGACCTGCTATGAAAAAACATTACATTGGATATTATATATATAAAACACCCAACTGCCTTTATGTTGAAACAGCAGAGAGACAAAATTACGTGGATTTTACATTCGGAATAAGGCTCACCGTGTAGGAGTGAGACCGGTCTATTAGAGCAGCCCTATTTTCTTAAACACTTCATATCTACAAATCATATATTTTTAATATTTTTATTCTATGAAAGGATATCTTTAAAGATATTGAAAATATGTTTGTCTAAATAATTTAATAATCTCTAATTATAGACACTTGCAGAAGTGGATTTACTATGGATTGTTGGATGATCCTTGCAATGAGCTATTTATTGCTTTTGTGGATCATTACAGGGAAAACACAAAATACTTCTATGATAAAGCCTATTCAGTTCGCAAAGAAGTTGTACCTGATTTCTTTCAAAACTTCGAAGATCAAATATTGCAATGTGGCAAGTACACTATGCTACTCAAGGCATATGATCCAAATGTAAGTAGGAATAAATAAATGAATTGAATAATGAATAATGCCTCTTTTTTCCATTCGACGCACATATTTTACAAATTCTTACAAATAGCATCCTTTATTTGAATTGGATTACCCGCCCATATCAGTGTGCCTTTCTGTTGGTGAAATTGAGAGTTTAGAAGCAACATGCAAGTCGTATTTCGACAATGCTCGTAGTCTATGTTCGAGTCCAGTAACAATCGGTGAAGTATTTGAAACTAGAAAGGAGGCAAAACGTCAGTTTTTCCAGCGTATGCTCGAGAGATCTCGAGCTAATCTTGAACGTTGGACCGACGAACAGAAAGATATGGCGCAGGCGGCCACAGAACGGAAGAAAAAACTGCTTGAAGAACTTTCAACACAATTGCAAGATGCTAGGAAGCGGAAAATTCTTGAACGCAAAGCCAATGTAGAAAACGAATTAAAATATCTACGAGAAGCTGAACATATAGAACAGCAGCGCGTTGCAGTAGATAACATCAACTTACGAAAACGCATAGAATACTATCAAGAATTGCATAACATGATAACCGAAAAAGATAAAAAAAACAACACAAAGTTATCACTGGTAATACCACCCACGGTTATGTTGTTACCATCACCTCGAACCCCAGTAAGTACAGCTGGGACAGAGTTTGAATCTTGCTTCGGAGATGAGGAACAGACGTCAGAATATGAGGAGTGCATTTCGGATGATTTTATAGACAAGTTCAAGGAAAACGAAGTTGAGCTTCAAATCATGTCGAAGACAAATCACGGGACAGATAAAGAGGAAAACGCAGTACTTAATAAGGGAAATCAGGATTTAATAATAAATGGCGGACTAAAGCGTAGTACTTCGGATGTAATTAACTCCAATGATTTTCCAGACAAAGATGACAGTTTGCAGCGTAACCGGCTGAAAGCTATGTCGGGTACTAATATTGCAAATTGTATGCATTGGGAAAACAATTCTGTTACACATACGAGGAAAGAGGAAGGAATAGGTAAGTAATTTGTATCCACGTTTAGAAAATTGCAGAGAAGTCACATTTTGGTAGTCATTGCAGGTGGCGAAACTAGCAAGCTTCGAGTTTTAACTGAAGAATTCGGAATTCGTGGCAAAACTTCCCAGAAAGTATTCGTAGCAGATGTTAATCTCAATTTGTCAGAGAACACATTAACCGATCTGCAACGTAATCGTCGCCGCATGATGCAAAACGATTTGTTCAGTGAAGTCAACACAAATGTTTTGGATAATCGATCGCTAATGTACCTTGATTTGAACAGTGACAGGTCTAGAAACCGTAAGAAGGTTTTGGAAAGTGAATACAATATAATTACCGGATGTCCTCAAATGAAAAAAGCTAACTCGGTGGTGAATATTCCCAGCGACACTCCACTAACCCCTATGTCGACTGCATCCGATGATGTTCAGTTAACGAAGGATGGTTTAAGTGACAGTGAGGCTGACAAATGCAATGGGAATATAAGCTCGGAGACACAGATTTTTTCAAATTCTAATAATCATACACTTAGTTTAAAAATCGACATACAAGCTGAATATGAAGTTTCACAAGAACAGGAGCTAACAACAGCAAATACATGCTATGAACCAACACCAGAATGTGCACTGAATACGGCTGGGCTCATGGCCAAGCAAGGATTTTTGTTTCCGAGCGATGACAAGGGCACCGGACGTCAACAAAATAACTCTGTCGATAATTTTACTAATCATGTGGTACAGCTAGAAAATGGCGAGATGGATTCGCCTAGCAAAACGAACTGCGATAACCCATATAAGCGATGCGAAGAATTAATTGCCACAAATTTTAAATGTAGCACATCAAGTCCTTTTATGCGTCTTAATATGTTCACAAACAATTCGTCAGAGATCAGAAAGGACTCTGCCTTAACTGAATTTCTTACAGAATTTCTACAAAAATCTGTCATAATTCCGATGAGTACTCATTTGGAGCTGGTAAATAACGAAGTTATGCGCATGTTTTTACATGACCTAAAAGTGCTGGACCACTTTAGGAGCTTGCGAAACTATTTCTTTATGATGGACGGAGAATTTGGGTCCATTATATGTGACGGCATTATTGGCAAGTTAGAAGCAGGGGCCAAACCGGAAAAATTGCTGAATTATCAAATATTACATTCGATTTTGGACACAGCATTGGGCGCTAGTATTACAGGTGATTTTATTTTCTCTATATATTCGACTATCGGTTATGGTTTGGGCTATAAAATATGGAACAGAGTATGTAAATGTTGTCACTTTCAAAGATCAATTTTTTGTTAGTTTTAAACCTTCCTTATCCGTATACCCTAACCCATATATGCATAAGAGGCTGCATCAATTTGTTACCTGTTGCCTAATTTGCGTGTAATCCGTGTGTAATACAATGCGTCGCATTCATTCTGTATCACTGCTATATGGAATAGGATGCTTAAGACATTCACAAAACAACTGACGTTTCGAAGTCAGCCGTAAACTCATTCTTTTTTTTGTTCTTTAGGGAAGGACAAAAATGCAGAAAATTTGTCATTTATTGTTAGTGATGTTCCAGATAAGTTTGAACTCTCTTCACCGGATGTTTTAAATAATCTCAGTCTAAGTTACCGCATAAACTGGCCACTAAATCTTATTTTGAATCCAGAAACTTTGGAACAGTATGCCAACATCTTTAAGTATCTGGTACGCGTGAGACGCATCAGTTGGATTCTAGAAAGAAGCTATCAAATTCTTAAAGAGAATGTTAAACAACATGGAAAAGACATTCTGAGGTCGCCGCAGTATCGACATGTTCAATTGATTCGTCATAAATTTTACCACTTTGTTGTACATTTGCAAAATCATATCACATCAAATGCTTTGCAAGCCTCTTGGAAAACTTTTAAGGATGAACTTATTTCAGCAAAGTCCATCGAAGACATATACAGGAAGCACGCCACCTACATAAAGCGAATATTGTTCTTATGTATGTTGAACAAAAGGAGTGCAGAGTTTTACAATGCCATCGACAATATCTTTAAAATTTCAATACGGTTTTACAAGTTAGTACCTCCTCTATATACGCAACAATGTTTCCACATTTTACTAATGAACATATGTATCCGTATTTTTTCAGCAACTTAAAGTCGAGAGAGTTTAAACTGAAGCCTGGAGAAGAATTCTATACGCACTCTAGATATGAGAAACTAGTTTATGATGAAATCGAATTCAATAAGTTCATTAAATACACAATATATTTGGGCAATAAAATTGTTCGACATGGATATCAGGCGGAAATTGGCGAATTTATAAATTTGATTAACTATAATCAGTACTATCTTAATTCAATATACTAATAAATGCAATTTCGTTGAACATGTACATGCTGTTCCTTCCCAAGAACAAAATTTAATTTTGAAAGGTCGCGTTGCCAGTTGCAATTTTTACATTACGTATGGCAAAATTCGCCCGACGACGTCAAATTCTGTCGCCATAAAGATCATTTTCGGGCGACAACAGATAAGCTGTGACCGTGCATATTTAAAAAAAAAAAATAAAAATTGAAACATAAGTAACATTTTTATTGCATTTTTTTTGGAGATTCTTGCTATCAGGAAAGCCCATGAATTGGTTGAAAGGGCTTGAAGGCAGCCTTACAGGACCGGTGACTATATATCGCTCATTTACTCAAAGAGTGACATAACTCCAAAAATGCGTCTTCTGATTTAGCAATTTCTATTTTTTCTACGACTTCTACTTTATCTTGTGTCAAATTTTCATATTGTTATCTCTAAAACTCGGCGATTTACAGTTCATTTACTACGAGTTTCGCATAACTCAACACAAAAGTTTTTTTAATGGGCCGATTCCGTACAGCGAGGCGTGTCGCGTTGCCAGTAGCAATTATTCCATTACGTATGGCAAAAGTCGCACGACGACGTCAAATTTTGTCGCCGTAATGTTCATTTTAAGGCGACAACAAATTAGCTGTCGTCGTTCATTTTAACTAACGAATAAAAAAAAATAAAAATAACTTGTTATCGACGATTATTTTCTATCGCTGTACGTAGTGCATTTTTTAAATTTTGTCACAGAGACGATAGACGACGCGACATGACTCGCCTTGCTGTACGGAATCGGCCCATAAGTTTATGAAGAACTAAAACACTTCAAATCATGCACAGAAATTTAGCACTGATTTCTGGCAAAATATGGTCCAAGTAGTTATTTTAGTTTTAGTGTAATAATCTTTTTAAGTTAGGAAGTTAAAATTCAATCGCCAACTTAAAACGCGTTTTTCGCGAAACTTGATTTTTCGAGATATGTCACTCTTTGAGTAAATGAGCGATATGTCGATAGTCAAGCGGCCCTCAAGTCTCTCAAGTCATGGACAATAAATTCAAGAGCTATTCTTGATTGTAAGAGAGCTCTGCAGGATATACGCCATATCGTAAAGCTATGTTGGGTTCCGGGTAACAGCAACATTATGGGAAACGAGGTAGCAGATGAACTTTGCTCTCGGTCTATCGACTTATCAGTTAATGAAACCGTTCGGCCACCGATGTGCCACTACATCGGCAAACTTCGGGAGATCTTCAACGAGAGAGCACATCAAAGATGGCTATTGGAACCTGGTTGTAGGGTATCCAAGGCAATCTGGCCTGTGGTCTCTCGTGGAAGAACGGCTTCCCTCCTCTCACTTCATAAGTTGGGGATGAAAATCGTGGTGGGACTTATAACAGGTCACTGCAGAGTGAGATCTCCAACTTCAAAATGGGACTACAGTGGCATTGACTACTGCAGACTATGTGAAGATGCGGCGGGAGATAGAGGCTGTCGAAAATCTGCTTTGTAGGTGCCCCTTGTTGCAAGCAACGAGATACCGAACACTAGGTAGATATGAGATGGACACTCTGACCTTCCTGTCTAACATAGATCCCATGGTCCTACTCAACTTTGCCAAACATCTATCATGGCTTGGCAAAGGTCTTAAAAAACCAATAATAATCAGACTCTTTTCACTCTTCCAGAACATTCTCATCTATACCTTGGCATCAATCTCCATCCTATTTTTAGGTTATGGCCGAATCATGTGCGCTATGATATACTTGAATACTGGACTATATAGTAGACACCCTAAGTGTTAAATTGAAACACGTGATCTTATTGAATGTTACATAGAGAGTGAGAATATATGAGTTTATTATTAATGACAGTTGTCACTTACAAGTTGTATACAACATATGATGATAACTAGTATGTTATCGATAACTATCTCTGACATTTCTTCCTTCCTTAACAATTGCTCTGTTCCAGAACCTGCAAGAATCTACTATTTTTTACTACGATAACAATTTTTCCTTTATGTTATCGGAAAAAATAGTAAAAATTAGTAGATTCTTGCAGTACTGGAACAGACCAAATAATTCATTTATTAATGCTTAATAGAGAAATGTATTTTTATAATAAAGAAATGTATTTACTTATAAAATGCATTATAAATTTAACCGATTCGGAGCCCTTATTTGTCTAGATGAACGCCGTAAATGTTGTGGTTCTGTAGCAGCAGGTGTTAATAAACTTGTAGTATCTTGGACCTCTTCATGATCCGCTGATGCAGATAAATCCTCAGGAGAGACAGGTTGATATTCACTATCAGGATTCCTTACAAAGTTATGCTCAAATGAAGATGGCAAACTAGCGCTACCTTCTCTCTCCTTAGCTGCGCTTTCGTTCTCGTGCGTTGACGCAACCAACCGCATTTGGTCAATGTGTCTTCTCCAAACACGATTATCTTCCAGCTCCACATCGTAGTGTAACTCTCCCACTTTTCGAATAACTTTGCCACAACGCCATTTCTCACCTGACAAATATTCACGCACCATCACCTTTTACCCTTCTGAAAACTGTATTTTCGGTACAGGACGATCCGGCTCCTCCACCCCTCTTGGTACAATTAAATCCAGGCGTGATGAAATTTGACGACCCAACATAAGCATCGCTGGAGACCTGCCTGTACTTGGGTGCACTGCTCTTCGATATGCTAACAAGATCCTTGATATTTCTTTTTGCAAATCCGGCCCGGTACATTTTACTGCTTTCAACTTATTTTTTATTGTTTGCACGAAACGTTCCGCGAGTCCATTTGTGGCGGGGTGGTAAGGTGCGCCCATTTTATGCTGTATGCCATTACTCTTTAGGAATCTTTGAAATTCTTTCGACGTAAACTGCGTCCCATGATCGCTTACGAAAATTCTCGGAGCTCCCATCCTTGCGAATATTTCCCGACAAAGCTGTATTGTGGCCTCCGCTGTCATACTCGATGTCAAATGAACCTCGGGCCACTTACTAAAGGCATGAACCAGGATCAAAAGGTATTTTCCATGATTTGGGCCGGCAAAATCGGCATGAACACGTTCGAATGGGTACGTTGCGACACTCCACGGATGACTTGGCGATGTTTTCCCAGGATCCGGTCGAACCATTTGACAAGGCCTGTATGTCTGTACCAGACGCTCGATTCCTTTATCCATAGTAGGCCACCAACAATAACCCCGTGCCAATGCTTTCATTTTTGGTATACCAAAATGACCGGAATGCAGCTCTGCTGATATCCGCTGCCGTAGTTTGCGTGGAATGTAAACACTGATGCCACGCATTAAACATCCCTGTTGTAGTGCAAATTCAGTTTGTTGTAAATGAAATCGGTGTCTTGGTTCACACTCACGTCAATGCTTCAAACCTTCCAACAAAACTTTTACCTCCTCGTCCTTTTGCGTTTCTTTCCTTAATTCATCCAAAGTCACCGGTAAACTTTGCAGCAATTCCATTTCTATTACATCTACTTCCTCAATATTCGCATTCTTACCTTCCAGAGGCAATCTCGACAATGCATCTGCATTCGAATTTTCCTTAGATTTCTTGACCTGTATAATGTAATTGAACGATGATAAGAATAAAGCGTAATGTTGCATTCTACTGGCTGTAAGTACTGGTAGTCCTTTATCGGGTGAGAAAATCTGGGCTAAAGGCTTATTATCCGTTACCAGCGTAAATTTCCGTCCGTATAAATATTGATGGAACTTTCGAATGCCAAAAACTATAGCGTAAGCCTCTTTATCTATCTGACTGTATTTCTGCTGAGTCTTTGTTAGGGTTTGCGACGTAAATTGTATTGGTCTCTCCGATCCATCCGGATAAGTATGGCTCAACACCGCCCCTACTCCATATGGGCTTGCATCCACCGCTAATTTCAGAGGCAACTTGGGATCGTAAAATGCCAGCACTATATTTGAACCCATTATTTTTTTAATTTTCCGAAACGATTTTTCACAGTCATCATCCCAACTAAAAGGCACCTTTTGTTGCAGCAATTTATTTATAGGGTACAGGATCGCACTTAAATTTTCTACAAAACTTCCATAATAATTGATTAGACCCACCAGCGCTTTTACCTCGTCTCTATTTACCGGCCGCTTCATGTTCGATATTGCTTCCATCTTTTCATCAGTTTTACTTATGCCACCTTTGCTAGCCTCGTATCCGCAATACTGAATTTTGTTTTGCATCCACTCACATTTATTCAAATTAATTCGCATATTACATTCGTTTAGTCGTTGTAATACCTGTTCAACCCTCCGCATATGCTCCAAATCATTTTCAGCTGTTATCCGAATGTCATCTAAAAATACGGCAACACCGGGAATGCCTCTCAGCAGCTGCTCCATAAATCGTTGCCATTTAGCCGGGGCACTAGCTATGGCAAACATTAGTCTCGTCGGCTGAAACAATCCTTTATGTGTATTTAGAGTTAAAAGATGACGATCATGCGGATGAATTTCCAACTGCAAGTAGGCCTTCGATAGATCCAATTTCGTAAATTTGTCTCCCCCTGCCATCGTACTAAATAGTTCATCCACATTTGGGAGGGGGTACTCATCAACTTTCAGCACTGGATTTATTGTTATTTTGTAGTCACCGCACAATCTTACCTGCCTGTCTTTTTTAGGCACTACCATGGTACAATCATTAAAAGGTAGGGCACAGCACACATCTGATTACAATTTTTTCCTGAGGTCCTCCTATTGTGTCAAAACAGTTTTGACAAAGTTGGCAAACGGCAAAATAAATTTATTCAAAATCACATTGGAAACATACAAAAACAAATATAGAAGATGTACAATTTTGAAAGCAGAAATGACTTCAACATTGTCGACGTGTTCTTGCATTAAACGATGGGGTCAGATGAGTGGAATATGCTGTGGATATGTGTTGTTATTGCAGCTTACCGATGTCCAACTTCCGTGTTGTGTCTGTCCGTAACAATAAATCTAATACTGCTAACGGCCATGTTTTGTCGCTGAGAAGTCTATCAACATGATTCCTTTGGCAGAAGCTTCACTGGGAAGACAGAATTTTCGGACTGTTGGACCAAAGTCATTCTCCTTTCCAATTTCGGCATTAAAATCGAATAAAATAAATGTGTCATGTGCAGGACAACTATCATGCGTTTCTTCTAAGCGCTCGTAAAATATATATTTGGTCTGTTCGGACCCGCATGTGCCGGGGCCATTAGGTGTTATTGTGGCGCCTTTCCCAATGCATCGTATATCCTGTATGGCAGTAATATCGGTCTTGTATTTTTCAAGTACATATTCCAAAGCGTAAACTGCACCTTCTGTGAAGATTCCGAACATTCCAGGTGCAGATTCGCTGTTTGTAATCCATAAAACTTTTGCGTGGTCATCAACGTAAGATGGGGGTGTTTTCTGTTTCTATGTTTTTCATAATACGATCTTTTGGAACGATGGGTTACTAGCCCAATGCCCAGCTCAAGTTTTTAGGGTTCTTATGAGTAAACATGTTAGCTCACTAACCTTAACAGATGGTAAAGGTAGCTTGGAAGGTGGCACCACGGTGAGCTTAGTGACCACTGGGCCGGGCGAACGTTTTATATCCTCCGCCGTTAAGTTTTCTGAACTAAAATTTACAGGTTTCCTTGTATGGGGGTTATACCATAACGTGGACTTTATAAAAAATTTTTTGTGGAAATGTGTTTTAACTTCTGCAGATACAAAGTCTTAAATTACAAGGGCAAATTGGGCTAATACATTCAAAATTCTTGAAAGCGACAATTCGCGTTATATGGGGCTATACCAAAACGTGGGCATACATATGTAAAATATTTCAATTTAAATATTTGACAATATTTCAAATAAACAAAACCTGTTGCATTTGTTATTAGTCATTTGAAGTTATAAGCAAACCGGCATCAGAGTTGTTTTTTTATAATTTCATGAACCTGCCCAACCTTCTAATAATTGAACCATGGGCACTACTACTATTGGCGTAGCCCAATCACTTGCACTAACTGGTTCTAGCAATCCATCTCGAAGTTGTTTTTCCAATTCCTCCTCTACGGGTTGTACCAGGGAAAATGGAACCCTTCGTGCTTTAAAAAACTTTGGAACAGCACCTTCCATTATCGACAACCTTGCCTGATAACCGGTTATTTTACCCATAGTTGCAGAAAATACCTTTGAGTATTTACTTATCAAATGTTTAATTTCTTGATCAGCCTTCGATGCACTTATTCGATTAACCATTGTGTCGCCTTTCCCCAATTTATCCTCCAATATAGCTGTCCAATTAAGCTTAATCATTCTCAACCATTCCCGTCCCAGCAGTGGGTTCCTCTGAGATTTGACAATATACAATTTTAATGGAGTATACGTCTCAATACCATCCATTGTAACGATTATGTAACCTACACAGTCTAGAGGAGTGTGGCAATAACTATACAGTACCGTGTCACTCATAAATTTTCTCTTTCGCAAAATGTTTCTTTGCATCCACCAAATTTATTATTGATACAGGTGCACCAGTATCGATTTCAAAGCATATTGTGGCACTGTTAATTTTGAATCGATGCGAGATTTTAGCACGGTTCTTGGCCACCTGTTAATTTTGAATGTTCTTAACGTCACCTTCGTATATCTGATTTATCTCTTCCACCAAGTTCTGCTCGTCCTCGCTGATGTCTTCACTTATTTGATTCAGATGTCGTGATGCCTTCAAACATACCCGCCGTATGTGCCCTTTCAATTTGCAAAAATGACAGATTGTGTCCCCATGTACGCATTGATTTGCCAAATGTTTTCCGCTACCACATCTAAAACATTTCTTATTTTCTTTAGGCTGTTGCAGCTTCTTTACTTTCTTCCGATCGCCAATCAAATCCACCACCATATTATTTGTTCCTTGATGTAACTCCATGCCGCCCTTTGCTGCCGCTTCACATGTATTTGCCATATTAATAGCCGAGTCTATTGTCAAGTCGGCTTTCTCCAGTAAACGACTCTGTATAGTTGAATTCCTCAACCCAAATACAAACTGATTCCGTAAAGCCGTATTTAAGTATGACCCAAAATCACAATTAGTAGCCAACCTCCTCAGCGTTACCAAATATTCTGCACACGTTTCGTCCTCCTTCTGTCTACATAAATTAAATCTGTAATTTTTAAAATTACGTTAGGTTTCGGATTGAAATGTTCACTCAGCAATTTCACTATCTCCTCATACGTTTTGTCCTCTGGATTACTTGGTGACAATTTGTCGCAGAGCATATCGTAGGTTCCAGCACCCATGTAATGCAGAAGGAACATTTTCTTTTTAACCTCTGCGCACTCAAAAATGTTCAATGCCGTCTCAAAACGACGTACCCACCTTTGCCAGGTAGTGACTCTCGCATCAAATGGTTCGAAGTTAAATCCCGACACTTGAATTTTCGTTGCAGCCTCTGTTGACATAATTGTACTTTTTTCTTTTGCAAAAAGGCAGTGAATTATCAAATCTCAGTTAACTTTAACCTTACTCGTCGCCAAATGTTAAATTGAAACACGTGATCTTATTGAATGTTACATAGAGAGTGAGAATATATGAGTTTATTATTAATGACAGTTGTCACTTACAAGTTGCACACAACATATGATGATAACTAGTATGTTATCGATAACTATCTCTGACACAAAGCATATCCGGTATCCCATGTGAAGATCCTACGACTTCCCCCGATGACGCAATCACAGCTTAAAGTACTCAAAATATGCAATTTTTACAAGGTCCGACGTATGTTTTCTATATTTTTTGATATATGTATGTTAGAGTTGTGCGAAAGGAACTATATGGAACTATCTAGTTCACTTCGCAGTTCCAATGGCCCACATTTTTTCTTTGAACAAACTGCGTATACTTACTATCACACGTTATATTTCATGTTGTTACTCATACGTTTTGGAACTAGTACAAGGAACTAGGAACTAGATTACCCAACTCTAATGTATGTATATTCACCATAATTATTTCAAAATCTGTTTGTATCGAACGTACAACATCCCCTTAATATATTAAGTGTCGAAAAACCCACAAAAAATATTTGTTTGTATCCGGAAATAACGAAATTCTGGGCAAAACTCGTAAAAACCGATTTTGAGCTATATCTCAAGAACAAGAGCTGATGGAGAAATACCGCGACCGGATATGAAAAGATGCGTGAAATTTCTTAAAAAAACCTATTTGGTTTTTTTTACGCGGCGGATCTAATTAGCCCATCGAATCCATCCACTAAAACCGAGGATGTAGATACCTTGGAAATAGGAAATTCAGCAAAAATATGTTTTGACAAATCCGCGTACTAAACCGCGATTTTCTTCAAAAATTTTTACATAAATTGAATCCTTTTTATGCGATTATAATGTTTGCGAAAACGCGTGCCATAAATTACAGAGATGTGCGAGTAAGATGGGTCTTTTATGAATGTGGAGGTACATCCGCGGTTCTTGAAAATCTATTTGAAATAGATGTATATTGACGTATTTTTGATGGGCACTAATGATCCGGATGCGCATCAAAATCGTATGCATGTTGCGCGACTTTTACCCACTTTAAGGTTTCATGCATAGTGTGATGTAGCTGACGGCACACTTTGGCCGCTGAGTGAAACATCGAAATATTCATAGATATTAAAAGAGATTGATTCGCTGTATCCAAAATCGGATGCACATCAAATGATTTTAACTAATTCGCGAATAACAGGCTTTTTAATTTTCATATTTTTTAAATGATTGTAATTTCAATATTACTCTTACTTTCCTGTCCATTATAAATTATCACAGTAAGCAGTTAAGCTCTCGCGAAGGTAAACCATATTGAAGAAGTTTTAGCAGTATACATACATTAATTATTGTATTGTATTTTAACGAAATAGTTGGAGAACTCCCAAATATTTTTTTTTTCTAATAATTTTTCTAATCAAACTAAAAAATATAGGGTAAGTGCACCTAATGTCGGCATGTACCAGTAGTCGGCACCTTTTGAATTTGAACTCAAATAACTAAAAATTAAGAACACAAAATAGGAAAATAATCTTAAAAATTCTTCAACAATATTGTCAGCTAACTAACTAACTTTTAGCTAAAAATTATAAAAAATACTAAAGAAATACTTTATAGGCTAATTAATAAAAAAATAGTTTCAATTTGAAAGGAACTTTAGCGATTTTAAGCAATATTAGCCATGATTTGAAGTACGTACGTTGTGGGGTGCCGACAACTGGGTAATAGATGCCGACTACTGGTACGAACTAATTTATTTAAACAATATGTTTAAATTCCCTTATTTTTTGAAGTAAAATCAATAGAAATGTACACAAATAAACTAGAAATGTATAAATAACTAATGCTTAAGCTATAGTTCTTTCAAATATTTAAGAAAAAATGTAAAGTATGCATTTTTTCTTTATTTAAATATAACATGCCGACTACTGGATCATATCATGCCGACTATAGGGGAATGGTGCCGACTACTGGTGAAAAATCAGTATTTCACTAAAATTTTATTTTTTGCATGTTGAACAGAAATAATCAAAAAAATTGTTTATATAATCTAAAACTACACAAAATAACGAATCATAACAACTTAAATTTAATTTGATTGGATATTTAGACTCGGAATGACATACGGCTGAAGATACGAGAATCCTTAAAGTGCCGACTACTGGTGCACTTACCCTACGTTTTTGATTGAATCTAAAACTAAAACACATGCCCTTGCAAAATTTCAAGCTTCTACGTTCAAAAATAACGATCCTATTCAAGAAAAGGCATTTCGGAAAATGGAATAGCATTGCAATAATTTAGCATATATGTATATACGTTTGTGTGATCGTCGTCGTGTCGTTGAGGAGACTAACACGTTTTCAATAGAACGTTAATCGTCTGATTTAAAAAAAACCCGAAGGTTATATTACGAAAATGAATAAGAGTTGTAAAGATTGTATATATTATGGTTATTTTCCAATATATTTTAATAATTATTGCCAAAAATTCTTTTGAAATTGATTTGTTTTTACTTGTTGTTCTGCGTTAATAGAATCAACCATGACTCTTTTTCTCGTATTTCAATACATATGGTCTGTTCCAGAACTGCAAAAATCTACTAATTTTTTTTTTTTTTTTTTTGTTTTGTTCGAAAGGAACATTTTTTATCGGTGTAAAACATGTTAGATTCTTGCAGGTTTTTGTATCATATAAGAATATGCAAAATCCGAAGTCTACTAATGACATATTTTACAGTACATTCTGTATGATTTTATTAAGCAAACACATGGCGATTATAAATATTCGCAATAATTTTGTCGTGTAGATGTCTTAAAATATGAAATTTCATAAATATATGAAATTTCTTGAAATTTTTTTCAAACTCCCACACTGTTTGCTGGGGAGATTTTTCCCACAAAAAGACACAAAATTCTCCCACAATTCAAGATAGAGAATGTATACTTTTTTCCCATGGGAACAAATTCCCAATTCGAACTTCATTCAGAATGAGGGAAGATGGGAAATGGGAAAAAACTCCCACAAAATTTTATTCAGAATCAGCCCTATTCTGAACATTCCCATGGGAACGGTTTCCCATGGGAGCGAAATTTCCCATTCCCACGTTTTCCATATTCTAAACGACGTGGGAAGAGCAAACCGTGGGAGCTGAAATTTCGAAATTCGAAATTAGTTACACCAAATTATTATAGCATACTTTTGGGAGCTGTTATTTTGTTTTGTAATACAAAATGCATGGTAGAACAAGAAAAGGTAGCAGCAATACCCAGCTGACTGAACTGGGTTGTTGTGTTAGTGTCAAATTCCATTCGACATTTTATGTATTTATTTCTATGTTCGATGTATGTTAGGGATATATAGTTTTTGAAGAAAAAATATATTCATCAAAAAAAAAAATATTTCACATAAAGACTTCTTCATATAAATTACATGTAACCTCATCCAAGTCCGAACGACATGCCGCACACTAAAACACCGCTTATAGAGGCGGTACAATATTTGTTAATATGTGTGGTATTTTGTTAAACTTGAAAAGAATAAAGCCCTAATAAACATGTGCTTTTTTGTTTTCAAAAGCAAATGATTGAAACATCTTCTCTTTTTTCAATGAATTACCAGCGACCCGAAACATTTTTGCAAGTATTCTACTTTCTGCGAGAAATTATGCATTTAGTGGAATGATATGGAAACATTCAAATTGAAAATCTAACGAGTTTTCATTCATGTTTTCCAAAATATTTAATCAAATGTGAAAAATTAGCTGTGTCTGGTTACCCTAAAATTTGTAACAATTTGTACCAATTGTTGCTGGAAGTCTGTTAACACAAAAAACCAGCAAAAGAGAGCGATTCGAGAGAGACATTTTGACAGTTCTTTCACTGAGAGCTTGCAAATTCTTGCTGGACAAATTTCTTCTAGCAAGCACTTGCAAGCTCTTCTTCTTCCTGAAAACAATCAATCAGCCGTTTTTAGTTTTTTGTTGATTTATGTTTGTGAACATTAAAAACAATTTTATTGTGGAAATAACATAAGCTCTGTTCCCGAACTAAAAAGTTTTTACAACTTTCACCACTTTTACACATTTTGCGTTCCCGTACACAAAATTTATATGAAAATCGTTTACGACTTTTACAACTTTTACGACTTTTACCACTTTATAAAGTACTGGAACAGGCCAATAGTCTAATTGTATTGTTTTATGGAGAACAAATTTGTAAAGTGGAAAAATACTTTTTGTTTCATTTTCTTTTTTATTTTTAATAAAATACAACGTGTTTGCTTCCTTTGTTGGCGGACAAATTGTTCTGTTTTGGCAAGTCAGCTGATTGCTTGCTGGTTTTTGCTGGGAAGGTGTCTGTTTACTTTTTACAATTTTCTAGCAAAAGAGAATAAAAACCCCTTACTCTCTGAGAAAGTTCTTGCTGGACAATTCTTGCTGGGAAAGTAACCAGACAAACTTATTATTAGTTTTTTAAATTCCAATAATTTATAGACATTTCCTTGTTTTGTTTACATTTACGTTGACACTAATGGGCCGATTCCGTACAGCGAGGCGAGTCATGTCGCGTCGTCTATCGTCTCTGTAACAACATTTAAAAAATGCACTACGTACAGCGATAGAAAATAATCGTCGATAACAAGTTATTTTTATTTTTTTTTTTATTTTATTTGTATTCGTTAGTAAAAATGTACGGTGACAGCTAATTTGTTGTCGCCGGAAAATGAACATTTCGGCGACAAAATTTGACGACGTCAGGCGATATTGCCATACGGAATCGAAAAATTGCATTTGACAACGCGACACGACTCGCCTCGCTGTACGGAATCGGCCCATAAGGTTTACAAACAAAAACAAATTCCTTTGTGGTTGTTGTTCGAGTTGTATTTGTTGTAGTATTAACTTTACCTTGTATTTGTTCTACCATGTACAAAATGCCTATTTGCATTGAATTCGCGGTTTTTGAATTAGATTAGCAAAAGCACAACTCACTTAATTCAACAACCGTGCATTGATTTATGGATTTTTAAGTGAATGGAGTTAGCGATGTGTGATTTTGTTCTAATAAGCACATTTTCTTCAGAATGTGCGAATTGGTGTAAGCATTTTTTTAATTAGTAGGCAAAAATAATTTTTGTGTATAAAGTAATTGTAACGAATTTAAAAATTGCATGTAATATTAGTTGGGGGTTTAACGGAGTAATTTTAGTTGGGGGTTTAACGAGTACATTGCTAGTTTTACTTATTCCTAATGATCGCTAGAACTCGTATTTTGCATATTTAAAAAAAATTCAAAAAGATAAATTCGGATATTTTTCTCAATTATTACATATTTTTGCGTGTTATTACATATCGTCACCATAAATTTCCGAAGACGTATCTAAAAAAAAAAAATAAATAAATAAAATACGTTTTTGATTGAATCTAAAACTAAAACACGTGCCCTTGAAAAATTTCAAGCTTCTACGTTCAAAAATAACGATCCTATTCAAGAAAAGGCATTTCGGAAAATGGAATGGCATTGCAATAATTTGGCATATATGTATGTATGTACGTTTGTGTGATCGTTGTCGTGTCGTTGAGGAGACTAACACGTTTTCAATAGAACGTTAGTCGTCTGATTTAAAAAACCCGAAGGTTATATTACGAAAATGAATAAAAGTTGTAAAGATTGCATATGGTACGGTTATTTTCCAATATATTTTAATAATTATTGCCAAAAATTCTTTTGAAATTGATTTGTTTTTACTTGCTGTGCTGCGTTAACAGAATCATGACCCTTTTTCTCGTATTTCAATACATATGGTCTGTTCCAGAACTGCAAAAATTTACTAATTTTTTCTACATTTTTTTTTTTTTTTGTTTTGTTCGATAACATAAAGGAAAATTTTTTATCGGTGTAAAACATGTTAGATTCTTGCAGGTTTTTGTATCATATAAGAATATGCAAAATCCGAAGTCTACTAATGGCATATTTTACAGTACATTTTGTATGTTTTTATTAAGCAAACACATGGCGATTATAAATATTGGCAATAATTTTGTCGTGTAGATGTCTTAAAATATGAAATTTCATAAAAATATGAAATTTCTTAAATTTTTTTTTTTCAAACTCCCACACTGTTTGCTGGGGAGATTTTTCCCACAAAAAGACACAAAATTCTCCCACAATTCAAGATAGAGAATGTATACTTTTTTCCCATGGGAACAAATTCCCAATTCGAACTTCATTCAGAATAAGGGGAGATGGGAAATGGGAAAAAAGTCCCACAAAATTTTATTCAGAATACGAAAATGTGGGAATGGGAAAAAATTCCCAACTCCCATGCGTTCAGAATAGGGCTGCATATGATTCTGAACCGCTTCCCATATCTGAAAAATGTTGGCCAACTTCAACTCCACCTCCAAATTACGCCAAACTCGATTGAGGTCTTCCTTGCTTCATTGATACAGGGATGAACATGTATAGTTGCCAAAAGAATTTCTAACTGTTTTTTATTTGTTACCTTTAACGTAAAACACAAATAAATACAATTGATTACCATTGCAAAAGATTCGTTTCTTGTCGATTTTTCTATAAAAAATGTCCATAGTTACATTTTTTTGTTCAACTCACCTTGATTTCTGTAGTGAGAGAAAATTGCCTCACATTCTCACTTTCTTGACATTTATGATAGCTACTTTTCTCACGAACGTGAGTTTTGTTCTCCCTTATGATGTTTATAATAAGGGAGGAGGCGAGAGTGAGAAAACTCACGGTGAGATGATGTTTATGATTGGGCTGATACGCTTTTGTATTACAGATTGCGGCGATGGCAGAAAGGAAAAGGGAACAAAAATAGCTAGGAAAGGACATACGAAAACGAATTAGAGACGCATCGCAATAGAGGGTAACCCCCCTGATTTTTTTGGAGTTACGTCTTTGGGTATTCTTCACAATTTAAAACATTTTTAATTCTTCCAATTAATCTAGGTACCTACCATGGCAGAACTACCAGGTAGTGGTATCACACCAGCTGATCGAATATGAAAAGTCAAATCCCTTTATAAAAGAAATATTTTTGTTGTAATTTCCCCAACAACATAAAGAAAGTTTTGACATAAAATATTCAAAATTTTACGATGCCACTACCTGGGTAATTGTGCCATGGTACCTACGTATTTCTTGCTTAAAAAAAAAACAAAATTTCGTTTAATTTATTTGTGATTCAATTGGGCACATCTTTTATTAATTCAATTCAAACAAGTAAAATTGTTGAAAATAAAACTAGCAGTGAATATAGTATTTATGTCGTATTGGCTAGCCCTTTAATTTAAAAATCATATAGAAAACATTCTGCGGTTTTTACACACTAAAAATAATCTAGAGAGCCTCCGCGAAGACGCAGTACCAGATGGAGAGTTGATTCCTTTTGGATGTTGTAGTCGGAAAGTGTGCGCCCATCTTCCAATTGTTTTCCAGCAAAAATTAACCGCTGTTGATCTGGGGGAATGCCTTCTTTGTCTTGAATTTTAGCCTTGACGTTTTCAATGGTATCAGATGGTTCCACTTCCAAGGTGATGGTTTTGCCAGTCAAGGTCTTCACGAAGATTTGCATACCACCACGAAGACGCAAGACCAAATGCAAGGTTGACTCCTTCTGGATATTGTAGTCGGACAATGTACGACCATCTTCCAATTGCTTACCAGCAAAAATAAGACGCTGTTGATCTGGAGGAATACCTTCTTTATCTTGAATTTTGGCCTTGACGTTTTCAATGGTATCAGATGGTTCCACTTCCAAGGTGATGGTTTTGCCAGTCAAGGTCTTCACGAAGATTTGCATACCACCACGAAGACGCAAGACCAGATGCAAGGTTGACTCCTTCTGGATATTGTAGTCGGACAATGTACGACCATCTTCCAATTGCTTACCAGCAAAAATAAGACGCTGTTGATCTGGAGGAATACCTTCCTTGTCTTGAATTTTGGCCTTAACATTTTCAATGGTATCAGATGGTTCCACTTCCAAAGTGATGGTTTTGCCAGTTAAGGTCTTCACGAAGATTTGCATACCACCACGAAGACGCAAGACCAGATGCAAGGTTGACTCCTTTTGGATATTGTAGTCGGACAATGTGCGACCATCTTCCAATTGCTTACCAGCAAAAATCAGACGCTGTTGATCTGGAGGAATGCCTTCTTTATCTTGAATTTTGGCCTTGACGTTTTCAATGGTATCAGATGGTTCCACTTCCAAGGTGATGGTTTTACCAGTCAAGGTCTTCACGAAGATTTGCATACCACCACGAAGACGCAAGACCAGATGCAAGGTTGACTCCTTCTGGATATTGTAGTCGGACAATGTACGACCATCTTCCAATTGTTTTCCAGCAAAAATTAACCGTTGTTGATCTGGAGGAATGCCTTCCTTATCTTGAATTTTGGCTTTAACGTTTTCAATGGTATCAGATGGTTCCACTTCCAAAGTGATGGTTTTGCCAGTTAAGGTCTTCACGAAGATTTGCATACCACCACGAAGACGCAAGACCAGATGCAAGGTTGACTCCTTCTGGATATTGTAGTCGGACAATGTACGACCATCTTCCAATTGCTTACCAGCAAAAATAAGACGCTGTTGATCTGGAGGAATACCTTCCTTGTCTTGAATTTTGGCCTTAACATTTTCAATGGTATCAGATGGTTCCACTTCCAAAGTGATGGTTTTGCCAGTTAAGGTCTTCACGAAGATTTGCATACCACCACGAAGACGCAAGACCAGATGCAAGGTTGACTCCTTTTGGATATTGTAGTCGGACAATGTGCGACCATCTTCCAATTGCTTACCAGCAAAAATCAGACGCTGTTGATCTGGAGGAATGCCTTCTTTATCTTGAATTTTGGCCTTGACGTTTTCAATGGTATCAGATGGTTCCACTTCCAAGGTGATGGTTTTACCAGTCAAGGTCTTCACGAAGATTTGCATACCACCACGAAGACGCAAGACCAGATGCAAGGTTGACTCCTTCTGGATATTGTAGTCGGACAATGTACGACCATCTTCCAATTGTTTTCCAGCAAAAATTAACCGTTGTTGATCTGGAGGAATGCCTTCCTTATCTTGAATTTTGGCTTTAACGTTTTCAATGGTATCAGATGGTTCCACTTCCAAAGTGATGGTTTTGCCAGTTAAGGTCTTCACGAAGATTTGCATACCACCACGAAGACGCAAGACCAGATGCAAGGTTGACTCCTTCTGGATATTGTAGTCGGACAATGTACGACCATCTTCCAATTGCTTACCAGCAAAAATAAGACGCTGTTGATCTGGAGGAATGCCTTCTTTATCTTGAATTTTGGCCTTGACGTTTTCAATGGTATCAGATGGTTCCACTTCCAAAGTGATGGTTTTGCCAGTTAAGGTCTTCACGAAGATTTGCATACCACCACGAAGGCGCAAGACCAGATGCAATGTTGACTCCTTCTGGATATTGTAGTCGGACAACGTACGACCATCTTCCAATTGCTTACCAGCAAAAATAAGACGCTGTTGATCTGGAGGAATACCTTCCTTGTCTTGAATTTTGGCCTTAACATTTTCAATGGTATCAGATGGTTCCACTTCCAAAGTGATGGTTTTGCCAGTTAAGGTCTTCACGAAGATTTGCATACCACCACGAAGACGCAAGACCAGATGCAATGTTGACTCCTTCTGGATATTGTAGTCGGACAACGTACGACCATCTTCCAATTGCTTACCAGCAAAAATAAGACGCTGTTGATCTGGAGGAATACCTTCCTTGTCTTGAATTTTGGCCTTAACATTTTCAATGGTATCAGATGGTTCCACTTCCAAAGTGATGGTTTTGCCAGTTAAGGTCTTCACGAAGATTTGCATACCACCACGAAGACGCAAGACCAGATGCAAGGTTGACTCCTTCTGGATATTGTAGTCGGACAATGTACGACCATCTTCCAATTGCTTACCAGCAAAAATAAGACGCTGTTGATCTGGAGGAATGCCTTCTTTATCTTGAATTTTTGCCTTGACGTTTTCAATGGTATCAGATGGTTCCACTTCCAAAGTGATGGTTTTGCCAGTTAAGGTCTTCACGAAGATTTGCATACCACCACGAAGACGCAAGACCAGATGCAATGTTGACTCCTTCTGGATATTGTAGTCGGACAATGTACGGCCATCCTCCAATTGTTTGCCAGCAAAAATTAGACGCTGCTGATCTGGAGGAATACCTTCTTTGTCTTGAATTTTAGCCTTGACGTTTTCAATGGTATCAGATGGTTCCACTTCCAAGGTGATGGTTTTGCCAGTCAAGGTCTTCACGAAGATTTGCATACCACCTCGAAGACGCAAGACCAGATGCAAGGTTGACTCCTTCTGGATATTGTAGTCGGACAATGTACGACCATCTTCCAATTGCTTACCAGCAAAAATCAGACGCTGTTGATCTGGAGGAATACCTTCTTTATCTTGGATTTTGGCCTTGACGTTTTCAATGGTATCAGATGGTTCCACTTCCAAAGTGATAGTTTTCCCAGTCAAGGTCTTCACGAAGATTTGCATACCACCACGGAGACGCAAGACCAGATGCAAGGTTGACTCCTTTTGGATATTGTAGTCGGACAATGTACGACCATCTTCCAATTGCTTACCAGCGAAAATAAGACGCTGCTGATCTGGAGGAATACCTTCTTTGTCTTGAATCTTGGCTTTTACATTCTCTATTGTGTCAGAAGGTTCAACCTCCAATGTGATTGTCTTTCCCGTCAATGTTTTTACGAAAATTTGCATGCCACCACGAAGACGTAGTACCAAGTGCAATGTGGATTCCTTTTGAATATTGTAATCAGACAATGTACGACCATCTTCCAACTGTTTGCCAGCAAAGATCAAGCGTTGCTGGTCTGGGGGAATACCTTCTTTGTCTTGAATCTTGGCTTTTACATTTTCTATTGTGTCAGAAGGTTCAACTTCCAAAGTGATAGTCTTTCCAGTCAATGTTTTCACAAAAATCTGCATACCACCTCTAAGACGGAGTACCAAGTGAAGTGTTGACTCTTTTTGGATATTGTAATCTGATAGTGTGCGTCCATCTTCAAGCTGCTTACCAGCAAAAATCAATCTTTGCTGATCTGGCGGAATACCTTCTTTGTCTTGAATTTTAGCTTTTACATTTTCAATGGTGTCTGAAGGTTCTACCTCCAAGGTAATGGTCTTGCCAGTCAGGGTCTTCACGAAGATCTGCATATTGTTTCTAAAAATTATAGAAAAAAAAAATAAAAAATCTATTAGTCTGACAAGTATTTCAAAAGTACTGCTAAAATAAGTGACTCAATTCCGAGAGAAATAATGCGCATTGGAAGAAAATACGTTGTACATTGTCGTCATTAAAGCTGACTCATGTATACATGGTACATATTATATACATTATTTAATTCCAGAACTTCCACTTCCAATAATTGTCAACCCAGGATGTTGGTGCGAGCATTGTACTACAAACTGTATATATTTCAACTTGTTTTAACGGAATTTTACAATTCGCCATTAATATGAGGGATTCAAAAATGTTCCTAATCCCGAATTTATAGAAGTTAATTAAGTGTTCCCATGTAACTTGTAACTGAATTATGGTTATGTACGTACATTTTATTGTATGTATAATAGAATGCAATACCCCAAAATATTCCCCTAGTTAGATAGCATTGACAACAATGACGCCATAACTGCAAACGTATTTTCTAGAATGCGTTAAATGACTTTGGTTGCTGCTGTTGTGAAATTAAGATTATTTTTAAGACTGAATGAATAATTTGTCAATTTTTTTGCTTCGCGTGTTTCTTTTCCTGCCGATAATTGCAATGTAATGTACTTTTTCATATAAAGAAATATTTACTGCGTAGTTGCACTCACCTTTAATGCGATAAATATGTTATGCACTAATTTTTATTTTTTTTTTGTAAGCACACACAATATCAATATCACTATGCTTCCAAGTACGTTTCTCTCAATATTTTCTGTATAACTAAGTGCCAATACGAAAGATAAGTGCCTTTTATACCTTTCCTTGGAAAACTGGAATGCTTTGTTTTATTTTCACCCTGTTTAGTTTATTGGAAGTTTTATTCACATAACATTCTCTCTCTCGCTCTTTCTCTTTGCCTAGTGTTGGAAAACGTACTTTTGTTGTGTGCTAGTCATGGCACAATTACCAGGTGGATGCATCAGCCAACAACTACAACAAAAACCAGTTCAACACTGTAAAATGTCAAAAATGTTTTCCAAAAATAAAGCAATTTTCAACAAAATTTTGTTAGACAGGTATTATTACAAAAAAACCATCAAAAATTCACAATTTTTATTTAAAATTTTTGTTTTTTAATTTTGTGTTTTCAATTACAACTTTTTTTACAGCTTGCAGTACATCAGCTGGGCTGACGCGGATACCTGTATGATTGTGCCATTGTGCTAGTACTGACAACTCTCGTCTTTGATCAAAAACTATTAATTTTCTCATCTTATCATATGACAACAAATTTACATGTTCAAACTGGAATGGCAAATTTTTCCCAATAATTGCTTAAGCTGGGTATGCATTGTCACTTTTGAATGACAGCTTTGCTCAAATAATCACTCGGTTGTTAGTGTGGCCGTTTATTATTGCATAGATGGGCAAAATTTCTCTTAAATAGAATTTAAGGCAAAATTAGAAAGGGGGTTTTATTAAAATTTGTTTGTTTTTTTAATATTTTTGAAACACAGACGATATCTTAACAAATCCAAAAAACTATTATATTAAAAACAAATTTGCAAAATTACCCGTAAATGTTTATTTATGTTGTAACAACGAAAAAGAGAAACAAAAACGCTGGCGTGCAAGAAAGCCCTTCTATGCATTATTGTCATTCATCATGCAACCACAAAATATTTTTTGGTTGTGGAAAAACCGACGTTCAAAACTGACAATTTGTACTGCACCTTTGCTTTGTTTGCTTTTTTAATGGAAAAGCTAGCAAAGAAGCAAACTTGAACTTGTTTGAAATTTCAGGATCCCATTTCAGACTTTCAGAATAATGACTATTAAAAAAATTGAAAACTTCAATCCGAAATCGAGTTTTTAGCGGAAAAAGCACTGTAAAAATATATTTTCTGGAAAATGGATTGAAGGGATGCCACATACTAGTCAATCACATACTCACACAAGGGTTTATCCAGCTGTATTCCATATAGCGTATGAGCCACAAAACAACCCCCCAAAATCCATCATGCGAAATATACTTTGTACGTAAAAATAACTATGTGGTCAACACTGACAATGTTATTTACCAACACTGAATTTGAGTAAAACATCTCATCTCTCTCTGGCCTGGAAAGCTGTTTTTATTGTATTTCGTTCTCATTTTTATTTACTGGAAATATTTTTTTATAATTTCAAAGAATAATGGAAAGTTCGCGATTTCAAAGGAGGATGACGACAACGAACTCATAATTTCGTTATATGGACAAAGAACAAAATAAACTGGAAGTAAAATGGTATATTTTTTTGATATATCATAAAGGAAAAATTGTTATCGTAGTAAAAAATAGTAGCGTCTTGCAGGTTTGGATCTGGCATTATATGTCAAAGAAAATGTTGAATTCCAAACATTTCTCAGGAAAAACATATTTTCATGATCATGAAAATGAGTTTATATGTAAGTCGATGGTCAGACTAGCAAGGTTTCTTGAAACCAATTTCGTTAAAGTTTCTTTTCAAGTTTCGTTAGTGTCCACTTTTCCATTCGCGTTTGTTGTGTTTCTCATACCAATAAAAATAAACATAAATAAACTAAAAAACAACACTAAATAATTAACATTAATAATTAAATTAATATTGTTAAACTGTCACTATTTCATTAATTAAATGTTTTTATTAACAGCTAGTTTCGGTATGTCGAAAGAAGAATGTGTGCGAATGAACCACGCCCGAACTTTAGTTTTCGAAATAATTTTACCTTTGCTTTTGCTTCAAAACAAAAAACAAATTTGAAAAACACACAAGAGTTTAGACGTGTTTCTTTCGCACACATTCTTCTTTCGACAAACAGAATCTGACTGTAAATCTTTTCATGCTTGTTTTGTTGTAAACGTTTGCTTGAGAAAATAAAAATGGAAGAAAAAATCTTGCAACGAATAACAAGAAGAGGCAACACAGAAAACCATGTATATAAGTTTCACTACTTCAGACCCCTCGCCTATAAACTTGGCGTCGCCATGTTGAAATCGTGCTAGTCTGATCATCGACTAATGCAACTTTTTCGTCATTTGGAGCTGTTTCGTCATTTATTTGCTAAAACAGGCAACATTTTGCGTCATTTACCATACAAAAATAAATGACGATAGCTGCGTCATTTATTGTAAACAACGCACAAAAACACCATACTATTATACGCAACCCTGTTTTTTCGTCATAAACTACCAAAAAAATACAACTGTTTTATGATGACTTTGTTTGTGTGTGTTGTAGAAAAACAAAAATACTCAAACGATGAAAAAAGTGTAAATAAATGCTTAAAAAACTTGCAAAAGTTATATATGTATTTTAATTTTGAATTAAGTCAAGTTATTTGGTAAACATTAATGTTGTGGAATTCTTATTTTCGGAATTAAAATTATTGTGTGCGTGTGTATGTGTTATTGCATCCGTGTGTATGTGCGATTGTGTGCGTAAGCAAATGACGCAAAAAACAGATGTAAAACGAAACAATATTATCAGCCCAATCATGAATGAAAATTCTGTGCGGAATTTCTCTCTTTTCCCTTGGGATGAGAGAATTTTGGACATACAAAATTGTTGAACAACAATTATTGAAAAACACTGGATAAAATCATATTTTCAGTTATTTTTATTTCAGAATTCGTATTTTCAATTTTTGACATTATTTAATTAAAAACACTGGTTTCTAACACATTCATGATAGTGGCAGTTCCATAGCACAAAGGAGTCAATTGCGGAACAACTCTAGTTTAGTAAAAACTCTCCGATTTTTTTGACATTTTTTCCAGAGGTAGTTATTTTTGCGCTGATCACGGAAATGTATAATTTTCTTGAGGGACGGACCCGGTTACAGGGTTATTGGACCCGAAAGTCCGGGTACAAAACCCGTGTTAGACCGGCTCTTCTGAACCGATTGCTGCAAAATGGGTATCATTGGAAAGCTTAAGCTATCCAACAAGTTGTCATATGATGGGATTATTTTTAGGTGGTCAGGTGATACAACCCAAAAACTGATTTTTGACCCGGATTTTTCCATAAAACCCTCAAAAAGTCGAAAATGGGTCCATTATGGGTGCCCGCTTAATGTATGTCAGATTATAGCTCGCACTTTAACCTTTCCAAAATGGTGCTATATGTTGTAATACCTTCTCTGGATCCAGAGATATGGCCCTTAGAATCTTCAGAACTCGGTTCTGTAGGGCTCATTTCTTTAGATTATAGGTGTCTATGGGAAATTTTAAATTTCTAAATTGAACAAAATTTTCTTTTAAATTATAATTTTTCTTTAAGTAGTCGGCCGGGGATTTAAGACTTTCTCCTATGGACTGGCGCAAATCTCGGGAACGGGAACACATTTTTCTTTTAAATTATAAATGTTTCTTAACATAGCCAACCTTCGGCCGGGGATTTAAGACTTTCTCCTATGGACAGGTGCAAATATCGAGAACGAGAACAAAACGTTTTTTTAAATTATATTTTTTTCTATAAATAGCCACTTGGAGAAACCGGGTTTTCGAGATTCTAAGAGCCATATCTCTGGATCCAGAGAAGGTATTACAACATATAGCGCCATTTTGGAAAGGTTAAAGTTCGAGCTATAATCTGACATACATAAAGCGGGCGCCATTTTCGACTTTTTGAGGGTTTTATGGAAAAATCCGGGTCCAAAAATCAGTTTTTAGGTTATATCACCTGACCACCTGAAAATAATCCCATCATATGACCACTTGTTGGATAGGTATTTACATAAGCTTTCCAATGATACCCATTATGATGACTTTGTTTGTGTGTGTTGTAGAAAAACAAAAATACTCAAACGATGAAAAAAGTGTAAATAAATGCTTAAAAAACTTGCAAAAGTTATATAGGTATTTTAATTTTGAATTAAGTCAAGTTATTTGGTAAACATTAATGTTGTGGAATTCTTATTTTCGGAATTAAAATTATTGTGTGCGTGTGTATGTGTTATTGTATCCGTGTGTATGTGCGATTGTGTGCGTAAGCAAATGACGCAAAAAACAGATGTAAAACGAAACAATATTAGGTGTGTTCGTTTACTCAACAATTTGTACAAATTTGTACAAGTTCAGTAACTTCTTGTAATCGGCTAAGGTCTTTTGCATTGTACTGTAAAGTACACGAACGACATCCAGTAACAATTTGTACAAATTGTGAGTAAACGAACACACCTATTATCAGCCCAATCATGAATGAAAATTCTGTGCGGAATTTCTCTCTTTTCCCTTGGGATGAGAGAATTTTGGACATACAAAATTGTTGAACAACAATTATTGAAAAACACTGGATAAAATCATATTTTCAGTTATTTTTATTTCAGAATTCGTATTTTCAATTTTTGCCATTATTTAATTAAAAACACTGGTTTCTAACACATTCATGATAGTGGCAGTTCCATAGCACAAAGGAGTCAATTGCGGAACAACTCTAGTTTAGTAAAAACTCTCCGATTTTTTTGACATTTTTTTCAGAGGTAGTTATTTTTGCGCTGATCACGGAAATGTATAATTTTCTTGGGGGACGGACCCGGTTACAGGGTTATTGGACCCGAAAGTCCGGGTACAAAACCCGTGTTAGACCGGCTCTTCTGAACCGATTGCTGCAAAATGGGTATCATTGGAAAGCTTAAGCTATCCAACAAGTTGTCATATGATGGGATTATTTTTAGGTGGTCAGGTGATACAACCCAAAAACTGATTTTTGGACCCGGATTTTTCCATAAAACCCTCAAAAAGTCGAAAATGGGTCCATTATGGGTGCCCGCTTAATGTATGTCAGATTATAGCTCGCACTTTAACCTTTCCAAAATGGTGCTATATGTTGTAATACCTTCTCTGGATCCAGAGATATGGCCCTTAGAATCTTCAGAACTCGGTTCTGTAGGGCTCATTTCTTTAGATTATAGGTGTCTATGGGAAATTTTAAATTTCTAAATTGAACAAAATTTTCTTTTAAATTATAATTTTTCTTTAAGTAGTCGGCCGGGGATTTAAGACTTTCTCCTATGGACTGGCGCAAATCTCGGGAACGGGAACAAAATTTTCTTTTAAATTATAAATTTTTCTTTAAATAGCCGGCCTTCGGCCGGGTATTTAAGACTTTCTCCTATGGACAGGTGCAAATCTAGGGGACGGGAACACATTTTTCTTTTAAATTATAAATGTTTCTTAACATAGCCGACCTTCGGCCGGGGATTTAAGACTTTCTCCTATGGACAGGTGCAAATATCGAGAACGAGAACAAAACGTTTTTTTAAATTATATTTTTTTCTATAAATAGCCACTTGGAGAAACCGGGTTTTCGAGATTCTAAGAGCCATATCTCTGGATCCAGAGAAGGTATTACAACATATAGCGCCATTTTGGAAAGGTTAAAGTTCGAGCTATAATCTGACATACATAAAGCGGGCGCGATTTTCGACTTTTTGAGGGTTTTATGGAAAAATCCGGGTCCAAAAATCAGTTTTTAGGTTATATCACCTGACCACCTGAAAATAATCCCATCATATGACCACTTGTTGGATAGGTATTTACATAAGCTTTCCAATGATACCCATTTTGCAGCAATCGGTACGGAAGAGCCGGGTCTAACCCGGGTTTTGTACCCGGACTTTCGGGTCCAATAACCGGGTAACCGGGTCCGTCCCCCAAGAAAATTATACATTTCCGTGATCAGCGCAAAAATATCTACCTCTGGAAAAAATTTCAGAAAAATCGGAGAGTTTATACTAAACTAGAGTTAAGCCTCAATTGCGCTGTCTTCATAGAAATTTCCAGTCCCATCTGATGTTTTTCATAATTAGTAACATCTTCTGAATGTCTTTGATGTATAAAAGTGTAATTTATTTGATTAAATTTGTTGATTTTGTCTAAAAATACAAACACTTAAAATTTTCTATTTGTTTTCACCAAAGATGTCAATATTATAAGATAGGAAAAGTCAATTGTGAAAAATTAACTGTAGAGGGAGTTAACCTCTGTTGCTACGATATCATAGCAACATTCTGTTAAACGAAAACTGTTATTCATTGGAATATTGACAAGAAAAACATTAAAACTCAAATTTTACGTCGTTGACTTTTGTTTTTTTTTTCTTAAATAAAAAATAAAAAAATGTGATGAAATAAATTTCAGCCACAAAACACGACGTTTATGTTATCTGTCGCGAGAAATGGGAATCAAAAACGATTAGCATTGCTGTTATCAATTCCAGTAAGTTGTTTTGCCATCTGTAACCAAAATGTGGAACTACTATCATATGTTTTTGGAAATTTAAATTATATTTTTTTCTATAAATAGCCACTTGGAGAAACCGGGTTTTCGAGATTCTAAGAGCCATATCTCTGGATCCAGAGAAGGTATTACAACATATAGCGCCATTTTGGAAAGGTCAAAGTTCGAGCTATAATCTGACATACATTAAGCGGGCGCCATTTTCGACTTTTTGAGGGTTTTATGGAAAAATCCGGGTCCAAAAATTAGTTTGTTTTCACCAAAGACGTATAGCAATAAAGACCCGAACAAATACATTTTCCGTTTGTGCTCCTAAACGACATTTAAGCCGAATTTTCTAATGAAAATGTTGATAGTCTGGCAAAAGACTACATTTTGAAAATCCTCTAAAGCATAGTACACACTGACCAACAAAACTGACAGTCATCGGGGTCTATTTCGTTTAAATTAAAGTCTAGCTGAATAACTACTTTCCAGTAGTGGGATTCTGTAACTCATTTTTGCTGTTACCGACAAAAATCGGTAAAATTAAATCGCAAACTTATGACTAAAAACATAAAGAAAAGTTGGCATCACTGTTTTTGTCGGTAGAGGCTAGCGACTACTTTTTATTCATCGTTAACTTGAAAAATGTCGTTAATTATCGAAATTATAAGCACCCAGCATGATGAAATTATAAGGTGGCGTAAAACGGCCAGCTGATTGGTTTCAATCTGTCAAATATTTTGTTATTGTGAATAAATTGTATGAAAACGTAAACAAACATTTTGACATATTTGGTCTGTTCCAGAACTGCAAGAATCTACTAATTTTTACTATTTTTTGCGATAACATAAAGGAAAAAATGTTATCGTAGTAAAAAATAGTAGCTTCTTGTAGGTTCTGGAACAGAGCAATTGAAGAATTTTCGGCCAAAATAGAGTTGTTGTTGTGCTACTTACGTGACCTGTTAAATAGATCTTGGCACCCAGCAAAAAAGTTTGGAAGTAGTGCAATGCAGAGTTATGATTTCAATACATCTTTCGATGCCATCCACACGGAGTTATGAAAATGCACTCCGCTCGATACCTTTTGGAAGCACTCGCTTAAAGATCCCTAGCCAAGCAAGCCAATTTTTTGATCCCTAAAGTCGCAGACTTTTTTTCTGAACATAAGAAAGAGTGTCTAAAATCATAAGAATTTGTTTTAAAAAATAAAGAAATACAAACTAAAATTACGAACATTGCTATTGGTCTGTTCCTTTACTTTTAAAAATGGTAACAGTGGCAAAAAGTGGTAAAAGTGGTAATCTGGTATCATATATGGCCTGTTCCCGTACTTTATAAAGTGGTAAAAGTCGTAAAAGTTGTAAAAGTCGTAAACGATTTTCATATAAATTTTGTGTACGGATACGCAAAATGTGTAAAAGTGGTAAAAATTGTAAAAACTTTTTAGTTCTGGAACAGAGCTATAAATTGTATGCTATTAAAAGTAAGGAAACACTTTACAGGTTAAAAATGGTAAGATATGGTAACCTCAGGCACGTAAAGGAACAGAGCAATTATAAGGTGGCGTAAACACCTGATTGGTTTCAATCTGTCAATTTTTTGTTATTGTGAATCATTTGTATGAAAACGTAAACAAACATTTTGACATATTGAAGAATTTTCGGCCAAAATAGAGTTGTTGTTGTGCTACTTACGTGACTTTATAAATAGATCTTGGTATTAATTGTATTTGAGTATTTTTTACGAAAAGTTCGTATCAGAACGACACGACTACATTTGCGATTTTGAAAATATCTCGAGAACAAAGATGGTTGAAATTTCACTGGAAACTGTTAAGCTGCACAACACACCAAGTGACCTCTGGGTTGTAATAGAAAACAAAGTTTATGACCTCAGTAAATTTCGAAGTGAAGTAGGTATTCACTTGGCTAGTTTGAGAATGGTCTTTCAAAACATTCTTCTCTACTTCATTTAGCATCCTGGAGGCGAAGAAACACTTGACGAAGTAGCAGGACGTGATGCAACTCAGGATTTTATTGACGTTGGCCATAGTCAAGAAGCAAGGTGGGACAAAAAAGTACGGCTGACTTCAGAAATGACACTTGTCAATGTCTTAAACGTCGCTACACATTCTATCCCATAAACACAGGAAACATAAAGAATAAACATTGAGTAGAAAACGGATGCATTAGGATGAACAATAACTTGTGGCATTTTGGAAGTCAGCCTACATTCGGCGCTTGTTATTTATTTATACTTTTTTATTTTAGAGAAATGATGAAGAAATATTTTATCGGAGATTTGGCTGCAAAGGACTGTAAAGGGAAACTGCCGCTCAGGTGAGTTCAATTGTGTCGGTGGAAGCGTGTACGATTCTTTGTAACAGTACATCATTTAATCAAGCTCATCTAACCTAAAGTCCAAGACCATTTTGGGTCATGTTTTGTTATTGCAAAGACCAAAATTGTAGAAAATGTCAAACCTTTTGCTCGTTTATGCCAACAAATGATGTAAAAAGTGGGTATAAGTTTTTTTGTGCAGATCCCCTACTATTAATTTAATTTAATTTTTATTTGACAAACACAGTAACCTAGCCCATAGGGCCATGAGCGGTTCCAAAAACAGCTATACAATAACTACTCTCAGATACTTATATCTAACAATATTTCTTAGCATATCATGAATAGAATTAAACATAAATAAAAGCAAAAGCATGTAAATTAAGAAATGAAAATATATAACAAAATAATCATTAATAGAATCAGCTATGCAACAATATATCATTACAAACTAAGGCAACATTTGTGAACGCTGTATTTGATTACGATTAAAATGAGCACATAATTTATTCTTGTAACATTTTAAGGAGGAATTAAATGTCTTGAGACATGGTGGCAGATTGTTATAAACACGCGAAATTCTAACATAAAACGATTTTTCCTCAAAACAATATTTAGTCAAAATATACAAAGTTAATTTTCGATTTATAACAAATTTAGACTAAAACCAGTAAGGAAAGGATCAAAGTCGACCGGGGCCGACTATATGATACCCTACACCACTGTGAATAGGTAAAATATATATGGGAGCTAAATCCAATTGTAAATATATTACGATTATGTGATTGTTAAAAGGTTTTGTCATTTTTACCCCAGATCTCACATTCTATATATGTACATAGATAAATTTATTATATTCCTCATTGTATTAAACAAACAAAAAACATTGTTCCACAACATCCCATACGGACAAGGGAGACTTCTGTTATATAAATTAGCTCAATGATATGGGACCTACAGTTTATCGCCGAGTCCGAACGGCGTGTCCACCACTTGTAGAGAAGGTTTACATGACTGAAATACTCAGGAAATGTCGCCAATATTACTGAGGGGTATTTTGCCACCGTTGAAAATTTAATGTTCCTAGACGGGGAATCGAACCCACGACCTTCTGCGTGCAAGGCGGGTGTGCATACCATTGCACCACGGTGGCACCCATTATATTATTATTCTGAATTTTAATCATGCAATTGTCAAATTATTATTTTGAGTAGTGATAACATACATGGTATGTTCCAGTACTGCAAGAATCTACTAATTTTTAATATTTATTTCGATAACATAAAGAAAAAAATGTTATCGTAGTAAAAAGTAGTAGCTTCTTGCAGGTTCTGGAACAGAGCAACAATGAATTTTTATAATTTAATTCATCTTTTTTTTTGGTCCGATGGCTTTGAATTAATGTTCGGTTGTTAAATAAATAAAAAATATGTATTGTGGGAAAATGTACCATTGTAAAACAATCTGATTTTCGCCTTGAAAACGTCAAAATACATCTGCATTAATTTTTTAAGTTTATGTCTATCAAATGTTGGCCGCGTCTACGTCTGAGACGGTATGTCCGCAGACATTTCGACTGGTAAAGGAAGCGCGATGTCTTGCCCCAAGATCTGAATCGAAGCGGGGTTGTCCGCATTCACTTTAGACTTTACAGGGTAAGTGCACCAGTAGTCGGCACTTTAAGGATTCTCGTATCTTCAGCCGTATGTCATTCCGAGTCTAAATATCCAATCAAATTAAATTTAAGTTGTTATGATTCGTTATTTTGTGTAGTTTTAGATTATATAAACAATTTTTTTGATTATTTCTGTTCAACATGCAAAAAATACAATTTTAGTTAAATACTGCTTTTTCACCAGTAGTCGGCACCATTCCCCAATAGTCGGCATGATATGATCCAGTAGTCGGCATGTTATATTTACATAAAGAAAAAATGCATACTTTACATTTTTTTCTTAAATATTTGAAAGAACAATAGCATTAGTTATTTATATATTTCAAGTTTATTATATACATTTCTATTGATTTTACTTCAAAAAATAAGGAAATTTTAACATATTGTTTAAATAAATTAGTTCGTGCCCAATAGTCGGCATCTATTAACCAGTTGTCGGCACCCCACAACGTACGTACTTCAAATCATGGCTAATATTTTTTTGAAATTCAATCATCACTTTTAACTTTATTTCAATTTTCAATTTCAATTTATTTCCATTTTATAATGCCCAGTTTAAAATAACAAATTTCATGACTTAATATAGTAGCTTAAAATTCATAAGGAAAGGCTGTTAAACTACTCCAATCAAAACAGAATACTCATCATAATAAAGGGTAAAAAATACATATAAATTTGCATCTCCTTACAGAAAACTTTTGATTTAAATGCATGAATTGAAACTACTCCAGCAAGGAGTGGGAGGGATGTTCAACTACTCAAACATATTCCTTAAAATCGCTAAAGTTCCTTTCAAATTGAAACTATTTCTTTATTAATTAGCCTTTAAAGTATTTCTTTAGCATTTTTGATAATTTTTAGCTAAAAGTAATCGATAAAAATCAATGTTTATAACCCCATGCCGACTTCAGGCAAAATTTATATTTTTTTGTCCCTAAAGTCGGCATCAGCAAAAATTGCACAATTATAAATATTTTTTAAAAATTTCTTTTTCTAAAGTGTTCTTTTAACAGTTCTCTACCTACATAACAAAAATTTTGTGGAAAATTCCTTCATTTTAAAATAATTACAGAGCTTATAAGGTTAACATATCCACAATTTTTTTCTTAAGAAACATGAATTTTCGGTTGTGGTGAAAAACCCTCACTGACAAAAACTTAAATTTCGATATAATAATTGGTCCTAGCTCAATGAAATTTTATATAAAGTTAGCTGACAATATTGTTGAAGCATTTTTAAGATTATTTTCCTATTTTGTTTTCTTAATTTTTAGTTATTTGAGTTCAAATTCAAAAGGTGCCGACTACTGGTACATGCCGACATTAGGTGCAGTTACCCCATATCCCCACAGGAAAAAGTCTTAACGGTGTGATATCAGACGATCTTTTTTATCTGAGGATATATTTCCCATAAAAAACTATCCCGATGTCAGAACAAAATATTTGTTAAAGGGTAGTTTGCACTGTATGTAAATGTCATATGACATGAAATTTTCCATCGTTAAATAATATGCAATATTGTCGATTTTCCTTACGCCATTTACTCTGTGTATCCACACCAGCAAAAATGTAAAAAAACGTCTCCACATTGTAGATATGGAATGTTTTTATTTCGTGTCATATGACATTGATAGATAGTGTAAACTACCTCAAAGTTGTATTTTTTTGGAATTTTTTATTGAGTTGCTTAGTTACCACACTCAATTCGAACATACTCGGTGAAAGAGGCCGACGTCCATGTTTTCATTAGTGTATGCAATAAGTTTTTAAAAATTTCAAATAAACGCGAGAAGAACACCTTGTCATTAGAAACAAAATCAAAAATTTTAAAACGGTTTAATGATGGCGAGAGTTTGAATAGTTTAGCTAGAAGTTTTAATGCGACAAAATCTTCCATTAACTATATTAAGTCAAAAAAAAAAAAAAAAAAAAAAAATAAGAAATTATTGCTCTGTTCCTTTACTTTTGAAAGTGGTAAAACCGGCAAAAGTAACAAAAGTTGTAATCTGCTTCCATATGAATTGTATGGTGTCTAAAGTAAAGGAACGCTTTTCGAGTAAAAAGTTGTAAAACTTGAAGATTCTTGCACGTAAAGGAACAGAGCTTACACAATGCAGAGAAGAAATAAAACATCGTCTATATGCTTGGTTTTTAAATCAACGAGAAAAGAATAATGCAGTAACTGGGCCGATATTGAAGACAAAAGCTAAGTCAATTTTTAAAGAATTGTACTCAGATAAAGATGAAAAATGTTTTACTGCAAGTGATGGGATGGTTCGCAAAATTTAAAAAACGACACTGTTGTGTATTTAGATTTAAAATAAGCACGCGTTTGATACTGATTAAATAATGATGCTTTATTTAATAAATAACTAACAACAAAGATTAAGGTTGATTATAAAAATGGAGTCGAACGTTTGATGAGTTAGATGGTTGAAATCGAAGTGAACAAAGATTGTAACTAATAAAAGCAAAATGGCAGTTACTAAAAATGTAACGAATACTAATTAGTACAAAAGATACTTTGATTAAAGAGAGAATTTATAACATAGAAATAGAGTTGCCATGTGTATGAAATGTAATAATGGAATACACTACAGTCTCCCAGGCTTAAATAAGGACTTGGTCCGTCAGGAGAGCAGGAGGTTGTTTCCTTAGGCTTGAACTTCTTATACATCAGGTGCAGCTGAGAGGGACTGTTGACTGCAGTGATGACATGTTTTGATAACAATGTTGATAACATGGCAGGTTTAAATTTTGAAGATATTGAAAGTTGCTGATTTGGATTTTTGATCTGGTTGTGTTGATGATTTTGGAATTGTTGAATTGATTTTGTCAAATTGGTTGATGTTGAACTTTAGCTGAAGCTGCTTTCCTTTTTAGAAAATTTAGATGTTGTTTTTCGAACGTTGATAGATTCTGTATGTTGAATTTGTTGAGGTGTTGATTTTGAATACAACCACTGGTGATTCTAGGAACAGGCACTCTTTTCTCCCAGGCTTAATGATTGTGGTATGTTTATATTGTCATCATTGAGATTGATGTTCAAGTGTCGTATCCAACTACGACCCAGCACTGTGGCGCACTTTGGATTGACAATATACATTTCTTCTATTGACGTTTTGTTTTTGAATTTTACTTGTACGTCCACAACTCCCACAGGCACAATTTCTTCACCCGTGTACGATCGAAATGTAATTTTTGATTTCCGTATTGGATTATTAATATGTAACTTTTTGAATTGATTTTGCGAAATTAATGTGTGGCACGCACCCGAATCCACTTCAAAAATTGTATTTTTATTTTCAATTTGCACTTTTGCATAAAATTTGTCTGCATCTGCTATTGCCGTTCCTTTTCTGTTTTTGTTTTGGTCGATATCGATAATTTTGTTGATACCAAAACAGTCATCGGTGGGGTATGTTCCGTGAATTGAATTAGAATCATTTTGAGAGAACAGCTGGTTGCACTCATCGATCGATTGGGTATGTTTATTGATTGTTGATATGTTTTCCTTTTGATTCATTTTCGCTTGAATGCAAACTTTTTGAACATGTCCCCTTCTTCCACAATATTGACATTTCAATTTATGCTTGTTTACATTGCACTCACTTGCTATGTGGTTTGATTGTCCGCAGCGCACACACATACCATCCAAACCCAATTCGCTGTAATTGATTGTTGTTTGGCTGTTTTGACTACGGCTTCGATTTTTGTTTTGGCGGTATTGATGAATTTGATGTATTGATGTTGATGTATTGTGAGAAATGATGTTGCTGTCAATTTTTGCCGCTTCGAGTGTTGTTGCTTTTTGAACTATTTGCGTGAAACTCAGTTCTGGCGTTTGTAATAGTTGCTCTCGTATGTGAGCATCTCTCAATCCTCTAATAAATTGAGAGCGTAAAAATATCTCGGCCACTGACTTTTTGCACTCACACACAAACATACATTCACTAGCTCGTTCTTGTAAAACTGCAACAAACTCAGATATATTTTGATCTTCATTTTGAATTTCGCACAGGAATTTATGTTGTTCAACCAAAATATTCTTTTTGGGGCAAAAATGTGAATTTAGAATTTGAATTATTTCCTCGTACTTTAACTCGGTAATTGTCCTTGGTGCAGCTAGTGTGGTTAGGGTTGAATATACAGATGAACCGATGTACTGCAACAAAAGCTTTGCACTGGTAGCCTTGTCGTCAAACACCCCTTTTAGCTGCAAGTGGAGCTCCAAGCGTTCCTTGTAGGTTTTGAAATTTTCCCTTTTTGGGTCGAAAGCATCGAAATTTGTGATGATTTGAACACTGTTTGTTGTGGAAGTAGAAGCTGCTTGCTGATTTTGCATGGCTGTTGCCATTGTTGTAATGGCATCCAACAGTTTTGCCAATTGATTTTGATCCATTTTAGGTTATGGATTTTTGTTGAACTTGAAAATGATTTTTTTTCACAAAATCTTGTAGAAAACTCTTTGAACTTTAGTTTATCCTCGTCGCCAATTTTGTTGTGTATTTAGATTTAAAATAAGCACGCGTTTGATACTGATTAAATAATGATGCTTTATTTAATAAATAACTAACAACAAAGATTAAGGTTGATTATAAAAATGGAGTCGAACGTTTGATGAGTTAGATGGTTGAAATCGAAGTGAACAAAGATTGTAACTAATAAAAGCAAAATGGCAGTTACTAAAAATGTAACGAATACTAATTAGTACAAAAGATACTTTGATTAAAGAGAGAATTTATAACATAGAAATAGAGTTGCCATGTGTATGAAATGTAATAATGGAATACACTACAGACACGGGATACGATTTTTAGTGGGGAAGTGTTGTCAGCTGATACTAGCGAGTGCATTCCATTCCTTCACAGATTTCGAGCTAAAGTTGCAGAAATGGACTTAAAAGAGTCCCAAATATATAATGCAGATGCAACCGGGTTATGCTTTCGTTGCCTTTCTGATAAAACATTTGTAGTAGCAGGCGAAAAAATTGCTCAATGATTTAAAATTCAAAAAGAACGTGTTTCAATTTTGCTTTGGTCAAATTCTGATGGCTCACATAAATTAAAGCCACTAGTTATCGGAAAAGCAAAAAAGCCAAGATGTTTTAAGGATTTCAACAACCCACTTCATTATGATTGTTAAAAAAATGCTTGGATGATTTCTTGAATCTTTTATGATTGGTTCCACAACAAATTTATAAAGGAAGTAGGTTTATCTATTTTCGTATAAATACATTAAGCACATTTTTACAGGTTGTTGAATTTTCAAAAGAAAATAACTTGCCTCCAAAAGCTCTACTACTTTTGGATAACTGTACTGCACATTTACCAATAGAAAAACTTCCAAATGAGGATGGAAACATAATTGCATACCTTTTACCACCAAATGTCACATCCGCCTTGCAACCAATGGATCAGAATCCCATTAAAATGACAAAACTTATTTACAGAAATAAGTAACTGGTTAAATTAATAGGGGAAGAAAATGCCATTGACAAAAAAATTTCAATTCGAGAAGCGATAATATTGCCTAATAAAGCTTGGAATGAAGTTTCAGAAACAGTTTTGAAGAATTCTTGGACAAAATTACTTAATTGGGATTCACGTGGTTACGATAGCGATGATGATATGCCAATTGCACTATTATTTCCACGAAATCTGGATTGCTCAGAATTAATTTGAAGACAATTTAAATCTTTTAAATCAAGTTGCAAACAACCCAATAAGCGTAGAAGAAGTAGAAAAATGGAATGGAAACATTCACAAATTAGAACGGTCCGAAAAGATTAGTGGGCCTAATTTCAGAGATTCTACTGTAATTTAAAAAACAAATATTTTTCACATTTGATTCAATCTTTTAGAAAACATGAATGAAAACTTGTTGGATTTTCAATTTGAATGTTTCCATATCATTCCACTAAATGCACAATTTCTCGCAGAATGTACAATTCTTGCAAATATGTTTGAGGTCGCTGGAAATTCATTGAAAATGCTGAAACTGTTTCAATCTTTTGTTTTTGAATCCTGAAAAGCACATGTTTATTAGGGCTTCATTTTTTCAAACTTAACAAAATACCACACATATTAACAAATGTTGTACCGCCTCTATAAGCGATGTTTAAGTGTGCGGCACGTTACGAGGAGGTTACATGTCATTGATATGAAGAAGTCTTTATGGGAAAAAGTTTTTTCTGATGAATATATTTTCTTCTTCAAAAAATATATATCCCTAATATACATCAATCATAGAAATAAATATATAAAATGTAATTTGGAATTTGACACTAATATTACAGCCCAGTTTAGTCAGCTGGGTATAGCTGTTACCTTTTATGAAGGTCTAGATTTCGATGTCCTTGACAACCCCACACAATTCTATGATAATCGGTTCATTAGTTTTCGAGCTAGAGTTGGCACCGATTTCAAAATGCCATTTCGAAAAAAACACGTTTTTAGTTTCTATGTTGCAAACAAAACCCAATAAATTTTTCCCTTCCAATGTTCATATCGCCGTGTAAACCAAATCGTTAGAAAAATCATTGAGTAATACAACATTGATAATCCTCCAATACATTATAGATTTGCAATACTTGGCTGTCTTCCGAAACGTCAGTTGCTTTGTAGTAGTGCATGAAACGGTTCCAGAAGCCACTACACATTTACTACTCCAAAGTCTTAAAGTAATAACTATACGGTTTTTATGCAAATCTCTTGCTATTAGTCCTCAAAATAATATTCTGTCAAAATATGCAAAGTTTATTTGAGATTTGTTATAAATAGGTCAAAAATAAAAATTACCCACTATTTTGAGGTGTCAACAAAAGGGCTGACTTCCGAAACGACAATTGCTTTGTAGTCGTGCATCAAACTAGGGGTTCTTAGATCGAGTTTCATACTAGAGTAACTTTATGAAATTGCGTAGTGGGGAGTAGTAAATGTTTTGTGGTTTCTGGAACCGTTCATGGCCCTGTGGGCTAGGTTCCCATTTATGAAAATAAATAAATTAATTTGTTGCCATAAACGAACAATTAATGTGAAAGTTTCCACAATTTTGGTAATTGCAATATATACATACATTACTATACATTATACAATCATGAATACATTATAAAAAAGCGCATGTCGTTATCATTTATCAGTAACTTCTTAATAGTTGTAGATATTTTTACACGGCGAAAAAAATTAAATATTTCAAATCAACTAAATGACATATACCGATAATACATTAACTGCAATGCATTTACGATTCAATACGTATCTACAAGTAAGTTGTATATCATCTAAAGCACCTCATGTCTGTGTAGTGTACTGCCTAGTCCTTATGGCTCGGTTATATCGTTTGTTTCCAATTATTTTTCCTTTTTCTGTTTTTTTTTTTTTGCTTTTTAGTGACCATGCACGTCACGATGAGTTCAATGTTAAATGTATACAAATTTTAAAGTAAATGTTATATTGAGGAAACTTTATAATTTAAACCTATCGATTCCATGGAATATTAAAGCGAAGGTTGTTCATGCTATTATGATGCCAATCTTTTTATTTACATGGAAGTGTATTCAGGGACAGTGGATTTATTTTGAAGAAGTTGCGTATAGTTTTTAATGACGTTGTGAGGTACATTGTCTGTTCCAGTACTGCAAGAATCTACTATTTTTTACTATTTTCTTCGATATCATAAAGGAAAAAATGTTACCGTAGTAAAAAATAGTAGCTTCTTGTAGGTTCTGTCATATTTTAAGACATCTACGTGGCAAAATTATTGCAAATATTTATAATCGGCATGTGTTTGTCAATAGTAGAGGACGAATTTCTTGGCTTAAACAGAGCATTTCTTTTTTGATACGACAAATCGATATTATATGCCGGTTGCAGAACCTGCAAGAATTTACAATTTTTTACTCCGATAAAAAAATTTCCTTTATGTTTTCACAAAAATAATAAAAATAGTAGATTTTTGCAGTTCTGTAATATACGATATGTATTGAAATACAAGAAAAAAGTCATAGTTGATTCTATTAACTCAGCACCGCAAATAAAAACAAATAAAGATGTTTTTATTCATTTTCGTAATATAACCTTCGGTTTTTTATCAGATGACTTTCTATTGAAAATCTGTTAGTCTCCTCAACGACTACGACAACGATCACACAAACGTACATACATTGTTCTGTTCCAGAACCTGCAAGAAGCTACTACTTTTTACTACGATAGCATTTCTTCCTTTATGTTTTCGGAAAAAAATAGTAAAAATTAGTAGATTCTTGCAGTTCTGGAACAGACCACATATGTATATGCCAAATTATTACATTGCTATCCCATTTTCCGAAATGCATTTTCTTGAATAGGATCGTTATTTTTGAACGTAGAAACTCGAAATTTTGCAAGGGCATGTGTTTTAGTTTTATGTATTAGATTCAATAAAAAAAACAATTTTGATTTTTTTTTTGAGAAACGTCGATATGTAATAATACACAAAAATATGTAATAATCGAGAAAATATCCGAATTTATCTTTTTGATTTTTTTAAATATGCAATATACGAGGTCTAGCGATCATTAGGAATAAGTAAAACTAGATATACTCTTTAAAACTCTAACTCAAATTATTCCGAATGGACGTCAACATACAATTTTTAAATTCGCTACAAACTTAAAAATTTGCTATTAGTTTATACATGTTTACCTAATAATTAAAAAAAAAAGCTTACATCAGTTCGCACATATTGAAAAATTGTGCTTATTAGTACAACACCACACAACGTTGGACTTTTTAGCCAATTTCAGCATATAAAATAAAAAAAAAATAAAAAAATTTAATTTAAATAAAATTTCAAAGATTTATTTAAGTGCACGTATAAGCTAATTATTTCCAAAACATTTACTTTATTCACAGGGAAATTGGAATATGCCTTGTATCTGTGGCGATTGGAGCAGCTGCCGTACTATTGTTAAAACAAATCGTAGCTAGAAATTAATTAAAGCAAAGTTCTAAACTAAAATGTCATTCCTACAATTGAGAAAATGTGTAATAAAGCAAAATTCACACACACTCTTTGAACAAATCATTTTAATGTATGATATATGTAAATATATATTGTATTGCATTATAACTAGAATCCCATATTTTACAGAAGTGAAAAAATCCCAACACCATCGTTAATCTATATGTGCATATAAATTCAATCTCTAAATGCTTCATTCAGCGCCGCTAGGTTTCGATCGCTCACGTGACCCTGTAAGTCGTTTCGACCCATTAAAGAAATGACCATTTTCAATGTACTCCATATAGACTCGGACATTTGCTGGCCCGACCCCATAGCGCCCTCGGCAAATTCTCGACTTGCTGCAACATTTGCCTGCATATTTAGGGCTGTCAATAGATGTTCGCAGGCTTGTTTGTACGCCTTTAGGTTCAAGCAGCATACACCAACATTGTATCGAACGCGAATAAAACCTGGCTCCAATTCCAATGCCCTTTGATAGGCTTCGACGGCTTCAACAGACCGGGATCCATTGGCTAAGCTAGCACCTAAACGGTTCCATATCTTAGCGTTCTGAGGATCAACTTGCAGCGCTGCTTTAAAACAATCCGCGGCCTTGTCATACTCCGAAGAAAGGTTGTATAGTACACCTAAAGCTTCTTGTACTTGGGGATCGACGTCTAGTGGGTTCATGCGAACAGCTGCAAGAAACATATCTTGTACTTCTTGAAGTCTATTCCCCCTAATCAACGAGGATGCTAGCGTTGCTGCAGTATCTACAGGATTCTCACTATTTTGCGTCGACCCAGCTAGGTGCCTATATTTGGGGTTGATTTGCAGCCAGTTGGTTAACATTTTCACAGCTTGCGACTGCAAGCTTTCGTTTGTGTAGCAGACCGCTAATGCCATAAGAACTTTCGGGTTATCGGGGTTTAAATCCAATGATTTCTTTAGCGCTGCTATGCCTTGGGGGTCCATTTCATTTTCTGCTTGACTCATACCCAAATACTCCCATGCGTCGGCATTTTCGGCGTCTTTAGTTACGGCTACTTCAAAACATAAGACAGCGCTGGGAATGTCGCCTTTAGCTAGATATTCTTTTCCTTTTTCCAGAGGGTTTTGTATGTCTTTCATGGGATTTTCTTCTGCAAACTTGTATTCCTTGTAGGGGTCATAGGTTTCGTCGAATTCTGACAGCCAGGGATGATCTGATTCCTCCGATATTTTAGCCCATTCGTCTTGGAGACGTTGCCAGAATTTTTCATTGTAGTTTGCTGCCGCCTGTTCGTTGCTCTCATTGCTGGCTTTGTAGTCGTTGATCCAATCTTCACTCTGCAAACTTGCAGGTACATCTAACGCATTAGCTTGTGCTGCTTCTTCGAAAAACTTGTCGGTTAACCCCGTCTGCATTTGTTGCACATCAGACATCATAGGAGCATACATTGGCACATACGGAACATGTCTATTTAGAAATGATGCCGAAGTGCTAGGCCCGTCTTCGAAAAAGTCTCTGACATGGCCCATTTGCTGTTGTTGTCGAGGCATTTGACTTGTCATCTCACTTCTAAACTCCTTTGACCACTGTCCAACCACTTCGTCAATTACACGAGGCGCTGCCAGAGGTTGGTTGTTGGCCTGCTCTATCTGACGCATTTCTTGTAATAGTGTCTCCATTTGGAACGATTGAGGAGGAGCCGCAACTTGTCCCAGAAAATCGTTAACCATTTGTTCATCAGGACGCATGCTACGTTCAAACATTCCCTGAGAGAAACCTTCATCTTTGCGGGCTACATCTCGCGTGAACTCTCCACCCAGTTGCATGAGAGGATTTACACCACCACAATCACCTTCTACTAGCTGTCGCAATGACATTTTTGCCGTTTCTGTTACACTTTTGATATTTTTGGTGGTACGTCTTGTTTTTATCTTGGATGAAACTAAAGTCTAAAGTCTCACTATTCACAATTTGATTTCATTATCAGCTGGATTCCTCTGGTCTCCAGACCAGTGTTGCCGTTTTGGGCATTTCGGCCCAAATTTGGGCCGAATAAAAAATAATTTTTAATTTTGGGCCGATTGGCGGCCCAAATCCATTTTGGGCCGTTTTCATGCTAATAATTTTAAACAATATTTTATAAAATATCAGATATTAGTCTTCGAACACTTATTACATGCTTACTTTTACTATTGGATGGATTTGAAAACGTAAAATAAAGCAATTTGGTGGCATTAAAAATATAATTTTCACATTAGAACTTAATGCCAAGAAGGTCCTCCTAGTTGTTTAATGGCACTTTTAACTTTTAGTTACCCGGGTTTTGAAATATATTTTCATGATACTTAAGTATTTGGTAAAGATTCATGCATTGTGTTCATAAGTCCCGGTCCACACTAGCGTGAATTTCATTAAAAAATTTCATGAAATTAGGCGTTCTTAAATCGAATTCCTCACTGCAGCAACTTTAAGATTTTACTCTACTATGGAAGTCGATCTAGAGACGCATAATTTCATGACATTTTTTCAATGAAATCACTCTAGTGTGGACCGGGACTAAATAAAAAAGTTCATAATAATTTGGTGGAAACTTCATGAATATTTGTAGGCACAAAAACAGATAATTACATTTATGCACTCCTACTTAACAGAAAATGAAAAGTTTGAAATAAAATTTGCTGTTTTGGAGTTTTATTTTAAATTACTAGATCAAAGTAATAAGAGAATATACTATAAAAGTGACCCAAATACCCCCCTTTATTACAACTCTTCTTTTGTTATAGTTTGGATTTTGCGTACAGATTTATAGCGTTTCGGCTAACTTAAAGTTGAAAGTAATGATTAAAATTGAAGGAGGACCTTCTTTGTATTAATGTTTAGTGTGAAAATTACGCTTCTAATGCATCCAAATTGTTTTTTTGCGTTTTCAAATCCATCCAATAGTAAAAAACTAAACTTCTAAATACAATAACTCCATATAAGGTAACCTCAAACAATGTTTTGCCTATTATGAACCAGTAGTGGGATTCTGTAACTCATTTTTGCTGTTACCGACAAAAATCGGTAAAATTAAATCGCAAAATTATGACTAAAAACATAAAGAAAAGTTAGCATCACTGTTTGTGTCGGTAGAGGCTTGCGACTACTTTTAATTCATCTTTTACTTACCGAAAAATTTCGTTAATTACACTATGCAACACTGAAAATGCAAACAACTTCTAGTATGCATTTTTTGAAAGTACATATTTAGACTACAAAAACCCTAGTAGGGTTTTGTCCTGTCAGATCCAGTTCGGATTTTATGGCCTCATCTAAACCGGGCTAAATCTACACTTTTTTACATTTATCAGGCCTTTATCTCAGAAATGAATAGGTATTTGGCCTTGCTGTCTTTAGCAATATTGTAGCCCTAAACTAGTAGAACTTATCTTTTGAAAAAACCACATAAGAAAAACTCCATCTAGGGCATCAAAATCTATAAAATATAGAAAATTTTACATAATTGCTAAAATACTGGTCAGTATCGGCTAAACTATTGGGAGTTGAACCAAGTAACCTTTTGCAAAAATCTTCCAAATAAAGTTCTTAACAATTCTTTAGAACATTCTGAAACTCTAAAATGCTTACTTCATGTTGTTTCAGCGGTATTTTGCATCATATCCTTTACAACACGTATTTCAAACACAGTTCACACCAACAGTTTATTCGCGCATTTCGGATTTCACTTCATTATTGACATTTTTATTAAATCGTCGTTGAAAAATGTACTGAAAACAACGGCTTAGAGGCATTTTACAACAATGACATGTTCTGAAGAGTTGTGTTATACATTCCATTCAGAAAAAATTAACGGTTTTGGAGATACGGTGCGAAATGTATAAAAATTGTGGAATTCTTGCATATATTTTGAAATTTGAGGCAATAAACGTAGTTTTTCGAGTTCATTATTTCTCCAAATATTTTATTCATGTCCTTATCTACAAATTTGCTTCAGAGGTCAGAAGAAGATTCGCATTGGTTTCGGAGATATAGCCCCGAATTTCTTTAAAAACTCAATATTTAAGCATGTTTAGATGGGGCCATAAAATCCGAGCTGGATCTGACACAGCAAAACCCAACTAGGGTTTCTTGTCTCTTGGGTCTGTACTTTCAAAAAATCCTCAGTTCGAATTGTTTGCACAAGATCACCTTAAAAATGTTGCACAGTGTTATCGTAGAATGTGACCCCAATTTAATAGTAACAGATTGGAATTTGCTAAGACTCGGTGAAACTATACTTTCTTTCATCTCAAAGAACACATCTTATAATACCTTTGGAAATTTTGTTGTTGAAAAATAGTGCATATTCTTGAGGTAAATGGCTATCTGCGAAACCATCTTTTTGTAAAAGCGTTTTGCGGTGCCAACGATAGCTCGAAAACGGATGGGCCGATCATAGTATATTTTTGTAAGCGTTTTAGGAACCTGGTAAAACAGAGTTAAAAAAAATATTTTTTAAAAAAAAAATTTGAGCTGTCAAAGTCAAAATTTCGATTTTAACAAAAAAATTGACTGTTTTTAACAAAAAAATTGGGAAAAATATTTTTTTTTAATCTGTCTCGCTTAAAGGCAAGCGTTTTATGTATGAATGATATAACAAGGCCATATGAAGATCAGTCAATTCGTTTTAGAGCTATGGTTGGCACCGACTTCAAAAACGCCGTTTCGAGAAACGTTTATATGCTACATTCAAATCACAATATTGTTGGCTTCCAATCATTATATCTCAGACAATTTTTGCCGACATACTACCTTTACGTAAAAATAGACAATATTTTTTTTTCGATTTTTCTAAAAGTAATAAAAGGTATCTATAAGAAATACATATGTATATATTTAAATTTTTAATGTTGGGCCGTTTTAGGTCGTTTTGGGCCGTTTTTAGAAAAAATTTGGGCCGAAAAAAATTTTTCGAACGGCAACACTGCTCCAGACAACGAAGCCGACCGATTTTTTCAGGCCGCTCCAATGGCACAATAATACAGGTACAACGGGAAAAACAGCTGATTATCACACTAGTTGTCAAATAGCATTATTGTGAATAAAATCACAAACAAAAGTTAAACAAGCAATTCACAGCAATGCGTTATTACGCTTGTTCGATATCTTCACAAGTAAAAAGTATTTGCAAGTACTTGCAACTAGTTTGTTATCGAACAGCATTTTGTAAAAGTTTGTACAAATTTGTACAAACTTTTGTAAACAAAGACATAGAATTGTAAAGACTGGAAAAGGTGCATAATGCATATATGTTTATGAAACAAAGTATATAAACATTTTATCAACAACAGGGGTATGTTAATGTTAAAAACTCCATTAAAGCGCATTTCGGCTTATACGAATTGTAGGAAAGCAAAAAGTTGGACTTATACCCCGTTTATATATAACCGGATTTAACAAACCGACTGGGTTTTAAATGTCAATTCCATTGCTTATATTTCAAACAAATCCTCATTAAGAAGGTTAACCCTGCAAAAAGCTCTAATATAAACAGCATATTAGGATTATATTCCATAGCAGTTTCCAATTCATAGTATATGAACTTAGCGGTTAAAAACGCCTGAAATTGTTAACTACTTAACAGAATTTTGTTATGATATCGTAACAACAGAGCTTAACTCCATCTATTTACAAATGTTAACAATTGACTTTTCCCATCTTATGCTAAGTTTACATTTACGAAATCCACTCGATTTCATCTGTCAATTCCATAGCTCAAACGTCAAATGAAATCTCATCTGAAATCCATTGGATTTCATTTGACGTTTAACCTATGGATTTGACAGATGAAATCGAGTGGATTTCGTAAATGTAAACATAGCATTAGTATATTTACATCTTTGTTGTAAAAAAGAAAAGGGCAACCCAGTTCGAAATTTGCGCGGCCTTCTTTATTCTTTAATTTTTGTTATGTCAAAAATGAAGCAGGAAAGCAAGCTAATCAGGCGAGGAAGCTTATGTACCCAGGCCTTTAAGGTCTTTTGCATTGTACTGTAGAGTAAACGGACAACATGCAGTAACAATTTGTACAAATTTTGAGTAAACGAACACACATAATCACGATGTTAGGTCAGCCAAACTTTTCAATTAGAAGATAAGAGAATGGCATTTTGTTTTCGATGTCTTAAGTTTTGGATACAATTTTTGCTATTTTTGGCGTTTTAAGCCAAGCAAGAAATGGGAAATGACAGTTCGAAATTAGATACGACAAATTATGGCCGACTTCCGTATTGTCAGTTGCATGGCGGAATAATGGGCCAACAGAGCTATGAAAACTGCACTCCTTTTTTTTCTAAAGACAACAAAAAAAGACTGTTTAAATTTCTAAGAATTTGTTATAAAATAAAGAAATACAAGCTAAACACGACATTTTGGAGTGGAGTAGGAGTCCATGGCGAAAGCTGTACTAGTGATGGAAAGGCAACATAAATAAAAAATAATTAAAAAAAAATAAGTTTCAGTGTTTTATTTAGAAATGCACTTAAAACAAGAAAATAATTTCTCGCTTATAACCCGGTTACACTTAACCGGATTAACCCAGTGGGTTTGGATTTAAAATGTCAATTCCATAGCGCAAACGTCAAATAAATCCTCTCGAAGTGGGTTAACCCGGCAAAAAATTTTAGTGTAACCGTGCTATTAGCTTCAATAAATATATTCTTTCTCATGATGGAATCTCAAAAAAAAAACAACGCTTGCCGTTTAATTTTGCCGCCATTTATAATTTAAATGTAAGCGTTTTATTTGAGAGATTCCCTCATCAGAAAGAATACCCAGCAAAAAAATTTTGGAAGTTGTGCAATTGGAGTTATGATTTCACAACATCTTTCGATGTAGTCCAACAGAGTTATGAAAAATGTACTCCGTTCGATACATTTTATAAGCAGTTGCTGTAGAGATCCCTACAGAAAAAACAGTTGGTTGATCCCTACACATTTCTTCAAAAGATAAACAAAAGTGTATACATTTCGAAGAATTTGTTATGAAATAAAGAAATAACAACTTAAGTTGCGAACATTTGTGCGGTAATTCACGAGACGGACATTTCTAATGGAGTGGAGTTGGAGTCCATGTCGAAAGCTGAACTAGTGATGGGAAGGCAACATAAAAAAACCTTAGGATGATGAAAGAAAATCAGATGCACTTAGATTAAATCGAGAACGGAGGAAGTAAGCTCAAATGTGATTGAATTTAATGGAAACCTTTTTTAATTTGTGTTTATATAATAAAGTTCTTTGTGTTCTTGTTTTACACAAATAATAAATGCATTTTATTTATTTTGGGATATTTCGCAATGGCTTGCATTTTAATTGCATCTTTAGACTGATTAAAAATGCAATCTGAAGAATGCATATAAATTCAATTCAAAGCACTGCATCTTAAGTTGTGATTTGGATCGAAAACGGAGTGTATCGTAGCTGTGTGCTGTGGAAGCAAAATGTAGTGCATCCTAGCTGCGCGCTCCTTGTAAAATTCATAGGTGATTCAACTGCATCCGCGGATGCAAACTTTTTGCTGGGATGTACTCCAACGGCACTTGTACTGTACACTTGTTGTGATTAAACTGCATCTACGGATGCAAACTTTTTGCTTAAACAGCACACAGCTAACATGCACTCCATTTTCGATCCAAATCACGGCTTCTGATGTAGTGCTTTAGATTGAATTTAAAGGCATTCTTCGGATTGCATTTTTAATCAGTTTTTACGCCGGATTTCCCCAACCGGCAACCCTATTTCTATTTTTCAATATTCCTAAATATTTGTATTCGGCATCCCTAACTCTGCCCACAATTGTGCCATGTATGCTCTCATTCTCTATTTGAATTTCATTACTGAACTTTCCTTTGTCCCGGTCCACACTAGAGTAATTTCACTGAAATTTTGAAATGAAATAATGCGTCTCTAAATCGAGTTCCATAGTAGAGTAAAATCATGAAATTCCTGTGGTGGGGAATTCGACCTAAGAACACCTAATTTCATGAAATTTTTAATGAAATTCACTCTAGTGTGGACCGGGACTTTGTAATAAGAAGTCGCTCCGTTTCAACGAATTCAATAAAGGAACATTATTGTTCAATTCCAAAGTTCTAACATATTGCATTTTTCTTTCCTTTTCCCATTTCTAGATTTCTTGGTGGATGAATCTTGAGGAAAATATTTCCATTACTGAAATATTTTCGAGGCTCACGGCAAGAATCCAACCGCCCTTCTTTATAGTGAAAATACCCACAATTGGCGTTTTCAATCTGTCTAAAGATGCAATAAAAATGCAAGCCATTGCGAAATATCCCAGAATAAATAAAATGCATTTATTATTTGTGTAAAACAAGAATTCAAAGAACTTTATTATATAAACACAAAATAAAAAATGTTTCCAATAAATTCAACCGCAATTGAGCTTACTTCCTCCGTTCTCCATTTTATCCAAGCGCACCTGATTTTGCTTCATCCTAAAGGTTTTTATATTGCCTTGCCATCACTAGTTCAGTTTTCGACATGGACTTCAACTCCACTCCATTAAAAATTTCCGCAACTTAAGTTTTTATTTCTTATTTAATTACAAATTCTTAGAAATGGGTACTCTTTTTTATTTTTAGAAAAAATGATTTCGCCAGCGGCAGGTAGGGATCAACCGTTTTTTTTTTTTTTTTTGTATGGATCCCTAAAGTAACTGCTTATAAATTGTATCCAACGGAATGCATTTTTCATAACTCCGTGTGGACTGCATCGAAGGATGTAGTGAAATCACAACTCCACTTGAACAACTTCCAAAAATGCTTGCTGGGGTGTTAAAGGTACCTAGCGCGCAGCTAGGATGCACTCCATTTTGCTTCCACAGCACACAGCTACGATACACTCCGTTTTCGATCCAAATCACAACTTAAGATGCAGTGCTTTGAATTGAATTTATATGCATTCTTCAGATTGCATTTTTAATCAGTCTAAAGATGCAATAAAAATGCAAGCCATTGCGAAATATCCCAGAATAAATAAAATGCATTTATTATTTGTGTAAAACAAGAATACAAAGAACTTTATTATATAAACACAAAATAAAAAATGTTTCCAATAAATTCAACCGCAATTGAGCTTACTTCCTCCGTTCTCCATTTTATCCAAGCGCACCTGATTTTGCTTCATCCTAAAGGTTTTTATATTGCCTTGCCATCACTAGTTCAGTTTTCGACATGGACTTCAACTCCACTCCATTAAAAATTTCCGCAACTTAAGTTTTTATTTCTTATTTAATTACAAATTCTTAGAAATGGGTACTCTTTTTTATTTTTAGAAAAAATGATTTCGCCAGCGGCAGGTAAGGATCAACCGTTTTTTTTTTGTATGGATCCCTAAAGTAACTGCTTATAAATTGTATCCAACGGAATGCATTTTTCATAACTCCGTGTGGACTGCATCGAAGGATGTAGTGAAATCACAACTCCACTTGAACAACTTCCAAAAATGCTTGCTGGGGTGTTAAAGGTACCCAGCAAAAAAGTTTGGAAGTAGTGCAATGCAGAGTTATGATTTCAATACATCCTTCGATGCAGTCCACACGGAGTTATGAAAATGCACTGCGCTCGATACATTTTGGAAGCAATCGCTTAAAGATCCCTAGCCAAGCAAGCCAGTTTTTTTATCCCTTCAGTCGCAGTCTTTTTTCTGAACACAAGAAAGAGTGTTAAAATTCTAAGTACTTGTTTTATAAAAAATAAAGAAATAGAAACTAAAGTTATAAACATTGCTGTAATTCACGAGACGCAAATTATTTTTGAAGTGGAGTTGGAGTTTTTTTGAAAACTGAGCTGAAGTAGGAGGAAAAATGAAAAACCATTTGGATGATGAAGCAATATCAATGGAGTTTTTATAATTTGTGTTAATGTAATAAAGTTAATATTCTTGTTTTACACGAATAATCAATGTATTTTATTTATTTTGGGATATTTGCAATGTCTTGCATTTTATAACATCTTTAGACAGCATTTAAATTCAATCCAAAACACTACATCAAAGGCTGTGATTTGGATCGAAAATGGAGTGCATCCTAGATGTGTGCCGTGGAAGCAAAATGGAGTGCATCCTAGCTGCGCGCTATGTTGTAAAATTCATAGGTGAATTCATAGGAAAAGATGTACTCCAGCGGCAATTGTTCTAGTGATTTAACTGCATCCGCGGATGCAAACTTTTTGCTGGGTAGAAACACAATGAACTACGCCGCTTTATCACGCTCAGTTTCATGTAAAATAATAAAGGCAGAGTACTACCTAATTCAAATTAATTAGGCAGCATTTGAATTAGGTAGTACGTGGCCTTTAATCTATGACATGAAACTGAGCGTAAAAAAAAGCGGCGTATTCCATTCTGTTCACACCTTAAGACCTCTGCACATATGGCGCGTTGAGTGTCGCTTTACAACAACCACATGAAAACTTGGCATCACTTACACTTTTTCATGTGGTTGTTGTAATCTACGAGTGACGCGGCGCACAACAGACCGTATGTCCCGGGGCAATTAAGGTGATAACACAATGAGAAAATCATGCTTACCCAAGCCTGAATTTGTGTAGAAGAATAAAGAAATCCAAAATCGCATTTGAATTAGGTAGTACTTGGCCCTTATTCATTTTCATGAAATTGAGCGTGAAGCAAGCAACAAAAGTCATTGTGTTTCTACCTTTAAGGCCAGAACAGAATCAATCGTCGCTTTCTTTGCTTGCTTCCCAAATGTCAAATTATAAAGGAATGCCAGAGCCTCCTAAAGGAGAACGCAGGCGGATTTGCAAAGAAGCTCTGGCATTCCTTTATAATTTGACATTTGGGGAAGCAAGCAAAAGCTGTGTTCCTTTACTTACCTGAGGTTACCATTTTTCCCATTTGTTACCATTTTTAACCTGCAAAGCGTTTTTTAACCCCGAAAAGTGGCAAAACTGGAAGCATTTTTTAAGAGAGTGAGGGTGGAAAGATGTCGAAAATGGCTTTCTCTTCTACCACAGGCTACCAGCAAAATTTCTGCAGGTAAAAAATGGCAGAACTGATTTTTGATTTTTTGACGATTATTTCACAATGAAAAAGAAAATGGTCGATAAACAGAAGAAAAAGTCGAAAGCTGACAAAACTAAATTAAAAACTGTGAAATAAAAGACGAAAATTGATTTTTTATTTTTTTACATTGCTGCCAGATATATGTACCTTTTTTCCGTTCCTTTATTTTTCTGGTAAAAATGTTCATGAGAGAGCAATTTTGACACTTTTCTCTTTTACCACCCTTACCATTAAAAAAGTAAAGGAACAAAGCTAAAGCAAGCGACGCACAGTGGAAAAAAGTACCGATTTAGCGCGCCAAAAGTAAAAGTCTATGGCCCGTTATTACATCCTTTCTGCAGTTAAATATTGGCCGGTATCGGTCAGATAACCCATTTTTTATTCTTACATGTTTGCTTTAAGAATAAGTGTCAGATAAATTAAAAGGAACTTTGTGTTCCTTTTAAAATTTAAACTGCGCCCGAGAGTATGCTGCACCAAAAGCAAGAAAAAATTGTCAGCAAATTCAAATCAACCAATCAGATTTGAGAAAACTTGAGGTATACAGATTTTTTTGCTTGATATTGCCATATTTTTCCAAAATATAACATTTAGTTTAAATGGAAGATGTAATAACAAATCCCTTGTAATGCGAACTTTATTCCTTACTTTTCTTAAAGTAAGGTATAACAAAAATGGACTTTAAAGACAAGATGTAAGAACGGGCCTATGTTTTATTGTATGTTTGTCCATAAATTGGATATTAACAGCTATAGATTGACAATTTTACTTCATTTATTAATATATTTGTATTTTTACCGTAGAATGGTACCTATCGATTTTCGGTATTTTAAAGATTTCTACCACATTATCCAACTGAAACGGCTAGGATTTTGTATTTAGTTTCCGTGGGGGTTATGCATACACTACTATAAACATTTTCAGTATAGGACCATGTTTTCATATAGCCCCCATCGCCCGTACCACCGATTTCGGTAATTTTGGAGGTTTTAGCCATATTATCCAACCGATATAGCTAAAAAGTTGACATTTAGTCTTCGTTGGTGGAATAAAATATTCCGACGGAGAATTTTCGGCACAGGTACACGCATTGATATGGCCCCCATAGAAAGGTACAACTCTAATTTCAGCATTTTTACATAAAAATGATATTAATAAAAATAGTAAAAAAATAAAATGTTGCAGTTTGTTGCAGCTAAAATTTTACAAATTAGTTAAGAACTATGTGTACTAAAAATAAAATAAAAAATCTACGCTCCATCCCGCGACACTCCTTAGTAATAGCTTTAACAAAGTGCTCAATTTGGAAAAAAATCGGATGTCACATGTTTTAAGTGTAAAATCCGAGTTGCAATAAATAACATCTTATATTCAAAATTTTTTAAATCACCTGCTTCACGAAATGTTAGATTCAAATTCAAAGTTTTAAAATTACTTTGTAGGAAGAGTGCATGCGACGATCACAAATTTACTACTAAACTATATTATGAAAACTAGTTCAAAAAATTTCAACCAAAAACGGACCGTTATTCCGCTTAGACTGATGCAAAACAAATTATTTTAAATGCCGTTGCATTTTGTGGACACCTTAGATTAACACTGCAACAATCATTTTTAAATTGGCGTATGTGATTTTTTTGACTTTTGGCGCGCTAGATCGGTATTTTTTCCACTGTGCGACGATTGATTCTGTTCTGGCTTTAGGGTGCTGTAATTTAGTTTTACAAAATAAAATGGATGTTTGCATTGAATTAAGTAATTATACACAGAACACTACTAATGCTTGGTTTACATTTACGAAATCCATTCGATTTCAATCGTCAATTGCATTGCATAAACGTCAAATGAAATCCAATGGATTTCGGATGAGTTTTCATTTGAGATATACAGTTGAAATCGAGTGGATTTCATAAATGTAAACGTAGTATCAACAACCGTGCATTCATTTATGTATTTTCAATATGAATAGAGCACTGATGGGCAGAAATGCTCTGCCTCACACACAAAAGTGTAAAAAATACATGAGTCTCTCGCAATTTGCCCACCATTGGAATAGAGTCAAACTTTTGCTCTGTTCCAGAACCTGCAAGAAGCTACTATTTTTTACTACGATAACATTTTTTCTTTTATGTTATCGGAAAAAATAGTAAAAATTAGTAGATTCTTGCAGTACTGGAACAGACCATTTATGTGTGTTCGTTTACTCAAAATTTGTACAAATTGTTACTGGATGTTGTTCGTTTACTCTACAGTACCATGCAAAATACCTTAGTCGATTGCAAGAAGTTACTGGACTTTTACAAATTTGTACAAATTATTGAGTAAACGAACACACCTTTTATTGTGTGGTGTTGTTGTACCAATACGTACATGTGCGAGTAAACGACTAAGGTCTTTTGCATTGTACTGTAGAGTAAACGAACAGCATCCAGTAACAATTTGCAAAAATTTTGAGTAAACGAACACACGTATTAGCTTTGTTCCTTTACTTTTTTAATGGTAAGAGTGGTAAAAGAGAAAAGTGTCAAAATTGCTCAAAATTGCTCTCTCATGAACATTTTTACCAGAAAAGTGAAAGAACGGAAAAATGGTAGGTCCGGCAGCAATGTCGAAAAGAAACATAATAAGTAAAAAAGCATTAAGTTCGGCCGGGCCGAACTTTTCATACCCTCCACCATAAAATATTCATTCCTGTCCCTAACTTTAAGTGAGTACGTTAAAATGACAGATAATGTACATAAAATGCTTCATTCGGAAGGCCCTTTTTTATGGTGCCTATGTCTAACTGTTGAAAATTTTTGGTGGGCTAGAAATTGGGAGGTACTGTTATATAGGGGTTATAATAAAACATGGGCCTATGTTGACAGTTTTTGATGGGAGCCTTTAATGTTAAATAACTCCTAATTGGGTTAAAAAATTTAGCTAGAATCCTCAAAATATCGAAAATCGGTACATAACGTGGGAACTTCAAATGTCATTAACAGCTAGTTCGGAGTTATCTGCGCTATACAAAAATATGAACTTAAATGAACAATTTTTGTTGCAGAATTTTTGTTGACTTTTAAATTTCAAATTACAGAAAGTTCGTCCAAAAAATAAAGCTAAGGTACGGAAAATCGGGAGGTTTGTTTTGGGGCTATACAAAAACATGGACCTACGTTCGGTTAAACATTTTAAGTAAAATCCTCAAAGTACCGAAAATCGGGAAGTATAGTTATATTGGGGCTATGTTGAAAATTGTTGATGCAGATGTGTGGTGACCACTACAACCTTCAAATGTCAAATTACAGTTAGTTCTGTTAAAAATTGTAGCTAAAATTGCCAAATTACTGAAAATTGGGAGGTACCGTTACATGAGAGCTATATCCGAACATGGACCTATGTTGACAATTTTTGATGGAGAGGTGTTGTGACCACTAAGAACGTCAAATGTCAAATTACTGCTAGTTCGGTTTAATATTGTAGCTAAAATCATCAAATTACTGAAAATCGGGAGGTACCGTTATATTGGGGCTTTCTTGACAATTTTTGGCGGAGAGGTGTGGTGACCACTAAGAATTTCAAATGTCAAATGTTCAAATTACAGATAATTCGGTTAAAACTTGTTGGTAAATTTCTCAAAATACCTGAAATCGGGCGGTAACGTTATATGGGGGCTATTCCAAAACATGGACCTATGTCCACTAGTTATATAAGTTTATTGACATTTAAGAACCCTAAATGTCAATTGATAGCTAAATCGGTCTGAAAATGTAGATAAAAACGTCAAAATGCGGTAAATCGGGGGTACTGTTATATGGGGGCTATACCAAAACGTGGACCTAGGTCCACAACTTTTGTTATATAAGTTAATTGACACTTAAGAACCCTTAATGTCAAATTATAGCTAAATCGATCTTAAAATGTAGCTAAAAACGCCAAAATACCGTAAATCGGGGGGTACCGTTATATGGGGGCTATACCAAAACGTGGACCTATGTCCACAAGTTTTCTTATATAAGTTTATTGGCACCTAAGAACCCTAAATGTCAAATTATAGCTACATCGGTCTGAAAATGTAGCTAAAAACGTCAAAATACCGTAAATCGGGGGGTACCGTTATATGGGGGCTATACCAAAACGTGGACATATGTCCACAAGTTTTGTTAAATAAGTTTAATGACACTTAAGAACCCTAAATGTCAAAATATAGCAACATCGGTCTGAAAATGTAGATAAAAACGTCAAAATGCGGTAAATCGGGGGTACTGTTATATGGGGGCTATACCAAAACGTGGACCTAGGTCCACAACTTTTGTTATATAAGTTAATTGACACTTAAGAACCCTTAATGTCAAATTATAGCTAAATCGATCTTAAAATGTAGCTAAAAACGCCAAAATACCGTAAATCGGGGGGTACCGTTATATGGGGGCTATACCAAAACGTGGACCTATGTCCACAAGTTTTCTTATATAAGTTTATTGGCACCTAAGAACCCTAAATGTCAAATTATAGCTACATCGGTCTGAAAATGTAGCTAAAAACGTCAAAATACCGTAAATCGGGGGGTACCGTTATATGGGGGCTATACCAAAACGTGGACCTGTGTCCACAAGTTTTGTCACATAAGTTTATTGACATTTAAGAACTTCAAATGTCAAATTATAGCTAAATCGGTCTAAAAATGTAGCTAAAAACGTCAAAATACCGCAAATCGGGGGGTACCGTTATATGGGGGCTGTACCAAAACGTAGACCTATGTACACAAGCTTGGTTATATATGTTTATTAACACTTAAGAACCCTAAATGTCAAATTATAGCCAAATCGGTCTGAAAATGTAGCTAAAACCGTCAAAATAGCGTAAATCGGGGGGTACCGTTATATGGGGGCTATACCAAAACGTGGACCTATGTCCACAACTTTTGTTATATAAGTTTATTGAAATTTAAGAACCCTAAGTGTAAAATATAGCTACATCGGTCTGAAAATGTAGCTAAAAACGTCAAAATACCGCAAATCGGGGGGTACTGTTATATGGGGGCTATACCAAAACGTGGACCTATGCCCACAACTTCTAATATATAAGTTTATTAACACTTAAGAACCCTAAATGTCAAATTATAGCTACATCGGTCTGATAATGTAGCTAAAAATGTCAAAATACCGTATATCGGGAGGTACCGTTATATGGGGGCTATACCAAAACGTGGACCTATGTCCACAACTTTTGTTATATAAGTTTATTGAAATTTAAGAACCCTAAGTGTAAAATATAGCTACATCGGTCTGAAAATGTAGCTAAAAACGTCAAAATACCGCAAATCGAGGGGTACCGTTATATGGGGGCTATACCAAAACGTGGACCTATGTCCACAAGTTTTGTTATATATGTTTACTGACACCTAAGACACCTAAGAACCCTAAATGTCAAATTATAGTCAAATCGGTCTGAAAATGTAGATAAAAACGTCAAAATACCGTAAATCGGGGGGTACCGTTATATGGGGGCTATACCAAAACGTGGACCGATATAGCCCATCATCGAACTTGACCTGCCTGCAAACAAAAGACGCATTTTCCCAAAATTTCAGCGTCCTATATCCATTTTTGTGGATGCTAGAGTGATTACCACAGACGGACGGACGGACGGACGTGCTCAGATCGACTTAGAATTTTACCCTGATCAAGAATATATATACTTTATAGGGTCGCAAATGAGTATTTCAATGCGTTACAAACGGAAAAACAAACTTAATATACCCTCCATACTATGGTGGAGGGTATAAAAATCAATGTTCGTCTTTTATTTCACAGTTTTTAATTTAGTTTTATCAGCGTTCGATTTTTTCTTCTGTTTTGCGTCCATTTTATTTCTCATTGTGAAATAATCGTCAAACAAAAGTCGAAAAATCAGTTCTGCCATTTTTTACCTGCAAAAATTTTGCTGGTAGCCTGTGGTAGAAGAGAAAGCCTTTTTAGCTCTCTCTCCACTCTCACTCTCTTAAAATTGCTTCCAGTTTTGCCACTTTTCGGGGTTAAGGAACGCTTTGCAGGTTAAAAATAACAAATGGTAAAAATGGTAACCTCAGGTAAGTAAAGGAACAAAGCTATTATAAGATAGGAAAAGCATGTTACAAATACACAGGTAGCCGCATCGGCAATTGTTGGTAACATAAGATGTCAAAATTTGACATCAGTTCAATGCAATTGACACATTATGTTACCATCAGCTGGGTTGATAATGCTACCTGTATTATTGTACCATGAGGAAAAGCAAAGACATATGGTCTGTTCCTTTACTTTTGAAAGTAGCAAAAGTTGTAAACTGCTACCATATGAAGTGTATGGCAGAGATCATCAATGAGTTACTTGTCCCCGTAAGCCAATTGTGCACGCACAAGTTTTTTGGGCCTTTTGCTTTTTTAATGTGTGTGTTTTCTTGCACTCTGTATTTTTTCCACCACCACCAAAAATACTTGCGATGCATCAAGACCGTTGCTTGAGCGTAATAAGTAAAACAAGTATTCATCATATTTTGCACTGTTACAAAACTCGCAATCGTAGATAGTTTGTCAAGTGACTTATCAAGTGGTAGCACACACACAACATTACAAAAAATAAACATTTCTAATTTTATTTTTTGTTGTTTCGTTTGTGTGTGATTTTCTTTATTTGCTTGGAATGTTATGCGTGCTTTTAAACGCTCTTCTAACCTTTGATAATCAGTGTTAGAAAATTATTTTTGCTCTCACTCTCTCGGAGAACATAAGACAAACGGTTGAATTACAGGGGTTGAAAACAACACTTGATGTGCGATGAGCAAGAAAGTAAAACAGAAAATGTAATTGCGTATTTAAAACTACTTGGCAAAGCATACGCAAGTGTCAAAAAATATCCATTTTTAAATAACTTATTTTTTGAGTGGCTAGCCACACTCGCACATATTTCTAGAATGGCAAGCAACACTTGCATTTATTTTTTAGAGTAGCAAGCCGCACATACGCTTGTTTTTTTGCATGTGGCTTATGAGTGTCAAAATCAGCTACTTACGCAGTTCTCTGGTGTATGGTGTCTGAAGTAAAGGAACGCTTTTCGAGTAAAAAGTGGTAAAACTTGAAGATTCTTGCACGTAAAGGAACAGAGCTATACAATGATAAAGATTGGACATTATACACAATCGAGTTAATTTTAATATTCAAGCATAGAGGGCTTTTTTCTATAACAGACAATTAACAGAAACAAAAGCGTACACCAATGTGAACTATGTTAAATATAACATAATTCATGTCACCATATCGTAACATCACATTATGTTAGACCACCAGCGCCATCTGCCGATATATTCTAGCAATGGAAATGTCCCATCTTATTGTATTATATATCTTTTGGAGAAGTCAATTGTGAAAAATTAACTGTAGGTGGAGTTAACCTCTTTTGCTACGATATCATAACAACATTCTGTTAAACGAAAACTGTTACTCATTGGAATATTGACAAGAAAAACATTAAAACTGAAATTTTACGGCGTTGACTTTTGTTTTTTTATTAAATAAAAAATAGTGAAGAAACACATTTTAGCCACAAAACACAACGTTTATGTTTTCTGTGCGGATAAATGAGAATCAAAAGCGATTGACATTGCTATTATCAATTCCAGTGAGTTGTGTAGCTATCTGCAACCAAAATGTGGAACTTTTAGCATATGTTTTTGGAAAATGCATTTCTTCTAGTCTTTACTTCTCTACGTTTTTGTAAATTAACCAGCATTTAGATACTTGTTACAAACCTTAACTTCCAACATTCAAGGTCAACAAAAAGAAGCTGGAAGAAGAAGCTGGAAAATACCAGCGAAACGTCGGATAAGAAAATGAAATAAATAATCTTTATTTTCACTGGAACTGACCTTTTAGCCTGAGAAAACAAAGTTTTCAAAAAAAAAATTAAATAAAGTCAACAAAAATCATTTGCTATATCCCCCGTCATTAAGCTGTGTGCGTCGTTGCGCTTTTTTTGCTGAAGGAGGTTACCAAAAAGACGTTGGAAAGGATTCAGACGTTTCAATAGGTCAATCTAGTTTAAGCAAAGTATTGACCGAAGTTATAAATATGTTCGAATAACTTACTTTTATATCACTAAATTTATTAAAATATATAAAAAAAATTCACAGATTTGCTCTGTTCCAGAACCTGCAAGAAACTACTATTTTTTACTACGATAACATTTTTTCCTTTATGTTATCGGAAAAAATAGTAAAAATGTGTAGATTCTTGCAGTACTGGAACAGACCAATTATTATTTTATTATACACTTCTCAAAATGTTTCCTATTTTCTATATTTTAACTTCTCCAATTGATTGATATGTTGATCAACTCGCTTTCAAATTACTGTAGCAAACATGGATAGAAAAGGTACAAAAAGTACTTTTGAGATGAATTCACACATAATTATTTTTTATTTATAATTCTAAGTTCTCAAAAAAATGTCTAAACACCTATACCATTCTTATACTTGTCATAGTGAAGATGTGTGAGAGCGAAACGTTTACGAATGTAAATGAAAAATGTAAGTAAATAATCAGTTTTATTTTAACGTTGTAATGGAAAACATGTGGGACAAAAATTTAACTACCTGTATCACACACACACCACACACATTTTTCAGTTTTCAGCTTCTTTATGTCATAAAAACAAACACTAGCTGTGTTCCAGAACAAAAAAGTTTTTACAATTTTTACGACTTTTACACATTTTACTCGAAAAAGCGTTCCCGTACACAAAAAAGTTGTAAAATGTTCACTTCTCTTTAAACAAAAATGGCGCTGTATGACGCTCTCTTTAAAAACTTTTTACACGACAAGTTTGGGCGAGTAAAAAAATGGTAACATGGTTGCCGGCGTATGATTGGCTAATACGCCGACTTTGACATTTGTTCCAGTTTTTTGACGTATTTTCCATTTTTCCGTTCCCGAACTATTTCAAAAAACTTGTGTGTGAGAACAAATTTGTTGCAGTTCTCTCTTTTACGAGTTTTACCATTAAAAAGTACGGGAACGAAGCTACTTTTATATTTTATTACAGGCAAGGCAAATTCATATACAGTCAACCAAAAAAGTCTACATACACCCTATAAATCTCGAGTTTTAAGGGTAAGGAAGCATTTTTATGAAAATCCAAGTACATAGTTCTATTTCATATCCCTAATAAACAATATTACATACAACAGAAATATATTCCATAATACGAATAACGGTAAATTCTATAAAAATTAAAAAAATAATAGGGAAAAAGTGTACATACACCCAATGGAATATTAAGATTACCGTAAAATTTATGGAATAAGCAATACAAATTTTACATTTTATTGCTTTATCGAATGTCTCTGGTTGTCTAAGATATATTTTAGAAAAATAGGAATATATTTGTGCTTAAATTGACGTTATTTAAGGTCAGACTTCGCGTATAGCTCGTTAAGGCGGACCCTTGCAGATATCTTTGAGTTTGTCAGTCTGGTAGTTTATGAAACCCCAGGAAATACAGTGGGACTAATTATTTTGAGATCCTAGAGCACTTTGAAGTTGTTTTTACGGATAATATATGCTCTTGAGCTTCGCTAAATATACGAATTCCTGAGGTTGAGGACAAATTGCATGCAGAAGCTTTCGAATTACCTTGTAATAAGGTCTGGTACAATCCTCGAGCATCCATTGAATAAGCAATGTAAAAGTATCCGACATTTATAGCGCTTCAAGTGACCCTAACGATCACAATAGAGAGCATATTAGTTAACACTAGGTGTGTTCGTTTACTCGATAATGTGTACAAATTTGTACAAGTCCAGTAACTTCTTGCAATCGACTAAGCTCTTTTGTATTGTACTGTAGAGTAAACGAACAACATCCAGTAACAATTTGTACAAATTTTGAGTAAACGAACACACATACTGTAAATTTCTTACAAATTACATGTATTCTTTGGTGGTGCTTTTATTTTGATACTTTGGAAACTTTAGGAGCGGGTTTGTATAATAATATTGTACATTTCTGATTGAGTTAAGGTCCAAACATTTATTACAAGGTAATTCCAAGGTTCTTTCTTGTAATTCGACCCTTGGAATGCTGTGAAAACTATAAAATTTATGAAGAACTCAGGAATTCGCATATTTAGCGAAGCTCAGGAGCATATATTATCCGTAAAAACAACTTCAAAGCGCTCTAGGATCTCAAAATAATTAGTCCCACTGTATTTCCTGGGGTTTCATAAACTACCAGACTGACGAACTCAAAGATATCTGCAAGGGTCCGCCTTAACGAGCTATACGCGAAGTCTGACCTTAAATAACGTCAATTAAAGCACAAATATATTCCTTTTTTTCTAAAATATATCTTAGACAACCAGAGATATTCGAAAAAGCAATAAAATGTAAAATTTGTATTGCTTATTCCATAAATTTTACGGTAATCTTAATATTTCATTGGGTGTATGTACACTTTTTCCCTATTAATTTTTTAACTTTTATAGAATTTACCGTTATTCGTATTATGGAATATATTTTTGTTGTATGTAATATTGTTTATTAGGGATATGAAATATAACTATGTACTTGGATTTTCATAAAAATGCTTCCTTACCCTAAAAACTCGAGATTTATAGGGTGTATGTAGACTTTTTTGGTTGACTGTAAGGTATATGCATGAATTACAACAACTAACAAATTTACAAAAACAACATTGTTGTTATAGAAAATTAATGCTCTGTTCCTTTACGTGCCTGAGGTTACCATTTCTTACCATTTTTAACCTGTAAAGTGTTCCCTTACTTTTAATAGCATACAATTTATATGATAGCAGTTTACCACTTTTACCATTTTCTGCCACTGTTACAATTTTTAAAAGTAAAGGAACAGACCATAGATGTCAAAGAAAATATTGAATAATAGGGTCGTTCTTCAAATTTTCTCATGAAAAACTTGAATACATTTAGAAAATCCTCTAAAATAGACCAAATTTGAATCAAAATGTAAATATAAAGCATTCAAAACTGTCGTGGGTTTAGGATGAAAATTCGTATTTTATCGTAGCAAATTTGGAAGTTTCAAACTAAATGAGTAGACCCTATTACACTTTGAAAACCAAATTCACAAAAAGTAAAAATACAGCTGATTGCCACTTCTACCTTCTATAAATATGCCTTGATTACAGGCAATTCAAATTTTTTTGGTACATGAATTGTACATTTTTGTTCACAAAGTACATTTGTTACAAAAATGCTGAAAAATGCAACCCTTCTGTTAAAAATAAGAAAAAGGTGGAAACGGATTTGTTAAATTGCAGCAACTGTTTCGTATGTGTGAACCATGAGAGTTTTTTTTGCGAATTGTGCCTTTTGGATTTAATAGAGTTCACAAGTTTGAAAAAACACTGATCGATAACACGTTTATCGACAATGCAGTTGGGTTGACACCAATAATACAACATTTCATCTCAGTTGTGCTGACAATTGACAACGCAACTAAAGTTTAGTGGCAATGCATAATCGAGCCCTTTATTCCTGATTGATGAAAATTCGGATCCAAAGCATTGGTGCAAAATGCCATTTTGGGACTGATGCAAGATCCCCCAATGAACTGGTGCCAGATGCCAGGACAATGTACTGATGCAAGATGCCGTGACGAAGAACTAAGATGAAGCTAGATGCCATGATAATGAACTGGTGCAAAATGTCATGACAATGAACAGGTGCAAGATGCTATGACATTGAACTGGTGAAATCATGTGTCACTCTCTTGTAAATGTCATTGGTGATTCACCCAGCAAAATTTATTTGAAGTTGTTCTATGTGAATAGTGATTGAATAGCTTTTTTTAGAAGCAGTCCACGCAGAGTCATGAAAAATGCATTCCGTTTTTCACATTTTGACAATGTCCGATTTGAATCCATTTCATAAAATTTTCACATTTTAGCAATGCTTACATTTGTAATGACTTTTTGCAAATAAAATTCTTAACAACGCAAGAAACAAATTATTTTATCGCTTTTTAATTACTCAGCAAAATGTTTGTATCCAAAAATATAATCATAGGTGCAAGAAATATTATACTGCATATTTGTTTGTAGCCAAAAAAGTAGTTGAATCAGGAGTGCAAGTGACTATGTCTTTTTACGTGAAAGAAGTCATGATTTTTACAAGGGCATGGTACAGCTAGGATGCAATCAATTTTAGATGTTTTTCACCTATTTTGCATGACTCTATGCAAGAAGGGTTTTAAGATGTTTTTGGGTATTTTTGAGCAATAAAAGCTAACTTTCTAGAATAAAGGTATTTGATTTTTATTTGCATTCATTCGTTTTTAAAATGATTTATTTGAAATATTCCATAATTTTATATTCATTACATTTCAATTTTATTAAGATTATCGAACTATTATCAATCTACTATTTTTTCAAACAAAACATGAGTTTGGTAGTAATTTGAACGAAAGAGGCCATCAATATTAATTAGAAGTTACCACAATTCTTTTAAATACTTTTTCCAAATGGCGCTGAGGTCTCAAATCAGTGAAAATCCTCGCTTAATAGATTTTAACTTCTCCCATATCCTCAAAATGCATGCTTGCGAATCAATTTTTGAATGAAAAATCAATTCAAAATACATTCCATGGAATGTATATTTATTCACTACAAAGAACTAACGCAAAATGTATACTTACGAAGCAAATTAGACAGTATCCTCACTGCACCATGCCCTTGTAAAAATCATGACTTCTTTCACGTAAAAAGATGTAGTCCGAAATCACTTGCACTCATGATTCAACTACTTCTTTGGCTACAAACATTTTGCTGGGCACCTATGACAAGTCACTTGCACCCATGATTCAACTTATGATTTGTCATCGAACATTTTGCAGTAGTAGTCTATAAAATAGTCAAGCTATAGGCTATTTTGTGTGCCATTTTTGGGTGTAAAGTACACCTTTTTCAGATGTAATTCGAATTATTTTAATTGTAGCTTCGTTCCCGTACTTTTTAATAGTAAAACTCGTAAAAGAGAAAACTGCACAAAATTTGTATTCACACACAAGTTTTTTGAAATAGTTCGGGAACGGAAAGATGGAAAATACGTCAAAAAACTGGAACAAATGTCAAAGTCGGCGTATGAGTCAATCAGACGCCGGCAACCATGTTAAAGTTTTTAAAGAGAGCGTCAGTCAGCGCCATTTTTGTTTAAAGAGAAGTGAACATTTTACAACTTTTTGTGTAAAAGTCGTAAAAATTGTAAAAACTTTTTAGTTCTGGAACACAGCTTGTAATTCGAAAATTCTATTTGTAATACGTAACTTTTTATTTGTAATTCGAGAATTCCATTTGTAATTCCAATTATTCCATTTGTAATTCGAAATATACCATTTGTAATTCGAATTAATCCATTTGAAATTTGAATTATTCTATATGTAATTCGAATTATTCCATTTGTAATGCGAATTATTCCATTTGTAATTCGAATTATTCCATTTGAAATTCGAATTATTCCCTTTGTAATTCAAATTATTCCATTTGTAATTCGTATTTCAAATAGAATAATTCAAATAGAATGATTCCAGCGAAATCAACATCGAAATCACAGTACACATGATATACAACCCTGTTTTTGGCTAAAAACTACCAAAAGTTGCAACACTTCACGTTTCACAATAAACAAAGTAGATGATCAATTGCTGCAACAAACAAATGCTTGTATCAAAATGTATTAACAATGTGAAAAAATATTAAATTACTCATGGTTTAATAAGAAAGGTTAGCTAAAGCTTCCTGCCAATTTAATGTTTTTTCTTTCGACAGTTCCTAAAACGTCAGCACAATATACCCATTCTTTGTATGTGTGTGTGATGTTTGAATAATATGCCAAACAAATTTAAACGCAATCGAATTCAATGGTTTTTAAAATAGTTTTTAGAACATTTGTATGGAAGAAATTTTTCAGCTTTTCATTGAAACAAACATTTTATCATATCCACAACTCGACTGTGTGGTGAAAACCTGGCCCTTCATTCATTTTTCGTGTTTTTTATACAATTGGTATTGTAAACAAAACCACTTGTTGCTTTTGTGTTTACTAATTTTGACGTTTTAGGAATTTAGGAAAAACAAGGGTTTTATAGATTTTTTTCATTTAAATCTACCTCTTTACTTATACCATGAAATTACTTTGTTACAATTCTATTTTTCATTGTGTTCCCGTACTTTTTTAATGGTAATGTTAGAAATAAGAGCGAATTGTCAAAAATTGCTTCCCCATACAAATTTCTTAAAAATACGGGAGCGGAAAAATGACGGAAACTGCAAAAACTCCAGCAGAAATGTCAAACGTATTCAGATGCCAATAACCATGCTGCTAGTTTTTACCAGGCCAAATTTGTATAGCAGAAAACAGGAAAAGAGGGTGTTACTCACTTTTTGTTTAAAGAGAAGTGCAAGTCTTCCTAGATTTCGAAGTACGGGAACGCATTTCTAGCACTAAACGGGAAAGCTACTGCAAATAGTAATATTTTGCAGGTTCTGAACACAACTTTTATCTATCAAAATTAATTATTATGATGTCTCAACGATAAAATCATTTTTATATTTTCATTTCTTAGTATTATACACAATTAATACGATATATAGATAATTTTCGAAATAAAGCAATAAAGTTCTATATTGTTGTATATTTTTGATAATTCAATTTACAACAACTTGTTTTGAAAACTCATGCTCGATCAGTAGCGCATATGCATCTACCTTGATTATTGAGATACGTTTGAAATTCAACAAAAAATAAGTGTAAACAACGGGGTGTATTTCAGGATTCGTAAAGTGCCGTACACATTGTCAGTTTTGACTGACGATTTTTCGCAAATATCGATTGCTTCAGTTTTGTTGGGTTTTACGGAGCGGTCACACTATCATTCATGTTGGATGCCAAGCCGTCAGTCAAATTGTAAAATTTGCTCAATAAATATGGGCGCTGGCAACCACAAAATAATAAAAAAAAAAAAACAATAAAATGATGCATATTAACAAATATAGCATTTCCAGATTAAATGAAACCTTTTCCAAATTAAATGAAACCTTTTCCAAATTAAATGAAACCTTTTCCAAATAAAATGAAACCTTTTCCAAATTAAACGAAACCTTTTCCAAATTAAATGAAACCTTTTCCAACGGAAATGAAACCTTTTCCAATTGAAATGAAACCTTTTCCATTTGAAATGAAACTTTTTCCAAATCAAATGAAACCTTTATTTTTTATTATAAGGAATTTGAAATTAATATTGATTTTTATTGTTTTAAATTAAAATTTTAACATCAATTGATGTAATTAAAACAAATATAGGTATGTATTTGTGAATAAACCTTACAGTGGTGGGATTTTGTAACTCATTTTTACTTTTACCGACAAAAATCGGTAAAATTAAATCGCAAAATTATGATTGAAAATTTTAACGACTTTTGTCGGTAAGGACGATGAATTGGAACAGTTTTATTGCGACGTTGAAAAGTTATTAAAGATGACAAAACCCCACGACATTACCATAATCCAGGGCGATTTTAATGCTAAAGTTGGGCAAGAAGTAACAAACGGAATCACAGGAAAATTTGGCTTAGGACAACGGAATGAAAGAGGAGAACGACTGATACAATTCTGTCAGGAACACAATTTTAAGGTTGCGAATACTATGTTTCGCCTCCATCCAAGACGACTTTACACCTGGAAATCGCCACAGGATAATAACAGAAACATTGTTAGAAACCAATTGGTGTCAGGAAGTGAGATTGCGATCATCCTACAATGAAGTTTAAGGATCTACGAGTGGAAGACTTGAAGAAGGAGCTAAGTAAGTTGGAGTTGTGTTCTACTGGCAACAAGGCCGAACTACAAAAACGCTTGTTGGAAGAGTTCGAGCGCCGTGGAATGAATGTTCGACGATAAGGAGGAAGTCGAGTTACCGGCAAAGGGCGAATCCACTGTTGAGGAAGTTTCATCGGTAGCTGCCAGGGGTGACGATTTGAAATCAATGCTGGCTATGATAATGCAGGAAATGAATAAGAAAAGTGAAGAAAATTCCAAAATGATGGAGAAATTAGATGCTAAAATGGACGAAATGAAAGCAGAAAATTGCAGAATGGTTGAAGAAAATTCCAGAAAGAGTGAAGAATATTCCAGAAAATTAGAAGAGAAATTAGAAGTAAATTCTAGAACAATTAACGAGAAACTCGAGAACATCACGATGGTGATTGAAAAGAGAGTAGAAAACGTGGAGGTACAAATGAAAGAGTTGGATAAAAAGATTTTGTCTGTTGACGAGAAAGTTCTGGTCCATGATGAGAAATTTGTGAACCTTGAGAAGAAAATGTCGGAACTGGAAATCAAAGGTGGCCCAGTGAGAGCTATTCATAACACGATAAAAATCAAGCCTCCAGTGTTCGACGGCTCAACCTCTTTAAATGTGTTCAAATTACAGTTCGAGACATTGGCTGCTAGAGATTCTTGGAACGACAACGACAAGGCGGTATCACTCCTTATGGCATTGAAGGGTGATGCTGCTGACGTATTACAGAGTATTCCCGCCGCTTCTAGGAACAACTATGGAGATATAATGGCTGCTCTTGAACGCAAGTACGGTAGTGAACACAAGCAAGAGATTTACCGAATGGAACTGAGGGGAAGAATCCAGAAGCCAAATGAGACTTTACAAGACTTTGCGGCTGATATAGAGCGGTTGGCGCAGTTGGCATATCCAGGAGAGACACATCCATTGGTGGACCGCATAAAGATTGAGACATTTGCAAGTGGTATTCGCGATCCAGAGATAAAATTTGCGACGTATGCGGCACCGATAGGAACGTTTGCAGAAACCGTGTCATTTGCCCTGGCCCAAGAAACCGCGAGGATGCTGGTGAAACCTAAAGCTTACAACGTGAGGAGGCTGCAAGTTGAGGACAACAATTCCCAGACCGTTGTCGATCCGCTAAAGGATGCACTAATGCGTGTGAAACGAGGGACTGAAAAAACGAGAAAGACTTGCTACAACTGTCGTAAAGCTGGACACATTGCACGAGAATGCATATTACAACGACCAAGGCCTAGATCCACCTCACCGCCTTCAAAAAGCGACGACCAACCGGTGGCCAAGAATCTGGAAAGAGAGACATCAGGTGAATCAAATGAAAATAATTCCGTCAATCACGAGGCGCCGCTGGCAGGGGATGAAAACGATGGTCCCACTATCTCTATAGCCATAGTCCAGCAGAAGAATCACAACTTAACGGTTAAAGGCTTCGTCAATGGTGTATTGCGTACCTTGACATTGGACACCGGTGCAACAAAGTCCATTATTAGACCGGATTTGGTGAAAGGGAAGGTATTGCCGTTAAATGGAGTCAAATTGAGAACGGCCACAGGCGAGACTACAACGGTGCATGGAAGGCCTACCAAAGGCTGAGCATGGGTAGAAAATCTGTAAATTTCGATTTTATAGTGGCCGATATTGTGGACGAAGTCATACTTGGTGTAGACTTCATGATTGCCTTCGATATCAACCTGGACATAAAGCACCGTGTGATGACTTGGTCCAATGTGGAAATACCGATTAATGTGGGCTACAAAGAGAAGAAAAGCATGTGTCGCCCTAGCGCAGAATCTGACGAAATCGCTGTAGATGTCCGTACGCTGAAGGTGGAAGCCGCCGAAAAATGGCCAGTACGAAAGCGGAAAAATCTCGCAACGAGGAGGAAAAAGCGAAGATGTACGTCGAGGGAACGTCCATCGAAAAGCGACCGTACAACAAGGAAGGACAAGTCCGATGAAGACCAGGTGGCACTTAGGAAGGTGACCACAAAGAAAGAAGGTATAGCGTCACGATTCCTGGAGAGAAAGCAACATCGTCCAGTAGAGCAAAAGTCCAAAGCTGACGCAGTAGAGGTTACATCTAAATTAGTTGCCACCACTATAGAACGAGAACTGCATCTAGTCAAGAGGAACAGGCTTAAGCGGGAGGCAGTGTTACCAATGCCCATACCACCGAGAGGGAACTGTGCCTATTCGGGACGAACAGGCTTAAGCGGGAGGCAATGTTACGAATGTAACTGATAGGTTTAAGTTAGTTTAGTTTAATTTCCGTTAATTTAAATATTTGAATTGTAACGTAAAGTTTTTATTACGCAGTTACTTTATTTAAGCAACAACAACTACCATGTAGAAATCTCTTCATCATTCTAGTTCTTTACCTTTCATTAATCACCCTTATTACGGTTGGCGTTGTCGTAGGCGTTCAAGTGTCGTAGACGTAGTCGTAGGCGTTGTCGTAGTCAATAATTTTTGGTATTATGTAAAATTTTCGACTACGTCTGTTTTGTAATAGATTGCAAAAATACAGGGTGTTGAAGATTATTAACATTTTCGACTATTACACGCCACCCTGTTATAAAAAAAGAAAACAAAAAAATAGAGTCAGTTAAAATAAAAAACAATTATTTATTAATAAACCATAAAAATGTTAAGTGTGGGTTATTTTATATCTGACGATGAGGATGAATATACTCCGAACGATTTAAACTGACTGATACTCAGTTGCTGAAATCCATTTCTGTGAGGGGTATTTGTGACTTGTGTGCAGGGATCCTGGTTCACTTGGACCTGTTGCTCATTTTCATGAGTGATTCCTATGCTTACAGGGGTTATTGTGCGGGGATCCTGATTCACTACGACCTGCGGCTCTTTTGCATGAGACCTGCTTACGCTTTGGGGAGTAACTGTGCAGGGATCGTGGTTTTCTAAATTTTCATGGATTATACATGCTTCAAACAGTTCTTCCTCAGTGGTTGTTTCTCGAAGCGTTGAAGGCTGCTGGATTCCAATTGACTGATTGCCCGCGTTTACAATTGTATCCAATTGTAACATGCTTGATGCTGCTTTTTCCGTGTCTGTTAGTATGTACTGCTTGAAGGATCCTCCACCTGTAGCACGACATTCCGCCTTATTGTGAACTAACTTCTTCCTTAACTTAAATTTGTAGTCAGCCCAGACTTTCATCCGACCCTCACCTGTTCGTACTGGCGGTCCTAAAATGTTGAGTTTCGTACTAATTTTATTCCACTCTTCTTTCACGCTAATTTTTTTATTCCATTGCTGTAACCTCTGGCCAAATTTGGATTGTTCTGCAAAATCTGGACCATTGTGTCAAACTGCTTTTTTGTGGTGACTTTTGTTCTAAAACATGTGCAATATTATAAAATTTATACGAATATATAATCTTCTTGTTATATAGACACATACCTTTTGTTTAAATCCATTTTATTTGTTCGTTTTTATTAACGTTTTAAGAAATTTGTCTGTTGTCGTCAACAAAATCTCTAACGACTAATTTCACAGCGTTTCTCGTAATAAAACTCCTCTCGTGGTAGCAAAATTGTAAAAGAATGGCATACAGAGTTGTAATATCTCGTATACGACATACATAATACCGATTAGTCGTTGCGAAAATGTCGTGTACGACATACATAATCACCCTTATTACGGTTGGCGTTGTCGTAGGCGTTCAAGTGTCGTAGACGTAGTCGTAGGCGTTGTCGTAGTCAATAATTTTTGGTATTATGTACAATTTTCGACTACGCCTGTTTTGTAATAGATTGCAAAAATACAGGGTGTTGAAGATTGTTAACATTTTCGACCATTACACGCCACCCTGTTATAAAAAAGAAAACAAAAAATAGAGTCAGTTAAAATAAAAAAACAATTATTTATTAATAAACCATAAAAATGTTAAGGGTGGGTTATTTTATATCTGACGATGAGGATGAATATACTCCGAACGATTTAAACGTAAGACGAAAACAGTTACGACAAGAATCAAACATATTTTCCATGACTGATACTCAGTTGCTGAAATCCATTTCTGTGAGGGGTATTTGTGACTAGTGTGCAGGGATCCTGGTTCACTTGGACCTATTGCTCATTTCCATGAGTGATACTTAAGCTTACAGAGGTTATTGTGCGGGGATCCTGATTCACTACGACCTGCGGCTCTTTTGCATGAGACCTGCTTACGCTTTGGGGAGTAACTGTGCAGGGATCGTGGTTTTCTAAATCTTCATGGATTATACATGCTTCAAACAGTTCTTCCTCAGTGGTTGTTTCTCGAAGCGTTGAAGGCTGCTGGGTTCCAATTGACTGATTGCCCGCGTTTACAATTGTAACAAGCTTGATGCTGCTTCTTCCGTGTCTGTTAGTATGCACTGCTTGAAGGATCCTCCACCTGTAGCACGACATTCCGCCTTATTGTGAACTAACTTCTTCCTTAACTTGAATTTGTAGTCAGCCCAGACTTTCATCCAACCCTCACCTGTTCGTACTGGCGGTCCTAAAATGTTGAGTTTCGTACTAATTTTATTCCACTCTTCTTTCACGCTAATTTTTTTTTATTCCATTGCTGTAACCTCTGGCCAAATTTGGATTGTTCTGCAAAATCTGGACCATTGTGTCAAACTGCTTTTTTGTGGTGACTTTTGTTCTAAAACGTGTGCAATATTATAAAATTTATACGAATATATAATCTTTTTGTTATATACACACATACCTTTTGTTTAAATCCATTTTATTTGTTCGTTTTTATTAACGTTTTAAGAAATTTGTCTGTTGTCGTCAACAAAATCTCTAACGACTAATTTCACAGCGTTTCTCGTAATAAAACGCCTCTCGTGGTAGCAAAATTGTAAAAGAATGGTATACAGAGTTGTAATATGTCGTATACGACATACATAATACCAATTAGTCGTTGCGAACATGTCGTGTACGACATACATAATACCAATTAGACGTTACGACACGCCAATTTGCAATTTTGGATACGACTACGCCAACCGTAATAAGGCTGAATACCAATTAGACGTTACGACACGTCAATTTGCAATTTTGGATACGACTACGCCAACCGTAATAATTGTAAATGTGTTTTTGTTTTGCTTTGCCATAGTCATGTAATTATTGTTTAGTTTGTCACCTCTTTATTTCTTTGCACTTGTTTGTTGTTGTTACGTCATTACTGTGCCTCCCCATGTATGTATGTGAGTATGGTTGTTCGCTTAGTGCGAATGTGTGTCTGTGTGTTCGCTGCACAGATTCGAGGTGTTGCCATATGCTCTAGATATTTCTCGAACAGGGAGACTTTGGGATATAAATTACCGGGGAAATGGCAATGAAGTAGTAGTTGTGTTTTAAGCGTTGAACTGAACAGATCGGTAAAAGAAGTGCTGCGTGCTAACTAGATACAAGCTGTGTGCTTAGTAATTAAAGTCGGTTACGAATAAGTGTAATAAAGTAAATAAAGCATTGTAGAAACGTAATCTAAAACGAACCCTGTTTTATTTGGTACAAATCGTACTGGGAAATAAAACAACGTCTACACGGAGATTAGTCAAACCTAATTCCGTAACAATAGTTTTTTTATTGTTAAGACTGAAGTAAAAACTCTGAAATAATAACTCAAAAAAACAAAAAATAAATAATTAAAAAACAATGATACCTATAACTATATTTGTTATAATAACATCAATTGATGTTATTCTTTTTTTAACAATAAAAATCAATATCAGTTTAATGTTCATTATTGGTCTGTTCCAGTACTGCAAGAATCTACTAATTTTTACTATTTTTTCCGATAACATAAAGGAAAAAATGTTATCGCAGTAAAAAATAGTAGCTTCTTGCAGGTTCTGGAACAGAGCATATAATAAAAAGAAAGGTTTCATTTAATTTGGAAAAAGTTTCATTTCAAATGGAAAAGGTTTCATTTCAATTGGAAAAGGTTTCATTTAATTTGGAAAAGGTTTCATTTAATTTGGAAAAGGTTTCATTTAACCTGGAAATGCTATATATGGCTATTTTCTATTTACTTGGGAATGTTGTCCATGAAAATCCCTACTCAGCGACCCATGACTTCCCACTAAATTAAAAATACACATATAATGATGAATTTGGAAAACCACAAGCATTTATTTATTAATACAGCACATTCAATTAGACACTGGAAGATATTGAGTACATATTTCCATTGGCACCATACCCGAATCTGTTTGTTTATTTTTGCTTTGGCGTCATCCACAGAACCATCTCGTTTTTCCTTTTATAATATTCACTCCTTTCACAATTTGGTTTTATGTATAGCTATTTCCACATCTATTAGTACCGCACACACAATTCAATCCGGGAGATTTTTGTATTTTTTCAACAGCTCAATGCAGAAATTTATTTTTTTCCTTTTTGTTTTGTTGTCATCCACAGAACCATTTGCCCATTTGCTTTTTTCCTTGTTATTCTTCATTTTTATTGATAATTACACTGCAAACTTATTCCTTGAATGACGTTTTTGGTTCACACTATCATACAACAAACACCTGACTGTCCAACAACCACAATATTTTTTGTGGGTGCATGATGAATGACGTAAGCAACCGATTATTCGAGCAAAGCTGTCATTCAAAACTGGCAATGTGTACTCAGCTTAAGTCTAAACGCATATAGTCTGTTCCAGTACTGCAAGAATCTACTAATTTTTACTATTTTTTTCGATAACATAAAGGAAAAATTGTTATCGTAGTAAAAAATAGTAGCTTCTTGCAGGTTCTGGAACAGAGCAATTACAATATGAAATTTTCTACAATTTTGGTTTTTGCAACACATTTGTTGCCTAACTGTATGTTATGTTCCACGGTACGTCGTTCGTTCTCTATTCGTTGTTCGACCCATAACTACGAATAAATTACTTATTTCCCACACAAAATTCTATGAACGAACGACGATTTTTCTACGTTGTTCGATTAGAAATACTCTCTGAACGACGAATAAGTGTGTCCCATCCCTAACAAATGAGAGAATTTATCGAAAAAATTAATTATAACATGTCTAAATTCAAAATTTGTTGAAAACACAAACATTTTGAGAAAAAAGGTGAGGAAAAATTAATGAACTTAATATTTTATATAGACGCAGAAGGAAGATGGTTGTGTTTCCTTCTTAATTCCACGCACATTTCTTGTCCATTAGTTAAAAATCGCGTAAAAAATCAGAAACAAATACCTGAAAGTCTGTATACACAAATATTTGCTCTGTTCCAGAACCTGCAAGAATCTACTAATTTTTACTACGATAACATTTTTTCCTTTATGTTATCGGAAAAAATAGTAGATTCTTGCAGTTCTGGAACAGACTAATTGTTTTAACATGTCTCTTTAATTTCGAAAATCGAAACATATAAAAATATATTGAAAATACAAAATTCAGAATTTATGAAAAAAATGAATGAAATGTGTGTAGTTAAATATAGAAGATACATTTTAAGGAAAGTCTATTGCTTTTCCTATTCATTTTATGTATGTTTTATGTGTTTTGGGTTCAGATTTTCCTGAAAACAAGGAAACAAAAATGAAGGAAATTTTGTTTATGTTTCTGTTAATTACGAATGGTGTCGTGGAAACGGGTTAATTCGTCAACGTCATTCGACAGGCGAACAACGTAATTGAAACGCTCGTGTGAACATCACATTATCCAAATGACCATATCAGATATGACTATTTGCCGTGTCAATTGGATGTAAAGGATTGATCAAAACTTTTAATAGTTGAAGAAGCTGTTTGAATTGTTCTAAAGTAACAGTTCATTATGGCTTCTATCTTTGAAATTCACTCCGATATTTATTGATTGCACACTTCAATAGACGCCTCTTCATTTTCTAACCAGAACTTATAGTTGGTATTTACAATTAATTTTCTGTGATGTCCACACACTAAGCATCGACTAATTAATTCAGATTGTTCATCTATAGATTCTTTTTGTTCCGTGTTGGATTGCTTTATACGAAGATCACATGTCCGAGCAGGCACTTGGGCCAACGAGCAACGTTTGCAAAAAGTTCTTTTCAAATTAGGCTCCCTACAAGTAAAAAAGTTTTACTAGTACATTGATTAACTTGTATACCTACAACCATACTCACATTTTAAGCACGGACTTTTTTGCTATATTTTTACACAGTTCTCCATAGTATGCTGACAAAGAATTATTTTTCCCCGCCATTAGTGTTGATGCTTGATATAAAAAGTTCATCCGGCTAAAACTCTCCTTGCCTTGGAATTTCTGAGTTTTTCTGGACTGAGACATTTTCCCACTTTTTGTTTTATGTGTTATTGTTGCTGCTGTATTCCGAATTCGTATTTGTTTTGTTAATATAGAATTCGTGGAACAGTATTAAAAGGAAACAAATTTCTAGGGATTTGCAGGTCGCCTCGACAAATCGACTTTTGAATTTGAGGAAAGTCGAATATTTTTGGGAAAGGGTCTGGGGTAGAGCTGGCAAAAAATCGATGGCACTATCGATAATATCAATTGTTGTTTAAAAATTCAATATCGATAGATAGTTTTGCCTATCGATATTATCGGAATAAAAACCCCTAACCTGAAATCCATTGAAATAAATAAAAATTTCGCTGCTTTCGGTTATGTGTGTGTAAGAAAGTCCGTAGTCACACGTACTCATTTTTCAGTAAAATAAAATATATTTTTTTACATTTTTTATAAAATAAAAGTAGTTCTCCTTTACATTTCTGTGAACTACTTTTACATAATTTCAAGAAAATCCTTAACATTTCCGCCATTTTTATCTCCAAATTAATGGCGATGACAACTTAACGATAATATCGATAGCAATCGAAATTATCTAATGTTGGGAATATCGATGGTTTGCCAGCTCTAGTAACCGTATTATAAACTACGGGGTGCATTTCAGGATTTCGTGAAATACAGTGGATTTTGGAGCGTAATAGTACGGTTACACTAGAGTTTTTGCCGGGTTAACCCACTTCAAGTGGATTTATTTGACGTTTGCGCTATGGAATTGACATTTGAAATCCAAACGCACTGGGTTAATCCGGTTAAGTGTAACCGGAGTATAATACGGCGTTTATATTATAGTTTTTTGCAGGGTTAACCTTCTTTATGAGGATTTGTTTGAAGTATATACAATGGAAATGACATTTGAAACCCAGAACCACTGGGTTAACCTTGTTATATATAAACGGCCTATAAGGCTATGTTTATATTATAGCCTTTTGCCGGGTTAACCTTCTTTAAGAGGATTAATTTGACGTATGCACAATGGAATTGACGTTTAAAACCCAGTGGGTTTGTTAAATCCGATTATATGTAAGTCCCGGTCCACACTAGAGTGATTTATTTGAAAAAAATTGCATGAAATTATGCGTCTCTAGATCGACTTTTATAGTAGAGTAAAATCATAAAATTGCTGAAGTGGGGAATTCGATTTAAGAACGCCTAATTTCTTGAAATTTATTAATGAAATTCACGCTAGTGTGGACCGGGACTAAACGTACTATAAGTGTAAACTTGGCATTACTCTCGAAAAATGAATTCGAATTTGTACTAATACAGAAATCGATCAAAAATGCGACCTACAAATCCCTAGCAAAAATTTAAGTGTTGTCTTGTGTGTCCAAAAAACGGAAGTTTTAATTTGTGAAATAAAAGAAAGAAATAATTGTAAAATAAGGCTCCGAAGAAAGAATCGTAATGTCGTATTCGCGAGCTGATGCTTCCAGCAGTGGAGGAGGCATTTTACGAAAAACAACAACATGGCAAAACACGGATACGGAGAAAAAAATTGATCTATTGGTTTTTGGTTATGCGTGTAAAATTTTCCGTGATGATGAAAAGGCACTCGAAATAGACCAAGGCAAACACTTAATTCCTTGGATGGGCGATGATTCTCTGAAAATTGACAGGTTAATATTTGTTCATTCTCCATTATGTATGTATCCTGTTTTTTCTGTTTATGATGTCTGATTTCCTGGATTAGCAGGATTTAAGCAAATAATAAAGCCTCTAAAGTGCTCCTATTTAATAATACATATTATTTGTAGAGTTGGGTAGTCTAGTTTCCAGTTCCTTGTACTAGTTCCAAAACGTATGAGTAACATCATGAAATGTAACATGTGATATTAAGTATACGCCAGTTTGTTCACAGAAAAAATGTGGGCCATTGGAACTGCGAAGTGAGCTATATAGATCCATATAGTTCCTTCGGCACAACTCTAATTATTTGGTCTTGCCACCGCAGAAAATATGTATAAAAAACTTAATTTCTATTAGTTAGTTTTCTGTGTTGGTGCGTTTGACCTGCATAGGACACGGTCTATTCCCAGTGGTTCTAGATATTTTACTGGTCACCTTAAAATTTACCTTTAGACCGACGAATTTAACATGGGGATGTCATAGGGGCTCGTATTGTTTTGTCAGTTTGAGCAGAGCAGACAATTCATTACATGCCGCATAACTATAACGAAATGGAACTATACGTTCAAGATCAATGACATTCCTATGTTGAATTGACCAGACTAAAGCACTGTGAGTAGATTGAATGGTAACCAGTTAAATATCTAGTGTATATTACTGTGGAATAAAGGTAAAATTATAGATTAAACGGCTAATACCCCGTTTGTACTTAACTTAAAAAGCTTAACGCCGTTTAGTAAATAGGATCATCAGCAATATTTATTTATGAAATTTATAGGTAGGTACTTATAGTAAATATAAGAACAAGTAATGGGCCAAATACATACGGTCCGTTGTGTGACGCGTTGCGCGGTGAAAACAACAACCACATTTACTATCAACTAAAAATTACAGTTTTGGTAGTAAATTCAACTAAAAATATTTTTTTTTATCCTTTTTCTTTCACACTCCTATTTTTTTGAACAACAAATTTGGAGACGATGTATAGTGGTGTAAACAGTAAATAATTTAAAACAAACTGCCACATTTCTGTTAATGAATTAACAGTTGGGATGCGGACAATGTTAAACAAATACAAAATAGGCCAATATGGAGAAGTTTAACCATGTTTTTGGACCATTCTCTTTTGTGTATGGGCATTCCTATTATTTTGAACGAAACTGTATGTATATCACAACATACCAGAGATATATCACATACATATGCCGTTAGTTCTGGAAACATATGGTGTTATTTTCCGTTTTTAATAATGCACAGACGAACAGTTTTTGTCAAAAACACAAATATGTATGTTTCTTCAAAAAATTAGAATTTGTATTGTGATTTTTACCAAATCGACGAAAACCTCTAATAATTTGTGGACCAAAGGTAGGACAAATATTTTAAGACCCCGTACATCATTGTATCTTGCCTCAACATAAAAATTGAGAATTTCTGAATCATGATATGAAAAATTTCATCATCATGATATAAAATTATTCATAAGTTTATAATTCTTTTATTAAAATATATGTATGTATGTATTATTAGCATATTTAATTACAACTTTAACATAAATTTTTCTATACAATGCAATTGGCCTCATTAGGCTTTCTATGTATTGATATTAAAAATAAATTAAATGAAATTCTTTATCATTGTTGCCGCATGTTTTTGCATGGGAGGTAGGTAAATATAGGTCTTTACAAACAAAATAAAACAATGAAGAACCCAATTATTTGCTACACAGTAGTTTCGTTATCCTTCCTCTATAAAATTGTTCCAACAGAAGTAATTGCCAATTTCACCCGCCATACACTATCCGAGCATTATCCAAAATTAATGGCATCGTCCTTGAACGAAACTCTTACCTCGTACAAAATTTTGTCAGTATTGAACTATTACTATGACCTCTAGCATGATTATGGTTACACAACACACAATTAAATCTGTGAGATACATCTATATAATAGGCTGTAACTGCGTTATCTAACGACGTACAACAACATAATTGGCATCAGTGGAAAGATCAAGAGCTCCTTTCTAAATATAATTTACATGTGTGGAACATATGTTCTAGTAATGAAGATAGGACATTATCGTGAGGATTGGCCCTTAATTGTGGTCTGTAGTTTGATTACAATTTTTAATGGGGGGACAGACGGACGGGAGTAACCGGAGTGTTCCTTGCACATCGCATATTTTTTGAAAAAATAGATCAGGATGGAATATGGATTATATCGGTTCACCTCTTCAGGTACCTCCCACACAAAATTTCCCATTACGACTGTACAGTTTTTCAGGGGCAAATCTATACTTCCTGAGATAATGAAACAACAGCTGTAAATGAATTGAATTAAAATGACTGATGAGCACGAAACTTTGCACATCGTCAAATTTGTCTTAAATGTAAGTCCACGTCCGATAGGATTTACATTTATTGTCCAATCGATGAAAACACTTTACAGTTCTTTGTAGTGGTTAAACATGGAATCGTACAAAAAATTTTGAAAATCGGGTCAGATTTTAATATTAGCTATATAATGGACCCATGGAAACTTTGAGGCCCCAGTGGCACGTGTTATCATATTCCGATTGAGCTCAAACTTTGGCAATCGTAATTTTTAACAAAACTAAACATTTTAGGAGGAAGCCGCATAAAAAAACGACATCGATTTTTTCCCTTTGAGTTAAAACCAGTCTAGATTACATCGGACAATATTTGCAGATACTTTAAGGGTTGTCTATAGATCGTTTTGAAGTTTTTTACCAAATGTACTCCTGATGATCCTTATTTCGGCGATGTGTTTTTCGTTATAGATTCGTTATTCGTTATTTTTTATATATAAATTAATCAGTGATTCATGCTGATGTTAACTCCGTAGTTTGGGAAAGATTATGAGTTGGCTTTTATTCCATGAGTTGCGATGGCAGACTGGCGTCTTGCTTTTGATCGCCAGTCTACTTTTGGAAGTATTATATCTTTGTTGACACTGCACTTTTTCCAACAATATATACAATACTATAGAGTTCAATAATTGAATGGTGTTGATTTGTTAGAGGGATAACAGGATATGAGCTTTACTATTTCCTGCAATCCACTTCAGGATATGCCATAGGAATAACAGCCTATAATTTCTTTATATTTTTTGTACAAATGTTCCAGATAGTTTGCACTGGCCGGTACGTATTCAACATTAATTACAACTCATCAGACTACATAGTCATTAGTTTATTTTGAATTGAGTTACAATTTCTGTTCTAATTTGTTGTTATTTCTTCTTTCAAACCAAAAATTTCCAACGTTTCTTGTTTCATCAACCGAATACTCGCAATCGGCAAATGTAATTCTATAGATATGATGTGCGAGGAGCGCTCTATGATCTTACACCTTACGAGCCGCGTGGTTACGAAAACCGATTAGATTATTTGAGTGCCGAAGAACAGAGGGCTGAACAATTGTGTGAAGAGGAACGATACATGTTTTTGTACAAAAACGAGGAAGACATAATAACAAAGCAAGGTAAGCTGGAAACAAATATGAATAATACATATTAAATTGTATAACTACGAAGCGTTCTTATAAGTCCTTGGACGATCGAAGCCATGCAACATTTGTTATGTTTTAAGTATATTATTTGAATATAAAAGCCGGCAGTTTAAAAATATAGAACTACAGAGAACACGTAAGTAGTTTCCAACAGTATGGCGTTTGCAGTTGGCCCTCACATCATTCGGAATATTGTGAACGGTACACATTGCGCTGTCAATAAATAGCGAACCGAATAACCATATACTTTAGCAGACAGGTAAATATTGCACATAATTCACATTCGATTAATGTTTACTTTCAGATTTGCCGATTCCAGATATTTTGGCATGTGGAGCCCTGCGTTCGAATAGAATCGTTCGAATTTCAAAGAAAAAACTATTATAAAAATAACATTTATTTTTTGCTTTCAAATATGTCTCCTACTAATTGTCTAAAAACATTAAATGCCTTCGGCTACGTTATTGTATGTCCTGCACAGTGACTCATGCTGAAATTTTGTATTTCTTCTAACGTTTTTTTGGGTTTATTTTGGGCATATTTGGCAATCATCCACCTGAACTTGGTCCGAATAGAGGAGGAGTTAAAACGCTTGAAACAAGAAACAAATGGTGGTGGCTACAGTCAAGTGTGTCATACATATGATGAGCCAAAACAAACGGTTCCAAGTCGTGATGAGTTCAGCAATTCACCGTCATGTGAAGAACCTGAACAAATCTTCCAGTTGCCATGCAACTTTCATGTCCCGTCCGACATGCATTTGGTAAGTTTTGGCAAACATAAATAAAACATAATCTCTTACTACATAACATAATTTCCTTTCAGCCCGAAACCATGAAACAACATGCAATTATTGAGAAAACAGCCCGATTTATAGCTTCTCAGGGAGCGCAAATGGAAATACTCCTGAAGGCAAAACAGTCCAACAACGTACAATTTGAATTTCTGTCACAAAATTCCATGCTGTATCCATATTACAAGCACGTAATAAATGCTATTAAGTGTGGAATATATCCAGAGGCATATAACAAAAAAGACACTGGCGATAATGAGGACAGTTCATTTGGAACGTCTGCAGAAACAGTTGTTAGCGCTGAAGAAAAACCTGTGGTCTTAGTACCAATGGTCAAGTACAAACCGTCGGCAGATTGTGCATACACCCAATTGATTAGTAAAATTAAAGGAGTGCCATTAGCAGAGTTGCACGATGAATCGTCAAGACAAAGCGCTTCATCACAACAAGAAAGCACAAACAATTCTCCATCTATCACTCCAGTCCTTTTGCAGTATAACGGTGCAACATTCATAACGGAGCAAGATGATGAGTCCGACTCTAGCAGTCGGAAGACCGTAAACAGTACTTTAATTAATGTGGATGATGCCAGCCCAAAAGTAGAAATCCTTAAGAATTCAAGTGCTTTAGCTTTAGCTCAAAACTATTCGTCCGACTCCGAAAGTAATGATGAAACTGAGGAATCTTCCTCTCCTCCATTCAAGAAAGAAAAAACTCCCCCAAATTTAGAGTTTCCCGTGCCAACTGAAAACCTCAAGAATATTATAGACAAAACTGCCGTGTATGTCATAAAAAATGGGCGTCAATTCGAAGAGACTCTGCGGAGTAAATCGGCGGAGCGTTTTACATTTCTCTTACCTGACAGTGAATATTATCCATATTATATGTATAAAATAACCGGGGACGTTAATGCCGCATCCAAGGAAAGAAAACAACGCAAGGCCAAGGAAGTCGCAGAAGCGCTGATGAACAAAAAGGGCTTGACGCGAGAAAAAAACTCTAACAGTAAGTACCTTTTACTTGTTGCCCACACTGCATGAAAACGGAAATTATGTATATTTTCATTTTCGTTCAGATCCCGTTTGTTTTTCTATAAAAACAAAAGACGAATCACCAAATGCAGCCCTCCAGCCACCTGTTTTACCACAAGATACAAGCGATGATGAGGAGAAGCAAACAACATCAGCCAACATGGTCACTAATAATCCTAATAGGCACGTTCCGGAACATGTGCAAAAAGCTATTTTTGAAGTCGAATCTCAATTAATAGCCCGAAATGCTCAAATGGCAGCAGCAGCAGCTTTAGCCTTTCGACATTCTAGTGGTTTACCGGTTAACAATTTGCTTCCGATATCAACCATTCCCGTGACAAACCAACTGAAACTGCCACTGATATCTGGATCAGCATCATCTGCCACAACAAAAGCAGAAGCAGAGCGTAACGCTATATTCGAGCAACAACAACAGCAGCGACACAAAGAACTGAAAAAGGGTATGTATAAGAAACAAATTCCCAAGGATGTGTAGAAGATTTGGGCTGATGTCTGTTTTTGATTTAGCTGAGGAAAAGGTCAAGGACAAATTGGCTCAAATTGCTAGAGAGAAATTGGGCGGACTTGTGTCAAAGGAAAAACAATTGCAATTGGAACGTAAAAGAAAAGCTATGGCATTTCTCAATCAGATTAAAGGTAAGTACCTTTCAATATTTGAATATCCACAGCAGTCCGTAGTCTCTGAACAGTACAAGATTGTCCAAAATTACATACCCGTAATCTGAACTGGGATAAGTGATAAGCACCTCCGCCTGGTACTCAGAAGGTCTCCCTTGTCCATTCGGGAATGTTGTGGAACATACGTTGTATGTAGGGTAAGCGCACCAATAGTCGGCACTTTAAGGATTTGCCTAATTCCAAACATTCACTATTCCGAGTAAATTTTTCCAATTGCTATGAACTAAAGCTTATATGCGTTGAAATTTTTTTTACTTTTCGGTGAAATAAAAAATGTTAAATTATTTCTTATAAAAGTTGAGAAAATTCGAATTTAGTGAAATAGTGCTTTTCTGCTAGTAATCGGCACCACTTCCTAACAGTCGGCATGACATGTTCCAGTAGTCGGCATGTCGTATTTTAGTAAAGATTTCTGATGATTTCTTTTATTTTAAACAACAAAGAAATCCCCTTTTACACAAGTAATTTATTTTAATCCATATTGCTTTTAAAAAGTAAAACATTTTAAGATTTTGTTAACATTTGGAATTCAGAATAAAATTCTTTTAAGGTGTTTACAACATAAATATAATTATTTAAAAAGTCAATAGTTTTTTTTTCCATTTTTTATTCAAATTCCAATTAATTTTTCATCAGCAAATAAGAAAATTTAAATATGTTGCTTAAATAAATAAGTTATTATATAATTATAATTATAGTCGGTAACTATAACCTAATTGTTGGCATGCCACAAACGCACGCACTTCACACTAGACCTAATCCTAAAATCGCATAAAGCCCCATTTTTTATTGAAGTTATTTTTATTAATAATACTTTGAAGTATTTATTAAACATATTTTTACAATTTCGAGCTAAAAACAATTGACAAAGCGCAAATTTTTCACCCTATGCTGACTTCTGGCAAACATTACATTTTGATGTCCCTAAAGTCGGCATCAGCTTAAATGACCGAATTACAATAATTTTTAATAATTTCTTTTTCTAATGTGTTCTTTTGAATATTATCTACCATCACAACAAAAATGTTATTCAAAAGTTGTTTTTTGCAATATAATTATAGACATTATTATGTTGGCGTCTGCACTAATTTTTTCTTAAGCGACATGCATTTTTGGTTGTGGCGAAAAACACTAACAAAAAGTTAAATTCCTATATAATAAATGGTCTAAGCTCAATGAAATTTTACACAAAGTTAGATGACAATATTATTGAAGTATTTTTTAAATCATTTCATATTTTGTTATAGCAATTTTTAGTTATTTGTGTTCAAATAAAAAAGATGCCGACTACTGCTACATGCCGGATTAGGAGCACTTACCCTACTGTACATTAATGTGCAAAATTACATGAAACAACTTAAAGAAGGAAATGTACAACTGGTGACGTATTGATGAGCAATCCTGTGATGCGATTTTTGTTGTTAGATATCATTATATAACGATATAACGATTTTAAAGTATGTAGGGAGTTTGACTGGTTTGCGAGGAGGCTCCATACAAATTGTCTGATGTCAAATGGTAATCAGACCGTTCTAAAACGATTTTGTATTTTGTTGTTGTTGTTGTAGCAGCATAAAAACATACATGGAACCGTAGGTTTGATGCTGGGTTGGCAGCCGCTGGCCGAAACACTATGGTTACGAAAGAACCCGCTGCCGTGGGATTGATTTTGATTTTGGATTTTATTGACTAGTTTAGTTCTTAAAGTACTTTGGACGATTCTGAGAAAGTTTTATATATTAAAAACAAAATATTAAAACAAAAAATGTGCAGAGAAACATAAATAAACATATAAGAGGGGAAAACGAAAAATTTCGCCGGAGGGATTTTTAAATAAATCGCGGTCAAAGTTCACATTTGTGGGGTTTTTTTAGGTTTTGACGATTTTGCTTAAAAACGCATGTCCTATCCAAATAGGATTAGAGAAAATGTTGTAGCTGTGAAAATTCTCTACAATATTTTCTTTAGTCCCATTTCGACAGGATTTGCATTTTCCAAGCAAAATCATTAAAAGTTAAGGCTAACCGTTTTTCTTTTTTCGAATATATACAATATATACATATAATTGGAATATATACAGATAACTATTGATGGTAACGGTTTTAATTTGTTTTAGCCGTCGCATCCGGAGACAATAACAGCGCCGAACAGATGACAAAGGCTGATAATGGAAACACTGAAGTATCGTGTATGGATGAAGGTGCTAGTGATTCAGAGGGTTCGGTGCAATCTATACCTATCACGTCCTATGGCCCGGAAGACAACAGTGAAGAAGAAAACACTATTACTACAGGCTCTAATAAAAATATTGCCCAATTGTTACCTGTAAAAGTGACACCGTCAACAAAGCTTGCCAAACAAATTGATGATCGCTTGCTCTTGACTGCCGACACTAATCCGACAAGAAAAAGAAAGTCACGATCAAGAAGTAGGACAAAGGAAGGAGTTCGCTCAAAGGTTGTTACTGAGAATAGACGACAATATAGGAAACATGAATCACCCTCCACTTCCTCAAAAGCAAGTAACGATGAGGACGAAGGAGGCAAACGACACAAACATCGATCAGAGTCTCTATCCAAACTTAAATCACACAAATCCAAGAAATCCAAGTCAAAGAAGTCGAAATCAAAGAAGAAATCAAAGAAACGCCAAAAATCGAAATCAAGGACCAGATCTCGATCGCGTTCACGAGGCCACAACCAATCCTCCGTACGCCATCATCGCCGCAATAGATCCCGTTCCTATTCGTATTCCGACGATTGTTCCAGTGACAGTTCGGATTGTTATGGGGGCGAACGCGCTCACAGAGATAAGAGACAGCGTTATGGCTAGTCATAGTCACAATCTGCCTTGCCCACTAATGCCAATGAAGTGACCCGCATTGTAGCATGTATGTATATATTAATGCTCATCATTAGCATGTTGTTTATAGGTAATAACATGAAAATAAAAACACTATTGGTTTGTTTATAAAACTATTAATTTTTATTTACTATTTTTATTTGCTTAATATAAATTGTGACGCAAGGCGGCGGACATAACATATTTAAAAAAAGGTCACTTAATCACAGTCCAAGAGTTGTTACATTCTAAAGTAATTTAGAATTCCAATTCCCCAGGTAGGTATTTATCGATAAGACTTTGGTAGTATGGCCATAGCGAGTCTATGTCTGGAACCTTGGCACTCTTAGTATACAAATCATATCGACTAATTAAGAAAAAAAAAACGAAATTTCAGTTGTTAAACTTTTAGTACATGTCATCACCAGAAATGCCTAAAGACGTAGCTAAGAAAATCAAAAGCAAAAAACGTTGTAAATGAAAACTGTTTTATAGAATGTCAATCTTATGAAGGCGAGTATTTTGGGTATTATCAGTCATGTACGAATGGGGATAAGTAATGAACCCAAAACCGGGGAAACACTTGGTTTTGGGATTTTTCATTACAACAACATCAGCAATGTTAGAATATTTTCCGAAATGCAATTTTTTGAATATGATGATAGTTTTTTTTTTGTAAATGTAGAAGCAGAGCATGTACAGCTTTATGTATTAGATTAAAAAAAAACGAATTTTGTTATTATAATTTTTTTTTGAGCTACGTCTTTGGCATTTTTGGTGACGATGCCGCCCTTATATCATGTACTTACTTGAAAATCAAAACCCACTTTTTGGTTTCTTCGTCTTCTGGTTTCGCAAGGTGTTGATAGTCTCCACCATTATGCCAAGGATAGAAAGAGTGGAAGCGGATTATCTTGCAGGCTATGTCCGGTAGCTTTGTCTTATTGTGTTTCAGCACTTGGTACATGTATTCATCGTGTCCCCAGGACATCATGAGGTTGTCGATACCACAATTTGCTTCATACATTCCGTATTTGGTATTGTACAAAGGGTTATCGCCATCCGGATTACCTTCGAAGCTATCCTTTCTATAAACTATACTGTCGCCCCATGCACATCCAACAGGAAATGTGTCGCCCACGACACACCATTGCGGCTCGTCATAGAATGCCATTATTTTACCCAAGTCATGAATTAAAGCTGTTAAATGTAACCAATCCAATTCTGGATATTCCTCTCTTGCTCGCTCAGCAGCTTGGAAAGCATGAACTATATTAGGCAAATCAATATCAGGATCAGATTCGTCAATAAGATCATTTAGTCTTTCCAATGCCTGGCGAACTGTTGCCTTCATAGTATTGAATTTCAGCCAACGTTCGTGACGACTCCTTACAAAGTCGACCGTTTGGTTCAAATGCATTAAGCGATAGGTTTGCCGTACGCGCTCCTTGAGAGGATCGCTTTCATCGATGCTGTAATCACGGAACTTCGATAGACTCTTCTCAGCAAAACTTGGCTCAGGACGTAACAATTCCGAAGGATCAATGAAATCGATCTGGTTCTAAGATTATATCAAATTTCAGATTATGCAAATAAAATTTATGCTTGATTTTCACGGTAACTACCTCTTGCAAAATGCGCATTTTGTATTATTTGTTTGCAAATTTCAGGTTTATTCAAAAATTAATTCGCTCTTAACGTCGAAACCGCTTCGTTTCAATAGAAATTCACTTTTGACATGATCGAGGCGAAACACAGCTTTTTTATACTTCCTAAGAGAGGGCGAGAGCAAGAGAGAGCGCGAGCCTGATAACCAAATGGTCTACAATTAAAATCGCAAAATGTTCTATGTAAGGTATGTGTTGTGTATAGGTTGTGTTTCTATAGTATAATTAATCGCTTAGCAAGTATAGAAATCAATTGTAAAGCGATCAGAATAGAATGGTCACACAATGGTACAATGGTTTTTTCCGATGTGATTTTTCATGACTTGTGATTTTGTTCTGTTAGTTTTCTGTTTCTTAACTAAATAAATCAAGGGCTGTACACATTTGGGTTTCTAATCTCTTCTAAGCGAACATGTAATTTTAATATCAAAAAATGTTAACCATGTCCAATCGTCAAACCGCTAGGATCCTGAGCATTAAATTTTCCTTAACCAATTGTCAGGGTATTGTCACCAATCCCTTGACACAGAATTCAAGTCAACGAAACATCAGAATGATTAAAAATAGCAAAGTTTATCTATCTTTATACATATTTAGCATCTCATGCAACCACTTCCTTCAAATTATGTTATGCTTTATAAAACGATTCGATATAGGAAAGTTTGACTTATTTTTTGAAAATTCAAAAAAGCCAAATTTGGTATTGAAGTCAAAAATGCGATCCCAACGAAGTTAATTACGAAATATTGAAATAAATGTGAAAGATTTGCCATCTGTTTACTTTATGGAAGCGCTAATAATTGTGAATATCTAAATAATGGTGTCTTTTTTACGGAGATATCAATTCGTACCGATTAGAAATACGTATGGAAGATTATCGATATCTACGAACTTATCTAAATTAGCATTCTAACTTTATTGCAAATATCAAATATACCACCACATAGCCGTATAGAGCTTTGAAAAATATAAATGCATTGCCACTCTTCCCCTATAGTTAAAAAGTTTCCGCACCGACTGTTTTCAACTGTCCCATTGCAGCTATTTCTTTAATGTGTTCATAACAAAATAAGCTATTTTGTATAGAAATTGAATGTAATTATCAATATCAGACCATCCAATCGCGATATTTTAAACATTTATTTTCACTTCAATCTTCAAAATTAGGCTCAAAGGTACACTCCTAAACCATTATAATATTTGCATTTAATAATTGCCCAAATAATTTTTAGATATATGTACAGCATCTTCCGAAATATGTATGTGGAGTACAATTTACGCTATCGGGTATGTGATGGAAAACGATCCCACTCGTTTTGCCATAAATCGAAATCGTATATCTCTAATTTTGGTGAATATTTTAATGAAATTGAAAATGGATTTTACAAATATTATTCAAATAAGGGGCTTTTGCGAAGAAAAACTATATATATCATCAACGGCACTCCGATTATATACCATTTCGATTCTGCAAATCGAGTCGATTCGGTTTTCATCACATACCCGTATATCTTAGTTTTGACATACACATTAATTCTATGTTTTTAAAATAACTGCTGATACAAGGAAAAAATTCGGGCCGAAAGGGATAAAGAAAGAATTCTCAAAAAGCTTTAAGAATTTGCTTTTGATGCGGAAACTTTTTTGACCGAATCGACCTTAAAAACACATTTTCGTTATCAGGATAATATTCCCCACATGGCACGAACGTAGTATTTTTTCGTTATAGCCCCCCCTAATGTACATACGTAATAAGCAAGAGAATTATGTTGTAAGATTTATTATTCAATAACATTTTACAGCAATAATTTTTTGCTGTGACTTTTGACACTTAAACTGATCGCTAATTTAAACGTCAAACAATAGTTTTCTGATAAGGATGGAAATATTTTGCAAACTATTTCATTTTCTTTGCGAAAATAAATACAAAACGAGTGAAGGCATCGATTTGTTTTGACTTGATTACGAGACATATACGTATACATATACCCAGCAAACCAAATGTCGGATGTCCGACACGTCTGAGCAATTTCTATACGATTTTTCGTGGGGGTTTCGTTCAGATTTCCTTTCAAATTCTGAGCGAAATCTCGGAAATAAATGTCCCTTCGAATATACCAATGTTCTCCTTCCGAATTCGGTATGAATTCGGAGCGAAATGTCGGAAACAAATTTCCTTTCGCATAACAACTACCACTGTCAGTCACTATGCCGGTATACCTACTTTGTGTATGTATCTAACAAATAACAAACCAGTTCGTAGTTTGTTGTCGAAAAATAAAGTGATTGTTATAAAATTCGCATATACAAATTTGAAATATAAATGCAACATATAACAATTCATGCTAGTGTTGATAGACTCAACATATTCATATACTATAACTACAAAACGATAACACAAGTGAAAATATTCGAAATTACAATATTCCAATAAAAGAAAAACAACAAGGAAAAATTGGTCAAAATTAAAAAATGCATCAAAGAATTTTTTTCCATCGATATTCATACGGCATTAATTGCGAAATCGTTCGGAAATCTGTACGAAAATTCGAAAGGTGCATCCGATTTTCATACGACATTATTTCCGAAATTGCTCAGAAATCTATTCAAAGATAAGAAAAATTCCACTTCCGAAATTCTACCGATTTCATTTTGAAATCGGAGCAAAATATGAACGACGAAATATGTTCAGACATGTCGAATATCCGACATTTGGTTTGCTGGGTAGATAGCTCTGGACATACATATTTTTTTACAAGATCCAAATATACACAATAGTTAGGGCCAAACCTATAGCTCTGCGTGTGCGTTCAATAATACAAAAACAAAATACATGTATTTCAAATTGAAATACATGTATTTTGTTTTTGTATTTTTGAACGCACACGCAACACGCAGAGCTATAGGTTTGGCCCTTATAAGTAATATACAGTGACTGTCACTGAAAGTGGTGCAAGCTGAAATAAAAAATGTAAACGTTGATAACATGGAAACGAGTTGAGATTTTTTAACAATTCAATAAACAATTTTGTAGGCTGAAGAGTTGTCTTTAAGATGACATACAAAAATATTCCGTTTATAGTACCGTTATACTAACATTTTACCGGAAAACAAAAAATGGACATTTTTAAATTGAGCATTGAAAATGATGCACCACAATAATCGATTAATAATCATTTTCACAGACAGTCACTGTATTCATTCCATTTGTACGTTGAATAGTAACCACTGGCACCATTGCTTCTAATACACATACGTACATACTCAGCAAAATAACATTTTCACAGCTTCTTCCCGGAGCAATCCACAGAGAGTTGTGATAGATACAGTCTGTTCTTTATCTTTTGACAGCATCCGATTTGTATTCATATCATCGAATTTATTGTATATGACAAATTTATGAGTTTTTTGCAAAACGTCTTTTAAACAGCAAAAACCTTGATCCATGATTAAACTGCTTTTTTGGATACAAACATTTTGCTGGAAACCCATTGAATATGAACTAATCTGTTAAACCACCAGAAATAGTAATTCGAACGAATTTGTATTCGAATCGTCTTATTGAAACTGGGCATTAGGCTTCGCGAAGAGTATTTTATCGTTTTCTTCTTTCTTTGTTGGACTCTTCGCAAAAAACTTTTGACAGCAAATTAAGACTAATGCCTTCTGGATAACCTTACTAAATGAACCTTGGTCGCCTGTTTCTTTTTTCCTGAAGTCTTAAGAGAAATTCGAAAAAAAAACGAACAAAATTTCTAATGTCCCTAAAAATCCGATCCGAAATCTTCTATTGTTTCCAATGCTTCTTCTTCTTTTTTTTTAATAAATTATGAGTCTTTTTCGCATTAGAGCAGCGACACATGTGTTTTTGTTCTGCACTCACTAAAACTTATTGGTTTTTACGTAAAATTTATTTTCGAGTGTATATTTGTTTTGTATTTTTTTATCAATTCCCTGGAGGGCAAGACACACATTTTCGGTCATAAGTTTCCAAAAATTCGGACTGTGTCTTATCGCCGGCAAATGACATGCAATAAAATTAATAATAATAATTAACTTGTACATACATGCCCATTAAATGTCGTCCAAATATAATTTTAATTACAGATTGTGGGCCGAAGATAATTTATGAAGGTTTAGAAGTTCAATGTGTGCAGACCTTATCACGAGAATTCCTTCAGATTGTAGCTAAATTTATTCCCACAGAAAAGATTTTTAATAAGAATAAGATCAGAATAAGCTTACGGAAGCTTCGAAAATTACTCTGCAATATAAAAATTAAAATGTCAAGTTTCATATACATATGTACATATTTATGTTTTACATACCCACAATAGTATTGAGGGTATATTAAGTTGGTTTTTCCGTTTGTAACGCTTTGAAATAATCATTTGCGACCCTATAAAGTATGGATGACTTCCGTATCGTCATATGCTTTTCAAATGACTGCAAATGTCTGACGTATTGTGTTTCATAACGAAGTAATATTTAACAAATGCGAAGCTGTGTACTTCAAAACGTCACAATTGCGCATTTTTAACACAGGTAAAAACAAACATATATCATTTTTATTTCTGAAGTTTAAAAACGACAAAGCATCTGACAATACAGCAGCCAGCCTATATATACATATAAGCTCTGTTCCTTTACGTGTAAGAATCTTCAAGTTTTACCACTTTTTCCTCGAAAAGCGTTCCTTTACTTCAGACACCATACAATTCATATGATAGCAATTTACAACTTTTACTACTTTTGCCGGTTTTTCTATTTTCAAAAGTAAAGGAACAGACCAATATTATTGTTATGACCAGGGTTTCGGTGTCGAGTTATTTTTGGCTCGACTACGACTCTGACTCCAGACGAGTTTTTTCACGACTCCGACTCCGGGTCAACTCCGAGAGTGAATTGCTATACCACTAAAAATGAATAAAATATTTCCGAAAGAGAAAAATATTACGAAGTTTTGAAGCCGTCTACGAAACCCTGTGGACATATTCCGACAAAATTTGGGGGGAAAGTTTTATACCCCAACGAAGACTAAGTACCAAATTTCAGACATTTCGGTGTGGTATGAAGCTAAAACCTTAAAAATACCGAAAATTGGGCAGTACCGTTCTATGGGGCTATATCAAAACGTGGACCGATTAAATACCAAATTTCAGCAATTTCGATAAAACCCTCAAAATAGCGAAAATCGGGAGGTACCGTTCTATGGGGGCTATAACAAAACGTCGATCTATACCAACAAATTTCTTGTGGAACGTTTTAAAACTCTAAGAAAACTAAATAAAAAAAATTCCGATATTTCGGTAAGATAATGTGGAAAATTGGGAGATACCGTCCTATGGAACGAAAAAATACGAAAATTGGGAGGTGCCGTCCTGTGGGGCAATATCGAAACGTCGACCAATTCCGACGGATTTCAGTCGGAAACGGTTTTACTTCCAACGTAGACTAAATACCAAATGTCAGCCATTTCGGTAGGTTGTTGTGGCCACAATCTTCAAAATACAGAAAATCGGGAGGTACCGTTCAATAGGGGCTATATGAAGGCGTGGACCTGTACGGACAAATTTCAGGTGGAAAGTTTTGTACCCCCAACGATGACTAAATACCAAATTTCAGCCATTTCGATGGATTATTGAGGCCATAACCTTCAAAATACCGAAAATCGGGAGGAGAACATTTTTATACCAGCAACGAAGACTTCAAGACTTCAAAATAAAGAAAATCGGGAGGTAAACAAAAAGTTTTGAGTCGATATACAACAACAATTATGAAAAAATTTTAATATACATAACAAGCCTTAAAATTAATGGTCAAAACATTTGCAACTGAAACAAATCGCATACGAAAATTTTCTATATTTTGTAAAATATCATTTTTATATGATGCAAATCATTTCTTTTTGTTCTGGGAATTCTTAAAGTGAGTAAAATTTTTAAACAGTGGCGGGTCATAGGGGAGAAGCATGAACATGGGTGCAAGAGTCAGAAACTTCTGAAATAATCGAAATTTCTTCTCATTTCAGTTTTCGAATCTCAGTTGACGAACCGGCTATTTTTCAGCAACCAGTTATTATCAGTTGCAGTGAATATTTTCGAAGAAAGAAGAAGTAAAATTGAAATATCTAAATATGTACGTTTATCTAATATGTACGTTTAAAGCAATGTAAGATTTATTATGCTAGGAAGTCCCAATCATTGAGCTAAAAGTAGAGTCGGACTGCACTCTTTGGTATTAGTCGTGTTCCTTTACGTGCCTGAGGTTACCAGTTTTTACCCGCAAAGTGTTTCCTTATCTTTAAAAGCAAACAATTTATATGAGAGCAGTTCACCACTTTTACCATTTTTGCAACAATTACCATTTTTAAAAGTAAAGGAACAGACCAATTATAAAAGTTTCCTTGCCTGCTCTAGAGAACCATGATCAACAAGTCGATCCCTACAAAACATCAAACATTTCCAAAACGTTGTAAAATAAAATTCACGAAATAGTAATCTGCAGTTGGAGCCAATGTCAAAATCTGCACTGCACTGATGGGAAGTAAAATCCTTTTGTAAGATGAATCAAAACCTGTTGCGGAGGAAGTAAACTCTGTTGCGTGCAGCGGCGGTGTTTAGACTGCAACAGCTGGGACGGCCGGAAGTCAAGTTTCTCACTTAAATTTACAACCTGTCGCTTGCCAAACACATCGTTCCCGAAGTCTGGAAAATAGGCCAGCTACTGAAGCCCGAAAAGGATGCCAGCAAAGGTCAATCTTACAAACCGATTTCGCTTTTGTCGCCCGTAGCAAGGACCCTTGTGGCTATAGTTCTTCCAGCATCAAAAATAACTTTCCAGTTGCCGATCAATAGCATAGGATCCGTAAGCAGCACAACAACTGCGCTGAAGGCCATCTCCATCTCCATATTAGCAGAGGACTCACTCAGAGCAAGCCGTGCTCATAATCTAGAAAGAGAAGTCTAACGTTACAAGAGAGAACCTCTAGATCAACAAGCCTTTCAACCAGGTTTAAGTAGCATTCACACGAATGCAGTGGCAGATGCAGTAAACAGTTATCGTATGAATGCGGTCCTTGGAGAACATCCACCATCTATCGCAGCTGAGAAGCGCCAGCTGTCAGGACAAACCAGAGTAGTTTTGGGTCAATACGCTCGGGATGGTGCAGCCGTCAAAATTCCTATAGGGCAAGTACTGATGACACCGTGGAAAACATCTGCCCAGCATACAGCACAGGCCCCCACGACACACTGCTCCTTTTCAATTGCCCTACCAATCCTGCTAAGAAACTTATGTTTGCAGCTTTGTGGTTACAAACCATATAAATAGCGAAATAGCCACATTCTTACGACTGATAGACCCAGAGTCAGATTAAGCAGACAAATGAGAATACAAACATATTAACTACAGTTGCAACAACTAGTGTTGGGCAATCTCGTTCATTGAGCGGATCGATCTTTTTCATTCCGTTCACCAAAAAGATCCGGGTCGTTTACTTCGTTCGTTGGCTCTTTTTCGTTTAACAATACATTTGACTGTATTATTTTCTTTTGAAGTCGTTCGTTCTCTGCTGCATATGACTCCGTCGTTCTTTTCACCGAATCGTTCTTTTGAAAATGTTCGTTCACGAATGACACATTGTGAGCTAATGGGGGTGGTTTTTGTTTCTGAACGTAGTGGTGGTGGTTTTGATATGAAAGAACCAGATGAACGAATGATGCAAAAGAAAGATTTAATCGAGATGTGCTACTGAATGAGGTGAGTTACTGAGCGAGAGTAGCTCTCTGAATCATTGTTTGTTTTGTGTGGAAATTTGTGCTGCTTGCGCTAACGCAGCGTTTGTTTAGAGTTTGACTGCAAAAGCAATGCTGCTAATTTTGTAAGCAGCAATGACTCGTCCATCGGGGATCTAAATGAACGATATAAAAGAATGAGTTGGATACGGATCCGTTCGTTCTTTTCACGGAATCGTTCCTTTGAGCCGGTTCGTTCATGAACGACGCAACTCTAACAACAACGAGAACAAACTGCAATTATAGATGTAAACTTTATGATGATAAATAAATTATAGTTATTTCATTAATTCCTTTGAATTAATAAAATAAAAAAAATGAAAATAATTTTTCAATGCAGCATTTTCCATATTCCGAACAAGACGTGAAAATTACATGCCAAAGGGTTGGTTAAAATGACATGCCAAAGATTAGTGAAAATGCTATTCTTGGGAATTGGTTAAGATGGCATGCCAAGGGATTGGTATAGATGCCATGCCAAAGAATTGTTGAAGATGCCATTCCATCGAGTTAGTAAAGATGACATGCTTAGGATCTGAAAATGAATTGCATCTTTTGGGGGTCACGCTCTTGTAAAAAGAATGTGTGAAGATGCTGAAAAAATGACATTCCATTTCACTTGCACCCATTCTTGAATAGCATCTTTGGCATCGAACAATTTGCTGGGTTGATAAGTTTGAAAAAAATGAAGCCCTAATCTAAAAAACCCTACATTTTTAAATTTTGTATTTTGTCTGTCATAACCAATTTATTTCGATAAATGCTCTCATTTGTTAGAGATGGGACATATTTTATCGTTGTTCGGAGAGTATTTCTACTTCAACAACGTAGAAAAATCGTCGTTCGTTCTCAGAATTTTGTATGGGGACTCAAGTCATTTATTCGTATTTGAGGGTCGAACAACGAATAGAGAACGAACGACGTACCGTGGAAACGGGCTATTAAAGACATTTTTCTAAAACGTGCAATTTTGTTGCAAATGTATTGGCCCCCACTGTGTATACTTTATATGAATATTTCGATGGGTTACAGACGGAATGACAAACTTAATTATACCCTCCATATTCATAGTCATAACCCTAATGTATATATTCTTGATCGGTGTAAAATTCTGATACCGTCTGTGGTAATCACTTTAGCATCCCGAAAATGTAGATAGTGCGCTGAAATTTTGGAAAATGCGTATTTTGTTTTCAAGCAGATTGAGTTCCAAGATGATCTATTTGGATTAGCTCCAGTATAGCAGTCACCCAATTTTAGGTATTTCGAAGTTTTTAGCTAAATTTTTAGACCGAAGTAGCTTTAATTTGGCATTTATGGTTTCTATTGGCCCACAAACTTATCTAGCAGAATGATTGGAATTAAATACATATGTTGGCTAATTTGTAGATTGAGGCTCATTCCAACGTTTCTGTAATTACTTACTTTAAATTTTTCTTTTGTGTATTTTTGTTGTACTTTATGAATTTATGGCCACTGGAATGTACGAATAACTTCCCCTCACCCTCACAGTTGACTGTTAAGTGGGGTACACACGATCAGTTTTGACTGTCAGTTTTGATCAAATAATCGGTTGCTTGCCAGTGTGGCCGTTCACTTTTGTTAGTTATCAGGCAACCACAAAATATTTTGTGGTTGCTGGTCTATTTGACAGTTATCGATAATTCTAAAAAATCGACAGTCAAAACTGATCGTGTGTACCCCGCTTTAGAACAGTGCACATATTTGATAACGACTCATACATATGACATGTGAATGAACTGGACAATCATTGTTTACCTATAAAAGTTAATGATCTTGGTTGTTGTTTTGCTAAGTAGTTTAGATTGCTAAACGATTGTTATTTTATAACATAAATAAAAATTATCTTTCTCAAAACAGCAAGAATCTACCAAAAAATCAAAATAAAAATTGTTGATGCTACATCAACGATTTTGGTGGTACATACATAGATAAAAAAAAAGTCGTCATTCCAAATCTGTGTTTGTTACTAACTTTGATCGTTGTCCACATAGGAATTTGTTTTTGTTTGTAACGTTAGTGTCAAAAATAAATGTAAACAAAATAAGGAAATTTCTAAAACTAATACTTTTCCAGATTTGATTGAATATTTTGGAAAACATGAATGAAAATTCGTTACATTTTCAATTTGAATGTTTCTACATCATTCCATTAAATGCATAATTTCTCGCAGAAAGTAGAATTCTTGCAAAAATGATTGGGGTCGCTGGAAATTCATTGAGAAAGAAGTTGGTTCAATCTTTTGTTTTTAAAATTAAAGAAGCACATGTTTATTGCGGCTTTATTTTTTTTTTTTTCAAATTTAACAAACTACCTCACATATTAACAAACGTTGTACTGCCTCTATAAGCGGTGTTTTATTGTGCGGCTCGTCGTTCGGACTTGGAGGAGGTTACATATCATTGATATGAAGAAGTCTTTCTGGGAAATAGTTTTTATCGGAATGGTATATTTTTTTCTCAAAAAATATACATACATCCCTAATGCACATCGAAATAGAAATAAATATATAAAATGTCTTATAGAATTTGACACCAACGTTACAACCCAGTTCAGTCAGCTGTGTATTGCTGTTACCTTTTATTGTTCTACCATGGTTGCGCGCAAAATATAATTTATTTTAATAAATAGAAACAAAATCTAAAAAAATCGCGGTTCAATATAATAAGCTGTTACACCCTATTAACGTTCACAGAATTTATATCCTTTAATGGATGCAGTTAAATCATATGTACAAGTGATTTGGAATGACTTCAAATTATGCATTTTACTCATGATTTTTACAAGAGCGTGACCCCCAAAAGATACACTCCATTAGCACTGCATTTTAACTAAACCTTTTGGGATGCAGTCCAATTTGCATGAATTTAAAGACATTCTTCGGAACGTATTTTTAATCAGTTCAAAGATGCAATAAAAATCCAAGCCATTGCAAAATATCTCAGAATAAATAAATATAATTCACTGTTTGTGTAAAACAAGAATAATAAGAACTCCATTACGTTAATACAAATTATGAAATTTCTTCATTAAATTCTATCGCAACTGAGTTTGTTTTCTCCGCTCTCCATTTAATCCAAGCTGAACAGTTCTGACTTCATCTGCTTAAGTCGTTTTTATATTGTCCTCCCATCACCAGTTAATATTTCGACATGCACTCCAACAGCACTTCATTAGGAAATTTTCTCAGGAGTTCTGCAAATATATTCGCAAATTTTACACGCTTTTTTGATTTAGGAAGAATTTATGTCGCTGCTTGTAGGGATGTACAAACTGACTTACTTATATGGATCTTTGGCAACTGCTACTAGAATGTAACGAATGGAGTGCGGATGATGTTAAAATTTGAGAAATGGATGTCATTCCTTGGATTGCATACGAATGCGGTTAAAATATAGGGACTGCCTTTTACACAACTCCATCTGAACTGCATCAAAACATGCCGCGAAAGAACCCAGCAAAAATTGAAGTTGTGCAATGTGGTCAGGATTTCACTACATCTTTCGTTGCAGTCCAACAGTGTTATGAAAAATGCAATCCGTTCGATACATTTTATAAGCAGTTGCTTTAGAGATGCCTACAAGCAATCCAGTTTGCGACAGCGACTGCATTTCTCCCAAAGACAAAAAAGAATTTTTTATAAAATAAAGAAATACAAACTAAACACGAACATTTTCGCGGTAATTCACGAGACGGAAATTCTTAATGGAGTTGAGTTGGAATCCGTGCCGAAATCTGAACTGGAGTGGGATGACAATATAAAAACCCTTTGGCCGATAAAACAAAATCAGATGCGCTAGTTTTGTATGTATTGTGTGTTCGTTCGTCTGCTAAATCTCTTGGTTGTTGTGGCAGCTGACGCTCCACAGCTGCGATAGATGGGGGATGTACTCCGAGGACTTCATTCACACTATATATGCTTATGGCCTTAGCAACTGTGTCCGTGTGAATGCTATATAAACCTGCTTGCTGTTGATCTAGGGGTTCTCTCCTGTATCGTTGGACCTCTTCCTCTAGAGCGTGGATATCCTTCTTGATGTGTCAGTGTGTGTCGGGCCTACCCACCAAATGGTGATTGGGATGACTCTCACGGTAACACCCGAGCAAATACTGCAACGAAACTATCTCGTTGTGTTGCTGTACTGGAAGAATCTTTGCCTTGTAATGTAGATGGTCCACTGAAGACATGAGGAGGCACCCTGTTGCTGTTTTCAGGGCGGCATTCTGACAAGTTTAGTAGTCAACATCAAGTGCTGCCGGCTAGGGACTTGAAGACCTTGTTCCTACTTTTCAGTTTGTCGCAGATGGCTTTGGTATGCGCGAACGACGTGAACGTAGTGTCGAATGTGACCACTAGAATTTTAGCGCAGTTTGTGGTCGGAATTCTGCTACCATCAACCACGCCGTCCGCGTCGAAAAAAATGTGGTAAGATCGGTTAAATAGGAGCTCAGTCTCTCACAGATGTCTTCCGGGTAGGTACCTGACGCCTGGATCGTAAAATCATCCGCATACCTTACTATCTCGATGGCGTCTGGGGGCGGAATACAGGAGAGGTAGAGATTAAACAGTTCAGGAGATATCACCCAACCTTGGGGAACTCCCATTTTCCCATCGCCTCTGCTGGGAAGTTTGGTCTTACCTCGGGTATTCGACCAGCAGGTATATGGCGAGCGGCTGCGGGACGTACTTTCCGCTACCCAAACATCAGATGGATTGGCAGAGGTGATTAGTGAACTCTCTGAAACTCGGCCAATCAGCTTTCCCATGATTGACGAATGTTTGGCGTTCAGAGGTGATGAATGGAAACAATTATGGGGAGATGGTCTGATCCAAGGGAAATGACGGGTTGCCATGTGACACGATGGTTATGTCTGGCGAACTGTGACACTCTCCTCTAATTCTGGTAGGGGCGCCCTCATTGATCGAGAAAAACGTAGAGCTGTCAGTCTGCTCAGCCAGCGCTCATGATAAGCATTAAAGTCCCACAAGACTTGACGGTTATTACCTTCCAAGTGTGGGCTAATGTTAGGCTCGTAACCAGAGATACAGCTATTTATCGGTGAGATGTATACGTTCAGCAACTTTATCTCGGCAGTTCCGCACCTGACAACTAACCCCATACATTCCATGTATGGGTCATTACAGACAGGCTCAAGCGAGATAGGTCGGTATTGAACAGACTAGTGCAATAGGAGAGCTAATCCCCATCCTCCACTTCTGGCGCGATCCTTCCTTAGTACGTTGTAACCATCACAACGCTATAAGCTGCAGTTATTGTTGAGTTTGGCTTCTTGCAGCGCCGCGACCTTGATATTCTTCCGACTCATAAAGTCCACTATTTATTTCCTCGATCTTACCTCGGAGTCCATTGCAATTAAATTGCAAAAAAGATGAATTTCCTGGGTTTGGAACAACAACGGCTGGTGTTAAATGGTGGAGTTTCATAATCAGACAACGACTCACTGCACAGCATGCAGCAACATAGTCCCTGTCGTAGTTCCTCACGTGGAAAAGTCCAGAGAAACCCGTTAGATGCACTGTGCTAGTAAAAATGCAGAGAGGAGAAAGTAAAGTCAGTTGCGACTAAATTTATTTAGTTGGGTTTATCAAAAGAGCATTTTCAGAGCACCATTGACGAAGGTACCAACAGACGCTCTAGCATCATCAAAAATCAGGAAAGCATCATCCGCAAACAACAACGGTGTGCAATTTGCATCATTAAAACACTCAGCAATGCTGTTAACATAAAGAACGAACAACAAGGGTCCCATTATAGTTAATGTAGTTATAAAGGTCTTAATATTCTTGTTTTACACAAATAAATTCATTTTATTTCTTCTGGGGTATTTCGCTATAGCTTTGTATTTGCATCTTCAGACTGTTTAAAAACACAATCCGAAGGATGCTTTTTAATTCAATCCAATTCTAGCTGCGTGTTGGGAACCAAAATGGAGTGCTTCTTTTCTGCGCGATCTCTTATAAAATTCATTGAGGAATTCATAGAATAATATGTACCTCCGCGACATTTGCTGGGAACTAGTCTACATTGGATTACTTCCAATTAATTTTGCTGGGATAACTCTATTCAACAATGGACGGAATTAAAGCCAAACATACCCACTACCAGCGACGTTTCCAGGTAGAGGTCCAGTCAATTTTGATGTTTCTATTCTGAAACTAATTTTAACCAGTTCAGTTGCCTCTCACTGTCCATACTTATAGCTTTGTGGAGAATACACCCATGCTCGTTTTGTGTTTCTTCATCAATGCATGACATTGAACATTGGAAGCGATAAGAAACCCATCGCATCAAGTGCATTGGGGAAATTCTAAGAGCATGTGATTGTTCCACTGACTTTGCACTTGTGTAGATAACCGGTCCGGACATCCTAAACGAAGTATGAGTAGCCATCAGCGAACCGGCAGTTTATGAGTGGCAATGTAATGACTGTCGTTTCGTCGATTAGTAATTCTATTTCAAGTGTTGTTGTATTTGTTAGTAAATTAAATTGAATACAACAATAACAATAATTGTGTAAACGATTCATTTTTATTGAATAAACAAAGGTATGTTCTAACTAACAACTTATGGATACAACTACAACTAGCACAATTACATATAATCAGTTCTGGGTTGATAGGCGGCTGCCTTGTTTCCTCGGCATTTGGAGAAACATGAGCATGCCCTAAATTTATTTATACATTGGAGGAGTTCAGACTGCCAATCGAAATACCATTCCAATTCAGAAAAAATTGCATTGTTGAATGCGGGGCGGGGTTATTGGCGGATAAGACAACTGTGGGATTTACAATTTTCGATTGGGCGGTGGTAGGCTGGCTTGAGTGGCCTCTGCTTTTACTATGGTTATGTTTTTATAGTTACTGCTGCATTGCGAATCGGCAACGGAGCGACCATCACCTTCGTCTCGGCGACTGAACTCATTAAACGGGCTGGGAACACGTTTTAAGCTGGAAAGTGAATTTGGCACGGTTGCCGCGGGATTGGAAACTTCCTTGGTGACACTGGTGCGAATTTTGTTCTGTCTCTCCAATATGTCGGCAGTTGTTAGGTCGCTAGCCTTTACTATGCTGGAGGGGACGTTACTGAGCCATGGTTTGTGGGAGGCTTTCTTTTGAACTGTGGCAGCTTTGCAGCGGCATATTATATCGGCGGGTTCACCACACGTAGAACATTCTTCTCTGTGGGTGGTGTTGGCAGCCATGGAACTTTGGGTATTCAGTGTTTTGGTGTTTGTCGTGCTGACGGAGGAAGTCGATGATGTTCCGCTTAATTCGATGTCATTGACAGCTTCGGAGAGGCTTTTCAGAGCCATAGTGTTGGCCGGAGTGGGCTTGCATGTTTCAGCTTCTTCGTAGTTTTTACTGAGCAACAACTGTGACAAGGGTGGGGCTAGGCCCAAACCCAAATTGCGTTCGTGATAAACTTCGGAAATCGTAGGAGTCATTTCTCGGTTCATGTGGCGCATTATGGAATCCTGAATTGTCTTTTGATTGGTTTTGGTGTCCTTTGAAATGGCACCTTGTGACGCAGTACTGCCCGCAGTAGGTCCACTGTGGGTAATAGACGATTTCAATTCATTCTTAGCCTCCTGCAGCAGATCGTTGTCGGCTTGCGAGAAATACAAATTTGAGGCATTGAATACTAGGGCGCTGTCATCGTCATCCGGCAAATTGATTGGTTTCCTACTGCCTGCTGCATTATTTGTGGCTGTTGTTGTAGTCGTTGATGTTGGGGGATTTACTGGCGCTCCCTGCAGGTTGGGTTCTGTTCTTACATTTAATCGATCCATAAATAGAGCATGCTCTTTGCTGACCCTTGCTGCCACTGAGGTTTGTGCACTTCCCAGTTTGATTTTTGGTTTCAACCGGAATTGTGACATAGGAATCTGACCGGCCTTCAAGCTTCTTTCGAATTCGGATTCACTACTGTTCGAGTCTGCTGCATTGGTAAGCGAATTGGAGGCAGGCATATTGGCATTTAAGTTGTTATATACCGGAACCATAGGTGCCATGGGTCTCAAACTATCAACCAATGGCATATTTTGTCTTGGCGGTGGCAATGGTGGCATATGAGTGGCCCTCCTCAGAACTGTTGCATGACCTGAACCTTCCCAATCGGTGGTGGAGCTAGCTGAACTGGAGCTATCTGGTCTGCGATTTGTTGTGTTTGCAGTAAGCTCCGGTATGGCCGAATCGCCTAAATAACCCATTCCTGTTCCGGGATAAAGATTGCGAATCCTGGTTTGGTGGGCCAAAGCCAAAGACACATTCGAATCCACGGGGTTTTGGGTGGTAACTGGAGGACTAGGAGTAAAAGCCGCATCACTTTCTCCACCGCCACCGGGTCTTGATACACGGACTGGGCCTCTTAGCGTTGAGGCGCCAAGACGAGATGGTGTCGTCTTGGTAATGTGGCTTTGAGATATATAACCGTCAGATAGTTCACTGTCGGTTGTGTTGTTTAGGCTCGAGTCCAAGGCTGGATACATTGATGAAGAACTACAGGCGACCGCTGCGGCCGGCATTGACTCATTTTCCGTTCTTCCGCCATCGGGTTCACCTCTTCGACGTACATACGATATAAAAGCACCACTACCTGTGCTGATTAGCCGCGATCTATTTATGGGCAAAGGAGGCAAAGCCACGCCCATATTTATTGGTTGCTTGCTGGGATCTGCAACCAATGTTTGATGGCTTGCTGTTGTTAATTGCGTGTGATTGCCAGTAGAGGCGGGTGCTACCGTATCTGTGATGCCACTATCTTCAATAAGAGACTCACAGCTGCTGGAGGAATCAATACCTAGGCTTTTGGGAGCTTCTTGGGTATCTAAAATAAATAAATATTGAAAAATAAATAGAGGTGAAAAAGCCTACTGGCCGTCCTACTTACCGAACAAAGCCAAAAGGGCTTGCAATACAAATTGGCATATTCTACGGTTAGCCTGTTTTCCGGTCCTTAGAGTTACTTGATCCTGACCCACTTCTGTCAGATCGAAACCCATAGATGCCAAGAGCTCGTGACAACCCGCCACGCGCCATAGCCGTACGGAAAGTGGAATCTCTATCGTGGTCTCTGATTCAGGACTACCCTTGGGTGGGTACTGCGATAAAACATTTCGTATTACAGCTATAATGTCATCGGCCATATCCGAGCTAGTGACTAGCTTGGCCAACGCCTGTAATGTCAATGGGGTCAGAGCAAGCAGAGCTTGCAAACTCGCTGAACACTGTGACAACCGATCCTCAGGGTCAGACTGAGGAAAAAAGACACTGGATGGTATGCCGTTGGCGGCTGGTTCGAAGCGGAATCCCACAGCCATCAGGAGATCCTTCCATCCGGCTACATGTCCGGCTTTATTTTCAATACTCTTTTGGGTGGTGTACATTGCATTCTTCTGTCCCCGATGAATGCGCTGTAAGCTTTTCTCCACCAGGTGAAGGCACACGCGCAGGGCATCCCGACACTTGTCCGGACTCCGCATAAGTTCACACAGGGCATGACCCATTAATGCAACTTTATTGGAGAGACGTATATTCCCTCCTACTAGAAGAAAACCAGCCCAGTTGGCAGGATGAGCAAAGTGTTTGGTATGCTGAACGGTTTGCATAGCTTCGGCGAGGGCCCTAAGGAAGAGAAAGAATGATTTTTAGAAATCAAATTGAAACAGAAAAGGTAGGAAGGATAACAATTAGATATACCTTGCTGCTCTGGCCCCTTGTAGCAATGCCGAATAGAAGGCTCTCAATAAAATCTTGGCAGCCGTTTCCGGTACGGGCCACAGTGATATCAACACAGCACCAGCTCCGGCGCATAACCAACTACCAGCTAATTTTGCCACGCCTGACCCCGTTATGGGTTCTATTGAATGATAGGAACTTAGAACAACTAATTTTGCGTTAAGTTTAATATTCAAAACATCCGCTGCTGAGAGAATAAAATCCGACAGCTGTGGCAATTCCATATTACCACCGGAGAGATCTGGCGGATCATTGTCTTGCGCCAACGAATTCTCGGAGTTGGACGACTGATAAAATCTTTTTTGGGACTGCGAATCGACGACATCACCTGGACTCAAGACTACAGCACCCAATTTCCAACTAAGGTTGGCCGCAAAATGCACACACTCTGCCGTGGGCAACTCAGAGATAACAGCTTCTTTAGTGGCGTTACAACCAGCCAAAGTTTTGGCTTGCAGCATATCGGCAACCATTGCAGCTTCCTGCAATGAAGCAGGCGATTCAGACCAACCCCAGGTTTCGGCCAGTGTGGCCGGTATGCGTGGACCACCCACTACGAGCGCCGTGTTCAAGTTTTCAGCCAGTTCTCGGGAACGTAACGCTTTACTTTTCACTCGCAAGGATTGCAGAGATGGCACCGTTATCAGGGAACATCTGTCCGATAGATATTCACCGTCCTCCTTCGAACTCCGTAGAATAGCAAAGGGCACTAAATACAACTCGTTATCGAGAACCAAAATCAATTCCTTCCGACCTTGTCTGGACACAGCTCCGCCTGTAGGCAGTAAGTCATCAAATGGCGCCATAAGAATGTTGAACAGAGTGTGTAGACAACTTGGACCTTGCCAAACTGTAGGCGTTCTCCGTGAGCGAGACGAACCCTGAAGACTTCCAATGGAACGTGTCGATCCCTGGAGGCTGGCCACGGAGCCACCCACAGAACCCAGACTAAACAGTGAACTAAGAGAGTAGTTGGATGAATTCATTAGATGATTCCGGTTTACCATGCGCAGGAATCCAGATCTTTCGCTACTAAAGTCATCTAGCAAGTTTTCCGTAGAGGCTCGCCAACCACTTCCATCTCCTTCGTGCAACACTGAGTCGGAATTCACACCTAAATTGTCGCGTACCATGTTGATGTACCGTTCTAAGAGAGTTTCCTTGCCCTCAGCCCCTTTAGCATGTTCGGCCAGTTTTTCCGAAGATATCTTCAATGATTCCTCGCTTATTTTAACGGCGTGGAAACGCACAATTCCCTTTTGTGGCTGCAGGAACCAGGCATACAGCTCATCGGTTGCTAAGCTGAAGTATAAGACGTTGTTTTTGGTGCGATTGACAATGTCGTATATATGTTCGCTGCAAGTCATCATGGTTTTGCGGGCCATGTTGTTCGCTTCGGGACCAGAACGGGTTTTACAGCGTTCGGCGGCCACCAATGCTTCCTCGTTGCGCTGCATGGCGACGAAAATTTGTTGAAGAATGTGATAGCACGATGTCTGCAGTTCGTAAATATTGCTACGCGCCTCGGGGCTACGCTGGTCGTAGCGTACTGATTCCAGAAGTTGGGCTGCATTTTCCATTTGAAGTCTGGCGCCTTCATTGTCACCGGAAGCTTTCAATGCAAGACCTAAATGGACGAAACGAAGGAAATCATGAAAAATGAAGTACTTTGGCGCAAGCGAGTAAACATGAGGTCTACTTACCAAGTTGATGTCTTATTTTGGCTTCTTCTTCCGATTTATTAATGGACTGAGCAACGGCCAGACCCTGTTTCAAATAGTTAATGGCCTCCGAATATTTGCCCATCTGATGGTATACCCTGCCTGAAACGAATATTATTAAATTATTTTGTCATGAATCGATGATGTTCTCCCGACTTACCGAGGGAACCGCATGCAATCGTTTTGCTTAGGTGTTCCGTTGTCATTGACAGTTGCTTCTCGTAAAATTTTACAGCATCGTCATATGAACGAATGGCCTCGTACACAGCTCCTAAGTTGCCACAAGCTCGCGCTTGCATGTAGGCATTGCCTAAATGTTCGCCCATCTCCAAATCCATTTTATGCAGGTTCAGGGCACCGTCGTTGTCGCCCATCCGCTGATATACGTTGCCGAGGGCACTTGTGGCATCCGAAACTAGTTTACGGTCCCCCAACTCTCTGGCGATTTCTTGCTGATGTTCTAGACAGTTTCTGGCCTGCTCGTAGTTGCCCAGGGCGCAGTGTATGTTGCCGAGATCACCATAAGCTACGGCTTTCACTTCTGCGGGGCTGCCCAACTCGTGCGCCACCACCAAACGTTTCTCCAGACATACCAATGCCTCTTGTAGGTTACCCAGAGCTCGATGGCTGTGCCCCATACTTCGATAGGCCTTTTCTTGGTCTCGTAAGCTTTGTAGCGATGTGGCAAGCTGTAAATGACGTTCATGACATTTGATGGCTTCTTCATAGTCCCCCAGGGCGTCGTAGCAGTCACCCAGATGACCCAAGGCTCTGGCCCTGTCGTGCTGTGTTGTTGGCTGATTCACTCGTTCTAAAGTACCCAGTTGTTGTTCCAAGTAACCGATAGCGTCCTCATAATGACCCATATTCAGTTTGGCTATACCCAGGTTGCCGAAGGTTTGAGCTTCAATAGCTGAGTCGTGAAGCTCTTGAGCTCTAGCCAGTTGATCCTGATAGCATTTGACAGCAAGTGTGTAGTTGTACAGAGCCATGTGTACTGCTGCCAAATGCCCGTGAGCTTTACATTCCCCCTTTAGGTCTGATATTTGTTGGCGCAGTGAAAGCTCCTGTGTGTGGTATCCTAAAGCTTTTTCGTATTTCTTAATGAGCCTGTGGGCCAACCCGAGAGCTCCACATGCGGCCGCTTCCATTGATCTCTCACGTGCATGGCGGGCCAAGGCCAATTGACGTTGATACATTTTAGCCCCCTCCTCAAGTTCTCCCGTTCTAACTAGTATGTCACCAATGTTGCCGAGAGCACGAAATTTCCCCGACAAGTGGTTGGTCATGTGTGCAACTGCCAGGAAGTATTTTTGACACTCTAGTGCTGCTTGTGTGTTACCCAATGCCAGATGAGCTAGACCCAAGTTGCAATAGGCCCTGCCCATATTCATCTTGTCCTGTAAATCTTTCGCCAGCGCCAGGTCCTGATCGTAGTAGCGGACTGCCTCCCGATAATTGCCAAGACAATAATGAACATAGCCGAGAAAATGGCAGGCTTTACCTTCAGCAGACACATCTCCCAATTCCTGGGAGAGCATTAGGTACTGTTCATAATAGGGAACAGCTTGAGCAAACTCCTGTCGAGAACTGAGACAGTTGCCTAAATTCAACAGGGCACAGGCTTCCCCTTGCGTGTCCTTCAGCTCCCTGGCTATATTTAAGTGGGCTCGATAGTGGATCAAGGCCATATCATGAGCTCCGAGCGCTTGGTAAGCCACTGCCAAATTGCCGTGTGTAGACGCCTCAGCACTACGGTCGTTTACCTCTTTGCTAATGATTAATTCCTGCTTGTGGTACTTAATGGCTGCTTCATATAGGCCGGCAGATGAGTAGGCATTTCCGATGTTGCCGTACGCTCTTCCCATACCGGCACGATCGTGCATCTGTCTTGCAATTGTAAGATGTGCCTGGTGTAACTTTAATGCTGCGTCATGTTCTCCCAACAGTTGGTATACAATACCCAAATTCGAACAAGCTCTACCCTCTCCGATCTTGTCTCGTGATGCCAGAGCTATTTCCAATTGCTTTTCGTGCCACTTTTTAGCTTGAACAATATCGCCGGCACATCTGGCTGCATGACCCAAACCTGCATAAGCTCTCGCCTCGATGTTTCTGTCTCCCAGCTGCTGGGCTATTCGCAAGACTTGTTCATGGTAAGTCATCGCCTGTGTAAAGTTGCGCCGATAATGATGACTTGACCCCAAATTAGAGTACGCTTTGGCTTCCTCGACTTGATTGCCCAGTTTGCGTGCAAGCCTCAAGTGTTGTGTGTGACAATCGACTGCCGAGTCGAAATCCCCCATTGCTAGGAAGACGGCACCAACATTGCCGATCTCTCGGGCTTCTTGTAAACGATCTCCGATTTGTTTAACGAGTTGGACACACTGCTTGTGACTTGCCAGCGCGTTAGGATAGTCTCCGGTGGCTGTATACACATGACCCAGAGACGTTAAAGCAGCAGCCGCCGCCTGTGTGTCCTTGCATTTCATTGCCAGCACCAGTTGGTAGCGATGAGCGGTTAGCGCCTCCTTGAAAGAACCTTGACTGAAGTAGGCTGAACCCAAATTACCATGAGCTCGACACTCTCCGGCTGTGTCCCCCAGGCTCTTTGCCACTGCCAGGTCTTGTTGCATGTAAGCAATGGCTTTATCCAATTGATTTAGAACCCAGTGGGCCGAACTGAGAGCACTGAAAACTGAACCTCTCAATTTGAGAGAACACGATCCAATACGCAGAGCCGCTTCCAAGACCGTAACAGCAGACTGATATTGTCCGGCTTGTAACAGCTCCTGTCCAACCACAGATATAACCACAAAAGGGGATTGATCTAGGTTCATAGCACGCAATTGTTGAAATGTTGGCTCCAAAGCATGCCTCAGAGGGCTTTTGATCGATGCCTCAACGAGTCCCGCCAATAATTGTTTATTCTGCGGATCTTGTCCTAATCCGGCGGCAAAAGAAGCGAGCGCCTCACCATACCTTCCGAGGCACTGCAACGCAACGCCCTGCCTGAAATAAGCCTTAGGCCATTGCGGACAAAGTTCGCGTGCTTTTGTGGCGTCTTGTAGTGCCAATGCAAATTGTCCCTGCTTGAGACGAGCAGCCGAACGATTGCTGTATAAAATATAATTGCTCGGATCGAGTTGTAATGCATCGGTATAGAGCAAAACAGCGGTTCCGAAATCACCATTCTGGCAGGCGGCATTCGATTGGCGTACTTTTTCCAAGAAAAGTGCACGATTGGCAGCCGTTAGTTCTGCATTGCATTCGGGTTCATTCTGCAAAGATAAACGGCAAAACAAAATGTGGAAAGAACATTAGAGAAGTCATTATGAATGAAGTATGAATGAAGTATTATAAGCGAGGTGAGGGGAATATGCAGTGGTAGAAACACCCTAGCCACGGCCATATGCGAAAAGTTACCACTAAACCATCACCACACATGAAAAGACATCACATCAACATATCACCAAGTTGCGGAAGAAACTTTGAAAATTTAAAATTTGGATATCCGACGACACTTAAAACCTAATTTCTTAAAGAGGAGAACTTAGGATGCAGTTGAATAACAACAACATCACAAGAGAGCAGTATCAACAAATAGCTAAGCAAGTGAAGGGAGCTGCAAGAAAAGATAAAATAAAGATCCTAGAAGATCTGACAGAAGCAGAGGACGGACACGGGACAATCGATAATCTCACAATTCGACGGTGTAACAGGAGTCAAGCAATAAAAGATCGTAATGTAATATAATATATATAATTGTTCCACAAACATCCCAGATGGGACAAAGGAGACTTCTCTCATATCAATGAGTGCAACCCGATTCATATTAGCTCAATGATATGGGACCTACTGTTTATTGCCGAGTCCTAACGGCGGGTCCTAAGACACCACTTGAAGAGAAGTTTTACAAGGCTGAAATATTCAGGAAATGTCGCCAACTGAGGGGTATTTTGCCACCGTTGAAAATTTGATGTTGCCTGGACTGGGAATCGAACCCAAGACCTTTAGCGTGCAAGGCGGGTGTACATACCATTGCACCACGGTGCCACCCAAAAAATCGTAATGGTAGACTATTATTTGACAATGATGAACAAATACAAAGGTGGAGAGAACATTTCCAAGAAATTAGTAATGTCAGAAACACCACTGAAAATAACGAAATGTTTAATAGCAGTCCAATGGAAAACACTTTGAAAATACCACCAGCCTGAACGAAATAAAAAGTAAGAACGTAGCAGGAGAAGTTGGTTTATCGGTGGAAGTTTTACAGGCGGACTTCAAAACTGCAGCTGAGTTACTTCGACCTCACATCACATCAGCTTGGGAGGAAGAATGACTGCATCCAACATGGAAGATAAATGCATCGCTGCAATGTTAACCAAAAGTGGCAACTTGACTCAGAGATGAACAAGCTGGTTTACCGGTGGAAGTTTTACAGGCGGACTCTAAAACTGCAGCTGAGTTACTTCGACCTCACATCACATCAGCTTGGGAGGGAGAATGACTGCCTCCAACATGGAAGATAAATGCATCGCTGCAATGTTAACCAAAAGTGGCGACTTGACTTAGAGTTGAACAAGCTGGCTTCAGACCAAATAGATAGTACGAGAATGCAGAACACTCAGTTCTTCACAATGAGAATATAAGTCAACATTTTCTCACAAATTCGGGAGTAAAGCAAGGTTGCCCTCTGTCAGCCCTACATCATCGCAAAAGCTACAGGTATTCATAAACAAATGCCCCAGGATCATATGCAGGATATTCTGGCCCAACAGCATAAGTAGCACAGACCTTTGGAACTTAACGAACCAGGACCTCATACAAAATCAGATTAAACGTAGGAAATGGAGATGAGCTGGATTCTTGTTCTATGAAAATTTAAAATGAAAAATATTTTCTTTATAAAATTTTTCATGTGACATTTATTTCCTTTGTAAAGTTTTCATTTCAATTTTTCATAGAACAAGAATTGATCCCATGAATTGGCCATACCTTAAGAAAAAATGTTGTTGGCGTTTTTTTTGTTGGACTGCAGAAAAAATGTTCATAGCATAACCAGATTGACACTTGAATAGAATCCCCAAGGATCACCGAATTCGAGGTCGAGCAAGAATCATCGGACCAAAGATGCCAAACAATATATGTACGTATGTATTTATTATTAAAATGAAACGAAACCATAAAAATCGGTTAAAATAGATTGTGTTCAACTTTTTTTTTTAATATTTTATATTTCTCATCATTGGAAACCCAGTACGTATGACTATTATTAATTAAAAATATTGTAATATCAATCATACAGACTGGAGTTCCAATGTGAAGAAATATGTACATACATTTGGACCCATAAGTTTTTTGGAGGGAGTTAATATTTGGACATTGGGAGGGAGTTAATATTTGGACATTGGTTTAGGGTGTCGATGATTTTTGTGCAATTCTATCGTCCAAGAAGGATTATTGACTTGGCGGTACTTCAATGGTAATTTTAGTATCAACAAACCCGAATTTATTGACGCTGTCTGTTATGTTATTATTTTTTTTTACTTGTTTATTTTCTATATCAAATCGGAATCGTTTCTCTAAATTTTCTGAGAGAACAAATGCTGTATCCTAGCCACTGGTGGTAAGTACTTATTGTTATGTAGTACTTTCTGACTTTTCCACGTGATACACATATTCCAAAAACCAAAGCATTTGGAAATGAGTAGCTCACTCTATCTTCTAACAGTTATGTTTATCGACTCTTCTTTACCGTAAAAGGGCGATGCTTTATCATTTTACAACAACAAATGTATTGCTGTCCAAATTTAGTGTCAGAGAAGAAGATGAAAATGTGGAAACGACTATCGTGTGTGCAGACACTGTCGATTGTTCACATTCATTTAAGAACTCCACAAATTTGAATAAATATAATACATTGATCTATCTGAGGCTTATATGGCACGCTATGCGCTTTGAATGTTCCTGGTTTGATTCCCGGATCATATTTTTAAAATGAAAAAATTATAATAAAAAAAATATTATAATAATAAAAATAAAATTAAAAGAAAAATAAATAATAAAAATAAAACATTTTTTTTTCGTAACTACCAATTTTATTGCAAAAATAACTTCCAATAGTGAAGAAAGCGACGCACACGCAAGTAGTATGGCTGAAGTGGTTCATTTCTTCCCGAACGATTAGCCATCATCGATAAGAAGGTGAGGTTGCGGGCGAGTGTTTCTATTGGTTGGCAGCGACTGGGTCGATTAACGTGGGGTCAATCTTTTTGGCCACGAAATTGATTTTATATGATTGCGACATGTTATGTTATTGATATAAATAATTCATAATTTTGAATCATTTATTATTGATATTATTTGCAACAAAGAAGAGGTCAAGAGTGGGGTTTCAAGTTTCGTGTTCGTAATTTGTCGGAATATGTAATCAGAAATTAAAATTTGAACCAAAAATTAAAATTGGATATTTTTCCCACAATGATCAATGGCCAATTTCAACCGCTAAATAATATCCGATTAATTTTAGTAATTATTCGCTTTTTCCTTGACTTGGTTCAAACGTTGACGCTCGTAATATTGTGTCAAGTTGCAAGTTCGGTCCACTCTTTCAAGCATCTTTCCCACAAAAGCTCAAAAATGTTTCTTAAAATGGTGAGCTGGAGAGACATACATCAGGTTCCAATATAAATTATATCGGTCCATAAACATAAGCTCTGTTCCAGAACTAAAAAGTTTTTACAATTTTTACCACTTTTACACATTTTACGTTCCCGTACACAAAATTTATATGAAAATCGTTTACGACTTTTACAACTTTTACGACTTTTACCACTTTATAAAGTACGGGAACAGGCCAATAGATATTTTTGGCTTATTTTTCAACTTCTAGTGGCCATAGAATAACCAGCTATTCAGTGCGACACTCTCTTGTTAAAAATTCGGTTAATAGGGGTGTTTGTTTCGTAACTACTTACGACTAGCAATGTTTATAAAGGGTGTTTTTTTAAGCCCGATAGAACTTGAAATTGTAAAAAATAACACAAAAAGTTTAATTGTAATCAAAGTTTTTTTTATTCGAAAGATCAATACGTGACATTAACATTTGAAAATGATTTCGGGCATATGGGCACCGCTGCTGTTCTTGACGAAGTGCATTCTGGACGTCCAATTTTTGGCCACTTTTTCGAGCACTGCTGGCCGTATGTCACGAATAACACGAACAATGCTGGCCTCCAAGGCATCAATTGTTGCTGGTTTAACAGCATAAACCAGTGACTTCACGTAGCCCCACAGGAAATAATCGAGAGGTGTCAAATCGCACGACCTTGGAGGCCAATTGACAGGTCCACTTCTCGAAATCAACTTATCGCCAAATTTTGATTTCAATAAGTCGATGGTTGCGTTCGCCGTATGGCACGTAGCGCCATCCTGTTGAAACCACATCTCCTCCGGATCAATGTCATCCATATTTTCAAACAAAAAATCATTGATCATGGTGCGGTTACGATCTCCATTGACCGTAACGCGAGCTCCGGCCTCATTTTTGAAGAAATAAGGTCCGATGATGCCACCAGCGTGAAAACCGCACCATACGGTGCATTTTTCTGGATGTAATGGAGTCTGTAGGGTCTCTTGTGGATTGGTCTCACTCCATATGCGGCAATTTTGCTTAGTAACAAACCCGTTAAGCCAAAAATGCGCCTCATCGCTGAACGCCATACAAATGACGAAGTCGTCTATAAGTTGCGCGAATCGACGACTGATTTTCAAAGTAAATTTGGATAATTTCGTAACGTTGTTCAAGCGTGAGTCTATTCATGATGATTTGTCAGAGTATACTGAAACAAATAAAAAAAAGTTTCATCAAAATTTAATCTTTTGTGTTACTTTTTACAATTTAAAGTTCTATCCAGCTTAAAAAACACCCTTAGTACTCATTGCTAGTCGTAAGTAGTAACGAAACCCCCCTATTAACCGATTTTTTAACACCGAAAACGTCCGCTTTCCCATCTAATACATATATAACTCTATAACTCTAACGCCTAGCTATGAATGCTATGAATATTGATGAATACATTGGCTACATTTGGTAACTGCCACAGAAATGCTTAGATTTAGAAAATGTTTAGCAAATTCTCTTTGGTTCCATGTTCTGCAAGTTTTTGTTCGACTTTAAAAGGTAAGCCGCTACTTGCCTTCTGTATGTGGTTGGGCGCCAATTTCGAAGATGACATCAAAATACTCAGACGTGTTCTTTGTTCATTCAGTGTTGTGGGTATCTCGACAACAAAATAAAAAAAAGCGATTACAAACTGCACACCGAAGTAGGATCGGACGGATACAAGAAACTAACATTCAAAATGTGTACATCCATACATACTAACTTAACCGCCAAAGTGCAAAACCTTCTGGGACAACGAATATTTGGGCAAAACGAAACCGAATGAAATGTAAAGAATAAAGCACAGACCCTTTGGATCGTATACTCGTACTTGCCGCATCTAGAAGAACATTCTTACTCAAACAAACACACATGTTCATTCCCATGAATGGGAATCATCAGAGACGTGCTAGGAAACAGGGGCAAGCAGACACACAATGCATACATACATAAATGCAATTCAAAGAGTTGGTCGAAGCGACAGACGAATGTATTTTTGCTTGTCTGAAACGTCATTTACAGGCAGCGATTTATGTGACATGACAGCGGTATATAATGAAAGGACTTGTTCTTATTTTGTAGTTGTTGGCATTGTTTTCGGCAGTAGGACATGGCGACCATTGAACAGGGTAAGGATATTATTTCGATTGTGACTCTAGGACTGTCCATTTAGAAAGAATAACATGGTTACAGTGAGAAAAAAAGTTGCCTACAAACATTTTCGGAAGGAGAGTACCAAGAGAAAAAAAATTATATCATATTGTGTCCCCTGAAGAGCGAAAGGAGAAAAGAATTAATTTGATCGGTATTGATTGTAAACGGTGTACAAGATATGCTCCTCACAAAATGATTCCACTTGACATCAAGACACAGCAAAATTTTAAAGCGATCGGATGCAAATTGTGACCTTAGTGCGGTTTAAATATAAACTCGGATAAAATCGGTTGAAACATACATATGTACGAAAGCTACATCTATATCTGAACCGATTCCTTCCAAATTTTGCAGATGAATTTTTGTATGCTCATTATAAACATCGGGACGAAATTTGAAAGGTCCAGTAGCTTCCAGTGACTTGTTGCAACAAAAATCTGTCAGTGGGTCCATAGTGCATTGTAAAGGTGATGTTGTCTTCTTCATTTGCTTTTGGACCAAAAATGTGCCTCATCGAAATAACGGTTTTAGACCCCAAGTATGTTTGGAGGAAATTCGTTTCAGACAATTTGGAGTCAATTTAGCCAAGTCCGTCCGTCTGTCTGGCTGGTGCGCACGATTACTCTCGAACTGATCTATCGATTCGACCAAATTTTGGGTATCGTAATATTTTGTCCAAACTTAGTTTAAGTTCGAAGATGGGCCATATATGTAGGTCCACTCCTTCGTGTACCTCCCACACAAAATTCGGATAAAGTGAAGTTTAAGAGCTCCTCTCGGATCGTTTTGAAATTGTTTTTCAGTAGGTTGTCTTGGCTCCCTTTACGGCGGTCCATTTTTTTTTCTTGCGCAAGTCCATACTTCCTGAGATATTGGCCTAAAAGCTCCATGAAACCCTGACAGCACCAACCAAAATGGCAAATCCGCAAGATAATTATCGCAGGGTGTTTCTGATTGGTGCTGACCTTGCACATCATATTATTTCATCCAGTCATGTATCATGTTGTAATATGGACAATATCGGTCTACTCCTATGGGTACTTCCCACACAAAATTCGGAAAAAGTGAAGTTTATGAGATCCTCTCACATCGTTTGGATTTCTTTTTCAGTAGGTTGTTCTAGCAGCCTCATTTACAACTGTACAATTTTTTTCCGGATTAAGTCAGTAGTCACTGAGGGTATATCTCCGTCAGCACAGCGGACTTATACTTTCTTACTTGTACTGTATTAATTTATGAAAAGTGACTGATATTTGTAATATCTTTTTCAGATTGTCAGATTTTTTGCACAAAAAAAAAAAAAATAAAAAATTACCCACTTACCCAGCGTTTAAACATGCCAGTGACAGTTCGAAAAATGCATATGATCTGCGCAACCTTGGTCCACATGGTAACCCTCCTACTAGGGATATTCTATGTCTAATGTTGTTAATACTTGTTAGTATTTAATCCTTACTAAGAATAAGATTCACAAAATATCATGACTTCCAAGTATTTACCGAAAACATGGGGTGTTTGGGAACGTCCATTAGGCCCATACCTATATACGGACGTATACCCAGGGCGTGTGTGGTGAAAAAAGTAGAACACATGTATTCTTATAAGAACTACCCAAATACGTCGAGCGTATACTTTTTGCAAGTTGAAAAAGTTTAACTTTGACAGAACGTTATTGTTTGTATGTGTGTGTGTTTTGTATTTAAAAAACAAAAGCCCAACAAAACATGAAATACAATTCATTGCAAAGGAAAACTTTTTGTTTTACGAATGAAAACATTTAAGTAAGTTTCGGTCACGGATTTTGTGTGTTTAAATGTGATTTTGGGACTCAACGTATTTGGGTAATACGGACGCTCAGAGAGCGTTGTTTTGGTAGCTTGGTGAAATATTTGTGTAGGTCCCGTAGTTATTTAGGTTTAGCAGTTACATTTCGAAAACATTTAATTGACAACTTTCATTACATGTAGTTATTGGTTTTCGTTATTTTTGTTGTATAACCTGGGTTTATCGTTATTTTTGTTGTATAACCTGGGTTTATTTTTTATTTATAAACCGACATCTTTATCACAATTATCAGTTTCTCATAAATTATTACAGGACAATGTTCGTTTTCTTGGTTCGAAAACAATTACTTGACAAACTGTAAGTTTTTTGCCCATCCTGTCCCTTGAATATTATCCGACTAACACCAAAAACCTCTCTGGGATTCCCATCAACTGCCAAAATTTCGTGATCAAAATTAGAACGTGTAGCGTGATGTCAAGGTTTAGATGGAAAAGCTCACGGACGGACGCATATAGCCAGTTCGACTCAGCTCGTCCAGACATTTATTTTTGTATATGTATATGTATATGTATATAGGTATGGGACTACGACCATTATTTCGATGTATTACCAACGTTTGTAACTTTTGTGCCAACACCAACTTATAATACCCTCCTCACTTAGTGGCGTAGGCTATAAAAATAATATTAAGCATAATGCAGGCTACATCTTGGTGTGCTTTGGGTCGGTCGACAATGAAAATAATTCAATCAAGTCAAAGCACACTCAATGCGTTCACATGTCTCTTCCAAAAAAAAGCGGCCAGCACACGGTAGAAATTCCAATCAACACATACCAATCGACACTGATCGCATTCCAGATGGTCAGCCATTGGCGCACATTCTTCTGGTGGCTAGTTTACCCCCATCAAATCAACAAAGACACAGTTGCACAGGCTGCTGCTTGCTGCCACCGCCGTATGATGATTCTGACTTTATGCATGGGAATATTTGTTGTTGTTTCTTTTGTTATATTTTGTCTTACAGATGCTATAAACCATCTGTATTTTATGTGGGGCTGTGACTACTGCCACTGTGAGGCTTCCATGGAAATGTTGCAGAGAGGTGCAACACAATTGCGCCACAGAGATTCGGTTTGCATTCCAATAACTTTATGGTTTGTAATTATAGGGTCATTACGCTCTGAATTCCAGAAAAATCTTTTCATTCTTTTGTTTCTTTTCGTTTGTTCGTTCTTTTCTTTTCTGTATGTGCGCTGGACGGAGAAAAAATTTCTTGGAAAAGCCGCAAAGCTATTCCTTCCTTATTGAAATTGAAAACACAAAAGGAACCGATGATTGGTGTAGCCATTTCAAAAGCAAACAGTGTGCGGTTTTGCAAATTACTCCAAAATTTTCAAAACCTCGTTGTAATTCTGCTCGTATTTTAAAGTTCCACATTTAAAATATATCTTTCTGACGGTTCCACAGATTTGAAATGTTGTTGTTGCTGAACCCAGACGAAGGGCAATCTTGTTTGTTTTACTGTTTGTTGTCAGCATTTATGAGCATAGCACCCAACTCTGCGCCTGTGACACTTTTTATTTCTGTTAATTAAGGGACATATCTTGTTATAGTTTTTGTATTTGTTCTGTTACTCGCTGCGACTCTTTGTAATTCATGCCATATTATGCGATCCAAGCTAAGGAAAAGTTTGAAAATTTTATTCCGATTTGATAAACGTGACATAGGACGCTTTTGTTTTTCCTTTGTCGATAATAGTCGTTTTTTGGTGGATGGACTTTTTATAGCAGCTACCACTTTGTTCCCTGCTCACAGCTTTTTTCGAGGCAAACAACTCCTTAGCACTGAACATCTTCAAGAATTGCATTGGGATTTTTTACGTACCTTCACCATGCTTAATGTGTTACTGTCACATCTGCGGCGACATGCCAGACGTGAGTTGATCGTAGAGATTTCAAAACGAACTCGTTCATTTTTTCTGCCTTTTCCTGCTTTGTTGATTTGTGTCGGTGGCTGATGTGGTAGTTTTGTCATCACTGGACAATGTTTTTCCAAGTCAACGTCGGTGCGAGTTTGGCAAAATTCTTGTGAATTTGGCACATTCATATCGCTTTTATGCAGCAATGTTTTTGTGAATGTGGCTGTTTTTTTCCTGTTGTTGACTCTTCACGAACCACCGGCCATCCTAACATTACAAATGTCTTCAACAAAAGCAATGCTGAATGGATCATGCAGGGTATGCCGATTGTCGATTTGTCCACAAATACGAGTCTTGGGCTTTCCTCACTTCTTCTGCCGTTTGATTTTTGATGACAGTTTAAGAACGTTTTAGTTTGTCAAATGTGTGACATTGTTTATTTAAATCGCTGTGATGAACGAAACTAATTGGCGGTGGGTTGTTGATTTTGAAATAATTCGTGCAAGAGTCTTAACGTCGTTGAGACGTACTAAGCGTTTGTTTTAAATTAACTAATTAGGGCTGTATTCGTAGAATTTGGGAATATGCACTCTGGTATTCAATTCAGATGAATCATATAAGATTCCCTAAGAATACCTTATACTTTTCATTTTTGGTTTTCAATGATAAAGAAGCAATAGTGACCAATTATATATTACAAAGTTCAAAATACGACCAATAACTTATATATAACAATAAATTCATATTACCTAGCTACAGAAAAAATGATCTCAGCCATAAAATATAAACTATTAATGCGCAAACTACAGTGGTAGGTAATGCCAACATTCAAATTAAGAAGACAAAGATCAGTAATAAGGTTGAGAAAAAATCTAAAGTCATTCGTTAACCTCTTCCAAACAATTCCAAGATTCAGCATTTCAGGATTTCTAGTGAAAAATGATTCTACAACAAATGAACATAGAACGCAAGTCAATAGGCATACCGATCTTTTAACAACGTTATAGAACAAAATCAAATTACGACATTTTACAAAATCTTTAAGTGAGCAGCCCAGAAAGTTTTCTACATCACTACATATATATGGTTCCTCCTAGGTATGTTATAAAGAAATCGTACTATAGTATTTACTACCCACGGTTTTGTATTGTAAATATACCTTCAGCTCTTGACTTGTCAATAATCAACAAAAAGAAAAAAAGAAACGCAATTTATTTAATAATAACTCTAATGGGGCATTAATTCTAATCGACATAGTAAAGCGTGTTATCAGAAGCGGGACGCTATCAGCAACAACAAATTCATTGTGACTTTCAGTTAAAATCGTTTTCAATTTTAATCGACCGATAATGGAAAATTTCAATGAAGATTCTACATGCAGATTATAACCTGCATCCTAAAGCGATTAGAATTGATTAGAGATTTTAGATGAATCCATCTATTCGTTTCAAACAGTAAACTCCACCAACTGCGATATGGCTTAACACCACTATAACAAGTAAAATAGTATCAGTCGGCAAAGCCGACAGAGATATACCCTCAGCCTATGTACATTGAAACTTTTATCTACGGATAGATCGAATGTATTTAGGGTCTTTTCAGAATTTTGTGGCCCTTTTTGGACATTTGAACTTGCCGACAAGCATGCCAGGAAGCATGGACTTGTCCACGGAAAACATAATATCGCTGAGAACAGAACCACAATGAACAGCATCGGTATTCACATCCAAAGGATCTTCGAACAGAGCCTAAACTGCACTCAGACATAAATGTTGAACTTTTGTAAGGGAGGTAGCCTAAGGAGAGGGCCCATTTGGCCATTTTAGAAGCTAAACTAAATCCAATGTTTGGTCCAAATGGGTTGCTCCGTTCAAGAGATATTGTGCATACCATTTTAGTAACCGCGGTGCAATGATATGCACACCCGCCTTGTACGCTGCAGCTCGTGGGTTCGATTCCCCGTCCAGGCAACTGAAACTAAGTATGGACAAAATATGACGCAGCCAAATTTTCGACCAAATTATTTAATCACTTCGAGAGTTATCGTGCTCTTCAGCCACTACATATGGTGAATTGAAACTTTGCCCATCTTCGAACTGAAACTAAGTTTGAATAAAATATGACGAAGGCAAATTTTGTACCAAATCTGTTAATCAGTTCGAGACTTATCGTGCTCTCCATCCACTACATATGCTGCTATAGAAGGTTTTTTACATCATCCGGGCTATATTTTCAAGAAGTATGGATTTGCCCCTGAAAAAACTTTAATCGTTGTAATTGAGATAGCGAATGCAAGTTACTTCAACGAAAATTAAAGTGATTCGAGAGCAGGTCTTAAACTGAACTTATCCAAAATTTTGCGTGGGAGGTACCCGAAGGAGTGGACAAATATAGTCTATATTTGAACTTCATCTAATCTGGTAGATATATTAGGATGTGTAAAGTATGGACCTAATTGGTCAATCCTTTCAAGAGTTATCGTGCGCACAATTTTTCACGAACATTTTTGAACTTTTGCGAAAGAGGTACCTGAGGGAGTGGACCGATATGGCTTGACTTCGAATATAAAATAAGTTTGGAACAAATATGACGAAACCCAAATTTTAGACGTAATCGGCAGATCCGTTCGAGAGTTATCTTGCGCTCCAACCACTACACACGGTGTCATAGGGGTTTTTTGTAACTTTCAGACTATTTTCTCAGGAAGTATGGACTTGCCCCTGATGAAACTTGTGCCGTCGTAGGGGGGGGGGCAGTGAATATAAGTTGTTACAACAACAATCAAAGCGATTCGAGAGCAGGTCCTAAACTGATCTTGTCCAATATTTTGTGTGGGAGATACCCGAAAGAGTGGGCCGGCTGAGTCCATATTGGAACCTCATCTAAGTCTAAGTCTGTTAGAATTTTACGATGTGCAAAGTATGGACCAAATCGGTTACTAACTTCAAGAGTTATCGTGCGCACAAATTTTCCGAACATTTTCGATATGACCCATCTTCGATCAGTGTGGACAAGATATTACGAAGGCCAAATTTTGGACCAAATCGGACAGACAGACAAACGGACGGACATTTCCAATTCGACTCCAAATTGTCTGAAACGGATTTCGTCCAAACATACTTGGGGTTTAAAACCATTATTTCGATGAGGCACATTTTGCCCGTATCTAAGTGTATATACCCTCGTGAGCATAAATGCTGAGGGTATAAAAATAGTACATGACTTTCGATTCATTTTCACATCAATCCATGAAATGAACTCATAGTCCATATTTATATTAGGAAATTTTCATTGCGGCAATAGTCAGTTTGAAGGAGAGGTGAGGCATATGGTAACCATTTGCCTCTCAATACCCTCTCTCACCGACAAACTGACAATTGCAGCAAGGAAAATTGTCTAATGTAAATATGGACAAACTTGTGTACTTGGATTGACGGTAGTATATGAAGTCTAGACTTTATTAACTTTTTACATCATTTACAAAAAGTGGACCGACATCTGTTCGATATTTTTGAATAGTGACTTCATTTTTGACTTCATTTTTGTATGCGGCAAATCACGGATTTAAAAGGCTGGATTTTTTAGAGATTAGCAGAACCAACACACTGAGCGGAATGTTTATCCTTAACGATTTATTTGATCATTAAAGTACATAAACATGTTCCATGTTTTTAATTAATTTAACTAATCGAACATTTATACATTTTGTGGCAGAACAAGAACATTTATGAAAAAATGTTTAATTTGCAGAAAATTGTAATAATAGCAAAGGAAAAAATACTCATTACAAAACCCTATACTAACCCATTATTTTAACAAGAACAAGGGCGCTTAATAAATGGTCGACCACTCAAATAAATAGTAGCGATTTGTAGTAACATACTTTAGTGTGCACAAAAATAATCACTTATTGCGAGCTTTGTTAATATAATGGGTTAGTAAGGGGTTTTGTAATGGGTATTTTTGTAAGTATTAGCAAGAGTCGACAGTTATTTTTAGTAAGATAGAAGAAACGTATAAGAAGGGCAATTAATTAAATATTAAATTTTATTTTTTTATTTGAAAATTTTGCCTATTAGGCTAAGGTAATTTTTTATAAATTTTTTTATTAATTTCTCGTTAGAGACGAGCTTACTGACCAAGATGCTTTTTGAAAAAGGAAAGCCGACGATACGAACCCACACAATCACCACTGTGTGACATGCATGTTTCGCCTTTGGTTTAGGAAGGCTCCTCAGACACATCGACTGTGGGGCGGCTTCGCTATCCTCTAGCTTATTTCCTCTTTCAAATGCAATTTTATTATCAGAAGCACGAAGGCATTTTTGTGACACTGTATCCGTGCAGAGTCTTTTCCTTAAATTTTTTTTCCATTGGGCGCATCCTCGGGTGGTGGATAGGGGAATGCTCACCAGATATGGCGGGTACCGCAAAAATAAAATAAAAATTGGATTGGAGCGGCTGAATATATAGAGGGAAAACTTAAAACCCTTCAGAAGGCAACGGGAAACCACTGAAGTATTATCCCTTGTAAACCGTACAATATGAATGAAAACATCGAAACAAAGCCCTCAATCTCCGGTAATAAGAGAGTTCTAAGAATCCCCGGAGGTAAAACAAAAACTCAACGTCGGAACATGGAATGTCCTCAGCCTACATGAATCAGGAAAACTAGCCAATCCAAATTCGGAAATGAACAGACTAAATATTGACATTCTTTGGATTAGTGAAACCTAGTGGCCAGATAATGGTAATTTTTGCTCTCAAAACACAAAAATACTTTACTTTGGAAATAACAACAAGAATCATAAAAAAGGAGTAGGCGTAGTAAAGAGGAAGAAAAAAACTATATGACTAGACAATATAGAAGTATGGACGTGAATTCGGGATTCTGTAAGACTTCTAAGAGATGCTAAATACAGAGATGCCTTTGCAGAAATCCTGAAAAAGATATGAAATTATAAAATCTTAAGCATATAATCAATTTTTGTAATATTGTTTTGGCCGTCTATAATTCGAAAACCGAATTGGCAAATAAAGAAGAAGAAGTAGATTTCTTAAATATTTGTAGAGTATAATTTTTCTGATTATCCTTACCTCTGAAAAATCTCTTTGGGACATTTTTACAGCATCATGTGTGGCACTCGAATTGGCTAAATCTGCATTTAACTCATTGCCATTGAAATTTAATGGCAGATTTAATAAATTTTCATAATTTGTCATTTTTCCACATTGAACGGCGAAGTGTCTTCAGTACATTTTATTTAAAAATGTAGACTTTTCGTTGCTTTTTTAACTTGAAAGTTTTATCTGAAACAAAGAAAGAGAAAAAACATTGTAGAATTAACATGTGATTTAATATACCCCAATTGACATAAGGCAATTTTACTTGTGGCTATTCTCAGTTTGTTTGAGAGAGATAGGTGAAGCTAATTCGAATCCGATCCTCTCAAAATTGCTGAATGTAATTTGGGATTATTTGAAAAGAAACATTGTATACAACTGTCACGATTCGAATTTCGATATACAGTCTTTAGCAAAAGTAACCCCCTGTTTTTGTATACGTTTTTTGTAGATCGATTTACTCGCCTCAGCGCAAATGTAGAGCTCTGATTTTTAAAAGAGGATTTCTTAACTATATATGGAACACGCCTACGAAAAATTAGGTCCGTATGCCATCTGGGGGCTGAGCTATGGATGCCTGAATTATTACAAATAAACAAGGTGCATGTAACAATCAGATAGTTTACTTTTCTTATAAACCAAAGATATGAAGTAAAATATTTTCATTGACATTTTGGTTTTTATAAAACAATGTTCTTATTGTATGCCTTGTCGGCAATTTTTTTTTTCGTTCTCATTTAAAATTGTCTCCTGCGTCTATTCAAGCAATTCTGTTCCGGCAAGGCCAAGTCAAATGAATAAGGTAGTGGCATCGACATATTTGAATAAAAGTTTCTTTATGTTGTTGGGGAAAATACAACAATAAAATTTTATTTTTTCATTTTCAACCATCTGGCTTTCTTTCGAAACATTGAAAATAATGACAATTACTAAAAATATAAAAGGATTTGTCTGAAAATGGCCAGTACGACCAATTTTTTTCCACATCCGCTTCCCTTACGTGTTCCTCCTATAAACAGAGAGAGAGTAAACTTACCTACACGCAGAAAAAATATATGTTAGAAATAGGTTTGGATCCAAACAATTACTTGTTTGGGACTGGTTGCAAACAAATATATTTTTGGATCCAAACATAATTTGTTTTGTGTCCAAACAAATATATGTTTGTAACATTTTGTTACATATCTCAATTTTATTTGTTTGGGTACCAACATATTTTTATGTTAGAACATATTTTTTATGGGTGGAGAAAGGATTTTTGTCAAAGAGAGTAAAAACGGCTATCGCGGCTGCGGAATGCTGTTTTATAATAAAGAGCTGTGTGTGTGGTGTAATAGAAGACTCAGAAGCGAAGACGGGAGGATAAAAAGTTTGTTTTTGCTTTGGTTATGTATGCGGCCAAATACATGTGTTTCGTGTTTTATTGTTAACCAACGTAGCAAGCGAAGAGGAAAAGAAAAAATGGTATGAATTATGTTGTTATTTTTTCTTCGGAGTGCAAGTAAGCATACATTTCAATGTGTTTTACATTGACATTTACGCTCCCTTGCTCTCAGTAAGCGCCCACTGGTGCATGTGTTTGTATTTTGATGGCTTTTGGGTTTGTATTTATATTATATCTAAACAAATATTTGTTTGCAGGACCCAAACATATTTCATGTTTGGGACTGGTTGCAAACAAATATATGTTTGCTGCAAAATAAGTTTGGGACATATGTTAGAGATGTCTTTTTTTCCTCCGTGGTTCATTTTGTAGATGAATGCTTCTTTAATTTTTGGACTATTTTGTATCTATGTACCAGAACCGGAAAAAATATAATTTAAAAAATTAACTTTTTTACGTCTTTTGTTTTACTATTTAGATCTAGCAAATTTGCATCTTCTAGAAAGGTTGTTTATTTGGATCATAGGTTGAAGTGGGATGTTTGCCTGAGTTTTGAACAACGGTTTGTATGTACCCAGTAAAATGTTCGATGCCAAAGATGTTATTCAAGCATGTGTGTGATGGGGAATATAATTTTTTAGCATCTTCACTCATTCTTTTTGCATGATGTTTGAATTCCTTGTTACAACAATTTAGTAAATGATTCTTCTTAATATATAAAAGAGTTTAGTGATGACTGAGTTACCGACTGACAGATCATCGCCCAGACGAAACGGCTGAAGCTAAAAGCTTGAAGTTTTGAGTGTGGGTTGTTGTCAGATTTCGCCACAGATCTTCATCAGTTCCCTTGTTTCTTGTTTTTCAGTGGGAAAGATTTGGTTTTGTTTGCAAGTGAAGTTGCTCGAGTTTAGGTAGTGCCAAAGAAATTCTCGATCAGAGTGTTTCTTTGCTTACGTATATATTTGTGCGAGCAATTGACACTTGGGTATAAAAAGTTTCTTGTTGAAAAACAAGAAACAAGGGAACTGATGAAGATCTGAAACTATAGTCTTCCCTGCCTTACCCCTTGGTAAACATCGTTGTTTTAATAAAATATTAAAACAACGACTATGGGATTTAGAATTAAGATTACAGTTGCAGTGAAGCTTTCCCATGTTATTCCACATAGTTGACCTTCTTGTAAATGCCTTAAGAAGATTTTTCTCAATAAGGCGGAATTTACCTTGTGGAACCTCCTTATTAACATAACATATGTTCATATAAAAACGCCGTTGTTAAAAGAAATCAGCTAAATATTGCAATAATGTAGTGTCGGTAACTCTTAACGACTACATTTTTTGGTTGTTAACTTAACAATAATTTTCGGTAAGTAACGACAAAATTTACTGACAAAAATCGTTAAAATTTGTATACAGAATAGCACTTAGCGAAAATTATCGTTAATACCGACATTCGTCGTTAATTCTGTCGTTAAGGAGTTACAGAATCGCACGACTGGTAGTAATGTCTAAAAGAAACGTAAAAAATCAATTTTCATCTTTTATTTCACAGTTTTTAATTTAGTTTTGTCAGCGTTCGACTTTTTCTTCTGTTTTTCATCCTTTTTTCTTGATTATGAAATAATCGTCAAACAAAAGTCGAAAAATCAGTTCTGCCATTTTTTACCTGCAGAAATTTGTCTGGTAGCCTGTGGTAGAAGATAAAGGCATAAGTGCTCTCTCTCACTCTCTTAAAAATTGCTGCTAGTTTTACCACTTTTTGGGGTTAAGGAACGCTTTGCAGGTTAAAAATGGTAACAAATGGTAAAAATGGTAACCTCAGTTAAGTAAAGGAACACAGCTAAGATGACAGAATCAAACAAAAACAGTGATATGCATTCAAAGAATAAATCCTACAACAGGGATGCACAAAGAGAATCGGACACATTTTCTTCTAAATGTTTCACACTGTATTTTTGTTGGCTTTTCATAACTTTTTTATGTTTTAAAACTTTAATTGTATTCTAAAATAGTAAAAGTTGCATATTGTTTAAAAATATTTATAAAACAATGTGTATATTTTTGATTGTACTTGTGTCAATTATGGCTGGATTAAGAGTAAACGACGCTAGAGTACTGTTTTGTTCACTATTGGTCTACAATGTAGACCAATGTTGCACAAAACAGAATTTAAGAGAGTTTGACGAATGTAATTTTTAAGAATTTTTCTTCATTTATTTGCTATTTTCAAAACATTACCCAATATAAAATCGTCCATTAAATATATTATTAACAAATAAAAACAAAAAAATTATAATCATCCATTTGTTGTTGAAGTAACAAAAATTAAGAGTATCTGGGAGCGAGCCCAATGTAGACCAGAGGTGCACACGAAGATCATGGCATTCTGGGTGATTGTATGGGAAAGAGACCCGAATTTTTTATTTTATAAAACGTTGTTGAGAAAGCAACGGATTAACTTGCGAACGGATGTACTATAGGGTTATGACTTTTTGGTTTTTTTGCTTTCTCAACAACGTTTTATAAAATAAAAATATGAGTTTACCCGCGATCAGCTGAACATTACATCGATTGATAGGCTCAGCTATTTGCGGACATAGGAACTTATATGCAATAGTGTGAGATGTCCAATAACATTTTGAAGATCACACCACTGAAATAATAATACAGTGGTGTAATTTTGCAAAAAAAAAAAAAATGTTTCTGAAGCAGGTTGACTTCTGGGTCGGTTTGTGATACATTTACATACATACATGCCATTGGTACAAACCGATATTTGTGAATCGACAACCTTTGTCGATTGCATGGTTTGTCTGTAGCATCTAATTTCACATTTGTCGTACAAGCGTTTTATTATTGGATTTGTTTGTCATCGAATATACGGCGGCGCCACTAAACCAGTATCTCTAATGCTCAACAGCCATGTCCAATGAACGTCTAATTCGAACCACAAATCAATGCTAAAGCAGAAATATGAGAAAGATAGTGATGGCTTTGTGCTCAATAGTGTTCGCATAAATATCAAGTTTGCTCTAAACATTTTAAATCATAATAGTGTGTACATTAAGAAATGTTATCGATTCAGAGAGGCCGTTGTCTCTGTTTTGAAAATGCCGCCTTCTTGATTCTGAGAAATGCATTTCATTGGATATTCGTTTAAGTCCAGCAACATTTGCGCTGCTTTTGTTTAATAAACATATACGCATTATTTTTCCAAATCTGAACATCCGGTAAATGCGGTCAAACAAAACAAAAATACATTTATTTTATCTGAGATATGAATGAGCTGAGATAAAATCAACAAATGGCGCCAGAATGTTTGGTCTTTGTTTCAAGGTCGATATTAAACATATACCAAACAAGAAGCTTTGTTTTAATTCACATTCACGCATACATATCCAGATGTATTTTACTTAAAAAATTGTCTGATGGTAGTAAATATCAAAAAAATTAAAATTTACATCTACCTCGTATAGCACATTGTCCATATGAATTCCAAAAGATATCTGAAAGATTTTTATGACTTTCTTCTTAAAAGTGTGGATTCCCTATTCCGTCTCTTTGTTGTCCAGTTGTCAGTTTAAGTATGTTTTGAGACATTCGTAAACGAAGACTTATTATTTGATGCGGAACCGTCACACGTTATCTTTTGATTTTATTTTCTCTGAACCAACAAACACATTTTAAAATATTCACAGCAGTCCGAAAAGAGAGAGCAGAAATTGCATGGTTGTTAATGGTTGCTCTTTGAATTGAGTCATTAACATTTATGAGCTAAAGCAAATTTCTTTGACTTTGTTTGACATCATAATCAGTTGAGTAATTTGATGATTAAGATGATGATGTCCAAATAAAAAAGGGTTTTGTTGTGATTGTAAATACTTTATATTTTCCTTTTCTAGAAATCGAGTGTACCCTTTCGCTAACACCTTTCGCATTCCTTTAATTCGAATTTCCAAAAACCGAGCCCTATCTTAACGCAACACATCAACAGTGACCCACACTTCAATTTCAAAACTAGTGATTAAAGGCTACAGTCGGGACGGGGGCGACTATGTGATACCCAGTGTAAACATTTCTTTTAGGGAGATACTAAAATGTTAACCCACCATGTCTTTTATACCAAATAACTTAAGGCTAACTGAACCAAAATAGTTAATAATTTTATATTTGGATAGCTTAGCTCATTTTGCAATAACTATGCTATTTTACCATCAATGACAACACATACGTTTTAATTTAAATCTCAGAAAGTCTAGTTCCGCTATAAAGCTCTTCCCTTGGAATATGTCTAACAGAAGCGAAGATATCAACATTGGAAATACAATTCCACAAATTGGAAATTGGGATATCTGAGCGTATTTTTCTATGTCTCTAGTATTTGGTCAATTTTGGTAACGCTATTGGGATCAATTTAAAGCTCAGAATGTATTTATTATTATAGGTCACTTTTGTTGAAATGGGATATTCGTCATTACAATTTTGGAAGGTCCCTAACCTAAGCTGTGATATTCGTTCTTGCAAAAATGAAAAAATAGGTTGGATTTGCGACTATTGCGATATCTCCGTTGTGTGACCATCTACGCCAACCGTATTTACATCGTTGTAAGTATATATGATATTATACCCTCCACCATAAGATGGGGGGTATATTAAGTTTGTCATTCCGTTTGTAACTACTCGAAATAATCATTGTAGACCCCACAAACTGTATATATTCTTGATCAGCGTGCAATTCTACATCGATATAGCCATGTCCGTCCGTCTGTGGAAATCACTCTAGCGTCCGAACGCATTGAAGAAGGTGGATGAAATTCTGGTAAAATCTATTATATATACGTAGGACTTTTGGTATTGAAAGCGGGTTATGTAGGTCCACGTTTTCGTATAGCCCCCATACAAAGTGACGCGTCGTCGTTTTAAGGAATTTTTATAATATTTGTCCCATTTGACCACTGAATCGGTTGTAATTTGGTATTATGTCTTTTCAGAGGTTAAAAAATATTTCTACCAAAGTTTGGTATAGCCCCCATATAACACCTCGCATATAGTACGCGTCACTTTACGATATTTTGAATGTATTAGTCCCATTTGACCACAGAATCGGTTGTACCTAAGAAACATTTCTACGATAAAATGTTTACATAGGTCCACGTTTTCATATAGTCCCCATAGGACGATACCTCCCGATTTTCGGTATTTTGAAGGTTTTAGCCTCATTATCACACCGAAATGGCTGAAATTTTTCCCCCAGAAATTTGAAAGTATAGGTCCACGCGCTCATACACCCCCCATAGAACGGTTCCTCCATATTTTTGGTATTTTGGAGGTTGTGGCCACATTAATCCACCGAAATGGCTGAAATTTGGTATTTGGCCTTCATTTGGGGTATTAAACGTTCCATTTGGGGTATTAAACGCCTTTATATAGCCCCCATAGAACTTACCTATTCGGTGTTTTGAAGGTTGTGGCCTCAATATTCCCCAGAAATAACTGATATTTGGTATTTAGTCTTCGTTGGGGGTATAAAATTTCTCCCAGAAACTTGTTGGCACAGGTCCACGCCTTAGTATAGCCCCCATAGGACGATACCTCCTGATTTTCGGTATTTTGAAGTTTGTGACCTCAATATCCAACCGAAGTGACTGAAATTTGGTAGTAAGTCTTCGTTAAGGGTATACAACTTCCCACCTGAAATTTATCGGTATAGGTCCGCGTCTTCATATAGCCCCCATAGAACGGTACCTCCTGATTTTCGGTACTTTGAAGCTTGTGACCTGAATATCCCACCGAAATGACTGAAATTTGGTAGTTAGTCTTCGTTAAGGGTATACAACTTTCCACCTGAAATTTGTCAGTATAAGTCAACGCCCTCATATAGCCCCCATAGGACGATATCACCCAATTTTCAGACTTTTTGGAATTCACTTCAATACAGTTCGTAGTGGAGGGTATAAAAAGTTCGGCCCGGCCGAACATAACGCTTTGCTTACTTGTTTTCTGCTTTTATTGCCATGTTTTGCATTTGGTATACATTATATAGAAGCGGAGATATTCGCATTGGAATAAAACTACAAATATGAATATCATGCGACCATCAACAAAGCCAATAGGTTTCTTCCCGTCAAACCGTAATTTAGCAAATCCAGTGGATTTAAGTTGTCATTTTCATACAACATTTGTCAAATAAAACCAGATAATTGCTAAATCCAGCGTAGTCTAAATGGACTTTAAGTTCGAATTACCAAAAATTCAGCCGTATCTCACTCCTACACACCCGTCGCATGTCGCATCATTTAGTATCTCACCGTACTTTTCGTCCCGTCCAGTACGTATTTCCAAAAACACAAATAAAAAGTTCAGCAGTTTGGAAGTCTAGCGTTATCATTTGTTAAATGACACAGAATTTAGTACCTATTGCAGCCTTTATCCACTTAGCAACGAGATTTTTTTTTTGCAAGAAAACTTAAAAATTTTTGTGAAAAGAAATTTTTGAGACTTTGTCCATATTTACATTAGGCAATTTTCCTTGCTGCAATAGTCAGTTTGTAGGTGAGAGAGGGTGTTGAGAGGCAAAGGATTACCATATGCCTCACCTCTCTCTCCATCAAACTGACAATTGCCACAAGGAAAATTGCCTAATATAAATATGGACTTTCTAAGCATTTTTTAATGAAATTACATTTTCTCTAAAACGAAAAACTTTCCTGGATTTTATCTTTTTTTCAAATGTTGTGTATATTTCGCGTAAAAAATTTTGACAGCAAATAATGAAATATTGGCTTGAACTCGCCTGAATTCACCTTCTTAAATTCACCTTGATAACAGAGTTTTACGACATTTTTGCTTTCTTGGAGTGTTTAAACGGAGCACAGTGGTCGCTGCTATTGGCCAAAAATAAAAAAGGGGTTAAACTTCTCTAAAATTAGTTTTCCATAGCATTAAAAAAGAACAACAAATTAAGATGTTGTTGTCAAAGTGAGTTCAGTGCATAAATTTGATCATGGTACAATCATTACAAGGTAGGCCATAGCAAACAGCTGATTAAATTTTTTCTATGGGTTTGCTTATTCTTTCAAATCGTTATACACAAATTGTCTATAGTCACCTGAAATGCCCAAAGACGTAACCCTCAACGTAACGCTTTGAGGGTTACGTCTTTGGGCATTTCTGATGGAGATGAGTATGTGCAAGGGACTTTTATATAAGGTAGAAGTGATAAACAACTGTATTTTTACTTTTTTTTTGTAAATTTGGCTTTCAAAATGTAATAGGGTCTACTCATGAAATTTGAAACTTCGAAATTTGCTACCATAAAATACTTTTTTTTATCGTAAACGTGTAATAACAATGGCCTACGACAGTTCTGAATGCTTTATATTTAGATTTTGATTCAAATTTGTTCTATTTTAGAGGATTTTCAAAATGTATTTATGTATTTCCTGAGGAAATTTTTGAGAACGACACCATTATTCAATATTTGTGTATTGACATTAAATTTTCAATAACAACAATGTTGTTTTTGTAAATTTGTTAGTTGTTGTACGAATAACAGAATGACGAATGTCTTTGGTTGTCCATGATATCTTTTAGACAAAATAGGAACATATTTGTGGATTAATTGCCGTCATTTAAGTTCAGACTTAGCGTATAGCTTGTTAAAGCGGACCTTTGCAGATATCTTTGAGTTTTTGAGTTTGTTACTTTATAAAACCCCAGAAAATACAGTGGAACTGATAGTTTTGAGATCCTACAGAGCTTTAAAGTTGTCCTTGTAAACATTATATGCTCATGAACTTGGCAAAATGTACGAATTCCCGACTTTTCTCATAAAGTTTATAGGTTTCACAGCATTCCAAGGGGCAAATTACATGCAGAAGCCTTGTCCGTCCATCTGTCTGTCTGTCTGGCTGGAGCGCACGATAACTCTCGAACGGATGAACTGATTTGGTCCAAAACTTGGCTTTCACAATATTATGCCCAAACTTAGTTTACGTTCGAAGATGGGTTATATCGGTCTACTCCTTCGGGTACATCCCACACAAAATTTCGGATAAGTTCAGATTAGGACCAGCTCTCGAATCGCTTTCGTTTTTGTTGCAGCAACTTGTATTCACTGCCCCCATATGATGGTACAAGTTTCATCAGGGGCAAGTCCATATTTCCTGAGAAAATAACCTGAAAGATGTGAAAGATGTGACACCGTGTGTAGTGGTTGGAGCGCAAGATAACTCTCGAACGGATCTGCCGATTCGATGCAAAATTTGGCCTTTGAAATATTTTGTCCAAACATAGTTTAAGTTCGAAGATAAGCCATATTGGTCCACTCCTTTAGGTACCTCCCCCACAAAAGTTCAAAAATGTTTGGAAAAATTGTGCGGACGATAGCTCTTGAAGGGAGTTACCGATGTATATAGATCAGGTTCGAATATTGACTATATTTGTCTACTCCTTTGGGTACCTCCCACACAAAATTTCGGTTAAGTGCACTTTAAGACCTGCTCTCTTTTCTGCTAACTGAGGAATGTCGTAAAAGACGTCAACAAGAACTGCTGCTGCTGCTGATCAACCACAAACACACTCGTGCGATTCAGCGTTTTCCCGTGACAGTGCAATTTTTCTTCTCAAATATTAATTATTGAAATTACAATTGGAATACAAAAATGCCAAAGCTTTTCCTCTACCATTTTTCTTCACACGTATTACACAGCAAGCCAAAAGCGTTCAGTTAAGTGCACTTTAAGACCTGCTCTCGAATCACTTTGACTTTTGTTGAAACGATTTGCATTCGCTACCTCCACTACGATGGTAAAAGTTTTTTCAGGGGCAAGTCCATATTTCTGGGGAAAACAGCCCGAAATGTGTAAAAAACACCTATGTCACCATATGTGACGGTCGGAGAGCACGATAACTCTCGAACTGTTGAATCGATTTGGTCTTCGTCATATTATATACAAACTTAGTTTCATGGGGCAATACCGGTCCACAACTTCCTGTACTTCACCCCAATATTTAAAAATGTCACTAAAATGCTAGGACGATACCACTTGAATGGGGCAACCAATTTGGTGCAAACTTTGGAAATGTTTTACAGACATGTTGAGATAATCACACATGCAAAAGCGCGCTATTCAGGACAAATATCATCACTTTTCCATACAGTTTTTTAACATTTTTTGAAAATTGTTTTGAAAATGTATCGGTATATTGAATATTTTTGGGACTGAAACAAAAACCAAACGATTAAAATACGAACAATTCATGTCAAAAATATTTTTTATAAAAAACAGGGGTTCGATCTCCGAAAAGAACATCCGTTGATGGAAAAACCTCTCAACGAAATGCTAGACATTTTATGAGAATGATTTTAGTGATGTGTAGGTATCTCTTCTAACTCTTGTTATTTGTTTCTGTCTTTGTGAATTGTACACATTTTCCGCATTTTGGTTTAGTTTAAAAATATCGGTACTTTTCTTTATTTTATCTGTTCAAGAACTAGTGCCTCAAGTCTAAAGAAATCACGGTCCTAATTACAATTATTAGTCGATAAATCAGTTAATCATCTAACCCACACGATACTGAAGGCCGTGAATTTGCCTAACCATATACATACATAAATTAGATATGTTTGCGAATGTATTTGTATATGCAAATTTTTAGCTTTATTTATTTTGTGAATCCATGTCGACAACTCTTTGAAAATCCGGCCCAAAGAAAGAAATAGAAACCACATCAAAGTAGTCTTTGATCGCTTTTGCTTATCTAAAATATAAGTAAATTGATTTTGAAAATATATTTAGGGCATCGAATATCGAAATGTAGCTCCTAACAGGATTACATACATATGTACAAGAATGACAGTTTTACTAAAATCTTGTTTGATTCTACAAAAATTGTCATAGCGTTTGTTGCCAATCTTAAATTGATGAAAAGATCATACTATTGTATTATGAATTATAGTGAGATTAATTGAGAAACGAATCGACTACGGACAACACACAGATGTAACACTCTCTGCGAAACAAATGTATTCAAACGAAATAAACATTAAATTATGACCTTTGCAACTGCCGATTAAGTAAATTGAATAATTCCAATTGGAACACCTTTGCTTTGTAAAAACGTTCAACATTATAAGTTTGGGTTTAGTTTTTTGTGTTTTTAAAGAATATTCGCGGTATTCTTCGCACCCACGCTTTATTAAATAAACACACGAACACACACACACGAGTATATACTGGCATGTCAGACAGTTAACGCAACAAAGAACGAACGACACGCAAAATATTCAAAACAAAAGACTTAAGCAAGAAACGCGTTTCACATGTTTTTGCGTTGGAATTGCCTTTTTGTTGACACAAATAAATAATATTTCTGTTTGTTTGTTAATTTAATGCAATTTGCACAGCATCAAAGGCAAAACGATCCATTCTTAATTACAGGTGGATGCACAAATTGACCACAAATAGCAAAAAAAAAAAAAAAAACAACAACATTAATATTATTGTTTTTTTCCTTCACTCGCTCCGCAACGTTTCGTAGACGACCAAACTTGTATCAACTTTGAGCATAAACCTGATCACATCTTCAGTATTTTTGTGAACCAAATGATCATTAAAGTGGAGAGAAGCCAAAGAGCTGGCTGGACAGACATGGAAACAAAACTTTAATGTGGATGGATACATATGTGAAGCTGAATGTGTGTGTGTTTGTATGATTGAATCTCCTTCAAAACATTAAAAACAAAACGAAACCACAACAGCAACAACGTAAGCAAAAAGTATGTACCAAACTGGTCTGACAACTTTTCTGCTGCTAAAACTGAGGAATGTCGTAAAAGACGTCAACAAGAACTGCTGCTGCTGATCAACCACAAACACATTCGTGCGATTCAGCGTTTTCCCGTGACAGTGCAAATTTTCTTCTCAAATATTAATTAATGAAATTACAATTGGAATACAAAAATGCCAAAGCTTTTCCTTTACCATTTTTCTTCACACGTATTACACAGCAAGCCAAAAGCGTTCAGTATGCTTCTGTGCCTTCCCTTACAACTGGTACAGAATTTGCGAATACATAATTTTTTAAGAATGTCGAATAGTTGTTTATTTGGTGGGGGCACATTCACTTTAGCTTCATTTGCTTGAAATGCAAAGCAAACATGCACTGATTTGTTATCACACAATTTTCTCGATAGAATTTTTAGATTTTCCTTTCCCTTATTTTTCTACTATTGGGAATATTGGACATTTCTTTGAATATTTATTTTCACCAAAGCATCACACTTGCAATAAATCGGATATGTATCTATTGTGATATACATACAAACATCAATAAAGAAATCAACACACACACAAGGTAAGCGACGAATTTGCCCGTTTTCCGCGTATTTTTCGATTAGTTGTTATTCGCTCGCGCTCCCGTTAAAAACTGAATGGTTGCAAAGCAGCAAAAGTAAGTCGAGCTTCAAAATGGTGGTATGCTCTTTGCGCTTTTGTTAGGCTGCAAGTGCTGATCATATGTTTGGAGAGCAACTTCCACAATACACACCAAACCAACTGCTTAAGAGACATGTAATATTTTGGTGGAAAAAATTGAGAATTACAACATCACTCTAATGGACTTGTTTGATGAAAAGGTGGGGATGTTTAGGAAGCATCTTTGGAAAGGACAGGATGTCACCAGGCTATTAACAGGAATCTGGCACAAGTTACAAATTTAAACCAAGTTGTTCGGATCATACAGACTGATGTAGTTGCAGGGCCAAACGGGAGTTGCAATTTCTTGTAAGACTTTTTTCTAATAGAAATGTTTCATCCCTAACAAGATAATCCTATTTTTACATACAATTAGGGCCAACTGAAAAAGAATTCTATGAAAAAACAAGTGAGCCAAGCCTATAGTCGGGACGGAACCGACTATGTGATACCCTACACCTCTAGCCCTGTGTATAAGCATTTCACTGATAAACATTACTTTTATGGAGATACTAAAGTTTTCGGCCACCATGGATTTTATACCAAATGACTGGGGGGTAACTGAACCAAAATAGTTCATAATTAATTTTATATTTGACTACTTGGCACTGATTGAAAGCTTTGTTGGTCGTCTTGAATAGCATTTTACATTTTACAAAGAGATTCAGAGGTATTTGTCATTAAAAAAAAACCTCAACATATCAAAATTGGATAGCTTAGCGCCTTTTAAAATAATTCTGATATTTTACCATCAATACCACATTTTGTATTAATTTAAAGCTGAGATGATCTATTGTTATTATCAAGGAATATGTCCAACAGAAGCAGAAATATCCGCCATGGAAATAAAATTCCACAAACTGGAATATCTGAGCGTCTTTTTCTACATCGCTAGTAGACGACCACGTTTGGTACCACACTTAGAAACAATTTAAAGCTCAGAGTGTATTCATTAACCTGTAGCGTGTTTACAAAAAAAAAAAAAATGCAAAATGGGATATATTACCGACTGTTGTGATGTATCCATTATTTGACCACCTACTTTAACTAACCCTTGTAGAAGCGGAGATATTCGCTTTGAAATAAAATGTTGACATTTTCTCCAAATAATTTTTGTCCATTCCGACCCCTGAATATTGTTCAACCATCACCAATAGGCTTCTTACCCTCCGGGACCCTCATCAACACCCAAAAGTTGGTGATGATGCGATCAAAATTGCGACCTGTAGCGTGATTACAAGGTTTAGAGGGACAGACGGACGGACACACATAGTTAGATCGACTCGGCTCGACGAGATCCCAGCCAGCATTTGGAAGATTGTTTTTTCAAAAATCACATTGAGGGGTCATTTTAGAGTCCTTTTGGTGATCAAAAAATGATTAAGTCGCTTGTATCAGAAAGGGACTCGAAAGTGACTCCCTGTAACGATTGAAAAGAGTTCAAATTAAAATACAACAACAAATGTGTAGTAATCACAAATAAATCATTTAGGCGTTTAAAATGTGACTATTTTTCGTTATTTATTGTCACATTTTGATCACAAGAAGATTGAAAAATGCTTAATCAAAAAATGGTCATCCAGGTGTTTGAAATGTGATTATAATTATGTATCTTCTGATCATATTTTGAACAGTTAGGTGATAAAAAACTGATTGTTTTGTTTTACTTTTGTTTGGTTGTAAATAATTCTCATATACACTTTCTACTAAACTTTGATATAAATGTAACGTATAATATTAAGAGTATAGACAAACACAACACATGTTCAGGTAAAGGGGATAATTAAAGTCATAGCAAAGCAGAAAAGACAACACAACAAAGGAAAGAACACAAAAAAAAGAAGAATAAAAAGAAAATTCTTTTAATGTTTTCGTCTAATAAAAAGACTCATAAATGACTCCCTAAAGACTCATAAACGATAATAAACATGACTCGAAAAAGAGTCCCAAATTAATCACCAATAAATGATTAAAATACGACTCGAAAAAGACTTTATATACCATCAGAAAATGGGCAAAAATGACTCGAAACTAATGCAGAGGAAGACTCATTTGTTATTTGTTTAGAAGAGTCGCCTGAGGTTACGTTTTCTTCCCGACAAAGGAGTCATTTATGATCAGAAAATGAGCTCATATTCCAGCTTTTTAATCGTGCAGTCGGATCAAAAAAGACTCGAGTTAGATTAAAATTTTAAAAAAATGCTGGCTGGGACATTCATTTTGGTATATAAAAGTATAAGTCTACGACCATTATTTTGATGTGTTATAGTGGTCTTGCGGTCTAAATAGTGGTCTTGCGGTCTAAATAAACTGTCTCCGATTCGTCTTATGTTGAGAAAATTATTGAAACCCGCGTAGGTCCATAGAGACGAACATAGACTTATCGTGATATACAGCACGACATATCTGTAAAATTTAGTCCAGATGGATCAGAATTTATAAAATCAATAACTCAGTTTATCTAATGACAATTTTTGGATCAAACGGACTTTTCAGACGCACAATGCTGGTGGGTAAGATGAACAAGATTATGATGTTTTACATTATATTTCTATGGACTGCTTGCCTCAATCAATTTGATTACATGTGGAAAGTTTGATAAAAACAATAAAACATCTAAAATTTCGATAAGTCCTTGGGACTCAATGTTTACCCAATAAAATGCCCTTTTGACACTGAAATTTCGGTGGCTGGTGGAGATTATAACAAGCAGGGTGGAACTTATTCCCAAACTAAAGGGATTTGAAACTGAACGAAAATATTGAAATTATTTATAAAATTAGTGATCTTTTGAAGGTGTGCTAATTATTTGTCCAGTAAATCTAGGACATTGTTTATATTTTTGGGGTTATTCAAATTAACAGTTATCTTTCAGTTTCTATTCAGTTTTTTAGGCATACTACTAAGAATATAGTAATACAAATACTTCATTAAATACAACTAATTTTGAAGGTCTGGTTAGGCTAACTAGTGTGTTAGTTATAGCTCTGTTCCTTTACGTTCAAGAATCTTCAAGATTTACCACTTTTTACTCGAAAAGCGTTCCTTTACTTTAGACACAATACAATTCATATGGTAGCAGTTTACAATTTTTACTACTTTTGCCGGTTTTACCATTTTCAGAAGTAAAGGAACAGACCATATGTGATCAACACTGTAGGTATTTTGATCGTTCCGACCCCAGAATATTATGTGATAACAAATCATTGCTAAGGAACGCTGTCAAAAACATATATTTTATCCTAAGCCTCCCCCGGAGGCAGAGATTTTTCTCATATCAACGAGTGAAGCCCCATTAAAGGGACCAGCTTTACATGAGTTAAGCATAGTACACACTGACCAACAAAACTGACAGTCATCGATGTCTATTTCGTTAATATCAAAGTCTATCTGAATAATTACTTTCATAATCTCTAAATAATACTTTATATATTGTATTTCAGACGTTTTTAGCTAAACATACGATTTCATTTACTTGAAAATTGTCCTAAAAGTACGTTGACTGTCAGTTTTGAATGATGGTGTGTATCCCGCTTTACGAAAAATGTAGTCAGTTACTAGCGTTTTTGCTTCTTTTTTATGTCCATGGCAAACGATGATTTGTTAAATATCACCCTGTCGTTATACCACCTAATTAGCACAGACTTGCACCGGATAGGAAAAGATGATGCCAAACGGAGAGTGCTGCCAAATAAGTCTTCATTAAAGTGTCACCCTGTTCAGTTATGAGCATAGCGCAGACATAAATCACAATCTGTATGTAGTACATATTAGAGTTGGGTAATCTATTTCCTAGTTTCTTATACTAGTTCCAAAACGTATGAGTAACATCATAAAATGTAACGTGTGATATTAAGTATACGCAGTTTTTCACAGGAAAAACATGTTGGCCATGGGAATTGCGAAGTGAACTAGATAGTTCCATATAGTTCCTTTGGCACAATTCTAGTGCATATGTGTGCATTACAAATGAAATAAATTCTCTGTGTTAAAAATACCTTTTAATCATAATTATAATTAAAACATAATTCTAGTATATACATAAATAAACAACAGCATTGGGGTTTTAATCTTCTTAGCAATAATAAAATAGTTTCTCAGAAGCTCCGAACAACACGCAATTCTGGGGGATTTACAACGGTTTCAAGTCAGTGAGGAGGTAGTCGTGTCAAACAATAAGTCGATTGATTTGGAACACAATGTGGTTTTGTTCATTATTCATTTTTATACCGTCAACCAAAAAAGTCTACATACACCCTATAAATCTCGAGTTTTAAGGGTAAGGAAGCATTTTTATGAAAATCCAAGTACATAGTTCTATTTCATATCCCTAATAAACAATATTACATACATCAAAAATATATTCCATAATACGAATAACGGTAAATTCCATAAAAATTAAAAAATGAATAGGGAAAAAGTGTACATAAATGCAATGAAATATTATGATTACCGTAAAATTAATGGAATAGGCAATACAAATTTTACATTTTATTGCTTTATCGAATGTCTCTGGTTGTCTATGATATATTTTAGACAAAATAGGAATTAAGCAAATAAAGATAGTATCCATCGCTCTGAGCATCGCCAGTTGTACTCTCATATAGCGAAGCGAAACATCAGTGCATTAATTATTATAATGAACAAAACTGGAACAATTAGAAATTGCCTCGTGCTTTCGCTGGTGCTTTTGGCGTTTGTAGCTGATATTGAAGGTTTTTATTTTATTTCAATTCGAAAGAAGTTTGCATTTGCACCATATCGGTGTGAATGCTATCCAAGCCTGCCTGATAGGCTCGTTGGTCTTGAGGTTCTCTTTTATACCGTTGGACCTCTCTCTCCAGATCATGAAGATCTCTCCTGACGTGCCTGGGTAGAGGAAGCCTGTTCATTAAATCGTGACAGAGATGCTCACTGCGATAACACCCAAGCAGGTACTGCATCGACAACATCTTATTGTGTTGACGCACCGGTAAAATCTTCGTCTCCTCATGAAGATGGTCCACTGGTGTCATGAGGAGACACCCTGTTGCAGTCCTCACGCAGCATTCTGGCAGGTTTGAATCTTCATCCACTGCGTAGTGCTAACCTTTGCAGACCACGCTGGCGCCGCATAGCTTACCATAGACCGGCCTATTGCATTGTAGGTGGTCAACAAGGTTTCTTTGTCAGCCCCCCAAGTGCTGCCGGCCAGCAATTTGAGCACCTTGTTCCCACCTCTGATCTTATCGCAAATAGCTGTGGCATGCGCGGATGACTTAAACATGCTATCGAACGTTACACCCAGTATTTTGGTGTAGTTGTAGATGGAAGAACTGCACTAGGTCAGCTATGTAGACATTTAACCTATCACATATGTCATCAGCCGAACATGTTGATGTTCTTGTCAGGGATGGTACCGCAGACCTTCTGTATTCGAGGCTCATATACTTACCACTGCACCACGACGAACGATAATAAACTAAATGAAATAACGGTGTCTAATGGAGCCATACTTTAATTTGGAAAAAAAATTATTTGTTGTTGCACTGCGCCATCTAATTTAAAAGGCAGTTAATACTTTGTTTAAAAAATCAATAATATTTTATAAAAAATTTGGTCGTATTTACTTGAAATATTGTGTACGTGTATGATGTTGACGCTTCTTTCATTCTTCAATATTCGGGACTAGACATAAAATGTTAATTTCAATGTTTTGGACACTTTGCAATCGGTATACAGACACCTTTATTATTACGAGCATATCCTTTGTTGCAATAGCAACCGTCTGGGCATCTGAAATGTCGTATTAAGCATGGCTGGTTAAGGGTAGCACATTCCGTTTGACACGAATCTCCACATGATGTGTAATATTCATTCTTTGGGCATGTTTTGTTAGACCCTACGAACAGTAACGTTACTTAAATGCAAACTTCTTTCGAATTGAAATAAAATAAAAACCTTCAATAGCAGCTACAAAAGCCAAAAGTATCAGTGAAAGCACGAGGCAATTTCTAATTGTTCCAGTTTTGTTCATTATAATAATTAATGCACTGATGTTTCGCTTCGCTATATGAGAGTACAACTGGTGATGCTCGGTGCGATGGATACTATATTTATTTGCTTAATTCGAAACAAATATATAAATGAATAATGAACAAAACCACATCGTGTTCCAAATCAATCGACTTATTGTTTGTCACGACTACCCCCTCCTCCTCCTCTTCACTGACTTGAAACAGTTGTAAATCCCCCAGAATTGCGTGTTAGTCGGAGCTTCTGAGATATATATGTAAATATGTATGTATATTTTCGTTCACGAGGATCGACCTTACATACTATTAGAAAAGTTACCTACAGAAAAGCTTAAATAAGAGGGTCATATGTATTTTAAGACGACTAAATTGTTATGACTTTTATGGTGCCACCGTGGTGCAATGTTATGCACACCCGCCTTGCACACATAAGGTCGTGGGTTCGATTCCCCGGCCAGGCAACATCAAAACACTTTTCAACGGTAGCAAAATACCCCTCAGTAATGTTGGCGACATTTTCTGAGTATTTCAGCCATGTAAAACTTCTCTACAAAAGTGGTGTCTTAGACACGCCGTTCAGACTCGGCAATAAACTGTAGGTCCCATATCAGCTAAAATGAATCGGGGTGCACTCATTGATATGAGAGAAGTCTCCCTTGTCCCTTATGGGATGTTTGTGGAATAATTATTATTATTATTATGGTGCGAATAGACCGAAGTCAGTTATCATAAGAATTGGTTGTTTGACCAAGCATAGAGCATAACCCACCTACATCTGTATCTATCAACCTTCAGAATTTTTTAGTATGTTTACATATGATCGGATTTATAAGAAAATACGTAAAAAATCCTCATAGAGAAGGTTATCCCCCCAATAATCTGTAATGAAAACAGGATATTGCTGTATTAATTACGTGTGCTACGCAAACAATTTGCAGGGGTTCTGATGTATTAATTCGGTTTGTAAGGGACTTGCGGTTTTCTTCTGTCACTTCGTTTCTTGATTTTGTAACGGTAAATGTAGTGAAAAACGGGATTTATTAGATTTTCAAATTTAAAAGGGTATAACTTCTTTTTTTCACCAAAAATTTCTAGTATTCATATTTTCTTTATTTCATATTTTCTTTCTTTCATTTCTTTTGTTCATGTTTTCTTTTTAACTTTTGACGGGCATAACTTCTTTTTTCAGAATGAATTTCCACTATTCTTTTTTTCTTTAAAAGAGGTGAATATTATCTTTCGAATAAGCCATTATTTTTTTAAATCGTTTCACAAATGGCCAAGTTTTAGTGCTTTAAGTGTGAAAAAAAACTTAAAAAAGGGAAATGCCTTTCCTCGTGCTCTAGGCTGCTTAGAAGATACCAAACAGTATAATTATTTAGTTCTACCAAGAAGAGCTTTCGAAAATGACAAAAATCAAAGAAAAATCAAAGAAAACAGAAGAGTTATGCAATTTTTTTGTGTTTTAACTTTTTGGTTAATCATGTGAAATTGTCGTTACCACCTTTTGTAAAACTAAAAAGCCCACACTGTAATTCATGACACTCCATCCTCCTCCATCCTATTTTTCATTTTTTTGGATTTTAATTGTTATGACAACAATATCGGCTTTGGTTGGAGCATTTTAATAAAAGTTTAATTGCGCTACCAAAAGTGGTCTCAAGATTACCAGCAGGGCTTTGAATTAGTACCCACTGTGTTGCCGACTGTGGTCAAATATAAAAGGTATAGTAAATAGGCCTCAAACTATTCCAATATTCGACTTTTCTTGTTGTTGTATAGAAGAAAAACGTTAACTATCCAAGAATAGACTTTAAATTTTGTGCAACTTTATTTTCTTGAGTCATAGCTTCCAGAGGACTTTCATTTTTATATTAATACAGATTGTGTCGATATTGGTGGTCCAATGACTTAGCTTTGAAGTAATCGAAGTCGAGTCATTTCACTAGTCCCAGTTAGCTGTGAGTCAGACGACTAGCCCCAAGATAACTTTGTGCGACATCTGTTAGGAACAGAAAATGAGAGATTTTGTTGTCTATACATTTATTAGTCTATGTTATAAGCAGAGATGGTCTGTATGACGATTTTTTAGTTTTTCGACGGTCAGAAAGTTGTAAACGTCGAAAACGTCATATACCCGTAGAAAACGTATAAGAAGTACTAAATGTCGTAAACCTCAATGATGTATGTTATCATCATATTTTTTCGCTTGATATTAATTCTGCAATGAAGAGCCTCTGTAGCTTTTTTGAAAATAAAAAAAAAAACATTTTTTTAATATTTTAATTTCTAAAAACTGAAATAATTGAATAAATTGGATTACGCAATTAGCAGCAATCTACAATATATGCTGATCACTACCACTAGTTTACGTGTGATTCAAAGAATTTGCGGCTTAAGTATTAAACAAACATATGTATAATGTCCATATAATATAAAATATATATAAAATGAATAACATAGAGTGGAATCTATTTATGCTTGTTTTTTAATGAAATAGGTTCTTAAAAGAAATAATAAAATGAGGTTTTTTAGGTGTGTCTTTTTACTTACTAAATGTTGCTGAAACAAATTTTTCAGCAACTTTTCCTTTATACAACTGTCAAAATTTGAAACATTTGTAATAATTATTACAAATTGTCGAGTACGCAGACACACTTTATACAATCTGCAACATTAGTAATAATTATTACTAATTATCACGTAGAAAGACACAGCTATTATTACAAATTAGACCTATTATCGAGTACACGGACAGGCATAATAAGAAAAACATCGATTTTTAAGTTATAAAACTCGATTGTTTATTCTGTCAAAAATCTTGTTTTTTGGCTATGTTTACGACGTTTCTGACGGATGTAATATACGTCAGAAATGTATGTCAGATACGTTATAATTTCCGACAGACCATCTGTGGCTATAAGTATTACGAGAGAACAATCCAATCGTAGCTTATCTCACCCCCTCCTCCCATTTAACGACCAATTTGGAGGAGCGCACATTAATTCCATTTTTAGTCGGGTGGATAATCTATTGATGAGCAAAATAAAAAACAAATTCTGTGATAAGAATTCTAAACTAATGGAGTAGTCGATCTGTTAGATATGTATAAACACAGTACATGCCAAAAAAATAATCAATTAATATAATATAAATAATTCAATATAAAATTGTGAAAGTATTACACACAAAGAAAAAACATATTTGTGGATTTATGTTAAATTTCTTCTTACATACATATGTATAAGCATTTGTATTTTGTTATATGTGATAGTCCGTGATTTCGCTCACTCTCCCGTCACAAACCCTATGAAATACCTAAAATTGTTATTTACTTTATAGCGCACACCACGATAAGGGTTGCTATCAACATCAACTGCCAATAAGAATGTGAATTAACTCGTGGAAATAGTTTGATTTGCATATTGAAACCGTCAACTGGAAGAAATGGTAAAGTTTATATTTGCGCTAATAATCGGGGTCCTAGCCATTACTGGTTGCACAAAGGCTCAGTACCCGAACTTCCACAAGGAACTGCGGGACTATTTTCCAACAAAAGTTGGTAAATCGAATTTTACCCTAGATAACGCGAGGGATCTGTTGTACAAAAAGTGCAAAAAAGTTCTGCTGAATGGCACCACTCCGCCGGAAGATCAGTATAAGAATCTAGAGAAGGCGGCTCACAAACTCATAGACTGTGTCAACAGTATTGGCAATGTCACCCTTGTTATGGAGGAAATCGAAGCAGCCAGCCCCACCGGTGATCTGGATGTGGTTCTTGGAAAATACTGTATGAAAATGCCCTTGGCCAAGCAGTGTATAGCTGAATTTAATGATCAGCTGGTAATGTGCCTGACTCCACGCGAGCGTTCTCAGAATTCTATTATGATGCGTATCGTTGATTCCCTGTTGGATTTTGCATGCCACAGAAATGGTGAGGCAATCGCATTATTTATAGCCGAGGATGGCCCAAAGTGTCTGGAGGACAATAAGGATAACATTGCAAAGTGTATGAATGCGACTCTGTCAGCCTATATCCCGGAAACAGTGCCTTCAGAATTGCCTGAACTTGTGATGGGACCCCAGCAGTGTATAGATATGCGTGCCTTCGAAGACTGCCTACTTCACTATATGGAGACATGTAATGAAGTGACACCGGCTGGCTTAGTGGAATCCTTATTCCGGTATATACGCAAGGAGACAGTATGTCAGGCGGAGCTTGATAAAGTAAAGACTGCAACCGAAAAAGCGAGGAGTGCGGCGTCATGTCCAGTGCTGCGATTCATCTACATCTGGCTGTTGATGTTTGCATCGGTACTTCGTGATGTTTTCAAATAAATTATTTAATGAACTTGCTTAAAAATAAATAAAATAATAAAGAGTGTAATAGTTACGAATGTTTTTACGAATTGGCGAAGTTTCTAATTTACCAGTAATACAAAAAAGGAAAGGTTTTCGAAACATCGCACAGTGTAGCCAAATTCAATATTCAAAAAGTAAAAGAAAACAAGCCAGCCAAGTCAGAACAATGAAAGTGCCATTGTTTGTAAACAAGTCCTATATAAGGTTGGACAGTAAGGCCAGCTGATTATTAAATTTGCTCTCAGAACACATTATTGTGATTCGAAATACAAAGAAACACAAATCACAAAAATTTTAAATCTATTAAGATTATTATCAAGATTATGGTCGAACTGGTGTAGACTTTGGTTGTACCTTTATATTTGAAGAACCTTTTTTAGTTGAAAAAAAAAAATTAAAATTATTGGATGTTGTTTATAGCTCTGTTTGCTATCTGATAGCATAAAGCCTGAATTATGTGCGTTTAAGTATTTATATTTAGTTCTTAAAAGTACCCGGATTTGTTTTTGGAACCTTTTTTACGTGTATGTTTTTATTTAGTCCTTTCCATGAGGCTCTTAAAAGGCTCGCTTTGTCCCGCTATTCCACTGGAGTTCCTTAATTAATTTCTTAATATTTCAGCTACGATCACCTGGGATAAAGACCCTCCAATTTTTTGAATTGTCAGGATTTTAAATTTCAATATATGCACGCAAGTCCATGAAAATATAGATTTTTGTCACAACAAGTAAAAAAGTATCAGTCGACTTTGCCGACAGAGATATACTCTCAGCTTATGTGTAATTGGAACTTTCATTTACGGACAGATCGAATGTATTAGGGTCCTTTAAACATTTTGTGGATTAGTATTAAAGTTCAAAAGTGTTGCGGAGGGGGTATTCATGGAATGGACTGACATAGTCCATTATGGAAGTGGATCTTATTTTGAGAGTCATATCTTTTCGATAGATATTGCGCCCACTAGTCATTTCAGTGGGACAAAGTATAACTTTTGTACCAGTATGCCAGGAATCATGGACTTGTCCGCAGAAAACATAATATCGCTGTAAACAGGACTATAACGAACACCATCGGTATACATTTCCAAAGGATCTTCGAACACTTAGACAAAATGTTGAAATTTTATGGGGGAGGTACCCTAAGAAGTGGACCCATATGGACCATTTTATAATGGTTAAAGAAAATTTAGACAAAATATTAGGATATCCAAAGTTTAGACCAAACTGGTCGTGCATACCATTTTAGTGACATTTTTTAAATATTGGGGAAGTACCGGAAGTTGTGAACCAGTGTTGCTCATCTTCGAACTGAAACTAATATGACGAACTCCAAATTTTAGACCAAATCGTTTGATTAGTTCGAGAGTTATCGTGCTCTCCAGCCACTACATACATATAGTGCCATAGAGGTTTTTGTACACCTTTCTTGCTGTTTTCTCAAGTAGTATGTACTTGCCCATGAAAAATGTGTTACCGTCGTAATTGGGGCTGCGAATGCAAATTGCAACAAGTAAAAAAGTATCAGTCGACTTTGCCGACAGAGATATACTCTCAGCCTATGTGAATTGAATCTTTGCCCATCTTCGAACTGAAACTAAATTTGGACAAAATATGACGAAGGCAAATTTTGGACCAAATCGGTTAATCAGTTCGAGACTTATCGTGCTCTCTCCACTAACAGACAATCATAAAGCAAGCTACCATGAGGCACTACATATGGTGCTATAGAAGGTTTTTTACACCTTTCGGGCTGCTTTCTCAAGAAGTATGGATTTGCCTCTGGAAAAACTTTTACCGTCGTATTGAGACAGCGAATGCAAGTTGGTTCAATAAAAATCAAATAGATTCGAGATCAGGCCTTAAAGTGAACTTATTCGAAATTTTGTGTGGGAGGTACATGAAGGAGTGGACAAATACAGACCATATTTGATCCTGATCTATATCTGGTAGACATATTAGGATATGTAAAGTATGGACCAAATCGGTCACTCCCTTCAAGAGTTATCGTGCGCACAATTTTTCCGAACATTTTTAAACTTTTGTGGGGGAGGTACCTGAAGGAGTAGGCAGATAGGGCTTATCTTCGAACTGAAACTAAGTTTGAACAAAATATTACGAAGGCTAAATCTTGGACCGAATCGGCAGATCCGTTCGAGAGTTATCTTGCCATCCAACCACTAACACGGAGTTATACGGATTTTTTTTGCACATTTCAGGCTATTTTGTCAGGAAGTATGGACTTGCCCCTGATGAAAATTGTACCATCGTATGGGGGCAGTGAATACAAGCTGCCACAACAAAAATCAAAGCGATTTGAGAACTGGTTCTAAAATGAACTTTTCCGAAAATTTGTGGGAGGTACCCGAAGGAGTGAACGGATTGAGCCCATATTAGAACTCCATCTAAGTCTGATAGAAATTTCACGATGTGCTAAGTATGGACCGAATCGGTTACTCCATTCAATAGTTATCGTGCGCACAAATTTTTAGAACATTTTCGAACTTTTGTTGGGCAGGTACCGGAAGGAGTGGATCGATATAACCCATCTTCGAACTTAAACTAAGTTTGGACAAAATATTTCGAAAGCCAAATTTTGGACCGAATCGGTTGATTTGTTCGAGAGTTATCGTGCGCTCCAGCCAGACAGACGGACGGACAGACGGACGGATATGGCTAAATCAACTCCAAATAATCTGAAACAGATTTCGTCCAAACATACTTGGGGTCTAAAACCATTATTTCGATGAGGCACATTTTGTCCGTATGAAAGTCAATATAACCTTGTTAGCATAAATGCTGATGGTATAAAAACATATTTTGGCCGCCCTTTGCATCGGTTGTTTGTTACCAATTATTGAGTTGCTCATATTATCAGAATTAAACTGTATTGAAAATCCTAAGTAATAGGTCTCATTAAAAACATTGTCCACTTTAAAATGTAGCCACCCATCAGACAGTTTCAAAAGCTGTCGCCATTGCAGATTTTTGCATATCTCGCCAAAAAGTAATTAGGTTAATTGAACACATTAGTCGCTTTTTCAATTGCTGGGAGTGTTCCAACCGAAAATTAAAAACAGTTGCTAAATAGGACAATTGAAAATCCTTTCGTGACATTAAGTTTTGTTGTATTTCTTCGTAGTAGATGGCACATCCAACTTCTTTGTCTATCCACCAAGCGCACTGGTTTATCTATTGCTATGAAAAATAGGAACCAACAAGGTGGACATTATAAGAGACTTTGTTGCTAATTTTCGAAAGATCCGCCCAGACTTAAACTTTCAAACTGTATCATCATTATTTTCCCTTTCAAAGGATAACAACTATGTTTTTGTGTGTGCGATACTGATCCTAGTTGCCACAAGGTATTATACACCAAGTGGTGCTACTGCTGGTTAAACGAAGGTGGTGCATTTCCATACTTTTTTGGTCTGCTTCGCTTCTCAGCAACGTTGGGGAGTTTATTTTTGTGCTTGCCTGGCTTTATGACAATAAAATAAACGAGAATAACGTGGGGCTGAGAAGTCCTAAAAGAGAATGCCGACGAATGTAAACATAATAAGCGTTTAAAACTTATTAAACGTCAACTTAAAAACAATTTGGAAAATGCAGCACTAATGTGCTTATCTCCGGTTGTAATACACTCAGGGAGATTTAACTGTTAAAAGCTATGGGAAATTTTAAACATTGCTAAAAACAATAGGATTGTTTTCAGGATGGTTCAACAGCGACATTGTTCAAAATTGTGACATGTTAGAAAGCATCTATTACAATGATACAATGATCTATCTGCTAGCAGATAACTTTTTCTTATGATAGAGTTGGGCAGCCTCCACAAAAAAATGAGATTTTGAATGTATCAACTTCGAAGATCAGAAATATAAATACGCGTGAAAACACAAAAGAACGGTGAATTGAAATATTCATTTAATTATATCGGTCTGTGGAAGTATTTAGAAGAAAAAAATCGAACATTGTATCGTTGTCGAAACTATTCGGAACGATTTGGAACTAGATTTGCCCAACTCTATCTTATGGCCAGAGAACTGCAACACTCGCTTTCTAGGATACTTCATTGTTGTGGATAATGAATTCAAAGTTGAGGCCAGTAAACATGGCCTACGTGATCGAGTTATTTCGGTGGATATTTTCAGTATTCGGATTACGGCTTCCGTTATCAAATACATTTTCGAGTGGAATCTTGCGAATTTTTTCCCGCAACACATTTGCTGTTGTAATGATTTTTTGTGGCATAAAATGAACATTATCGGTATATTTTGCAATAAAACTAAACAAAATCACATACTAATGACTTTTTGCAATAAAATGAGTAAGAAAAATAGACAAAAGGGTTTTTTTCTTAAGAATTAATAAAAAATAATTTAAAAAAATTAAGTTTCAGTGTTTTATTTAGAAATGCACTTAAAACTAAAAAATAATTTGTCGCTTAGCCTCAATAAATATATTCTTTCTCATGATGGAATCTCTCAAATAAAACGCTTGCATTTGAATTAAAAATTGTGACAATATTGAACGGCAAGCGTTTTATTTGAGAGATTCCATCATGAGAAAGAATATATTTATTGAGGCTAAGCGACAAATTATTTTTTAGTTTTAAGTGCATTTCTAAATAAAACACTGAAACTTAATTTTTTTTAAATTATTTTTTATTTTTAACTTTTTAGTAAATGATTTTTTTTACCACTGAGAACCCCAAATGCCGAATTACAGTGCATTTGAGCAGAAAATGTACAGTTGCGTTCAAAATAATAGGAGCGCCCATACAAAAAAAGAAATATGCCAAAAAATATGGTTAAACTTACCAATTTTGGTTTATTTTAAATTTGTTTAACATTGTTGACATCCCAACAGTTAATTCATCAGCAGAAATGTGACAATCTGCTTTAAATTATTTACTGTTTACATCAACATTATAAATCGTGTTTAAAGTTTTTGTTCAAAAAAATAGGAGTGTGGAAGAAAAAGGACGATAAAAATAGTTTTAGTTGAGTTTAGGGTCAAAATTGTCAATATTTTAGTTAACAGTAGTAAATCCAATAGATTTTATGAGATTTGATTGTTGTTTGAAAACAAAAGTCCTTTGGAGGTAGCCAAAAAACAGGCGATTGTCCTTGCAGAAATTTTTTCCATAAATTGAGCACTTATTGGGCAACTCAATGGATTTTGTAGACAAAAGCTTTAACGATTAGATTTGTTTGATGCTATGGATGTTATCTCTAACAATATATAATGATTGGTATCCCATAAATTTGTGTATTTTGATCCTTGATCCAAGTTTAAGACAGTTTACATTAGCCCTTAAGGTAAGGATCGGCCAAAAAAGCGTATTTTTAAGGAAATTATTCCCCAACCAAATAATATTTGGAAGTCCTTAGGGTGCTAACCTTGTGTATGCAATCAATTTCGCTTCTATTCAAAAAACGTGAACGGTTGAAATGTACTTTGAACCATTTAGTGATAGGCAAGTTGGGATTGCACTATGGTTGGTATACGCTGAATATATTTTTCAATATAAACTTACATTTTTCACCCAAAAATACTTCATTTAGGTTAGTTTCATTAGAAAACTGTTTATTATACGATGCAAAACCTAATAAAAATAATCTTAGGCCAACTTCAAAAGTTTGTCTTTAAAGTTTCCTTCTCAACAAAGCGTTTTAAAAAATGTCTCATATGTGCCAATCGGCCAATTATTCAAAAATGAACCATATAATCAATTCTGCGTGCAGTTAAGATGCTAAGGACCTCAAAACATCACTTGGTCGAGAAATTAATGCCTTATAGATACCCTTTTTTAATTGATCCTTACGTAAAGAGTTAATGGAAACCGGCTTTAACTTGGCTCAAGGATCAAAATACACGAATTTCCGAATACCGATCATTATATATTGTTCGAGATAACTAGAGATGGACAGTGGGTAAATACCCAATGGGTAAATACCCGGTAAATTGGGTAAATTGGGTAAATACCCCTTTGTGGGTATTTATTTGGGTATTTACTATATTGAATCGCTAATACAACATCTAAGACCCTATTTCTGGGTTTAGGCTATGAAATCGATTCAAAATGGATAGTTCTACAATACTTTAAACAAGTGGGTAAATACTTGGGTAAATACCCGAGTATTTACCCAAGTGTTGGGTAAAAACTCATTAACTGCCGAACCACTTGACGTAGGCTGACAAAATTTTTCTCAAATCTTACTTATGTCAAGAGAATATCTAGCATTGAAAATGGGGTCTCTGGGTCCATGTTTTGATATAGCCCCCATATAACCGTACCTCCCGATTTAAGGTATTTTTTGTCTATTTGCCTCATTGTACAATCATAGTGGCTGAAATTTGACATAGTAAGTTCTCAATATGTAGAAAATACCCTTGCAAAAACTTGTCAACATAGGTCCACGTTTTCTAATAGCCCCCATATAAGTGTACCCCGATTTCGAGTATTTACCCAAATTTTGGGTAAAAACTCTTTAACTGCCGAACCACTTGACGTAGGCTGACAAAACTTGGCATAAATCTTTCTTATGACAAAAGAACTTCTGGTACTGAACATGGGGTCTCTAGGTCCATGTTTTAATATAGCCCCCATATAGCCGTACCTCCCGATTTAAGGTATTTTTCATCTATTAGCCACATTTTACAACCAAATTGGCTGTAAATTAGCACAGTGAGTCCTCAAGGAGTAGAAAATATCCTTGCAAAAATTTGTCAATATAGGTCCACGTTTTCTAATAGCCCCCATATAAGTGTACCCAGATTTCGAGTATTTACCCAAATTTTGGGTAAAAACTCTTTAACTGCCGAACCACTTGACGTACGCTGACGAAATTTGGCTCAAATCTTACTTATATCAAGAGAATATTTAGTATTGAAAATGGGGTCTCTAGGTCCATGTTTTAATATAGCCCCCATATAGCCGTACCTCCCGATTTAAGGTATTTTTTACCTATTATCCTCATTGTACAATCATAGTGGCTGAACTTTGGCATAGTGAGTTCTCAATATGTAGAAAATACCCTTGCAAAAACTTGTCAACATAGGTCCACGTTTTCTAATAGCCCCCATATAAGGGTACCCCGATTTCGAGTATTTACCAAATTGTTGGGTAAAAACTCATTAACTGCCGAACCACTTGACGTAGGCTAACAAAATTTGGCTCAAATCTTACTTATGTGAAAAGAATTTCTGGTACTGAACATGGGGTCTCTGGGTCAATGTTTTGATATAGCCCCCATATAGCTGTACCTCCCGATTTAAGGTATTTTTCATCTATTAGCAACATTTTACAACCAAATTGGCTGTAATTTGGCACAGTGAGTCCTCAATGAGCATTAAATATCCTTGCTAATATTTGTCAACGTAGGTCCACGCTTTCTTATAGCCCCCATATATGGGTACCCCGATTTCAAGTATTTGCCCAAATATTGGGTAAAAACTCTTTATCTGCCGAACCATTGGCGTAGGCTCATAAAATTTGGCTAGAAACTTTCTTATATCAATAGTATTAAAAGTATTGAAAATGGAGTCCCTGCGTCCACTTTTTGATATAGCCGTACCTCCCGATTTCAGAAACCCATATTGGGGCCACAAGAAAACGTGGACCTACGTCGACAATTTTTTGCAAGGATATTTTATACATATTGGGAACCCACTGTACCAAATTACAGTCAGTATGATTGTAAAATGTGGCTAATAGTTAAAAATACCTTAAATCGGGAGGTACGGCCATATGGGGCCTATATCAAACCATGGACCCAGGTACTCCATTTTCAATACCCTTATTACTATTGATATAAAAAAGTTTTGAGCCAAATTTTGTCAGCCAACGTCAACTGGTTCGACAGTTAATGAGTTTTTACCCAATTTTGGGTAAATACTCGAAATCGGGGTACCCTTATATGGGGGCTACAGGAAAACGTGGACCTACGTAGACAAATATGGGCAAGGATATATTATACTCTTTGAGGACTCACTGTGCCAAATTACAGCCAATTTGGTTGTAAAATGTGGCTAATAGATGAAAAATACCTTAAATCGGGAGGTACAGCTATATGGGGGCTATATCAAAACATGGACCCAGAGACCCCATGTTCAGTACCAGAAGTTCTGTTGACATAAGAAAGATGTAAGCCAAGTTTTGTCAGCCTACGTCAAGTGGTTCGGCAGTTAAAGAGTTTTTACCCAAAATTTGTGTAAATACTCGAAATCGGGGTACCCTTATATTTGGGATATTAGAAAACGTGGACCTATGTTGACAAGTTTTTGCAAGGGTATTTTCTATATATTGAGAACTCACTATGCCAAATTTCAGCCACTATGATTGTACAATGAGGCAAATAGACAAAAAATACCTTAAATCGGGAGGTACGGTTATATGGGGGCTATATCAAAACATGGACCCAGAGACCCCATTTTCAATGCTAGATATTCTCTTGACATAAGTAAGATTTGAGAAAAATTTTGTCAGCCTACGTCAAGTGGTTCGGCAGATAAAGAGTTTTTACCCAATATTTGGGCAAATACTCGAAATCGGGGTACCTTATACGGGGGCTATTAGAAAACGTGGACCTATATTGACAAATTTTTGCAAGGATATTTGCGGCTCCTGGAGGACTCACTGTGCCAAATTACAGCCAATTTGGTTGTAAAATGCGGCTAATAGATGAAAAATGCCTTAAATCGGGAGGTACGGCTATATGGGGGCTATATCAAAACATGGACCCAGAGACCCCATGTTCAGTACCAGAAGTTCTGTTGACATAAGAAAGATGTAAGCCAAATTTTGTCAGCCTACGTCAAGTGGTTCGGCAGTTAATGGGTTTTTACCCAACACTTGGGTAAATACTCGGGTATTTACCCAAGTATTTACCCACTAGTCTAAAGTATTGTAAAACTATCCATTTCAAACGAATTTACAACCTAAACCCAGGAATAGGGTGTAAAATGTTGTATTTGCCATTCAATATAGTAAATACCCAAATAAATACCCACAAATGGGTATTTACCCGGTATTTACCCACCGTGTGGGTATTTACCGGGTAAATACCCGGTAAAAACCATCTCTAGAGATAACAGCCAGAGCATCAAAAAACTCTAATCACTAAAGTTCTGTCTACAAAATCGATTGAGTTACCCAATAAGTGCTCAAATAATGGAAAAAATGGCTGCAAGGACAATCACCTGTTTTTAGGCTACCTCCAAAAGAACTTTTGTTTTCAAACAGCCATCAAATCTCACAAAATCTATTGGATTCACTACTGTCAACTAAAATATAGACAATTTTGATCTTAAACTCAACTAAAAATATTTTTATTGTCCTTTTTCTTCCGCACTCCTATTTTTTTGAACAACAAATTTGAAGGCGATTTATAATGTATATAATATAAACAGTAAATAATTTAAAACAGATTACCACATTTCTGCTGATGAATAAACTGTTGGGATGTCAACAATCTATCTATATTAATAAAAGAGTAGAGTGACTGATTCACTGACTGACTGATTGACTGATTGATTCATCAACGCCCAGACGAAACGGCTGAAGCTAGAATCATGAAATTTTGGGTGAGGGTCACTCTTGGTCCGAAGGTGACAGATAAGGCTTGGTTTTTGGAAATTCGAACTGGAAGGGTACGAAAAGTACTAAAAGGTACTAAATATGGTACCGTTTGTATTTGGCGAACCGGTAGAGCTAGAGCTTTGAAATTTGGAACGAATGTCACTGATGGAGTGTAGGAAAGATGTGCTAAAGGGTTTTTAGAAATTCGAACTATAAGTGTACGAAAAGTACTAAAGTGTACTAAATTTGGTACCAATTCGTATTGTGTGAACGGATAAAGGTTAACGGTTGAAATTTGGTGTGAGAATCAAGGTTAAAAGGTACGGTTGACATAAGGCGGTGGTTTAGGAAAAGTGTACAAATGTGTACGAGAGTACTAAATGGTACTAAATTTGGTACACTTATGATTTGTGCGAACGGATAGAGTTGGAATCCTGAAATTTTGAACGAAGGCTACTGTTGGAGATTAATATGGAAGTAGTTTTGAAAATTCGTACTTATGGGTACGAAAAGTACTAAATGGTACTAAATTTGGTACACTTATGATTTGGGCGAACGGATAGAGTTGGAATCCTGAAATTTTGAACGAAGGCTACTGTTGGAGAGTAATATGGAAGCAGTTTTGAAAATTCGTACTTATGGGTACGAAAAGTACTAAATGGTACTAAATTTGGTACAATTACGATTTGGGCGAACGGATGGAGCCGGAATCCTGAAATTTTGAACGAAGGCTACTGTTGGAGAGTAATATGGAAGTATGTAGTTTTGAAAATTCGTACTTATGGGTACGAAAAGTACTAAATGGTACTAAATTTGGTACAATTTGGATATAGGTTGAATGGATAGAGCTGGAATTCTGAAATTTGTGAATTAAGGCTACAGTTGGAGGGTAGCATGGAAGTAGTTTTGAAAACTCGTACGTATGGGTACGAAAAGTACTAAATGATACTAAAATTGGTGCAATTATGATTCTGGCGAACGGATAGAGTTGGAATCCTGATGTTAGAGAGTAGAATGGAAGTAGTTTTGAAAATTCGTACATATGGGTACGAAAAGTACTAAATGGTACTAAATTTGGTACAATTATGATTTGGGCGAACGGATAGAGCTGGAATCCTGAAATTTGAATTAAGGCTGCTGTTAGAGAATAGAATGGAAACAGTTTTGAAAATTCATACTTATGCGTACGACATGTACTAAATTTTGTACAATTTGGATTTAGGCTGAGCGGATAGAGCTGGAATCCTAAAATTTTGAATTAAGGCTGCAGTTGGAGGGTAAAATGGAAGTAGTTTTGAAAATTGAAAACGTACTAATTGGTACTAAATTTGGTACAATTACGATTTGGGCGAACGGATAGAGCTGGAATCCTGAAATTTTGAACTAAGGCTACTGTTGGAGAGTAGAATGGAAGTTGTTTTGAAAATTCGTACTTATGGGTACGTAATGTACTAAATGATACTAAATTTGGTACAATTATGATTTAAGCGAACGGGTAGTGCTGGAATCCTGAAATTTTGGATTAAAGATACAGTTTGAGGGTGGAATGGAAGTAGTTTTGAAAATTCGTACTTATGGGTACGAAAAGTATTAAATTGTTCTAAATTTGGTACAATTACGATTTGGGCGAACGGATGGAGCTGGAATCCTGAAATTTTGAACATAGGCTGCTGTTGGAGAGTAGAACGAAAGTAGTTTTGAAAATTCGTACTTATGGGTACGAAAATTACTAAATGGTACTAAATTTGGTACAATTACGATTTGGGCGAACGGATAGAGCTGGAATCCTGAAATTTTGAACTAAGGCTACTGTTGGAGAGTAGCATGAAAGTAGTTTTGAAAATTCGTACCTATGGGTACGAAACGTACTAATTGGTACTAAATTTCGTACAATTACGATTTGAGCGAACGGATAGAGCTGGAATCCTGAAATTTGAATTAAGGCTGCTGTTAGAGAGTAGAACGGAAGCGAAAATTCATATTTATGGGTACTAAATGATACTAAATTGGGTACAATTACGATTTGGGCGAACGGATGAAACTGGAATCCTGAAATTTTGAACTAAGGCTATTCTTGGAGAGTAGAACGAAAGTAGTTTTGAATATTCCTACTTATGGGTACGAAAAGTACTAAATGATACTAAATTTGGAACAATTACGATTTAGGCGAACAGATAGAGCTGGAATCCTGAAATTTGAATTAAGGCTGATGTTAGAGAATAGAATGGAAATAGTTTTGGAAATTCGTACTTATGTGTACGAACAGTACTAAGTGGTAGTAAATTTAGTACAATTTGTATTTGGGTGGACGGATAGAGCTTGATTCCTCAAATTTGGACTGAGGGTCACTGATGAAGTGACCAAAGTAATAAACGGTACAAAATTTGGTTCGATGGGGATTTGAGTGAACGAATCCTGAATTCGTAATTGAGATTACTGTTGAAGTATAGGATTGAGGTAGCCTTGGAAATTCGTACTTATGTGTACGAACAGTGCTAAATGGTACTATATATAGTACATATTGGATTTGGGTGAACGGATAGAGCTGGAATCCTGAAATTCGGAATTGACATTACTGTTGGAGTGTAGAACTAAAGAGTTTTGGAAATTCGTACTTAGAGTACAAAAAGTACTAAATGGTACTAAATTTTGTTCAATGGAGATTTGGGTGAATGGATAAAACTGGAAACCTGAAATGTGGAATTGAGATTTTTGTTGGATTGTAGGATTGTGGTAGTTTTGAAAATGCTATGGTTAAGAAAAGTACTAAATTTCGGACAACTGGGATTTGGAATCTGGAATCCTGAAATTTGGAATTGAGATTATTGTTGAAGAGTAGGATTGAGGCAGTTTTGGAAATTCGTACTTATGGTTAAGAAAAGTACTAAATGGTATTACATTTTTTACAATTTGGATTTGAGTGAACGAATAGACCTGAAATCCTTAAATTTGGAATTGAGATTACTGTTGGAGTATAGGATTAAGGTAGTTTTGCAAATTCGTACTTATGGGTACGAAAAGTACTAAATGGTACTAAATTTGGTACAGTGGGTATTTGAGGGAGCGGATAGAGCTGAAAATCCTGGAATTTGGTATGACTACGGTGGGAGTGTAGGATTGAGACGTGGAGGTAGTTTTTGAAATTCGTACTTATGGGCACGAAATATACCAAATGGTACAATTTGGATTTGAGTGCACGGATTGCACTGAAATCCTGTTTTTTGAATTAAGGTTACTGTTGAAGTGAAAGTTTGAGGTAGTTTTGGTAAATCGTACTTATGGGTACGAAGAGTACTTAATGGCATTAAATTTGTTGTTGGGTGTAGAGACAGTGCTGGAATCTGTATTCTTTGGATTTAAGGTGAGTATTGGTGTTCAAAGTTCGTCTCGCTGTTAATATGTAAGGGTGAGATACTGCTGATCTTTTTGCAAAACGAACTAAAGAGGATTCGAACAGTACTAAAACAAAAATAAATATTGATTAAAATTGGTATTAGTGCAATAAAATTTTCAGTGTTCGCCATTTTCATATTTTATACTGTTTATTTGTTTTTTTTATATCCTTTCCGCATACGAAGTAGCGGGCACTTTGCTAGTGTTAAATAAATTCAAAATAAACCAAAATTTGTAAGTTTAACCATGTTTATTCGACCATTCCCTTGGTGTGAATGAGCACTCCTATTATTTTGAACACAGCTGTAGATTAAAATGCTTGAAATTGGGTGGTACCCATATATGGAGGCTATATTAAACCTTGAAGACAAAATCCTCAACATACCAGAAGTCGGGTGGTACCGTTATATGGGGGCTATAGGAAAAAATGGACCCATATTGGTATTGGTTTCATATTCATGTATTGTCATCTAAATCTGAAAAGTGTGCAAAATTTTAGTTCGATTGGTCAACTGCAACCGTGCTAAAAATCAGTTACCAGATTTTAAAAGGGGGTAAGTTAGACACCGTAAAAACACTGTAAGAGTGGACCAATATTAGTTTTGATTTCATATTCATATATTGTCATCCAAATCTGAAAAGTGTGCAAAGTTTAAGTACGATTGGTCAACTGCAACTGCCTGAAAAATGAGTTACCAGATTTGAAAAGCAAAATACAGAAAATCGGTTGGTACCGTTATATGGGGGCTATAGGAAACAATGGACCCATATTGGTTTTGGTTTCATATTCATGTATTGTCATCTAAATCTGAAAAGTGTGCAAAATTTTAGTTCGACTGGTCAACTGCAACCGTGTTAAAAATCAGTTACCAGATTTGAAAAGGGGGTCAAGTTAGACACCGTAAAAACACTGTAAGAATGGACCAATATTAGTTTTGATTTCATATTCATGTATTGTCATCCAAATCCAAAAAGTGTGCAAATTTTAAGTTCGATTGGTCAACCGCAACTATGTGAAAAATGAGTTACCAGATTTGAAAAGCAAATTAGATAAAACACTGTAAAACAGTGTAGAAATGGACCAATATTGGTTTTGATTTCATATTTTTGTATTGTCATTCACATCTGAGAAGTGTGCAAAGTTTTAGTTCGATTGGTAAACTGCAACTGTGTTAAAAATGAGTTACCAAATTTGAACTAAACACACACCAAAGCAAGTTAAATAAAACACTGTAAAAATATATTTTCAGTGCCAGTATGCGATTTTTATATTTTTCACAATTTCCTAATGTTTAATACAATTTTCATGTTTGCATTTCTTTTAACGAGAAACTTGCCGCACAACAACTTTTTTGAATTTTTTTTTTGTGTTTACTTATTTTTCCTTTTTTCCGAAAGAAATTGTAAAAATTAGTAAATTCTTGCAGTACTGGAACAGAACACATATGTTTTTATCGTTCGATATCGTATGTATCGACAATTTTTATACCCTACACCACTATGTGGTAAGGGGTATTATGTGTTAGTGCATTTGTATGTAACATACAAAAGGAAGCGAGATAGACCCATAGTTCCTTCTAGGGATATACATAGAATCACTTTCTGAGTCGATTTATGCATGTCCGTCCGTCCGTCCGTCCGTCCGTCCGTCCGTCCGTCCGTCCGTTCGCAACATACAGGTCGCATTTGTTGACCGATTTCGCTGAAAATTGGGGAATACAATTTTTTTAGCCGTCGGAAGATCAAGTTCGAAGATGGGATATATCGGTCCACGTTTTGGTATAGCCCCCATATAACGGTACCCCCCGATTTACGGTATTTTTACGTTTTCAGCTACATTTTCAGACCGATTTGGCTATAATTTGACATTTAGGGTTCTTAAGTGTCAATAAACATATATAACAAAACTTGTGGACATAGGTCCACGTTTTGGTATAGCCCCCATATAACGGTACCCCCCAATTTACGGTATTTTGACGTTTTTAGCTACATTTTCAGACCGATGTAGCTATAATTTAACATTTAGGGTTCTTAAGTTTCAATAAACTTATATAACAAAAGTTGTGGACATAGGTCCCCGTTTTTGTATACCCCCCATATAACGGTGCCCCCCGATTTACGGTGTTTTGATGTTTTTAGTTACATTTTCAGACCGATATAGCCATAATTTGACATTTAGGGTTCTTAAGTGTCAATAAACTTATATAACAAAAGTTGTGGACATAGGTCCACGTTTTGGTATAGCCCCCATATAACGGTACCCTCCGATTTGCGGTATTTTGACGTTTTTAGCTACATTTTCAGACCGATGTAGCTATAATTTGACATTTAGGGTTCTTAAGTGTCAATAAACTTATATAACAAAAGTTGTGGACATAGGTCCACGTTTCGGTATAGCCCCCATATAACGGTACCCCCGATTTACGGTATTTTGACAGTTTTAGCTACATTTTCAGACCGATTTAGCTATATTTTGACACTTAGGGTTCTTAAGTGTCAATACACTTATATAACCAAACTTGTGGACATAGGTCCACGTTTTGGTATAGCCCCCATATAACTGTACCCCCGATTTGCGGTGTTTTGACGTTTGTAGCTACATTTTCAGACCGATGTAGCTATAATTTGACATTTAAATTTATTAGGTCTATAAATAAATGTACCAAATTATATCGAAATCGGTTCAGATTTGGATATAGCTCCCATATATTTTTCCGCCGATTTGGCGTATTTGCTGCACCAAACACGCTATATACGTCCGATTTTGATGAAATTTTGAATGTGTAACTGAATTCGGTCTCAAAATAAATGTCCCAAACTACATCGAAATCGGTTCATATTTCGATATAGCTCCCAAATATATTTTCGGCCGATTTGACGTATTTGCTGAACACACGCTATTTACGTGCAATTTTGATGAAATTTGGAATGTGTGACTGAATTTAGTCTAGAAATAAGTGTAACAACTTATATCGAAATCGGTTCAGATTTGGATATAGCTCCTACGTATATTTTCGCCCGCTCTGTCTAATTTTGATGAAATTTGGGATGTGTATATATATGTATATAAATCAGTTCAAATTGATACATATCTCCTATATTTTACATATTCACAGTGGTGTAGGGTATCATATAGTCGGCCCCGCCCGACTATGATCCTTTCCTTACTGGTTTTTATTATAATAGGGATATTGTCCGAAAATATGGCAACACTGTTATGTTATGTAAAAAGTAGTAAAACTTCAAGATTCTTGCACGTAAAGGAACAGGGCTATAGTATAGGACTCTCAAAAATAAATAGTAAGGATCTGTAATACAGACACATCAGAATATACCTTAACATATGAAAAGAAAAAATTTCAAACCTATTCAGATGATCGGGAGTGGTCACCGTCGTAAACAGGAGGTTGTGTGTTCGAGCCTATAATAATGCAACATCAAAATTTGTTTCAATTATTCTAAACCACTCAGCGCACTGTGGTTGCATTCGGTTTTGATCGACACACTGTTTGGACTTATCGAAAAGAAAGAGCTGTCCTAATGTCACTGCTGGAATGGTCATGGGAAACAGTGTTTTTCAAGGTTAATAAAGCCATTTTTAAAACGGTTCAAACAATGGATGATCGGAGTCTTACGCTAAAAAAACTACATACATTTATATTGAGATTCCAAAATTGTCTTAAGGCACAAAAAAAAAAAAAACAAAAAAGATATCGAACAACAATGGAATGGAGAGCCAAGCAAAACAAGAAGCCGAAGAAAGTTACATTCCCATGTTGGTCCTTTTTCTGCTATAAAAATAAATTAATTCCTGAACAAAAAGGCAACGAACAAAAATAAATAGAAATGGGAAATGACCAAAGCACACACGCACATACATACACGTTGCAATAAAGATTTCTATAGAATTTAACTGGGACGATAAATGAGTTGTAATCAAGGAAGTTTTTATGGCGAAATTGCATTTGCCACAGCGAACGAAGCCTTTGATGAATATTAATTAAACAGGAAATTGGTTAATCTTCAGTCGCCAATGAAAAGGGAGATCTTTGTTTAACGCTATGCGGCAAGCGAAAAAAAGCACAATGATATAATTGTAAGCGATGAGCGCTTAGCTTGCCATCTCTTCCATCCCACCCCACTTTACAACGTTCTCTAAAAGAAAATGATAAACGATTTGCCACAACTAAAGTTTGAACATCGTTGGAGAAAATAAAAACCAAAGGAAAAGGAAGCACAAGAAAAAGAAAAACTACAACTTTTGCATGATTTATTCCACACTATGAATTCCCTTCGAAAGCGAGTGTCATTCGTGTATTGTGACATCGCCAGATACTATCTCTTTGTTTAACACTGCAGATGCAACATAACGCAATTTGTGAGCATTTCAATGACATCTTTCAAATGATTTATTTAACACCAAAATGACTTTTTTTCGTCCAGACTTTGGCAGATTTAACTACAGAGCGTTATTTAAATTTGTAAATAAATGTTATTTCGTCGTCATGCCCAGGATGAGCGTTTTTTGTGCCTCAGTATAAAAAAAATCACAAATTCAAAATAAAATCTCTTCATTTAAAATATGCATTGCTCATCTTTAAGTGTTGCACATTAAAGCCTCGTCGGCAAAATGGGTATTTATTTTTTAACAATCCTCTTAATAGGTGCCATTGTTGTTATTGGACAAGTACTCTTCTGAACGCAGCCAGAGCAACACAACTCGACAACACTTCTGAGAATGGTCCACCCTCCCCCGAGACATTGTGAGGATGGTAAGCCGACTGCAACACCCACAATAAACGTTACCCAACCACACAACAGCAGTTTGGACTTTCATTTATAATGGACTCGTCGGGATATTTAAAAACAATTTTCGTAGAGAACCACCAAAACAAGAACAACAACGACAAAAACAAGTGCAATCTGAAAACACCGAACGAACATAACTGAAATGAATGAACAGAAAAGTCTGTTCCGCACAAAGAAGTGGATGGACAGCCGACTGTTGGAGTGACTTTTGTGGGTGATATGTAAAATGCTTTGTCCATAGTTCCCATGCTTCCGATGGACTTTCAATGTTTATTGTCGGTTGTGTTTGCAATTCTTCAATGTGAGTGGAGCGAATTTGACATGCTGTGTGAAATATACTGCATTTTCTTGCTGCTGCATATCGCCTTCGCACACCAGAACTATAGTTGTCTGGTTGACATTTTGCTTGGCCAGTCAAGCAGCAATTGTCCTTGTATCGATAAATCCACACGAAAAACCCGATTACAATGGGAAAAAGCGTTGATGCAAAATGCAAAGAAATTTTATTTTAACATGGACAACTTTAAGTCAATACTGGAAATTGGTAAACTAACAAATTGTATAGGTACAATAACAATTTTTTCTAAGAGACTTTTTTTTGGTAATTGAGTGGAAAATACAATTCAGTTGCTTACTATTCGATCCATAGTATTTAACGCCAACCTATTTCAGACACCATCTAACACCATCCTTGATATATGTGTACCACTGTGTATTTTATTTGACTTTAATGCGGAAATTTAATCCAGCAGGAAGAATACCTTATCTTTGCCCACAAAATATAATTGATATCTGAATGTAATCGATTGATATCTGAATGTAATTCCTATGTAATCGATTAACGTCACCGTCGCGTCAAACATGTCATGGCATTCCATTTCTACACAAGTCAGAATGTAGAAAATATTACCTTTACCTGATTCTACTGACAATAGAACGGGAATTTTAAGACTCCATTATATAGAGCAAACAACCTCATTCACAATATTATTGTACCTTGTTCATCAGACTTGGTTTTTGTAGTTCTTACAAGTTTGTGGACATAGTAGTATAAAGTCATTAATAAATCTATAAGTTTCTTCCCGAAAAAGTCTAACAAACTACAATTCCTTTCCTTCAATTAACACTTTAATGAGATTATTGTACCTAAGGACTCGCTTGAAAATGTCTTGTGTAAGTGTATATGTCGTAAGTTTGTATGTGTACATGAAGAAAATTATCGAATTGCTCATAGAAATTACTTGTGTATTTGTGTGTAGAAGAATATCCTCCCTGTGACGACAAGTAGGTTTGGGCAACATTGCCAAATTCCCCTTAGCCATTAATGGAAAAGCCAACTACAAAGGCTACCCACAGAGGAAGCAATAATTGATTTATTGGCCGAACGAGTTTCGCCAATTGTGTCGATATTTTGGTAAATTTTGTCGCTATGTTTTGTTTCTTGGCATGCTACAACTCCTGTTCATATGTACACGGAGGGAAAAAACACTGCTTTCTTCACGCACTTTACCGTCATTACTCAATGATTGTATTTAGAGAACTGAAGAAAAAAAGAACAACATAATTAATACCATTTTGTTCTTTTCCTCTTCGCTTGCTACGTTGGTTATTGGTTATATTACACCATACACACAGCTCTTTATTATAAAACAGCATTCCGCAGCCGCGAGAGCCCTGTTGTTACTTCTCTTTAACAAAAATCCTCTCTCCACCGATAAAAAATATGTTCTAACATAAAAAATATGTTGGTACCCAAACAAATAAAATTGAGATATGTTACAAAATGTTGCAAACATATATTTGTTTGGATACAAACAAATTATGTTTGGATCCAAACATATATTTGTTTGCAATCAGTCCCAAACACATATTTGTTTGGATCCACACATATTTCTAACATATATTTTTCTGTGTGTATGTGACAGCTCAAACAGCTGATGCATAGCCGTGTTTTTTGTTTGTTACTACCATCGCACTTTAAGTGTATTACAGTCGGGCCTCGGACCTCCAATGTCCGGAAATCTCCATTATCCGGGAACTTTATATACATCTACTTTGTTATACCTTCAACTATAGTATGGAGGTATATTAAGTTTGTAATACCCTAGACAGACGGCAGCGTTAATCTGCATTAACTACATTAATTCAAATTAATTCTTGCATTACACTATGCAACACTGAAAATGCAAACAACTTCTAGTACGCATTTTTTGAAAGTACATATTTAGACTACAAAAACCCTAGTAGGGTTTTGTCCTGTCAGATCCAGTTCGGATTTTATGGCCTCATCTAAACCGGGCTAAATCTACACTTTTTTGCATTCATCAGGCCTTTATCTCAGAAACGAATAGGAATTTGGCCTTGCTGTCTTTAGCAATATTGTAGCCCTAAACTAGTAGAACTTATCTTTTAAAAAAACCACATAAGAAAAACTCCATCTAGGGCATCAAAATCTATAAAATATAGAAAAATTTACAGAATTGCTGAAATTCTGGTCATTATCGGCTAAACTATTGGGAGTTGAACCAAGTAACCTTTTGCAAAAATCTTCCAAATAAAGTTCTCAACAATTCTTTAGAACATTCCGAAACTCTAAAATGCTTACTTCATGTTGTTTCAGCGGTATTTTGCATCATATCTTTTACAACACGTATTTCAAACACAGTTCACACCAACAGTTTATTCTCGCATTTCGGATTTCACTACATTATTGTCATTTTTATTAAATCGTCGTTGAAAAATGTACTGAAAATAACGGCATAGAGGCATTTTACAACAATGACATGTTCTGAAGAGTTGTGTATTACATTCCAGGGAATATTTTTCCAAAAGAAAATATTCAGAAAAAATTAACGGTTTTGGAGATATGGTGCGAAATGTATAAAAATTGTGGAATTTTTGCATATATTTTGAAATTTCAGGCAATAAATGTAGTTTTTCGAGTTCACTATTTCTCCAAATATTTTATTCTTGTCCTTATCTACAAATTTGCTTCAGAGGTCAGAGGAAGATTCGCATTGGTTTCAGAGATATAGCCCCGAATTTCTTTAAAAACTCAATATTTAACCATGTTTAGATGGGGCCATAAAATCCGAGCTGGATCTGACACAACAAAACCCAACTAGGGTTTCTTGTCGTTTGGGTCTGTACTTTCAAAAAATCCTCAGTTCGAAGTGTTTGCACAAGATCACCTTAAAAATGTTGCACAGTGTTATTCAAATTCTTAATGCACAAAATCAAACTGAATTTAAAGATAATTTAGGTATTTCAATATGGCAATACCGTAGAAGAGAGCCCATATTCATATGAGGGTGAGAGCATATTCATGATCTGAGACACAAGGAAAACAAAAAATACAGTTCAAACAACAACAAAACAGCAATCAGCTGTTTCGTAAATGTAGAAACTGTCGTCTGTCAGGCTAAAATTAAATGTGCATCTTAATGCAAATTAACGCTGCCGTCTGTTTAGGGTATAACGTATTGAATAAATCTTTTAACAGCCTGTTCATGTATGTCGCACCAAAACCTGTACGAAAGGAATGAAGTCACCCACTTCCATCTAAAAAGGCGATCATGTATTTCGCAAACTATCGTGCGACTGCCGTTACGTATCCTATGCGAAATACTACTAATTTGAATGTACATTTGTACCACCGACGTAGCCAGGGAAATGTTTTTCGTTCCCATAGGATATTAGCTTATGTTACACATTTTTTTAATTTTTGAGTTAATTTTTAAACTGTTTTACATTTTTCTAGAAATATGTAAAGTATTTGGAGGAAGTATTACAGAGAATTATTTACATTGGTATACTTATTGTCCAGCATATTTGAAAGTATAAAAATAATGAGCAATTTTCTGCATAGTTGTTGGTAAGTTTTAGGGTGTTGTTTAAGCGTTTAATCGTAATTTTAGGCTGACTGTAAGTGTTACTGAGTTCAGAACAATACGTTTTTTGTATTTAGTGAACGTTTGTAGCATATTACGTCCAATACTTTGGCTTATAAACAACATCCAGAAAAAAACATTCTTGCGAACTTTTGTTTTCGAAACTTTTGATAAGACCAATATACGATTTTGTAATGAACTATTTTGAACATCATAACAATTACATATTCTTTATTATGTTTGAGATTTGCAACAAAAAAACTATATCAACCATTTTTTATTATATAATTTCTATTCCACCGCAGTGTCCCCCGTTAACATTATTTGAAACTCGTCTCTTTCGAATGTTAATAAATCACGATTATTGAGATTGAGGCCAATGTTTATATTTTATTTATTACATATTGTTTCAAATATTTCGAAATTACATTGAATTTCATCTTCAGGGATTTTTCTGTCGATTACTCTTTGAATTGTATTTTGGGAAGTACTTTCAATGAATGAACATTTCTAGAATTGTTCCTTTTTCCTTCTTCGGCAAAGGACTTTATAACGATAAACGAAATAAAAAAACTGATCGGAAACAGATTCAGATTCGTCAAAATCTCAAAAAGTATCATTCGGCTTTGCGGATAGGAATATTCCCTGAGCCTGTGTGAATTGAAACTTTAATCTATGGACAGATCGAATAGCTGCTACACAACCAAAATCCTTTAACCCAAAGCTATGCATTAGGAGATTTTCAGAATTGTGTAGGCATTTTAGGACGTATGAACTCCCCAACAAAATATGGATTTTATCATTGATCACAAATATTACGGAGGAGGTAACTGAATAAATGGACCGGACCGACATAGTTCATTTTGGAAATATATCTTATTTTGGGAGTCATTCCCTTTAAAAGATATTGCGCCCACAGGTCATTTCAGTGGGCCACAGTATAATTTTCAGTTTTTTTTTTCAAGAAAAAATATAGACTTGGCAACGAAAAACATAATACGGCTCTAAACACAAAGAATACCGACCTTAAACTGCATTAAACAAATATTTTGAAGGTTTGTTGGGACGTACCCATTTTCGAGCTAAAACTAAGTTTGGACAAAATATTTCTAAAACCAAAGTTTCGGACAAATCTGTTGCTCCGTTCAAGAAAAATCGCACATACCACTGTAGCTAAAATTCTTGAACTTTGGGGAGGAAATAGCAGAAGGAGTAGACCGAAAATCACCATCTCGCAGAAATATTGCTATAAACAATGTTTGGACCAACGCAGTATCCGGTTCGAAAGTTGTCGTGCTCACCAGCCACTACACATGATGGGGTGTTCCTTACAGCTTTCGGGCCATTTTCTCTGGAAGTATGGGCATGACCCTGATAAAAACTTGTATTGTAGTAATATTGGCTCCGAGAACAGTTGTTGCAAAAAAGCAAACCTTTTCCAATATTAATTTATTTATTTCATATTTTTAGTTATAAAGCCCATACCTATATACGTCCGTATGTATTCTTATGAGAACTACCGAAATACGTTAAGCGTATACTTTTTGTAAGTTGAACAAATTCAACTATGACAGAACGTTTTGTATGCATGTACATATGTGTGTGATTTGTATTTTGAAAACAAAAGCCCACAAAACCTGAAATCCAATTAATTACAAATGCAAACATTTAAATAAGTTTTATTTGTGTACTCCCGTCGTTATGTAGGTTTAGCAGTAACTAAATTATTAGCATAAAGGAAGTGAAACCATGACTACTGAGGTCTTAAGCGTACACAGGTATATTTACTAATTATCCAGAAAGGTCTTAAACTGTACTTCTCTGAAAATTTTTCAAATAGAGTAGATCGAATCGGTTGATCTGTTCGAGAATTACCGTGTTCTCCAGGCAGCCACCCAGACGGACTACAATAGCTAAATCGACTCCAAATTTTCTGATACAGATTTCTTCCAAACACACTTTGGCCCTAAAACCATTATTTCCTATGAGGCACATTTTGACTAAAGGCTGAGAGTATAAACAATGCAGATTGGGAAAAATTGTTTTCATTGATTTTTGCTAAAATTCGGGGCACAAGAATTGAATTTTAAAAGTATTCAAGACTGGCAAGGCAAGAGTTTTCTTGGTTCCTGATCAATTTATGAGAAAATCCACGATAGGAAACAAGAATTTCTATAAGAGAAGTCCGACGATTGGACGCCAAAATAGTCTATTGACAGATGAACGATTGGGCGACAGAATTTGTCATTACATACGCACGATTGGGTGTGTCATCATGGATAGACTCAATATTGCTCAGCATTAGTTCTCTATGAAGAAAACCACTATCAGCATTCAGAAATTCTTTGTGATAAGATCTACGATTGGACACCAAAATATCATTACGGAATAACTTCCATGACAGTAACAGTAACAAGGATTGGACATCTGAATTTCCGAAATTGAAAAACTGACCATATTCTGACACCGCAGCGTGATAAAAGACAAAACAAAGGATACACATGTCTCGGCATTTTTTCCCTTTATTTATATATAACACTAAAAATACCTGCAAATATAAAAAATACTAGTGGATAACGCCATGATACCCGAACGTTACCTCTGCATAAATCAATTCTCTACTAATCCCATTTTCCTTTCATAAATTTCTCAATAAAATTGGAGTGGAATATTGAAGGCATGATTTTGAACTTTTGTGAAGTAGGAAACAAAGGAAAGGTTAAGATATTTCTAAGGTTTTCCGATTGTATACTCTTTCTTTTGGTCTTACCGAAGTTATATCACTGAATTACATAACTTTCACTGTAGTTGTGAGTTATTTGATAAATGATACACCTACAAGTATATGCGATTATTAATATATCGTTTGTTTAAACATATATTAACTCTGATATATTGTCAACAAAGTTCTGAAAACAAGGAGAAATTGGCCATGAAGTCTTACGTCATTTTAATTAAGAAATAGTAATGAAAATTATTTCATCAGTAATATAAGTATAAAATAAGGTTTACATCATTACTAAATAAGAAATTTTCGCTAACATGGACTTTCAAAATTTTGGTCAGGTGGGCCCCCCCCGAAATGAAATCCTGGCTACGTCCCTGATTTGTACAACTATGTTCCATAAATGAGAGCCAAATGAGAAATAAAAACAAAACCTACATATACATACAAACATTGGAATATGTGTGATTTGTTTTGTTTGACAAAATAAAATGTGTCGGTGGTATTTTGAATTTCATCAAAATAATGAATGAAACCGCCTTTAAACGTGTCTACAAATTTTTTATTTTATTTCAAGAATGTATTGCATAAGTTTGTTTCAAGATTTTCGGTGTTATTCGTGAGTTTACGTTCTACTCGACAGCTACAAAGCAAGTGAGTGATTTTGACATTCTCTTTCGAAATTCATAAACCCAAATTTACATGGAAAAGTGTACGTTTACGTGTTATTTGTATGGCTTGTCGGTCGCATTGATTTTCGTTTCGAAAGTGAACAGAAAATTATTTTTTTCCATTTCGGAAGCGGAAGAAACCTTTCGGTCGACATACATAAACAGTAGAGTTGTACTTTTTAGCTCTTTTAGCTGATCGCTCTTTTTAGTTCAGCTCTTTTCAACGAACTAGGTCGTTCTTTTAGTTCAATAGTTCAATCGTTCGTCGAAAAGCTCTGTCAGTAAGCTGTCTTTTCGTTCTATCGTTCACCTACTCTGACTCGTTCGCTTGCAAGTTCGTTCATTTGTATACAAACAAATGTAAACATACATATTTATACCGAAAATGATCAAACAACAGAAGAATGTTTTTAAGAACTCGGCAGCGAAAATAGGTTTGGTGTGATTAAAAAACAAATTTGTAATTTTTTAAACTTTAAATTTTTATACCCTCCACCATAGGATGGGGGTATATTAAGTTTGTCACTACGTTTGTAACTACTCGAAATAATCATTGTAGACCCCACAAAGTATATATATTCTTTATCAGCGTGCAATTCTACATCGATATAGCCATGTCCGTCCGTCTGTCCGTCTGTGGAAATCACTCTAGCGTCCGAACGGATTGACGTAGGTTGATGAAATTTTGGGAAAATATGTTATATTTACGTAGGACTTTTGGTATTGAAAGCGGGCTATGTAGGTCCACGCTTTCGTATAGCTCCCATACAAAATGACGCGTGACGCGTCGTCGTTTTAAGGAATTTTTAAGATATTTGGCCCATTTTACGACCGAATTGGTTGTAATTTGGTACTTTGTGTCTACAGAGGCCAAAAAATATTCCTACCAAAGTTGGGTTATATAGGTCCACGTTTTGGTATAGCCCCCATATAAGGCCCCATATAAAGTACGCGTCATTTTAATATATTTTGAATGTATTAGACCCATTTGACCACAGAATTGGTTGTAATTTGGTGTTTTGTGTCTTCAGAGGCCAGAAAACATTCCTACCAAAGTTGGGTTATATAGGTCCACGTGTTGATATAGCCCCTATAATACAATATCTCCCGATTTTCGATATTTTGAACGTTTTAGCCTCATTATCACACCGATATGGCTGAAATTTGGTATTTAGTCTTCTTTAGGCGTATAAAACTTTCCCGCAGAAATTTGTAGGTATAGGTCCACGCCATCATATAGCCCCCATAGAACGGTACCTTCCGAATTTCGGTATTTTGAAGGTAGTGGCCACATTAATCCACCGAAATGGCTGAAATTTGTGGTGGAGGGTATAAAAAGTTCGGCCCGACCGAACTTAACGCTTTTCTTACTTGTTTTTTGAATGATTACTAGACAACGGAATTTTATGCAACCCCTATTTTTGGTCCGATTTATGTCAAACTGGGCATATTTTTGGCTTCTGATTACATTGCAATCGACACATATGACATATGCAAATGCATACATTTTTGCATATGCAAAATTTATGCATTTTACATATTTTCTTATGCAGCAAATATTTCAATAATAGGTACAAAAATGTTTGTGTGTACAATTTTTTTGTTTCAAATTCTCTTCAGACAAGTCAATAAAATACAGAAATGTATAACCACAGTCACAACCTTCAAAATACCGAAAGTCGGGAGATATCGTTCTATGGGGCCATGATACAATAAGAAGGTAGCAGCAACTGCCGTTTTTGGTAACATAAGACGTCAAAATTTGACATAAATTCAATGCAATTGACACATTATGTTACCATCAGCTGGGCTTCAGCTGGGCTGATAATGCTACCTTCTTATTGTATCATGTATGGGGCTATATTAAAGCCTGAACCTAAACCGACAAATTTTAGGTGGAAAGTTTTTTACCCCCAAGGAAGACTTAATACCAAATTTCGGAGCGATATTGAGGCCACAACCTTCAAAATACCAGAAATCAGGATGCACCATTCTATGGGGGCTATATGAAGACTGGGACCTGTGCCGACAAATTTCAAGTGGAATGTTTTATACCCCCAACGAAAACTAAATACCAATTTTCAGTCATTTCGGTGGGATATTGAGGGCACAGCCTTCAAAATACCGAAAATCGGGAGGTACCATTCTATGGGGGCTATATGAAGACTGGGACCTGTGCCGACAAATTTCAAGTGGAATGTTTTATACCCCCAACGAAGACAGAATAAGAATTTTCAGTCATTTCGGTGGGATATTGAGGCTACAACTTTAAAAATACCGAATATCGGTAGTTACCGTTCTATGAGGGCCATATGAAGACGTAGACCTATGCGGACAGATTTCAGTTGTAAAGTTGCATACCCCTAACGACGAATTAATAACACATTTCAGCCATTTCGGTGGGATATTTAGACCAAAAATCCTTGAATATATTTTTGCATATGCTCATTTTATGCAGATATGTAAAAATATGCACAATATGCAAAATATGCAAACATTTCTGGGCCTAATTTGTTTTATTTTGTAATAAAACGAGTTTCTGTGTAATCAGATATTCTCTACGACCATTCTAACTATATATGAATTTGCATAGGATTCCACAGTCTAATGATTATGTAATTTGTCTTCTAACAAAAACTCACTCGATAACGGATTTGAGAATTAGGCCCCAGTATTTTTCGAGTGTAGACTTAGCTGAATTTCTTTCCTATCCTTGCGACTGTTTCTTTTGTTACGACAGTGGCTTCTTTCCCCTCGCCAATTCTGGGGAGAATGAGCTCATTGTCTGTTGTGGTACTGTAATTGAATTTACACAACATTTTACATAATTAAGTGCAACAACGATACACTAAACATTAAAAGCAAAGGAAATAAGTAAGAAGTAAAGCAAACTTAGAGGAAGTCAACGACGACTCTACAAGCGAACTATGAACGTCACTTTTTGTACCACAAAAAAAAGTTTCAAGAGTTGGTGCAACAACTGTGTTGGGATAGATAAGCGATTAAGATGAATGAAAGATATTTAAAGAATTGACAATATGGGTTAGTCGAACCAACAACGTATTGAACTTATTTCGGGGATGCAAACGATTGAAAGGACTTTGTCAAAATACAACAACTGCATGACATCGCTGCACTTAAGTACATTGTCTGTGGCAGCTATATCTTGCTAAACCCTTGTACGTTTTTCTTCCTTGTTGTTTTCAATCTCATTGTTATTTATTTGTCTGTTCGGAGATAGATTTAAATGTTTTCGTTGAGATACTGTAGCCAATATGTCCATCAATGTAAATATTTGCATTTCAATTTATTCGCAAGAAGGATGCATTTTTTGTCAGTTATTTTGTGTTATACGCTTCTAGCTGGGTTGTTTACATACTGAGCTTAAGGAACTTAAGTTTCCCATTTTCAGCAGGAACACGCCCATACACCGGAGTTAAATGTACATATATGTCCATGCTGTACTTGTATCCGGCTGTGTGTGGATGTCATGGTGTAGATCTATGTAAACGTGCACGAACAAAAAAGTACTCAGACAAATTCAAAGTTTACTTTAAACTTTTATGAAAGATAATCTTAGTAAAGAATAAATGCACTACTGTCGTTACAGGCAGTTGCTGTAGTCTTTGCATTCTAATGTGACATCATGACAGATTGATTTCAATGCTTGTACCTCACTCTATCAATTTGTTCTTGGCCAAGTCAATAAAATAATTGCTGTTTATTCTAACTGCTGTCTTAGCTGATATCGATTTCTACTGCCATGTGTAGGACGCCAAAAGCTCTATATAGCCAATTAAAGTCGACTCGAAGGTCATTTTCCTGTTTATTTTATAAGAATTCCCACACGCACTTGTCTGCCTGTAACAATTCTCTTCGAATGTTTATTGATTTTCTGGGCAAAAAAGGATTCAACGACTGAAACGACTTACAAGTGAGTGGAGTGGCTTCATGTTATCTGTTTGGGTATCGTTTTGAGTGTAGTGTTGAATTTAAATTTCTACGGCAGCCGTGTCTTTAATGTTATTTATAGTTTCGATGACTGAGCGTTGCCAGCAATTTTGGAAATTTTGGTATGAGCCTTATTCAATTCCATTTGGCAAAAATCTTCTGTAATTTAGCATAAGAATATGAAAAAGAAGCACCGCTAAGAAATTGGGACAATAACTCTCTTGTTTTTATTTCTCTTTTGATAAGAAGTTATCAATTTTTATCAACCTTTTAACTACCTGGTCGCCAACAATTCCAGTCGGTGAATTTTCCTAGTCAACTTATCGCCTCTAATGCAGCCCTTTCACTATCAACCATACTTGGCAGCATATGTATGTGTGTGTAAATTTTTCAAAATTCATTTTATGATTAATGAATACTGAAATATAGTTTTCTTAAACACTTATCAGGGAGGCATGTAGTAAAAGAGAAAGCCAAGAATTGATTTAGTAATTTTTCAGGAGTTCTTTCGAAGGTGTTCTGTTTCTTTCTTCTTTCGATTTAATCGATCCAAAACACTTACGGTATCATATTACTTTCGACATAAATGGACGGGTTTGATAAAAACTCCATATCTTCAAAAAATCAAATTTTCTTTCAACAAGCTTTCTGTGTCTGGGCTAAGAGCTATCCAGACTTGATTTTAATTTGTAATGTGACTCAAAATTCCGCAATTGACCCCTCTGGAAAGAAAATGCACTATGGCAACACCATACACTTTGCCAATACATTGGATGTAAATTTCCGAGTATTGGCTGATCCACTTTCAAATAAAATTGAAGTTGGTCATGTTGCATAAGAACAGCATACATGTGGCAGGATAGTTGACTGCTGTTTGGTATACACAGTCAAACTTCTCTATAACGAACGTCTCTACAATGAATAATTCTCGATGGTCTCTTTACAAAGAATTGCTTATGTTTATAAAGTATTTTCTCTATAACGTTGTAATATTTCGTCCCTAGTAGCAACGTTATAGTAAAGTTCGACTGTACATACAATGACTGTATCAATACATATGTACATCCATACGTATGTATGCATATATACGTACACGCTCCATCCATCCATTCACTTTACTCACCTGTGATCACGAACACTGAATACAATTTCGGTTACAATACGTTTTCCATTGCACTGCACTGCATTTGAAATTGGAAAAGGCAAATGTTTACACAGGTTTGATTTCAATTCATTCCGATTCTGTGTTGCTACAACTGTTACAGACGAACAATTGGCAAGGAATTAAACATTGTAGAATGCAAAATCTAAATAGACCGAACGACCTTCCAATTGAATGCCTTTGTCCGTAAGATTTACAAAAGATGACAGTGCTGAAAGTGAGCTCGGTAGAAAACTTGAGCAGTGTTATAGCTAGGCAGAAGGAGGAAGGAAGACGACGTGTTGATTTTCTATTTCCGAAATAATTTTGGGCTTGTCAATTCAAAATAGTGACACTCACCTTTATGCTTTTGTATCCGTTACGATAAAAGTTTTCACGTGCCTGTTACCTTTCGAACGATGATTAAAGCGTGAAAGCAACATATGGGTTGTTGTCAGAGATGGGACATCGTCACAGTAAGAAATTTTACATACAATTATTTATGGCATGAGAACATAAATCGGCGAGGGTCCATTTCTCCATTTCATTTCACAACATACATATGTATGTACGTACATACGTTAGGCTTATGCTTTTTCGTCATTTTTTCTCAAAAACGATTTACTGTAGCACGGATAAATGAACTTTTGGCTATTAGTCACTAAAATAATGCGTATTCCATTGAAAAATAAAAAAGTTCACGCACAAATCGCTTCAAAAAATATTTTTTTTTAAAAAATGTATGAAACAAAAATTATTTTCTGTCGGAAACTTACAGCGTGTTTTTGTAAAAAGTTTTTGCCCATTCGTTCGTCGATTTCATGAACGAAGACACAATTTGGTTTTCATAGCGGTTGACGTTTGTATTCGTGTGACAAACAAATGAAAGCTTTTTATTTTCGTAATTTTTTTAGTTTTCGTAACAAAATCAGACGAACGAATACGTCAAAAATAAACGAATGGAAAAGACCCATCGTTTTGAATGAAAATTAAATAATTTGAGTAATAAATGGCACAAAACACACGAAAACTGGAAGGGAATGCAATTTTATTTATTTCCATAGAAGCACACGCGTATATGTACATCCGTTTCTTCATATTCTCACAATTATTTTTGGACAAATTGATTACATTTTTTTCTTATTTTTTGTTTTTCATCTGTTTTTCGGGGTTGCCATCAACTAACCCATTTTACGTGCAGATGCCTATGCAAAATTCACAAAATAAGCATCATGGAAACCCTGAAATATAAAAGCTTTTATGAAATAGACGAAAGCGAAAAACGAATGGTTCGTAAAATTTTACAAGAACCAAATTTTGAACGTATACGTTTTAGTACGAACGGTTCGTGTGACAGGCAAGCATTTTTACAAAAACACCCTGTTAAGCCTACTAATAACTAAAATTATATTAAATAATATTACAAAAAGCGTTTACGACATTTTTATTTTATGTAACGAAAATTACTGAGAAACGAATGTTATTCCAGTTTGGTTAATGTGGCTCTAAAGTTTATTTTCAATTATATATCTGCTTACAGTGACCTCGAAAAAATGCCCATAATTCTGATAAATTGAAATTTTTTGTGCATTAGGTTTGTTCACCGAATTAACTTATAATTAGCATTTTATGTAATCTTATGTAGAAACTCATAACGCTATGATACAGGGACATGAGGTTGTTAAAAAGTCATAACCCTTATGAACAAATGTATGTTGCCACAACATCCCTCAAGGGACAAGGGAGACTTCTCTTACATTAATGAGTACCCGCCTATTCATATTGGCTCAATGATATGGGACTTACTTGTTATCACAGACTCCGATCGTCTTACGACACCACTTGTAGAAAAGTTGTCCATGGCTGAAATACTCAGGGAATGCTAGCCAACATTACTCTGAGGCCATTTTCTGCCACCGAAAATTTTGATGTTCTTGTCAAGGATAGAACCGCAGACCTTCTAAGTGCAAGACGGACTTGGTTATCCACGGTTACTCACACGTATATTAGGTTTGGTTTGATTTATTGATATTTGATACGTTTTAATTGTTGTAACATTGCAAAAAAATCAATTTCTGACTGTTTATCTTCCCGGTTAAACATAATTTATGTCATTTATCTTAAAATACAATCCAGTGTCAAAAATCCAGTGCATATGCATGTTAGTTTATACAGTGTCGGACAAAACTAAAGCAGTAAATTTTTTAAAATGGTAATTTTTGGAAGAATGCTGTGTTGTAAATTTATTTTGCATTTTTCTTTTTATTTATTCATATCTTTATTATTGAAAAATAGAAACATAAGGAATTTAGAATTTAACAAACAAAATTTAAAATTCAAAAAACATTTTATGTCACAAATATAAGAGGACAAAACTAAAGCACCCTCAATTCGAGGTACAACAAAAATTATTGAAATCAATATATCGTTGTGTATCCTTTATTCTTTTAGGCATAGAGGATATTAGATTACTAATTCCCAGTCAGCATTTTTTGAAAATTTTAATCAAATTCGAGTCTTTTTTGATCCGACTGCACGATTAAAAAGCTAGAATATGAGCTCATTTTCTGATCATAAATGACTCCTTTGTCGGTAGGAAAACATAACCTCAGGCGACTCTTCTAAACAAATCACAAATGAGCCTTTTTCGAGTCGTATTTCAATCATTTATTGGTGTTTTGTTGATTAATTTCGGACCCTTTTTCGAGTCTTTTTAGAGTCATGTTTATAATAATTTATGAGTCTTTAGGGAGTCATTTATGAGTCTTTTTGTTAGACGAAATAAATTAAAAAAAAATTTCTTTTTATTCTTCTTTGTTTCTTTCCTTTGTTTTATAGTCTTTTCTGCTTTGTTATGTCTTTTAATTATCCTTTATGTTGCTTGGTGGTTAGTATACTGCTTGTTCATTTCACTTGGCAAAACCTGTTGTGTTGTGTTTGTCTGTACCTTTAATATTATACGTTACATTTATATCAAAATTTTGTAGAAAGTGTATATGAGAATTTTATTTTTTTATTTACAACCAAATAAAAATAAAACAAAACAATCAGTTTTTAATCACCTAACTGTTCAAAATATGATCAGAGTATACATAATTATAATCACTTTTCAAACACCTGTATGACCCTTTTTTGATTAAGCATTTTTCAATCTTCCAGATGATCAAAATGTGACAATAAATAACAAAAAATTGTCACATTTTAAACACCTCAATGATTTATTTGTGATTGCTACACATTTGTTGTTGTATTTTAAATTGAACTCTTTTTAATCATTACAGGGAGTCACTTTCGAGTCCCTTTCTGATCACACAAGCGACTTAATCAATTTTTGATCACCAAAAGGACTCTAAAAAGACTCCTCAATGTGATTTTTGAAAAAACAGTCTTCTAAATGCTATCTGGGTTATAGCAGGCGATATTGCTTCCCAGGCTATTTTGAGGCTTCAAATAAATTTTCTTTGGTTTTGAAATTTTGTTCGGTTGAGTTTTGAGTTAACGCTCTCCCACAAGCCCCAATCGAGTTCAGTAGGCCTATTCTGTAACTTTTATCGATTGAAAAGTTGTTAAAATTTCTTTTGTTTTTGTAACAACTACAAAACAAACAAATGAAATTGTTGTAAAATAAACAATGAGTAAAGTTGTTAAAAAGTTACTGAATAGGGGGGCTGATCAGGGGATTGGAGAACTTCTGTCGAATTGTTTTGGAATCATTCTTTAACTACATTCGATATATGTTTTGGTTCGTTACCTTCCTGGAATGTCCATCTAAGTGGCATCTCTTCCTCAGCATAAGGCAACATCACGTCTTTTAATACGTTACAATACTTCAAATGATCCATAATTCCATCAATTTTATGAAGTGGCCCAATCCCTTGCCCCGAAAAAAAAAATTCAGACCATTATGTTCCGCCACCATGTTTTAGGATTTAGCCGTTGCCCATTTGTTCCAACTTTCCGGATTTCAGCTCTATCAGTTCGCTTAGATCCAAATTGTACCAAATTTAGTACTTTCAGTATCCATAGGTACTAATTTACAAAACTACCTCAATCCCACACTGCAACGTTAATCTCTATTCCAAATTTCAGGATTCCAGCTCTATTGATTCACCCAAATACAAATTGTACCAAATTAAGTATCATTTTGTACTTATCGTACCCATAAGTACGAATTTCCAAAAATCTTGATTCAAAATTTCAGGTTTCCAGCTCTATCCGTTAATCCAAATCCAACTGGTACTAAATTTAGTACCATTTATTACTTTTCATACACATAAGTACGCATTTCCAAAACCATTTCCTTATATCAATACCACTTCCCACTACCCTTCCAGTACAAATTCCCAAAAATCCCGTCATATCTCACCCCTACACACCAACAGCAAACCACACTCAGAATTTCAAGCTTCTAGCTTCTGTCACTCACTTACTTATCACTAAGCTCTTTTATATAATAAGATATATGAAATACAAAACAAATGTACAACTTTGTTTTCTTAAAAAAATACTATTTAAAAAAAGTACTAAAGGGTGTGCTTTAGTTTTGGCAAACACTGTATGTATGTACGGCTGTCTCCGTGTTAGTGGTGAAAACAAGTAAAAAAGCATTAAGTTCGGCCGGGCCGAACTTTTCATACCCTCCACCATAAAATATTCATTCCTGTCCCAAACTTTAAGTGAGTACGTTAAATGTCAGATAATGTACATAAAATGCTTCATTCGGGAGGCCCTTTTTTATGGTGCCTATATCTAACTGTTGACAATTTTTGGTGGGCTAGAAATTGGGAGGTACTGTTACATAGGGGTTATAATAAAACATGGGTCTATGTTGAGAGTTTTTGATGGGAGCCTTTAATGTCAAATAACTCCTAATTCGGTTAAAAAATTTAGCTAGAATCCTCAAAATATCGAAAATCGGTACATAACGTGGGAACTTCAAATGTCATTAACATCTAGTTCGGAGGTATCTGGGCTATACGAAAATATGAACTTAAATGAACAATTTTTGTTGCAGAATTTTTGTTGACTTTTAAATTTCAAATTACAGAAAGTTCGTCCAAAAATAAAACTAAGGTACGGAAAATCGGGAGGTTTGTTTTGGGGCTATACAAAAACATGGACCTACGTTCGGTTAAACATTTTAAGTAAAATCCTCAAAGTACCGAAAATCGGGAAGTATCGTTATATTGGGGCTATGTTGAAAATTGTTGATGCAAATGTCAAATTACAGTTAGTTCTGTTAAAAATTGTAGCTAAAATTGGCAAATTACTGAAAATTGGGAGGTACCGTTACGTGGGAGCTATATCCGAACATGGACCTATGTTGACAATTTTCGATGGAGAGGTGTTGTCACCACTAAGAACTTCAAATGTCAAATTACTGCTAGTTCGGTTTAATATTGTAGCTAAAATCATCAAATTACTGAAAATCGGGAGGTACCGTTATATGGGGGCTTTCTTGACAATTTTTGGTGGAGAGGTGTGGTGACCACTAAGAATTTCAAATGTCAAATGTTCAAATTACAGATAATTCGGTTAAAACTTGTTGGTAAAATTCTCAAAATACCTGAAATCGGGCGGTAACGTTATATGGGGGCTATTCCAAAACATGGACCTATGTCCACTAGTTATATAAGTTTATTGACATTTAAGAACCCTAAATGTCAAATTATAGCTATATCGGTCTGAAAATGTATATAAAAACGTCAAAATGTCGTAAATCGGGGGTACCGTTATATGGGGGCTATACCAACACGTGGACCTAGGTCCACAACTTTTGTTATATAAGTTTAGTTACACTTAAGAACTTCAAATGTCAAATTATAGCTTCATCGGTCTGAAAATGTAGCTAAAAACGTCAAAATACCGTAAATCGGGGGGTACCGTTATATGGGGGCTATACCAAAACGTGGAACTATGTCCACAAATTTTGTTATATAAGTTTATTGACACTTAAGAACCCTAAATGTCAAATTATAGCTAAATCGGTCTGAAAATGTAGCTAAAAACGTCAAAATACCGCAAATCGGGGGGTACCGTTATATGGGGGCTATACCAAAACGTGGACCTATGTCCACAACTTTTGTTATATAAGTTTATAAACACCTAAGAACCCTAAATGTCAAATTATAGCTACATCGGTCTGATAATGTAGCTAAAACCGTCAAAATACCGTATATCGGGGGGTACCGTTATATGGGGGCTATACCAAAACGTGGACTTATGTCCACAACTTTTTTTATATATGTTTATTGGTACTTAAGGACCCTAAATGTCAAATTATAGCTAAATCGGTCTAAAAATTTTGCTAAAAACGTCAAAATACCGCAAATCGGGGGGTACCGTTATATGGGGGCTATACGAAAACGTGGACCTATGTCCACAAGTTTTGTTATATATGTTTATTGACACTTAGGAACCCTAAATGTCAAATTATAGCCAAATCGGTCTGAAAATGTAGCTAAAACCGTCAAAATACCGTAAATCGGGGGGTACCGTTATATGGGGGTTATACCAAAACGTGGACCTTTGTCCACAACTTTTGTTATATAAGTTTATTGACACTTAAGAACCCTAAATGTCAAATTATAGCTACATCGGTCTAAAAATGTAGCTAAAAACGTCAAAATACCGCAAATCGGGGGGTACCGTTATATGGGGGCTATACCAAAACGCGGATCTGTGTCCTCAACTTCTAATATATAAGTTTATTAACACTTAAGAACCCTAAATGTCAAATTATAGCTACATCGGTCTGATAATGTAGCTATAAACGTCAAAATACCGTATATCTGGGGGTACCGTTATATGGGGGCTATACCAAAACGTGGACCTATGTCCACAACTTTTGTTGTATAAGTTTATTGATACTTAAGAACCCTAAATGTTAAATTATAGCTAAATCGGTCTAAAAATGTAGCTAAAAACGTCAAAATTCCGCAAATCGGGGGGTACCGTTATATGGGGACTATACCAAAACTTGGACCTATGTCCACAAGTTTTGTTATATATGTTTATTTATACTTAAGAACCCTAAATGTCAAATTATAGCCAAATCGGTCTGAAAATGTAGCTAAAAACGTCAAAATACCGTAAATCGGGGGGTACCGTTATATGGGGGCTATACCAAAACGTTGACCGATATAGCCCATCATCGAACTTGACCTGCCTGCAAACAAAAGACGCATTTTCCCAAAATTTCAGCGTCCTATCTCCATTTTTGTGGATGCTAGAGTGATTACCACAGACGGACGGACGGACGGACGGACGGACGGACGGACGGACGGACGGACGTGCTCAGATCGACTTAGAATTTTACCCTGATCAAGAATATATATACTTTATAGGGTCGCAAATGAGTATTTCAATGCGTTACAAACGGAAAAACAAACTTAATATACCCTCCATACTATGGTGGAGGGTATAACAAGCGGCACCTTGAAATGTTCAATGAAACACTGCAACTAACATATAACAGTTTTCAGTGTTGAAATGTGTCAATATGTCAAATAGGTGTCAATAATATATACATATGTATATGTAAACAATAAGTGTGGCGGTCTGAACACACATTGACATTTTCCTTCTCGAGCTCATAAGAGTTTTTCTTTTAGTTTTAGCCGCTTTAATCGGCCAAGGCTAATTACTTTTCTTTACGACAAGCTTTTAATAGCAGCAAATAAAATTGCCTAGCGTTTGCTTTAAAGACTCATTAATGGCGATTGTTAACAAATCTTTGAATTAGAGTATCCACCGTAAGTTCTGCCAATTTAGACACTAGTTTAGGTTTAAATTGCGAGATGTCCTTGCATAGTGAAAATTCAAATCCAAATTTGAATTGAAAGATGCTAATTTTGCACACATTTACACTAGATGTAAACAATACTTTACAATATATACGGATGTATGTATGTATGAGGACATTCATGGGTTCATGACGTCACACGATAAAACAATTAGCAACGATTTTTTTATTTTGCATTGCCTCGGAACATGCATTCGAGGGACAATCACCAGCGTCTAATTACCGCAGAAAAATATTTTTAAAATTCACTCAAATACACTCCGGTTTATCTGAATAGAACCAGCCAATATTTGTCTACAAATACCGTTATATCTGCCGAAAGGAGAGGAATTGTAAATTATAATTTTGTGGACATGTAGAGTATATAGAAGCCGATATTTTCAATACCTAATATGTTTCACATATGCGTCATAACGGTACTTTTTACTCGCTTTTTTAAAAAATGTCAAAATATTAGCAAGTTTTAATGGTTCACCAGGATAGAACCACCCTAAGAATTTACACAAATCCTTTGTTAGATGTGGTAAACTTTAACAAAAAACTATTTATAATTATAAATAAATGCCGTTAGTGTTGATTGCCAACAAATATTGTGCAAAAATTTGTATTAGGGTCTTGAAATTTGATAAAAATCGAGGCTTAGAGCTCCAAACAATATTTTTATGAAGAAATCGGTAGGATAATTTATAAAGTCAAAATGTTATACTGAATTATGTTCAAAATTTTCTATACTACAATAAAATTACAAAAAAGTCACATTTGATAGGTGTATGAGTCCGAAACAGAGGAAATATGGTAAAGATAATTCAAAAATCTACCTTTCCAATCCAAAATTTGATATTTTATCTCAGCAAAGTGAATGCAAATCGATGGTTTCCACCCAGTTTCGTTGGCTGTGGACATCTACAGGTCCAATAAATAAAGAAAATTCCACCGCTGAACGCTTCATGTCAACATCAAGGGCTTTGATTTAGAAGATATCGCATGACATGGAAAGCACAGAAACAAAGGCGATCTTTTTTGTGTAATAACGGATCAGAAATATTTTTTCGGTACTTATACTATGAGTAAAAATGTGTGAACATCATAACCATCAAAATTAAACCCTTTACTTTCGAAAAAATTAACGTCTGCCTTCCCCTATCGCTAAGCTGTTTCTTCACATCAAATGTCTTAGAACCTTTTGAAATTCCAAGGACTTGATGTTGACATGAAGCGTTCAGCGGTGGAATTTTCTTTATTTATTGGACCTGTAGATGTCCACAGCCAACGAAACTGGGTGGAAACCATCGATTTGCATTCACTTTGCTGAGATAAAATATCAAATTTTGGATTGGAAAGGTAGATTTTTGAATTATCTTTACCATATTTCCTCTGTTTCGGACTCATACACCTATCAAATGTGACTTTTTTGTAATTTTATTGTAGTATAGAAAATTTTGAACATAATTCAGTATAACATTTTGACTTTATAAATTATCCTACCGATTTCTTCATAAAAATATTTTTTGGAGCTCTAAGCCTCGATTTTTATCAAATTTCAAGACCCTAATACAAATTTTTGCACAATATTTGTTGGCAATCAACACTAACGGCATTTATTTATAATTATAAATAGTTTTTTGTTAAAGTTTACCACATCTAACAAAGGATTTGTGTAAATTCTTAGGGTGGTTCTATCCTGGTGAACCATTAAAACTTGCTAATATTTTGGCATTTTTTAATAAAGCGAGTAAAAAGTACCGTTATGACGCATATGTGAAACATGTTAGGTATTGAAAATATCGGCTACTATATACTCTACATGTCCACAAAATTATAATTTACAATTCCTCTCCATTCGTCTGATATAACGGTATTTGTAGACAAATATTGGTTGGTTCTATTCAGATGAACCGGAGTGTATCAGAAGCTAAGCAACTTATAACCAAAGCAATTGTTATCAGACGATATACCGCACGTGTACGGGAGTGTCATTTTTTTGCTTATAGCCCTAATGTACATGTATATAGGGCTATTTTATCAATTTTGCAATTTTATCAATCAGCTAAACACTTCTTGACGAATTAAAAAACGATAAATACAAGATTGTTATACATAATTTATTTACATGTTTTAATTTTTAATTTTAATTATTTTTAGTTTATTGTTTAAAATAAAAAAAAAACTTGCATAAATGTCATATCCTAACCCTGCGCTTACATACGACAGCACACGAGAACACAGTTGAGTTCATGTAGTATGTACGGATTGTCGAAAAATGAAAAATTATTATTGTGACGTAGGCGTCCGGACAAAACCGAAACAATGTTTGATACTATTATGAATGAACATTAAAACAAAATTAATTTTAAGGAATCTATGGCCTGTTTCGCTAAGACGATTCGAATTCAAATTCAATCGAACTACTACCAAACTTCTGTTTGTTGAAAAATATTTGACTCATATGTCGACACCTCCAGATAATAGTATGCTAAGTCTAAAAAGTGAGTTTTGCAGGAGAAGCTCTCAAAGTTTGGAATTTTTTTTAACTTCAGTACTATGCTAAGTCAATATTTGTTTATAACTTCTGTTCGGATTGACCGATCATTATCAAAATTAGACAGAATTTAAGTTAAAGGACGTTCGACACCTCCAGATAATAGTTTGCTAATTCTGAAAAGCGAGTTTTGCAGGACAAGCTCTAAAAGTTTGGAAATTTCTTTGACGTTCAGTACTATGCTAAGTAAATATTTGTTTATAACTTCTGTTCGGATTGTCCGATCATTACCAAAATTTGACAGAATTTAAGTTAAAGGACGTTAAATATAAAAATGTAAAGAACTTGAAAACATGCTAAGTCGACTTAACATACTATTGTTTGGAGGCGTCGATGTGTTTTCAATCAAAATAATTTTTTTCGAACAAGTTTGAATTCGAAACGTCTTAGAGAAACAGGCCATCAATGTCTAATCGATTTCTGTCGTGTTTTTTGTAATTTGAAATAGTTTTGTTTGATTTTGTTCAAAAATGTCCATGATTACTGCCTGTAGCAAAGCTAAGAATAGATATGTTATTTTTCCGGATTTCTTTCGAAGGTGCTCAGCTTCTTTCCTCTATTTTCTTTTCAGTATAATCGATGCTAGACACTTACGTTTTCATATTACATTCGGCATAACAACTTGCATAAAAATATTATATCCAAAATTTTGTTAGTTTTTTTATGGCATATCTGCGACCACACTCTTTGTTGAACTAAATACACCAACATATAAGAAAGCTCGCTTAAGGCGTAAATATATAAAGAAAGGAAAACTTAGTTGCTATTATTAACAATATCGTAAACACATTGTTAGCGATTTTAACCGCTAAAGGAATATATGATGTACTGGAAAGTGATACGAAATACAATTATGAGTTTAAAAAAAAAATTTGCTGTAGCCCGTATAATTTTTTGTGAACTATTTGTATCATGGCTATACCAGATTGAATGTCAAATGCATTTCATGCAGCCTTTATTGCTTTATGTCTTTGCCTTCCTATACTATTGTTTTCTTATGACTCACCGCAATCCTGCCGCAGTGATGGGGAAATAAGTGAAGATAAGAACTTATTAACGCTACCAAGGCTTTGGGGTTCGATTCAGTTGTAAATTTCCATCGACAACGCAATGACGAGACATTTTTAGAACAAACAAGTGAAACGGAAAGAACTGTCCTTATCTTCAATGGTGGGGGATTTTACCTTGAAAGGATAATAAAAAAATATGATGGTCGAATAAAATGGAATGGGATTTACAAATCAAGCGTGAAATTAGAATGCGTATTTTTGTTAAAAAATTATTTTTGAAATGAATCGTTCGTGCTCAAACCTACAGTGAGTCAATTAAGTATTTTGCTTCTTTAGAAAATTTAAAAATATAAATAAATTCGTTTAAAACCATCAAATTAGTGGTCAGAAAGTCGAATATTTGAATGTAGTATGTTTGTGGATATTTTAGTATCCAATATCTGCAAGAACCCCTGCGAAAGGCTTAATGGTCTTCTAGATATTGACAAAAATCTATAACAACTCAAAATATTTTACCTCAAAAAAGTATTTTGCCTTTTACATATTTTTTGAGAAAAAGGCATTTTTGTTACACGCAAAAGATTTTTATAGTAACCGTTGGAGATTATCACATTATACAACTGTTTCGGCACCAGTTCCGCCACCTTGCGACATATTTTCGCGGTTATTTTCTCCAATTTTCCTACATTAATTTCTTTGACAATATGTTTTATTAATTTTGGTCATTACCGACATTAATCTCTAAGAAAATCAGTGAAAAATGATTCGCCGCTACATTCAAATCCTAACAAAAGCGTAAAAAGTAAATAAAAAGCTAAGATGCATCGCAAATAGACCGTACAACCTGTTGCATATTCAGTTATGGTAATTCTGACAGAATAAGCAAATACACCCAGGCCTTGTTTTTCACAATTTGTTCGAACCTGACCTACCTTCCAAATTATTGTACCATGTTTATTACAACATTTATTGAAATAAAATTCATCAACAAATACACCCAGGCATTGTTTTTCACAATTTGTTCGAACCTGACCAACTTCTAGATTATTGTATCATGATAAAAATGACCTGTTTTTCCTGAGAAACATTTTGGAACGACCCTATTATTCAATATATTCTTTGATATTTAATTGTCAATAACAACAACGTTGCTTTTGTATATATAAATGTGCCTTGGTTGGGGTTATATGGGAGTGTCAAAGAAAAACTACTCATGTAGTTTGTTTCTTCGGTCAAAGACATAAATATCACGGTGCGCCTGAACTAACTTTAAATGAGAGGTGCTTACACCTGAGAAGTTTTTGCGGATTCTGAAACTGCAATGTTCATACATGAGACAAATCAAAAAACAAAACAAATTTTAGGGATTTTTACGATTTTGCTTGGAAACGGCAAGTCCTATCTAAATGGAACTAATAAAATGTTGGAGCACTAAAAATTCTCTACAACATTTTCTTTTGTCCCATTTCGATAGGACTTTTTTATTATTTATCGTTTTTACGCCAAATCGTGGGCGCATAATGCCAATAATACCCCCGTTCGAAAAATACCAATACACTCACACATATACACTGCCACACCAACTATCAGCCTTACTGCCGACAAAATTTCCTTGTCAGCCCAGCAAACCAAATGTCGGATGTCCGACACGTCTGAACAATTTCGGAAGCAACGTCGTTCAGATTTCGTTCCGATTTCTAAACGATTTTTCGGACCGGAAATAGTTCAGATTTAGTACCGATTTCGGAACGAATGTCGGAAAGAAATGTCCTTTCCGAATTTCCCAAGGATTTTCTTCAGATTTCGTTACGAAATCGGATCGAAATCGATACGATGTCGCTCCGACAATTCGTTCCGAAATTATGTCAACCACTTCATACAACTTTCGTTAAGATATCGTTACGATTTCGGATCAGACATCGGACGTATCGTCCTAATTTTTTTCCGATTTCGTTAAGATGTCGGTACCAGGGACGTACGCAGGGGGGGGGGCACGGGGGGCCCGGCCCCCCCCCGAAATGGTTTGGTCGAACAAAATTTTTTAAGCTACTGTAACTAGTTATTATATTTTTTTCTCATAAAAATGTTTGTATATTTGAAGATTTCAAATTAAAACTTATATTTTCTTAAGTTTCTGAACAGAAAATGTACATCATTAACAAGTTTTGTAAGAAAATATTTAAAAAATTTTTGTTTGTAAGCTGTTTTTGAGAGAAACTTCCAATGAAATCTGAATTACTTCTTTATGTCATATCATACCACTATCAAATGCTAATTCCTTAATGAATATACCCCATGTCTATTACACTGTGATACAAAAGTGGACAACAATTTTTTGCAGGATTTCTGATGCACAAATTCGGTTTTGTGGGAGTCCATAGAAGACGAAAATACCTTTGGTTTCTTTGGGTCACTTCGGGTTTTGATTTTATAACGGTAAATGTAGTGAAAAATGAGCTTTCTTGGATTTTCAAATTTAAACGGACATTACTTCTTTTAAAGGAAAATATGAAAAAAAATCAAAAAGTTGAAACACAAAAAATGCCATAGCGCATTAATTTTTCAACGGATTTTGTTGGTTTTTTCCATTTTGGAAAGCCAACTAAATTTCCTACTTCCTAACTGTAAATAATTGTACTGTTAGGTGTCATTTACGCAGCCTAGAGCACAAGGAAAAACATTTTACTGTTTTTAATGCTTGTTCGAAAGGCATTACTCTCCCCTTTATAATGAAAAACAGTGTGTGCAAATCGGTTGTGTAAAAAAGAAGTAATGTCCGTTTAAAGTTGAAAATTCAAGAAAGCCCATTTTCACTAGATTTACCGTTATAAAATGAAAACCCGAAGTGACCCAAAGAAACCAAAGGTATTTTCGTCTTCTGTGGACTCCCACAAAACCGAATTTATGCATTAGAACCCCTGCAAATTTTCACTGTAGCACAGTGTTATTTATTTGAACTGTGTAGAGCTCTCGAGGCTTAAAACTCATCCGGTTATAACAAAAATAACGAGTTCAGTATTGTGGGAATGGAAATATATAAAAAAATCTATTGAATAAAATGTATGAAGGGTCGGTCCTTCGTGGACTACATATTGAAAGCCAATTAGAATTTTTTTTTACTGCCATCGCCAAATTTTTTTATTCTGTTTTAGACAAATTTGCTGCTAAACAGTATGAGAAAATAATGAATAATGAATTTTTGTGCGTCACTTGGTTTTTACTTTTCATCACCGAAGTATAATTGTAACCTCAGACTTTAGATTACGAGATTATATACACTAGGATTGTATCGTATAGATTTCATCAAAATAATGATTTAAGACTTCACATATGTTTGGACGATATTCGTTTCAGCCAAGATGGAAGTACTTACCACCGTCCGTCCGTCTGTATCTCTGTTTGTCTGGCAGGTTGGAACACATGATAACTCTCGGTCCAAGTTATGGATCTCGTAATGTTTTGTCCAAATTAAATTTAAGTCATATCGGTACCTCCGCCATAAAAGTTCAAAAATGTTCACTAAAATGGTCGAAGGGACTAACCGATTCGGTCTAAAATCGAACCTAATATGGTTCGCAAGATTACTTCCAAAAGTCAACAAGAGAATATGTTTGGACAACATCTTTAGGTCTCTTGTACAAGTCTAACATAACTGCAGTTTAAAGACTGTTCGATGATTCTTTGGACATTTTGTAGTCTTGTTTACAGCGATATCCCACTTTTTGTGGACAAGTTTATGCTTCCTGACAAAGCTCTAAATACTAAGGTGGCCAACTAAAAAGCTTATGGGCGCGGTAACTATCGAGAGGAGTGTCTCTCAAATAATTATTAGTGAATAATTATTTGGGGTTCAATAAGTCCATCAAAGTGTTTGTCATCGAGTCCAAAAACTTCTAATCGTACAATTAAGAAAACAAATTATAACGCTTCTTTTGTAACATAATATTAAAAGTAAAAATAATCCTGGTATCAGAATCTATCTCTTTCGGTAAATAAAACTGTGCAACATTTTTAAGGTAATCTTGTGCAATTAATATGAAGTGAGGATTTTTTGAAAGTACAGACCGAAATTACAAAAGCCCTAGTTCCGTTTTGTTGAGTCAGATACAGCTTGGATTTTATGGCCCCATCTAAACATTGTTAAATATCGACTTTTTAAACAACTCGGGGCTATATCTCTGAAACCAATTCAAATCTTCTTCTAACCTTTGCAGCAAATTTGTAAATAAGGGTCAAAATAAAATATTTGGAGAAATGAAAAAAAAAAATAAATTTTATAATATATCTAAGAATTCCATAATTTGTATACATTTCGCACCATATCTCCAAAACTGTTAAATTTTTCTTAATGTTTTCATTTGGAAACATATCAACGACAACGACAGCCGATATTCTTAAAAATTAGGCTAAGATCATCGAAATAGTGAAAATCTTGCTATAGCAAAGACAACGGCAATTCTTTGTGGTTGTAAAATTCTGCGATAAACCATAACGTGAACCTGTATGATTAAAAACTTCAATATACTTCAATAAATTTTTTTTCCACTTCCATACCCCTTACGTGTCTCTCCTACAAACGGAGACTTGCCGCACGTAAACTCGCCTAATGTAAATTGTGACTAAATATTATGAATTCTTTCTTTTGAATTTATATACTTTGTACCATTATTTCATATAAAATATAGAATAGAATAGAACATGTGCCAAAATTTCCAGTCCATCGGACAAAAATTTACCGAGATATGAGCTTTCGAAGGGAAACATTTATTGTGTTTTGTATGTAGCATAGAAACTAAAAACGTCTTTTCCTCGAAGTGGCAATTTATATGTTTTTGTGGGACTATTGTACACATAAATCATGTGCTTAACCGAGAGAATCTTTAAAAAAAAACTGCTGACGGAGTCAGAAAAAATATCAATTTTGTACAGTGTTTTGTTTTTGTTAAAATCGAAAGTTTGATTTTAACTGTTCAAAATTTTTAAAAATTGATATTAGGTTCGTAATGATCCCACAAAAATATATGCTGATCGGTTTATTCTTTTTCAAACTACAGTGGGTACCGCAAACTGCTTTAGTAAAAACAGTGCTTTATAAGCGGGCATTTAAATGTAAGATTTTTCAAAAAAAAAAAAAAAAAAAAAAATATATAGAAGATAACTTAAGGTTTAATAGATTTTTTACAAAAAATGCATGAAAATGGCTTTTCTCATGCTTATAAGTGGCCATAAGCCCTTAAAATAGCTTTACGTTACGCTACACAACATTTGAATTTTTCATGATTTTTGGTCAAGTTGTGCCCCCCCCGAAATGAAATCCTGCGTACGTCCCTGGTCGGTACGATTGGTTTGCTGGGAGTAATCAATGGTAGGTAACTTCAAATATTTTCCGAACGTTTACACATGCAAGTGTCAGTTCGAAAAATTGAAGTTTTGACTATAATATGTATACACAAGTGTCTGCAAGTTACTTGTATGTGTAATCATTGGGTTAGTCTAGGACTTGCCGTTCCTAAAAAATCCAAACTATTTTGAAAAAAATCTGCACCATTTTGACATGTAATTGGAATAATTTCAGTTGTAATTCGAAACATTTCGTTTCTAATTCGAGAATTCCAATTGAATTTCGAATTATCTCATTTGTAATTCGAGAATTTCATTTGAAATTCGAATTATTTCATTTGTAATTTGAGAATTCCATTTGAAATTCGAATTATTTCATTTATAATTTAAATTGTTTAATTTGTAATTCGAATTTTTCCATTTGTATTTTGAATTTTTTTATTTGAAACTCCAAATGAAAAACTTCCATTAACAAATAGAAAAATTCAAATTACAAACTGAAAAATTCGAATTTCAAATGAAATAAGTCAAATTACAACTGAAAAAATTCAAATTACAAATGAATTAATTCGGATTTCAAATGGAATTCTCAAAGTACAAATGAAATAATTCGAAATTCAATTGGAATTCTCAAATTACTTATTTTAACTTACCCTTTTCTAGTTAATTCACATTTTATAAACGCTAACTTAAATAGTTGTTAATTCGAGACGAGGCTTAGGATTTTTATAAGATTTCATTTATTACGAAAAGAAAATGTATATTTGCACAAAAATGTGTACAATTATTTCAGAGCACGGTTTTTAAGCATTTTTTTGGGTTTGTTACCAAGACACAATGCAAGATATGGTCATGCAACTTGTCGTACATGACAATTTCGGAAATTTCGTCAACGTATCGTGGACGAAAATGTCATCGAAGAGTCGATTTTCTACTGGGTTAAAATGAATTAGTCTTCAGCAAAGTAACCTGACAAACAAAAAATTACAAATTCCTCTGACAACTGTTTTTGAATTGAAATTTGTGGAAATAATTCTCTAGTCGTCCTTCGTAATATTCTGTGTGTGTTAAGAAACAATGTCACTGGTGGCCCATGTTGGACGTTTATTTTCCAAAGAAGTTTCATATCTGACAATTCGCCGCTTGAATGGAATACAAACACGTTCCATTTGTTGTGATCCATATCATGACACATTGCGGAATCTGTTGCTCACCAAAGAATCCAAAGTCATATGTCAGGGTTTTACGGGCAAGCAGGCAACCTTTCATTGTAAGGAAGCTTTGAAATATGGCACGAAAATCGTTGGTGGCGTATCTCCCAAAAAAGCCGGAACTAAACATTTAGACTTGCCAGTCTTCGAGTGTGTTGAAGAGGCTAAACAGGAAACGCAGCCCCATGCTTCTGTTATTTATGTTCCACCGCCGCGAGCTGCAGAGGCCATAATGGAGTCGATCGAGGCAGAAATTCCCTTAATTGTATGCATAACCGAAGGTATTCCTCAACACGACATGGTCAAGGTAAAGGCGGCTCTCCTGCAACAAAACAAATCACGTTTGGTCGGTCCCAATTGTCCGGGCATCATTGCTCCCGAGAAATGCAAAATTGGTATTATGCCGGGCAACATTCACAAGCGTGGTATGGTGGGTGTGGTGTCGCGTTCAGGCACCCTCACGTATGAGGCAGTAAATCAAACCACTTATTACGGTTTGGGTCAGACACTGTGCGTCGGCCTGGGAGGTGATCCCTTTAACGGCACAAACTTCATAGACTGTCTAGAGATATTCCTCGAAGACCCCGAATGCAAAGGCATAGTCATGATTGGTGAGATCGGTGGCGATGCCGAAGAGAAGGCAGCTGAATTTCTAATGGAAAACAATTGTTGCGATCCACCGAAACCTGTGGCTGCATTTATTGCTGGCCTAACAGCTCCTCCGGGTCGGCGAATGGGACATGCTGGTGCCATAATCTCAGGTGGCAAGGGTGGTGCTCAAGACAAAATAAATGCCTTGGAAAGTGCCAATGTTGTTGTCACCAATAATCCCACAACAATTGGCAAGGTATTGTACAAGGAAATGGTGAGTCTCGAGATTGTTAAGGAGGACCCCAAAAAGAAGAAATGAAGAAGGCATGACTAAGAGGAACACAATTAGTTTTTAGCCTTTCGAAAATCAAATATTTGCATCTATCATCTGTTTATTACAAATTCAATGTCCTTTAAAACATTTGTCCAAATAAATAATAATCAAATAACATTTTTTTCAGTTGGAATGCTCCAATTCACCATATTCTCTTTTCCATCCTCCCCCTGTAACTAGCAATATGATGATTTAGATCTCGAATCTCGCTTTGTGTTACAGTTTGATGCGTAATCTATCTCATCACAGAATCGAAACGATTCCTAAAAGGATAATGTCCACAGAATCAAATTGAAAAATCAATGTTTGTTCATTCCTTCGTTAGGCAGGCACTCAAAGGCCAAATCAATTCTTGCCATTTACAACAACAAACATGCTTATGGAAATGCATAATGTATAGCACTTAGGCGCTTATGCAGACGATAGGATATGTGGCAAATCCTTTCTCAGTTCTAAAATGAAATTAAGCAATTAAATAGAAATCTTCCTTTTGTATGTATATTGACTGCTGCCAGAGTTCTGGTGTTGTATGTTTAAAAGAATTCCAAAAGATGTCTGCAATTGTGGGGTTTGATTGCTTTGTTCCAACCATCGAAATTAAAACACGCACACACACATACACATGCAAATGTCCTTTGTAGACAAACATTTCAATCAGACGTCATGGAATTGTCAACAACATTAGAATGAACGGACTTCCAGCCTGTCAAAGTGAACAGCATATTGAGGTTTTGGCATACTTACAAGCCAGGAACCGGACCAGATTTACATACACTTTGTGGTGACAATTCAAAGCTATAGTTAACCACAACAACACATATAAAACATGGAGCTGGTGTAGGTTGGGTGTTTAAAAAGTGATTTCCTTCGGTCTACCCAACAAGTTGTTGATATTTGGCTATGGCTTTTTCATAATTTAAGTTAAATATGCTCTGCCTGTACCGCACATTAGACAATAATTTATTTTTCCAGACTAGCAGTTTAAAAGTTAAACTTTTTGACGCCTTCCCTTCCATACTTGCCATAATCTTTACCTGTTGGTATGTCTTTTGTAGGCACTCGGATATCGTGTTTATGATTTTGTGTTCATAATTATTAAACCTTCAAATCCCATATCCCATTTCCTGTGCATCTTTAATAAATCCGTCGTTACTCCTTTATTCGACATTAAGTTAAGTGCTTGCCAGCATTCGCCGAGATGCTGGAAATTTATTTGGGCCATGGTATTCGCAATGGGTTTTGTGGATGGATGGTGAGGGGCAGGGAGCTGTTTGCAGTCATAACATTAACTATTTTATTTGTGTTTGTTAATTATGTGTGCATGGGTGAGTGAGTGAACGAGTGAACGAGTGTTGTGTACTGCGTCTGTGTGTTTCTGTATTAACCCTGTAGGAAGTGTGGGGTCATGTGTTGACATGTCGCCACTTTGTCTACTAATATGGTGACAAAGTCAACACTTTGTCACCAGGTTGTCAACTATTGATACCTTTACCTTAATAAGAAGAAGCATTGTGTATATTGACAGATGAGAGCCCAACGAAGCATCCTTTTTTTAATTTTCTTAATTGTTTGGCGTAAAATAATTTTTGTGGTTGGTGAAAAAAGTGTTTTTGTAAAAATCAATAAAATATCGTGAAAACTTAAAGCATATAATTTCAATAACAAGTATGAGCAAAAGAAAATATAAAAGACATGTGAAAAATAAACAATTCTATAGCAAAGTACGAATTCTGAGGCGACTAACAACATTTGTGGTGAAATTTCGACAATTAGACATTATGTGGAACCTTTAGAGAAGATTGTGGAGCCTGATGTATATATTGTCCCGTCTCGCTGGAAATGCTGAATGCAACTAAACATAATAATGAATTACAATGTTGGATAATTATTTGGCAAAAATCGGTTGTGAGATTTTTCCAATGTTATACAGCTGCAATAGGCAAGCAAATTTAAGGACATATTTTTTATTTATGTTTATTTATACATGTTTATTCTTTTCAATTCCTAGGTGTTATATCAACATTCAGCGAATCGCCTGATAAAACGTTAAGTGCAACAGAAGAAGAACTATTTTAAGCAGACAAGTCATTGGTGCGACTTGGCCAAGAAAATAAAACGAAAACTTTTTTATTATTTATATGTAGCCTTGAAAACATTGTCTTTATTTACTAATTTTTACTTATGTGGAATCTTTGGCTTAGCCATTTAAAAAGATAAAAATACTGTAATACGCAATTTGTACATTTTTAGCATTTTCAACATTAGCATTTTCAATATTATTTGTTTTATTCTTTAATGAAATATAGTATTTAAACAAATGTGTAGCTTCATCTTCTTATTAAACGTACTATATAGCTGTTTTATCTATGAAAAGTTCCAAATAAGCTAAAAAATTATTATTGAAAATCTGGTACTATTGACTCACTACCTCCATTGTCTATACTGACTCACTACCTCCAATGTCTATACTGACTTACTACCTCCAATGTCTATACTGACTCACTACCTCCACTGTCAACACATGGTTCCTTAGGAACTACTGACTTACTATTGACATACTAGTTCCATTGTCAGTACTGACTTTCGAATGACACGTTCATACAAAATGTCTATAGGAAATTACATTAGTTGTCTACAGTTTGTCAGTAGTACTGTTGACAATGTCAGTAGTAAGTCAGTATAGATTCACTATTGACATTTCCTACAGGGAACCTTACCCACACTATTATTATGGATGCTACTTAAGAGCTTTGGAAAGTTGGGATTCACGGATGGGAGAAAACGGATGTGAAAATTTTTCGATTCAACAACGACTGCGTGTGTATCTGTGTGGGTGGATGTACATACATATGCATGTTTTCACCTTGGAGAAATAAATGCAAAAAGAGGTTGCTATAAAAGTTTGTGAAATTGACTCTTGTTTGCAGTTTCATGCAATCTTCATCAGCTATTTTGGTTTGATTTCACTTCGATTTCACTTTATCAGACGTTAACTTCGCTGTTTCGATTTAACCCAATATCTTTTGGTTGATCTGCAATAGCCTCTTTTTCGTTCATTTATTGAAGGACGTTAATTTTACTCTGCACCATTTACTTTTTCGATGATTGTCATACAAACCTCGTACTTTTTTCTTACTTTTGAGTTTGGATGTGGAAAATTGAAATGGCTCACTATAATTGGATGTACAACAACATAATTTGTGTTCGGTTGATTTTATGAAATTTGATTCGCTGCGTTTGTTCCTTATTTGGGTTGCCGTCTGTCGGCGGCTGCTTGCCGCTTGTTCGCTTTGTTCGTATTTTCATTAACCGAAACATAAATTATTACAAAACTTTTGTGGATGTTGCCAGTGCATGTGGATGGAGTGAAGTACTCTAGTTGTCGTTGTTATTTTTATTGTTCTCGATGCTGCGAGAGGTAATTAAATATAACATAGGAAACTAATTGTGCCAGGATGTGTGAGTGTTTGCGCACTCAAGGTGCTGGGGGGAGGGGCAGGAGCATGTGAACGTCAACATATGCTGTTGGTGCGGCCGATGTGCTGCTTTTACTACCATTTCTACTCGTATATATTGCCGTCTAAAGTAAAACAAAGTTTACTAATTATTAAATCATAAGTTTTTCATTTCCATCCGAGTCGTTTTCCATTTTTGTTTGAAATGTTGAACATTGACAAATGAAATTAAAACACCGCCAACTGCGGCTATTGCTGAGTGCAGTGATAAAGTTGCTGCAGAATTTCCTTTTCCTAGAAACTTGATGTACGTTTTTGGACCTCAGTCCTTACCACCACCTTCCACCCCGTGATCTTAGCTTTGACACTGACTTTTTAAAAATTGTGTTTAACTTTCTGGCGGAATTCATTGCGGGAAGTCACAATTTTAATTTCTGTCGCACCTAAATCAAGTTGTGTGAAAAGTTAATGCTGACTATCAAGTCATACTGGCCCCGGATTCCTGTCCCACCGTATGTTTTGTAAGCGAGTTCCCAGTCACACCTACTACAAGACGTCTACCGCTTTTTCGTTTATTATGCAAATATTAGTTTCGAAAGTATTTAAATATTCCCAAATGTGTTTTACCCCACCCCCCAATTACCCCAGAGATTGTCTGCGTTCTCAATGCAGAACAATTTCGTTGCCGCAACAACGAAAAAACTAACATCAACTATAAAAGTTTCCCGAAAATAGCTTATATTCACACACACACATAAATACATATGTATGGCTGTCATTGAGAAACATTTCGTGTAAAATCCGCAAATTATAAGCAGTTTGTGGTCTAATTTGTGGTTTCATAGTCAAAGCTTAATTTAAACACAAACATTGCAGAAGCCACAGATCCCCAGTATCTGTCGTCAGGACATGAACAATGGTTTGGGCAATGGAGTCGAAAGTAATTTTAACTAGAAAAACGCCATAAAATGTGGTCGGAACACTTGTTTCTTCTACAGCATAAAATACTTAAACACAATTATTTGGCTGAGTTAGTATCGGATAAGTATTTTAATCCGTTTGTTGGGTTATTGGGGGTAAAGACATTCCAGAATTAGAGACCTTTCATTTTGTTTGTTCGTTTCATCCACATGATTTGTTTGTTGGCTCTAATTGGAAACCTTAGTTACTCAGATGGCCAAATTTTCTGTAGAGACACTTATCCTATAAGCTGAACTAGGAAAACATTTGCATTTTTCGTTTTATTTCTCCAATTTGGAATTCCGCGCTTTTCGATTTCCTCTTCCACTTGTTTACTGCTTCGAAGCCTTGGACTTACCGTTCTGCGTGTACTGCAATGCGGCTCATTCTTTGACACGGCCTAGCCAACGCAATCGTTGTACACGGTGCTCTTGAAACAATTTTAAATGGAAGGTGCTTACACCTCGGAAGTTTTTGCGGATTCTGAAACTACAATGTTCATAGATGAGAACAATCAAAAAACAAAAAAAAAAATCGCCGGAGCGCTTTTTAAATAAATCGCGATTTAAGTTGACATTTTTAGGGGTTGTTTAGGTTTTCGCGATTTTGCTTAGAAACCGCATTTCCTATCAAAATGGGACTAAAACAAATATTGTAGCTATGAAAATTTTCTACAAGATCGACCTTTATGGTATTTTTGTAGTTTTTACCATTTTTGAGATATAGAAGTTCAACTTTGGACAATGCACTGACTGTATCGCCCCCTTATAAAACAATGTCATGTAGGGTGCGCCTTAACTAACTTTTGATGAAAACCGCTTACAAAGGGAAAGTTTTTGTGAATTCTGAATCAGCAGTGTTCATAGATGAGAAAAATCCAAAAACAAGAAAAAATCACTGTAGGGATTTTTAAATAAATCGCGGTCAAAATTCACATTTTTAGGTGTTTTTTAGGTTTTTACGATTTTGCTTGAAAACCGCAAGTCCAATCGAAATGGAGCTAAAGAAAATGTTGTAGCTGTCAAAATTCTCTAGAGGATTGACGTTTATCATTTGTTCCCAACTTGTACCATTTTTGAGATAAGGAAGCTCAGTTTACATTTTTAGTTTTTTTTTTGTTAGGGTTTCGCGAATTTGCTTGAATACGGTAAGTCGTATCGACGTGTGACCTGAGAAAATCTTAAAGCTGTGAAAATTCTCTACAAGACTGGCTTAAGTAACTTATCCTTAGTTGTAAAATTTTTTTAGATATATAAGTTTATGTTGGGAATTTGCAGTCATGACATTGTTTTATAAGGGGGCGATACAGAATTGAATTGAATTTGAATTGTCCCAATTTGAACTTCTATATCTCAAAAACGGTAAAACCGACGAGAATATCATAAAGGTCAATCTTGTAGAGAATTTTCATATCTACAACATTTGTTTTAGTCCCATTTTGATAGGAAATGTAGTTTCTAAGCAAAATCGCGAAAACCTAAACAACCCCTAAAAATGTCAACTTAAATCGCGATTTATTTAAAAAGCGCTCCGGCGATTTTTTTTGTTTTTTGATTGTTCTCATCTATAAACATTGTAGTTTCAGAATCCGCAAAAATTTCCGAGGTGTAAGCACCTTCCATTTAAAATTGTTTCAAGAGCACCGTGTGTACCTCCGTACGTTTAACTTCACAGTCAGTGCATTGGCACGTAGATCTTTCAAAGAATTTTTCTTTAAAATACACCAAACACTGCCTTATCAGCATTCACACTGCATCTCTGTACTGCCTGGACTGGACTGATTGCGTCCATAAAGAATCAGGAGACAGGTGAGTGGGGTTAACTGGGCAGCTAAACAAATGCAGCGTGTCGTGTGGTCCCAATCCACATGTCGGGCATGTGTTGGGTATCTTGACATCAATTCGGGCACGATACGAATTGAGGCTGCTGCATTGTCCGGATCCTAAATGGGCTAAAACCACTCGTGTTTGACTTGACAGCTGGCGTTCTTCTGCTGCGACGGATGGGTGTGGTCTACAAGTATGGCATTCACACTGCACCTCTGTACTGCCTGCGCGACTGCATCAGTGAGAATGCTATCCAAGCCTGCCTGATAGAATCGTTGTTCTACAGCTTCTCGTTTATACCTTTGGACCTCTCTCTATCTCTCTAAATATCTCTCCTGACGTGACTGTGTGGGGAAAGCCTTTCCATTAAATCTTGACAGGGATGCTCACTGCGTTAACACTCAAGCAGGTACTGCATCGACAGGAAGCAATATTTTTGTTAAAAATTTGAACCCTCATGCGGTTCATCAAAGGGGTCTTTTTCGTCCTTTTTCCCCACATCTGTAAAGTCTGTAAAGTTGCCAAATACACTATATAACTAAAATGCAAGGATTCCAGGATATCTTAACTCTTGCCCCGCCTACTTTGGTTACTTAACGATGTTAACTTTAAAAACGCCGATACACGTGACTCATATTTTTAGCTCTACTTTCATATTCTACACAGTTTTCATTATCATTTTTTTTGTTGTCGCACAGTGTTATCTATATCACGCTTGTTATCTCTTCACAGATGTCACGCACCCACCGGATCGACTCGGAGGTATGTCCCAATTTACATTAGGCGAGTTTACTTGCGGCAATTGTCAGTTTGTAGGTGAGAGAGGGTGCTGAGAGGCAAAGGGTTACCATATGCCTCACCTCTCTCTCCTACAAAATGACAATTGCCGCAAGTAAACTCGCCCAATGTAAATTGGGACTATCTTCGACCAGACGCCGTCACCTCAACAATTGTGTCTTCACTTTTTAGTAAAATTTAACCCCTACGAAAATATTCTTCTTTTGTTAAACAATACATCAAGAAAATATTGAAGCGACTCTTATTCTACTTCTTTGTTTCTTCGTATGTTTTTGGTCATTGTATTTTTTTAAATGAAACAAATGGAAAAAAGGCTTTCCAAACCAATAATTTTCCAAGCACTGAGAGAGAGCAAAAGTGGGGGGTTTACATTCTTCGACTGAAACGTGTTACCCAGTTTTGAGTGTTTTTTTTCCAAATTGCCTTCATGTTCAACTTTTAACACAAGACATCACACATTCGAACAACACTCACATTTTTTTCGTGCTGAAAATATGCGAAATGTGTTCGGGAACAAAACTTTTTTAATTTCGGCAACATAAAATATGCAATGATTAAACAAATGCTGCTGTAGTTTATGACACGTACAGTGGAAATAGTAGAGGTGAGTCCATCGATGTTTTTCCATTTCTAATTTATTGAAAATATTTCCTCTGTTCTGTTTCCGATTCATAATGGCAACGATATGCTTCATCGGAATAATTTTTGCAACCGAGGAAACTATGGCACAAACACTTCCTATGACCCGTATTCCACATGCAACGCTCAATTTCGATGAAATTTCTGGAATCCTTAAACAAGGTATGCCAATGTCAAAAATGTATGTATTCAGATTTTACCAACAAAGAGGTAGACAGAGAAATCGCAATTGTAGCACATGGCTTGCACGGGGAAGAAATGTGAGCGTTTCGGTGTCAGAAATGTGGAAAAGCAATTAAGTTAAAATGTTTGCTATCAAATTGTGCTTTAAATTTGACTTTATGTTCGTGTGTGTGTCAATATGTGTACATACCCAGCAAACCAATCGTACCGATATCGTAACGAAATCGGAACAAATTTCGGACGTAACGTCCGATATCTGATCCGAAATCGTAACGATATCTTAACGAAATTGTATGAAGTGGTTGACATAATTTCGGAACGAAATGTCGGAGCGAAATCGGATCGATTTCGGTGAGAATTCGCAACGAAATCGGAAGAAAATCCTTGGGAAATTCGGAATTCGAATTTTTTCCTCCGAATTTTCGTACAGATTTCTGAACGATTTCGGAATAATGTCTTATGAAAATCTGAGGTACCTTCCGAACTTTCGTAAAGATTTCTGAATGATTTCGGAATAATTTCGTATGATTATCAAAGGAAAAAATTTTTCTCTGATGCATCTTTTTTATTGATAAATTTTCTTTGTTATGTTTTTTATTGGTAGATTATAATTTCAAAGATATTTAATGATTTTCACTGTTATTATCATTTTGTAGTTTTAGTAGAACAATGTAAACTTTGTGTACGAATATGTTGAGTCTATCAGCACTAGCTTGAATTATTATATGTTGCATTTATATTTAAAATATTTAAAAAATGTATATGCGAATTTTATAACCAACCATTTTGTTTTTCGACAACAAACTAAAATGTTGCTTGTTAGATATATACAAAAGGTGGTTGTTGTGCGAAGGGAAATTTGTTTCCGACATATCGATACGAATTCGTAACGAAATCGGAAGAAAAACATTAGCAAATTCGAAGGGAAATTTACTTCCGACATTTTCTCCGAAATCGGAACGAAATCTGTACGAATTCCCCTACGAAAAATCTTATAGAAATCGATACGAAATCTAAACGATTTTTCTTCCGAAATTGTTCCGATATGTCGGACATCCGACATTTGGTTTGCTGGGTATGTACATGCATAACACTCACATCTACATATGTATGTATGTGTAGCTGCTCCGTCCCATTTGAGTCAGTACGAGATTTCTTTGTGAAAATGACAGACAACAGAGAGAATGGCAGACACACACAAGAATAGTAAATGAAATGTCAACCATTGAATACATTTGAGTTTTGAATGAATCAGTTTAAAAGTTTTGGAATCAACAGATACCACAACAAACAAAATGTAGTTTTTTTCTCTTTTTTAAGGCTTTTGTACATAATATATGGGATATTCTTCATTAGTTTTATGTTTTAAAGGGGTTGCCCCAGTTGTAGAGACGTATACAAGTTTTTTTTTTTTTTTTTTTTTTAAACTACCACATTTTTAAGTAGTTTCTTTTGCGTATAATTCTTATTATAACTTTTCTAATTAATAACAATCATACGCACTGCGGTTCCAATGTTTAATATAAAAAATATTAAAAAAAAAACAAAAAGTTAAAACAAAACATATTTCATCACTCATCTATTTTTAAACCTATTTTATTATTTGCCATTTTCGAAAGCTTATTTAATTTCAGTATTAGGACTACTGTGATATTTACACCTATATTTAATTATTTTTGCATTTATTTTTATTTTATTTGTTGTGTCGTTTTTCTAATAACCTACAATTAATTAAATTTAAATGTAAAATTGACGAAGGATTATTTATTAATAAAAATTACCCCTGAAGATGTTGGAAAATCCCAACGAAACGTCGGATAGAAAAATGAAATAAATAGTCTTTATTTTCATTGATTAACGAAGACCTTATAGCCCGATAAGACGAAGTCTTAAAACATAATAAATACTTAATTTCCTGTTTTGTAATAATCATGGCACAATAGTAGAGGTAGAGTCATGCAAACATATGATTACAATTACCCGTATTACCCAAATACGTTGAGCCTAAAAGCACATTTAAAACACAAAATCCGCGACAGAAATTTACTACCTTATATAAATATCCCTTGCAGTGCTGCGATATCAGATTTTTCTAATGACTCTATTTGCCTTATTATGCCATGCTAATAATATAATAATAATATTCGACCCTTTGAAAGAAAAACGAAGGAATGGAAATTCGTTGTGAAAAAAGTTATGCCCGTTCAAAGTTTAAACTCCGCATTTACCGTTATAAAATCATTTTATGAAGTGACCTAAGAAAACCAAAGGTGTTTTCTACTTCCATGGAATTCAAACGGAACTGGATAATTTGGTGTAGCACAGTATTATATAAGAAAAATTTCCTTATGCGTCAAAACGGCTTATTTCCGTGCAACTAGGTAGGTATGACACGTCTTTATATCCTGTAAACAAGTGAGCAAAGGCTATAGTCGGGACGGGGCCGACCATGTGATACCCTACACCACTACCCCTGTGCATAAACTTTTCACTGGTAAACATTTCTTTTAGGGAATATAATCCGACTACCACCAAAAATAATATGCCTCTTTCTCTCTGGGACCCCCATAAGCAACCAAATTTTCGTGACCATCCGATCAAAATTACGACCTGCAAAAAATGGAAGAATTGGATGCATTACCGACTATTGTGGTATCTCCCTTGTATGACCACCTTCGCCAACCTGCTTTACACCAATGTAAAGGTAATATTTTCTTCTTCCATTGACAGGCTTTTCCGTTGGAATACCCCTACTAGAAGCCGATATATTCACAAAGAATAAAACTTTGAATTTGTCTCCAAATGAGTTTTTCCCCATTCCGACCCTTACATATTATCCGGCTATCACCAAAATCAATAAGCTTCTTCCTCTGTGGGGCCCCCATCTACCCCCAAAAATTTCGTCACTATCCGATCAAAATTCCAACTTGTAGCGTGATTACAAAAAATGGAAATATTGGGTATTTTACTGAATTTTGCAATATCTCGGTTTGCTCACTTACGCCAACATACTTTGCATCAATATAAACGAGATCTTTTCTTCTTCCATTGACGGGTATTCCTTTTGGAATACTCCAACCAGAAGCGGAGATATTCCAATAAAAAAACGTTGACTTTTCTCCACATAAGCTTTTCGCTTAGTCCGACTCCTGAATATTATCCGACCATCACCAAACTAAATAGGCTTCTTCCTCTGTGGGACCCGCATCAACTCCCATTCGTGACGATCCGATCAGAATTGCGACCTGTAGCGTGATTACAAAAAAATCGAAAAATGGGATGCATTATCTACTATTGCCATATCTCTGCTATTTGACCACCTACGACAACCTGCTTTACATCCTTGTAAAGGTGATATTTTCTACTTTCCTTGCCAGGTTTTGCTTTAGGTATACCTCTTAAAGAAACAGAGATATTGGCTTTGAAATAAAACGTTGACCTTTCCCCAAATAAGTGTTTGCCCATTCCGACCCCTGAATATTATCCGACCATCATCAAAATCAATAGGTTTCTTTCTCTTTGGGACCCCCATTAACCCCCAATATTTCGTGACGATCCGATCAAAATTGCGACCTGTAGCGTGATTACAAAAAAATCGGAAAATGGGATGCATTATCGACTATTGCCATATCTCTGCTATTTGACCACCTACGACAACCTACTTTACATCGTTGTAAAGGTGATATTTTCTACTTTCCTTGCCAGGCTTTGCTTTTGATATACCTCTGAAAGGACCAGAGATATTGGCTTTAAAATAAAATGTTGACTTTTCTCCAAATAAGTGTTTGCCCAGTCCGACCCCTAATTATTATCCGACCATCACCAAAATCAATAGGCTTCTTCATCTATGAGACCCCCATTAAGCGTCAAATTTTCGTGACGATCCGATCAAAATTGCGACCTGTAGCGTGAATTCCAAAAAAATAGAAAAATGGGATGTATTATCGACTATTGCGATATCTCTGTTATTTGGTTACCTACGTCGACCTAGTTTGCATCATTGTAAAGACGGGATCTTCTACTTTCATAGTCAGGCTTCGCTTTTGGAAAGTTTTCAACCAAAGCTGTGATATTCGTCAATATAATTAAAATCGCAAAAATAAAAATTGGGGTTTTATTTGCTACTATTGTGATATCTTCGTTGTTTGATCACCTACGATCACCTGCTTTACATCATTAGAAAGGTGATATTTTCTACTTTCATAGTCAGGTTTTGCTTTTGGTATACCCCATATAGAAGCTGAGATATTCGCTTTGGAAAAAAACGTTGTCATTTTATCCACCTAAGTTTTTTGCCCTTTCCGACCCCTAAATATTATCCGACCATCACCAAAATCAATAGGCTTCTTCCCTTCTGGGACCCCTATCAACATGCAAAATTTCGTGACGATCCGATCAAAATTGCGACCTGTAGCGTGATTACAAGGTTTAGATGGACAGACGGACAGACGGACAGACGGACGGACGGACGGACTGACGGACGGACACACATAGCCAGATCGACTCAGCTCGTCGAGACATTCATTTTGGTATATATAAGTATGGGCCTGCGGCCATTATTTCGATGCGTTACAAACTTTTTGGCCAAAACCAACTTATAATACCCTCCCCACATAGTGGTGTAGGGTATAATAAGAGATAAATAAGTACTTATATTTGATTTATTAAGCCTATGGATCTGCCAATGTTTACAATGTTGTGTTCCAGGACTCTGTCCTATTATTTTCTACTTCTGCGGAGCAGAAACTAACAGCAAGTTTGCTGGCATCTGATTGGATTATACTTTACTTTTGGCATTTCTGCCAAATTGTTTGTAATTTTTGCCAATTTTCCGTTCCCTTTATAAACAAATTTGTATGGGAAAGCAATTTTTAACAGCTCTCTCGTCATATAATTTTGGGAATATTCAAAAAATATAATTAAAAAACAAGTGAGCAAAGGCTATAGTCGGGACCGGGCCGACCATGTGATACCCTACACCACTACCACTGTGCATAAGATTTTGACTGGTAAAATTCAAAATTTTAAAATTGCGATAACTAAGCGCCTTTTGCAATAACTCTGATATTTTAGCATCAATCACCAATACAAATAGGCTTCTTTCTCTGTGAGATCCCCATCAACCCCCAAAATTTCGTGAGGATACGATCAAAATTCCAACCTATAGTGTTATTGCAAAAAATATGAAAAAGGGACGCATTACCGACTATTGCGATATCTCTGTTGTTTGACCACGTACGACAACCTACTTTAGATCGTTGTAAATGTGATATTTTCTACTTTCCTTGTTTCAGAATCCGCAAAAACTTCTCAGGTGTAAGCACCTTCCATTTAAAGTTGCTTCAAGAGCACTGTGAGTGGTTTCATATGATTGTTGTTTATAAGGCGAGTTAAGTCCCAACCCTTCCACCTTGATTAAAATTAAATAAAATGTATTTATGTCTGCCTAATGTAGCGAAAACAAAAGTCTCAAATGAAGTTTTAAACTTTTGTTTTCGTTCCCACCATTTTTTGAAAATTTTAATTTAAATTCGAGTCTTTTTTGATCCGGCTGGAATATGAGCTTATTTTCTGATCATAAATGACTCCTTTGTCGGGAGCAAAACGTAACCTCAGGCGACTCTTCTAAACAAATCACAAATGAGTGTTCCTCTGTATTAGTTTCGAGTCATTTTTGCCCATTTTCTGATGGTATATAAAGTCGTCTTCAAGTCGTATTTCAATCATTTATTGGTGATTTGTTGATTAATTTGAAACTCTTTTTCGAGTCTTTTTTGAGTCATGTTTACAATCGTTTATGAGTCCTTAGGGAGTCATTTATGTGTCTTTTTATTAGACGAAATAAATTAAAAGAATTTTCTTTGTTTCTTTCCTTTGTTTTATTGTCTTTTCTGCTGTGTTATGTCTTTTAATTATCCTTTATGTTGCGCAGTGGTTAGTATACTGCTTCTTCATTTCACTTGGCAAAACCTGAACATGTGTTGTGTTTGTCTATACACTTAATATTATACGTTACATTTATATCAAAGTTTTATGGAAAGTGTATATGAGAATTATTTACAACCAAACAAAAATGAAACAAAACAATCAATTTTTAATCACCTATCTGTTCAAAATATGATCAGAAGATATATAATTTTAATCACTTTTCAAACACCTGCATGACCCTTTTTTGATAAGATTGTCAAAATGTGACAATAAATAACGAATAAATAGTCACATTTTAAACGCCTCAATAATTTATTTGGGATTGCTACACATTTGTTGTTGTATTTTAAATTGAACTCTTTTTAATCATTACAGGGTGTCACATTTGAGTATCTTTCTGATCATACAAGCGAGTTAATCAATTTTTGATCACCAAAAGGACTCTTAAAAGACTCCGCAATGTGAGTTTTGCTAGCTGGGTATGACATAACCAACAGCTGATTAAAATTTTTTATATTGGTTTGCTTATGGGTACTTTACACGATATGTTTTTTACATATGAGTTGTCACTTTGCATATACATTTAGTATGGGAGAAGTGACAACTCATATGTAAAAAACATACCGTGTAAAGTACCCATAACTAGGCGTTTACACAAGACAGACAAATACAACTCTGATTTACTAACACACATCATTTTGTCGGTTGTTTCCCAGCTGCCCATCATTTCTTTCAGACAGCCGGGTTCAAAAATTTTTGACATTTTTTGCAAAATAAGTGAGATAATAATTGAAATGTGTTGAAAACAAGAGAACATGAACAAGAACAAAATAAACCGAAAACAAAAAGAAATCGACGATTTTCATTCATAATTCTACAGCTGTTTTGCAGTTGTCTGGACGTCTACGTCGCACAGGCAAGTTTTGGGGTTTTGACAATCAATACATGTACTCAACTGTCCTGTCATGTGTAAACGCAGGGTTATTCTTTCAAATCAGTATACACAAATTGTATATGTATTGCTCTGTTCCAGAACCTGCAAGAAGCTACTATTTTTTACTACGATAACATTTTTTCCCTTATGTTATCGGAAAAAATAGTAGAAAATAGTGGATTCTTGCAGTACTGGAACAGACCATATATGTATTGTTTTGAAAACTACCCAGTTGTTCAATAAATATCAATTGTCTACTTTGACATAGGTATGTAACTAGTTACTCATTGATCCTAGTTACTTTACACCCAAAAATGGCACACAAAATAGCCTATAGCCTGTTTTTGCCACTGGAAGTCGGCTTTCCTGCCTATCATGTCAATTCACTAGTTACAGGTAATGCGGCGTGTAATATATTGACTATTTTATAGACTACCGATGGATAGTGTAATCGACAATGTTTCTCTCTTGTAATCTCTAATCAACATTATTTCTTTTTTTAAACAAAATGAAAATACGTATATTCTGCTATTTTGTTTGTTTATTCATAATTAAAAAGTTATTGATGCGTTTGTTGTGAAAAATTTTAAGATGCAAAAAAGAACGTGTTACCAGCTAAATCATAAGAAGAATGAATGATTTAAGAAGAATATTTATAATATATATGTGGTAAGTATTGATACATATCTTGACACAATTCATTATCGAGTCATTTCATTAAACTTCTATACATTTCATTTCAGGAACTTTTGAATGATCTGAAGGACCCACGAGAAAAACATTCCAAGGACCAAATAAACATTAGTCGCTGTATCAAGTTGTCATACACTAGTTCCAGTATCAAGGATCAAGATCTATATGTATACAAGATTATATTGTCCTTTGTAAAATATTTGCACTCTATGTATTAAAATAAAGTGTGGCTAATGCATATATCCATTTATCTGACTTGAAGTTACTAGTATTTTTGGCTATCATTTCTGAGTACCGAATTGACTGGTTACTTGTAATGCACTTTCACACGACAATCGAATTGGGTGGTTACTGGTAATGCGGTGAAGGGACAATTGCCTTTCACATGACTATCGAATTGGGTGGTTACTGGTAATGCAGTGAGGGGACAATAGACCCCTTCCTATGACATCCCCATGTTAAATTCACCAGTCTATAACATTGCGAGTAGATTGGGTGGTAACTAGGGGTGTTTACCAGTAGCCAGCAAAATTGCTAGTTATTCCCTAGTTACCCGAACAACTGGGTATGACAAAGTATTTTATACTAATTAAAATTCTGTCGAAATGAAAATTGTTATTACAACATTTTTTGAACTGAAATTCATCAACATTATGATGAAACAAACTTCTGAACATATACGGAAGCTGACTCGCGTTTTTAGTTATTGATCCAAAAAACCAAACATACAGTACAACCTGTTGCATAATCAATTATGGTAATTCTGACAAAATAATAATTTGTTAGTTGTTATAATTCATACATTTACCTTATATAAATGTGCCTAGGTTGGGGTTATATGGGAGTGCCAAAGAAAAACTACTCATGGAGTTTGTTTCTTCGGTCAAGGACATAAATATCACGGTGTGCCTGAACTAACTTTAAATGAGAGGTTATTACCCATGGGAGGTTTTTGCGGATTCTGAAACTGTATGTTAATACATGAGAAAAATCAAAAAAAAAATCGCGCTTTTTAAATAAATCGCTGTCAAAATTCATTCCTATCTAAATGGAACTAAAAAAATGTTATAGCACTAAAATTTCTCTACAACATTTTCCTTAGTCCCATTTCGATATGACTTTTTTATCGTTTTTAGGTCAAATCTTGGGCACATAATTCCAAAAATACCCCCCGTTTACACATGCAAGTGACAGTTCGAAAAATACCAATACACTCAAAATACATACATTAATGGTCTGTTCCAATACTGCAAGAATCTGCTAATTTTTACTATTTTTCGATAACATAAAGGAAAAAATGTTATCGTAGTAAAAAGTAGTAGCTTCTTGCAGGTTCTGGAACAGACATGGCACAATTACCCAGGTAGTGGCATCGTAAAATTTTGAATATGTTATGTCAAAACTTTCTTTTTGTTGTTGGGGAAATTACAACAAAAATATTTTTTTATAAAGGGATTTGACTTTTCATATTCGATCAGCTGGTGTGATACCACTACCTGGTAGTTCTGTAATGGGAACAGAGCAATAATGTAAAAATTATGAATACAATAATAAAATCGTAATACTGCTTAATAGAATTATGTAAAATTATTGCTCTGTTCCAGAACCTGCAAGAAGCTATTATTTTTTACTACGATAACATTTTTTCCTTTATGTTATCGGAAAAAATATTAAAAATTAGTAGATTCTTGCAGTGCTGGAACAGACCATATATAAATATTGGGAAAAACTTAAAAATAAAATTGGTAACTAAAAAACCAACTTAAAAATTAAAAAAGGTAATGATGCCATAAAGAAAAATATAATGGTTCTATTTAATAGGCAACAAAAATAGAAAATGAAAAGGCTCTAAAGAAAAAATATAAAAGTCACAAGAAAAAAGGTTAAGGTTAAGGTTAAGGTTAAGGTTAAGTTTATTGAGACTTATAATGCCAACATATAATGCCAAAAATTTTCATAAAAAATAACAAACGAGAGGATAACTTAAAACTATAAAGTATTGTTTTAATTTTAATAAATTGCATATGTTAACAAACTGACATAATAACGATGTAATTATATTCTGTGGATGACAATAATTAGGCTTTAAAATGCTTGCTCCCGGCATATGTATTGGCTAGTAGAGCTTTGCCTACGATTAGGGTTCTTAAAACTAAAAAATAATTTTTAACTTACAAACTAACTTAAAAACTAAAATAAAAAGGTATCCTAACCCCTGTGTATGCCGGGAGTTGGAGAAGAATAAAAATGTCTACCAGGAAAATCAGTTTGTTCCTTCAAAATTCCAATTGGGGATAAAAAATTAGTATTTGACCAACTAAAAGGCACTTCTGAATTTAAAATATCATGCATAATATTTCCTTCGAAATTTTGAAGATTCTGAACAAATCTGTGTACCATTTGGAGAGAATATTTGGAGATCCTTATAACCGAAGAAGTCTCATATAAGTAATTATTAGAAAATCGTTTATGTCGAGTTTTATAGTTCCTTCCTATGCACTTCCGAATTACGTTCCTTTCAAAAATTTCCATTTCTTTCATAACAGTCGGTGAAATTGTGAACCAGATCGGAAAAGCATAGAGAAGGATCGGTCTAATACTGACTTTATACAAAAGTAATTTTGTTTCACTACGCAAATGTTTATTATTAAATAAAGTTGCAAAAGCTCCCTTCATATTGTTAGCTTTTTTTATATTATTTCTAGCATGACTATTAAATTTGTGTAGCTTGTTGAAGAAAACCCCAAGATATTTAATATTATCTTCGAATTTAATTTCGTTGCCCTCAAGAAAAAGTTCCAATTCTTTACTTTGAGGCACAACAAATCGTTTACATTTGCCGGATGCGTTACGTAAGCAAATTGCTTTACTTTTGGACGCATTAATTTTAATACCCCAATTGGTATAAAAGTTATTTACGTTGTCCAAGTGCACAGACACATGCTGCAAGGCTTCCATGGGAGACTCGCTATGAGCGTAAAGCATCGCATCATCAGCATAAAGAATTGCTTTAGATTCACCAAACTCGTGTGGGAAATCGTAAATAAAGATATTAAACAAGTAGGGGGACAAAATTGAACCTTGTGGTACACCACAATTTATAGCACCTAAAGAAGACAATGTATTATCATGCATAACACAAAATTTCCTATTATCAAAAAAACTACTAATCAATTTAATTAAAAAGGGGGGAAAGCCTATTCTAATCATTTTAAATATGATGCCCTTATGATCGGTTCTATCGAATGCCTTTTCGACATCTAGCGATACTGCAACAGTACATTTACGATCCCTCAAATTTTGAACCACATCATTTGAAAATTTTAAAAGTGAATGAACAGTCGAATTTCCTTTTTTAAAACCAAACTGACATTCAGGGATAAAGTCTTGAGCTATGCTAGCATCTAATTTAAGTTTTAAAATTTTTTCGAACAGTTTCCCCAAATTTGGAAGAAGTGAAATAGGTCTAAGAGCATTTATGTCATTATTCCCCTTCTGTTTTTGAATAGGTATAATTTTTGCAATTTTCCACGAATCTGGAAAATATCCATTATTTAAGCAGTTGTTGTAAATAATTGTCAAAAATTCATAAGCTTGATCGGGAAGTTTCTTAATCAGAAAATTGGAAATATTGTCAATACTGGACGATTTTTTGTTATTTAAAAACTTCACAATATTCATCACTTCGCTTTTAGAAGTAAACATTGAACAATTCAGATCATTTACAATATCGCATTCGTCACTGAATGTTGTTAAAGTGTCAGGAAGCACAGACAATGTACTTTCAATAGATCCGTCGACATCGTCAACATATCTGATGGGAGGAGGGGAATTATAAACGGATTGAAAATGATCCTTTAAGTGATTTAGTTGACAAGCAGTACCTTCGATCTCTTGTCCATTAACTGAAACAGTTTTAATAGATTTGCGATTTGGTCTACCAATAATGTTAAAAACTTCTTTGTATGTTGTGGGACCAGGTTTAATCTTACTAAGGCGCTCACTAAAGGATTTCGCTTGATCAATATTGATCTGTTCTTTGATAATTATTGATATTAGTTCAATTTGTTTGGAAATGAGTAAATAGTCAGGATGCCTACGGTTCAACGTTCGATGATATATATTTTTTAAATCTCTTTGCCATCTATATTTTATTTTTAACAAGTTTTTAACCTTGTCGGATGTAACAAATTTTTTATTTTTGTATTCAATCTGTTCAGAATTAGCAGACGATACCAAATTAACTGAAGCTTCAAACTTCTTAATATAAAAATCGATCTCTTGATTGGACAAATTACGATTTTTTGGTAGGTTGTGCTCAGATATCGCACTGCAGATATCATTTCTAAATACATTCCAGTTAGTGTTTTTAAATGAAGTTGTCGTTCTTGGAACACTATATATAAATTCAAATTCAGGCAAACGTATGTTAATACTCAACGGCCGATGATCTGAGAATGTTGGCAAAGTGGATGTTTTATAATTTCTATTAGTATAATCAATTATATTACTACTTATTAAGAAATGATCTAGATGAGAAGAACCCAAGGGAAAGGAGGGGTGAACATCACAGATTCTTAAAACGTTCAAGGATTCGCTCTGTAACCAATTCAAAAGAACGACACCATTATAATTATTATCAATATCACCCCAGGCAATGTTCTTCGCATTCAAATCTCCACCGAAAATAAATCCATCGTATCTCTCCGAATATCTTAAAATTGCCGTCAAACCATTTACTATTTCCAGTCTATTGTAATTACTAGGGAAGTAAATAGAACCAACAACAAATTTTTTATTAGTACCATTATGACTAACTTCGACTTCAGCAAATACGCTCAAAAAATTATGACCGGGAATAAAAATTCTTTTAAAAATGATATTTTTTCTAAAAGCTATAGCAACTCCCAAGGAGCTTTTATCATAAATCACGGAGAAGTTATCCAAAAAGAGACGCATATTACTACGTAAATGCAGTTCTTGTAAAAAAGCTATATCAACTTTAAACTGCGTTAGTAACGCATCTAACTCAACTTTTCTAGCACGATCTATTAAAGATCTAACATTAAATGTAACTATATTAAGATTTCTACGAGTCATAAGTATTTTGAATGTCCTTCAAAATTCCTAAGCACTCAGTCTTTGCTTGATCTTTGGACAAAGACTGATAATTCTTTAAGAATTTCATAATTCGTTCTTCTAAAGTTATTGGTTCTGGTTCAAGTAATTGTTTTGCAATATTTAAAAATTCAGCGATAATTGGTGGTTTCTTAGAACTGAATTGGGGTTTAAAAAAGCTAGCATATGATTGGTTTGAAAACCTTTGGCAAGATTCATCGACAACTACTTTAGCTAATTCTTTACGTGATTTCTGTTCATTCACCATCTTATTGCGCAAGTTACAATAGCTGGCATACGCTTTACACCCTCTATAATTTGAAGGATGTCCTCTTTCTTTACAGTTAACGCAATAAGGCTTGTCAGTATTAGAGATGAAGGAACAGTTACCAGGTGGGTGTGAAACTTCACATTTGACACAAGCATAAGCACGGTTACAATTTTTGGAGAAATGGCCCCATTGTTGGCATCTCCAACACTGTGGAATTTTCGTATTAACTTTGGGGATTTCAAACGTAACACCCTGCCCCAAAATTTCTTTTATTCCTGTTATATTAGATATGTTAGCTCCTGCCTTCAATGTAATTAAAAATAGACCTGTATCAAATCCTTTTTTTCTTGAGTAGTCTGTAGAAAACTTTGAAACATTTTCTACTGTGTTAGGTACAAGTTCTTCAAAGTCACGTTTTATGTCGTTAATGTCTGACTTGTAGTATAGTCCTCTGCAAATCACACTTGTCCGTTTTAACTCTTTTGGGGTATACGAATATGAGTCAATGCCTTTCGATTTCAGTAATTCCATCATTTCGGAATGGACAGAAGGATCGCTCAAATATAATTTGCTTCTACCACCAGATTTGTTCTTTATCTTAAAAATTACATTTTTAGATCTAAGTTTGTTAACTAATGATGTTATATTAATATTGCGCAAGAAAATAGGAGGACAAAACGATTTCCTGGTAGAATCTTTATAATTTGCAGAAGTGTTTATATGAGGTGTATTGGTATTAGTATTTCCAGATGAAGTGTCGTTACTACTATTAATATCAGTTTCAATATCAAGATTACCTAATATTGCGAATTTGTTTGATGAAACTACGCCACTCACAGATATATTATCATGTTTTCCAGTAAGGTTTTCATTTTCAACAATTTTGCCCCCTGCATCTCTTTTGCATTTCTTCTTATTTCTTACTTCTGTAAAAGGCCCTTCGGCATCTTGATCCATGATTTCAGTTTGAGAAGCGGAAGATATGATTGAAGTAATTGTGTCGGTGCTGCCAAAAATCGGTTTTCTTGACATAAATTGACCTTGAGAAGACGATAGAGGTTGAGATGGCTGTGGCTTCGATGAAACTTCGTTTTGAGAAGATTTAGTTTTTCTTGCATTTGGTTTTTTTCCAGATTTGTTCAGAGTTTGATCTATACCAGTTTGAATTAAATCAGTTTGAATGGGAGATTCCGATTGGTCTATTAAATTAGACGGGATCGGTGGTCGTGCGCCAGAATGCGGATCTTTGGAAAGATCATCCATGTTAGATAAGACTCTTGTTTTGCTTTTCGGAAAATTCAAGAGAAAAATCCGGAAAGAAAAATTATTTGATAGATATTTTTTTCTATTTCAAGTTTTTCAAATTTTTATTTTTTCCGAATTCAAAAAATAACAACCGTTCGGTCTGAAAAAATTAAACTTCAATTGAATTGAATCAATGTTAAATGAAAATTTAGTTATCTATTTATATACCTACATATATATAAAAGATAATTAAAAAATTAAGTTTCAGTGTTTAAATGCACTTAAAACTAGAATATAATTTGTCGCTTAGCCTCAATAAGTATATTCTTCCACATGACGGAATCTCTCAAATAAAACGCTTGCCATTTCATTTTGTCACCATTTTTAATTTAAATGCAAGCATTTTATTTGAGGGATTCCATCATGTGGAAGAATATACTTATTGAGGCTAGGCGACAAATTATTTTCTAGCTTTAAGTGCATTTATAAATAAAACACTGAAACTTATGTTTTTTAATTAAATGAAGATAAAATCCTCAAAACACCCTAAATCGTGTGGTACCGCTATATGGGGGCTATAGGAAACAATGGACCCATATCGGTTTTGGTGTCATATTCATGTATTGTCATCCAAATCTCAGAAGTGTGCAAAGTTTTAGTTCGATTGGTCAACTGCAATTGTGTTAAAAATAAGTAACCAGATTTGAACTAAACTGACACCAAAGCAAGTTAAATAAAACACTGTAAAAACGGTAACAATATCAAACAAACAATAAATAAAGAGTCACAAGAAATAATGGAACATGAATTGAGCAAAAATTGATAAAAAAATACTCTTTATATATCGTTACTATTAATAAAAATAATATTACCAGTATAAAAATAATATTGCCAAATATTAAAAAAATCTAAGAAATATAAAAATAGAAACATATGTAATAATTGTAAATTAAAATGACAAATTAAAATTCTTAATAATTAGAAATGCTGTATTAATAAACTTTAAATATGTATATATTAATTTTGCTTTATATACATAATTGAAAAAAGAAATAATAAAAGAAATCCAGGAGTATTTCTGACAAGGGGAGGAGGATTTACGTCCCAATCCTTCCTCCTAGATTAAAATTAAATAAAATGTATTTATGTCTGCTTTATGTAGCGAAAACAAAAGTCTCAAATGAAATTTAAAGCTTTTGTTTTCGTTCCCACATTCTTGGACACTTATTCAATGCAGCGTAAGCAAAAACCCTTGGCTACATTGAATGACAAACTAATAAAATTATAATGTTAAAATGAGTCTTAAGACCAAATCAACAAAATAAACACGTTTCGTGTTTTAAGCGGAAATAAGTTTGTTTTCTTTTACTCGCGCGCTTTAGTGCATGTACACAAATACTTGCAGTGCGTCTTTTAATTTTTCTTATGGCACAATTACAGAGATAGTGGTATCACACCAGCTGTTCGAATATGAAAAGTGAAATCGCTATACAAAATGATTTTCCCAACAACATAAAGAACATTTGGACAAAACACATTCAAATTTTTACGATACCACTACCTTGGTAATTGTGCCACGATTTGATTTGATTGATCTATTTAGTAGATACGCACTCCCCTCAGCACGCCTTTAAGCATGAGTTACAGCAATAATCATACGTACCGGAGTTCTTAAAAAAACTTTCCAGATAGCAGGTCGTAATGAAATAAATCATTGTACGAAGCACATCGCATCCGTTGACTATTAAAGTGACAGAATGAAGTTTGTTATAGACTTCACTAATCTATTATGAAATACTAATTATCTCCGTTCCTGTTGATGTCTGTCAAACTTTCCAAAAAATGTCAAATGACGCCTGGCGACACTGCGTGTTGCCTAGGCCGCAAACTTTTCTAGCTCCCCACATACATAAAGGCCTCGGCACAATTGGTACGTTGAGTGTCGCGTTACAACAACGACAAGAAAAAGTGTAGGTGATGCCAAGTGTTCGTTTGAAGTTTTCATGTGGTTGTCGTTATTAACGCGTAATGCAACTCATTATGCCGAGGTCTTTATCTTATGTCTACCGGCTTTATGTCATTTGGAGGGGAATGTAAAGCTGCGCATTTTAATATAGCCCTAAAAATACCATTTTGAAGTCAATATACCATTTTGAGGAAGTTATTAGACACATGTTTTAAATTATAATCTGGCATTTCGGATACCCTGTTCTCTCATTGCAGAACCTCGGTTTGATTTGTCTTTAATATTTTCCAAATATTAAAATTTCTTCATGGTGCAGGAGAAGAAAGTTCGTCGATTTTGGAAGCAAATGTTTTTTAATATTAATCACTTCATTTTCGGAATTGGAATAAAAAATATTTTTTTTTCTGACATGGAAGCACGAAGGATTATGACTGTAGAGCTTTAATGTTGTGTGTGTTTATGGAATAAGTTAAAATCCTGACATTCTGTACAGAGAATTCCAATAAATGTGGACATTTGCCTTTCCACTTGCAAATATGCAAAAAGTTTGTTCAGTACGAAATATTAATGCATGCAGGCAATTGCAATACGAAGATCACTACCAAAGTGCGTGGAACATTTATATGCGAAATCTTTTTCTACATATTTTACGGGGGCATGCAGTTGCTGAATTGCTACACCGGACTCAAATCGAATATTGATCCAAGATTCAGCGATAAGCCACAGCTCAAAAGCTATACAAAAAATATCCTAAAAGTTCGATGGAAAGATCAAGTGGAATATGATATTTTAAAACATAGTATTCAAAATTGGACATCAATTTAAAGTCCGAATTGCATGGGCATTCATGGAGCCACATAAGCAAGTAACTAACGCAAACTCCTGTAGGTATAATTATACAATTACCAATTTCCATATACCTAATTGAACAAGATCCTTTCACAATACTGGCGTCATATCTCTTTTGAATCCAAAACCATTCAGTCCATATCGGTTTTATTCACTTATTGAAAAAGATGAATCCTCGTATGTTTATGCACGAGAAAAAGTTTTGTTTGTCATAATGGAAAAGTTTGTTTTTGTTAAGTTCTATTAGTGTTGTTGTTGTTTGTTGTACTCTATTGTTTTTACTTGAACATACGTATTTTACTTGCACATCCACCACGACAGTGCAACGGTGGGGTCTGTAGCAACAACAATTGTGAGTGGCAACAACAAAACCACCTTTCAAGTGCCACACAAAATGAATCAGAAGGCCTCTTACCACGTCCCGAGAGAACCAGCAACAGCAATCAAGTGAAGTTTCAAAAAAACTTAAATTTTAAGTGTAGAACAACAGCAACGACAACATCCAAGCTAAAAAAACAAACACACACACATACAAATGAGAAATAATTCAACTGCCAGAGGCAAAAAAGCAAAAACAAACACGGCAATTAGTTTATAGCTGCAGGACAAAAGGCCAAATAGCAAAAGTAATAAAATACACTACAATATATATTAACAAACAATTTTATGACGACAACAGCACTATAGCATCGTCATCATAAGTAACAACGATGGCAACAACGACAACAACAGAGGCAGCAGAAAAAGCAACGGCAACTTTGTGCCTCTGGAAAAAGTTTTGCTAAACATTCGGATGCACATTTTACCCCTTTGCGTGTCTGCCCCCCAAAACACTTAATACAATTTTAAATGGATTTATGTGTGTTCTAGTGTGCCTGTGTGTGTGTGTGACAGTGACTATGTAAAACAACACACACACTTATGTATATACCATGTGACTACCCAGCAAACCAATCGTACCGATATCGTAACGAAATCGGAACAAAATTCGGACGTTACGTCCGATATCTGATCCGAAATCGTAACGATATCTTAACGAAAGTTGTATGAAGTGGTTGACATAATTTCGGAACGAAATGTCGGACCGAAATCGGATCGATTTCGATCAGAATTCGCTACGAAATCGGAAGAAAATCCTTGGGAAATTCGGAATTCGAATTTTTTCCTCCGAATTTTCGTACAGATTTCTGAACGATTTCGGAATAATGTCGTATGAAAATCTGAGGTAACTTCCGAACTTTCGTAAATATTTCTTAACGATTTTGGGATAATTTCGTATGATTATTGAAGGAAAAAATTTTTCTCTTATGCCTCTTTTTTATTGATAAATTTGCTTTGTTATGTTTTTTATTGGAAGATTATAATTTCAAAGATATGTAATGATTTTCACTGTTGTTATCATTTTGTACTTATAGTAGAACAATGCAAACTTTGTGTACGAATATGTTGAGTCTATCAGCACTAGCTTGAATTATTATATGTTGCATTTATATTTAAAATATTTAAAAAATGTATATGCGAATTTTATAACCAACCATTTTGTTTTTCGACAACAAACTAAAATGTTGCTTGTTAGATATATACAAAAGGTGGTTGTTGTGCGAAGGGAAATTTGTTTCCGACATATCGGAACGAAATCTGAACGAATTCCCCTACGAAAAATCGTATAGAAATCGATACGAAATCTGAACGATTTTGTTTCCGAAATTGTTCCGATATGTCGGACATCCGACATTTGGTTTGCTGGGTAAGTATCCCATGCTAACCTAATGTCCTTGGCAAGCAATAGCTCTAGCAAATAACCAACACAATAACTTCATTAGCTTTCTTAGGGATCGCAGTCTGATAGTGAAAGCTACACCATTTCCCTGTGAATGAGTCCCACAGACAGTATCGAGAGAGAATTACTCGGTATTTTGGACTGATTTAAAATCGTTATGCTGTAAAGAAACGTTAAAAAACATAATCGATATTTGTCTGAATTTACATCCATAACCCAGCGTTTACACATGCTAGTGACAGTTCGAAAAATTCAATACATACACAATATTTTACTACCACAATTACATTTTTTGAATTGTCGACTCCACCCACTAGCACTAGATTTTTCATGGCAGTACAATTTTAAACTGGCAGCCAGTGATATGTCGAAAATGAAAAAAAGTTTGCCGACACTATTTTTTAATCCGTGCACATATTTGTTTCTTTTAGGAATGCAAAGATTTAATGCATATTTTCAAAAATGTTATGCAATACAAATAATACATCTCGGTAGCTGCAATATATTAATTTCCCCTCTGGGATTATACAATACTAGCAAAATGCCCGCTACTTCGTAAGCGAAAAAGGAATAATATACAAATAAGCAATATTTAGTATGGAGAACACTGAAAAATTTGATGTACTAATACCTATTTGAATTGATATTTAATTTCTTTCAAGTACTGCTCGTATACGTTTTGTTCGAATTTCAAAAAAAGACCTCTACACTTCAACAGCGGCCCACATATTAAATTCCAGTCCATGTTTTATTAGAACGGTATGGGTATTTTAAAAATTTTATCCATATTTTCCAACCGAATTTCGGAATTTGTGATATCAAAATGTAGAAAACCATTATTCAGAAGATGTTACCCTATATAACAGTTAATTTTTGAGGCATTTTATTTTCGGCCTTTTTTCTCAGGATGTAAAAACCTTCTTGTAAAACATTAGCCGCATAGATCTACCTTTTCAAGTGAACTTACAATAACGTTTAGAATAGACAACAAAGATAAAAAAAAATTTGTTGAAAAGGTACGTTTGACTTTTTGATTTCAGTACATTATTTAGAAACCAAATTCGTGTTAACCTAGAAACAATAGTACATTATTCGGTACAATTTTTAAAATCCAGGACCTTAGCTCAAATGTTACAGTTTTAGCTCTACTTGTTCACCCAATGTCAATGGTATTACATGTATAAACCTTTCATACATTTAAAGGCGGATTTAAATAAACAGTCTGATCCAATCTCAATAGTTATCTTCATAACAAATTTCATTTATCGATTCACCCAGTACCAGTGCTTCAATATTTGGTATTATTTAGTACTTCTAGTACGACCACCTCTAACAATGAGCCTGACAAATCAATAATATATAAGAATTTCACTTCTATTCCTTAGCCCAATACCAAATTTATTGCAATTTTGTACTTTTCACGCACTGATGATATAATTCCATCTTCACTGCTACACCCAACGTCAAATTTAATAGCATTTAGTACATTTCGTATTTCTCAATAAATCATCCAGCCCTCAGCCTAATTTTAGAATTTGTATGCATTTCAAAAAATTCTTATCTAAACGCCAACACAATCCCTCATACAACAATTCGGAATTCCACCTATATCCCATCATGCAACACCAAACTGGTACCAAATTTAGTACTTATAGTATGTATAAGTTTCAAAAATGACTTCCTTTTATCAAAAACTATATCCAAACCGCGATTTAGTATTTTTCGTATACATTAGTACCAGGGACGTAGCCAGGATTTCATTTCGGGGGGGCCCACCTGACCAAAATATTGAAAGTTCATGTTAGCGAAAATTTCTTATTTAGCAAAGACGTAAACCTTATTTTAGACTTATATTACTGATAAAATAATGTTCATTACTATATTTTAAATAAAATGACGTAAGACTTCTTGGCCAATGTCCCTTGTCTTTTTGACAATATATCAGAGTTAATATATGTTCAAAACAATGGATATATTAATCATCGCATATATTTTGGGTGTATCATTTATCAAATAACTCACAACTACAGTGAATGTTATGTAATTCAGTGATATCACTTCGGTAAGACCAAAATAAGGAGTATTCAATCGGAAACCCTATGTCTTAAGATTTAACTTTTTTTGTTTACATGGAATATTGAGGATTTTTCCTTTGTTTCCTACTTCACAAAAGTTCAAAATCACGGCTTTAATTTTCCACTCCAATTTTATTGAGTACTTTATGGCAGGAAAATGAGATTAGTAGAGAATTGATTTATGCAGATATCATGACGTTATCCAGTAGTATTTATACCCTATACCACAATGTGGAAAAGGGTATTATAAGTTTGTTTTGGTAAAAATTCATGTAACACCGCGAAATATTCGTCGGAGACCCCCAATGTGGTATACCAATCTTCATATCTCGACGAGATAAAGCGATTTTGAGATGTGTGTCCGTCCGTCCGTCTGTCCATTATAAATGGTAAACACGCTCCAGGCCGATCGTAACGAAATTTTGTATGGAGGTCGGGTTCAGATCAGAATAGATCCCTATTCTTATTGGTGATGATCGTGAAATATTTAGCGGGTGAAATGGACCAAAAACATAATATTTATCCAATTTTCTAGCGGCTTTGTAGATCTCAATAATGGTCCGATCAACGCGTAATTTTAAATAAGGTAAGAGTATATCACAAAGGAGAAGCTTGCAATTCGAGATGGCGATCGGATAATATTTAGAGGGTTAAATGGACCAAAACTTTTGGTTGAAAATTGTGAAAATTTTTTATATACAGCTTATATCTTAATTCCTGGAAGTGACATTTCGGACAAGTGAGATATACTTGAAAGTGGAACGCTTGACCTTTCAATTGATGCCAATTATGTTGGTGTGCATGATCAGATAACAGAGTTACAGCCTAATATATTCCGTTATTTGTTTGTAGTGTAATAATAAACTCGCTAGAAGTCGCAATTATACATCAATATTCACGAAATTTTGCACCGGGTAAGAGTATAGGTCGAAAAAGATGCCTACAATTTTGAATGATGATCTGATATTCTTTAGCGGGTGAAATGGACCATTACTTTTGTATGAAAAAGATATAAACTTTATTTTTGGTCGATATTTTAATTCCTTGAGGACATATATATTTCGCAAAGTAGCCTACATATGGAAAAAACTACTGACCTTTCCTATGGTGTAAATTGCAATAAAGTGTTTGCTAGATAACGGGCCTACTACCTAATATATAATGGGTTCTGTGTAGAGAACTACATTTTTATCACATGCTACTTATTTACTCTTCAAAAGTTTTTGTAACACCACGAAATATTCGTCCTAGACCCCTTATTTGGTATGCCGAAATTCATATCTCGACGAGATAAAGCGATTTAGCGATGTGTGACCGTCCATTAAAAATTGTAAACAGGCTTAAGGCCGCAATTATGGGCCGATTGTAACGAATTTTTTAAGGAGGTTGGGTTCGGGCCAGAATAGAAATGATTAGTTTTTGGGAATGATCGTGAAATGTTCAGGGGATGAAATGGACTAAGAACAAAATTTTAACCAATTTTGTAGCGGCTCCGTAGGTCCAAATAATAACCTGCAAAATTTTAAACAAAGTTTGAGTTTATGATGAAGAAGAAGCGAAGATCAGATAATACTTAGCGGGTTAAATGGACTGAAACTTTTGTGTGAAATTGGTAAAAATTTCAATAACGGAAGTAGTAGTACTACATAAGTGGGTTTCATTGCATTTTAATTTGTGTGAACTAAATTTTCCTTTCCTGCTACAAAAATGTCTTTGTCATGCTAGATAACTTTTTGGTTTTGGTCATAAGTATTATACATTACATCTCTGATATTTGATAATTAAATTTTCACAATCATTGAAAAGAAGTTCCGTGAAGAACGATTGTCCAGGGATAGTGTTGTAGGGTATCACATGGTCGGCCCCGTCCCGACTATAGCCTTTGCTCACTTGTTTAATTTCGTTTGTCGTCACAAAGTCCTTTGCCGAAGAAGGAAAAAGGAACATTTCTAGAAATGTGTATCCATCGACAGAAAAATCCCTGAAGATGAAATTCAATGTAATTTCGAAATATTGGAAATAATCTGCAATAAATAAAATATAAACTTTAACCTCAATAATCTTGATTTTATTATCATTTGAAAGGTCGAACCAAACATAAACAGCCCAATTATGAATATTAACTCCCGTGAGTTTTCTCACCTTTTCCTTTAAGTTGAAACGGCTGAAAGACAAAACTCACGGGGAGTTTACATTCATAATCACCCTGAATAATACGACAGAAAAATCCGTTTTGTACAATAGGCATTTACTAATTAGTAGCAAGAGACCAGTTTCAAATAATCTCAACGGGCGACACTGCGGTGGAACAGAATTATATCATGAAAAATGGTTGATATAGTTTTTTTTTTGCAAATTTTAAACATAATAAAGAATTTGTAATTGTTATGATGTTCAAAATAGTTCATTACAAAAACGTGTTAGAAACTATATACAAAAATTTAAAACCACAAAATTAAGCAACGATTTTATCTTTTATTGTTGAAGTGCTCTTATCAAAAATTTCAAAAACAAACGATCGCAAGAATGTTTTTTCTAGATGTTGTTTATAAGCCAAAGTATTGGACGTAATATGCAACAAACGTTCAACAAATACAAATAAACATCTTGTTCTGAACTCAGTAACACTTGCAGTCAGCCTAAAATTACGAATAAACACTTAAACAACACCTTAAAACATAACAACAACTATGCGGAAAATTGCTCAAAAAGTCTAACGTGTTCATCAGTCTTTATACTTTCAAATATGTTGGACAATAAGTATACCAATGTAGTTAAATAATTCTCTGTAATACTTCCTCCAAATACTTTACATATTTCTTGAAATATTTAAAACATTTTAAAATTTTATTCAAAAATTAAAAAAATGTGTAGCATAAGCTAATATCCTATGGGATCGAAAATCATTTCGGGGGGGGCCCGGGGGGCCCCCCCCTGGCTACGTCGGTGATTAGTACGAATTTCCAAAACTATCCCTCTATCTCCACTCTAAACGTCAACTGCTATACTAATACAAATTTTACAATTTCAGCTCTACCCCTTTAAACAATAACAATTTGGACCAAATTCTGTGCCATTTAGTAATTTTCGTACACTTGTTGTACTTAAATCCACAACCACATCCATATCTTAACCCTACACACCAACAGCGGCTATAATACCAAATTTCCGAATTCCACTTCTATTCATAATACCACTAATACTTTTCGTATGAAAGTACGAATTTCAATAACTATCTCCAACAGTAATTACGAATTTCAGGATTCCAACCGTATCCGTCCACCCAAATCTAAATTTTACCAAATTTAGTAACATTTATTAATTTTCGTACCCATAAGTACGAATTTCCGAAACTACCTCAATCCTATACTCCATAAGTAATCTTAATTCCAAATTTCAGGATTCCAGCTCTATCCGTCCACCTAAATTTAAATTGTACCATATTTAGTACCATTTAGTACTTTCCGTACCCATCAGTTCGAATTTCCGAGACTAAGTCAATCCTACAGTCCAACAGTAATCTTAATTCCAAATTTCAGGATCCCAGCTCTATTCGTTCCCCCAAATCCAAATTGTATCAAATTTAGTACTTTTCGTACCCATGAGTACGAATTTCCAAGACTAACCCAATCCTACACTCCAAAAGTAATTAAATTCCAAATTTCAGGATTCCAGCTCTATCCGTTCACCCAAATCCAAATTGTACCAAATTTAGTACATTTAGTACTTTCCGTACCCATAAGTACGAATTTCCAAAACTTCCTCAATCCTACACTCCAATAGTAACCTTAATTCGAAATTTCAGGATTCCAACTCTATCCGTTCAACTAAATTTAAATTGTACCATTTTTAGTACTTTTCGTACCCATAAGTACGAATTTCCAAGACTAACTCAATCTTACACTCCAAAATTAAATTCCAAATTTCAGGATTCCACCTCTATCCGTTCACCCAAATCCAAATTGTACCAAATTTAGTACATTCCGTACCCATAAGTACGAATTTCCAAAACTTCCTCAATCCTAAACTCCAATAGTAACCTTAATTCGAAATTTCAGGATTCAAACTCTATCCGTTCACCTAAATTTAAATTGTACCATATTTAGTACCATTTAGTACTTTCCGTACCCATAAGTACGAATTTCCAAAACTTCCTCAATCCTACACTCCAATAGTAACCTTAATTCGAAATTTCAGGATTCAAACTCTATCCGTTCACCTAAATTTAAATTGTACCATATTTAGTACCATTTAGTACTTTCCGTACCCATAAGTAAGAATTTTCAAGACTAAGTCAATCATACAGTCCAACAGTAATCTTAATTCCAAATTTCAGGATCCCAGCTCTATTCGTTCCCCCAAATCCAAATTGTACCAAATTTAGTACTTTTTGTACCCATAAGTACGAATTTCAAAAAACTTCCTCAATCCTACACTCCAACAGTAACCTTAATTTGAAATTTCAGGATTCCAACTCTATCCGTTCACCCAAATATAAATTGCACCAAATTTAGTACTTTCCGTTCCCATGAGTATGAATTTCCAAAACTACCTCAATCCTACACTCCATCAGTAATCCTTATTCCAAATTTCAGGATTCCAACTCTATCCGTTCACCCAAATATAAATTGTACCAAATTTAGTACATTTTGTACTTTCCTTACCCATAAGTATGAATTTCCAAAACTAACACAATCCTACACTCCATCAGTAACCTTAATTCGAAATTTCAGGATTCCAACTCTATCCGTTCAACTAAATTTAAATTGTACCAAATTTAGTACCATTTAGTACTTTCCGTACCCATAAGTACGAATTTCCAAGACTAACTCAATCCTACACTCCAAAAGAAATGAAATTCCAAATTTCAGGATTCCAGCTCTATCCGTTCACCCAAATCCAAATTGTACCAAATTTAGTACATTTAGTACTTTCCGTACCCATAAGTACGAATTTCCAAAACTTCCTCAATCCTACACTCCAATAGTAACTTTAACTCGAAATTTCAGGATTCCAACTCTATCCGTTCACCCAAATATAAATTGTACCAAATTTAGTACATTTTGTACTTTCCGTACCCATAAGTATGAATTTCCAAAACTACCTCAATCATACACTCCATCAGTAATCTTAATTCCAAATTTCAGGATTCCAACTCTATCCGTTCACCCAAATATAAATTGTACCAAATTTAGTACATTTTGTACTTTCCGTACCCATAAGTATGAATTTCCAAAACTACCTCAATCCTACACACCATCAGTAACCTTAATTCGAAATTTCAGGATTCCAACTCTATCCGTTCAACTAAATTAAAATTGTACCAAATTTAGTACCATTTAGTACTTTCCGTACCCATAAGTACGCATTTCCAAAACTAACTCAATCATACACTCCAAAAGTAATTAAATTCCAAATTTCAGGATTCCAGCTCTATCCGTTCACCCAAATCCAATTTGTACCAAATTTAGTACCGTTTACTACTTTTCATACCCATAAGTAAGAATTTCCAAAACTACCTCAATCCTTCACTCCATCAGTAATATTAATTCCAAATTTCAGGTTTCCATGTCTATCTAAATCCAAATTGTACCAAATTTGGTACCATTTAGTACTTTTCGTACACATAAGTATGAATTTCCAAAACTACCCCGATATCTCAATCGTACACTTCAACGGTAATCTAAATTTCAAATTTCAGGTTTTCAGCTCTATCCGTTCAACCAAATCCAAATTGTACCAAATTTAGTACCATTTAGTACTACTCGTACACATAAGTACGAACATCCAAAATCATATCCTTATATCAACGCCACTTCCCAACCTTGATTCCCATACCAAATATGAAGATTGTAGATATATCCGCTGAAAATATACAATTGGTACCAAATTTAGTAACTTTTCGTACACTTATAGGTCGAATTTCCAAAAACCCTTTGGTACATCTTTCTAACTCTCCATCAGTTACCCTCATTCCAAATTTCAGAATTCTAGCTCTTCCCGTTTGCCTAATACAAAGGGTACCATATTTAGTACCTTTTAGTACTTTTCGTACCCTTCTAGGTCGAATTTCCAAAAACCCAGCCTTATCTCACCCCTACACACCGACAGCAACCCACAGTCAAAATTTCAGCTTTCTAGCTTCAGCGGTTTCGTCTGGGCGATGATATGTCAGTCACTCACTCACTCACTGAGCTCTTTTATATATATAGATTGAAAAGACGGCAATACCAGATTCATTATGTTTATGTTTGAAAACAATCTTTTTAAGACGAAATGAAATAAAAATAATAAAATATGTTGTGAATTGTGTTTTAAATCTGAAATATAATGCAATTTTGTGTGTTATATGCGGCTTAAAATAATTTTGAAATAGAACTTGCACTGGCATGTGTAAACACACAAGAAAACTGCATGCCAGTCGAACACTTTTTCGGCATTTTCGAGTATAATACATGTACTCAATTGGTACCAATTTACTGGCATGTGTAAATGCAGGATAAAAGAGATAAGTTCTCAACGTTATATTCTTGCAGGACAGAAGTACAAAGATAGTTTATTTTTTAAGGCAGTTTATTCTTATTAATATGTATTGGCACTGATTTCGTTATAATGGCGGTGATTATGTGGGCTATGAATGTTGTGAGTTCGAAACTAAAGTGCCGTACACATTGTCAGTTTTGACTGATTTTTTTGATTTTTTCCCACATTATTGACTTAAAATAAAGTCGTATAGAACTTTTTAATAATTCAAAGTGTAATTTTTTCGCATCTGGGTTATTTGCTGGAAAAGTGTTTTCCGTTATAACAGATATCGGCAAATTTATTTTGTAAGAAATTCCTCCGACGAAATGGACGAGGAAAAACAATTCACCATTCCTTGTGATGTTTCCACAATTCTGAAAGAAAGATTTTTCCCTTGCGTTTCCTGTAAGAGCTCTTTTGTGGTGGCTGTTTTCCGCCAATTCGCCTGAGAGTTCATTGTTCTTATCGTCATCATCTTTACTGAATTGAAATAGAGTTTTGGCAAAGGTGTTCGTGTTTATCTTCTCTGGCGGGCGAGTGCGTGTGTGACGTTTTCTCAAAATTTATTGTAAAAACTTTTTGTAAGTTTTTTTGTGTTTTTGTTTTTTTTTGGTCCAAGTTGTGCTCCTCAAGGATTTTCGGATTGTAGTATTTTTAGTTTTCTTCACCTGGCCTGGTTAGAGGCAAATAAGTGCAAATAATTTCAGCAATTCATCATGAGGTCGTTTAGTATTTCTTTTCGTTTGTGCTGCATGAAGAAGTGGGATAAAAAGAACGCATTTCAAGAGCACAGTGAATCCTGTCGAAATCGAATACCCCAAAATGGAGCTGTGGCAATGCATGGGTGGAGCACGGACTGAGCACTCACTGTTCATACTCAGAATCTCAATGTATTGTTCAGCGTGTTTCCTTTTTCTTATTTTGGAAAATCAGTTTTTCTTCCATTTCTTCTATCCGGATAGCTTAGGTTTTTTCTTCAATGCAAGAACGATGGATGAAGCACACGTGTATCGTGAGTGAACTGCAGTTGCACTGTGAGCTGTTAGGGTTTTTGCAACTTTCTTTTTTGGTTTTTGTTCGGGCTACGGCAGATAATGCTTTTCATTTGTCTTCTGTTTGAAAAGAAAGCAGCAGCGGAAGGGCAGAGAAGCGTTACGCCACACTACCAAGCAAAGCATAGTGAATTCCCTACGAATGAGTTGGTAGTTGTGGATCTGAAAAATAAATCGCTTAGTTTTCAGTGCATTTTCAAATCATGAAATATTTAAAATGACATTTTGCTGAGTTGTGTACTGTGAGTTGTTCTTCCCCTAATTCAGGATGTGTTTCTTTTGACTCGTTTTGTTTTTCAGTCTTAGCAAAAGACTCGGTTATACATACAAGTAGAACGAAACGTTTCTTTTTTAGCTTGTCCATTAATCTGATCAAGGATTTGTGTAGTTTTTGCTACATCGCCATCTTCGAACAAAGAACTGCTTCTTTTTGTCGGACTCTTATATTTCAAATCGAAAGTTTCCAATTTTTGTTTAAATCTTCTCTGCTCACACCTTTCACTGTTCACATTTATATCAGGACAATGGATATTCAAAAGAACGAAATCTCGGGCATTGCAAAAAACCCAGTGGCATTATGAAAATAGAGAATTAAAGCCCTGCCTAGCCACACTTGAAGGAAACACATAAAAAGATGATTTATGGTCTGCATTTCTCATGCCAGACAAAAGAAGATATTGTGTTGCGCGAATGCTGAACAGGGCATACGTAGTTTCACTCCCACAAGAACAAGTTCACCATTTACCATTTAGAAGAAAAAAATGGAGCACAAAAAGTAGACGAATAAATTTATTACCGTCTTCAAAAAACGAATTGATGGGCCAACAAAGAAGATGGAACGATGACAAGGAATAACTGGGCTAAAGCGTAAACAGATGACTGTCATGATGAGGAGGATGATGGCGATGGGAATGATGATAGTGATTTAAGCATCTCAAATCATAACTACCAACTCCCAGAACAAAAAGCAAAATCATAATAAATTGAGTGATTTGTAAATCTATTGACGAGCCCTGCTTATAGCTAAATCGGCAGTCATGAGTGGCTATGAAAGTAGAGGATTGGCACATAAAAGAAAAATCGATTTTTGATAGGCTACACAAAATCACCGTAAATATTATTTTGAATTATTGGCCTGACCTGCTAGGCAAACAAACGTTTTGGATAATAAAGCTACTCTACATGTTTTCCTTTTCTTAGCAATAACAAATAATAACGAAGCTGCATGAACGGTCGATTCTTTGTAGTCATTTACGATTAATGATGTTTTAATAGAGTGTTAATGTTGTACAGGGCTTGCATCATAAGAAATTTTGAGAAAGAATGTTGTCGCTGTTTTAGCGGACAAAACCATAGTCAATCTTCGGTGTTGGAGGTCGATTAAAACTGATTAGAAAACAAATAGAAGCGGTGTTAAGTATGCGAGGAAGAAACATCCGAAAATGTTCTATGGAACAGAACAAGAAGAGTTTTAACTATTTGGAACTCGAAATTGAGGATTATAGGCTGTAAGCATCTACTACGCATAGCGAACTATAAATATAAATGCGTTTGGAAATTGTTCCTATTCTTACAGCCTTTTTTGTAAAACGTTTTTGCCTATTCGTTCGTCGAAAAAATGAACGGATACTCATTTTGGTTCTTGTAAGCAAATAACGAGTTCAACTGAGTGAGAAATGGAAAAGAGCTTTTTGTATTTGTCATTTTTTGGTTTTTGTAACAAAAATCTGTGCGCTGTTTACGAACGCAAATGTCAAAAGCAAACGAAAAGAAAATACCCTTCGTTTGGAAAAAATAATAAAGATATTAGTCAAATACAATTTGTTGGAAGTTTACCCACAATTAGCAACTGATCGTCCAGTTTTCGGGTCAAATAAATTGCAAGTGGATAAGCAGTGAGATGATGTAGTTGTATCTTTGAATGCCATGGGTCCTCCAGAAAGAAGCAGCTATGAGTGGAGAAAAGTAAGTTTACGTACATATAACAAATCTGCGAAATGGATAAAGATATTATTGAGTTTTTCAGTCCATTATCCGATATCAATGGGACAATTGACGCAGTTCTAACGCCTACGGACCTACATTTTTCTGGACAGTCTTTTACGCAAAAAGTGAAACCAAAAAGAAAGTGGAGCCGAAAAAGATGTTTTAGTGATTCGAATGATGATAAAGAAGATAACCAAATGAAGTTATTGCTTCAGCAGGTAAAAAAATCACAGGAGCAGATATTACAAGCTATCAATATTCAAGCAGAATCGTCAAAAATCATCGCAGACTCAATCAAATTTTTTAAATACAAATATATTCTAGTTATACTTCTACCTTAGCAATAAATATTCTGTACTTTCATAAAAACCGTGTACCTACATATATCGAACATTTTCTCTAGGGAGGTGTTTACACTACAAATTGTTTGGAAAATGTGGCTAAAACTTTTGAAATAATAAAAACGGGAAACGCCTTTATACTGAGACTACACCGAAACGTATTTATCCTGACCTGCTTTACCCCTAAATCGTAGCTGTTCGGTTTTCTGTATTAAATATTCAAAATATACATAATTTTTACATCATTTCTTTTTAGGGGTATACAAAAATTTGGTCTGAGAATTAAAATTCTTTTGTAATTTTGACAACCTTTCCTTGGAGTTCCTATCAAAAATATCAGAAAAAAGATTTGGACTGGTATTTCATCTTTGATTATCTTACCCAATTTTAATGTAGCCTCGGTTTCCCAAATACTTAATTTAAGTGGAATTGTCTAAACAGAAATAAAATATTTTACATCTAATTTCACTGTGGAGAATGGTGTCAATAAGAAACGAGAAAACAATTTGTATTTTACATTTTATTTACAAGAAGCTTATGGGTCGATTCCGTATTGCGACGCGAGTCATATCGCGTCGTCAATCGTCTCTGCGACAAAATTTAAAAATTGTACTACGTAAAGCGATAGAAAATAATCGTCGATAACAAGTTATCGGTGATGTAGCTGAGCGTTTTTTGTTCTGATTTGAATAAATCAGGAAAAATATCAGAGCAAGTTGTACACAAAAGTTATAGTTTTCTAAAATGATAAGTTAGTGGAAATATTATTTGATGATAGTGAAGAAAATATAGTTAACGACAGGCGACACTTAAGAGATAAACCGAATCCTTTAGAATTGCCATCAGTATTGTGAGTATGATTGGTTTCCAACATTCATCAAAATAATTGTTAATTTTTTAGGTTTTCGGCTTCCAAAAGACGGTGTTATTTATATAGTACGAGTAGAGGCATTAAAAAATTACTTTAAAAAAACACAGATTAACAACAATACAAGTGTATTGCTGTTTTAAGATTTTTTGCAGAAGGAAGCTTTCAAAAATCCCATGGCAATGACTTTAAACTCGGGATGGCTTAGTCCACACTGCAAAGGTATTAAGTGAAGTTTGGCTTTAATAGAAAAACTGTGTAAAATTTGAATAGTTTTCAAATTAACAGAAGAGGAAAAGCGTCAAAGTAAAAACTATTTTTACTCAAAAACAAATTTCCCGGGCTCTGTCGGATGCATTCATGGAACACACTTACATATAATGGGACCAAAGGAAGATGTTCGCCATTCAGATATAGAAAAGGATTCAGATATAGAAAAGGATATTTTAGTTTAAACGTTTTGTTGGCAATTTCTACTTCATTTTGAAGTTTTTCATTTTCTGCCTCATCAGATTGTCCAATTTCACTTTTATTTTCACCCCATGTCTCTTCAATTCCGTAGATCGTACCTGCAGGATTTGAAACCATATTAATTTGCAGTAAGTCCGCTACCGCTTACTCCATCAACGACAAAGATATTTCTTGCTATGGTCCACCTCCTGCAGCTCCAATGTTTTTTCTATTTTGAGACATTTTTTTCTTTAGTTTGGATTTAAAATGAGTCCATACTCTGTGCCATTCATCTGGTGTACGCACACAACTATTTAATTGCTCCACAACATCCTTCCACACCTCATCAAAAGTGGCTTTAGTTTCGCCAAAAAGTCTGACTCCACGAGCTACGTTTGGTTCGGCTTCCATTTTTTCAAGCAGCATTTCAAATTGCTGTTTTGTAGTAATTTTTACCAATATAAGTACAGAAACACCGAAAACGTATATAATATTGAATAAATTCACTTAAAATTAATGAAAATGTTACTTACGTTTCAATTTTTCGTTTGTAAAAATGCACGGCTACAGCTGAACTGAACTTTATGGCGACAGAATTTGACGTCGTTGGGACACTTTTGCCATACGTAATGGAAAAATTGCAACTGGCAACGCGACACTTTCCCCTCTTTTGTACGTATGCCTATGACTCACATACAGTTTGACAAGTAATTGTTTTCAAACTGAGAAAACGAACACTTTCCATGCATTAATTACTAAAAAATGACAAATAGTTGTGATAAAAATGACGGGTTTTTTGCAAAAAATAGTTGGTCGACTTATTTAAGACCAAAATGAATGGATAAATAAAAAATTAACCCGCTTAGTTTAACAATAATAACCAAAAGAATAATTAACATGTAATGCAAGGTGCCAAGAAAATGTTTTCAAAATGTAATGGAGGTTCCAAAATACCCTATGTTTTCGGTAAATACTTAAAAATCATGACATTTTATGAATTTTATTCTTAACAGGGATTAGTTGCTAACAAGTATCAACAATATTAGGCATGGAATATCCCCACTAATAGGGTTATCATATGGACCAAGGGGGTACCAGATCGTAATACATGTAAACGATGTCCTATAGGTCTCAAACCGGGAATATTTGAAAACAAGACTTTTTATGAGTATTTTTAGTTCACCAGGATGGACTTCCATCAATTACAATAAATATTGCCTACAGAATAGCTCGATCAGGAGGGTTGCCATATCGACTAAAAAAGTACCAGGTCTTATTAACAGTGAAAGGGACCAACTAGGCCCACAACCACAGCCTACAAGTGGTTCATTCAACTCAAAATTTATTAAGAGATAAGAATATTTCATGAAACAATCGAAAATAGCACATTTGGAGACTAATATTCCTTAGAAATTTGTGGGGTACAGATTTCTACAATTTTCGCAAATGCTTCCTATGACCTACTGAAGACATTTCGTGTACTGTGTAGTAATACTGTGACAAAAATTTCTAAGTGACGGGGAAATAATGCTACAGTGTTACCATGGTATACCAACAAAGCAAAAAAACCTTACGGAATTCCTCAATCTGGCTGTTAATAGATAAAATTGGATGTCTATAGCAAGCTCAGTATAATTTAGCAATATCTTCTATATGCATTTCTAACCGATTTTTGTACTTCTTGGTTATATTTTGGTTTATTTTAGTGAATATACTTATCCCTAAATTAAATTTCAGTTAAATAAACCACTTTTAAGATCTAACTGTGGGCCTAGGAGGTCCAGTTTACTGTTATTAAGACCTGGTAAATTTTTAGTCGATCTGGCAACCCTCTTGATCGAGTTCTGCTGTAGGTAATATTCATTGAAATTGATGTCATACCATCTTGGTAAACGAAAATACTCATAAAACGTCTTAGTTTTTAAATATTCTCGGCTTGAGATCTATAGGACATTGTTTACATGCAATATGATCTGATACTCCCTTGGTCCATATGGTAACCCTCTTAGTGGGGATATTCCATGCCTAATATTGCTGATACTTGTTAGCAACTAATCCTTGTTAAGAATGAAATTCATAAAATGTCATGATTTTTAAGCATTTACCGAAAACATGGGGTATTTTGGAACCTTAATTACATTTTGAAAACATTTTCTTGGCACCTTGCATCACATGTTAATTATTCTTTTGGTTATTATTGTTGAACTAAGCGGGTTAATTTTTTATTTATCCATTCAATTTGGTCTTAAGTAAGTCGACCAACTAATTTTTGCAAAAAACCCGACATTTTTATCACAACTATTTGTAATTTTTTAGTAATTAAAGCATGAAAAGTGTTCGTTTTCTCAGTTTGAAAACAATTACGTGTCAAACTGTATGTACATACATTCTATATTATATGTTGCTATTTGGTATTCATCGTAAGTTCAAAGCAATTTGCTCTCTTATAGATTCTGAGTAAAAATAGGTCAAATTAAGTGACGTATTTGTAGAAGAATTCAAGGCCCAAGTTAAACTTTTGAGTTTTTACTATTTTTCATCAAAATATTTTTGTGTTTTTTATGTCTTTCTATAAATTAACCAATAAGGAAAGGATCAAAGTCGGACGGGGTCGACATTATGATACCCTACACCACTGTGAATAAGTCAAATGTATATGTGAGCTATATCTAAATCTGGACCGATTTCGATATAATATGGCACACTTATTTCTTGACCGAATTCAGTCACACATTCAACATTTCATCGAAACCGGACATAGACAGCGTTTTTGGGGCAGCAAACAAGTGAAATCGGCCGAAAATATATATGGGAGCTATATCCAAATCTGAACAGATTTTCACCAAAAGCAATAGCGTTCTTTCTATGGCTAAAAAAATGATATTCCCCAATTTTCAGCTGAAGCGGATAATAAATGCGACCTATACCATAGACTAATAAAGGTGTAGACAGAGAAAATATATATGGGAGCAATATCCAAATCTGAACAGATTTTCACCAAAAGCAATAGCGTTCTTCCTATGGCTAAAAAAATGATATTCCCCAATTTTCAGCTGAATCGGATAATAAATGCGACCTGTACCATAGACTAATAAAGATGTAGACAGAGAAATTGTTGTGTGCTTCTTTTTTGTAGGTGTCGCCCTTACGGAAACTGAGCAGCGTTGTCACCCAATTGCACAATGTTTTCGGGTAAATTGCAATATATTGTTTAATATTATTATATGAGGATGTAGATCCGACCAAATATTGTCTTTTACAATAATAAATAGTTTAAACATTTATGGTTATTGCTATTTTAAAAATTGAGTGCATATCCAACTGGATCAATTCACACTCAGAAAACGAACAATTTTTATGTATTAATGAGTGAAAAATGATAAATAGTTGTCAAAAAATGTCGCTTTTTTTGCAAAAATTAGTTGGTCGACTTGTTTTAGACCAGATTGAATGTCAAAATGTAAGAAGGTTTCAGAAAACCCCATGTTTTCGGTAAATACTTAAAAACATGAAAGTTATCGAAATCTGTACCCCACACATTTTTAAGGAATACTAGTCTCCTAATGTGCTACTATTCTTATCTCTTAATTAATTTTGAATTAAATAAACCACTTTTATGTCCTGGTTATGTATCTATGTGGTCCCGTTTACGATAATATGTCCTAGTACTTTTTATTTATTGTAATTAAACTAAAAATCTTTCAAAACGTCTTAGTTTTCAGATATTCCCGGTTTGAGACCCGTGTAAACAATGTACTACATGTAATATTATCTGGTACCCCCTTGGTCAGATGTAAACCCTCTTAGTAGGGATATTCTATACCTAATATTGTTGAAACTTGTTAGTAATTAATCCTTTTTATACCCCCAGCATTTATGCTAACGAGGGTATATACACTTTCATACGGGCAAAATGTGCCTAATCGAAATAATGGTTTTAGACCCCAAGTATGTTTGGACGAAATGTGTTTCAGACAATTTGGAATCGATTTAGGATTGTCCGTCCGTCTGTCTGTCTGGCTGGTGCGCACGATAACTCTCGAACGGATGAGCCGATTGGGTCCAAAATTTGGCTTTCGTAATATTTTGTCCAAACTTAGTTTAAGTTCGAGAATGGGTTATATCGGTTCACTCCTTCCTGTACCTCCCTCACAAAAGTTTGAAAATGTTCGGAAAATTTGTGCGCACGATAACTCTTGAAGGGAGTAACCGATGTGGTCCATACTTTGCACATCGTGAAATTTCTACTAGATTTAGATGAGGTTCCAATAAGGACTCAATCGGTCCACTCCTTCGGGTACCTCCCACACAAAGTTTCGGAAAAGTTCAGTTTAGGACCAGCTCTCGAATCGCTCCGGTTTTTGTTGTAACATCTTGTATTCACCGCCCCACATACGACGGTACAAGTTTTATCTGGAGCAAGTCCATACTTCCTGAGAAAATAGCCTGAAAGATGCAAAAAGCCCCTATTGTGTGTAGTGGTTGGAGCTCGAGATAAATCTCGAAAGCATTTGCCGATTCGGTCCAAAATTTGGCCTTCGTAATGTTTTGTCCAAACATAGTTTAAATTCGAAGATAAGCCATATCGGTCCACTCCTTCAGGTACCTCCCCCACAAAACTTCAAAAATGTTCGGAAAATTTGTGCCCACGATAACTCTTGAAGGGTGTGACCGATGTAATCCATACTTTGCACATCCTAATATATCTACCAGATATAGATCAGGTTCGAATATGGACTATATTTGTCTACTCCTACTGGTACCTCTCACACAAAATTTCTGATAAGTTCACTTTAAGACCTGCTCTCGAATCACTTTGATTTTTGTTGAAGCGATTTGCATTCGCTACCTTCATTACGACGGTAAAAGTTTTTCAGGGGCAAGTCCATGTTTCTTGGGAAAACAGCCCGAAAGGTGTAAAAAACCCCAATGCACCGTATGTGGTGGTCAGAGAGCACAATAACTCTTGAACTGTTCAACCGATTTGATCCACATTTGGTCTTCGTCATATTATATCCAAACATAGTTTCATGGGCAATACCGGTCCACAACTTCCGGTACTTCTCCCCAATATTTAAAAAATGTCACTAAAATGCTAGGACGATATCACCTGAATGGGGCAACCAATTTGATCCAAACTTTGGATCTGCTAATATTTTGTCAAAATTTAGTTTTACGTAAGGGTACCTGCCACACAAAAGTTCAACATTAGTGCAGTTAATTCCTAATCCACATTTTTGTCGGCAAGTTCAAATGTCCATAAAGGCCACAAAATTCTGAAGAGACCTTAAATACATTCGATCTGTCCGTAGGTGAAAGTTTCACTTCACATTGGCTGAGGGTATATATCTGTCGTTAAAGCCGTGTTTTACTTGTTATAAATAAAATTAATAAAATGTCATGATTTTTAAGTATTTATCGAAAACATGGGGTTTTGAACCTTCATTACATTTTGAAAACAATTATTTAACAACTTGCACTACATGTAAGATATAACTTTTGTTTATTATAGTTGAAATACGTGGTTTAATTTTTTATATATAAATTCAATCAGTAGTGCGATTCTCTAACACATTTTAAGAGCTACCAACAAAAATCGGTAGAATTAAAACGCTTATTATTTTGTTTATTGTTGAAGATTCAATCTCATTGGATTGCTTAAGCTGGAGTATTCCCCCAATGGCTTAACTTCATTTATTACCCTCTATTACAGAGAGTAATGTTTTTTAAAAGGAACTGACAGTGTTGCAAAATTTTACTGCTCGCTACCAATATCATGATTTCATCCCGGCGACGGGAATTATCAATTCGGTAATTAACGATATTTTTCGGTAAGTTAGCGACCAAAAGAAAGCAGTCGTTAAGTTCTAGCGATAGCAACAGTGTTGTCAACTTTTATTTGAACTTTTCATTCATAATTTTGCGTTTTAATTTTACCAACATTCGTCGGTAACTCAAAAAATGAGTTAGAGAATCGCAATACTGGTCATAAAAAAGTCGAACAAAAAACACGACATTTTTATCACAACTAATTGTAATTTTTCACTCATTTAATACACGAAAAGTTTTGGTTTTCATACTATGAAAACAATTACAAATACTTGACAAAATGTATATTCCCAAAAGAAAGTATAGGTCTATCTTGTTTCCTTCCTTATGCATGTTACATACGAAGTGTTTTACTGCTTCATAATCTCAAAAAACTTTTGTGTTGAATTATGCGAAACTCGTCGTAAATGAGCTGTAATTTGTCGAGTTTTTGAGATATCTGCATGAAAACTTAACACAATATAAAGCAAAAGTCGTAGAAAAAATTGAAATTGTTAACTCAGAAAACGCATTTTTTGAGTTATGCCACTCCTCGAGTAAATGGACGATATATCAAAAAATATAGAATACCTTATATTCGGTATTTTGAGGATTTAAGCCAACCTTTCCTTCCAAATTAATTGCAATTTGGTACTTAGGGTTTCTAGTAATCACTAATTAGGTGTAATTTGATATTTGGAGTTCCCAGTGGACACAAACATTCTCCACCAAAAATCCAAAAATTGTGAACATTGGTCAACGTTTTGATATAGGCCCCATATAACTGTGCCGCCCGATTTTTGGTATTTTTAGGATTTAACCGACATTTTCTATGCATTAATGCATGCAGCCAAAAGTTGATTATTCGAAATCTAGGAGGTCCAATATAATTTGTCGAAAAAGAATTAGACTGGACATTAGAGAACATTTGTAGTTACGCTCTTAAAACATAATCAACAAAGAATCATAATGATGTTCATTGCAATTTTCAACAAATAATTTAGGGTGCATTAGGGATATATGCTTTTTGTGACTTTTGCAAAGATAAGAAATACCTTCTATCATAGAAAATATTCCGGCACCAAATGCCATTTATTCTTCTATATTATTTTTTTAATGACCGAAACCACCTTCCTCATTATTTGTTTTGTATTTCAATTTTTATAACATTCTTATTGACATTTTTATCTAATCGCGATATTTACTTCTCCGGAGAACATGGTACTGGCTTGGTATTTTTTGTTATGTTTAAACTTAATGTACATACTCATACTTTTACACTTTAAAATATTTTTGCAATATTAAGACTTTTGCGACATCTTAATTGTAAAAGCATTATTTGTTTTTGTCGCCATATGTGACTTGACACTTGTTACCCCTTTAACAACTACAACAGCCAGAATGACATGAATTTCACCAAGACAATCTTTCACATGGAGATAGTCACAGGTGTTCGTTACAACAAAACACTTAGCAATACTCGGTTTCCTAGAGATGCATCCTGTAGAGCAGAGAAAATCCATTTGGAGTTGGTTTTACGATAAAATTGTCCTTGTCACCTCGATTTGCTTGAAAGGGGTTTATGTGGCTCGTTTTAGCCAACACGTTTTTTGCTTGCCATTGCAGCCAAGTCGCAGCTGGTGTTATTCGATGTGAAATATTTAACAGTAAAAGGGAGATGTGTCTAGGGCGAGGTATGTTGTTGGTATTAATAGACAGCATTTTTATTCAATCCTTTAAAACGTTGTGAAATTTTACAATATTTTTTTTATATTCCTTCATCGGTTCCAAATTAATTTAGAAACAAATCTTTATTTGGAAAAGTTTGACCAATCAACAAATGTCCAAAAACTTTACGCTGCTGCTGTTGTTGTTGCTGTTAGATGGCCACCATTAAATGTTTGGCAATTAGTAAAGTTTATTTAAGTCTAGGAGTTGTTCTGTTGCCATTTTTGTGATCTGTAGTGTGTGTTTGTATGTATGTACTTGGTAAAAGAGTAAAGATTGTAATTGTCAAACGAAAACCGCAATAACCCCATGAACGAATTTGTCAACCTTTCAAATCGGAACTGTTTCTACGGCATTTAGACGGTGTCATGCTTAAGTGTTCCATACGCCATTTGACTGAATAAAATATTCATATTTTTGACTTGCATTATTTATAATAGTATATAGAACATGTTTGCAAAAGTATAGAGGGTTACCTGTTGGAATAGAAAAGTTATAGAGAATTTGAAAAAATATAATTTTTTTGTCGATTTATTCCATATCCAAACTTATGACACAACTGTAAAATTTTGTAAATCACATGGAACAAAGTGACAAAAAATGTACCACCTTTGGCTCAATCAATTCAAAATTTCTAAATAGAAAATTAATGTTCTGATTTTTGAAATGTGTTTTGAAACTTGCAAGTTATTAAAATTTTAATTCCATACCTGTGAAAAACTCAAACTTTCGCGTTGAAACGTGGATATCTCGGAAACTAGAGCAGATAAGAATAAGCCGACCAAAAATGCAGAAAGAGCATACGCGAAAACCTTCGATACCATCTATATCTCAAAAAGTCAAATATAGCGGTTGAACACTTAAGCATGACACTGACGATTTAGTGTTTGCATTTCGTTGCGAATTTTAAATTAAAGAACAAATGACTATACCTACTGTAGTGACTCAGAAATAAATGTAATTTAGGAAATCTTAGGTCATAGGTGCCAGCGTGGTGCAATGGTATGCAAACCCGCCTTGCACGCAGAAGGTCGTGGGTTCGTGGGGACTCGGCGCTAAACAGTTGGTCCCATATCATTGAACTAATATGAGTCGGGGTGTACTCATTGATATGAGAGAAGTCTCCCTTGTCCCGTCTGGGATTTTTGTGGAACAATTATTAGGCCATAAGTGCATCGATGTTACACTCGCCAGCGCCCATAAAGTTGGGATTCAACTTGGGCCTCTGTAGGAATACATTCGTCGGAGTCATGCCATTTAATCTGACTGAAAAACATACATATTTATATTTGTGACTTGCATTGTTGAATAGAAGTTCTGTCGATTTGTCCCACTTTGAAAATAAGTGGGTCGCACATGGAACAAAGTGTATCTCGAGTATTTCGAAAACACTGATCAAACATTCTGAAAGTACGTACACGAAAACCTTAAGAACCAACTGTATTTCAAAGGTCGAAAATAACATAATTTATAATGTGTTTGTGTACATAATGTCATCTAGTAATACTAGACAAATCATTATTCACCTTCATTGTGAAGAAATATTATGGGAATATTTTTGAACAATATACATCTCTCTGGAAAATGCCCCATTAGATAGCTTCTTGATGTGAAGACATGAATGAAATACAGAAAGGCCTCGTTTTCCATAATACAAAATGTTTTTTTCATTCTCCAAAGTTTAAATCCATATATCAAGTCAATTTTAAAATTAGCATTTCCTTCAAATGGAAAATTAAACATCACCATAGCCGTTGACTGTCATACAGTTTTCTTCAATTGACAGCCTATGCGAGCAAGACGTCGAGCATTCTTCGCCCAATTTGTTCATATTTTACTTTAGAAGAAGTGTCTAAGATACGGGGGGAACTAGAAAAGTTTGCGGCCTATTCGGACAGTTTGACATACGATCATGTGTTTGGTATTTACAGTAACTTGAAAAAATCACTTTGCAAAAAAAAAAAAATAGAAATGGAATTTACTTGTGAACATTTTCAAAATTCGAAGTGGATAATCACGGCAAGAGTGCATCGATCAAATTTAATCTTTGTATGTCGATAAATGACCACCCTATAGCACAGTGTAAAACTGGTTTAATGAATTTATTCGTGGCCGACACTTTCCAAAAAATGAAGGTGGTGAGGGTCTTCCAAAAACGGCCGTTGTGCCAGAAAAAAATTAAGCTGTGCGTGATATAGAGGCATCCTTTAGCATTTCTTCCACCAACTAACATATGATATTGCACGAATTCCTGGCCGCAAAAATGGATTTTTCTCGGTAGATCCAGCACAATTTGAAAATTGCTCAAAAATGGCTCTTGTCGATTGATGCAAAGAAATTGCGACGTTTATAAGATGGTCACAGAAGCCGAATCTTAGATCTATGCATATGAGCTCGAAACAAAACTGCAATCTAACGTGTGGGTCTTCAAAGGCGAGCCAAATCCTACGAAAGTTGTTCATGGAAGAAGCACTTGGAAGCAAATGGTCACCTGTTTCTTCCACAAATCTGACAATGTACCAACTATACGTCTTGAGCAAAGTAGGGTGGTTAATTCTGAGTGGTACACTACAATTTGTTTCGGAGGAATTCGAAAAACGAATATGAGACGACGAATTATTGTGCACCATGACAATGCGAGGTCTCAAACATCGATTCAAAGAAGCGCCTTTTTGATCGGACAAAACGTGGAATTGATGGGTGATCCATCGTACAGCCCTGCCTTGGCATCCAATGACTCCATTTGATTCCCGAACATGAAGCAAAAAGGCGTGGTCAACGATTTTCGTCGCCAAAAGATGCTGTTGAAACGTTCAGAAACCATGTTTTGGAGGTGTCTCAATCAAGTCACTGTAAACAACACAACACATGAACGAATGTCAACCTGTCCTGAGTACTGTCAAATGGCGTCTGGCAACAGTACGTATTGCCTATGCCGCAAACTTTTCTAGTTCTCCTCGTATTCGTTGTGTTGAGGCAACTTGCCCAACTCAAAGAATTTACCATAAACAATGCTAACGCATAACGAATGTTGATCATTCCTTTATTTTGTTGTTCCTCATAGAAAACTTGTGACAACTCTTCAAAGTTGATGATTGTCCCAGATAAAAAAGCAAAAAATTGTTTTGTGACAAGTTTTTTTTCGTCAATTTCTTCTCTGGGATTTGAACGCCAGTCCGGCCAATAAGTTTTCACTTGAGCGAGATATAGTTTTTGCAGGACTTCTTAAAAGTTCTTGATTGCCAAGCGTATGACCAACTAACTACGCTATGGTCAAATACTTGTTTGCAGAGCAGAGTTTGGCATTAAAATGTAAAAATGCAATTAGACACTAGACTAAGCGTTAAATTAAGAGCTTCAATGGAATACTCAGGAGGGGAAAGAAGATTGTTGCTTGTTAAGAACTGATAACTTCAAATGAACTGATTGAAGCGAATAAAATGCATAACTTTTGTTTTGCATAATGTGAATACTAATTTCCACAAAAACAAAATTTTCTTCTCGTGAGGAAAATGGAAAATTTAAAGTTTTCGTCTATTTATTTGTATCACTAGTTTGAATATGCCTTTAAACTGTCCATCAATAGGACCCTTGGCTTCATAAATACAATCAAAATTTAATAGACTCTACAGGTAGTCCTCAGGGAATACCCACTCTCTGTGCTTAAGGAGTAGATCATTCACCTACCACCTCACCTATTAATGACCTCGTTGAGTGATTATGTATATGTATCGCCTTAGGCTGGTGTCTTGTATAAATATGCTTTGTGTTTGTTGATTATAAGCGTAATGAAATTTTAGTCGAGCAACAACTTTTTAATGAGCAACTCTAGACCCGGCATTTGACTGTCATTTTCCCTGCCCGGTTTTGTGACTTGTGTTTTACATTGTCGTTGATGTTTGTTTGTGTTGTCATCGTCAACATCAGCATGACAACAGACAAAACACCAACTCAACAAAAAGCCAGCAAAAGAGCCGTCCCCACACTAAACACTCGCAGACGCACTCACACGGACAGAGACCCCAAAGGAAGGAGGATAATCTTATCAGGGAATATTGTCACACAGTTTGGAAAAGGGAAACTATTTTAATGTGTTTTTTTTGCCAGAACTTTTTTCCGAACTGGGAAATAACTGACTTCTGGCCAAGGAATGGGATTTTAATTACAACAAAAGATGAGTTCTTGTTGCTTCGTTGTTTATACGCTCGCTGTACGTTGTAAATTAACTTTAGATTAGTTTGCAGAAATGTGTTTTTTATGATTTCATTAAATTGTTTGTACAATAATGTTTTTAGTTGGCAGATAGGAGTACAAACGGATGACGGAGAGAAAATAAAGTCGATATGAAATGCAAAGAAATGATAATGGGATTGAATTTCCCGAAGCTGTTTCCAATGAGTTGGACATCGTTGTTGGTCGGTTGATAGACAATCTCTGTATTGAAATTCAGTACAGCAAAGTTATGCTAAGATACACGGATTAAATAAAATCATTATTTTTAAAGTAAGCCCAAATTTATCTCATATTTGAGACCTTGACCTTAAATGTCCACTACCTGAAAATTCACAATAAAGCAGCAAGAGCTGATGAACTGCCCGACGACATGTTCAAGACTGGTGGCGAAATGTTAATAAATGCGTCTAGAACATTTGGTCAATAAAACAATCGGGTCATATCAATGCGGTTTTTGACCTGGTAAATCGACAATTGATCAAATCGTCACAATGCGGCAAATACTGGAGAAGACCCACGACGGATCGACACATACCACCCGTTCGTCGATTATAAGGCTGCCTTCGACTGACCAATTCGATCAAAGGTGTTCCAAACCAAGCCAAGATCAGCTGTTAAAATAGGAAAGAACCTCTTCGAACCTTTTGAAACAAAACGAGTTTTCAGACAAGGTGTCTATCGTGTGTCATACGAGATGCATATATATTACCGACAAAAATCGGTAAAGTTAAAACGCAAAATTATGAATGAAAAGTTCAAATAAAAGTTGATAGCACTTTGCTATCGGTAGAACTTTACAACTTTTTATTCGTCGCTAACTTACCGAAAAACATGGTTAATTACCGAAATTATAACCACTTTAATTTTACCGGCAACTTAAAAAATGAGTTAAATGAGGAATAATCTGACATCCCAGCAAAGCAATCGTACCGACATCGTAACGAAATTCGGACGCTACATCCGATGTCGGTTCCGAAATCGTAACGTTATCTTAACAAAAGTTGTATGAAGTGGTTGACATATTTTCGGAACGAAATGTCGGAGCGAAATTGAATCGATTTAGGCCTGCTTTCGTAACGAAATGCAATGAAAATCCTTGGGAAATTCGGAAGAGGATTATTTTCCGAATCTTCGTACAGATTTCTGAACGATTTCGGAATAATGTCGTATGAAAATTTTCGTACCTTTTCTAATGGCGAAAATCGTTGGGAAATTCGGAAGGGGTGTTTTTTATTCCGAATCTTCATACAGATTTCGAACGATTTCGGAATAATGTCGTATGAATATCGAAGGAAGAACATTTTGTGACCAATTTTTCTTTTTTATGTTTTTAATGGAAGATTGTAATTTCAAACGTTTCTAATGATTTCACTTGTTATGATTTTGTAGTTATAGAACAATGTAAACTTTGTGTTCGAATATGTTGAGTCTATCAGCACTAGCTTGAATTATTATATATTGCATTTATACTTAAAATATCTAAAATTTTTATATGCGATTATATAACCATCGCTTTGTTTTTCGACAACAAACTTAAACGAAACCAACCCCTTCTAAGTTGTTAGTTGTTAGATACATACACAAAATGACTTTATACCGCCATAGTGACTGACGGTGGTGGTTGTTCGCTCCTAATTCTTACCGAAATCAGAAGAAGAACATTGGTATATTCGAATAGAAAATTACTTCCGACATTCGCTCAAAATTCGGAATGAAATCTGAACGAATTTCCCTACGAAAAATCATATAGAAATCTGAACGATTTTACTTCCGAAATTGTTCAGATGTGCCGGACATCCGATATTTGGTTTGCTGGGATGTTATTGTTATTTTATCATATGTGTCATCATTACAAAGGGACGATTTGCAGAGCTCTCGCTAGAATAATTCAAGAAGTATAGGGGCCTTGAGTGCAACCTGTTGCAAGAAAAATCAAAACTATTCTAGAGGAGGTCTTAAAAGTTTTGAACTTTTGTGGGCGAGGTACCCGAAGGAGTAGACCCATAAGACCCATCTTAGAACTTGATTTAACTTTGGGCAAAATATTAGGATTGCCAAATTTTGGCTCGAATCGATTTATCCGTTCGAGAGTTACCGCGCGCTCCATACACAACACATGGTGCCATAGCGGGTTTTTACAGCTTTTAGGCAATTTTCTCAGGAAGTATTGACTCACCCCTGAATGGAGGCAGCAAATACAAGTTGCTACAACAAATATCAAAAGGATTTGAGAAGAGATCTTAAACTGCACTGTTTCAAACATTTGTGTGGGAGGTACCCGAAGGAGTGAACCGATATATGTAGTCCATATTCGAACTGTATCTAAGTCTGGTAGAAATATTACGATGTGCAAAGTATGGACCAATTTGGTTAGTCCCTTCGAGAGTTATCGTGCACATAATTTTTGCGAAAACTTGAACTTTTGTGACAGACGGACGGACATGGATAAATCGACTCCACATTGTCTGAAACGGATTTCGTCCAAACATACTTGGGGTCTAAAACCATTATTTCGAGTTGATTTAGCCATGTCTAGCTGAAGCGCACGATAATTCTCTAACGGATAAACCGATTCGGTCCAAAATTTGGTTTTCGTAATATCTTGTCCAAACTTAGTTTAAGTTCAAAGACGGGTTATATTGGTCCACTCCTTCCGGTATCTCCCCCACAAATGTTCGGAAATGAGAAAAACGACCACGAAAACGTTACAAAATCGATTAGTTGTCAATGAGAGCCATACCTAAAATTTTCTGAACGACATTTATGCAGAACATTTCGAAGCTGAAAAACGTCATCTTGTGGTACTTTTATAGCGGCTCTTAAAGTAAAGGACGAAAAGGACATTTAAGGAAGCGAGTTAGAAGGTCGAAGAGCTCTACGAAAATAATCCTCATTCGATTCGATTGAAGACATGTAATCTCAAAAATAAGCTAAAACAACAGTGAACAAAGATATAACGCTAATTCCTGATGACTTACAGCGTCTCTACCAAAAACTTCATCACGCCATAACGCGGAAGTTCGACTCACGGCGGATCTGTGCTTCAAGGTTCTTAATATACTCACTAAGGGCTTTTACCTCCATAGGAATTATCTGTGCCACAAAATTTGTATTCAAAGAGTTTTTTTTTTTTTTTTTTTTGAAAAACGTTGTCCTTTGTAATTTGTATGTCCTTTGTAAGGTCAATGGGATGAGAAGACGAAAAATCAAAAATGCCAATTTACTCCAATTTGTCTATAGTATTATTAAATATACCAGTCGTTATATGGGACCAACTGGCACTATCTGATTACAAGTATCCATACACATTGCAGGTGTGTCGTCATAATAGAAAGTGCAGGATCTTTTTTGATTTCGGAGTGACACTACGGTAAAAATGAATTTTGAGATTGTAAGTCCGAGAAGGATCGCTCTTATATATCTGACATTTACATTTCCCATATTTATGTATTATTTTCTTAATATGTATTTCTGGCAAACGTCTTTCAGTAGCGTGTTCATCATTGTTCAAAACTCTAAAAAGTGTCTCTCTTTAACCTGAATTTACATAACATTCTAATTAACAATCAAATGACATTGTTTCGAACTAAATTCAAGAAAAAAACGTTCTTTGAATTTAGTTATGGCCAAAAAATTATCTTTTCTTTGTGTCTTCTCAGATTTAACAAGTCATCAAAAATGTTGCAGTCATAAATCATTTCAGGATTCCCCTTGTCTCCTTTAGCACGTTATTATGAATGTCTATTCTTTGCTAACTGGTTACTGCTTCCTTGTGGAGTTTTCCTTGGAGGACTCTGGAAGACTTTTCAAGCATTTCATTGTCATCGTCGTATGAATATTTAATGAGACTTTTATTGTTTTCTTCTTTTGGGCAAACAAAGAGGGATTGTTGTTCTCTTCTGGTCTATTTTAGTGTTCTTTCCATGGTTCTGGTCTTGGGATGTTTTGTCAACATTGTTTCAACAACTGTGCATGTTTTTTTTTGTTCTGGTGAAGAATTTATGAGTTCTACAGGAGAAGAACGAAATGTTATGAGCGGTAAACTTTTCAACTATCTATCGACTATTACGAAAACCACCAAAATCGACTCCAAATGAAAATAAATAGATAATAACCGTTAAAGGCAATGTCACTGCTAGTTGTCAGCTCTTTTAAAATAATGTTATTTTTAGTGCTCTTTCCTATGACTTCTCACACACTCAAGCTATAAATCGTAAATACGATTCCGATGTTCTAATGAATTTCGTTCAGTTACACCATGTCCCAACACTTTGACTGATGATGAACGGTATATGCTCTTATCAGGTCTGGAGACCCATAAACAGAAAAGTACTGTTTCCCCTTACCAATTATTGTTGGCCGAATTTAGTTGATAAGATATGCATGAATGGTCATTGTTTATGTTTATGGCCTGAGTCATCAGCGAGTGCTTTGAAGTTTTCTTGAGGTACAAATAAAAGAGGTTGTTGTTGGTTTTTGTGGTATAATTAAATATGTAGCTGCGTTTTGCTTAAAAGTCCATAAAACAACAACCACAAAGTGGGCGACAATGGATGGAATCATATAACAACATTATGATTAACAACTAAATAAGAAAAGTCATAGAAAGTAGTTGGCATAAATGGCGAAGAAGAGTCCCATGAATGTGGCCACAGCACTTATCTGCAGGGGAGAGGCGGAACTTTTTGGCTCTTTCAGAATAGATCGGGGCTTGGTTTTGCCCTCCAGGAATGCTTTGCAACTGGTCTCATTTTTGACAAACTTGAACACCGATTCGGCCACATTGGCAGGTGTGATTTCCTGACACTGCTCCAGATGATGTAATGTACATGCCTCGAACTTGGCCAAGTCCACGCAGTGTTCCGGTTCCAAAGTGAAATCTGGCAAATTGAAGAGATCCGTGACTTGATTTTTGGGTGTGAATTCGGTGAAGGACTTGTTAGCACAGTGGGCAATTGCCTCCTTGTTGGCCTGCAGACATTCGGGACCATCTTCGGCAACAAAGAGGGCAATTTGATCGCCACCGCGAGCACACATAAAGCCCAGCAGACCGGAAACGATGCGCACCATAACAGCATTTTGAGACTTTTCCTCTGGGCTCAGACATGGTTGAATAACGGTATTGAATTCACGGAAACATTTTTCTGCAGCTGGTGCTTTCTGGCAGTGTTTGTGGAATACCGTATCGAGTTCACCCAATGGACGGGCTACTTCGATTTCTTGCTGCAGAGCAGTTAGATTGGCCAGACCAGAGAGGCAAGCAACTAGCAAAACACTGCCCTTCTCCACTTCCTGATACAGGGTAGAGTTATCGACACCCGAAGCTTTTTTACACTTTTCTTTGAAGATTTTCTTTAGATCCTCTGCAAGTTGTTTGGGCCGAGAAAAGAGAATAAAATAATTAATCAAAAAACAATATCGAAAGTAAATTCACTATTCGAGCATACCTTCTGTCAGGCTGGCATTGCGGAATTGGGCGGGCATAAATTGATTTTTCAATTGTTCAATTTGATCATTGGCCGCCACTGGGGTCTGGCTCATTAGGAATACGCCTGCAAGGGCCACAGCCGTCACCACAACCAATCGTAACTTCAACATATTCGTAATTTGAAGATTAATTAATTTTATTTTCTTGGTTTTCGCACACACTTTTTCAGGTGTTTCCTTCTTTCGAGCAAACCCGTTGCTTGTCAATAGCAACGCCACACTGTCCACGGTGAGCACAAAGAAACAGAATTTCTGCTGATCGCTGCTGTTTGATAATTACCCCTTATCAGGGGGTCGTTATATCGAAATGTTGTCAAAGCGAATAAAAATGGAATAACAAAAAGACTTATCGCTAATCACTAATTGAAAGTGCCTGTGGTGTTGGTGGCGGGGCTCAAAGTACAAAATTAGCCACCTCCTCTAAATTGATGTTTTATATTTTCGATAAATCGAAGATATGGAGACATGGTGATAAATGACGTGAAACTTCTGTTGCAAACCCTTCTCCCAATATGCCAATGGTTAGGTATTCTCTGCACCTATTCTCTCTGCCATTTAGTGAGAACATTTATGACAAAGAATACCTTTGTTGTATGCAATACAGTTTCCGAGTACTAATAATCGTAAAAGTTACGAAGTTCTACAAATGTAAAGCACTAGCTATGTAGAGAGCAGACATAATGTGAATGTCGATTGTAGAAGCTATTCCGAGTAATTGATCCCGCAACTAGGCATATTGAGTTATAAGAATGGTGATAACCAGAAATTGTTGCCTTGTTATTGAAAACATTGGATACGCGGGAGAACTATGGAATCTTCACTCTTGTCCAATGAGATGTACCTCATAAAATTAAGAGACAGAGTCATCTACGTCTTACACAACAAGTCGTCTTTACAGACGTAAATGACGTGAGACAACTACAGTATCGGCCAAAACGAAAGCATCCCTCAGTACATTTTTTAAATCATATTTTTTAAGAAAAAAAGTTATAAAATTATTTTTTATATTTCTTTTTATATATTTACTACCTGACCCGGGTCCGCTTTGCTGACCCGTTGTTCGTATTTTCCGTGTAAATATTAGTATTTTATCTACGTATCTAGTATTGATACCTCTATATTTTCATTGCATTCTTTTTGAAACTTCATGAAATAAATCGATGTTTTGGAATTGCCCTCATGTAAGGGCATCTCCAGATAAAATGGAGGGTATAAAGAACTTTGTGATTACGTTGGTAACACATCGGAACATTTGTCGGAGACCCTATAATGTGTGTATTCTTGATCAGCATAAAAATAAGTCGATATAACGATGTCCGTAACTTATTGTAGCTAGTGTTTATAGCGCTTTTGAAGCCACGCGTGCTTACATTAAGGATATTTTCTGTAATTATACTTTTTTGAAAAAAATTGCGAACCGCGTTATTTTATTTCTGCGACCACCTTTCAGAGTCAAGACAGTAATTACCATAGTTTTGCAGATAATGTTTAAACAATACGATATACAACCTAAGGAATGCAGATTTGTATACAAAAAGTTAAAATACAAAAAATATAAGTGGACAAAACTAAAGCATCCCCAAATTTAACAAAAACTAGTGAAATCAATATTTCGTTGCGTATCCTTTATTCTGGGTGACACACGCATTTCTTATAGGCATAGAGGATATTAACTTATTAGTTCATATTCATCCAAAACTTATGCTACAGCATCTTCTGGTCAAATACAAAGTCGCTTAGATTTCAAAATTAATTTGATTATATCGACAAAAAATTAAATCGCCAGACTTGAACTCACCAATGGAACACTGTCCTGCTTTCTGATTAATATAAGTTAAATTTGGACCAAATGGGCAACGGTAAAATCCTAAACATTGCAAAGGATCTATTCATAAAATTAATGAAAGATCTCCATTGGCCTGCACAATCCCCTGATCTCAGTTAGCGATTGGGGCTTGTGGGAGATCGTTAACAGAAAAATTTAGCGAAAAAAAGAAAATTTATTTGGAGCCGCAAAAGAAGCCTGGGGAACAGTATCGCCTGTAATAATTTGTAATTTAATATCGTATATGCATACAAGATATGCGTGTTTCATTCAGAATAAAGGACACGCAACGAAATGTTGATTTCACTAGTTTTTTTTGTTCCTTTAATTGTTCCTTTAATTTGCGACTTAAACCTTTTTTACAGTGTTTTATTTAACTAGCTTTGCACTGTGTGCCTTAATCAAATTTAAATGGAAGGTGCTTACACCTGGGAAGTTTTTGCAGATTCTAAAACTACAATGCTCATATATGAGAAATATCAAGAAACAAAAAAAATCGCCAGAGGGATTTTCAAATAAATTGCGATTTAAATTCACATTTTTAGGAGTTCTTTAGGTTTTCACGATTTTTCTAGGAAACCGCGGTCCTATGTAAATGGGCCTAAAGAAATGTTGTATCTGTGAAAATTCTCCACAAGATTGATCTTTACCGTTTTTGAGAAATAGAAGTTCAAATTGAGACAATGCACGGACTGCAAAAACTTCTCAGGTGTAAGCCCCTTCCATTTAAAATTAGTTAAGTCGCACCGTGTTTGTTGTCTGCCAGTTTAGTTCAAATCTATTAACTAATTTTGAACACAGTTGCAGTTGACCAATCGAACTACAACACTGCACACTATCAGATTTGGATGACAAAACATGAATATGAAACCTAAACCAATATGGGTCCATTTTTTCCTATAGCCCCCATATAGCCACACCACTCAATTGCAGGTATTTTGAGGATTTTGTGTTGGAGTTCCCAATGGTCCAAAAACTTCCCCATCAAAAATTGTGGACATTGGTCATAGGTTTTGGTATAGCCTCCATATAACAGTACCAACCGAGTTCAAGTATTTTGATGTTTTTATGTACATTCTCGGCCTAAATAGGTTGTAAATTGGCTACGGAGTTCTGAGTGGTCAAAAAATCTATTTACTAAAAATTAAAAAAAGTGTTTTATTTATAAATGCACTAAAAAACTATAAAAAAAATAAAACGCTTGAATTTAAATTAAAAATGGTCACAAAATTAGCAAGTGTTTTATTTTTTTTTAGTTTTTTTAGTGCATTTATAAATAAAACACTGTATCTTAATTATACCCTCAGCCTTTAGGCTATACCCTCTTTAGCCTAAAGGCTGAGGGTATAATTAAGATACAGTGTTTTATTTATAAATGCACTAAAAAACTAAAAAAATAAAACACTTGCTAATTTTGACACTTTGATACGACCAAAAATGTGCCTTATCGAAATAATGGTTGTATGTTTGTACGATATCCGTTTTAGACAATTTTGAGTCGATCTAGCAATGTCCGTCCGTCTGTTTGTCTGTCTGCCTGTCTGGCTGGTGCACACGATAACTCTCGAACGGATCAATTGATTCGTTTCAAAGTTTGGGTATCGAAATATTTTGTCCAGATTTGATTTAAGTTCGAAGATGGACCATATCGGTCCACTCCTTCAGGTACCTCCCTCACAAAAGTTCAAAAATGTTCGGAAAAATTGTCCGCACGATAACTATTGAAGGGAGTTACCGCATTAGTCCATACTTTGCACATCGTGACATTTCTACCAGCAATTGATGAGGTTCCAATATGGACCCTATTGGTCCACTCTTTCGGGTACCTCCCACACAAAATTTTGCTTAAGTGCAGTTTAAGGCCTGTTCTCGAATCGTTTTGATTTTAGTTGCAGCCTCTTGTATTCACTACCCCCATTACGACGATATAATTTTTTTCAGGAGCAAGTCCATACTTCCTCAAAATCAGCACAAAAACTGCAAACAACCCATATAATACCATATGTCGTAGTTGGAGCGCACGATAACTCTCGAACGGATCATATTTGGTTAAATTTTCGGGTCTTTCAATATTTTGTACAAACTTAGTTTAAGTTCGAAGATAGACCATATCGGTCCACTCCTTCCGGTACCTCCCCCACAAAGGTTCAGAATTTTTCGCCAAGATTGTGGGTATGATAACTCTAGAAGGGAATACCCGAATTAAGCCAAACTTTGCTATTGGTAATATTACTTTCAGCCATAGATCGGGTTCTAATATGGACTATATCGTCCACTCATTTGGGTACCCTCCACACAAAATTTGGAAAAAGTATAGTTTAACAACTCCTCCCTGATCTTATTAATTTGTGATGCAGCAGGTTGCACTTGCGGCCCCTGTTACGACGTTGTAATTTTTTTTCGTGGGCAAGTCCATACTTCCTGAGATAATGACCCAAAAAGGTTCAGAAAATCCTACCGGCACCACCTAAACTGGCTAATGAGTAAAATAACCCTTTAAGAGAGAAAACGATTTAGCTCAAACTTTGTAAATTGAAAAGTAAAATTGTAATATTTTTAAATTCAGAAAATTAAGTACAACATATTTAATTATATAGTCTTTAAGGAAATATCCATAGACTAATAAAGAAAAAAATATTTCCTACAGATTTGTATTAGGTCCGAATATGTACTACATCGGATCACTCCTACGGGTGCACCCTACCCAAAGTTTGGAAAAAATGCACTCGTCTTGGATCATTCTGAATTTTGTTGCAACATGTAGTTTTTGGCGGCCCTTTCCATCCTGGAAAATTTTCCCAACAGCTAAAAAACCTACAGAAGTATTGTGTTAACTTTTTTTCCGGGTACGTGGCTGAGGGTATATCTCTGTCGGCTCAGCTGACTGATACTTTCTTACTTGTTTTTTAATTATTTTTTATTTGAATTTTAACCTTTTTTGTTAAATTCGGAATTCCTTAAATTTGTGTTTTTTCAATAATAAAGACATAAATAAATAATAAGAAAAATAAAAAACAAATTTATAACTTCGTTTTCTTAAAAAATTATCATTTAAAAAATGTACTGAGGGGGTGCATTAGTTTTAGCCGACACTGTACATATGCGGACATTTCGAAGTTTCGTATATTCCATAAATGCCAAAAACAGCTCATTTGTAGTCGAATATTCGATAACTGCAACAATTCGACGAAATACGTTATCAGCCAAAAACAACAATGAAAACATATTACCACCCGTACTATATGCTCGTATACTATCGTCGTCGAAATTTTTAACAAGATAAACACTATCTTAACGTTTTTGTCTTTCGATTGGGTTCGTAGCAATTTGAAATCGTTACAGTCAGGGATGTCGAATTTGGAAGTATTCAGAACTAATTGTTTTTTTTTTTTCTAAATGAATGGCAGATATCGATTCTGTCCATTACTGGTTATTAGCTGTAGCGTTTGTTTATGTTTTTTTTAATGTACAGGCGAGGTAATATATTCGTTCGTGTCTCATTACAAACTTTGACGGTTCTTATCGCAAAAAACAAGTGTGAAGCAATTGAATGCATTGAAGCACTTCTGAAGTAAGTAAACAATATGCTTCAGTTTGTCTGACATCTTTCATCTATCTAATGCAATTTACAAATTGTTTGTATACGGAAATGCTACAAGAATTTCCTTTCCAAAATTATTGATATGAACAAATAAATAATTACATTGTTTTTCTTAAACTAGAATAGAAGTTAAACAGAAAAAACGTATGTCTTAGGAAAATATAAGGGCTCTTAAGGTAGCATACGATGTTTCAAAATCAAAGATCCTGTTCTTCATACATCTTTTAATCGTGGTCAACAATTTAAGATTTTTCCTTTCGAAATATTGTTTTCTCACGTCAAATGTTTGCCGATAAAACACTGAGTAATAGTCGATCCCTAGCGTGCATCTTAATGAATTCGTTGGTCATGCCTTTATCCAATATTTAAGTTGACTGGCAGTTTACAAAAATAACACTTTCTTCCAAAAAATTAATCGTAATAAATAAAACAAACTGCAGAAATAATTTAGGAAATATTTAAACCTACAAAGCTTGCTACAACCGACTGTCTGTAAGTAATTGGCGATTCATGTACGTAATGTCAAAATATACAATGACATTTTATTATAAATGCTATTTGGAAAGACGAGTTTTGTTTGATTAGGACTTCATTCCAATGTCGTTGATTTAAATTTTATTAAAACCTTGTTATTTATTAGAGGGGAAATTTGGCATTGTTTAACAAAGGGTAAGACCTTCTTTTTTGTTTACGGATATACTCCGCCAAAGATATTTTGAGCTTTGGAAAGATTCAGATATAAAATAACTCCACAGCTCTGAATTACTTAAATGCCAATATTTCAAATACATATGTATGTGTAATCAAACAATTATTTTGAAAATATACATGACTCTTGCCGTTTAAACCATAGTGTACAATCAGGGTAGAAGACCATCCATATGGCAACACTTTATTGATTATTTCTAATCATCAAAAATAAAACACCCAGAAATTTATCAACACCTAGAAGTCTCATTTGGAAAAATAACAACAACTCCCATGTTTATTAAACATCGAATAATGTTGGAAATGATAAGACTCCACACGAACGATCTGCAATGTTGAAATGTGTTCTACCTGATTTGATTTAGTCATTATTTAGATCGGTAGTTGAATGGATTAAATCTGCAACATTGAAATGAACTAAATAGCCCATTAAACGAATAATACAAACCAATACTAATGGCGCCCAAGTCGAAAACTTTAAAAATTGTAACACTTATTGTATTTGTGTGGCTCTTCGTTATTTTACTGATGAATGTTTTTAACAGCGGCCATAGCTACTATTACAGTCGGATCTTGCGTGAACTAGAAAGCCAGAATAGCAGTGCTAGTCATGAGGTGAAAAAATTATGGAATCAGAACATAGCGGAGGCAAGCGGTCTATCAGATGAAGACGCCTTCTTGGAATACAACAACAGAGGTATGAAAATTCGGGGGCCTATTTGAAGCAGCCTACAATGTGAACTTGATGTCGGTACAGAAGAAATGTTTTCATGTTGTAAATAAAATTAAATTTAAATTCATTTCAATATTTATTGTTTATAAATGGATCGATACCGCCGGACACATTGCTATTCCATTCGGGACAAGAATATTATTGTCTTCTATATAGTAATCAATGGCTATTGTAGGAAGTCTTTTGATAGAACGGCGATAGAATATTTCTCAGATTTGTCATTGCTAAATTGTAAAATGTCTCAAATTTCTAAAATGGACGAAATCATCTATTCTGTGATTTTCAGAACCCTCGATCGATGAGTTGTTCAGTAAATTTGAACTCGAGCTACCAAATGTTCCATTCGGTTATGCTCGTCGTCATGCAAATCGAACAATGCGGAAATCTCTCAACTGTGCCACTTTCCCAGCTTTGCAGACGTTGCACTTTTACAACAACTACTGGCAGACTTATAGTCGAGAGAATCTAACATTTCATCTGTATGGAGCCTATTACGATGATCGAGCCGATTTGCCACAGGGGCCTGTAGTAAGAATTCTGGCCCTAGTCAATCAACTGAAGCCACCATTTCCCACATCTTTCTGTCAGGTTTGGTATGAAAATGAAAATGTCCCCCAAATATCTCAGATAAGTGAATACAAAATGATTTGGAAATGGGGTGGTTCTCGCATGTTTTTCCCCGTCCTTATGACCTGTCCCTTGTCAATGGCATCGGGAAAAGCAGAAGGGGTTAATCGTATTCCCCAGGCGGTTTCCATTGTTGTTCGTCAGTGTGACACTCCCTTAAATATTTTGAATGTAGTCTATAACAAACCCACTGAAGTCGCAGCAAAAGCTTCATTCGCCGTATGTGTTAAAGGTTTGGATTTTCCCTACATTGACTTGTCCAACCGGCTGGCTGAATGGCTGGAAATGCAACGTCTGTTGGGCGCTAAGAAAGTCTTCATGTACGAGATCGATGTGCATCCCAATGTAAAAAAGCTTTTGACCCACTACGAGAAGGAAGGGTTTGTCGAAGTACGACCCATTACGTTGGTTGGTGGAGTTGTGGGCTTGCCACACTTGGAGCACTGGATTTTAAAATCTACCAAATTTAATAAACGTTTGAACGAGCTGATACCCTACAACGATTGCTTCTATCGCCACATGTACGAGTACGAGTATATAGCGCTGGTAGATGTTGACGAAATTATCATGCCACTGGGAGAGCTTCGAACGTGGCAAGACATCATTCAAGCATCCATGCCGTACACTGAGTCGAAAAATTGTACGCATGGTTTTACGGCTCTGTGCTTCCGAAACACCTATTTCCCTTACAGTCCTGAAAAGTTCACAATCATTAGTAGCACCGATGACAACAACGCACCAGCAAGCCCAAGCTATATGTTCTTCTTGAACCATACATACCGTACGAGTAACTACTCACGTCCAGGTTTTGCTACCAAATGTCTACATCGGACATCCACATCAGTGACGCTGCACAATCACTATAGCCTAGAATGGTTGAATTCATGTAAACCCTTCGATATACCCGAAACAGTTGCTCATTTACAGCATTACCACGATGAGCAACCTAGTCAGTATTTCCAGGCACTAATATCCGATCACAGTATTGAACGTTATCGAACATCTTTGATAGAGCAGACGACACGGGTATTGCGTCAAGTTGGTCTGCTGAAGTAAATTTTCGTTGAGTTCGGATCAATAATATACAAACATTATTGTATTAATTAATTGTATTAATATTAATGATATTTATTTGTAGAGTCTAAGAAAACGAAAACAAAAATAAATGTAACAGAAACCTATTTATATGATTAAGACTTAACACCGATTTGTATTTGTATTTATATTATTATTATTCGAAGACTGGTCTTGAATATAAAGGAAGTGTACCCTTTTGGTACAATATTCATATTAGGGGTTTGTAAATTATCAAGCGTTTATTTGCTCAAATATCGCATATGACAATGTTATTTATTGGGCGTAGGGTAATATTATCAGTTAGAGAGTCCGATCACAAAATAAAAAATATTTGCAAGTGCTTCAACTCTATAAAATTGATATTTTAGATATATTTTTGAGTATCCTAATTTATACGAACACCATAATTTATCCCAAAGAAGGTCTAATCTGTAGATCAATTTATTTTAGAATTATACGAACGGATCTGTTTTCCATATCATAAATAATGATAATATAATAATGCATACAAAGGCTTAAGAAACAAAACTTTATTAACTTTTCCAACCCACAATGGACCAATGTTCCCACAGGCAACAGTTGGTAACTCCACCATACAAATTAAATTGCTGAATAAAATATGCTGGAAAAATGTGTGGGTGGTTCCCGAAGGAGTGGACCGAAATTGTCCATATTCGGACGCGATCTATGTCTGAAAGTAATATTACCATATGCAAAGTTATGACCAATTCGGTTACTCCCTTCGAGAGTTATCATACACACCATTCTACCGACAAATTTTTAACTTTTTTGGGAATGTGCCGGAAAGAGTTTACCGATATGGCCCATCTTCGAACTTAAACTAAGTATGGACCCGATCGGTTGCTTTGTTCGAGAGTTATCGTGAGCACCAGCCAGTCAGCCACACAGACAGACGGACGTTGCTCAATCGACTCCAAATTGTCTGAAACAGATTTCGTCCAAGCATACTTGGGGTCTAAACCCATTATTTCGATGAGGCACATTTTTTGTCGTATCAAAGTGTATATACCCTCTTTAGCCTAAATTCTGGGGGTATAAAAATATTTGTATCTCGCAGGAAAAACTTGTGGTTCAAAGGATTAAGCAAAATATATGAACTATGAAGAAACTGCAAGATTCTGCTATTTTTGAAATTTTTTTCTTTAGACATTTTTCAAAAAAACAAAAAAAAAATAAGAACAGAGCAGAGAAACTAGAACATAGGATATACATATTCTATCATACACATAGCATTGGAATAACTAATAAAACACTGTAAAAATGGAAGTTGCAAAGGTTAACATACAAATAATTTAATTGTGCCATGGAATCCCAAGCAAATATACACTAAAACTAGGTCTGTGGTAGGTCTGGCCTCAAAAAGCGGCACTACATCCACGAATATGGGGAAACAATGTCCTTAGTTTCTCGGATAATATACTCAATTCCAACAGGTGTATGTACACTTTTCAATCTTTCAATTTTACAATTATTTTAAAATGTGCCATTATCTGTATGGTAGGATATGCTTTTGTTGTACTTGATATTGATATTTGTATGATATATTTATTTAAATGTTTGCTTGAAATATCATGGAAATTTGAAAACAGCTTCCGTATACTTTAGTTCCCGACTGAATGCGGATCTTTTCCTCCATGACTTTTTTCCTCTTGTGACAGATTAGCTCCCTTCATTGCTCTTTGAGTATTCTTCTAAGGAACATCCATCGCAATTAACAATCTACCACTGTCCCTTATGCCCATAAACTGAAGTGAAGACTTATACTAAAGATTTGTTCGTAGAGTTTTCTTCTATTTTCTAAAATAACATTCACATTGTCGTTTGTAGGACGTATCAATCCACTTTGATTTGTGATTGAGCCGAGGAAAATAACTAGAAAATAATGTTCTTATCAGTCCACTTTGATTTAAGAGTAGACGGGGCTTTGTGTCGCCCTGACGGGCACTTTTGTTAGAAACGGAGTTTTAGTAGCGGAAAACCCCCGACTCCGGTCAAACGTATAGTTTTTTTTTGCATTTTTTGAAAATAATTTATTTGCCTACATGTCATGTTGTTTTTTAGGTCAACTGGGATTTTGTATCTGTCTACACGACTTGACTCCGCACCCTTGTTTGCAACATAGATGTTCTATGTATCACATTCGATCGTTATCAATCAAGTCGAAAGTTATCAAATTTGATAATGAATTTGGTGACATCTTGATTGCTCCATGCAGATTGGTATTTACCAACAAATGTCAGTACATCGTGAAAAGTGTCACCGGTCAGACGTTGCCCGATCTCTCGAGTGGAATGTGGAATAGAATCCAGATTTTTGTTAGGATTTTTGTCATTATTTTGACACTGAATCTAGTCATTATAACATTACTAAACCATGAAACATTGCTGGCGAAGTGGAATCGCAACTCTAAACTATGGAAAGACAAACTGGTGGTGGTTATGGATAGGCAACACATAGCCGTCGACCACAGAGATGGTAATGTTGAATAAATTCCCGAGCGAAATCATAATGGCCTTCCTTATGTGGGACTGATTTTACATTGGAATACTTTTAGGGCCAAACGAATCACAGGTATATGAAAATATTGGTCGAGCCATGCCGTTTCTTCCGATTGAAGATGCCAACAATGCCGATTATAGAAACCGAAATTTAAACAGTACGTGTGCTTGGTACCCTACATTCAGCGAGATCCTGATTCACAATGACTACTGGCAAGAACACTACAATGGAAATATTACCAACTACATTTTCGGAGCATATTTGGACCGAAGACCTACCATCACTCATGACCAACCGGTGGTGCGAATTTTGACAATGATGAACTTCATATCTGAAAATTCTAGTGATTATCCCACCACTTATTGTCAATTGTGGTATGCGGAACAGCCACAGCCTGTAATCGAGAAAGTTGACAATATACGCGCCATTTGGCAATACACCTGGGGTCACGAGTCCGAACACAATTATGCTCACTTGCTTAGTTGCAGCATTCCCGAGGAGTATAAGGCATGGGTACCTAGAACTGTTTCGCTAGTTGCCTCGCCCTGCGACCAAGCCACCAACAACGTCAAAGTATTTTATGAGCCATTAAAAGAAAGCGAAGAGAAGAGAGGATTTGCCGTATGTATCAAAGGCTTGGATTATCCCTACGAAGATATGTCGCACCGCATAGTGGAGTTAATGGAAACATTACGTTCCTTGGGTGCCGAAAAAGTCACCATGTACAAACTGCAGGTGCATCCGAATACAAGCAAAGTGTTGGATTATTACGAAAAGACGAGCTTTCTGGAATATCTGCCATTCAGTTTGTCACTTAGGGTGAGCAACTTGCCAGATTATCGACACATGGAAATGGCGAATAACGTCTTTGGGTACATGCTGCACGAGGTGGTGCCCTACAATGATTGTTTCTACCGCAACATGTATCGATATCAGCATGTAGCTGTCATCGATGTAGACGAAGTACCAATGCCAGTTGGAAACTTTTCGAAGTGGCACGACCTGATGGAGTATGCAGCGAATATACACACGAAAAAATGTAACAAATTCGCCAGTTTTTGCTTTCGCTGTGTATACTTCCCCAAATATCCAGAGAGGCCAGTCTACAGCCAAGACATCCCAGAATATTTCTACATGATGCAGCATGTATACCGTGTGCGACAACACATTCGACCAGACTGGGCAACAAAATGCCTCCACAACACCGACTGGGTCATAGCTGTGCACAATCATTTAACGATTCATAGGTCACAGGATGTTTGTTTCGGCTACTCGTTCAATGCAGACGATGCTCAACTGCAGCATTACCGCGAACCTCTGATTAAGGAGACATTGAATGATCCGATAGTCGATACGAATATTTGGCGCTACAAGGATGAGGTGATAGAAAGGTCAATGAAGGTATTTGAAGATCTCCATTTTTTCAAGGAAAAGGTCAGTGAATAATAGAAAGCGTTTCGCCCCTTTGATGGAGTTATTTCGAGTGACGTACTGCAAACCCCATCTCTAGTAAATTAAATAATTTTCAAAAAAAAGAGGGAGTTATGGCGGTAACTCATACGAATTCCATCGCCTTCGTTTGGTAGTGAGGCTAATCCTTTGACATTAAATGAATAATTTTTTCACTTTTTAGGTTGTCTATGATGACTAGGAAATCCGACATTCGACTTGTTGTTTTATTCTATACTTGCTTTCAATGAGGGGGCTAACATTTCTATAGCTGTGTACGAGAGTGTCAAACTACACTATATTATGTTGCGTGATTCCACAACAGACTGCTGAAAATATACTCAAATAAAATATCATAGAAAGGATCATTTAATAGATTAACAGAGTAACGTACATATGTATATGTATAATTACCACCTGATCTAATGTATAAATGAATACTTGATAAATCGCGTGAAAATAAAGTGATTTTATACTGGAACAATTGAATATTAGTATGGACATATTTTCAAAAATAAACTTACACATCGTAGACCATTTTATTTTGACTTACATCTATCGACATGGACATTAAACGTAAGATCTCAATTTCGTACCTATAACATTTCTTTTGAAAACAAAACCAAATACGAATATGAACAAATATAAAAACAAAAAAACTCTTCTTTTCTCTTTCTTTATACACTGTGGGTCCTTGAACATTTATCTGCACCACAGAGATTGGAAATCAGTTGAAAGACCTTAAAATCCACCATAGACTCGAATTAATGCACATAATAAATCCTTTATGATAATAACAGTGAACGAGTGGAAAACAAATGAGAAATCTTTCACTTTTCTGCCACATTTACTCAGCCGCCCATCCTACCACCCGACAACCGCAAAGGTTGGCAAATAAATCCCCCAGTAAACTTCATTAAAATGCTACACTTCAGCAGAACGAATTTCAGACGATGTATTAAAATATTTTCACACAGATACTCACACGCTACACAATTTACCCCGATGGTGGATGCTAGGCACTACTGGCCTGTAGATGCGAGAAATCTGACAACGAAAGCCACATCAAACTGCGACTTTTTAAACGTGTGCGAATAGCGACATGCAAGAATGACAGAAAAGGCTGTCAAATAATGTTTGTCAGGTACAATACCAACTGACTCATGTCCACAAAATAGATTGTTAATACCCTTACTAAGCTATGATGATGATATTTATGTGGACAACATCTTTTTCATTTTTGGAAAAATACATATACATACATGTATATATATTTAGAATATTTTGATATTTTGCATCGAATCGAGCAATCATACTCTGCTGATTCTAGTTCGAATGCTCATCCTTTGTCATATAATGGTCAGTTCCAATTCACCTCAGTACCTTAAGTTGTTTACAAATGTTAAATTCGAATTCCTCAGTCCCAGCATGTAAAAGGCATGCCACAAAGTGTCAATAAATAATATTGTCCAGCAGTTAAGTATCGTACAAAGCTGTGTGAAGAAGGGAAAACTTGGCATGTGCCCACTAACAAGAACTCGTGCAAACATCGTGAGTAGTGAGCTGATATTTTCATCAATAAATGTGTTGTACAACAATACAAAGAGAACGTTATGTGTACTTGAAGGAGGACAAAAGTATAGCAGCCATCAATTGATTCAATGCTCTGGATTGAGATATCTTTTTATACCCTCAGCCTTTAGGCTAGAAAGGGTATATACACTTTGATACGACCAAAAATTTGCCTCATCGAAATAACGGTTTTAGACCCCAAGTATGTTTGGACGAAATTCGTTTCAGACAATTTGGAGTCGATTTAGCCATGTCCGTCCGTCTGTCTGGCTGGTGCGCACGATAACTATCGAACGGATCAACCGTTTCGAACCAAATTTTGGGTATAGTAATACTTTGTCCAAACTAAGTTTAAGTTCGATGATGGGCCACATCTGTCCACTCCTTCGGGTACCTCCCCCACAAAAGTTCAATTTTTTTTTGTAAAATGTTGTGAACGATAACTCTCGAAGGGAGTAATCGATTTGGTCCAAACTTTGTACATGGTATTATTCCTTCCAGATATAGATCGGGTTCGAATATGGACTATATCGGTCCACTCCTTCGGGTACCTGCCACACAAAATTTGGATAACGTGAAGTTTAAGAGCTCCTCTCAGATCGTTTGGAAATTTTTTTCAGTAAGTTGCCCTTGCGGCTCCCTTTACGACGGTAAAATTTTTTTCTTGCGCAAGTCCATACTTCCTGCGATATTGGCCTAAAGCTCCAAAAAACCCTGACGGCACCAGCCAAAATGGCAAATCCGCACGACAATACTCGCAGGGAGTTTCAGATTGGTGCAGACTTTGTACATCGTATTATTTCATCCAGTCATGTATCAGGTTGGAATATAAATTGTCTTTTCTTTTTTCAGTAGGTTGTTTGTGCGGCCTCATTTACAGCGGTACATTTTTTCCGGATTATGTCAATGCTTCCTAAGATAATAGCCCAAAAGCTCCAAAGCCCTGGTGGCACATACTAAAAAGGCTACTGAACGAGATAATTCTAACAGTTTTTCAAAATTTTCTTCCAATCTTAGTTTAACGTAATTTAATATTTCGAGTCCTTTGTGAAGAAGTTTGGTTACTAAAAATATTTGGTATATGTCAATGGTATGGTACAGCCCCACATTACGGTACATACATATTTTAAAGCAAACTTGTGATACAAAAACAAAATATATATACGTCATAATTATTGTGTTTGTTGTTTTGTCAGTGGCTGAGGGTATATCTCCGTCAGCACAGCCGTATCAGTCGGCTTACTTGTTACTTTGAAATTTGATTGTTTTCTTAAATCAGGACCAGGAAATGGAAAAATATGGGAAATATCGCCAAGTGTGTTATTCTCACTCTGTGGTGGACATATGTAGTGTACTGGGGTGATTGCGTCACTTAATTTCTACAGACTCAGAACTAGAACAAAAGTTAAACCAAGAATCGGTATCCCTAATTCAAGGGTGTCCTCCTTCACATTATGTATATCTCTTATTCAAGGCTATTCCCTTTGACAAGGTTCTCATTTCAAACGGTTTTGCTGTCGATTATGGTCTGTAAGTGGAAAGGTGCAATAATGCAAGATTGTCACAGATATTGCCTTGGATACTGTCTAGGTGTGTTTACAGGAATCGAATTTATCGCGATTCTATAGTGTAGTAGCACATTTCAATACTGCAACCTATGTAATGTTCGAACCAATCGTGTGAAAAGTGTGTGTGTATTTACACGGTATGTGTCCAGCTAACATTTTGTTCCGAATTCGGACAGAATTTCTGAAAAAAAGTCAGATTCTGATGCCGAATTCGTGTTGAATTCGGTATGAAGTTGTATGGACGTGGTTACCGGATTCGGAAAGAATTCGCTAAGGAAATTCTAAAAAAATATCAGAGTTTCGCGATGAATTCGTTCCGAATTCGATGGTAAATTCTTGGAAAATTCGGAGAAAAAATTAGATTTTCTGAAAGAATTCGATTCGAATTCGGAACATAATTCTGCAAAATTTAGAATTCCTTAAGAAAATCGGTCCGAATTCGGAAAGAAATTCTGAAAAATATTCGAAGAAAAATTTAGATTTTCTGAAACAATTCTTGGGAGCTGACGGCTTTGATATTAACAATTTTCTTTTAATGCGCTATTTATGAAAGATTCTAAATTTCAAACGTTCTAATGATTTTTCCTGTTGTTATCATTTGGTGATTAAGAGTGGAACAATGTGCACGTGTAACTTGAAGCTATCAACACTAGTTTCAATTATTAAATGTTGCATTTATATTAAAAAATACTAAAAATTGTATATGCGAATTTCATAACCAATAACTTTGTTTTTCGATAACAACCAAACAAAACGTCCCTTACAAAATCGATTAGAAATCGGAAAGAAGATTCTTAAGATACTTCAGAAAATGTGCATAGCTTCTTAAAAAAAAAACTCAAGTTTCTAGGAAAAAATTAGAGAAATCGCAAATTTCTAAAAAAATATTCAGAAAATCTCAGAAAAATCGGAAATCAGAGCAATTGGAAAAATTTTTAGCTGTGTGTTTGCAGCGATACTAGTTGACATTAGAGATTGTATAGTCTCATCATTTTGAACTGTATCTAATTGACACAACAATACAATTACCACAACCCTGGTAGAGCAGTTACTTTTTATTTTCCTGACTCTGACAACTGTGTGCTTTGGGTATTTATATGTAGGTAAGTACATATGTCCATACGTAGGTTAAATTCATTCACTAAAATGGTATCGAGAAGATGCCATGAGAAAGAGGTTGCACAAAGCAATGTGATGTTCATGTTTGTCTTGTGCTCTTTCTGATGCAGCAGATGCAAACAATGTTGCCACACATTTTGCCATTAACGAGTCAAACTAAACTGTGGCTAGGACTCAAGTATCTATCATTTTCTGGTCCAATTAAGGTCCATAAATGTCCCAAAAAGTGGGCTTGTAACCTTTATCTTCAAAAACATGATCATTGCATTTCAATTTCCTTGCAAACTATGTTCAAGAATTTTAATAAAAAGGAATGTCGTTAAATACTTGGAAGAACCGCACATGACGTTTGGCTTATAAGGATAATTTTCAATTGTCGTCAAACTATTTGTTGGTGGGTGAGTTTTAATGTGTGGGCTTTAATTTGATTTTTATAAAAAAAAATATTATATTTATCTAGTTTAACAGTGTAGAAAATAAGCCAGTAATATTATTTATTTATTGCTTTTTTTTTTGAAAATAGGTCCACTTTATGCCAAAGCCCCCATTTAACGGGGGGTTTTCAAATTTGTTTTTTGTTTTGAAGCAAAAACAAAGGTAAAGGTAAAAATGTTTCGAAAACTAAAGTTTGGGAGTGTTTCATTCCCACACATTTTCGTTTCGACATACAGAAACATGCTACTATGTTTGCTGTCAAAAGTTGTTAACAGAATTCTGAATGGACGACCGACTGTAGGCCTTGGTAACACTTTTATGGCTTTTGTACATTCAGCATTCGTAATTACATTTTTGGTAGCTACATTGTTTAGCATTGTTGAACAAGCAAAGTATAGTCTTTAAGTAACTTTCAAGAATGAAATACTAATTCCATTAGTCTTAAGACACCGGAACACCAATTCCGACTATTTGGTTAAATGTTGACATTTTAGGGCAATTTGAGGCAATATCACTGAAACCTATTCGAATCTTGTTTAAACCTCTGAAGCAAACATGTAGATAAGAGCATGAAGAAAATATTTGGAGAAATAATCAACTCGAAAAGCTACATTTATTGCCTAAAAATACATAATAAAATAGGATGGTTGTCGTTTTTATTTGGGAGTTCGACTTCTATTTTGGTTTTCAAAATATTCAGGCTTAATCCCATAGTCGTTGTTTTAGTATTTTATTAAAACAACTTTAATTTATTAGTGGGAAAAATTGGCGATGTTTACCAAGGGGTAATGCAGGGAAGGCTAAAGTTTCGGATCTCGCCACAGACCCTCATCAGTTCCCTTGTTTCTTGTTTTTTCAACAAGAAATGTTTTATACCCAAGTGTCAATTGCTCGCAGAAAAAGATACAGTGCCTGGCATAATTATTTTGACAAGGTTAAAAATATGATTGTTTGTGTTTGGTTTTTCACCGAACTAGTCTTCTACAAAAATATGAAAAAATATTCTGGGTAATCCTTTACTAAGTACTTAAAATTAGTACATTATTTGTAATGGCTTGCACTTTTGTAATGGAAATAAAATGGCATAAGTATTTTGACAAACTTGGTAAACATCGCCAATTTTTATACCCTCCACCATAGGATGGGGGTATATTAAGTTTGTCACAACGTTTGTAACTACTCGAAATAATCATTGTAGACCCCACAAAGTATATATATTTTTGATCAGCGTGCAATTCTACATCGATACAGCCATGTCCGTCCGTCTGTCCGTCTGTGGAAATCACTCTAGCGTCCGAACGGATTGACGTAGGTTGATGAAATTTTGGGAAAATATGTTATATTTACGTAGGACTTTTGGTATTGAAAGCGGGCTATGTAGGTCCACGCTTTCGTAAAGCCTCCATACAAAATGACGCGTGACGCGTCGTCGTTTTAAGGAATTTTTAAGATATTTGGCCCATTTTACCACCGAATTGGTTGTAGTTTGGTACTTTGTGTCTCCACAGGCCAAAAAGTTGGGTTATATAGGTCCACGTTTTGGTATAGCCCCCATATAAGGCCCCATATAAAGTACGCGTCATTTTAATATATTTTAAATGTATTAGACCCATTTGACCACAGAATCGGTTGTAATTTGGTATTTTGTGTCTTCAGAGGCCAGAAAACATTCCTACCAAAGGTGGGTTATATAGGTCCACGTTTTGGTATATTCCCCACATAAGACCCCTTATAAAGTACGCGTCATTTTAATATATTTTGAATGTATTAGACCCATTTGACCAAAGAATCGGTTGTAACATTGTATTTTGTGTTTCCAGAGGATAAGAAACATTTCTACCATAAAATGTTTATATAGGTCCACGTGTTGATATAGCCCCCATAATACAATATCTCCCGATTTTCGATATTTTGAACGTTTTAGCCTCATTATCACACCGATATGGCTGAAATTTGGTATTTAGTCTTCTTTAGGCGTATAAAACTTTCCCTTAGAAATTTGTAGGTATAGGTCCACGCCATCATATAGCCCCCATAGAACGGTACCTTCCGAATTTCGGTATTTTGAAGGTTGTGGCCACATTAATCCACCGAAATGGCTGAAATTTGTGGTGGAGGGTATAAAAAGTTCGGCCCGATCGAACTTATCGCTTTTCTTACTTGTTTCCCACTAATAAATTAAAGTTGTTTGAATAAAATATTAAAACAACGACTATGGGATTAAGCCTGATTATTTTGAAAAACAAAATAGAAGTCGTCATCCCAAATAAAAAACGCCAACCTTCCTATTTTTATCAGTCCATAATATGCTCTACCACAATGATTGTGGAGAGTAAATGATTTTTATTAAACATGTAATTGGCAATTTTTGTAGTTATGCCAACCGAGTGGAATAGCAAAATATGACTTCGAATTAATTTTTTTCTAATGTCTAGAGGTTCTAGTCTTAATAGATAACTTGTTTTGACATCGAAATTGTTTAGAAGATGAGGATTTGTAAGATTAGATTCGTAATTCTGCTCTATTTACCGGAGAGCAGCGTCCGTAATTTCACATTTTCTTCAGGGTTTTCAGTATTTTAATATTTATTCGTTACAAACTAAACAGATAACTGCAGCAATTAAATTTTAAATTTCGTTACAACTTTGGACACCAACATTTCCCATTTTAATTCAAATTATATGACTGTCAAGTAAATTTTTTAATTTTGGTACCAAAAGGTATGAATATATATGTATATAAACCACACTTTTGACGGTGCCCGGTCTCACAATTAGGATGATTGTCGTTTTTTATTTAGGATGGCGACTTCTATTTTGGTTTATTCAAATTCAATTTACAAATGGAACAATTCTAATTACAAATGAAATAATTCGAATTACAAATAAAAAATTCAAATTACAAATGAAATAATTCGAATTTCAAATGGAATTCTCAAATTACAGATGAAATACTTCGAATTTTAAATGAAATTCTCAAATTACAAATGAAATAATTCGAAATTCAAATGGAATTCCCAATTTTTTTTTTTTTATTTATTTATTTATTCAATTTATAAGGGTTTCACAATTCATAGTGCCTCAGCGCCATTTGGCATTATTGAGGCTAGCTGGCAAAATTTAACAATTTACTCCTAAAAATTGAAATAAAATTCAAAATTACAAAAAAGACATTTTATATTATTAAATATAGTATAAAGTTAAATTGTAAAGCAAACTATATCAGAAGCTCATCGGCAATTTCCAGTAAATATTTTTTTAACGTACTTTTAAACAATTTCAATGTATTAATATCCTTTATATTTTGAGGTAAGGTATTAAATTCTTTCGGTCCAGAATATTGAATTCGCTGTTTAGTCGTCTCCGATTGACAAAGTGCAATTTCTAAATTGTTTCTATTACGAGTGTTTATGTTATGTTGTCTATTAGAAAATGTTATAGTGTGAAGTCCAATACTGTGGATACACTTAAAAATATATAGCAATGTTTGAAATCTGTAAATTCCATGTAGTGGTAAAACAGTGGGAAACCAATTTTTAAATAGATCAACTGTTGAATGAGATATGTGTAAATTAGCTACTAACTTTAACCCGCGATTCTGCATACGTTGTAGGGATTTAAATTCTGCTGATTTTTTATAACCAAATATAATTGTCAAATAATTTAAATGACTTTGTATTAGTGATTGATAAATTAAAAATTTTGTGGTTTTATCGAATTTGTATTGAAACTTGTATAATAACCCAATAGCTGGTGCAATCTTTGATTTAAGAGTCTTGATGTAACGATCCCATGACAATTTGCCATCTAAACACAAGCCCAAATATTTAATGAACTTGACTTCCTTAATCTCATTTTGTCCAACATTTATACTAAACTCATCACTGAAACCAATGTAAGGCTTAAACCGTATAAGCTGTGTTTTCCTAGCATTGAGATATAATCGATTTAAACGTATATATTCAAGAAATAAGGACGAGTCCCTTTCTATATAAGGTTTCAGGGCAGTTTCATGAAAGTATGAGTATAAAATGCATATGTCATCAGCGTAAATGAACATTTTCCCAGATAGCTCAAGGTTCATTAAGTCATTGATGTATATGGAAAATAAAAGAGGTCCTAGAACGCTGCCTTGAGGTACCCCATATATCACATTTCGCACACTGCTATTCATTCCACCGACTTCAACAAATTGCTTACGATTACTCAAATAGCTTTTCAGAAGTAAGAATGCATTGCCAGATATCTCATAAAACCTAAGCTTTTCCAACAGAATATCATGATCCACAAGATCGAAAGCTTTAGAAAGATCATAAAATATACCAGCAACGGCTCTGAACCCTTCATCTAATCCTTTACAAATGAAATTCAGAACATTAACTGTAGCTTCCTCTGTACCACAGCCTTTTCTGAACCCATATTGGTAATCATTTAACAAAGCATTATCCAAAAAATATGTAGATATCTGGGCATGTAAAATTTTTTCAAATATGTTGTCAATTACAGGAAGGATTGATATATAGGCCGAAACTGATCTGCTTTGATAGATTTTGTCTCTTTTGGAATGGGTATGGTTTTATGTATTTTTAAGATATCAGGGTAAACGGATGTATCGACCATATCATTAAAAATTTTAGCTAAAATTGGAGCAATGAAGTTTTAAGCAGCAAGTATCACTTTGGGGTAAATTCTATCATGGCCACAACTTTTTCCAGGCTTTAGATTACATATCACCTGTTCAACTTCATCTGTAGACGTATAGTTAAGTCCAAAAACCCGATTACATGCTGTAACAGTTCTTAAATCATTGAAATTATCAGACGAATTGTGTTGAATTTCAAGTTTCAATCTATTCACCGATTCTATAAAATGATTGTTTATCATCTCCGCTTTGTTATTATCTGATGCTATTAGTTGTCCATTCGAATCTTGAATAATTATCTCTTTATTTGTTACTCTACCAAGAGTTTCATTTATAAATCCCCATGTTTTCTTTGGGTCATTTTTCGTTTCTTCTAACGTATTAGCATAAAAGTTGTTCATTGAGTCTTTTAATGCAACCTTAATGACTTTACTAATTCTTTCGAGCATCAAGTCAGTACAAGGATTTCCCTTTCCCTTTCTTCTCAACCTTAAAAGTTTCTCCTTATATTTTAAAAGTTTATATAAGTTCCCATTTATCCTTGGAGTAACTTTATGCTTTAAATTTACTTTCTGGCGTTTCTGTATTACAAATTACAAGTCAAATGTTTCGAATTACAACTGAAATTTTTAGAATTACATGTGAAAATGGTGTAGTTACTTTCTGAGATAAAGATCGCCGATCAGTGGAAAAAGGGTCGTTTTAGTCCAGTTTAGATTAGGGTGCAAAATACGAACCCGATCTAGGAACACGAAAATGCATATTGTAGTCTCAATATGTATTTTCAGAAAATGCCTACTAGAAGCTGTTTGCATTTCCAGCGTTGATATTAACCAAATAAAATTGGAACCACTTTTCTAGGCTTGAGCAAATCCACATTTTTAAAATATGTTGGACCTTTTATTTTCTCCTATTGCAGAGTTGTATGTATTTTTAGAGGGAAACTCGTTCCTTACCAAACTTATGAACTGATGCTGTTCTTTTAATATATTATTCGCATCTGTCACATTTTCATATTTGGATTGCAGTATCATTCCGACCAAACTAATCTATCGCTAACTACATAGAACCCTTAAACTGACTTTTTAAGCCAATTACATCAATTCATATTCAGCACTTCCAATTATTTTACACTTGCCAAGACCATTCTTCGAGAGCAGCTTCAAAAATAGGAATCATTTTTGTTCATAAGGAATTAATTTTTCTTTTTTATCAATAATAAATTACCACTGCAAACAATAAAATTATAATAAACTGAAATAACGCAATATATATGAAACCTAATGAGTGTCCGAATTATTGAGGTAAAAAATTGCCGTGTGTCCGGATTACAGAGTCTACAGTGTAAATAGTTTTAGTGCCCGGATTATCGAGACTTACTGTATACATACATATATTCACACTTATTACCCATAAACTATACTAAAGCGGTTCAAGCACGATGAAATGCTTAACGATAGTTACAATTTTACTTGCGTATACATATCTTCTTCATAAATCTATATCTAAAACTTTTCTTTTTTTCCTTTTCCATCTTCTGTTAATGTTGGCAAGACGGCGAAGAAGAAGACTTCTTTAATAGTGTTTGTCAAGTGATAACAAGTTATTTATGCTTAATTCCGAATAAATTTATTTGCTTAAATCCCAAGGACTTGTTAAGCCACTCAAGAGCATAAACGACTGCTCGGACGTTACAATTCAATTTGTGAAACTGGCAAAATGAAGAGGTGGCAGGGGTGTCGGAGCGACAATATAAAATAAGCGGCATAAATAAGTCATTGAGTTGGGATCATTGATGTTTTAATTAATTTGTAGCCAACCAATCATTGACGACAGACAACGATGATGCAATCGCAGGAATGGAGGGAATGGAGCAAAGTTTGAAGTGAACCAATCGAGAACCACATATCGAAGTAAGTTGACAGTGCTTATGGGATTTGATTGTATTGTGTACATTGTATATTCGAGTGTTCCGATTTTGGACTTGCATTGAAGTACATAGCAAGTAAATATAAACAGTTATTTAGTAGCACACAAAGGAAGACAGTACCCTTCCTATGTCAGAAGTTATGGCTGCTAATATTTTGTAATAAGATGTTTTTGTTTGAAAGGATGTTAATTTTTGAGTGTAAATGTCAATTGAGTTTTGCATGAAAATCAAAACGATTCGAGAGAAGGTCCTAAATTGCACTTTTAGGAAATTTTGTGTGGCAGGTACCCGAAGGATTTGACATTTATATACCATATTATAAACTGATCTATGTCCCATAGAAATATCACGATATACAAAATATGGACCAAATCGGTTAGTCGAGAGTTATCGTGCTCTAAATTCTTGCGAAAAAATTAAACTTTTGCGGGGCAGGTACCCAAGGGAGTAGACCGATATGGATCATCTTCGAATTCGAACATAGTTTGGACAAACCATTACGAAAGCCAAATTTTGAGTAGGTTAATCCGTTCGAGAGTGCAGATGGACGGACATAGCTAAATCGACTCCAAATAGTCTGAAACGGATTTCGTCTAAACATACTTGAGATCTTAAACCATTATTTCGATGAGGCACATTTTAACCCTATGAACGTATATAATACCCTCGTTAGTATAAATGCTGAGGGTATAAAAAAATTATATGTAATTAGGACCACAAGGACTACAGCCGTATACTTTTATAGATTATTCCAGACCAATCTTAAACTGGATTTAGATCGCCTTATATTCTAGATGCATTTATATTCTTAGTTGATTTTATATTCTAAACAGAACGTTTTATGCCATGAGCCGAACTATGACTAGATTTCCTAACGAGCCGATATTCTACTTTACTTCTTTAATTTTGTTTGCCATGTTTTGGGATATATTATTATAATTAAACCACACAATTTGAATTTTTGCAACAGAACGCTTTAATATCTTTCAGCTCAACTTTTGTAGCACAGTGTTATTTATCGACATTTTCCGAAAAATGTGCACTGTCTCAAGGCCAACACTGCCTGAAGGAGCGTTCCAATGCTTGCGATGTACTTGCTAGTTCTTTATTATACAATTATACAATTTTTGTCTTAGTGTTGGATCGAAAACCTCAATGGTTTGGCTGTTATATGCTAAAGTATTCCAAAAAATCGATTTTCACCGTAGACATATGGTCTAGTAGGGTTTTTGTTCAGTACGATCCCAGAAAACAGAAATGCGACGCGTCCATTAAGGTTTTCAAACCGCCCCGTCCTAGTATACATATTTATTTACACCTCTATATACATCGATGATATCAAAGCTAAAAGATGCATTTGCATGGGCTGGTATGAATTCTAACCGAACATATTTTTGACATACATAGGCATTTCATCAGTACACCCTTGTCTACAGTTTATTGCATTGCATTGTTGTTTTGGTTAGCTTCTCGGTAACTCATTGCGTAGTAATTAAAAGTGCACACATGCGTTTAATTAAAACATACAGCTTCAGCACCTCCTCTTCCACCTGATCTCGTTTTGTGTTAATTCTTTTTTATTTTGTGTGTTTGCCAATAATCCCATTAACTTGACAACAAATCCCAATGAAATCAACTTTATTATAAACGATTCAATTATATTTGCCACACGATTGGAAAATACTCAGCGACATCGCATTAAGTATGTATGTGCAGTTGAATTTTTGAGTTAGTGATTATGAAAAGGATTCAATGCATTTGTGGGTTAACAAGTGTATAAATATCAACAGTTAGCGAACATAATTTAATGTCTAGGTAACTATTGAGGCATATTTCTCTTTGGAAAACATTTGTATTTCACATAGATTGCAATGTACAATAATTCAAATTTAATTGCGCTTGGTTTGGGTCGATCAGTTACATCTTTGTGAAGACAATAATGATCAAAGGCATGTGTCGCATCCCAAAATTTTGCTGCTGCAAATGCTAAAATTACTTAATGAAATATTACCGGGACAAGGAATTAAAAAACATCCTGTTATTTGGCGCCCAAATAGTCTTCGTTGCCCACGTTCCCACGCCTTCGACTTGTCATGAATGCGGAATACTTTAGACGTGAATGTGTGTCGGTGCCGGCCTGTGCATGGTTCCCAGTGTGTATTTTGTGGGGAAACACTAACTGACAACGGGAAGCAGCCAATTTTGCAGTGTATCCTTAATGTAATGGCGTATCCTTTGACTGTAGCTGTAAGCGAGAGTATGTATGTGTGTTTATGTTACTGGTATGTCTGTGGTGGTGGTGGTGTGTGTTTAAATGGAATTTTGTGCTACAGCACAATCAAGATGCTTTGCATATCCTTGTCTTCATTTATCCGATTTCGCCCTTCTGACTGTCGGATTGCCTCGTTTATCAGATTGTACGGCATGGCACAAACGCCTGTCGCTTGCCATCACCCCTGACTGGTATTCCATACGGTTCTAAGTTTATGCTCATGAGGTATTTTGTCTATTTTGTGGCTTTCATACATTTTCCTCGTGCGAGATTATACTCGTATGAGTCGTGGTTTCTACATGCCATTTCGTTGTAGTTGCATGCGATTTTTGTCGACTTCTTTGCTTTGGAATAGGAAGATAGTGAACGTCAAAGTGTGTGTGTACGCCAAGGTATAGCTAGATGGAATTGACATGGAGATATTATTAGTGGCTTCTTTGGAATGTGGCGAAGTAGACGGAGATGAAGAGGAAGAGTAGATCCTAATGAAAATAAGAGAGAATGTACAGTTAATGAAATTTAAGTTGTCACACCACAGACCACGGCAGTAGAAAACTCTTGGATGCCCAAAAAGGCACTTTTTGTGGTAGCATGTGCTTAAAATAGATTTGATATCTTAATTTTTCAGATGTTCTACATAGGTGAGTAGTAAGGAGCACCTTTTCAGCAACATACAATAAGAGAGATTTGTAAAGGTTCACATTTTTTTCAAGTCCTTCAGGTTTTTCCTTTTATTATTTTCAAAAACAACTTTAAAACCTCTTCTTTGGACCACAAATGATTTATTTCATCAACTTCTTGACATGGGCTTTTCAATATTCGACATTCTTCTTTCTGTTGTTTACTTTGGCTTTGTCGTTGTTGTTTGGGAGAGGTTAACACGGCTCAATCTCATCTGCAACTTGTACATCATGAGGGAACAAATGTTAAAGACTGGTTGGTGTTGCAATGCAATGACATGTCCGTGTTCCCGTACCCCACATCTAACTCATCAACATTTTTCCATCGCCGAATGTCGGAAGTATCGGAATTTTTGCATGGAATGGAACTGAAACTTGAGCTGCAAAAATAAAAAAAACTTAAAAATTTTGTGCAGCTAGCAAGCGAAACACATGTTCAGATTTTGTTTAACACAAACTCTCTATCCAACTATGCAGAGTAGGTGCCTGCAGACCACCATCGAAAAGTTGTTGATAAATTATTGCTCCTGTATTGTCGATTTTTAACATTTGTTCCTTAGCTTCTATAACCGTATCAAGTCGTACAAAGTGATGCATAGAAAGAATGGTTGCTGGTACGTATGAGAGGAAGGAGAGGGCGATAGAGGGTTGTGTTTAGTTTGCATTTTTTGTGCTAGAAATAACTCAAAGTATTTTTGCAGAACTCCAGCATAATGTACGGAAATGTAAACAAGATTGTTTTGACGGAAAGGGAAATGTGCGATGGAAATAAGGGGGGAAAATAATCAGAGTTGGATTTGTAAAACCAAAACAGTCTTTAATAAAAATATAACATTTCCCTTTAAAAACTAAAAATACATAATGGTAGTGTATTATGATTGTTGATAGGGTTACAGACAACATGTACATATGTCTATGCTTGTATTTTGTATAAAGTTAAGTGCTCTTATTATTCTCTCCAGTTGCGAATGCAAAATATCTCGTCTAATTAAGCCTTGCTTTTATTTTGTGGTAATGTAAAAATCATGTATTTTTTAAAGAAAAAATCGTAAAGCCTATGTATGATAGGCTTATTTAAAGCTCTGGATTTCTCATTGCCAAGATTGGCTATTTTCTCCACACTTTGATGCATTTTTATAGCCATGTCATGTAACATTAGATTTTCCTCGCGGACATGTTGCTCAATCCATTTATTCAGTTTTTTATAATTCGCAACATATTGCGCAAAGAAAAGCTAATGTCCATGTCAAAATACATAATGACATACATATGTATCTAAGTAGGATATCGTCATTATCCTGTTAGGTAATGGTCATTTGTTAACATTAAATATGTTATGACTTTCCCTTATTGTTGTATTTTTCTAGATCAAAATTGTCGCTTAACGATAAACCAACCAGCTAACCAACCTGTCTGGCCACCTCCACTCATTTCAAACCACTCGGCATTGAAATAAAAACGCCTTTTGTTCCCATAAACGGATGTTATTAAACATGAAATACTACCGGGTCGCCGGAATGTTACAAGGGCTACACGTTGTCGTGACGTTGACGACAATAAAGGTATCGTAGCGGCTGGCATAGCTTTTTCATTCGTTTTAATTTATTTAGCACCTTTCTCAAAATATGTTTCGGTTCCTGTTATTTTCCAACTTTGGGTAATGAATGGAAAATAAGCTCCATTTTTTGTGGCACCCCTCACTTCTCGCTCCAAATGAAAAACTGAAATGGCGTAACATGTGCCTATAAATGTAAGTTAATGATGATGCATTTTTAATGGTCCTTTCTTCTCTAGCTACAAAACTTTGTTGTCCCCAGGGCTGGTATAGGAAACATGTGTCTGGAATCAAGGGTGGGGTTGGTGGTAGTTTTTAACTCCTCTGGCAAATGGCACAAAATTATGCAAGAATATTCTACGGCGAATTCATAAGCATGACATTGGGGACATTTATTAAGGTCATTCTAATGCATACTTTTAGGCTTTCAAATATTATTTTTTAACTTATTTGCTATGGGTTAGACATTATAAGCTCTTATTGGTTAGTATTGCACGATTAATTCATTTAAATTGTAAAATGTTTCAAATTTTAAAGTAATAAGATGTTTGTTTCGCAATTATTTAATTGAATCATCTGGGTGTAATCTACAAAACAATATAAATATTTATGTTTTATTATCACAGATTCATGTCATCATTTTAAGAATTTAAAGATGCCAATCGCTTCTAAGCATTTCAAGTTTTTCAAAACTTACCTTTGTTTTTCTATTTTTAGCGGTTCTTAAGGAGAAAAAGCCTTACAAGCATGACACGTTTTGGAGAAAAAACTATATTTAAAATCAGAAAAAATAGTTTAAAAGCGAGATTCTGAAACCAGGGACTATCATTCACGCCGTAACTTAAGTTGAATCTTGTAGAAGATTTTCTAGGCTGTGTATTTGTACTTATAACAATTCCTCTAATTGATCAGGGTTGCCAAATATTTTGTTTATAATATTGGGCAAAATGAAAAATTTAATATATTCTTTAGTCCCATTTCGAAAGGAATTGCAGTTTTCGAGCTGAAGACCTAAGAAAAAAAATCTGAAAGTATGATCTGAACTTCTATATCTCAAAAATGGCTAATCAAAGGAAATATCAAAGGAAAATAATCAGTCAGTCTTGTACAGAATTTTCACTGCTACAACATTTTCTTAAGTCCTATTTCGATAGAACTTGCGGTTTCCAGGCAAAATCGCGAAAAACTAAAATAAACCTAATGTGAACTTTGATCGCGATTTATTAAAAAATCCATCCAGTGATTTTTTCCTGTTTTTGGATTTTTCTGATCTATAAACATTGCTGTTTCAGAATCCGCAAAAACTTCCCAGGTATAAGCGGCTTTCATTTAAAGTTAGTTAAGGTGCACTGTTCATAACATTGTAATATAAGGAGGCGCTACAGTCAATGCATTGTCCTAATTTTAACTTCTATATCTCAATAACGGTAAAAGCTACGAAGCTATTACAAAAGACAATCATGTAGAGAATTTTCAAGGCTACAACATTTTAGTTCCGTTTCGATAGGACTTGCGGTTTCCAAGCAAAGCTGTAAAACCCTAAAAAGTGCTTAAAAATTTCAACTTGAATCGCGATTTATTTAAAAAGCGCTTCGGCGTTTTTTTTTTTTGTTTTTTGATATTTCTCATTTTTTAACGTTGTAGTTTCAGAATCTGCAAAAACTTCCCAGGTGTAAGCACCTTCTATTTAAATTTGTTTCAAGAGCAACCTGAAATATGTATATAGTTTTCCTTAAAGTTTTAGTTACTTTCCAAGCACATGGAAGAATCGCCAATAGTACCAAATTGAAGCTAAAGGTCTATTGATTTCAAAACTGTTTAGACTTTTTGCGGAAATTTGCGGTTTGGCAGTTATGGCCAAATGTTTAATTCGATTTTTAGGTGCTGAGTTTATGTTTTTTGCAATATTTTAAAGTATTCTTTACCTTTTCTTATATGTTCACTAAAATAAGACTATTATTGATGGAATTAGCGCCTTCGTTTGTCATCGTAACTAGGCCAATCTACAAATTATAAATATTTACTTTAATAAATAGTAGTTGTTTGGGACACTCTAATGTTAAACCTCGCTAAAACGTGGATCTGTACTGAACAATTTAAGAAGGGGTTTCCTACACTGAGAACGAACAATATATTACAGTAGATTCTGCTGAAAAAGTTGATTAAATCCTATAAAGTACAGAAAGTGGATGGTAACTCTATATGGAGGCTGTAGCAAAAGTGGACCTATATCACATTTTAAGGAGATATTTTGAATTCTGAGTTCACTATTAAAGACTCTGTTTTGTTAATATCTGCAAAATACATTAAATGGAGATAGAAATATTGTAGGATTATAGCGAATCATGGACCAATATTGAGAATTTTTCGCGGGGAGGTTTACTATGCAATAAGAACTCCTAGTACCGAAATACAGCAAATTCGGTTAAACAATATGTTGGTAACGCTAAAATACCACAATTCAGGATGATTCGTTATATGGGAACCACGCGAAAACTTGGACGTAGGAATACAGTCAGTTTCTTTTTTTTTTTTTTTTTTTTTGTAATTGGCCATACCTATTTAGGACGATATACAAAGCATTATTTGTACTCTTTTTAAACAAAAACACTAAAATAGCATCATCTAACTCAAGTATAACACGATTGAGTTTCCTTGCTCTTTTCATACTTGTACCCTGATACTCATAAAGGTATTGCTCGTGATTAGTCACCTCCATTTTTGTAAGCCGCTTTGTGTAACGTGAACTTATTGCCTGTTAAATATCAATTTTTTTAGTATTTTTTAAAAAGAGGTTAATCGGCAAATTAAAGCCGTATTACAAATTCTTTAAGGTTCGCTGCACAATGATGCGTCATTAACTGTCGAAACAATTTGGGATGAGTAATAAGAGAGAAAGGCATTTTTTGTGTTAAACAGTTATTCAACACTTTGGATGAGAGAATAACAAATATTTGACCTTCAATTGAGCTTCTTACTTATTTCCTTGAAAATTTAATGTCATTTTTTATACATATGAATTAATACGGGGTGTGGTAACCCTGGAAAGCAGGGGGCTTCTTCAGCCACGTACAAAGATGGAATCAACACAAACCCATTCACATATTTGTAATTATCGTTCAACTTTTTGCAAAGATTTCGACTTTCCAATATGCTTCCATGTTGAGCGGTGATTGCTTCCAACAGACTACAATGTAAATTTGAAACAAGTTGAAGAAGCAAGAATATGTCTTGGTTCTAATTTCATACTTTGCATTGCCAACTGTAATTAGCTCGGTTGGGGCAACAGTTTGCTCAACTGAACAAACAAACAAACAAACAAGAAAACTAAATCGACTTAACCTTTTTGTTTCGAAATATTAATGTATTTGAAGCCTACTTTTGTTGCAAAGGACAAAGTTTCAGTTTCATTTCTTGTTTAACGTTTCCTAATGAGGTCATTAACAATATTTTCATTTTTCTTCTCTACTTTGCATTTTTCTTTTTTACAGCGTTCGCACAGATTAACGTTTACAGAAGACAGTCGTTGTCTTGAACGAAAGAATGAACGAAAGGAAGCTAAAGGCTAAATGTAAATGTTTATTGTTGGATGCAGACATCATTATAATATTCTTTGATGAAGTAAAACAACCGCTGCAGGTCAGAGCAAAGCTTTAGCTGAACAAAACAGGCATTTGCACATATATCAACAACAGTTGGGGTGCCGATAAGTATACCTCTTAGACCACATACAAGGCGGTAGGCCGGTCTGTGTAAAATACGCTTCAGGATGTGGATATGCGAACGTTAGCGCAACGCAATGAGTGATACCACCTACTACAATATACCTGTTTAGACGTTATCGACTTAATCATTCCTCGATAGACACGTTCCATCCAGACAAGTAAGTCAAGATCTTCACGATCCACAGTGGATCTGCCCGTGGACAAAAATCGAAAAGTTTATGACGAAAAATTTTCTTGCGGATTTAACAAACCGACTGGATTTCAAATGTCAATTCCATTGCTTATATTTCAAATACATTCTCCAAAGGTTAACCCTGCAAAAGGCTACAACATAAACATGGCCTTAAAAACAAATTCTTAATAACTCATTTTTTTTGGTAGTTTTTATATCATCACCATTAACTGATGTTGAGTTTTACTAATGTTGTGAGTATTAATGAGTCTCGATATTTTTTAAATACGGGGGAAAGTGTAAGTTGTTCCCCTTTATACCACGCCTGCAAAATCGTTAAAAGGTGGATTTTTATAAACATACGAGTATGTTTAAAATTTTGAGCCGGTAACTCGGTTAGAACTATTTTTAGCACTCTTTTCCATAAAAATAGTGTCACTGTGCGATCCAAGTGAGAGGGAAAGATGTCTAGCGATACAACATCGTGTATATATAGCAGGTCTAAATGCTTTTCTCACGACCACCTTAAACAACTCCATCCAAAACTATAGTGTAAACATTGTATTGGAATACCACATAGCATCCTTTGTATCCAAAGAAGAACATCTGACACTAAACTCTTTGTATAGTATTTGAAGGAGAAAACCTAAAGCTAAACGTTTTTAACTCCGCAGCACTGTCCTCTCATATGGCCAAGTGAATTTTGTATTGGAAGGGCTCCCACTATCCATAGCTTTTTAAACAGAACATCTCCTTATACAGATAAGAATAGTATTTGCTCGGAATAATGTAGTCGTCTAAATTCATACTGGGCTAGAATTTACAACATGACTCTAAGATATGTCCAGCCTGACGCGATATACCTTTTCAATTGCAAAGCAACGTTCATTTACTGCGCCGTCAAGTGGATGTGTGTGGATATTGTACTGGAATTGTCATACTAGGCTACAATTGACAATACACCATCAAAGATCTGTCAAGCGTATAGGAAAGGCCCACGCGATACCCTACTTCTTTTTAACTCCTTAGCATTGTCCACTTACCTGGCCGCCAGGTCGCTATGGACGCACCCAATTGAAGACGCAGACCGGATTAAGAGAAACAAACAAAACAACAACAAATACTTTCATTAAAAATGACATATAAATTAGTGGAATATGATATTCCGTGCTGGAACCCAATGCACAGTGGCCAAATTTTCAAAAAACCTGGCCAACAAATATTGGGATCCTGCGTGTAGTTATGAAAAGATAGATACGTTTCTTGTTTAGTAAGTGGCTATAAAAGCAGATCAAAGTGACCCTATTTGGGTTTTTTATGTCTCAATATTAAAATATTGTAAAGGGTGTTTTTTTAAGTAGATAGAACTTTAAATTGTAAAAAGTAACACAAAAAATTAAATTTTGATGAAACTTTTTTTTATTTGTTTCAGTATACTCTGTCAAATCATCATGAATAGACTCACGCTTGAACAACGCTACGAAATTATCCAAATTTACTTTGAAAATCAGTCGTCGATTCGCGCAACTTATAGACGACTTCGTCATTTGTATGGCGTATACGTGATACAATCACATTTTATAGTAGAAAGGCCCAAAGAGACACCTGATGTTTAAATAATATGAAAAATGAAATCAGCGATTCGAAAAACATAAGAACCCAAGGTTAGGTCAAGATCCATTCCTTTTTAGAGTTTTGGCCATGTTTTTTTTGGAAAATTGTCCACTGTGCAGTAAATGCTTTGCTTTAGAAGATCCTTTAGTATTATCTCCTATTTATTGTAAAATCGTTTCACGAAAATCCAAAATCAATCCGTTAACAAAAGAACGTTTAAAATATTTGGAAGTAACTTTCAAAATTTCTCAAAGTTGGCGCCATTCAAAGACTAAGCATCCAATATTTTACTTCATTACCAATACCAACGTTTTCTCCAACCAAAGTGAAATGTTATTACAAGAGCTCACTTCTCTGCCTCAAGACATAAACACAAATGCAAAATGTATTTCCATGTGGCATTCGCAAGAAGTTTCTTTCTACATGACGAACAATCAAACATTCGATCACCCGATTATTGGCTTCACAGCTAACGTGGCACTTGCAACATGTGGTGGAACTTTTGCGGTCTCAATTTGAAAATGCTAATCGGTTTTTTCTCGCACATTTTTTCTATTACGGCATGAGTGTTTAGATACTTTCCACTTGCCTCTTTTCGTTCGTTTTCCCTTTCCCAAGAAAAATCGATACATGTTTAAATGGATTTTAGACTTCCGTTTGAATTTGAGCCATAGTGGAAGAGTTGCCAGCAATTGTTTCCCACTGTCTGGCGAACAACAAGTAGAATTGTTGCTGCCATTCCTGGCAATACAACTTTGTTTAGTGCAATTTCCGTCTTTTCCAATGCTTTCAATTTACGGAAATAGAGGAGTGAGATTATCGTTCTCCCTTCCTTCCTTCCCTTCTTTCTGGCACGCTTTTCATGTTGTTCTTGTTCAGATTTTCCTTTGTTGTTACTTTGTGGCAACGGTTCCCTGCAGAGTGGTCGATCCGTGTGTCCGGCTTTTGTGGGTATCTAGCTGATGCTTCTGTTTTGCATCCCATAGATGAGGATTTGCGGTTATTGAATGCCGTTCACAAATACATTTTTTCGAGTTTGAGCTGAATTTGTTGCAGTGGTTTCAACTTGTTTATGCCAGAGTTTATTTATTTGTGACAGGGAGAAGCAAAATGAAACAAAAAATAGAAAACGGATTGCAGATGGATTTAGTTTTGTTTGTTTGCCCCTAAAGTGCAGTGCTGCAGAGTAAAGTAGAGTGGAGTTGAGTTGAGTCGATGAATCTAGTGGCGTAGAATGGAGTGGAGCAATAGCAAAAACCACTTCTGGTATTAGTGTTAAATGCTGTTTGTGGCAAAATGAAATATTAAACTGGCCATGGTGTGCGATTACAATGACATCGATTACCGCGAACTGCTTTGAAAAGTGGTGTACGATGCCTCATCATTGTTCGTTCTTTCTATTGTCCCACAAACTAGTCTAAATGTTATGCCGCACATACATATTTAATTATTGATGGGTGGTAATTTCCAAAGCTGTGTATTTTTGTGTCGTGGCTGAGAAGAAACAAAAAATAAAAATGAATAAAAAATCAATTTGATGGCAAACATTAGAATGACCTGTGAACGAACTTGAACAAATATCACCACGTAAAGAGAGGATAATGGGTCCACAAGAACCTTATTTCCAATGAAAGGGTTAATAATTTTGTTGCGATTACATACGTTTTTAAATTATTTAAATTTAAATGTGGCCATTGCCTTGAATTTCCTATGAAATTCGTTTAATTTGGCCAACATCAATTGTTCAATTTACGAGACCACTCCAATTTCATTCAACACTCGATTTATTATTCAACAGTTTTTATTGCAGTTTTGTCAGCAATTAATTATGAATAAATACAAATTTGGGTTAAATTTTTAAGTGTAAATTGTGGCCCTCAAATGTGTGTGTGTGTAGGTTTGTATGAATATATGCTTGTGTACATTTTGGATGTTCTGTCGAATGCAAATATATTGAAATTCAATCAAAGTCTAATTACAAATAAATGAAAATAAAACTAATGTGTAATTATTGCTTCAACATCCATTCACACGGAAGTTTTCAGCAGACCGGTGAAATACCCAAATGGATTGTGAAATTTTATTTCTTTTGTTCATATTTTTTGAGCTCATAACGAGCGAAATGCATAAATATTTGCCCAGTACTTGATGTCAGGTTTTTGTGTTGATAATTTGTGTGAAAATAATAATTTTGCCTATGCGCTGAACTGGAATGGGGTAATGGTTTTGTGGTTAGATACGAATGGCTCGTACTCCGAATTATGTAATGCTTTTAGAACAATCGTCAACGTTAATTGTGTCCAAAATTGTCTATAAGGCTCCTGTATATAATCCGTAATTTATGATCAAATCTTTATTCCGAACATTGTCTAAGATGTAAACAATGGAAGTGTAGAGACGTGTACGACTATATATGTATATAAATCGCACCAATACAAAACGATTTTTGCACAAGTCAGGTAGCTCTTTAAACCATACCAGTCTATAGGTAACTTGCCATGTTTTTAAGGCAAAAATTTATAGCGTCACAGTTAAAAGATTTGTTAATTTTTAAATGATTTATATGTTATAATAACAATAATTTTTCCACAAACATCCCAGACGGGACAAGGAAGACTTCTCTCATATCAACGGCGTGTCTTAAGACGCCACTTGTAAGAAGTTTTACATGGCTGAACAACTCAGGAAATGTCGCCAACATTGCTGAGGGGTGTTTTGCTGATGACTAGAGCTGGCAAACTATCGGTAATCCGACAATTGTTTTGATAGCTATCGCAAAGCTTTCTTCATATCGGAAACCAATGCAATTATTTTTTAAATAATTCGGTACAGATAACCCAAACTACATGTTTTGATGGCCGACGTAACGTTTGCTTGACAACAGCATTCAAAACGATAGTCGATAGTAGGCCAGCTCTAATGATGGAAAACATTTGTTGACAGATTCTAAGCATCGTTCCGACTTGCTCTTTCGATTTTAATATACATACAGTGGTGTGAAAAATAATAAGGACAGTGAGTTTCACAACTTTTGGTCGCTACTAAAATGTGTAAAATGGAAGAATTTGCGATGGAAATTTGATTTTGAAAATGTACATGTATTGCAATAAGAAATCCCGTTACGATTTTGGTTTCTTTCTGTTTAGTTTTTATACAAAACAAATATTTTTCGTAAAATTGGTGATTTCTGCTGTGAAAAATAATAAGGACAGTTTTTCGTTTTAGTAAAAATAAATTGATATTATTTTTTTGTGATTCTTTCCTGTAAGTACAAGTGTAAAATGAATTAATTTCTATTCATTAAATGTTAAATCTACCCGTATTTTTAGTTTTTCTTCGCAAATATGGGTAAAAATATGCATGGTTATCACGCTACTCGAGAAATCATTAAATGTTTACATAAAGAAGGAAATTCATACAGAAAAATTACAGAAAAAGCTTAGAATCTTTAAAAACAATGGTGGAGGATGCAGCTAAGTGAACTTCAAAGATAAAAGTCGTAGTAGAAATCCAAAAATTTAACCTGTAATAATAAATGCGTTATTCTATGATTAAAAAAAGATCCTTTTACCACATCTTTACAAATAAAAAAACTACTTAAATATTAATTTTGACGCATCAACAACACCTAAAACCCTCTGTGGTGGCCACATTAGAGCTCACAGTGTCAGAAAAGTATCATTTTAATCGAAAAATTATACACTTCCCACGTAGTGGTGTGGGGTATAAACATATTCAGCAAATAATACAGTTTGCTAGAAATCACATCGCTTGGTCTAAGAAAATTTGCGTACCATTCTTTGGTCTGATGAAACCAAATATATTTTTTTGTTCCGATAGAGGAGTTTATCAGGGTTAAAGACCTAAAAATCAATAATATAACCCAAAATATACTCTGAAGGCGGCTAAATATGGTAGAGGTAACAGCATGGTGTGGGGCTCATTTTCTTACTATGCTGTGGGGTCTCTATACAGTATTCAAAGTGTTTTTGAAATCACTAGATTACAATGAAATTTTGAAAAATATAATTCTTCCGTATGCTGAAGGGGGTGTGCCTCTCAAATGAGTCTTCAGCAAGGTTAATGACCCAAAAATGACGGCAAAATGAAAAAAAGGTGTTCCAGGATAGTTAAGTTAAGTTGTTAGAATGGCTCATACAATCCCTTGATTTGAACCCGATTGAAAAATTTTGTGGAATGAAGTTAAAAAATCAAGCAGGGGAAAGTGTCGATCAAATTATGGCGACCTTTGGCATCTTATACAGGTTGCGTATGACGCGATACCAGTAGAGAAGTGCCAAAATTTGGTCGACTCGCTGCCCAGACGATGCGCTTTCGTTTTAGAAAACAAAGAATCGTTTACAGAGTATTAATGACACTGAAACACTTTATCTACCATTATTTAGTAGAAACCTGCATTAATTTCATTCAAGTTTGGTCCTTATTAAAGGATGTCATGAAGTGTCCTTATTATTTTTCACACACCAAACTACGACAATTCGCATAAAATATAAAAGATAAATAAAATATGGTTACAAGCAATCAAAATATTTTTATAATACTTTTCTTAACATTTTAAGAAAACAATAAATTTTATAAACTAATGTAATTTTCACTTTTTTAGTCAGTTTTCAATGTAATCTTGGTTATGGATTGACGTGTCCTTATTATTTTTCACACCACTGTATATTCCTTTCTTGCAGGCCTTTTTCCGATGTAGAAGCATATGGTAATATTCAAAAATGTTTTACAATCGTTGAAGTTGAGGTTCACCATTTAATAAGACGCGAACTGTTAATATATTTTATAAAATATGAATACATTTATATTAATTGAAGTGTTTTAGCCACGATCTCATAATATGGACCATAACAAATAATTTTCGTGGAAGCTGTGATCGTGGTAATATTAAAAAATGGGTAAAAATGTGTTGAAGTTTACAAGTTTTTTTGTATTCTTTCTTGATTTCTGGTCAAACCACGGAAAATTCAGACCTGAGCTCAAAGAAAGAATTGAAGAATACTCCTTGGGCAACATGGCTCTAATGTATGACTTTTCGATATATACACTGCATCCCCCTAAAATCGATGCTGACATTTTGAAGTTTTGAAATCTGGGTTTTTTGAATTTTTCTTATAATTGGAGGGCGCAACCAGATAATTACCCAAACTATTTATTGGATTGTAGAACTCGTGATTCCACGTCGTTTGATGTATATCTCATGAGTGTGCTTCATACAGCTCCCTAGTAATAGGAGTCCAAAGTCGAAATTTTGGTGCGTAAATTTTCTTTAAAAACCTATTTTTTGGCTTCAAAATTTACAACTGTGACTCAGGTACCCTTGAACCCCGCGTGATTTTAGTTTTTTTATGCGCCGGAACTAATGAACCCCTCTGCTTTCAAATCCATCCACTAAAACGGCGGTTATAAATACCTTGAAAGTAGGAAATTCTGCAAAATTATATTTTGATGATTCCGCGCATTGAACCGCGATTTCCTTTGGTTATTTTTACATAAATGGAAACCTTTATACGCGATTATATTATTTTCCAAAACCGTGTGGCATAAATTACAGAGATTCTGGAGTAATATTCATATTTCGTATAAAATAGAATTTGGTAGCACATCCGCGGTTCTTATCGAATTTGTTTCAAATTTGTTATAATGACGTATTTTTTATAGGCGGTCACTGAAATCGGATGCGCCTTATAATCTTATGTGCATCGCGCAATTTTTACCCACAAAAAGGTTTTTTGAACAGTAAGATGCAGCTGACGGCACACTTTGGCCGCTGAATGAAAAGTGGAAAAATCGCTACATATTGATAGAGATGCACTCGCTGTATTTGAAAAGCGCATGCGCCTTAACCGATTTTAACGAATTCGCGAATTATACGTTTTTTAACTTTTAGGTTTTTTTTTTGGTTGTAATTTCAATATTACTTTCTATTTCATAATCCTATTGTTCATCAAAGTAAGCAAATACACTTTGGGGTTTGTCATCGCATTTTCCCTGAAGAAGTGTCAGCGAAGTCCGTCAGTCCTTGCATCGAATTTTAGCGAAATAGTAGAATAACTCTCAAAATTTTTTTTTCTATTTTTCGTATTAAACAAAAAAATATATTTTTGAAATAACATTCCAACAATAAGTTTTCGTCTTTTGTTGTTGCTGTAATATGGCAGTTATAAATCCTATCGTTAAAATGTTGGTCTCATATTTTTCTACGCGTTGTCTAGAATCTGTATGTATTTTTAATTTATTTTTTCGAGCTTTATTTGAACTCTAAAGTAGAATAAATTAAATTTACTCCAAGATTTTTTCAGTATTTCTTGATTTTCCGCGAAAATAGAAATACATTTAGTAAATATGTAGGCATCTACGGATAGATATTAAATGCTGTTAACGCTTTATATATACATTTTCATATTATAGCAAAAATGGAATTTTTAAATATTTGTTCTTTATAAGGGAATAAAACCCCCCATAACTTTGGAGCGCAGCATCCAATTTTGTGAACGCGAACAGATTTGAAACCACGACTTTTTTCTTAATCTTTGCTCCAAAAATTGCGGATGTGCTCGCAAAAAAATTTTTAAAATTTCTTCCAATGGAATTGCAAAAGAAATTTGAAATTTACCATATATATTTGTGTTCCAAACAAAATTCAAGTTTAGTCATCAATTTCACAAAGATTTTACCCCGTCGTAACAACTATTCAACATATTCTGACGCTTTTAATAAAAAAACATATCTCTGCTGTACTTCAGTGCCAGTACATTTTTTGCAGTTTGTCTACTTTTTCAAATTTATGCCTTTGTCCCGTCCATTGCTTGGTTACCTCTCTAAACGTATTTTTGACTACATTGGTGAACATCGATTTTTTTGCTTTCCAGTATCACATAATTATCGGAAATTTGATTGGATTTCGTACGATGGAATGTTCATGTGTGAACAACAATTGAATTGTCACTAATTCAAAAGTGACTAATTAAGAAGTTCGGGCATCTAACACATCCTTACGCATACTCCGCCAAAGAGATAATGTAAGTCGTAATATGAACACATGCAAGCTTGTAAACGTGTAAGGATATGTGAAAATCATCACGAACAATACCAGTTGTTGATTAACACGCAGTACAGTGGCCACATCAAGTACGTTACCACTTCAGACTATATGCTGGCATAGAAATTATGGCTGTGATGGAAAAATGTAACCTATAGCGCCGCATCTGCATTTGAATAATATGAATCCTTATAATTGTTCAATAAAGACTCCTAGGTCAGTCATATAGCTCAAATGTCGAAAATTGTATAGTCACATCTAATGAACGGTCGTTGATGCATAGGACTTATATATCTACATATATATCAAATTTCAATAAAACATCCTTAGGTCGTAAAATCACACAAGCAATTTCCCTAATAGGGAAAATAATTTTGAAATGGTTTACAGAAGGAATGAAAACAATATACATATTGTGGTCCCTAGAAAAAAATTGATAATAATTAATTTCCACACATTTGTTGCAAGGCAGAAGGTCACGCACACATGGCAAGATCAATTGAGTGCTGGGTATTTCAGAATTAATAACTTTTCTACGAATGGTAAGCATATCCGGCTTAGATACCCAATGTGGTAGGTTTGATTCTCTTTCCATACGAAATCACATTTTTCATGCGGTGGTATCATGTTCTAGAGGTCATTCAAAGTCGACCATAAAAATGAGGTCCCATGTCAATAAAATCTAAATTGAATCGGACTGTATTCTATGATATGAGAGACGTATATTCTGAAATGTTCGTAGATATGTGTTTACGTTCGAACACAGCAATGTGAAGCAGTTCCCATAAACTAAATTTATATAAACGGACTTGGAAATGGTAATTCGAACAATACCGAAATTCACAAAAACTTTTTGTATTCACTGTTTACATGTGACTCGTATTTGGTGTGGCACGACTAAGTTTAAGGAGGTTAACGTGAGCTTAGGTAATTTGTTGCAAGTGTAGATAATGTGCCACAATTTACGCACCCACCACACAAATGCGGAGTATGACGATGGAAGTAAATGTTATGTTGAGGTTGTTCGTATAATGAGGCAGGATCATCATCGCTACTTGCCTCCATGCTTCCCGTCATCAGCACCATCATATTCAACACTGCCATTGTGGCCTTCTACAATTTCTGGCCATGTAATGGAATTTAATAGCGGCATTGTCGGTCGTTAATTATCCAGAATGAAGCCAAAGGATTCCATATTGTTGCGAAATAAATCAAGTTTAGCCAGGGACTAGTCAGTTGTAGCTGCGTATGCTAGCTAAAAGTTCAGTTGCTTTAAGTAAGTATTCGTGGCGGGGGGTATTGTGATTCTGGGATAATGACTTTAAGTAACTGTTTGATTGCGTTGTTAGATGGAAAATTCACTGTTTCGGTGGACATTAGCTGAATTCCTATCTTCTTTATGTAATGACGTTTGAACTGCGACGACGTTGTTTTACCAGTGCTTTGAGCCTTCAGTTTCTTTAATACACATGGCGCCTCGAAGCTAAATTTCTCTACAGAGAAATGTTGAACATTCAGATATGCATTACTCTGTTTCTATGTTTAAGTTGACATATATTTCCATTATCCGGATTTTTTCATACACAACTACACTCATGAGTAAAACTCATTTGGAAAATAGTTACCTTTAGTTATCAAGAATCCAGTGGAGTTCAACTATCTTAGAAATAACCACAGTTTGATCACTGTTTATTTCAATTCCGAGTAAAGTACGTTGTCAAGAGTTTAGATAGTTGAAGAGTGTATCAAGCGTATAACTATTGACGTTGTGTATACGCCTACTTGTTCAGAAATATTACCGATAGGAAGACTAGTAACTATGTACAATGTACATTAGGGTTTTAATTTTTTAGAACCTCGTATCTCAGTGTTTATTTTGTTGAGTGTTTACCAAAGATTCGATAAGGTGATTCGCAAAAAAACTCTCACTCACAAAATTTTGCGAATTTGTGTGATTTTGTATTTATAATCATTTTTGACGTGTTTTAAGCAGATAAATAACTCAAAACAAGCTATAGAGTCACACGACATAACCAAAATGGCATAACCTTTTGTTGTTCGCTTATTTTATCATCATATAAATACATTAATATACTTTTTATGTCATATATAACATTATTTCGTATATCGATTAAAAGTGGCTTGTGTGTGACCTTCTTCAATATTTAAATGGAATAAAAGTTATTTTAGTCATTAATAAGCAAAAGTTCAGGCGTTCGTGCAACAGAATATAACTTTTGAGAATTTTTTTTCTTTTGTAGATATTTTTACAAAAATTTAATTTCACAGTGGTATGTGCGAGACCTTTTTTAATACATTAATGGAATAAACGTTATTTGAGTATCAATAGACATAAGTTCATTCATTCTCGCAACAGAAAATCATTTTTGAGAAAAAGGTCAAAAATTCATAACCCTAATGTACATACAGTTTATCAAATAATTGTTTTCTAACTAAGAAAACGAACATTTTTTTGTGTTAATTACACTGTGCTACAAAAGTTTATCAAAAATTATTCAGAGGTTCTGATGTAAAAATTCAGATTTGCTAGATTCCATTGAAGACTAAAAAAAGACTAAAATACCTTAGCTCGATTAATCCATAATATTAAGTAGAAAACCATAATACGTATTATACGCAACATTAGTTACAACGTCAAAAATACATTTTTTAAACTAAAAAGTTAAAATACGAATATTTCCATTGCCAATTTTTATTCCATTAAGTTAACGTATTTTGCTTTTTTGTAGAAATAAATAAATAAATATACTGTTTGGCAATCTAGTAGAAATTTCAAATTTATTTTGTACTAGCAGAACCGGATATGCATTCATGGGCCATCGTTTTGTTTTTTAATGACAACATTGTCAGTCTGAATTATTCATTGAGAACTATACATTTATCAAAAGATTTTATCTGCAATCTTTCATTTGACCAACGGACTTTCCGGATTTTTCCGCCCAAGGATTCTGTTTAGGATTGATAATCGTCTAATAATCTGTTTCCTAACTTTATCCTAAAGCGATCTATTTATAAAAGTTAAAAATAATTGATAAACTGTTAAATTGTATATGTTTTCACCCAGGAAATTTCATGAAAGTCGGTTCGTTAGTTTTCGAGATCTCGGGCCCCAACTAAGAACATTTGATCGGAGGCGGAACCACCGTTATCATGCAAATTACTTTTGAAGACGATGCGTTCATAAGTTTAGCAAATATAACGATTTTAAAACAATAGGCACTCCGAAATCATCAACAAATATATAGCCTTCTTAGCGTGTCTTAATTAAGACACCACTTGCAGATAAGTTTTACGTTGCTGAAATACTTAAGAAATGACGCCAAACATTACGGAGGGTTATTTTGCCACCGTTGAAAACTGTTGATGTTGCCTGGCCGGGAAGTCGAAACTACGACATTTAGCGTGCAAGGCGGGTGTGCATACCATACCTGCAAAATTTATTGGAAGTAGTGCAATGTAGACTAGTTCTTTCACGTCACGTTCTGATGCGATCCAACGATTGACATCAATTTCTAACATTTTAACAGCATCCGGATGCAGTCCAATTGAAGTCGTGAATTACATTTTATTAGCAGTTGTTAGAAGTTCCTATAAATACATAGGTAAGGTTGCACATCCCTACAATTCGTTCAAAAACAAAAAACAAGTAAAAAAGCGTTATAAAATATTCTGAACTAAAATTGAATAATTAGTTTTCATTCCTGTCCCCAACTTTAAGTGGGTACGTTAAAATGTCAGATAATGTACATAAAATGTTTCATTCGGTAGGCCCTTTTCTATGGTGCCTATATCTAACTATGTATGTTGACAATTTTTGGTGGGCTAGAAATTGGGAGGTACCGTTATATAGGGGTTATAATAAAACATGGACCTACAGTGTTGGTCACACAATTAGCACACCCCACTACCAACATTTATTTTGTCTAAAAATACCTTCAAATGTAGTTGTATTTAATAACGTATTTGTACTAATATATTCTCAGTAGTATGCTTAAAGAATACAACGCAATACAGAAACTGAATCATGACTGTCAATTTGAATAACCTCCAAAAATGTAAAAAATGTCCTAAATTCACTGGACACGTAATTAGCACACCTTAAAAGAATCACTAATATTGTGAATAGTTTCAATATTTTAGTCCATATTCAGTTTTAAATCCCTTTCGTTTGGGAATAAGTTCCAGTCTGCTAGTTATACTCTCCACCAGTCTCCGAAATTTCAGTGTCAGAAGGGAGTTATATGGGGTACACCTTGGGTCCCAAGGACTGATTGAAATTTCATTTTTTTTGTGTTTTTTATCGATTTTCTCACATGTAAACAAGTTCATTGAGGCAAGTAGTTCATAGAAACATCAAATAAAACATCATATTCTTGTTCATCTTTGTAAATTTTGCGAATAGTAGGATGTACCCACCAGCAGTTTGCATCTGCAAAGTCCGTTTGACACAAAAATTGTCATTAAAAACTGGAATATGATGCTTTGAGCTATTGATTTTATAAATACTTATCCATCTGGACTGAATTTTACCGATATGTTGTGGTGTATGCCACGATAAACCTATGTTCATCTCTATGGTACCTACGCAAATTTCAATAATTTTCTAAACAAAAGGCAAATGGGAGATAGTCTAGTGAGACCGCAAGAAAATATGTTTCCCGGAGCTTAAACCGATTAAATTTAAAATCAATAATCCAAAAAAACATTTATCTTGAATAGTATATGCCTACTTTCATGGATTTTAACCAATTTCAGCAAACCTCAAAATCCTTTATGGTCAGAAAGGGGTTATACCATTAAACATACCCATGTGCTACGTGTTCATCTAGTGCTTGGTTGGCTGTTTTGTAATGATAGGTCCTTGGTGTTATTCAGACGTGTAATTTTGAATTGCAAATGGTGTTATAAGTCGATCCTTCTTCACATAAGGGTGCATTTTATTGACCTTTTTTCTATAAACCCCATACAAATCGAAAATTTTCTTGAATGAATCATCGACCTTAAACACATTTTGAAAAGTTTTTGTACTTTATATTTAAATTTCGGTAATCGGTTAACAATTCCAATAATTTCAGATACAATTGTACATTTGTTTTTAAAGTTTCGGCGACTTTCTGGCGTTTAAGTGTTCATTACGAAAAATGGTCCGCTATTGGGATATATTTTGAGATTCCGGGGTGATAAATTATTTTTTCTTTCAAAAAATGATTTGTTCAATACGTTTTGAATATGAATTAACTTCAATATAAATTAATTTTTGTATATTAATTGAATTAAATTAAAAATCGTAGGGTGTGCTAATTATATGTCCCCTTGATAATTTGGGCGTCTTCACAAAACTTTTATTTTCAAAAAACCACTGATAATACTATCCACTTATATCATTAAATATGTTAAATACATTATAGAAAAGGATTTTGTTTACGAAAATATTTCAATTTGCCCTATCAAAACTCTTAGCCGACTGAAATCATTTTGCCCCAACGGGGTGTGCTAATTCTGTGACCAACACTGTATGTTGACAGTTTTTGATGGGAGCCTTTAATGTCAAATAACTTCTAATTCGGTTAAAAATTATAGCTAAAATCTTCAAAATACCGAAAATCGGAACCTAACGTGGGAACTTCAAATGCCATTAACATCTAGTTCGGAGGTATGTGGGCTATACGAAAATATGAATTTAAATGAACAATTTTTGTTGCTTTTAAATTTCAAATTACAGAAAGTTCGTCCAAAAAATAAAGCAAAGGTACGGAAAATCGGGTGGTTTGTTTTGGGACAATACCAAAACATGGACCTACCTTCGGTTAAACATTTCAAGTAAAATCCTCAAAGTACCGAAAATCGGAAAGTATCGTTATATTGGGGCTATGTGGAAAATTTTTGATGCAGATGTGTGGTGACCACTACAACCTTCAAATGTCAAATTACAGTTAGTTCGGTTAAAAATTTTAGCTAAAATTGCAAATTACTGAAAATTAGGAGGTACCGTTATATGGGAGCTATATCCGAACATGGACCTATCTTGACAATTTTTTATGGAGAGGTGTTGGGACCACTAAGAACTTCAAATGTCAAATTACTGCTAGTTCGGTTAATATTGTAGTTAAAATCATAAAATTACTGAAAATCGGGAGGTACTTTTATATGGGAGCTTTATCAATACATCGGGCTATACCAAAACATGGACCTACGTTCATAATTATTTCGAATATAAGTTTTTTGGTCACTAAGAACCCTAAATATCAAATTATAGCTAATTCGGTCTAGAAATGTGAATTTAAACGTCAAAATACCTGAAATCGTGCTGTAATGATATATGGGGGCTATTCCAAAACATGGACCTATGTCCACTAGTTATATAAGTTTATTGACATTTAAGAACCCTAAATGTCAATTTATAGCTAAATCGGTCTGCAACTAAAACTAAAAACGTCAAAATGCCATATATCGGGGTTACCGTTATATGGGGGCTATACCAAAACGTTGACCCATGTCCACAACTTTTGTTATATAAGTTAATTTACACTTACGAACTCTAAATGTCAAATTATAGCTTAATCGACCTGAAAATGTAGCTAAAAACGTCAAAATACCGTAAATCGGGGGGCACCGTTATATGGGGGTTATACCAAAACGTGGACCGATATAGCCCTTCATCGAACTTGACCTGCCTGCAAGCAAAAGACGCATTTTCCCAAAATTTCAGACAATTTTGGTGGAGAGGTGTGGTGACCACTAAGAACTTCAAATGTCAAATGTTCAAATTGCAGCTAATTCGGTTAAAACTTGTAAGTAAAAATTTCAAAATACCGAAAATCAGGAGGTACCGTTATATGGGGCTATACCAAAACATGTACCTATCTATGTTCATAATTTTTTCGAATATAAGTTTTTTGGCCACTAAGAACCTTAAATATCAAATTATAGCTAATTCGGTCTAGAAATGCGACTTAAATCGTCAAAATACCTAAAATCGGGCGGTAACGTTATATGGGGGCTATTCCGAACCATTGATCTATGTCCACTAGTTTTGTTATATAAGTTTACTGGCACTTAAGAACCATAAATGTCAAAGTATAGCTAAATCGGTCTGAAAATGTAGCTAAAAACGTCAAAATACCGTAAATCGGGGGATACCGTTATATGGGTGCTATACCAAAACGTGGACCTATGTCCACAACTTTTGTTATATAAGTTTATTGACACTTAAGAACCCTAAATGTCAAAGTATAGCTACATCGGTCTGAAAATGTAGCTAAAAACGTCAAAATACCCTAAATCGGGGGGTACCGTTATATGGGGGCTATACCAATACGTGGACCTATGTCCACAAGTTTTTTGTTGTTTTGTTATATAAGTTTATTGACACTTAAGAACTCTAAATGTCAAATTATAGCTAAATTGGTCTGAAAATGTAGCTAAAAACGTCAAAATACCGTAAATCGGGGGTACCGTTATATGGGGGCTATACCAAAACGTAGACCGATATAGCCCATCAGCGAACTTGACGTACCTGCAAACAAAAGACGCATTTTCCCAAAATTTCAGCGTCATATCTCCATTTTTGTGGATGAGAGTGATTACCGCAGACGGACGGACGTGCACAGATCGACTCAGAATTTTACCCTGATCAAGAATATATATACTTTATAGGGTCGCAAATGAGTATTTCAATGTGTTACAAACGGAAAAACAAACTTAAGATACCCTCCATACTATGGTGGAGGGTATAAAAAATGAAAAATTAGTTATAAAATAAAATAATTTGTGAACTTTTGCGGTACCTCATGAAAAGAGAACTTCCTAATGGAGTGCTGCTGGAGTACATGTCGAAATCTTCAATGGTGATGACAAGACAATATAAAAACCCCTATAGCAGATAAAGTAAGAACAGTTCAGCTTGGATTAAGTGGAGAGCGGAGGAAACAAACTAAGTTGTGATTGAATTTAGTGAAGCAATTTCATAATTTGTGTTAATGTAATAAAATTCTTATTATTCTTGTTTTACACAAACAAAAAAATATTTTTATTCATTCTGGGATAAAATGCAATGGCGTGCGTTTTTAGTGTAATAGAAGTTAAAATGCAATGTCGATGGGTTAGTTAAAATGCAGTGCTAATGGAGCGCATCTTTCAGTAGTCACGTTCTTGTAAAAATCATGAGTGGAAATGCATAATTTCACTTCCAAATCACTTGTGTATATGATTGAACTGCATCTTTGGAGGCAAACTTTTTGCTAGGATTGCACCACGGTGGCACCCAAGCCTGACAATAAAAGTAGAAAATCTCAAACAACGGAGATATCGCAATAGTCGTTAATCCTTCCCATTTTGTCCATTTTTTAATCACGCTACAGGTCGCAATTCTGATCGGATCGTCACGAAATGTTGGAGGTTGATGGTGATAATATCTAGAGGTAAGAATGTGTAAACAACTTATATTGGGAAAAAATCAACGTTTCATTCTTATACAAATAGCTTCCCTTCTAGTAGGGCGTTCCCAAAAGCAATGCCTGTCAATGAACGAAGAGAAAATCACTTTTACAATGATGGAAAATAGCTAGGCGAGTAATATTTTTGAGTCAGAATGCCCAAAAACGTATGTAGAGAAAAATTATACGCTCATAGTTGGGGTATTCCACAATCAAAGTCTGTCAATTGAAGAAAAAATGGCGGATATCTCGTCTTTTGTTGGTCATATTCCAAGGGTAGAGCTTAATAATGAAACTAGACCATATATGCTTTAAATTAATACCAAATGTTTTGGCATTGATCGTAAAATATCAGTGTCGCTAATCTAACGCAATTTTAATATTTTTAAGTTTTTATTTGAAGGACAAACACCTCTGCTTCTGTTGAAGATATGTAAAATGATAATCAGGAAGGCCATTAAAGCTTTTAATCTACTTGGATAGTCGACTATAGTCATATATAAAATTAATTATTTATTATGTTGGTTCAGTTAGCCTAAAGTTATTTGGTATAAAAGGTAGGGTGATAGATAACTTTAGCATTTCCCTAAAAAAGGTGTACAGTGAAAACCTTATGCACGAGAGCAGTGGTCTATCTCTTAGTAGACTCGACTATATTAGTCCCGACTATAGCCTTTACTCACTTTTTGTGAAATTGCAATTATTTTTGTGTGTACAAAATTAATTATTTACATCGTTGCTTAATTGTTTGTACCTGTTTTTATAAATTGGAGTCATTCGAAATATGATCTCGTGCAAAGGAACAAGTCAAGTCATGGCATCGCATGGGACCACTTCCATAAAATGTTGCTGGGTATGCACATACGCCAATGCACAGATCCAATGATTGGACCAAATTTGTTCAAGAGATACCGTGCATAAAATATTCGGGGGAAGTACCGGAAATTGTGGACCGGTATTGCCTATATTCGAACTGAAAGTATGACAAAATATGAGGAAGGCCAAACATTGAACAAAATCTGTTAGTTGGAGAGTTATCGTGCTCTCCACCCATTACATATGGTGCCATAGATTTTTTGCACCTTTCGGGCTGTTTTCTCAAGAAGTATGGACTTGTCCCTAAAAAACTTTTACCGTCGTAATTGAGGCAGCGAATGCAAGTAGCTTAAAAAAATTAAAGTGATTCGAGAGCAGGTCTTAAAGTGAACTTATCCGTAATTTGGTGTGATAGGTACCCGAAGGAGTGGACAAGCATAGTCCATATTTGAACCTGGTCTATATCTGGTAGATATATTAGGATGTGTAAAGTTTGGAATAAATCGGTCACTCCCTTCAAGAGTTATCGTGCGTATAATTTTTCCGAACATTTTTAAACTTTTATGGGGGAGGTACCTGAAGGAGTGGACCGATATTTCTTGTGTTGGAACTTTAACTATGTTTGGACAAAATATTACGAAGGCCAAATTTTGGACCAAATCGGTTGATCCGTTCGAGAGTTATCTTGCGCTCCAACCACTAACATGGTGTCATAGGGGTTTTTTGCATCTTTCAGGCTATTTTCTCAGGAAGTATGGAAATGGCCCTAATTAGACGTCTACCGTCGTAAGCGGGGCAGTGAATACAAGTTGCTATAACAAAAATCAAAGAGATTTGAGAACAGGTCCTAAACAGAACTTTTCCGAAATTTTATGTGGGAGGTACCCGAAGGAGTGGACCGATTGAGTCCATACAAGAACCTCATCTAAGTCTGGTAGAAACTTCACGATGTGCAAAGTATGGACCAAATCGGTTGCTCCCTTCAGGAGTTATAGTGCGCACAAATTTTCCGAACATTTTCGAACTTTTGTGGGGGAGCTACCGGAAGGAAGGACCGATATAACCCATCATCGAACTTAAATTAAGTTGGGACAAAATATTACGAAAGCCAAATTTTGGACCGAATCGGTTCATGCTTCCGAGAGTTACCGTGCGCTCCAGCCAGCCAGACAGACGGACATGGCTAAATCAACTCCAAATTGTCTGAAACACATTTCGTCTAAACATACTTGGGGTCTAAAACCATTCTTTCGATGAGACACATTTTGACCGTATGAAAGTGTATACATATATGGTAACATCGGGCGCCTTCGCCACGTTTTTGTTCAAAATGTTCTCATACCGACATCGTTAAAGTTTTTTCAAATATTATTTTTGGTGCAAATATTAGCATATCTTGACTATAACTTTTGATATATAAATGGTTATAATTTCATTTTTAAAATATTATTTTTGCGAATTTACAAAATGTGGCGAAGCCTCCCTACCATTGGGGCAGCTTCGCCATCGATATTGAACATTCTCCAACGGACTCTATAAAGGTAATTTACCATACTTCTTCCTTATGCAAAAAAGGAACATGTTTTCTATTGAATAATCAAAAATGATTTTAAAATTCACAAAAAGTAACCGATTCTAGCGGTTAATTGAAGTAGGTACCTTGAATTTAGGTACAAAAATTATAATATAACTAAAACAAGATACGTTTAGGATAATATTTGATTTTAACTTCACATTATAGTGTGGTATATCTATGGTATAAAGAATTTAAGTTAAACATGACAAATTTCTAACATAAACCCACCACGCCCCTATCATGGCGTAGGCCATGATATTTCATAACATTGATATACATACTGACATTTGCAATTGTTTTTTCATGCGAATTATTGGGATTTATATTCTTCAGTAGTTGTCTTCTAACGGTATACAATGAGTTTTTGATATCACAGAAGGTAAAGAAGATATCACAAAAAATACCTACCATAATTATTTTTCCCGTGAAAACACAAAACCGCGTGCGTCCGCTATCATACCTATGACACAACTGGCAACTTTTGGGAGATGATAGATCTTCATTAAACTCACAATTTTTCCTTTAACGACTTTTTTCTAGCACTTGTATTTTGCGAGAAAATCGACTCTGGCGTAGCCGCCCCAATGGCGAAGGCGCCTCATGCTACCATATACCCTTTCTATCCTAATATAAACAGTCTTAGGTGGAATTGTGAGATAATTTTGCACGAAATAAAGAAAACTACAGGTTATATCCATGTCAGGTCAATTAAATGAGATCATATATCTCAATGAGATCTCAATTGGTAAATTACATTTGAAATAGATTTTTTGATATTTTACGTGTAATTCCAAACTAAATTTTAATTTCAATTCATTTAAAAAATCCTATTTTGTAAGTATTTTAAAAAATGTTGGAATTTTTTAATCGTAGGTAGACTTTTGTTTCATGGTGTATGTAAATAAAATGACATTTCATTTGCACTGAGAATTCGTTTGATTCTTCCGCTTGGCCTTTGATTCGCAAAATTGCAGCGGTTTGTCATTTCTGTTGGCCAATTAAATAAAAATCTGAACATTAGCACACATTTCCTTATGCAACGGATTTGTGGTTTGTTGACATTCAGTTGGCATTCTAAGTGAATTAAATGTCAATGTCTGATGTTTAAAAGATCAATAGAGCAAAGTTGAGGACTGCTTGTTTTTGAGACAAGAAAAAAAGTTGCGATCGAGTCAATATTAACTGAATTCAACAAGTGTGGACTTTGTGTATCTTCATCGATAGGTCATGTTTCAATTTGATACACATATGTACATACCTACTATGTTAGACATGTCAATAGTGAACCTATACTGAGTTACTACTGACATTGTCAGCAGTACTATTGACAATGTGTATACAACTTATTTAATTTCCTATAGACATATTATATATTATATTACGTATTATATTAACGAAATCCTGTGCATTTCAATTGTCGATTCCATTGCGTATACGTCCAATAAAATCCACTGGATATATGATGTAATTGGCATTTGAAATCCAGTACTATAAGACATTGAACAGTTAAATTGTAAATTTTATTCAAGAAGTAAAATAACAATTGTTGACAACCTATAGACAAAGTATTGACAAAGTCACCATAATAGTAGACAAAGTGGTGACTTTTGTATTTCAGAGGAATTACTTGGCAAATGCTGCAACGCTGCCGAGCTTGCAAATTAAAGTAACACACACTTTCCTAAATAAATGTTCCTTTTTCATCTTTACATTCGAATAGAACTGAAGACAGTACATCACAAAAAAAATATAATTTTACCATGGTTTTTGTTTCCTAAAAATCGCTGGCATTCGCTGCCCAAACAAAAAAGTCTTTACAAGGAAAAATAACACTGAAAAGTCAAAGAAAAAGTTCAAATTTACTCCGATATCTAACAAAACTTAAGTTATAAACAAACACTCTTTTTTTGGTCTGCTTCGTCGTTTATTTATTTTGTTTAGTTTTACAATTTCTTTTTGTTTTGTTTTTTGGCAACCCGAAAGGAACCTAAAGTATGAACAAAAACTTGATACAGAAAGTTTTGGTTTTTGATTTTTTGTCTTTCCTTTTTGTCGGAACTATGACGATTTTTATGCGTAAAGTTTATAATTCACAGTGGTGGATACTGACCTCCGGCCGGGTACACTTGGACATGTTGTGGCTTGGTTTCAAATAGAGTAATTAGTGGCTGTAGATAAATTCTATTGTTATTTCTAATTTACCTGTTTGGCTATTTGGCCACCATTGCTGCTACCCAAAAAGGTTCAACGATACGTTTGTTGCTGAAGGCCAAATTTAATATTCTTTCTACCTGTGTGCCCATGATTCCATTATCGAACTTTTCTCTCTACTTAATTTGAATGTTGTAGAAGAAGCCGTTGGACCGTTTCTCTACTGAACTGTTGACCACAACTATGGCTTCTTTTGTGCCAACCCCCACGTTCTCCCACTAAGCAAAAATATGCCGAGCGTGAAAACGGACGGACGTCGTGAATGAACAAAAACGAAAACCATAGCTAAACCCAAATAAACACCATCAAATGTCCAATACAAGAAATGAGTGAAAAAAGTAGAAAAAATAAAAGAAATACTAACCGAGGGAACACACACACAAACAGTTCACGAATGCAAGGAGCTGCGCCAAAGATGGGATAAAACTGCAACTGGAGCCAAATAAAATCCTTTGTTGTTTTACAGGGAATTCCTACATCTTTTGTTCTGCACTTTTTTACAGTTTGTGCCACAAAAAGTTAGCATTTTGTTTACAAAATTATTCAAACAATTGCTGTGAGTTTCCTGTTTGCGGAATGCCACAGCTTAAACGAAATAAAAAACTTTCATTGCTGCTGTAATTTAATTCACAACAAAGGTATTTCGTTGTGGCAAACCAAAAGACAATGCCTGAAAGATTAAAGTTGAAATACGGAGTGCAAGATCGTCCAAACATACCGCGCTACCTCCGATGTCTCCTTCCAGTCCAATTGAAATGCATTCGTCCCTCTCATTATTTAATTAGGCGTTACTTTTTAGGGTCAAACTGCAGTTTGTGTAATAAATAATGAAATAAACGAAAACCGAGTCACACCTTTGATCTGGTAATTCTTCACTCACAACAATTAGGGGTTGATCGATCGGTATGACGTCCCATCGTTGATGTGTGTGTGTTTTTATTTATTTACTGCCATAATAAATTCTCATTAAATTGCTTTTGTTTGTAAAAGAAATCAACTCTATTTAGATCACAAACACAGCTAGGCTGATAAGCAGTTGCGTACAACAAACTAGTTCGATAAAACGTGTCAGAATAATCAAACGGCAATTACATCGAAGAACAAATATCTAATGGAATAGCGTTTGTTGTTTGGAACTTCATTTGTGAATGGAAACTACTTCTTCCTTAGATCCCCTAAGAAGTAGTTGCAGTGTAGTGAAGAAAAACTTTGCAATTCTCCTCCATTGATTGCCATAATAAAGCTCAGAAACACGCACATCAATGTATCCAATGCAACGGATGTAGTTTCAGTCTGCTGTTATTACTGTATCATGACCTTTTTATGCAGTTCATAGTTTGGTCGATTCCTGTTCAGCAGCAGCACAGAACGTGTTTTTATTGTTGTTTCTGCTTGTCGGAGAATGAATGCAATTTATGATAGAAATCTGTTGGCGAAAAACAGCAACTCAACTCAATAGACATTCAATTGAAATTGTAAACAACTAAAGGAGAACCAACATAATCAGGTACTGATTTTTTCACATTCCTGATTGACTTTAATTTTCTCGCCGCTGGCAGCCATTGGTTGAAGTTCCAATGATTATGTATACAGTGTGAGTAGTTGCAGCTCAATGCTTAGACGACACATATTTTGTCATCTCAATCTATGGCAAATACAGCGGCTAACAAACTGAATAGTAATTGTGATTTCTGAGTGAAGGATGTACGATGTTGTAACATTATATTATGTGTAAAGGAGCGCATATTTTTTGCTTTATCTGACTCTGGTTCAGTGTTCAAAGTAGATGGCTGTCTCCATTAGATGCTACCACCAGCTAATGAGAACAAAACAACATACATATACTCACTTGAAGTTTTTTAACATTACACATTATTATGCCTCACTCAGCTCGACAATTAGGATACGCTCGAAGTATTCCCTGAATTGTCTATAAATTGGCAAATTTATTTAACATTTTTGGTATGATGTTTCGATGTTTTTGATGGGAAACTTTTGTGATCACTTGGAACCCTAATTACATCTAATTTAGTAGGAAAATGTGGCTTAAATCCCCACAATACCGAAAATCGGGAGGTACCGTAATACGGGTACTATACCAAAACATAATCCGATGTTGTTCATATTTATCCAAAAATGATGCTATACCATCTTCTGGCCAAATACAAAATGGATTAGATTTAAAAACTAGCAAATGAACGATTCATAGAAGAGCGGTAGAGGGCGGCTTATTCAGTTGACGACCAGTAAAAAAACCGTTCCTATCGATAACAAATAAAAACGCCAGACTGGAGTTCGCCAAGACCCACCTGAACTGTAGGGTCCAAAAATAGAGAACTATGCTGTTTTCTGATGAATCTAAGTTTAGTTTAAAGGATTCAGATAACATAAAGAGTGGAACCAAATGGGCAACTGTTAAATCCTGAATATTGCAAAGACACAGTAAAACATGGAGGCAGATCATAATGGTCTGGACTTTTTTCTCTGGTCAAGGGATTGGATTGGTTTCAAGTATCGTAACGTATTAAAAGGCGCGATGTTGCCTTATGCCGAAGTAGAGATGCCACTTAGATGGGCATTCCAGGAAGATAACGAACCTAAACATGTATCGGAAGTGGTTAAAGAGTCATTTGAAAACAGTTCGACAGAAGTTCTCTGTTGGCTTGCCTAATCTCCTGATCTTAGCTCTCGATTAGGACTTCTGGGAGATTGTTAACTCAAAAATCAAGCGAAAAAATTGCAAAACCAAGGAAGATTTATTTGAAACCGCAAACACAGCCTGGGAAGCAATATCTCCTGCAATAATCATTAATTTGATATCATCTATGCATTAAAGATGTGCTTATTGATTTTAATCGTTTTTGTTATAAGCTCAACTTGGGGGTTGCTTTCGTTTTATCCGCTTATATTTGCGACCTAAAATGTTTTTTGAATTTTACCTTTTGTTTATTACATTCTGAAATATTTATGTTTGTGTTTTCCAATAATAAAGATATAAATAAATAAAAACAAAAATACAAATAAAAATTACAACTTTGCTATCTTAAAAAAATTTTCGTTTTAAAAAAAATTTACTCAGGGGGTGCTTTAGTTTTAGCCGATGCTGTAAATAGCCAAAAATTAAAAAAAATTAATCTATTCAATTAATTGGGCCAACAGTAGATAGCGATTGTCGCGAATTTTGAATTGTATATAGTAGTACAGTTCGTCTCTTCGTACTTGTATTCATTGGTAGCTTGCTCTGGAGGCGTTTTGAATCTATCGATGAATCGATCAATTTGTTGTCATGGAAGACATAAAGGTGCCTTGATATTTTCTAAATACGAATCGAATCGGGTACGAAAAAGAATATTATATAGCTATATTTCAGAACATTGCAACTTTATTGTGAATACAGCGAAAACATCTAATTTTTAACGTGGCACAATAAAAATTCAATTCGCTTTGGCATACAATTTTCACTATTATTGTTCATTTGTTAATATTTTTTATTGCGTGTTCAATTTAGGCAACTTGTTTTGATACTTCGTGTTCGATCAGCTTCGCTTATGCATCTACCTTGATTATTGTGCCTTGTTTGAAATCATCTCAAAAATCAGTGTAAACACCTGGGTGTACTTCAGAATTTCGTTAAATAGAGTGGATTTCGGAGCGTGGGTGTAAACATGGTTTTAGTTTAAAAATTTGTTTTCTTCTATATTATTCGATTCTGTGATAACGAAATTCCTGAAGCCAACACGTTAAAGCTTTAAAAATTTTAAATACGAGACCAGTATATAGCCTATGAAACCTTCACAATAGATGTGAGTAAACATCACTTTTTTTCTTTTTTTGTCTATGGCATCGTCATTCTCATCATCATTACCTTCTTCTTTTCCCCACAAATGTACGAGATACCTCCATGAACTCATGTACAATGAGTGTGTTTGTGTTGGCTTCGGTGTTTGGGTAAATCTTTGTTACTTTACATTCATTCTTTTTGAAATGTGGCCGGATAAGGAGAATATTTCTAAGCCACAATTAAGTAAATATTTGTACGCCTCCATGTGCTAATGGGCATACAACCAGGTGTGAGTGCAGAAGTATGTACATACGAGTATCTGCTAAACAAAACAGAGAACAGAACGCTGGTATATTAATTTCATTACGTCTGTTGTATATTTCCTGTCGATCAAAAACAAAAACCAACTAAACAAATATTGTCCGATTACATAATATTGGAGTAGCTGAAGAAATAATTTTTAACGGAGTAATCAAATGTATGATCAGTGATTTGTCTGATATTTGAGCTAATTAGATAAAGATTTTTCTTGGGAAGCCGTTTCTTTGCTAGAGAAAAAGCAGCCAGGAGTGAAATACATAATAAGAGGAACCATTTTCATATAAATATAACACTGGTCAACAGGACTTTTGTTTCAACCGAAGTTGCAGTTGTTTCTAGATGAAATCGGCGAGATATTTTCAAATCCGGTCCCGGTTTTTCTCCATCAGCTCTTGTTTTTGAGATATAGCTCAAAATCGGTTTTTACGAGTTTAACCCAGACTTTCGTTATTTTCGGATACAAACAAATATTTTTTGTGGGTTTTTCGACATTAATATATTAAGGAGATGTTGTACGCTCGATACAAATCGCTTTTGAAATAGTTATGGTGAGTATATATCAAAAAAATATAGAAAATATACGACGAACCTTGTAAAAATTGCATATTTTGAGTACTTTAAGCTGTAATTACGTCATCGGGAGAAGTCATAGGATCTTCATATGGTACTCCGGATATGCTTAGGGTGTCTACTATATAATCCAGTATTCAAATGTATAATATAAAGTTCATAGCCCCCATGATTCGGCCATAACCTAAAAATCGCCATGAAGACTGCTAAAGGGAAATAATTTACCAGTGATATCATTACCACATAAGCCAATTACTTTTCAATGGCAGTCTTCATGATGATTTTTGGGTTATGGTCGAATCATGGGCGGTATGAACTTTATATTATATATTTGAATACTGGACTATATAGTAGACACCCTAGCATATCCGCATTGCCATATGTAGATCCTATGACTTCCCCCAATGACGTAATTATAGCATAAATTACTCAAAATAAGCAATTTTTACAAGGTCCGTCGTATATTTTCTATATTTTTTTGATATATACTCACCATAGCTATTTCAAAAACGATTTGTATCGAGCGTACAACATCTCCTTAACATATTAATGTCGAAAAACCCACAAAGAAATATTTGTTTGTATCCGAAAATAACGAAAGTCTGGGTTAAACTCGTAAAAACCGATTTTGAGCTATATCTCAAAAACAAGAGCTGATGGAGAAAAACCAGCACCGGATTTGAAAATAACTCACCGATTTCATCTAGAAACAACTGCAACTTCGTCTGAAACATTCAACTTTTTCAATTTTGTTGAGCAGTGTAATTAATCAATCAGGTCCAGGCGCACTGACAAGTTATTTTATTTATATATTTATTTCATGCAGTTTTAAGTCCTAGGGCCGATTAAAATTGAATGGCAAATTAAAAAATATTAACATACTCGTATTGATAATAAGTTATGTATTATTATGATTAATTCTTTGAATATGACGTGCTGTTGAATTTCTGGCAAGTAAATAACTACTCTATGCTCCACAGGGAGTGAAGGATAACAGGCAATTTTCCTTGCGGCAGTTGTCAGTTTGTTGGTGAGAGAAGGTGCTGAGAGGCAAAGAGTTACTTTATGCCTCTCCTCTCTCTGCCTCAAACTGACAAATGCCGCAAGGAAAATTGTCTAATATAAATATGGACATGTATAATTACACTGTGCAACAATTTTCGGGTCATTGTCCGGGGGGTCATTCCAAGTGGAGGTGTGGGTTCTCAGGCCATACTTTTTTAGAGCGCCTAATATAATCTTAACCAAAGGCAATGGGTTCTCAATGTTATGAGCTATACTTGGCAAGATTTAAGATAATGCTTTGAAAATTGATAGAGACCTTTGGGTTACATATAGATTCATTGGTACAGAAGATTATGTCAGAAGAACAAACCCCCAAGAGGGTTTTGATGGCATTTCGCCAGAAGAGCAAAACTCCAAAAGGGTGTTGAATTCTCAGGCCGTATATGAAAGTACCACCCAAGTGCAGGTTCCGAACCGATTTGGTATGGGGTGTGGTAAATTCCTAATGGAGGTGAGTGTATTAGGTCAGAAGAGAAAATTAAATTCTCTTGCCAATTTTTCATTTTATGAGGATTTAGTAAAGTTAACTTCTCAGAGGATTTAGTAATGAGGTTACATAAATGGACTTGGGAGGTACCGTCTTATGGGGGCTGTACCAAAATCTGCAGGAGGGTTTTCTACTCCCAAAGAGACCAAAATACAAATTTTCAGCCAAATTGTTTGGAAAATGTGGTAAAGACCTTCGAAATAGGTAAAATCAGGAGGTATTTTTATACGGGCTCAACTCCGAAACACGGATTTACATTGAATATATTCTTCGAAAAGTTGTGCTTCCTCCTGAAAAACGATGCTGCCAAATTAGAGCTTCATCAAATGGAACATTTGGCCAAGACCCTCAAAATAGCTAAATCACGGGGTACCTATATATGAGGGCTATACCAACGTGGACGTATATTTTTTGCATAGTTGGTTTGTATTTACTAAGAACTCATAATACCAACATTTTGCGAAATTTGTTGGAAAATATGGGTAAAATGTAAAAATACTGGAAATCGGGGTATATCCTTATTTGGGGGCTATACTTCAAAGTGGACAGACATGACCCATTTTTGTACCAATGAATCTGTATGTAATCCAAAGACCTCTATAAATTTGCATAGCGTTATCTTAAATCTTGCGAAGTATAGCGCATAGTATTTGTGACCTATTGCCTTTGGTTAAGGTTATATATAATGGGCTCTAAAAAACTTTGGCCTGAGAACCCAAAATCCTTTTGGAGTTTTGATTTACTAACCGAATACTATCACCTCCACTTGGAATTTTCCACACCCCAAATTGGCTGTTTCACAGTGTTATTATCATGAGATAAAAACAATAATTTTTTTTAATAATTTTAACACATACGGTGGTGGTCAATACATTTGCAACAACATTTAAAGTTTAAAAAAATTTCATTTAAAATATTTATTTGAAAGTAAAATTAAGTATTTTTTGTAATTATTTATAGTTTATTGCTTCAAATATAATAAAAATGAAAAGTTTGGATACGATATACAAGATATAACTTCAATGGATCAGTATCCATCATTCTGATGGGGACCAATACCTACGATCATATGTTTTTTGAGACCCAGACTTTTGATAATAAATGATATAACTGCACTCTATACTCTGAATTTTATTAAATCGCCAACTAAAATTTAAAGAAATTTCCATAACTTCAGAAGTTTCTGACCCTTGCACCTACATACATATGTATGTATGTCCATTAGGGCTATAACCAAAAAATACCACGACAGTACCATGTGCGGAATATTGTCCTGATTACGAAAACGCGTGTTTTAGTTCGATTCGGTGAAAAAGGTTTCCGCACCCACTGCGATTACTAAAGCCCTTTTGATACTTTTTTCTATTTAAAAATTTAAATATGCTTTGTCTGAATAAATATTTATAGAAAACAAATACGAGTCGCACAGGAAAAGTCATTAAAAACAGTCTGTATCTTTCGCGAATTCGTTGCAAATCACCACATATTCTCTTGTCCGATAGGTACAATAAATATTAACTTAAAATTCCCGAGTTTATAAAGAAAAACAACAAATTTCAATATTGCCAAAGGTGCAATAATGCTCTGAAATACCACGATTTGATAACAAATTGGTCCAGAATGGTTTGATATTGATTTTAGAATAGATTAAAACTATTAATATGTTATTACGAAAAGCGTATATGTCATTATAAGAAATAAAATAATATAATGAATTACTTAACTTCAATGCATTTGGTGCGGAAACTTTTTCGCGATAGAGAAAAAATGACACCGCATTTCATAGTAGTTTTTCATGCTCTACACGGCTATGCGGTGGTAGATATTTGCAACAATTGCCAAAAAGTTATAACCCTAATATCCATGCTTCTCTCATATGACCCACCACTCCAACGATAAAGTCGTATGACTAATATAAGTTTTAAAATTTTATTCACTTTTAAACTTCTCAAAACAAAACCAAATGATTTGAACGACAATAAAAGAAGAGATTTTAGAAAATATTGAAGATTTTTACATGGGATTTGGTTCAGTTGCATATGTTTTGACCATTCAATTTTAAGGTGTGTTACATATGTATGTATTTTCATACTTTTTCAAAATGTTTGTTGGATATCGGGTCCAAACCTTTAATTTTCTTATTTTCGACGCAATGAACTACATACTATTGCAAAAAACATTTAATCTTAATTTCACACAAATATTTTAAATGAAGTTTTTTAAAACGTGGGAAATATATTGGCCACATATGATCATATGTTCTACAAAAGTTGCTCGTTGAGATTTTAGGTAAATTTTGTATATCTACAGGTAAACACTCGAGAAAAGAAAATTATATAAGAAATTCGACTTTGAGATTAAGTTTGATGGATTTTATGTTTTCACAATTTGTGTTCTTTATATCAAGAGCTAAAATTTTGCGTAGAAATTCTAAACGTTATGGAAGATACGAGCCTGAAAAATAATGCCTTTTGACATCAAGGCTTTAAGTCTTGGTCTTGTATTGAAAAAGCTAAACTAATGTGCAAATAAACTCTTTCAAAATCTACTACTTTTTCTCGATGTGAATATTTAAACAAGTACAACATACAGTAGACCAACCTGATATTATCTGATACTGATACAGATTCATATTCAGATATCTTCAAACTTCGTAAGTTGTTCGTTGTTTTATGCTGAACGTGTGTTCTGTGATGCTGTTGTTATAAGGCCACGACTAGTACTTATGTACGTACATAAATGTAAATATGTACTGATTTGTGAATGGATACATACAACACAAACAAACGCACACACATACACTGGCAGTCTGACTGACTTGCTCAACGGTGTCTCACGTGCTTCCATTGCCGCATCAAGTCGCATCAAGTGTAGCCGCTATGGGAAGACGCGTGCGTGTGCTAGCGTTGGAACAGTTTTCAATGTGAATGTCAAGTGTAAAGTCAACAAACGGGAACGAGGCAAAGAAAACAACATCACAGCCGCATCCAAAGAAAGAAAATAAATGTGTAACACCACGAGACGCTGTATGAACGAACGAACCTTTGTAATCCATATCCGTGCAATATGAAACCGTTGGGGTAAATCAACAACAACGCTTGACGCTCTTGGTGATGATGGTCACAATGATGTTTGTATTGGCGATGGCAGTGATTGCAGCCGCTACTTCTATTGTCGCCAAGTACTCACAACCAGTCGTCAAGAGCTTTTCAGTCACCATGTTGGCAGCATGTTTTCTGGCAAAACTTCCACCCTATACAGTGTGGGGGTTTGATTGTGGATGGAGCACACAAGTGATTTGACGAAGTGAGTGCATAAGACACTCGAATAGGTTTCTGACTCATTGACGAAATGCCAGAAGTTGTTTAGGCAAATAGTTGGTATTGTCTGCCTTGAGAAACGCCACCAAAGTAATTGGATTTAACTACTTGCTGCGCACTTGCTTTCAATGTCAGCACTTCAAAACAAACTAAAAAAACAACAGAGTGAGACGGAAATAATTTTGATATCATGGTTGAATATAAGAAGTCAATATTCTTTTCATCGCGCAGTGGTAGGGCGATGTGTCTGGCCTTAACAGTGCTTTCAAATAGCAAATGGAATTCCTTCTGATCCAAAACGTATCGTATTATAATTCAGAACAACATAAAAATTAAAATTATATTAATTTCAGAAAATTTTTTGAACCAATGTGTATGTATGTGTTCCCACTTAAAGAAATGACGCCATGGTAAATACAAGACAAAACTAAGTTGACAGCCACTTCGATTTTTAAAATTGCAAACATTTTATTTGATTTCATTTAATACAAATTACACTTCGTAGCTAAAGCACAATATATCGCTTATTTAGTCCAAAAGTGACCCATCTCAAAAAATCCAGTTTCGAGAAAAACGCGTTTTATGTTGAAATTTGACTTCCCTACTTAAAAAGATTATAATTATAATAATAACACTGTGCTACAGTGAAAATTTGCAGGGGTTCTGAGGCATAAATTCGGTATTGTGGGAGTCCATGGAAGACGAAAATACCTTTGGTTTCCTTGGGTCACTTCGTTTTTTGATTTTATGACGGTAAATGTAGTGAAAAACGGGGTTTCTTGCATTTTCAATTTAAAACGGGCATAATTGTTTTTTCCACAACGAACATTTACAGTATATTTTTTATTTATAAGGTGAAGTCTTTCGAACAAGCCATAATTTTCAAAAATCGGGTAACAAATGGTTAAGTTATAGTGATTTAAGTGTGACAAAAACACATTTAAAAGCAGGAAAATGCTGTTCCTCGTGCTCTAGGCTGCGTAGAAGACACTAAACTGCGTAATTCTTTACTTTTATCAAGAAGGAAATTTAGTTAGCTTTACAAAATGGGGAAATCCAATGAAATCGATTGGAAATAGATGAGTTATGGCATTTTTGTGTTTTAACTTTTTGGGTTTTCCTTTATAAAAGTTGGTACCTTAGTGCGTATGATTGTAATTTGAATTTGTCTACTTAATAATTACGCACTAAGGTACCAACTTTTATAAAGAAAAACTGAAAAAGTTAAAACACAAAAAATGCCATAACTCATCTATTTTTCAACCGATTTCATTGGTTTTCTCCATTTTGTAAAGCTTCTTGATAAAAGTAAATAATTATGCAGTTTGGTGTCTTCTACGCAGCCTAGAGCACGAGGAAAATCATTTTCCTGTTTTTTAATGCGCTTTTGTCACACTTAAATCACTATAACTTAATCTTTTGTTACCCGATTTTTAAAAATTATGGCTTCTTCGAAAGACATGATTTTCACCTTATAAATAAAAAATATACTGTAAAAGTTCGTTGTGGAAAAACAATTATGCCCGTTTTAAATTGAAAATCCAAGAAACCCCGTGTTTCACTACATTTACCGTTATAAAATCAAAAAGCGAAGTGACCCAAAGAAACCAAAGGTATTTTCGTCTTCCATGGACTCCCACAAAACTGAATATATGCATCAGAACTCCTGCAAAAAAATGTTGTCACCTTTTGTAGCACAGTGTAATTGTTCTACAAACATCCCAGATGGGACAAGGGAGACTTAAAAAGATTATTACACTAAAAATAAAATAACTACTTGGACCATATTTTTAAACAGCTAGCCAAATATCAGTGCTAAATTTCTGTGCAAGATCACGCATGATTTGTTGCCTAACTGTTTGCTGAATTATGCCAAACCCGTAGTAAATGGGCTGTATCTCGTTTTAGAGATATCAAGTGTTCGAAGTGCATCCAAACTTAACAAAATTATTATTAAATTGACTGAGAATTTATTATGTCGTAAAAGCCTAAATGTTTCTTTCTAATCGATTGTCTTAGTAAAACGATAATAACTTCACTTCTAATTTCATTAGCCTCCCTCTCTAAATCTCAAATTATGGTAGGTTATGTCCTTTTCATGAGTCTCCAGCCTTACCATTGCCAAACTACAAAGGATGCACAGGATATTGAGTTCTTACCTACCCTAGGCATGAATCGTTCTCTCTTCAGTGTCTCTAGCGTGGACTCTGTTAACTTAACGTGTGGATTTTATGTTATTAACGCCAGTAAGTTTAACATAGAAGAGCGAGTCGCGAGTCGGTGGTGGAGTCGTATAACATTTTTTGTGAGAGAATTATCTGTAAACAACTGTCCGCGGAACAGCAATTCTTTTTTACAGCAGTTGTTTGCTAGCTTTCGTCGGGTTCCTACTGCCTTAAAATGTTAAAATGCAACGCTTGAATAATTGGCGAAAGGAAAACATTGAAATTTTGAAATTTGTTTGGCGACCGATGCGAACATGTCAAACCGGTATTGGGATAATTATTATTAACTCCTCTGTACCAAATGAAGTGTTGCTGAACTTAGACATGACATGGCAAGTGTGTTGTTGGTATATTTTTGTTTGTCAAATAGAAATTTAAACGTTCTCAATATTATATGGCGATAACCAACTTCATACGATTATGTACGTACATACATACGTATTGTAGATATGTTTGTTGTTATGAGTGGACATAATAAGGAGTAAGAACAACAACACCATACTGATAAATTGCTTGGTTGCTTGATATTCAGTGCTGCCGCACCAATCTATCATTAAAAAACCGGATTTTGCATCGAGGTTGGCGCTCCTTTACATGCATGTGCATACAGTTAATCAACTAAATTATTGCAAAGCCATATTTTTACAAAACTAAAAAAACTACATTTTGTTGATATAAATAAATAGCATTATTAATACATTTGTTAACAGTTTAATTCTTACACATGTTTTACCAAAAAGTTCTTAAAATTAACAAAAAGAAGAACAACTAATCATTGTTTATACTGTCAACTAAAGAAATGCAAAATTCACAACATTTCCGTTTAACAAATCCACTGGGTTTCAAATGTTAATTCCATTGCTTATATTTCAAATAAATCCTCAAAAAGAAAGTTAACCTTGCAAAAGGCTATAATATAAACATGGCCTTATAGTACGTTTATATATAACCCGATTTAAGAAACCCACTGGGTTTCAAATGTCAATTCCTTTGTGTATACGTCAAATAAATCATCATTAAGAAGGTTAACTCTGCAAAAGGCCATAATATAAACATTGCGTAACGCGGAATTTCTGGAAAATTTGGTTTTAATATTTCCACCTCGGGCATTAAAACGAGCTTGTACATGTCTCGGAATTGAATAAATAAGTTTCGGAATGTCATATTCCATAATTTTAGGTTAGCTAAGCTCGTTAAAGCTCCAATGAATGTCCAAAGTTGATAGACAACTTATTAAGGAACACACCTTTGGTAATTCTCCAAGAAAACAATAAATTTGGTCATTTTTTTTGCAATACTTTCATGTCAGCACCAAGTCCTACTACTTTTTATTTTTGACCGTATTTTCTGTAAATCGCAAATAAACTTTGCATATTTTGACGGAATATTGTGTTGAGGTCCAATAGCAAGAGATTTACCCAAAAAAAAAAAAAAAACGGAAACGTTTTTACATAATTTCTTGCAATAAACTAACAATTAATATGAAATTTTCTACAATTGTGGTTTTTGCAATACATTTGTTGCATAACTGTATCTGTAAGAGACTCGGAAGGCTTGAGCCTCCCTTCTCTCCCGGTGCGGTATGTGATGTTGTATACCATTCTTAGATTAAGAGAGTGATTTCTGCGATTTCTCGAACGGGTTTACCATTTTTATAATTGGAATAGACCAATTGTATCGTCTGAAGTGTGGTTGCCGCCCATTGTCTTTACGAATATTCCGTTTTTGTTTGACTCACGACAATCAACTAATGACAACAAGTTATGACGTGTAATCCCCATATACCCAAAAAGTCATACAAATCCTTAATTGCAAATAAACGCGGGAAATTAAGCGATTTTATTGAAAATATTTAGTTGACACCAAAAAACCAGGCACTTTTACCTTTTGCCTGTTGTTTTTGTTATCGATATTTCCGACCCATTTCTGCATTTAATGCCTTGATGTTGTCATAAATAGGTAAATCAACTCATATGTACAAAAAAAATCAAACATTATTGAAAGAATTTTTTTGTTGTAATTCCTAATTGAAAATCTAAATTAGCAAAAAATTCATCGCTTGCAATAATTTAGTTCACTAACTGTACATTTCTCATTAAAAAGCCTTTCTGAGTACACATTAACCGGCTCGCACTAAGCAATATTACCAGACATTAGTGTGTACCTGAAAATGTATTTTTGTCATTAAATGTTCCAAATTCGTTGGAGTAGTGAAAACATAATTTCCTTACCAATGCATTGTAATAAACATGTACATTAGGGTTATGACTTTTTACAACCTCGTATCGCTGTATCATATTTTGATGAGCTTTTACAAGCTTTAATATAAAATCTTGATTATATATATTGGAGGTCTTCAACCTTTCCACTGTGCACACATACATATATAGACATTTAATACACAAGCACTCTCGACAAAAACAAAAAACTTAGGCATTTAGTTTAGCTCAAAACGGCATCTGAAGCTGTTGATTTTCTCATTAAATGTAATTTTTCTGTTATAACTGTTTTGTTTTCCAAAAGTTAATTTGCGTTTTTATTGTAGTTTATCCCTGAAGATGGTTGATGATGTCAAACAAAATATTGGAATAAAAATTTGAAAACAAAAATTTTTAATTTTTCTATGTATCTAGAATTAATTAAATATCACTATAAATGACCTTCGCCTTAATAAGGCAAAAATAAAAAATAATTTCAGCATTAGCCAGGCTGGGATTCGAACCTCGGTCTCCGTCAACTGATTGTCAAGGTAGCCGGCGTCTTAGCGTTCTGAGCCACCATCAACTTGTCAAAACAAACAAAGAAGACAATAATTGATGATAAAAAAAAAATCTTCTGATATAGGAGAGCAATAACTAATGACGTAGGAATAAAACTTACCATAGTATTTGTGAACATTGAAAAATGGGATACCAAGCAGGACTATAGGAAAAGTTTGGAGTTTAAGTTAACTGACATAATTTCGCATATGCATTTATCTAATGAAGTGCGATATATATACTAGTTCCCAAGCTTTGGCTTCGTCTGCCACAAAAAAAACATTCAATACGCCTGAAGATCGGCTTAACCACCCGTGGAAAGCAGCGTAATGGTTGAATGTGTGGGACTTCGGTAGACTCCTTCAATGTATATAATAGGTCTAATAAGCTCAACTCGAAAGAGAATTAATTAAAAAAATAAACAACTTTTTTACTGACCTTAAGCCGAAAAAACATCAAACAACAGTTAACCAACAACAGGTCAACAATAAATACCAAGAACATTATATAAAATCTTAATAATAAGGTGATTCGGTTAAAAAACTCACGCACAAAGTTTTTTGAAAATTTTGCATACGAGCTTTTTGACAAACTTTTGAAGTCACTATATGTAGATATATAACTAAAAATAAGCTTTGGAGACACACGACATAACCAAAATGGTGTAACGTTTTGTATTAATAGGCAAAAGGTCATTCATTCGTGCAACAGGAAATAATTTTTGTGATTTTTTTTTTCATTTTATAGTATTTTTTTAATTGGTAGAATATTGTTTAAATTAGACTTTAATAGGCAAAAGTTTATTCATTCTTGTTACAGGGAATCATTTTTGAGAAAAAAAAGGTCAAAAAGTCATAATGTACATACCAACCATGCAGGGCAGTTGTACGTCTGTACGTCTGGTGACAATGAGTGAGCACAACACCTTCACCATAACGCCAGACCGAACTGAGCTGCTGTGCAATCTACTATCTAGTTCCGAACACAAGAAGTAAGCAATTGGAAGATGCACTACTCATCCCACTTATCGCTCAACTCCCCATTTAATGAACATGAGACCACATACACACAAACACACACGTACGTGGTTATGGCATGGGATGAAACTGGTTATATCTCATTTTCATTATTTTCATTTAGCTTTGCCTAGCAGTAGTCGTCGTTGTCGCTCCTATACGGCTATTGTCTTAGGTACTTTTAATAGGCTCTGTACACCGAGAGCCACAGCTAATGCATCATGACTGCAATACAATTGACAAGATGTGCGGTGAGTGCACGTCTTTGTTGATGTTTTGAAATAAAAATGGGAATGTGTGTTTGACACGTTCATTATGAGGAACCAAGAAAAATTATTAAATAAAAGTGCGCATTAAAAATGTTTACAGACTGTATGGAAAACGAGGTGTTTTGGGATTTAAAAGAATGGAACTTAATTTATGGATTCTTACTTTTTTCGCATTGTACGTCCATATAGATATACGTTTGTATGTGTTTAGAAGTGCTCTTATGTACATATACTGTCATTAACAATATCTCGTTTCGAACACACAGTATTTCTAATGTTATTACAATTCCATATCATCGACATGTAACTACAAAATTGTTACTTGTCCCCCTCTTCCTCCAACACAGACTAACAGAGAGAGATACTTCCATGGACATCATTCAGGAAATGTCAGAAAATTACATCAACATGTCGCAACTTCAGGCCTTCATCGACATGAATGTGCACCACATAAAATTGAAAATGAAAAACGACCTATCGCTCGTGCAAGTGCATGTGAGAAATTCGATAACATTTTGAGTCTTTTTATGGCATTTAAAGCCGATCAACGGTGACACAATTTTAGGATTCATTCCCATGAAACTCCAAATGGATATGATATGAAACCTCGAAACTAACATAGTCCAACACCATTTATAGGTAAGTTTTGCCGCGCTGAAACCATCAGATAATGTAGGAAGCATTACGCTGAGGGGTCTCAACCATTGATCGAAAAATGGAAAGACTTTCCAAGTTCGCAATGACTCATACGAACATCACATACTCGTAGATGCATGGAATGCAGAGAATATCTATCTCAAACGGAAATGGGAGCTTGTCTATCCCCAAATGTAGAAAAAAATGATTCATGTAAAAGGCACTGCACTGGGACCTAACGGCAGATGACAAACTGCTGCCTGAAAATGATACAACCATGCAGACCTGCCAACATATCCATAACCACATACACATGTCATACAAACACACTAGCAGCGGATTGAATGAATGAATGTTAAACAAATACAAAGTTGTAACATATTCTACAAGCTCAAATAACATCAGCTATCCAAATGTTAGTTACTTGCCCAATCCATTTCAGGGTAGATCTACTAGCCAAGTGCTCTTCTCCCTTTTTATTGCTTGGTTTAAAACCACGACCTACATTGGCTATTACCTAATGACAATTACGAGTCATTCAAAATTTCCATTTTCCATTTTTCACTTTCCTATTTCGAATGGGAAATGGAAAATAACGAAACACTTAATCAAATTCAGGCTGAAGCGAAAAACCTGTTGTACACTGTGGCCCAGGGCTTATGAAGATGTCTGTGCTACGAGTATGTCTGCCTGTAAGCCACTAGTCATCGGTTGGGTTGGATAATGAGCAGATGGGCCACTCAACCAAGAGTGCAACAGGTTAGTTCATGTCTTGGTTGTCTGCGGCATAGACCTCTTCACCGGTAGTTATCGAAATTGTGAAGAAAATGGTCATTCCAATTGATTACATATTTCGAATAAGTAACCCTTAAGACCATAACGAATTTAAAGATTCCCTACGGGGGATTAGAAAAGAATGCCATCAAACTTGATTACCGTTGGTTTTGCAAAGGGATGTGTGAAAAATCCATAGAATTTCAATTATCATTTTCCCATTTCATTTGCTTTGATGTCATTTCACTATCATCACCTCCGCGTAGGGTATTCTGCCGCACAATTTAAGGAGTGCTCTTTGGGGTTTGTTTTGGGTTAGTTGACTGACTTAAAAGGAGTGGACGATTTTCTTGATATTAAACATTCAATTACGTGCTGTAAAACAAGGCAAGTAACAACCTCGGCAAGTCGACGAGGGGGTAGGAAACAGTAACGAAGTTTGCCAAGAAAATTATATGGTCGACATGATGTAATACTGGCAGTTGTTTTAACGACCAATTCATGAAACCTAAGGTAGAATCTAGCAGTACAATAAGCGAAACATGAAGGTAGCGGGTGTTGTAATTAATATTTCAAATTAATTAGTTTGTGTGTCCGTACAAAGGGCTATTTTGGCTAGAATACGAGCTGCTTTTGAAATGAAAAGTTTTCAAACTTTCGGCTTTTGCCAGCCACACTGAATGATGGAGGGAATTGCGGACTTAAATAAATATATATGTATGTATGGGTGTACATACATTTGAAGTAAAGTGGAATTGCGTTGCAAACCCCTCACCCTGGTAATGATTCATTTAATTAAATGTATTTGTTATTCGAAACACAAAACTTAATTTATGCAACATTGTGGAATAAGGAAACATCGAAAAACGTTTCTGCAGAGAAAAAGCCTCCTATGGTAGAAAAGAGAGCATCGTTTGGTATGTTATGTTGGTATGGATGCATTATAAGTGAAAGAGATCACAAGTCTATTGGTCTTATTTACCCATGAAATTTGTAGCCACATTTTCTGGGTATTTCGTCTGGGTATAACTTATCTATAAATGGGTGTTATCTATCGAGTGTTTATAATATTAGGTGTCGGTTGTCGCGTACATTGCCTTACTTTAATGTGTCTTATTTCGTTAACTTGTAACAATTTCGTATTTACATTGCATTCGAGAGTTTGTGTTGGTTCAAGTAGCTAACTAGCAGAGCTGACAAGTTATACGGACGGAAGAACAGTAGGGAAGTCAAGTATGCAAAGTATCCGTCAATTGGTGTGACAGAGTTTCGCGAATGTAGCAATTTGGAACAAATTATTTATTTGTAAAGGTGTGCTATAAGGGGTAATAATATAACAGAAAATACGATGAATACTGTAATCACATGCAATACAGTTAATCTGTCACTACTAAAGAACTCGTTCTATGAACAGACAATACAAAAATGATTTGTTTCATGCAATCTAAGTAAATACGATAATTAAAATAACCAACATCCCAATGACATCTTCTTAATAAAACTGCAAAGAATGCTATCGACGAACACACATTGTCAATTAACATATTAACGACTCCAGTACTATCGCAAAATTATATGCGTGGTTTGGTGGTGGTCTAATCCAAGGCACATTTATATTATGTAGAAGTGACAATCAGCTGTATTTTTACTTTTTTTGTGTAATTTTAGTTTTCAAAATGTCATAGGGTCTACTAATAAAATTTGAAGCTTCGAAATTTGCTACCATAAAATACTTATTTTCATCGTAAACGTGTAATAACAATGACCTACGACAGTTCTGTATGTTTTATATTTACATTTTGATTCAAATTTGTTCTATTTTAGAGAATTTTCAAAATGTATTTATGTTTTTCCTGAGAACATTTTTAGAACGACCTAATTATTCAATATTGTTTTTGACACTAAATTTTCAATAACAACAATGTTGCTTTTGTAAATTTATTAGTTGTTGTAATTCATGCCTTTACCTTATATAAATTTGCCTCGGTCTAATCGTGTTCCTTTGGCCGATTACACTGTGCAACAAGGTTTTTGTGCGGTCATGTTTCTGAGTTATGCCGTGAATAATTTTTTCGTTCTAAAAATTGCCCTCCCCCTATCATGCTTGGGAAAAGAGTTTTATACATATATCGGTTTCCCGTTATTCAAGCTTGGTTTTGATATGGCTTGTCTTCAGTCGAATCGAATGGAGATTCTTTTTGTGGAACATTTCGTCCTTGTAACTCAATTCCTTGCATGTTATTTTCATTGAACCATAGCAGAAGCAACACAAGATGCGATTTTTTAACATCCTTATATTCTACAAAAAGGTTGATCAGAAGATTTTAGGTACGGTTCTCAAAGACAACTAATCGACATTTTCACGTTTTCATTGTCCTTTTCGACTTTTACCCGGTCCTTATTCTGAACTAAAGTTTATGTATAAAGTATTGGTTATGTAGATATCTAGCGTACATCTGAAAATACACTAATAGATATCTTTATGCTGAACACATTAATAACAAATTTTCTTGGAAAAAAGATCCGGATATCTACAATTTTGAACCGTCCTTCCGTTTTCATAATATTCTCTTCATTCACTTTCATCCTCAAAAGGAAATTTCCACCATCCAACCTTTGATCTTCATAAAAACGGTTCATGAAAATATTTTTTTTTTTTTGTGCTCGAACCGGAATAAGCAAGATTTTAACATGGCAAAGCCCCGGATTTATCTTGGTCCATCTTTTATTTCAAGTGGACACTGACCTCCCGTGGTGTCACCTGGGGAACTGGCTTTAACACTCGTTAAAGGTAGTGAGCCAACATGTGCCGTTCACCCATAAGACCGTTATAAACTTGGGGTTGGGTGTCGGGTTAGTAACCCTCCCCTAAAAAAAACAGCCTACTATGAAAAAACGACAGAAAAGAAAAACAAACCCCTCTAAAGTTGACGAACCCCGCAAACGTTTTAAGGACCATGATCTGCGAATCTGCACCTGGAATGTTCGCACTCTTTATAGAGAAGGTGCAGTCTTCGCATTGGCAGACGTACTTGAAAAGTACAAGGCCGACATTACTGCCATACAGGAAATACGATGGAACTGGAAAGGCGTCACAACAACACCTAAATGTGACGCACTGTATTATAGCTGCCATGACGTAAAGCATGAGTTTGGTTGCGGATTTGTAGTAGTCGGAGACTAAAACCTCTGGTATCCAGATTCATGCTCATGCTCCCACTGAAGAAAAGGACGAACAGACCAAAGATATATTTTGCGAGTGCTTAGAAGAAACTTAGGACCGTTTCCCTGCCCATGACATTAAGATTATACCAGACAATTTTAATGCCAAAATTGGAAAGGAGAATATCTTTGGCCCAACATGCAGCTGCAAGAAACATGGTAGTTAGCAGTACCAGATTTAAGCATCTCGATATTCATAAGGGCACCTGGCTGTCGCCAGATCAAAGAACAAGAAATCAAATTGATCACGTTGTGATAGATGGAAGACATGCATCAAGCATGTTGGATGTACGATCGTTCCGAGGTGCAAACATAGACTCGGACCACTACCTTGTTGCAGCAAAGGTACGTACCAGACTAACGTAGCAAACAAAGTGCGAACAGACACAACACGGAAGTTGGACATCGGTAAGCTGCAATCAAACAGATAGCCACAGCATTTTTGAGGTAGTTAAAGACTTCGTCTACCTCGGCACTGCCATAAACATAACAAACAACATCAGTTGTGAAATAAGAAGAAGAATTGTATTGGCCAACAGATGCTACTATGGTTTAAATAAGCAATTTAAAAACAAAGCCACATCTCGTCAAACAAAAATAACACCATACAAAACTGCCCGTGCTAATAATGTATGGCTCCGAAGCATGGGTACTTGCGCAAGCAAATAAGACAGTGCTTGGTGGTTTGAGAGGAAAATTCTTCGAAAGATCTACGGCCCGATTTGCGTTGACGATGAATATCGACGTCGTATGAACCACGAGCTATATCAGCTATACAAAGACATGAATATAGTTAAACGTATCGAGATGCAACGATTGCGTTGGCTAGGCCATATAAGAATGAACGATGATGAACCCGCAAAAAAGGCGTATGAATACATGCCATATGGGTGCCACCGTCGTGCAATAGTATGCACACCCACCTTGCACACTAAAGGTCGTGGGATCGATTCCCCGGCCAGGCAACATCAAAACTTTCAACGGTGGCAAAATACCCCTCAGTAATGTTGGCGACATTTCCTGAGTATTTCAGCCATGTAAAACTTCACTACAAGTGGAGTCTAGGGACACGCCGTTCGGACTCGGCAATAAACAGTAGGTCCCTTATCATTGAGCTAATATGAATCGGGGTGCACTCATTGGTCCGTATGGGATGTTTGTGGAACAATTATTATATTATTCCATTTTCATGACATTAAGGGCAAAGCAAGCTTTGGCTTTGTCCTACAACAGTTGATTTCTTTGTTTGCAAGTGTGCTCTCGTTGTTCGTCTGACACTCTAATGACATTCGACAAACTAAGAACAAACTTTGCTGCATTTATTCAACTTCAGTGCAATTATTTGCTTCATTTGCGATAAATTTGTCTGAAAACAAATAAGTCGCCTCGATTTCGTTTTATTCTTTCTTTTCGTTTTGCCGTTTCCTGCTGGAGATGATTTATCTGTATTCCATGTCGATTATCTCTTGAATTCAAACATCATTTCTTTGTCACGGACACCATGGATTGGTCACAATTGCTGCTGTGACTTCCATGGCCGTTTTTGTTTTTGTTTTACCGTTATTTTTTGTCTTTGAAAATGCAAGTCCTGGTTTTGGTGACAGAACGAACAAAACTTAGTCCGTAACCAGCTGTGCCAAAAATGTTCTATGTAAAATGAAAATTTATGGCTTTTACGCGTACCAAGTGACAGTTAGTTCACTAACAAGAAAAAAGCATCGGGAATCGTGCACAGCGTTTATTTTTTCGATGGTCATGACATCATGAAGTACTTGAAAACGGATTGCAATGTAACAACTTTCGAATGCGTTTTACCCAGCACTGACCTATCAAAATTAAGCATCGACTGCAATTTTGACAAACTTTTTGCAATTGTCGCAATCGTAAATTTAGATTCTTTCTAGGGGAATGCGACGGCATAGCCTCGATTGGAAATTACTTTTGAATACCATCAACGCCTTTTGATTGTCAATCCAATTTGTAGGATACACCTACACACAGGGACACATATGAGTGTATGTTTATGCAATATAACTACCTCTTTCTATCGAACATCAATCGGTCCTAATCAGGCTAACCACTTGACTAAAATGCACCACATCACGAACAACAATGCAAATTGGATTGGATGCCAGTCCATTTTAAAGTTTTGCATCTCACATGTGGTTCTTGCAACAGACAAGTCGCCCACAAAGACATCACCTCCCTGTGGGGTTTGTGTGCGGTCATAACTGAAAGCCCACATGCCACTCCTTAGAGAAAGTAACAAGAGTTGGAGGTATCTGGACGTTGGTGCCATGTTTGCGATTTAAATATTCTGGTCAGTCTTTGCTGTGGCCAGGCAGGCACACAGACACAGACATTACATAGCGACAAACGTAACAGTGGCAGCATAGCAACATTGTCGCTACATTCCTGCCAAGTGATGTGGGTGGGTGGCAGCAAGGAGTGTACATAACAGAAAATGGAATGAAAATTGTAATGACTCCGCTGCAGATGGCAGTCGTTTGTTGTAATAATCATTGCTGAAATTCTTGTCTATGAACCGTTGTGCACTTGTCGCTTTAGTCCTTGTGTTTATACGTAAACGAAATGCGACAGTTCTGCTAGTCCTGCTCATGGCCTTGTTGTTTGTTTAATGTTGCCAAGCGTCAAACGCCATCGGGACGATGTCAACATAGGTTAAACTAACCAACCATGAAGCAATCTTAAGCCACAATTGCTGAGTATACAGGACAGACATGTCAATATTCTGGACACCATACATACCCGAGTAAATACTCACGGCCACCACACGCATGCAAACAAGTGAATGCATAAATATCATAATAAACATTAGGGTGATTCATCGAAAAGCTTTAACTTATTCTAATAAATTTTTGGACGAAGGTAAATAAATGAATTTGAGTTATTCATTTTCTTGATTGTGTATATGTATGTACAACCAAAACAAAGTTCTCTACAAGAATCTGAATGACACTTGTAGATAACCATCCCAACAACTACCATTGGCATGCTGCGTTTACGTAATATATGTATACGTTCGGACATACATATGTAATATGTATGTACATACATTTCATGAACTGAATCATTCATGCAATTTTTGCAATGTAATGCTATTCTTTGTTCTTAGGCAGGTTGGTATAGTGAGGTTTGGAGTGTTCATCTTAATTATAAAGAGGAGGTATCACTGCCTCCCACCATGCGATTCTGCTTCATCCTTTCACCTGAACACTGAATGCCATCGCTTTTGTAAAGTTTTATTTGCTGCAAATCAAAAACCAATTGATTTTGTCCGTGCCTTCATTAATCGATTCCATGAAATCTTTGGCCCCGATTAGATGGCCATTCAGCCTACCAGTTCTTCTTCACATAAACAAAAAGTTGGAGATGCATGGAAACAGGTCGAGGACACTTGCATGAAAATAATGCTTTGCCACTGACTAAAGTCAGGTAGAAAACGGTGCGCACGGCAGAGAGAAAAAGGTTCTCTATTGCAGTGCATTTGCAAATGTTAATGCAATGGACGAAGAAAGGCATGATTTTATTTTCATAAATATTAAATAAGGCGTGAAGGACGGGGGGTCAGCGGATAGTAATTAGTTTCCAATTTTGGTTTTCATCGGTGTGTTCATCCAAATAGAGTTGGTTTTGTCGAAAATGTATATATAGCCCATTTGCCCAGAGTTGAGACTGATCCCTGCAATTCGGATGGATAATACCTGGCAACATTAAGCTTAAAATGTGGTATATGTTATTAAGAATACATATTAGCAAACTAGTCCATGGTCAATACTCGATATTCATTGATATATTTTGCTGTGATTTTAGAAAGATTTGTTTTAAACAGTTCCTAATTAATTATCGATTGACGAATTGTCGATTAAGGAACCAGAAACTGGTATTGCGAATATGTGACTGAGCACTGCATCACTTGTAGTACCCCTGTAGGAAATGTCAATAGTGAATCCAAAGATGCACTACTACACGCAGAGAAACAAATATAACTGGTGGTGGGTAATCTTTTATTTTGGCTGGCACCAAATAATTTTTGTGGTGCACATCCTATTTTAAAGGCGATAATGTATATTGCCAGTTTTGATTCTGTTCATTATATAAAGCAACAACAAATCACAAAATCTTGATATATGGTAATATTTCATAATTATCTAATGGTCAATCCAACCACAATCTGCTTAACTTTCTCATTTTGACATACATATGTATGAAGTGTCAAAAACTAGGTACCTAAAACAAATATTCTCTCATTAGTTGTTCTGTCGCTGAGTAAAAAGGTTGTAAATTTTGTTTAATTTTCATTTAAAATAATGATATAATATTAATAAAAACAGATTCCAAAGAAAAAATGAAATAGTTCGAGTATTTGTTGACGGTATTAATGACTAAAATTTAGTTGTAAATGATATGAAAATTTAGTTGTAAAAGATATGAAAATGTATAGAAAGAAAAATCAAAAAATAACAAAAATATATCAGTGCCTAATTGTCTATTAATAATTAATAGAAATCGTATGCAAGTGATCGAAATAACAGGAAAAAGAATTTATGTATAACATAAACATCTGTTGTTGTTTCATAATGTTCTCCAACACAAACATGTCATGGAACAAACGGAGAGACAACAGAGAGAACTGCATAGTGTTTGTTAATGCTAGAACGTATAAGTGTATTCTATATTATACCTATTTATTCTATTTTATCCAAAATTCTCTTAAACAAATAAAACTTTTATTTAAAATATATTGAAAAATCTTTTAATGGGCAATTAATGACAAAGGTACAGTTTAATTCCATGTTTTCGGCGGCTACCACGCCATTCGACTTGACCCCAGGCTTCCTACATCGAGACAAAAGATGTGTGTATGTATGCCTGGTATAAATCAACAACCAAATGAAGTTTATCGTTATGTTTAGAAGAGCAAAGGTAAGAACAAGGCAGTGGACACACGCATAATTGTGTCTTTGGAAAAAATGTGCGGCCTTAGTTTAGACGCAAAGACGGCCTTGGTTTAGACGCAAAGACTGTTCCTCGAAGAAATTATAATCATTTTTTCTTGTTGATTTAGGAAACAATCCTTAAAATTGTAATTTATATGCATTCCATTTTGAGCTACATTTATTTTGTATAGCTTTTGTGTGTTTCTTCACAACAATAAAAAAGTTTGCCATCCTTTTACACAGATTAAATGCCTCTTGTAAAAACATCGTCTGTTTCATGGTCCACTTTATGGCCAATCTCTAGTATTCTCCTGTTATTGCCTAATTACGCAGAAACTAAATATACCAACAAAACAAATTCCAGTACAGCAACACTTGAAAAAATACGGATATACATTCCTCGGTCCTTTGTTAAAGCAAATCCTAGAAAAAAAAAAACTGAAGCAGACATACATAAATAAGTGAATAACCGCATTCTTTGGGATATTTCCCAGTCAAAACACGAACCTGGGACACCACATCCTGGTAATGTTGCAAAATTCGTATTTAGTTGACAGGGATGTTTTAAATCTAGAAGAAAAATATTGTGCAATGAAAACGAAGTATCGTATTTTAAAGCATAATAGTCTACGTTCCCCCTAACTGAATATCTGCTCAATTTTAAACGCCACGCTTGGTTTATCCCTCGGAGCTTTGGTCTGTCTCTATAGAGTATCCCGTTATTCGGTTCGCTTCTCTAGAAAAATAAGCTAAAAATATTGCTCAATTTATTCAAAGTGTGACACATCTCAAAAAAACCCAGTTTCGAGAAAAACGCGTTTTAAGTTGGCGATTGAAAGTTGAATTCTTAACTTAAAAAGATTATAAGATAAAACATAAAATATCTACTTAGACCATATTTTGCCAAGAGCTAGCCAGATATCAGTGCTAAATGTTTGCGGAGAACCATGCATGATTTGAAGTGTTTTAGTGCTTCATAAACCCGAAAAACTTTTTTATTGATTTATGCGAATCTCGAACCGTAACTTTTGGAGATATCATTATAAAAATTTGACTTAAGAAAAAAGTAGAAGTCGTAGAAAATATAGAAATTGCTACCTCAGAAATCGCATTTTTTGAGTTATGCCACTCTTTGATTATATGAGCGATATGTATGTTTTTTTTTATTTTTAGAGCTGTTGAAGTGCATTCTTTTTTAATTTCTACACACTTTACATTTGTATTTTATTTTGCATACTACGGTTTTTGATCATGCGAACTTCAGATTTGTAGCCGAACACACTACAGACTAGGCCACGCGAACGAACATTAGGGATTGTTTAAACACTTACAAATGTTTTTTGTTTTTTTTTTTTTTTTTTTGAACACACAACCCTCGGATTTGTATTCGGACACACACGCTCTGTGCCAACGTACACATACTTTGTAAGGAGTAATATAAGCAGTTATTATACCCTACACCACTATGTGGAAAGGGTATTATAAGTTTGTTTTGGGAAAAATGCATGTAACACCGCGAAATATTCGTCGGAGACCCCCAATGTGGTATACCAATCTTCATATCTCGGCGAGATAAAACGATTTTGAGATGTGTGTCCGTCCGTCCGTGTGTCCGTCTGTCCATTATAAATTGTAATCAAACTCCTGGCCGCAATTATGGACAGATCGTCACGAAATTTGGTATGAAGGTCGGTTTCACATCAGAATAGATCGCTATTTTAATCGGTGATGATCGTGAAATATTTAGCGGGTGAAATGGACCAAAAACATAATTTTTATTGGATTTTGTAGATGCCCTGTAGGTCGCAATAATAGCCCGCTCGCGTCGAAAATTCGAACGAGATAACAGTATATGAAAAAGAAAATGCTTGCAATTTGAGATGGTGATCGGATGATGTTTAGAGGGTTAAATGGACCACAACTTTTGTGTGAAAATTGTGAAAATTTTTTATATACCGGTTATATCTTTATTCCTGGAAGACACATAAATAATATTTGGAAGGCCAACTCTTGCTCTTTCCATTGATACCAATTATGTTGATTTACGTGGTCAGATAACAGAGTTACAGACTAATATACCCAGTTTTTTGCTTGTAGTGTAATCATAAGCACGCTAGATGTCGCAATTATAGCTCAATAGTCACGAAATTTTGCACGAGGTAAGGGTTTAGGTCGAAGAAGATGTCTAAAATTTTGGATGAAGATCTGATATTGTTTAGCTGGTGAAATGGACCATTACTTTTGTACGCAAAATAAAAAAAATATTTTTGGTCGATATTTGAATTCCTGGAGGGCATACACCGGCAAAGTCGCCTATATATGGAAAAATAACTACTGACCTTTCCTCTGATGAAAATTGCAATAATATGTGTGTTTGATTACGGGCCTACTGCCTAATATATAATGAGTTTTCTGAAGAAGGCCACATCTCCCACCCATGCTACAAATTGTCTCTATCATGACAGAGAAAATCCCAGTTTTTTTTATTGCGTGGAGCCATAGCGTATTTCTTGTCCAATTGTCCAAAAGTAAAAAATGTAGCAGAAGGGACTAAAGAACGCCAATTTTCAAATTTAAGATCATTTATTAGAAATGTATAATATATAACTGTTCCACTCATATCAGTGAGTGTTCCCAAATTAATATTAGCTCATTGATATGTAGGCAGCGGAATTTTATTATACCCTCCACCATATAATTAAATTTGTCATTCCGTTTGTAACACATCGAAATATTCGTCGGAGACCCTATAAAGTATATATATTATTGATCAGCATAAAATTCTATGTCGATTTGACCATGTCCGTCTGTTGAAATCAAGATACAGCTCGCAATTTTAAAGATAGAGAGTCAAAATTTGGTACAGAAGTTTTTATTACTTGTAGGATGGTTGGTATTGAAAATGGCATATATCGGTCCACGTTTTGATATAGCCCCCATAGAACGGTACCTCCCGATTTTCGGTATTTTTAAGGTTTTAGCTTCATTATCATACCAAAATGGCTGAAATTTGGTACGTAGTCTTCTTTAGGGTTATAAAACTTTCCCCCAGAATTTTGTCGGTATCGGTCCACACCTTCATAGTAGTCTTCTTTAGGGGTATAAAACTTTCCCACAGAACTTTGTCGGTATCGGTCCATGCCTTCATATAGCCCCCATAGAACGGTACCTCCCAATTTTCGGTATTTTGAACGTTGTGGCCTTAATATTCCACCGAAATGGCTGAAATTTAGTATTTAGACTTCGTTGGGGGTACTCAAACTTCCCCTCTAAATTTGTCGGTATAGGTCCACGCCTTCATATAGCCCCCATGGAAAAGTGCCTCCCGATTTTTCGTATTTTGAAGGTTGTGTCTTCAATATTCCACCAAAATGGCTGAAATTTGGTATTTAGTCTTCAATCTGATATAAAACTGTTCGCCAGAAATATGTCTGTACAGGTCCACGCTTTTATATTGCCCCATTTCTGACTAAAATTCGTCGGTATAGGTCCACGTTTCGATATAGCCCCCATAGAACGGTACCTCCGGATTTTCGTAATACTGAAGATTGTGACGTCAATATCCAATCGAAATGGCTGAAATTCGTTATATCGTCTTCCAAGAGTTATAAAATATTCCAGAAGAGTATTATCAGTATAGGTCCACGTCTTCCTATATCCCCATAGAAAGAAGCTTACTTCTTGATTTTCGGTATTTTTTTAGTTTCAGAAATTTGTCGGTATAGATCGACGTTTTGAAATAGAATGGTGCCTCACATTGTTTTACCAAAATTGCTGAAATTTAGTATTAAGTTTTCTTCATACACGAAAGGAAACTACTTATTCCATTTTACTTCAATACAACTTGTGGTGGAGGGTATAACAAGTTCGGCCCGGCCGAACTTAACGCCGTTCTTACTTGTTTTTATTTACATTACTTTGTAATGGGTTACATAATGACTAGCGGATCCGAATATTTGCTGGGATGTGCTGGTTTCTGTATGACGTGCCATTTTTATTCGGATTGGACCTTTTCCAGCAGATTGGTTAAAATGACACCCATTTGGTGTTGCGAATAAGTAGTCTCCAGGAACCGAAATACCACTGCTACTGAAGAAGGTTCCTAAATACACGAATAGCTTCTTAAAATCGTACGATAAGGTTCGTAAAACCCTGACTGTACTTCTAAAAAAAAATATAACTCATGTTCATAGATTCCGCGGCGAATCACATGTTGTCGATTGATTCCTTCCCGTTCTTTATCTGTCTCATCCCCTATTAGAATGTAATGCAAGAATTGCAAGACAGGCAAATTTTTTATAGAATAACAGTTATTTAGCTGCCGCAGTGTAATCAGGATATAAAGAATCTTAACGAACTATTCCTATACGAGTATTTCTGAGCATTTTTAGCAGCAATGGTATCTCAGTACCAAGAGCAACAGCATGGTGCAAATGTAAGCCATACATTCCCGATCATCTGAATAGGTTTTAAATTTTTTCGTTTTATATGATAAGGTATCTTCTGATGTGTTTGTATTACAGATCCATACTATTTAGTTTTTGAGAGTCATATACTATGTCAACATTCACAAGAAAAAACATAACGGTGTTGCCATACTTTCGGACAATATCCCAATTATAATAAACAAGTGAGCCAAGGCTATAGTCGGGTCGGGGCCGACTATGTGATACCCTACACCACTAACCCTGTTCATAAGCTTTTGACTAATAAAATTCAAAATATTAAAATTGGGATAGCTTAGCGCCTTTGCTCTGAATGTCTTCATTAACACAGGTCAATTTTTTTTTGAAACGCATTTAAGTGCATCGACAGTACAACCCAAATAAAAAATGGAAAAGTGGGATGTACGCCAACCATCAATAGGCTTCTTTCTCTGTTAGACCCCCATCAACCCCCAAAATTTCGTGAGGATCCGATCAAAATTTCGTAGTGTGATTGCACAAAAATGGAAAAAGGGATGCATTACCGACTAATGCGATATCTCTGTTGTTTGACCACCTATGACAACCTACTTCACATCGTTGTAAAGGTGATATTTTCTACTTTCCTTGCCAGGTTTTGCTTTCGATATACCTCCTACAGAAGGGAGATATTAACTTTGAAATAAAACGTTGGTCTTTTTTCCAAATATTTTTTTCACATTCCGACCCCTGAATAATAACCGACCATTATCAAAAATCATAAGGTTTTTTCCTCTGTGGGACCCCCAATAACACCCAAAATTTCGTGACGATCCAATTAAAATGCGACCTGTAGCGTGATTTCCAAAAAAGTGGAAAAATGGGATGTATTACCGACTATTATGATATCTCCGTTATTTGGATACCTACGCCAACCTGCTTTACATCATTGAAATGATGGGATTTTTTACTTTCATTGTCAGACTTTGCTTTTGGAAGGTCCCGAACCAAAGCTGGGATTACTAAAATCGCAAAAATGAAAAGTTGTGTTTTATTAGCGGCTTTTGCGATGTCTTCGTTGTTTGACCACCTACGACAACCTGCGTAGCATAGTTGCAAAGGCGATATTTTCTACTTTCATTAGCAGGTTTTGCTTTTGATATTCCCCTTTTAGAAGCGGAGATATTCGCTTTGAAATAAAACGTTGACTTTTTCTCCAAATAAGTTTTTTGCCCATTCCGACCCCTGAATATTATCCGACCAAAAGCAATAGGCTTCTTTCTCTGTAGGATCCCCATTAACCCCCAAAATTTCGTGACGATCCGATTAAAATTGCGACCTGTAGCGTGATTACAAAAAAAAAAAAAATGAAAAAATGGGATGTATTGCCGACTATTGTGATATCTCCGTTATGTGGCCACCTACGCCAACCTACTTTGCATCACTGTAAAGATGGGATTTTCTACTTTCATAGTCAGGCTTTGTTTTTGGAAGATCCCAAACCGAAGCTGTGATATTCGTCATTATTATTAAAATCGCAAAAATAAAAAGTTGGGTTCTATTAGCGGCTATTGCGATATATTCGTTGTTTGATCCCCTCCGGGACCCCATCAACATCCAAAATTTCGTGACGATCCGATCAAAATTGCGACCTGTAGCGTGATTACAAGGTTTAGATGGACAGACGGACGGACGGACGGACTGACGGACGGACACACATAGCCAGATCGACTCAGCTCGTCGAGACATTCATTTTGGTATATATAAGTATGGGTCTACGACCATTATTTCGATGCGTTACAAACTTTTTGGCCAAAACCAACTTATAATACCCTCCCCACATAGTGGTGTAGGGTATAAAAATGTACAAAAAGTGTTTAAAAATTTTACTACCCATGCAAATATTGTGCAGTTTTTTGGTTTAGTTTAGTAAAATGGAACATTCCGATATATCCTACAAATTTGACCCATTTTATTAGGAACGTGGCACAGTGCGAAATATGGGAAGTTTAGTGAAACTTTAAGGCATTTTGGCGATTTACTCCGCGAAACGACTTAAATATGCACTTAAAGTTGCACTTTTGTTTCATAATTTTTTCTAAGAAATATGATTTAGTTTCATTTAAAAAAAATAGCGTGGCGCGGACTAATGGTAAGTCAGTATGCCACGATTTATTATTTTTAATATTTTACAAAACAATTATGATATTTTACTCTTTAAAAAATGCAAAAAACTCTGTTTTCGTGCAATTTTAATCGGAAAGCAGTGCTTTTATTTATTTATTTATTCAATCCATATACTAATACAAAAGCCTTCAAGGCCAATAAATAGTATTAACAAAATATTAAATTCCGAGTAGAAATAATTACAAAATCTAATTTTTAATGTGTGTTGGTAAATTGGCTCCCCAGCCATTAAAAAATGAAAATCAAGAAAGAGAAAAAAGTATAGCTAAAAAGTGGCCAATAAGCAGCAACATAATTACAGTACAATAAGCTTTCAAAATTATTTTTTCCCGTGTTAAGATATATATGATCTGAAAGATTGGGGTCTCTTCTCTTCGCAAAGCCATAAAACAGCTGCGGATATGTGCGGTCTTCGGAGAAATTCAATTTTTTTAAAATGACTGCGGAAATTTCATTTAATTGCATTTTCCAAAGTGGAAGGTAAACGCGGCAATGAACGCCATTGTTGACTGTGTTTTGAAGAAATGAACTCACTAATTCTAACAAATGATGATTTCTGTTAAATTAAGAATCCTCTCGCAATTTTTCATACTTTCGACCTGTAAATGTTGGTGATTTATATATAGTGCAACATTTTTGGATGCTGTGGTGCAAATACCAATATACGTTAAAAATTTGAACGCAGTTCCAACCTGAACTTGATCTGAGATACCATATTAATAAAATTAATGGTAGAGACCTACTAAATAGACCAATAAACATTATAGATGCAAATGAAAACAAAATGAAAATTATTGACATTTTACTCCTTAATGGATGTGTAGGGTTGTGGGCCTTCACCCAGAAGTGGACCTATGTTGAGGATTTTTATTCGCTAACATCTTAAAATTTACATTTGTATCAAAATCGGTTGCGATTTTTGTCTTCAACATTTCAAATACCTAATATAAGGGAACCCGTCATATGGGGGCTATACCAAAAACGCGTACCTACGATGATAATATTTCGCACAGAGGTTTTCTACCTACGAGGAACATAAAATGCTAAAATACAACCAAATACGTTGGAAAATGTGTCTGTAACATTTAAAATATGTCCCATCGACCGGTACCGTTCAATGGGGGCTAGACCTAAACGCGAACCTATATTGAAAATATTTTGTACATAAGTTTTCTATCCGCTGAAAACTGAATATACCAATTTGCAGCAAAATCGATTGAAAAATGAATGTAAAACGTAGAACCGGCAGCCGCCGCTACATGAACGCTATAAGAAAACGCGGACTTATGTGGCCCAATTTGAGCCCCACACTATCCACTAATATAAGAAACATTTTTGGAAAATTGTGGGAATCTACGCCCTTTCCCTTAAAAGTTATTAGTAAAGTTCCGCTAAATTTCATTTAATTGCATTTTCCAAAGTTGAAGGTAAACGCGGCAATGAACGCCATTGTTGACTGTGTTTTGAAGAAATGAACTCACTAATTCTAACAAATGATGATTTCTGTTAAATTAAGAATCCTCTCGCAATTTTTCATACTTTCGACCTGTAAATGTTGGTGTTTTATATATAGTGCAACATTTTTGGATGCTGTGGTGCAAATAATATACGTTAAAAATTTCAACGCAGTTCCAACCTGAACATGATCTGAGATACATTAATAATAAAATTAATGGTACAGACCTACTGAATAGACCAATAAACATTATAGATGCAAATGAAAACAAAAAATTATTGACATTTTACTCCTTAATGGATGTGTAGGGTTGTGGGGCTTCACCCAGAAGTGGACCTATGTTGACAGCTTTTATGTGAGGAGGATTTTAATTCGCTAACATCTTAAAATTTACATTTGCATCAAAATCGGTTGCGATTTTTGTCTTCAACATTTCAAATACCTAATATAAGGCCACCCTTCATAGGGGGGCTATACCAAAAACGCGTATCTACGATTTCTATCTACGAAGAACATAAAATGCTAAAATACAACCAAATACGTTGGAAAATGTGTCTGTAACATTTAAAATATGTCCCGCGAACCTATATTGAAAATATTTTGTACATAAGTTTTCTATCCGCTGAAAACTGAATATACCAATTTGCAGCAAAATCGATTGAAAAATGAATGTAAAACGTAGAACCGGCAGCCGCCGCTACATGAACGCTAGAAGAAAACGCGGACTTATGTGGCCCCATTTGAGCCCCACACTATCCACTAATATAAGAAACATTTTTGGAAAATTTTGGGAATCTACGCCCTTTCCCTTAAAAGTTATTAGTAAAGTTCCGCTAAATTGCTCATATTTCGCACTGTGCGTGGGTTCAATTCTCAACCTGGAAAAGTTACCAATAACTTTCAGATAAATTCAAGAAATATTCCAACAAAAACATTTTATAAACATGATTTAAATGACTTTTTGATTTCGTTAGACTCCTTCTGAGCTTTGAAAATTGTCTTAAAGCAAATAACAAGTGTTAGCCATAATATTAGGTTCGATGAATTAGAAAGGTCATTAAAAATATTCGGTATTTTAACTCAAGTTTCATTTTTTAACTATCCTTGCAGTACAAATTTAAGTATTATCATGCTCACAACTCCACCATAGTTGACCACATGTATCAGAAATGTTCGAAAATGGGTCTGGAAGAATGTCTCTTCGACGACAAAAACGTAGAAAATTGTAATTCAAATCTAACACAAAGTGGCATGACGTCGGGTCAAATTTGTAGGATTTATCGGAATGTTCCATTTTACTAAATAAAAGCAAAAAACTGCGCAATATTTGCATGGGTTGTACAATTTTTCAATTTTATTTGATTCAAACCTATTCTGACGATCGCAAATATTGAACACTGTTTTTGTACATTTTTATACCCTACACCACTATGTGGTAAGGGGTATTATGTGTTAGTGCATTTGTATGTAACATACAAAAGGAAGCGAGATAGACCCATAGTTCCTTCTAGGGATATACATAGAATCACTTTCTGAGTCGATTTATGCATGTCCGTCCGTCCGTCCGTCCGTCCGTCCGTCCGTCCGTCCGTCCGTTCGCAACATACAGGTCGCATTTGTTGACCGATTTCGCTGAAAATTGGGGAATACAATTTTTTTAGCCGTCGGAAGATCAAGTTCGAAGATGGGATATATCGGTCCACGTTTTGGTATAGCCCCCATATAACGGTACCCCCCGATTTACGGTATTTTTACGTTTTCAGCTACATTTTCAGACCGATTTGGCTATAATTTGACATTTAGGGTTCTTAAGTGTCAATAAACATATATAACAAAACTTGTGGACATAGGTCCACGTTTTGGTATAGCCCCCATATAACGGTACCCCCCAATTTACGGTATTTTGACGTTTTTAGCTACATTTTCAGACCGATGTAGCTATAATTTAACATTTAGGGTTCTTAAGTTTCAATAAACTTATATAACAAAAGTTGTGGACATAGGTCCCCGTTTTTGTATACCCCCCATATAACGGTGCCCCCCGATTTACGGTGTTTTGATGTTTTTAGTTACATTTTCAGACCGATATAGCCATAATTTGACATTTAGGGTTCTTAAGTGTCAATAAACTTATATAACAAAAGTTGTGGACATAGGTCCACGTTTTGGTATAGCCCCCATATAACGGTACCCTCCGATTTGCGGTATTTTGACGTTTTTAGCTACATTTTCAGACCGATGTAGCTATAATTTGACATTTAGGGTTCTTAAGTGTCAATAAACTTATATAACAAAAGTTGTGGACATAGGTCCACGTTTCGGTATAGCCCCCATATAACGGTACCCCCGATTTACGGTATTTTGACAGTTTTAGCTACATTTTCAGACCGATTTAGCTATATTTTGACACTTAGGGTTCTTAAGTGTCAATACACTTATATAACCAAACTTGTGGACATAGGTCCACGTTTTGGTATAGCCCCCATATAACTGTACCCCCGATTTGCGGTGTTTTGACGTTTGTAGCTACATTTTCAGACCGATGTAGCTATAATTTGACATTTAAATTTATTAGGTCTATAAATAAATGTACCAAATTATATCGAAATCGGTTCAGATTTGGATATAGCTCCCATATATTTTTCCGCCGATTTGGCGTATTTGCTGCACCAAACACGCTATATACGTCCGATTTTGATGAAATTTTGAATGTGTAACTGAATTCGGTCTCAAAATAAATGTCCCAAACTACATCGAAATCGGTTCATATTTCGATATAGCTCCCAAATATATTTTCGGCCGATTTGACGTATTTGCTGAACACACGCTATTTACGTGCAATTTTGATGAAATTTGGAATGTGTGACTGAATTTAGTCTAGAAATAAGTGTAACAACTTATATCGAAATCGGTTCAGATTTGGATATAGCTCCTACGTATATTTTCGCCCGCTCTGTCTAATTTTGATGAAATTTGGGATGTGTATATATATGTATATAAATCAGTTCAAATTGATACATATCTCCTATATTTTACATATTCACAGTGGTGTAGGGTATCATATAGTCGGCCCCGCCCGACTATGATCCTTTCCTTACTGGTTTTTATTATAATAGGGATATTGTCCGAAAATATGGCAACACTGTTATGTTATGTAAAAAGTAGTAAAACTTCAAGATTCTTGCACGTAAAGGAACAGGGCTATAGTATAGGACTCTCAAAAATAAATAGTAAGGATCTGTAATACAGACACATCAGAATATACCTTAACATATGAAAAGAAAAAATTTCAAACCTATTCAGATGATCGGGAGTGGTCACCGTCGTAAACAGGAGGTTGTGTGTTCGAGCCTATAATAATGCAACATCAAAATTTGTTTCAATTATTCTAAACCACTCAGCGCACTGTGGTTGCATTCGGTTTTGATCGACACACTGTTTGGACTTATCGAAAAGAAAGAGCTGTCCTAATGTCACTGCTGGAATGGTCATGGGAAACAGTGTTTTTCAAGGTTAATAAAGCCATTTTTAAAACGGTTCAAACAATGGATGATCGGAGTCTTACGCTAAAAAAACTACATACATTTATATTGAGATTCCAAAATTGTCTTAAGGCACAAAAAAAAAAAAAACAAAAAAGATATCGAACAACAATGGAATGGAGAGCCAAGCAAAACAAGAAGCCGAAGAAAGTTACATTCCCATGTTGGTCCTTTTTCTGCTATAAAAATAAATTAATTCCTGAACAAAAAGGCAACGAACAAAAATAAATAGAAATGGGAAATGACCAAAGCACACACGCACATACATACACGTTGCAATAAAGATTTCTATAGAATTTAACTGGGACGATAAATGAGTTGTAATCAAGGAAGTTTTTATGGCGAAATTGCATTTGCCACAGCGAACGAAGCCTTTGATGAATATTAATTAAACAGGAAATTGGTTAATCTTCAGTCGCCAATGAAAAGGGAGATCTTTGTTTAACGCTATGCGGCAAGCGAAAAAAAGCACAATGATATAATTGTAAGCGATGAGCGCTTAGCTTGCCATCTCTTCCATCCCACCCCACTTTACAACGTTCTCTAAAAGAAAATGATAAACGATTTGCCACAACTAAAGTTTGAACATCGTTGGAGAAAATAAAAACCAAAGGAAAAGGAAGCACAAGAAAAAGAAAAACTACAACTTTTGCATGATTTATTCCACACTATGAATTCCCTTCGAAAGCGAGTGTCATTCGTGTATTGTGACATCGCCAGATACTATCTCTTTGTTTAACACTGCAGATGCAACATAACGCAATTTGTGAGCATTTCAATGACATCTTTCAAATGATTTATTTAACACCAAAATGACTTTTTTTCGTCCAGACTTTGGCAGATTTAACTACAGAGCGTTATTTAAATTTGTAAATAAATGTTATTTCGTCGTCATGCCCAGGATGAGCGTTTTTTGTGCCTCAGTATAAAAAAAATCACAAATTCAAAATAAAATCTCTTCATTTAAAATATGCATTGCTCATCTTTAAGTGTTGCACATTAAAGCCTCGTCGGCAAAATGGGTATTTATTTTTTAACAATCCTCTTAATAGGTGCCATTGTTGTTATTGGACAAGTACTCTTCTGAACGCAGCCAGAGCAACACAACTCGACAACACTTCTGAGAATGGTCCACCCTCCCCCGAGACATTGTGAGGATGGTAAGCCGACTGCAACACCCACAATAAACGTTACCCAACCACACAACAGCAGTTTGGACTTTCATTTATAATGGACTCGTCGGGATATTTAAAAACAATTTTCGTAGAGAACCACCAAAACAAGAACAACAACGACAAAAACAAGTGCAATCTGAAAACACCGAACGAACATAACTGAAATGAATGAACAGAAAAGTCTGTTCCGCACAAAGAAGTGGATGGACAGCCGACTGTTGGAGTGACTTTTGTGGGTGATATGTAAAATGCTTTGTCCATAGTTCCCATGCTTCCGATGGACTTTCAATGTTTATTGTCGGTTGTGTTTGCAATTCTTCAATGTGAGTGGAGCGAATTTGACATGCTGTGTGAAATATACTGCATTTTCTTGCTGCTGCATATCGCCTTCGCACACCAGAACTATAGTTGTCTGGTTGACATTTTGCTTGGCCAGTCAAGCAGCAATTGTCCTTGTATCGATAAATCCACACGAAAAACCCGATTACAATGGGAAAAAGCGTTGATGCAAAATGCAAAGAAATTTTATTTTAACATGGACAACTTTAAGTCAATACTGGAAATTGGTAAACTAACAAATTGTATAGGTACAATAACAATTTTTTCTAAGAGACTTTTTTTTGGTAATTGAGTGGAAAATACAATTCAGTTGCTTACTATTCGATCCATAGTATTTAACGCCAACCTATTTCAGACACCATCTAACACCATCCTTGATATATGTGTACCACTGTGTATTTTATTTGACTTTAATGCGGAAATTTAATCCAGCAGGAAGAATACCTTATCTTTGCCCACAAAATATAATTGATATCTGAATGTAATCGATTGATATCTGAATGTAATTCCTATGTAATCGATTAACGTCACCGTCGCGTCAAACATGTCATGGCATTCCATTTCTACACAAGTCAGAATGTAGAAAATATTACCTTTACCTGATTCTACTGACAATAGAACGGGAATTTTAAGACTCCATTATATAGAGCAAACAACCTCATTCACAATATTATTGTACCTTGTTCATCAGACTTGGTTTTTGTAGTTCTTACAAGTTTGTGGACATAGTAGTATAAAGTCATTAATAAATCTATAAGTTTCTTCCCGAAAAAGTCTAACAAACTACAATTCCTTTCCTTCAATTAACACTTTAATGAGATTATTGTACCTAAGGACTCGCTTGAAAATGTCTTGTGTAAGTGTATATGTCGTAAGTTTGTATGTGTACATGAAGAAAATTATCGAATTGCTCATAGAAATTACTTGTGTATTTGTGTGTAGAAGAATATCCTCCCTGTGACGACAAGTAGGTTTGGGCAACATTGCCAAATTCCCCTTAGCCATTAATGGAAAAGCCAACTACAAAGGCTACCCACAGAGGAAGCAATAATTGATTTATTGGCCGAACGAGTTTCGCCAATTGTGTCGATATTTTGGTAAATTTTGTCGCTATGTTTTGTTTCTTGGCATGCTACAACTCCTGTTCATATGTACACGGAGGGAAAAAACACTGCTTTCTTCACGCACTTTACCGTCATTACTCAATGATTGTATTTAGAGAACTGAAGAAAAAAAGAACAACATAATTAATACCATTTTGTTCTTTTCCTCTTCGCTTGCTACGTTGGTTATTGGTTATATTACACCATACACACAGCTCTTTATTATAAAACAGCATTCCGCAGCCGCGAGAGCCCTGTTGTTACTTCTCTTTAACAAAAATCCTCTCTCCACCGATAAAAAATATGTTCTAACATAAAAAATATGTTGGTACCCAAACAAATAAAATTGAGATATGTTACAAAATGTTGCAAACATATATTTGTTTGGATACAAACAAATTATGTTTGGATCCAAACATATATTTGTTTGCAATCAGTCCCAAACACATATTTGTTTGGATCCACACATATTTCTAACATATATTTTTCTGTGTGTATGTGACAGCTCAAACAGCTGATGCATAGCCGTGTTTTTTGTTTGTTACTACCATCGCACTTTAAGTGTATTACAGTCGGGCCTCGGACCTCCAATGTCCGGAAATCTCCATTATCCGGGAACTTTATATACATCTACTTTGTTATACCTTCAACTATAGTATGGAGGTATATTAAGTTTGTAATACCCTAGACAGACGGCAGCGTTAATCTGCATTAACTACATTAATTCAAATTAATTCTTGCATTACACTATGCAACACTGAAAATGCAAACAACTTCTAGTACGCATTTTTTGAAAGTACATATTTAGACTACAAAAACCCTAGTAGGGTTTTGTCCTGTCAGATCCAGTTCGGATTTTATGGCCTCATCTAAACCGGGCTAAATCTACACTTTTTTGCATTCATCAGGCCTTTATCTCAGAAACGAATAGGAATTTGGCCTTGCTGTCTTTAGCAATATTGTAGCCCTAAACTAGTAGAACTTATCTTTTAAAAAAACCACATAAGAAAAACTCCATCTAGGGCATCAAAATCTATAAAATATAGAAAAATTTACAGAATTGCTGAAATTCTGGTCATTATCGGCTAAACTATTGGGAGTTGAACCAAGTAACCTTTTGCAAAAATCTTCCAAATAAAGTTCTCAACAATTCTTTAGAACATTCCGAAACTCTAAAATGCTTACTTCATGTTGTTTCAGCGGTATTTTGCATCATATCTTTTACAACACGTATTTCAAACACAGTTCACACCAACAGTTTATTCTCGCATTTCGGATTTCACTACATTATTGTCATTTTTATTAAATCGTCGTTGAAAAATGTACTGAAAATAACGGCATAGAGGCATTTTACAACAATGACATGTTCTGAAGAGTTGTGTATTACATTCCAGGGAATATTTTTCCAAAAGAAAATATTCAGAAAAAATTAACGGTTTTGGAGATATGGTGCGAAATGTATAAAAATTGTGGAATTTTTGCATATATTTTGAAATTTCAGGCAATAAATGTAGTTTTTCGAGTTCACTATTTCTCCAAATATTTTATTCTTGTCCTTATCTACAAATTTGCTTCAGAGGTCAGAGGAAGATTCGCATTGGTTTCAGAGATATAGCCCCGAATTTCTTTAAAAACTCAATATTTAACCATGTTTAGATGGGGCCATAAAATCCGAGCTGGATCTGACACAACAAAACCCAACTAGGGTTTCTTGTCGTTTGGGTCTGTACTTTCAAAAAATCCTCAGTTCGAAGTGTTTGCACAAGATCACCTTAAAAATGTTGCACAGTGTTATTCAAATTCTTAATGCACAAAATCAAACTGAATTTAAAGATAATTTAGGTATTTCAATATGGCAATACCGTAGAAGAGAGCCCATATTCATATGAGGGTGAGAGCATATTCATGATCTGAGACACAAGGAAAACAAAAAATACAGTTCAAACAACAACAAAACAGCAATCAGCTGTTTCGTAAATGTAGAAACTGTCGTCTGTCAGGCTAAAATTAAATGTGCATCTTAATGCAAATTAACGCTGCCGTCTGTTTAGGGTATAACGTATTGAATAAATCTTTTAACAGCCTGTTCATGTATGTCGCACCAAAACCTGTACGAAAGGAATGAAGTCACCCACTTCCATCTAAAAAGGCGATCATGTATTTCGCAAACTATCGTGCGACTGCCGTTACGTATCCTATGCGAAATACTACTAATTTGAATGTACATTTGTACCACCGACGTAGCCAGGGAAATGTTTTTCGTTCCCATAGGATATTAGCTTATGTTACACATTTTTTTAATTTTTGAGTTAATTTTTAAACTGTTTTACATTTTTCTAGAAATATGTAAAGTATTTGGAGGAAGTATTACAGAGAATTATTTACATTGGTATACTTATTGTCCAGCATATTTGAAAGTATAAAAATAATGAGCAATTTTCTGCATAGTTGTTGGTAAGTTTTAGGGTGTTGTTTAAGCGTTTAATCGTAATTTTAGGCTGACTGTAAGTGTTACTGAGTTCAGAACAATACGTTTTTTGTATTTAGTGAACGTTTGTAGCATATTACGTCCAATACTTTGGCTTATAAACAACATCCAGAAAAAAACATTCTTGCGAACTTTTGTTTTCGAAACTTTTGATAAGACCAATATACGATTTTGTAATGAACTATTTTGAACATCATAACAATTACATATTCTTTATTATGTTTGAGATTTGCAACAAAAAAACTATATCAACCATTTTTTATTATATAATTTCTATTCCACCGCAGTGTCCCCCGTTAACATTATTTGAAACTCGTCTCTTTCGAATGTTAATAAATCACGATTATTGAGATTGAGGCCAATGTTTATATTTTATTTATTACATATTGTTTCAAATATTTCGAAATTACATTGAATTTCATCTTCAGGGATTTTTCTGTCGATTACTCTTTGAATTGTATTTTGGGAAGTACTTTCAATGAATGAACATTTCTAGAATTGTTCCTTTTTCCTTCTTCGGCAAAGGACTTTATAACGATAAACGAAATAAAAAAACTGATCGGAAACAGATTCAGATTCGTCAAAATCTCAAAAAGTATCATTCGGCTTTGCGGATAGGAATATTCCCTGAGCCTGTGTGAATTGAAACTTTAATCTATGGACAGATCGAATAGCTGCTACACAACCAAAATCCTTTAACCCAAAGCTATGCATTAGGAGATTTTCAGAATTGTGTAGGCATTTTAGGACGTATGAACTCCCCAACAAAATATGGATTTTATCATTGATCACAAATATTACGGAGGAGGTAACTGAATAAATGGACCGGACCGACATAGTTCATTTTGGAAATATATCTTATTTTGGGAGTCATTCCCTTTAAAAGATATTGCGCCCACAGGTCATTTCAGTGGGCCACAGTATAATTTTCAGTTTTTTTTTTCAAGAAAAAATATAGACTTGGCAACGAAAAACATAATACGGCTCTAAACACAAAGAATACCGACCTTAAACTGCATTAAACAAATATTTTGAAGGTTTGTTGGGACGTACCCATTTTCGAGCTAAAACTAAGTTTGGACAAAATATTTCTAAAACCAAAGTTTCGGACAAATCTGTTGCTCCGTTCAAGAAAAATCGCACATACCACTGTAGCTAAAATTCTTGAACTTTGGGGAGGAAATAGCAGAAGGAGTAGACCGAAAATCACCATCTCGCAGAAATATTGCTATAAACAATGTTTGGACCAACGCAGTATCCGGTTCGAAAGTTGTCGTGCTCACCAGCCACTACACATGATGGGGTGTTCCTTACAGCTTTCGGGCCATTTTCTCTGGAAGTATGGGCATGACCCTGATAAAAACTTGTATTGTAGTAATATTGGCTCCGAGAACAGTTGTTGCAAAAAAGCAAACCTTTTCCAATATTAATTTATTTATTTCATATTTTTAGTTATAAAGCCCATACCTATATACGTCCGTATGTATTCTTATGAGAACTACCGAAATACGTTAAGCGTATACTTTTTGTAAGTTGAACAAATTCAACTATGACAGAACGTTTTGTATGCATGTACATATGTGTGTGATTTGTATTTTGAAAACAAAAGCCCACAAAACCTGAAATCCAATTAATTACAAATGCAAACATTTAAATAAGTTTTATTTGTGTACTCCCGTCGTTATGTAGGTTTAGCAGTAACTAAATTATTAGCATAAAGGAAGTGAAACCATGACTACTGAGGTCTTAAGCGTACACAGGTATATTTACTAATTATCCAGAAAGGTCTTAAACTGTACTTCTCTGAAAATTTTTCAAATAGAGTAGATCGAATCGGTTGATCTGTTCGAGAATTACCGTGTTCTCCAGGCAGCCACCCAGACGGACTACAATAGCTAAATCGACTCCAAATTTTCTGATACAGATTTCTTCCAAACACACTTTGGCCCTAAAACCATTATTTCCTATGAGGCACATTTTGACTAAAGGCTGAGAGTATAAACAATGCAGATTGGGAAAAATTGTTTTCATTGATTTTTGCTAAAATTCGGGGCACAAGAATTGAATTTTAAAAGTATTCAAGACTGGCAAGGCAAGAGTTTTCTTGGTTCCTGATCAATTTATGAGAAAATCCACGATAGGAAACAAGAATTTCTATAAGAGAAGTCCGACGATTGGACGCCAAAATAGTCTATTGACAGATGAACGATTGGGCGACAGAATTTGTCATTACATACGCACGATTGGGTGTGTCATCATGGATAGACTCAATATTGCTCAGCATTAGTTCTCTATGAAGAAAACCACTATCAGCATTCAGAAATTCTTTGTGATAAGATCTACGATTGGACACCAAAATATCATTACGGAATAACTTCCATGACAGTAACAGTAACAAGGATTGGACATCTGAATTTCCGAAATTGAAAAACTGACCATATTCTGACACCGCAGCGTGATAAAAGACAAAACAAAGGATACACATGTCTCGGCATTTTTTCCCTTTATTTATATATAACACTAAAAATACCTGCAAATATAAAAAATACTAGTGGATAACGCCATGATACCCGAACGTTACCTCTGCATAAATCAATTCTCTACTAATCCCATTTTCCTTTCATAAATTTCTCAATAAAATTGGAGTGGAATATTGAAGGCATGATTTTGAACTTTTGTGAAGTAGGAAACAAAGGAAAGGTTAAGATATTTCTAAGGTTTTCCGATTGTATACTCTTTCTTTTGGTCTTACCGAAGTTATATCACTGAATTACATAACTTTCACTGTAGTTGTGAGTTATTTGATAAATGATACACCTACAAGTATATGCGATTATTAATATATCGTTTGTTTAAACATATATTAACTCTGATATATTGTCAACAAAGTTCTGAAAACAAGGAGAAATTGGCCATGAAGTCTTACGTCATTTTAATTAAGAAATAGTAATGAAAATTATTTCATCAGTAATATAAGTATAAAATAAGGTTTACATCATTACTAAATAAGAAATTTTCGCTAACATGGACTTTCAAAATTTTGGTCAGGTGGGCCCCCCCCGAAATGAAATCCTGGCTACGTCCCTGATTTGTACAACTATGTTCCATAAATGAGAGCCAAATGAGAAATAAAAACAAAACCTACATATACATACAAACATTGGAATATGTGTGATTTGTTTTGTTTGACAAAATAAAATGTGTCGGTGGTATTTTGAATTTCATCAAAATAATGAATGAAACCGCCTTTAAACGTGTCTACAAATTTTTTATTTTATTTCAAGAATGTATTGCATAAGTTTGTTTCAAGATTTTCGGTGTTATTCGTGAGTTTACGTTCTACTCGACAGCTACAAAGCAAGTGAGTGATTTTGACATTCTCTTTCGAAATTCATAAACCCAAATTTACATGGAAAAGTGTACGTTTACGTGTTATTTGTATGGCTTGTCGGTCGCATTGATTTTCGTTTCGAAAGTGAACAGAAAATTATTTTTTTCCATTTCGGAAGCGGAAGAAACCTTTCGGTCGACATACATAAACAGTAGAGTTGTACTTTTTAGCTCTTTTAGCTGATCGCTCTTTTTAGTTCAGCTCTTTTCAACGAACTAGGTCGTTCTTTTAGTTCAATAGTTCAATCGTTCGTCGAAAAGCTCTGTCAGTAAGCTGTCTTTTCGTTCTATCGTTCACCTACTCTGACTCGTTCGCTTGCAAGTTCGTTCATTTGTATACAAACAAATGTAAACATACATATTTATACCGAAAATGATCAAACAACAGAAGAATGTTTTTAAGAACTCGGCAGCGAAAATAGGTTTGGTGTGATTAAAAAACAAATTTGTAATTTTTTAAACTTTAAATTTTTATACCCTCCACCATAGGATGGGGGTATATTAAGTTTGTCACTACGTTTGTAACTACTCGAAATAATCATTGTAGACCCCACAAAGTATATATATTCTTTATCAGCGTGCAATTCTACATCGATATAGCCATGTCCGTCCGTCTGTCCGTCTGTGGAAATCACTCTAGCGTCCGAACGGATTGACGTAGGTTGATGAAATTTTGGGAAAATATGTTATATTTACGTAGGACTTTTGGTATTGAAAGCGGGCTATGTAGGTCCACGCTTTCGTATAGCTCCCATACAAAATGACGCGTGACGCGTCGTCGTTTTAAGGAATTTTTAAGATATTTGGCCCATTTTACGACCGAATTGGTTGTAATTTGGTACTTTGTGTCTACAGAGGCCAAAAAATATTCCTACCAAAGTTGGGTTATATAGGTCCACGTTTTGGTATAGCCCCCATATAAGGCCCCATATAAAGTACGCGTCATTTTAATATATTTTGAATGTATTAGACCCATTTGACCACAGAATTGGTTGTAATTTGGTGTTTTGTGTCTTCAGAGGCCAGAAAACATTCCTACCAAAGTTGGGTTATATAGGTCCACGTGTTGATATAGCCCCTATAATACAATATCTCCCGATTTTCGATATTTTGAACGTTTTAGCCTCATTATCACACCGATATGGCTGAAATTTGGTATTTAGTCTTCTTTAGGCGTATAAAACTTTCCCGCAGAAATTTGTAGGTATAGGTCCACGCCATCATATAGCCCCCATAGAACGGTACCTTCCGAATTTCGGTATTTTGAAGGTAGTGGCCACATTAATCCACCGAAATGGCTGAAATTTGTGGTGGAGGGTATAAAAAGTTCGGCCCGACCGAACTTAACGCTTTTCTTACTTGTTGATTATTAAAGTTTAAAAATAAATGAAAGTATTACAAAACTACGATGAATAAATTTGTGTGTGCGTATATGTGTAAAATACAAAATGTAAACTAAACTATTACTTTTACAAAGGCATTAGTTATCTCTGACGACGGCGTCACATTTTGATATTCCCGTATCAAAATGTGACGCCATCGTCAGAGATGTACTGAATCGTTCGTTGTTTAACCTTTCCTTCGTTGATCGTTCTTTTATCTTTCGGTCAGTGCTCAGTGAACTACTGAACTATAATGAACTATATCGACTGATCTAGTTCGTACGCTCTTTTCAATGAATCGTTCAATTGAACTAGTTCGTTCGTGAACTATACAACTCTAATAAACAGGGGGTTATTGTTTATATTATACGTAGCATTTATATCGAAATTATTTGAAAAATCCAAATGGGAATTTTAAACAAACAACATAAAATTATTTTTTGAAAAAAAAAAAAAAAAAAAAAAAAATACAAAGTAAAAAATGTTTCTCCAAACAATTTTTCTTGTGAAGAAAAAACATTTACCAAATGTTCGAAATTGATATGACAAGTTTCGAAAACGATATAATTTTCTAACGTTTGGCAAAAGTTTTTCTTGTGCTTTTCTTTTGTTTACCAAAAGTTCGAAAACAATATCAATTTCGAACATTTGGTAAACAAAAGAAAAGCACAAGAAAAACTTTTGCCAAACGTTAGAAAATTATATCGTTTTCGAAACTTGTGGCAAACATTCGAAAAACATCTGCAACTGGTATGGTAAATGGGATTTGAGACCATAGTGCAATGGGTAACAGAAAAAATTACCCAAGTAAAGACATGGTATAATACAAATAATTCTTTAGAGGAGAGGTCCAAACAACTCCCCTAATTATTCAATAATTACATTTTAATAGTGTTTATTGAAATAGACCAAACTTCAAACCGTGCTTTGAAAAGCAATGTTGGGATTGCTGGACTGAGCTTTGTTGATCTCGCGATTAATTCTAACATTAAAAGCGTTCGTTACTTTACAGAGGCTATGTAATTCCCTACTCATACAAGAGTGGTACATAAGAGTTCTTTTGACATTGCTTTTCACGTGTGTTTCGTTGTATTTAGTTGAAGGAAACATGCTTCTGATACCCTAATTAATTCCATTCCTATGTTATTGTCCTTCGTAATTCCCAGCAATTTGGCATATGTTTGTCGATAAGTAGCCCAACTGCTCTTAACTCAAGTGATTTATGGATTTTCATCACATTTTATTGAGCAGAGTAATACCATGGTATTTGTTTTGTTGGGGAACTTGGCCATGGACATGGATGCCCGATTAATAATTAATTTGACAGCAAATAATATTATCAGACTGACTTACTGAAAAAATTAAAACACTCTAATGCAAACCAAATTAATGACTTTTATCGAATCTATTGGACGTGGAAGAAAGCGAAGATTACGATACGATCGATGTGAAACATAACGACAGTTACATACATCTAGTCAACTATATTATTACAAACGATAAATTTTTACAAATTTAGATATTTAATTAGGAATTACTACAAGAAATTCGTTCAATAATGTTGGGTTTTTTGGACATTTCTGTTGATTTACCTGTTAATGACAACATCAAGGCAATAAATGCAGAAATCGATCGGAAATAACAAAGAACAACGGACAAAAAGGATAGATACCTGGTTTTTGTGGTGTCAACTAAATATTTGCAAAATTAATGAATGTGCAATAAAGTCGGGATTTAAGGATTTTTGTGGTATGTGGACATGTAGATCCATAAAGTCAGGTCAACGGATTTCGGAAAATATGCTACATTTGGTCTATTCCAATTACAATAATGGTAAATCCGACTGAGAAATCCCTAAAATCACCTCTCATAAGCTAAGAACTGTATACAACATCATATACCGCACCGAGAAAAAATGTACTCTCAAACTGAAGGCGTTACATGGCAGGCCCAAAATAGTAAACCCACGAATTGACAGGAGAATGATTATTGAAATTGACGATTGTTTTTTATTTAAACAAGATTTTGGAGTAAGTGTGTCACATGGAAAAGTCAGAAAAGTGCTACATAATACCAAGCCTTCATCACGAGTGACTAGGTAAAAACCATTGTCCTCCCATTTCAGTATATAGAAATTAATCAGACTTGTTAGAGACAACTTTTCACCCCATCTTTAGTATTCTGATGACGTTATATTTTCTGATGAGACTAAAATTATGTTGTACTATCACGTTGGACCTCAAAAAGTATTGCGAAAACCCGTTAAAGCAATGGAAAACAAAAATCTAATACATACCGTAAAGTTTGGAAAACTGTCAGTTATGATATGGGGTTGTATACCAAGCAGTGACGTTGGTAACATCCAGATTTTGGAGGAAACAATGACAAAGGAGATTTAATTAGATGTTTTAAAAAATGGTTTAACCAACAGCGTCAAGAAATTTGGGCCTGTTGGCCCTAAAAATTGAAACAAATTGCAATATAAGTACTACCAAGACAACGACCCTAAGCATAAATCTAATTTATGTAGGACTTGGTTGTTATACAACCATACCATAGTCATTGACACGCCGTTCCAAAGTGTAGATATTAACCCATAAACAATTCATGGGTACACCTGAAGAAAAAAGTCGGGAATAGGACGCCCACTATCCTAAGGGACTAAATAAAATGCATTAAAGAAGATTCAAAATGTACGGGAACACAGGCAGAAACGTCTAAAAGACTTGCAGAAATGTCGAAACCAACATATCGGTCAATCAGAAGCCAGCAAACATGTTGCTTGTAAAATATTGCGAATTGGAGTATCATTCAGTGCATTTTTATCTAAAGATAAGTTATAATACATTATTACACTATTTCGGGTTCTGTAACATAGAGTAAATTGGTCGGAAATTGATCTTTAACCGTATATTTACTTAATTTTTATGCAAGCAACATCAAATCAAATCAGATATCAAAATGATTTTCTATGTTTAAACAAGACTGTCTATTCACCATCTCATAACATAAGAAGTAAAATATTTTAAATGTGCTCCTCGACCCATTTTTTCCGTGATAAACAGTCGAGAACGTGCAGACATTCATTGAACAAAACAACTCCTCAAAGTCATGTCAATTTTTTCTAAAATGTCATCTGTCTTCTAAATGGTCGGTCGATTGCTGTTGCATTCCCAGTCAGCCAGAGTCAGTCGTCAAGTCATGTGGGAATATCACAAAACAAGCTATGCAAATGCGTTTTGGTTTGTAGGCTGTCGTTACTGGGTGACGTTTGCTTTGTTTGCTGTGCTATGTTTGAGTTTTAGGTTGAAATGGAAAACATTTCCCATGTTGAGCGACGACGACAAAGAACCAAAGCTTATCCACAACCATGACAGCATGCCACAAATGAAATGGAATTAAATTCAAAGGGTTGGTGTATCGACTCTAAATACTTCGTACTTAGTGGATATTTGAATACGAATTTAATGACTTTCATAATCAATATGCACTCGCATAGATATAAGCTTATATGCATATCCTAGGATATGCATAGTGGGCTCTGAAAGCTGAATCTTTGTCACTATAATGGATGTCATTATTTTATGAGTTGCGTTTATTTCCCTCTATGATCGTGAAGAACTTACATTATTCCAAAATAATGAGGAAGAAAAACATAAACCCTTACGAGTATGAATGGGGAAATTTAAGCGTATATTTGCAGCGTGCATTTCAGCTTCTATCAAATTTTTAAACTAAGCTTCATGTGATAAAATTAAATCGTATTTTAATTTGAAATTCTATTATAAACCATTAAATTTTTGATGTATTTTCAATGTAACCACGTTAGCATAGAATAAAGTGTCATAATCAGTCAACGTTCACAATCATTGTAATCAAAGAAGACAACCCCCCATACCTATATTTAGAATACGCTTTTGTACTAGCACTGGCATAGAGATACTTTCTTACAAAAAATTCAGATTCTTTTGCGAGTACATACATATTCGCACAAATGTGTTTTGTGTGTGTCTATCGTTCGTCACATGCTATAATATCCCTTTCCTAGATGATGACAACATGAATAATGCCAATCCCAGAACATAAAAACACAGGAACGCTTCAAAGAGCAGCAAATGAAGTCGGGTACCAGAACGAAAGAGAAAAGACGCATTTATTCGTAAATAAATCGTAACACAATTCTGCTCCTGGCAGCAAAAGGTTTGACAAATACTGTCTCATTCCGTCTTAAGGATAAATTGGCAAAGTAAACGAAACATTCATCGAATATCTGGGGTGGTATAAATCATTTAAAACGATCGCTTTAAGGGGCTTCTTTTATACATGCATATGTACTTATTACATACAGTCTGCCACGTAAATACTTTGTAACTAAAATGGTCCTATTGAAGATAAACATTGTCCTGTAGGTCTCAAATCAGAATATATGTATATATTATCATGTTTATGCTAAGATAGAGCCATAAAATTTGGTACAGAAATTTATATAACTCCTAGCATAGGCGATGTTTTGATATCGCTCGATTGTCGGTATTTTAAAGGTTTTGTAAGGCTAGAAATGGCTGATATTTGGTATTTAGTCTTTACTAGGGGTGCAAAACATGCAATTTTTTCTCTTTTGAGGCGAGTTGAATGATCAGAAGGAAAATAAAAAGAATGTCAGAGAAATTGTCATCACAACCCATTATAGTACATGCCTCGCACTTGGTGACGGTGCTCATCAGGTGTATTATGTGCGACAATCTGACTATGCCCATACCCTAATTTTTTCTATATATACTAAAATAATTGCGAAATTGCAATTAGGAATTCAATACAATGGTACGACGTCCGCCTGATCTTCAGTATTTTGAATGTTTTAGCAACATTATTCACACAAAGTAACTGAAATTTGGTATTTAGTTTTCTCTTACTACTACTACTACTTTTGAGTCTCAATCAATTTAAACTTAACACATAACTGGGTGCCACCGTGGTGCAATGGTATGCACACCCGCCTTGCACACATAAGGTCGTGGGTTCGATTCCCCGGCCAGGCAACATCAAAACACTTTTCAACGGTGGCAAAATACCCCTCAGTAATGTTGGCGACTTTTCCTGAGTATTTCAGTTATGTAAAACTTCTCTACAAAAGTGGTGTCTTAGACAAGCCGTTCGGACTCGGCGATAAACTGTAGGTCCCATATCATTGAGCTAATATGAATTGGGGTGCACTCATTGATATGAGAGAAGTCTCCCTTGTCCCTTATGGGATGTTTGTGGAACAATTATTATTATTATTACATAACTGGATACTGGTTTGAGACCAATTCGCTTCTAATAGGGTCTCGTTTTTTGTGGTCCATTTGGTACCAAGTGTTGCCCTCTCATACAAGTTTTTATAAAGCTAAACTTTATGATTATTGTTTGCGAATGATCCGCATGGACCTTAAAAATAACAGGTAAAAAAGGATCAGTCGACTTTGACGACAGAGATATGCCTATATGAATCGAAACATTCATCAACGTACAGAATTTTGTGGCTCTATTTGGGCATTTCGGGCAACTTGCCGGCAAAAATGTGGATTAGGATTAAAGTTCAAAATTCTGTGGAGGAGGTACTTGAGGGAATGGACCGACATAGTCCATTGTGGAAGTTGATCTTATTTTGGGGGTCATATATTTTATATAGATATTGCGCACACTAGTTATTTTAGTGGATTATCGTATAACTTTTGGAGCAGTATGCCAGGAAGCATGAACATGTCCACGGACAACACAACGAACAGCGTCGGTATACATTTCCCAAGGATCTTTGAACAGACCCTAATCTGCACTTGGACATAAATGCTGAACTTTTGTGGGGAGGTACCCTAAGGAGAGGACCGATATGGACCATTTTAGAAGTTAAACTAAATGTGGACAAACTATTAGGAGATCAAAAGTTTGGACCAAATTCGTTGCCCCGTTCAAGATATATCGTGCATACTAATTTAGTGACATTTTTAAATACCGATATTGTCCATCCCCGAACTGAAACTAAGTTTGGACAGGTACCCGAAGGAGTAGACAAATATAGATCATATTCAAACATATTAGGATGTGGAAAGTATGGACCAAATCGGTCATTCAATTCAAGAGTTATCGTTCGCACAATTTTCTGAACATTTTTAAACTTTTGTGGGGGAGGTACCTGAAGGAGTAGGCAGATAGGGTTTATCTTCGAACTGAAACTAAGTTTGAACAAAATATTACCAAGGCCAAATCTTGGACCGAATCGGCAGATCCGTTCGAGAGTTATCTTGCGATCCAACCACTACACACGGTGTTATACGGATTTTTTTGCACATTTCAGGCTATTTTCTCAGGAAGTAAGGACTGATGCAAATTGTACCGTCGTATGGGGGGCAGTGAATACAAGCTGTTACAACAAAAATTTGAGAACTGGTTCTAAACCAGCATTCGGTACACAACAATAACAATTTGAGCAAATACTGTTGTCGGTGCATGGTTTTTCAATTAGTGGAGAGAGAAGCACTCTTTGCTTGCTCGCGAGTAAAGAGGTGCCGAATTCTGTTCTAAACTAAACTTTTCTTGGGAGGTACCCGAAGGAGTGAACGGATTAGTCTGATAGAAATTTCACGATATGCTAAGTATGGACCAAATCGGTTACTCCCTTAAATAATTATCGTGCGCATAAATTTTCCGAACATTTTCGAACTTTTGTGGGGCAGGTACCCATTTTCGAACTTTAACTAAGTTTGGGCAAAATATTACGAAAGCCAAATTTTGGACATAATCGGTTGATCCGTTCGAGAGTTATCGTGCGCTCCAGCCAGACAGAAAGGTATTGCTAAATCGACTCCAAATTGTCTGAAACGGATTTCGTCCAAACCATTATTTCGATAAGGCACATTTTGTCCGTATGAAAGCGTATATACCCTCGTTAGCATAAATGCTGAGGGTATACAAATATATTGTCATTTTCAGATACATATCTCTATCTTACCTGAAATAAGGTCACTTGTTTGATACACGATGTAACGCTCTTTTACAAAATTTTCGAGTTTGAAAAGATTAAATTGCTAGACAAACTATACCTCAATGTAATTTTAAGTTGATCTTTACGAAGGCAAATTGCTGTGATGCTTTGAAATATTTAAGTATTCAAGAATAAGTAGTCGTAATCTTCTACGAAGACTAAGCAATCAGCAGATGACATTTGTTCTAAATATTCGTTACTTATACAAATGACTGATCTACAGCTTTTTATGGTGTCGTGTCTTGTCATCTCACTTCAATATTCAAACAGGATTGTAATGAGTCCAGACTTTAATTGCCTCAAATTCGCTCTAAATTAGACTTGGTAATGAGCAACTGTAACTTTTAGAAGATTTGGCGTCCTGTCCTTCTGTTGAGTCGTGTGGTTGCAAGTGACATACATATTTGTGTTTATGACTCTGACTGCTGTACACAAAGCGTATGCCATATTTCCTCTGTGTGTGACAACGGGTGGTTGAACAGTTTGACAAAAAATTCCTTTTGAAATCCCTTTTTCAATTTGTTTCTCTTTACATTTTCTATTTTTGTTGTCGTTTTACAGTCGTAGGATTGTTTATTTCTGGCGGGTTTTTCGTCCTGACTGCTATCGTTCATGCAATGAGGTAGAACGTTCTATTAAAATTGTAGTGTATATATGTTTATGTATGTATGTACAGAAGTATTTATATCGAGGTTAGATATTCTTTCCTTGCGTTGGATGTTTGTATTCTGAAATCCAGGTAAACATGACGCTAGGAAATAAAAATCAAAATGAAAATTGTAGCAAGTTCACCACAGCCTAGCTTACAACTGCTATACATATACATATGTTTGTATGTACATTGTACTCATACATCCCGACCAACAATGTATGACCACATGCATGTATTCGTAAGCTTATTTTTCCCTGTTCTGCTGATGCTGCTTGTGACATACATGTAATGCAGTATGTTACACTGTTTTACATGTTTATAAATTTCCAACATGTTTACTCAGCTTACAAGCAATGCATCAAATTGTCACAGCCGACATGAATACATACATACATACATATGTTTGTATGTATGTACCCAGCAAACCAACATCGGAAGAAACATCAGAGTTCGGATCGAATTAGGTCCGAAAGTCGGATGAAACGTCCGAGTTCGGATCCGAACCTTAGCCGACTTTCGGACCGAATTCGGTCCGAACTCTGATGAACTGTCGTATAAATTTCTGATTTATTTACCGACTATCGGACAGATATCGGTCCGAATTCGGAAGTAAAATCTTATGAAATTCGAAAGTGTTTGTCGACTTTCGGACCGAATTTGGTCCGAAGTCAGATGAACTATGGTATGAACTTCTGATTTATTTACCAATATTCGACCAGAATTTGTTTTTATTATTAAAAGATGTTGAAAATACACAGTTAATTCATGAAATATCCAAATCCTATAAAAGTTTATCTACTATAAACATATTAAAGGTTTTAATATCATCTTATGCTGTGTTAAACTTGGTGGAAAAACAAACTGTGGAGAACAACAAATTCAACAAAGTTTGACGAAAAAAATGTTTACTTTCATTACCTTAATAAAAATAAAGAAATATGTATGCAACCGATCACTATGAATAACATTTAAACACTATTATGCATCAACACGCATAACAAAAATAAACCAAATTTGTTCTCCGATACAGAAATTAAAACCCGAGCACTCAATTTTTCGTTCGTACTGCATCAACAATTACACTTTCTTTTTCTTCTCTCTGCTTATTTACACTTAATTTTGCCAAAGCAGCACAAGAGAAAATAGAAAAATTCCCTTCAGAGAGGGAGAGAGAGGACGGGAAAAGTTCGTTAGACTAGTCGGACAGAGTTCGGACCGAAGTCGGTCAGACGCGTCGGAAAAAACTTCCGACTTTGAGCAGTCGCGTCGGACGTCCGACATTGTGTTTGCTGGGTAGGTGCATGCCTTATATTTGCCAATATCAGAATGTCCATGGACAATATTTGAACATAATTGCAGTGAGTTATTCGCCGTGAGATGGCTTAAACAACATAGTAAAATGTGGCTTATTAAACTAACGTGAGGATTCAATCAAACAAAATGAGGCTGAATATGTATTTAAATATTTGAAGAGCCCAAAAATGCAACCAAAGGAAAACAAGTAGGAAAAGCGTTAAGTTCAGTCGGGCCGAACTTTGTATACCCTCCACCACAAATTTCAGCCATTTCGGTGGATTAATGTGGCCACAACCTTCAAAATACCGAATATCGGAAGGTACTGTTCTATGGGGGCTATATGATGGCGTGGACCTATACCTACGAATTTCTGGGGGAAGTTTTATACCCCAAACGAAGACTAAATACCAAATTTCAGCCATCTCGGTGTGATAATGAGGCCAAAACCTTCAAAATGCCGAAAATCGGGAGATATCGTCCTATGGGGGCTATATCAAAACGTGGACCTATATAAACATTTTATGGTAGAAATGTTTCTTAGCCTCTGGAAATGCAAAATACAAAGTTACAACCGATTTTGTTGTCAAATGGGGCTAATACATTCAAAATATATTAAAATGACGCGTACTTTATATGGGGCGTTATATGGGGGTAATACCAAAACGTGGACCTATATAAACCAACTTTGGTAGGATAGTTTTTTGGCCTCTGGAGACACAAAATACCAAATTACAACCAATTCGGTGGTAAAATGGGACAAATATCTTAAAAATTCCTTAAAACGACGACGCGTCACGCGTCATTTTGTATGGGGGCTATACGAAAGCGTGAACCTACATAGCCCGCTTTCAATACCAAAAGTCCTACGTAAATATAATAGATTTTCCCAAAATTTCATCCACATACGTCAATCCGTTCGGACGCTAGAGTGATTTCCACAGACGGACGGACATGGCTATATCGATGTAGAATTGCACGCTGATCAAGAATATATATAGTTTGTGGGGTCTACAATGATTATTTCGAGTAGTTACAAACGTAGTGACAAACTTAATATACCCCCATCCTATGGTGGAGGGTATAAAAATAACAAGAAAGCAGTAAAGTAGCACAACAATCGACGTACAAAATTTTTCATGGTTGTTAATATGGACAACTTCTCATTTTTTAAATTATGTAAAGGGTCATATTATAGGAATGACGTCATAATGTTACTTGAGTTTATGTTCTGATGGCTGAGCATCCATCACCCCAAAAGGTGAGCATCCATCACCCCTAGAGTTTCAGATGAAACCATTGCAATGTGTTAGCAAAACAATTGTCGGCAGCGATTGTGCTTAACACTTTGAAGTTCAGTTTCGATTTGAATCGTTTCGCAATGATGCCGACGAATACGACAACCAGTCATTTCTATAAGTCACGTTTGTGCAGTTAATGCAGATGCCATCAAAGAAGAAACTGCTCCCATATAATTTTCAATAAGTCCGTCGAATTGGGAAAGAGAGCGGGAATACCATAGAGTGTGCGAGAGAGAGAAATGCAAGAAGCCATCTTAGACAATGAACAAAAAAGTTCTGAAGCAATCATCGTAATAACTAAATTACCACCAGCAACACCAACAACAACACTAACTTCGCAACTAAACCACATCTACCGAAGTCAACAGACAGACCATCTAAGTGGCTGCTTGCACTGAGGCAACCCAACGAAGGTTGCAAACAATTTGGCAACCTTAGCACCACAGGCAACTGTGGATGATTCTGCTGTTACTGAAACAATGCTTTTTAGTAGCTGCCTCAGATGGCAAAGCTTTTGTTTTCATTACGTATTTTCCAAGAGTTAATATTCACATTTCGGGGTTGTTTTGTAAGTCTGCACTACTTATATATGTTACGGAATACCAGAGGAGGTTATGCTCTTCTCTAAATAATGTAAATTAATACATTTAATTAATAAAATTTATACTTAATAATTAATAAAATTAATACACACACAAACGCTCAAACATCAGATCACTCGAACAATAGATAATTTTTTTGATTCACCTTGTTCCCCATAGTGTTCTACGCCAATGGACGCTGAAGCGTTTGAACATCATTGAGACCATTATGGCAGCTAAGTAATTCAATGTCCAACCATTAACTTAATGCATAGCCTCCATATCAATCCCAACAAAAGGGTTTTGCAGTGTCATTATCTGCATCGTCAATATCTAGAAGGGCTTGTGCAATCGTACATCAGCACAAATTGAGTGTCACATTTCGCAATAATAAATTCCGATATTTTTTAAGACAATAGATGTCAAGGTGTTGTCGCATAATTGAATTCTTTATATCTGAATTGATTATTTCCCAACCCACAGACATGAGATGGAAATTACCAAAAATTATCAGATGGCATTGAGATGTTCAATCGTCAATATTCTTGTCATGCGATAGTTATTGCATACATACAGATAGATGACTAAATGTTTTCAAAACAAATATTACACAATTGAAATGAAATGCCATAAATTAATAACTTTATTAATATACAGTTTGTCAAGGTAATGTTTTCGAACCAATGAATAAAAAATTTGAGGAAAATTACAGTTTTGGTCGACTTCTTGAAGTCAATATTGCATGTATAAATAAAAAACTTTTAAAATTAAGGTATTTTCATAACTGCACTCGTACAAAGATTACTACAAATCTATGTCCTAATGAAAATTAAAGAACAGGGCCAACAACATTGACACAATCTATACTAATTCAAAAATGAAAGTCCTCAGAAAACTATAACTTAAGACTGAAAAGTGTCACGAAATTTAAAGTATATTTGTTTCAGGATGAATGTTTTTTTCGACTTCATCAAATGTAATGAAATTATATTATAAACGCTGTAATGAGCAACGTCTAATCTTTTAGGTTTTGCAATAAGAAGGCGATAACAATAAAAGTCCGAAATAAATTTTGTATATAAGATATTGGTAAAAGCACTAGCGAGTGACATCAAACCATTCTGAGATTCACCATATGCGGGGGAAGGACATATCACTTTTCAAAAAATTGTATATATGTATTAGCCCGGCCAGCTAATTAGGGACATTGGTACTAAAATCAACTTAACGTTAATTGGAAAACACTTTTATACCAGAATTGTTTATGTTAAGTTAGTTAATAGAGTATTCTGATGATTTCATGCTTTACCCCTACGGCATGTCCTTTAAAGATTGCCATATTTTGTTGCCTTAAAAATGTCCCATAACTAGACAGCGGAATCCTATGTTAGGATGGTCGTAGAGAAAATCTGATTAGACAGAAACTCGTTTTATCACAAAATACAACGAATTAGGCCCAGAAATGTTCGCATATTTTGCATATTGTACATATTTTTACATATTTGCATAAAATGAGCATATGCAAAGCCATATGCAAAAATATATACAAGGATTTGTGGTCTAAAAATCCCACCGAAATGGCTGAAATGTGGTATTAAGTCTTCGTTAGGAGTATAAAGCTTTACACCTGAAATTTGTCCGCATGGGTCCACGTCTTCATATAGCCCCATAGAACGGTACCTCCGGAATTTCTGGTAGTTAGAAGGTTTTGGCCTTAATATCCTTCCGAAATGGGAGAAATTTAGTATTAAGTCCTCCTTGGGGGTAAACAACTTTCCACTTAAAATTAACACTTAACACACTTAAATTGCTGACATTTTGTATAAAGTCTTCGTTGGGGGTATAAAACTTTCCACCTGAAATTTGTCAGTATAGGTCCACGTCTTCATATAGCCCCCATAGAACGGTACCTCCCGAATTTCGGTATTTTGAAAGTTGTAGCCTTAATATCCCAGCGAAATGACTGAAATTTGGTATTCAGTCTTCGTTGGGGGTATAAAACTTTCCACGTCTTCATATAGCTCCAATAGAACGGTACCTCCGGATTTCTGGTATTTTGAAGTTTGTGGCCTCAATATCCCTCCGAAATGGCTGAAATTTGGTATTAAGTCATCCTTGGGGGTATAAAATATTCCACCTGAAATTTCTCGATATAGGTCTTATAACCCCTATAGAACGGTACCACCGGATTTCTGGTATTTTGAAGGTTGTGGACTCAATATCCCTCCAAATTGGTTGAAATTTGGTATTAAGTCTTATTTGGGGTTATAAAACTTTCCACCTGAAATTTGTCGGTATAGGTCCACGTCTTTATATAGCACCCATAGAACGATACCTCCCGATTTTCGGTATTTTGAAGGTTGAGGCTGTAGTTATACATTTCTCTAATATATTGACTTGTCTGAAAATAATTTTAAACAGAGAAATTGTACATACAAACATTTTTGTACCTATTATTGAAATATTTGTTGCATAAGAAAATATGTAAAATGCATAAATTTTGCATATGCAAAAATTTATGCATTTTGCCCAATTTTGCATATGTCATATGTTTCGATTGCAATTTAATCAGAAGCAAAAATATGCCCTGTCCCAAAATTTGACATGAATCGGACCAAAAATAGGGGTTGCATAAAATTCCGCTGTCTACTCATAACTCATCCTTCAAATAGGATTTTCAGCCCCATCCAAACCGCTTAATAAGTAATTTAATTAAAATTCTACACCAAGTATGGAGGGGCGATTGCAGTGTATGCCTCTGAATGTTGTCTGGTGTTACTAAAAATGTAATTGTTGTTACTAAGAACGAAATAAATATCATTTCTTTGCTGCATTAACGGAAAATAAGGCCTAAAGCACACTATACGGGATTGTAGTAATACTTCGGCCCTATAAAGGACCTGCGGTGCGTGTAAAGCATGAAATCAGTTGAATACACTATAAACTAACTAATACAAGCAATTGTTGTACAAAAATGTGCATCGGTTGACATTAAGGTTGATTTTACTATTAATGTCCCCACATATGCAAAATCTCTGCACGTTTTGACATCATTCGATAGCGATTCCTGCAATACCTTATATAGAAAATTTATTTCATCAAAATCTTCACATTTTTAAATGAAATCGAGTAATTTATTAAACTGAATTTATTGTCCCTAATTAGTTGGCCGCCACTGTACCTACAGTTACTTGTCATTAAAACAAAAATGTCCAAACATAAAAATTGGGATATATTAGCTATCGCCTTTTGCAATAACTCTGATATTTTGCCATCAACATTTGTGGTTTTGATTTTATGCTCATGGGTTCTACTATCATTCACAGGATTTACCAATACGTCCAACAGATGCAGAGATATCCGCCATGGAAATAAAATTATGGAAAAAATACACTTGGGTGCAAAAATATAGAATTGTAGCTCAATTATTGCGGACGATATGGTGATTACAAGAGACGGGTATGACTACATCGGCTCAGAATTTTACCCTTATCAAAAATACATTTAAGCTTTATGGGAAAAACAGAAAAACAGGCTTAATATACCCTTCGTACTAGGGTGGAATGTATACAAATGGAACTATTCACGCTTCAAAATGGCGGGCAATTATTAAAATTCACTAAAAAAAGTCTTTTAGTCACTGTTCGAAAAACTAACGAATTTTTGGGTCTTCGTGAGATACCTTGTTGGACCGCAATGAAAAAATAGGTGGAAAAATTCAAGCTGTTGGGATAAGTTAGTAATCTGAGGAATAAAACTTGTACACGTCCTCCAAGAACAACTGAGAATTCTGCTACTGTAGCCCAAAGTGTTAAAGAAAATCCAGGTTTGTCCAGTTCTCGTAGTTCTTTTGAATTGGGCATTCCACAAACGTCATTACACCGTATTTTGCATGAAGACTTGAGTCTTAAGGCTTACTAACCCACTTATCGCCGATATTGTTTTTGAAAGAAAACTTAAAATTTTATATAAAAATTATATTTTTGAGACTTTCTAAGCATTTTTTAAAAAAATATTTTTTTTTCTATAAAACGTATAGGTTTTCTTGCTTCTTTTAAAAATGCCGAAAACTTTGAAGGGTAATACGGGTGTATTCTTACATGCCAATCACTTGGTTTTTGATTGAGAAAATGCGCTTAATGCATTCATAACAAATCCATAAATTTATAATTTATGATTAAATTTATATGGCATATTTAAATGTTTCATCAAAAGTCGAAAATTACAAAAATGTTGATATTTTTTTGAATTGCTTGCGTTTTCGCCCAAATGCGTACAAATGCATAGGTCAAATGAGCGTAGAATGACAGATAACAGACAATACTATAACAAAATGCAAAAATCCCGACAAAAATATGCGAAAATACTCGAGTTTTACGCCAATTTTTGCAAACATTTTTGGGGCGTTTAAACGAACAGTGGCTTTAAGTGGGTTAAGTTCAGTTAACACAAAAAATGGGTCCTTGAAATACATGAACATGATCAGTGTTTTTTTTTTTATTCTAGAGACCTCGGTACATAAGAAGTATGCCGTTGTTGCAAACATCATTTCTGGCAAAAGAATAAAGAAGCTCGAGACAAATTCGAACTGTGTTGCACTTTGTCTTTTACAAGAAATGCCGTAAGAATGAAATTCAGCCGCTTATGTACCGAGGCCTTTACACCAGAGACGCGCTTCTTTGCAAAGACAGTATAGTGGGGGCGCCCACTGAGTTGTATTTCTCTCTCTCTCTCCATTACAGTGTAAGTGAATAAAAACAAACAATAAACATCATGTGGTTGTTGTTTTCTTCTCTCATACATACTAAAACATTGATGGAAATTCTTGGGCCACGCTGCTTTACACATACGACTATCAACTAATGTCTAAGTATATGGTAATATTCAAAAATGTTTTACAATCGTTGAAGTTGAGGTTCACCATTTAATAAGTCGCGAACTGTCAATATATTTTATACAATATGAATATATTTATATTAATTGAAGTGTTTTAGCCGGGGTCGCATAAAATGAACCATAACAAATAATTTATGTGGAAGCTGTGTTGGTGGTAATACTAAAAAATGAGTAAAAATGTGTTGAAGTTTACAAGTTTTTTTTTTTTTGTTGCTCTTTCTTGATTTCTGGTCAAAGAATTGAAGAATACCCCTTGGGCAACATGGTTCTAATGTATGACTTTTCGATATATACACTGCATCCCCCTAAAATCGATGCTGACATTTTGAAGTTTTGAAATCTGGGTTTTTTGAATTTTTCTTATAATTGGAGGCCGCAACCAGGTAATTACCCAAACTATTTATTGGATTGTAGAACTCGTGATTCCACGTCGTTTGGTGTATATCTCATGAGTGTGCTTCATACAGCTCACTGGTAATAGGAGTCCAAAATCGAAATTTTGGTGCGTAAATTTTCTTTAAAATCCTATTTTTTGGCTTCAAAATTTACAACTGTGACTCAGGTACCCTTGAACCCCGCGTGATTTTAGTTTTTTTTACGCGCCGGATCTAATGAACCCTTCCGCTTTCAAATCCATCAACTAAAACGGCGGTTATAGATACCTTGAAAGTAGGAAATTCTGCAAAATTATATTTTGATGATTCCGCGCATTGAACCGCGATTTTCTTTGGTTATTTTTACATAAATGGAATCCTTTATACGCGATTATATTATTTTCTAAAACCGTGTGGCATAAATTACCGAGATTCTGGAGTAATACTCGTATTTCGTATAAAATAGAATTTGGTAGCACATCGGCGGTTCTTGAAGAATTTGTTTAAAATTTGTTTTAATGACATATTTTTTATAGGCGGTCACTGAAATCGGATGCGCCTTATAATCTTATGTACATCGCGCAATTTTTACCCACATATAGGTTTTTTGAACAGTAAGATGCAGCTGACGGCACACTTTGGCCGCTGAATGAAAAGTGGAAAAATCGCTACATATTGATAGAGATGCACTCGCTGTATCTGAGAGAGCATGCGCCTTAACTGATTTTAACGAACTCGCGAATTATACGTTTTTTAACTTCTATGTTTTTTCTTTGGTTGTAATTTCAATATTACTTTCTATTTCATAATCCTACAAGCAAATACACTTTCGGGTTTGTCATCGCATTTTCCCTGAAGAAGTTTCAGCAAAGTCCGTCAGTCCTTGCATCGAAATTTAGCGAAATAGTAGAATATCTCCCAAAAATGTTTTTTCCATTTTTCGTATTAAGCAAAAAAATATATTTTTGAAATACATAATATTCCAACAATAAGTTTTCGTCTTTTGTTGTTGCTGTAATATGGCAGTTATAAATCCTATCGTTAAAATTTTGGTTTCATATTTTTCTACGCGTTGTCTAGAACCTGTACGTATTTTTAATTTATTTTTTTTTTCGAGTTTTATTTGGACTCTAATTAGAATAAATTAAATTTACCCCAAATTTTTTCAGTATTTCTTGATTTTTCGCGAAAATAGAAATACATTTAGTAAATATTTAGGCATCCACGGATAGATATTAAATGCTGTTAACGCTTTATATATACATTTTCTTATTACAACAAAAATGGAATTTTTAAATATTTGTTCTTTATAAGGGAATAAAACCCCCATAACTTTGGAGCGCAGCATCCAATTTTGTGAACGCCAACAGATTTGAAACCAAGACTTTTTTTTTTAATCTAGGTTCAAAAATTGCGGATGTGCTCGCAAAAAATTTTTTAACATTTCTTCCAATGGAATTGCAAAAGAAATTTGAAATTTACCATATGCTTGCTTGTACACTTGCATTTTTTACGTCCACATTCCACATTATCATGTGGATTAGTCCAGTATGAACCCATAGTTGTGCCATCAATAATTTGCTCCACCAGAAGATTGAATTGTTGATTATTATTACATATTTCTTACGAAAACGACCTACATTCAAATTTCTTTAAAATCCTGTGTAAAGTATTCCAGGTCGGTTCTACTGTTGTTCGATTTAAATCTGAAAGTTCATATTCGAAATAGCATCTTTCCAGTGAGGTAGGGAACAAAAATAAAATTTTGGCTTGCAGTTCCGCAATGTTAAACACAATTTACGAGCAATTTTACTACAATGTGACATTTTGGGATCCAAAAACCTGCATAGTATTAAACAGATCCTGAGGTAGCTTTGTTTGCGTTCTAAGTTTGTGGAATACCTCCTAATAAAAAAATTAATAAGTAACTTTTTTAGTTCGAACAATGTGTATCCACTAATTGCATTTGCAACACACATCCAAAACTCCAAGTTTTTAATGGAGTTTCCGCATTTTTAAAGAGTTTTTATTGAAATCACACAGGCCATCAATAATAAATTTATACAAAGCGACGTGTTTGTTCGATGCTCAGGTTTCGTTGTAATTTAATTGAATTTTCAATTTTGTGCACCACCAATAACAAAAAAGAACCCACAATAGCAATAAAAAACCGGAGCAGTAATAAAAAATGGAATACCTGATTAAAGTTTGCACGTCAAATGACTGCCGTGGCCGCTGTGGCGTCACATTGTTATTTTGATATTCTATAAACAATAAATTAATTAATTATAACCACCAGGTAGATGCATATGCTAAATATGATGAACAAAAACACAAAACAAATCCGAAACGAGGATGCCGTAGTCGACAGGTGGGATCATTTCATATTCGTGACTTATATTCTGTTTCCAGAGTAAAACAATGTTTTTAGTGGGAGAAAAAAAAGAACTCCGGTGGTGATCTTTGTAGAAATGTAAAGTAACGTGGTGGTCCACATGTTGTGGACTATAGTGGTCCATAGTTGGTAGAACGAGGGCGTTTCGAAGATCAGAAATGTGTAAAGCTGAGTACATGTACAACCACATCAGAATGCCTCCAATGAGATACCCCCTCCTGCAATCAGAACAGTCCAAAACTTCTTAACCGCTACCCCTTCAATGCTCGCATTCAACAGAAGGCAAAGGCTCAATCTTATCCAAAACTATTAGGAAACACTACTCGGACGAACGATGTGATCTGGCATCGGATTGGGAAGCCGTCGAAAAACGGCTCTAATGACAAAAGTGTGTGTTTTTGCTCGAAATTTACCGCTCCGGGATTTTCCGGGAATTAACGGCAATTTATGGATGTTTTTTTTATTTCTCGAGATCACAAGAATATACGAATACATATAAGAAATATATTGTTCGTCGTATAAGTTAAGTATACTAATGCTTGCTTACTGGAAAAGTATGCAAGTTTAGTTTCATTGCATAAATCGCGTACATTTAGAATGGGAGTGGAATTAAGATAAATGTTGCAAAATGCGAAGCTTTGTGTCTCAGAAATGCTTCGGGCAAATATGCTAGATCTGTCGTATCTGAAAGTAAGTCCTTAAAACTGTTTTTAAATGGAAATGAAATTTCATTTAAGAACCGTTTTAAATATCTGGTGGTTCATTTTAATAAGTTATTTTAATTTAATGAACACGCCAGAATTTTACTTCGTAAAGCAAAAGGAGCTTTGGATTGTGTTTTGTGTAATAAACACCTATTAAGACAAAGCTCTTAATTTACACAACCTGCATAATACCTATTTTATTATATTATATTATATGCCTTTCCAATATGGTTTAGCATTTCTCCTTCGGTTGTTCGAGAGCTTGAAATTTGTGAAAGAAAGGTACTCAGACAGACTATCTCCAGAACCCCACTAAAAGATATTCGAATTGTCACATATATTCTGAATCTTCCATTATTCCTATTGGTTTATCACACTTAACATACTAAGGACGTTTGTTGGTAGCTTGCCCAATCACAAAAATACGTTGGTTAAAGACATTTACAAAAATCAATGTGAATTTGGCTGGTCATATATGAACTATCTGTCGCCTGTTGGTATAATGAGGGAAAATGTTCCGAATAATTTTAATCCAACATCTTCGCTTGAAGCCGATTTTTACTCATTTACAACTCCTGGCTCTCATAGGGGCTAGCTTTTTTTATTTATTTAATTTTAAGTTAGTATTAAGTAGAATTAGTTTAAGTTGTCTTTGTTAAATGTTGAATATTTCCATATAATTTTGTAAAAGTCTCAATAAAATATATCTTGAATCTTAGAATGGGAGTTCATCTGAATAGAACCAAACAATTTTGCCTACAAATATCGTTAAACCTAACGATATGAGAGGAATTGTAAATTATATGTAGAGTATATTGAAACCGAAAATTTCAATGACTAACATGTTCTGCATGTGCGACATAACGGTACTTTTAATGTTCTTTATGAAAAAAAATATATTGGCATGTTTTAATGGTTTCTCAGGTTAGCACCACCCTAAGAATTTACACAAATCATCTGTCAGACGTGGTAAAATTTTACAAAAAACGACGTATAAATAAAACTGAAGGCCGTCAGTGTCCATTGACAACAAACATTGACCATTAAATGTGTATTAGGGTTTTGGAATATGATGAAAATCAATGTTAAGAGCTTTGATGTCCGCATCTAACAAATCCGGGTGTAACCCATCGATTTGCATTAATTTTCCTCAGTTTTCGATTTATAAACCTATCAAATGTCACGTCTTCATAATTTTGTTGTGGTCTTGAACATATTTAACACAATTCAATTTAAAATTTGTACTTCATAAGTTGTTTCGACCGATTTCTTCATACGAATATTTTTTTGAGCTCTAAGCATCGATTTTCATCATATTCCAAGACCCTAATACACATATAATGCTCAATATTTGTTGTCAATGGACACTCTTGGACATCAATTTTATTCATACGTGGTTTTTTGTAAAAGTTTACCACGTCTAATAGATGATTTGTCTAAAGACATAGGTTGGTTCTATCCTGATGCAACATTAAAATATGCTAATATTTATACCCTACTCCACAATGTGGGAAGGGTATTATAAGTTTGTTTTGCTAAAAATGCATGTAAAACCGCGAAATTTTCGTTGTAGGCCCCCAATGTTACATACAATTTTTCATATCTCGACGAGAAAAAGCGATATAGAGATGTGTGTCCGTCTGCCCATTATAAATTGTAATCAAACTCCAATTATGCAAATATGGACCGATAGTCACGAAATTTTACATTGAGGTCGGGTTCACATCAGAATAGATCGCTATTGTTATAGATGATGATCGTGAAATATTTAGGGGGTGAAATGGATCAAAAACATATTTTTTATCCGAATTTGTATCTGCTCAGTAGGTCGCAATCATAGTCCGATCAGCTCGAAATTTTAAATATGGTGTGAGCTTATGACAGGGAAGGATCTTCCAATTTTACATGATGATCAGATAGTTCTTAGCGGGTGAAATGGACCGAAATTTTGTGTGAAAATTGAAAAAAAAAACACTTAATATATATCTTATATCTTTATTCCTGGAAGACACATTCCGCACACGTGAGTTATTTTTGAAAGAAGATCTCTCGACCTTTCCATAGATGCCAAGTATGTTGATGTACGTGCTCAGATAACAGAGTTACAACCTAGTATATACCGAAATTCCACAGTTTAAATTGTGTATAGTAACCATAACGACGCTAGAGTTTGCAGTTATAGTTTAATACTGACAAGTTTTTACACGAGATTAGAATTTTGGTCAAAGAAGATACCAACAATTTTAGATAATGAGCCGATAGTTCTTAGCGGGTGAACTTTTGTGGGAAAAATATCCAAATTCAATTTAAATTGTTATAAGTTACAATGCTGTACTCGGTCTTGAAGTTTTTGTGATACCTTTGGTAAAAAGTAATGTAATAGTTCCTCGAAATATTAGTCTTTTTTCATTGATCGATTATATAAAAATCACCGAAAACAATTTCTAAAATTCTTTTAAGATGATCGAAATGATGATTTTATACCCCATGTATGTTTGGACGAAATCCATTTTAGAAAATTTGGAGTCGATTTACCCATTTCCGTCCATCTGGCTGGCTGGTGCGCACGATAACTCTCGAAGGATCAACCAATTTGGTTCAAAATTTAGGTCTCGTAAATTTTGTCTAAACTTAGTTTAAGTTCGAAGATGGACCATATCGGTGTACCCCTTCCGTTAATTACCCCTAAAAAAGTTCAAAATGTTTCGCTAAGATTATTCGCACGATAGTTCCATAAGGGACTAACCGAATTGTTCCAAACTGTGGAAATATTACTTCCATGTTCGCCTTGCGGCCCTTTTTACGACGGTGCATTTTTTTTTTTTTTTTGGCATGTCCATACTTCCTGAGACGACGCCAACTAAACTGACTAGTGCCTAAGATAACCCTCGAAGGAGGAAACTGGTTTGGTCTTAATTTTGTACATCGCATTATTTCTTAGAGACTTGGATTACATCGGAATATGGAAAATTTTTGGAAAAAGTGCCGTTTAAGGACTCGTCTCGGATTATTTCCATTTTTTGCATTTTTTTGTCTTTGTGGCCCTTGTTACTACGTTACAGTTTTTTGGGGGGTCAAAGTCTATTCTTCTTGGGAAATTAGCCCAAATTAGCCCAATTTAAAAAAAACATGGAGACGTTATAAGTATTGTGTTGTGTGCTTCTTTTTGTAGGTGTCGCCCTTACGGAAACTACGCAGCGTTGTCACTCAATTGCACAATGTTTTCGGGTAAATTGCAATATATTGTTGAATATTATTATATGAGGATGTACATCCGCCCAAATAATACCCAAATATTGTGTTTTACCATGAATCATTGGTGATCACTTCCTTACGGTAGCGTAAAAACAAACAACACGTATTCTCTCTTTATTTCTCATTTGCCATTGCTTAGAAATGGGGAGAGTGTCTTACCACTACTAATACACGAACTATTCTGAGCACCCCTGCCATAGACTAACGAATTTATAGACGACGGAATGCTCTCACCGGGTATGTTCGAATTGAGCTTGGTAACTAAGAAACTCAATATAAAATGCCGAAAAAAAATATATGTACAAGTTAATAAACATTTTGTTCTGGCAAAATACTACATTGGGTTAGTTTTTGATGGGAACTATATCCTCAGATAAAAATATTGAGTAATCCGTCGTGTGTATGTTCATTAGTCTATGTTTTTACCAGAATAAATAGTTTAAAAATTTATAGTTATTGCCATTTTAAAAATTGAGTGCATATCCAACTGACTCAATTCACACTCAGTATGAGAATTTAGGTGAGAGGACCCTGTGGGGACGAAAATTCCAATTTAAGTAGTCTAGAACTAGTTCTAATCAGTACTAGTACAAATATTGGCCCCTAAGTAATGCGAAGGGAACCAATTGTCACCTTTTTATCCCCAAGTAAACGAGGAGGCGTCAGTTGCGACTTAATTAACTTAAGTTAAACGACGAGTTGTATAAATAATTCACATTTACATTTTCTTCATAACTTTAATATAAATGAAGCATCCAATAACAGAAGCTAGTGTTGATGGAATGAATATCTTCGTTCATATTATTCATATTGTTCTGGTATAAAAAAGGAATACGACGGAAATATGCAAATCGCCCTCTTCTTCTCTCTACCCGCTAGCAATTCCAATTGTCGCAATTTAAATAGTCCTTAACTAGAGGTAAGTGGTACTAGTTCACAATTGACCCATACGTAATGCGAAGGGAACCAATTGACACCTATATAGCCTCAAGTAAACGACGAAACGTCAGTTGTGACTATTTCCCACCACTTTTTTATAAATAAACTGGTATATGACTGTAAACCTGGAACTAGTAAACCTGGAACTATACCACCTACAGGTAATTGGTTACCTCCTATGACATCCCCATGTTAAAGTTTACAGTTGATTGCACTGTGAGGGGTCAGAAGTGGAACTAGTTACTGTAACGCTGAGAATCGACGAGTTTCCGATGCCGAACTAGCCCATCGCCCAAGCGGGTAGGTACCGCAGTTTTCATTCATAATTTTGTGTTTTAATTTTACCGATTTTTGTTGGTAACCAAGAAATGAGTTACAGAATCGCGTTACAGGTCATATACTCGTAGCTAACTGCTCCCAATAATATAATTTGTCTGTCTATCTTTTGTTGACAGACGAAAACTGTTAACAATTTTCTTGGTAAAAAATCCGAAATTTGTATGCCATACTATAGATTTGATTTGTTACTCGATTTCAATACACAAACCCACACCCATTTTCGAAATTAAAATAAATGTTAATTAATCCTTCCGGATCCCATGGAAGCTGTAAGTCAATGACGTGTGTCTCGGGAAACATATTGATATCTGATTTCAATTTGCATACATTGACCGTGTGTGCAGGCGTAGCGATAGAGGCCAGTTTTCATTTCATTTTACTGCATTTAAATTTTGTCGCCATAATAATTTTAATGAAATTTAATCTTTTTTTAATTAAGTTTTATGTCCATAAATGTTGTTGCTGTGTTGACCATTTTTTTGTTGTTGTTGTTGCTGTTGTCGTGTTGCAAATGACGACATTATTGTGGTGCAGCACATTCTACATACATACATAAATATTATTTTATTCAAATAACCACAGAAATCATGTTTACAGAACTTAACAAAAAGCCATAAAAGGACACTGTTGATGCTGGAGGCCTGAAGGAAAAAAAAAATAACTGTTTACAATTGGTAAAATCTGTTTGTGTTTGGCAAATGCAATTTGCATAGTAAAGCAACAAACGAAAATGAATGAATCGTGGCTGGTTAATTCTTTCCATTCGGCCATTTCCAGTGTCAATAGAAAACAAATGATTTCCATAAACAAGATAATTAGTAGGTGGAAAATGAAAAAAAATATTTATTAATCCATTGCAAGGTTTATTCCGATCTCTTTTTTGGGGAGGGTTCGTTCGTACATTCAGTCACAGAATCAATGTAAAATAACAGAAATGCCTTGCAGTGTCTAAAATTGTTCGGTGCTATATTGGACAAGTTTATTGGGTATGTTCTGATGATGTGATGTGAGTACACTCAACATCAGGCATTTCCATTTGAAAAAGAGCACTGTCGAACTTGTTACAATCCTAGAAAACAACAGTAGAACGGATTTGTTAACAACATTAATTTTTAACACCCACGTGCCACAAGCGAATCGTTCAAGCATTCTTCAAATATTCAAGGGGGCAAGAATTGTGTGAACAAACATTTCAATGCTCACGCCATACGTTGTGCACCTTCCGTAGCATGTTGTGTGTGAGCAGTTACACACTGCCGTTCATGGCCGCAAAGGGACTTTTTTGAAGCGAATAGCATAGCAAACAAATATCTTCAGTTTGTTATGCGAAACGTTCCATATACGAAGAGCAAACGAATGGGAATTCAGATTTTCGTTCCTTGGGGTGTAAATTTTTCATTGGAGCATTGTTCACAACTACACACACATGAGCATTTTCCTATATGTGGCCATAAGAACATACATACACACGTTATCGCAGGTCACTGTGCAAGTTGAGAAAGGAAATACATATTCCAAATTTAACAAATGTTCAAAATTCGATTGTTCTAAGTAAGCCAAGGTATGCTCAACCAAAGAAATAAATATAAAAGGGTGACACATGTTTATGGGTGACGTAGGGAATGGATGATACCAAGGAACGGTCCTGACCGGTTTTAACATGGCAAAGCCCAGGATTTATCTTGGTCCCTCTTTCATCCCAAGTGGACACTGACCTCCCCGTGGTGTCACCTGGGGAACTGCCTTTAACACCCGTTAAAGGTAGTGAGCTAACATGTGCCGCGCGTTCACCCATAAGAACGTTAAAAACTTGGGTTTGGGCGTCGGGTTAGTAACCCTCCCCTAGAAAAAACAGCCTACTATGAAAAAACGAAAGAAAAGAAAAACAAACCCCTCTAAAGTTGACGAACCCCGCAAACGTTTTAAGGACCATGATCTGCGAATCTGCACCTGGAATGTTCGCACTCTTTATAGAGAAGGTGCAGTCTTCGCATTGGCAGACGTACTTGAAAAGTACAAGACCGATATTACTGCCATACAGGAAATACGATGGATTGGGAAAGGCGTCACAACAACACCTAAAGGTGACGCACTGTATTATAGCTGCCATGACGTAAAGCATGAGTTTGGTTGTGGATTCGTAGTTAGTCGGAGACTAAAACATCTTGTATCCAGCTTCACTCCAGTGAATGAAAGACTTGCTGCTATTCGAATAAAAGCTAAATTCTTCAACATCAGCTTTATTTGCGCTCATGCTCCCACTGAAGAAAAGGACGAACAGACCAAAGATATATTTTACGAGCGCTTAGAAGAAACATATGACCGTTGCCCTGCCCATGACATTAAAATCATTCTAGGCGATTTTAATGCCAAAATTGGAAAGGAGAATATCTTTGGCCCAACAGTCGGGAAATTCAGTCTCCACAGTGAAACATCTGACAATGGTATGAGGCTGATAGACTTTGCAGCTGCAAAAAACATGGTAGTTAGCAGTACCAGATTTAATCATCTCGATATTCATAAGGGCACCTGGCTGTCTCCAGATCAGAAAACAAGAAACCAAATTGATCATGTTGTGATAGATGGAAGACATTCATCGAGCGTGTTGGATGTACGATCGTTCCGAGGCGCAAACATTGATTCGGACCACTACCTTGTTGCAGCAAAGGTACGCACCCGCCTAAACGTAGCAAACAAAGTACGAACAGACACAACACGAAAGTTAGACATCGTTAAGCTGCAATCACAACAGATAGCCACAGCATATTCCACTCAACTAGCCCAATTGCTTAATCAAAGCCCTCCTCATCCCGATAACATATCAGCGCAATGGCAAAGCATTGCCCACTCCATGCAAACAGCCGCAAAATCCATACTTGGATACCAGAGACCTCCACCAAGGAATCCATGGTATGATGAGGAGTGTCGTGCTGCCACCGAAGAGAAAAATGCGGCATATAAGGCTACTTTACAATCCGTAGCAACGCGTAGCGCACGAGAGAGATACAGGGAGAAAAGGAGTGAGGAGAAACGTCTTTTCCGCAGGAAAAAGAGAGAGATGGAAAAGCGGGAGTGTGAAAAAATCGAGATGTACAGGAGCCAGAATGAAGTCCGAAAATTCTACCAAAGAGTCAAGCATCAAACTGATGGCTTTGGTACAGGCACATCCTCCTGTAGAGACCAGCAAGGTAATTTGGTAACTGATACAGATAGTGTACTCAGGATATGGAAAGAACATTTTTCAAATCTGTTGGTATCCAATAGCAGCGAAGACGACGAAGATACCACAGTCCCAATCCCAGAAGATGGTATTGAATGTATACCGCCCAGCCAAGATGAGGTAAAGACAGCAATAAATCGGCTGAAGAATAATAAGGCAGCAGGGGCCGATGGCTTACCAGCCGAGCTGTTCAAAACCGGAGGCGACACGCTGATAAGGTGTATTCATCAGCTAGTTAGCACCATCTGGCAGGAAGAACGAGTACCCGACGATTGGAACCTGAGTATCCTGTGCCCCGTCCACAAGAAGGGAGATAAGACTGTATGCTCTAACTATAGGGGCATAAGTCTACTCCCTATTGCCTACAAGATCGTGTCAGGGATATTGTGCGAACGACTAAAGCCAATGGTCAACGAGATTATTGGACCATACCAATGCGGCTTTAGACCTGGCAAGTCCACCATTGACCAGATATTTACCCTGCGGCAAATCCTGGAGAAGACCCAAGAGATGCAGATCGACACCTACCACCTATTTGTCGATTATAAAGCAGCCTTCGACAGTCCGCTGCGCTCAAAGGTATTCCAAGCCATGTCTGAATTTGGTATTCCCGCAAAGCTCATCCGGCTTTGTAAAATGACTTTAACTGACACGAGGTCCTCAGTTAAAATAGGAAAGAACCTCTCCGAAGAGTTTGGTACCAAAAGAGGTTTCAGACAAGGAGACAGCCTTTCGTGTGACCTCTTCAACATCCTGCTAGAAAAGGTTATACGAGAGGCAAACGTCAAAAGAAGTGGTACAATATACACCAATAGTCACATGTTACTTGCTTATGCTGATGATATAGACATCATGGGCCGATCAGTAGAAGAAGTAACTGATACCTTTATGAAGGTCGAAGGAGAATCTGCTAAAGTGGGTCTGGCGGTAAACGGTGAGAAGACCAAGTTGATGGTGTCGACGCGCAATGCGTCCATTGAGCTCGGACCGACTGTGGAAGTTGGTTCCTATAATATTGAGGTAGTAAAAGACTTCGTCTACCTCGGCACCTCCGTCAACACAACAAACGACATCAGTTGTGAAATAAAAAGAAGAATTGTATTGGCCAACAGATGCTACTTTGGATTAAGTAAGCAGTTTAAAAACAAAGCCACATCTCGTCAAACAAAAATAACGCTCTACAAAACACTGATACTACCCGTGCTGATGTATGGCTCCGAAGCCTGGGTACTTGCGCAAGCAGACATGGCAGTGCTTGGTGTGTTTGAGAGAAAAATTCTTCGAAAGATCTACGGACCAATCTGCGTTGACGGTGAATATCGACGTCGCATGAACCACGAGCTGTATCTGCTATACAACGACATCAATATTGTTAAACGTATCGAGAAGCAGCGATTGCGTTGGCTAGGCCATATCAAAAGAATGAGCGATGATGAACCCGCTAAAAAGGCGTATGAATACATGCCACATGGCGGTGCACGCAGAATTGGCAGGCCAAGGAATAGATGGCGCAAACAAGTGGATGATGAGATGAAAAGGCGCGGTATTCCAGAGTGCAAAGCAACAAATAGAGAGGAATGGAGATCTCTTCTTAGTTCGGCCTATAGAACAAATGTTCTGTAATGGGCCAGCTAAGTAAGTAAGTAAGTAAAGACACATGTTTATTCTTCGGTAGATGGCGTTGCAGAATAACATAATTTTTTATCATGATATGTTCTTCTTCTTCTTTATTGCATATTCGATATTCGAATGTTGGCGACCATATTACATTTCGTGTATAATATTTTATATATCATTGACAAAAGAAGAAAATAATCCTCTATTTCTTGCGACACTTATTCAATTTTCTGCATTTCGGAATTCTGTCTATTGTTGAATATTTTGGAGCCAGGACATCTCTTGTCTTCCTCTGCTACGTTTTCCTTCTATACTGGCTTGTAGAATTGATTGTAGAATGCGGTATTTTGAGTTTCGCATTATATGCCCAAGATATGCAATTTTTCTCCTTTTTATATGATTGAAGAGTTCTCTTGTTCTGTTTAATCTGCGTAGAACCTCGTCATTTGACACGTGAGCTATCCATGGGATTTTAAGAATTCTCCGATATATCCACATTTCGAATGCTTCTAATCGCTTGACATCTACTGTTTTTAGAGTCCATACTTCCGTTGCGTATAACAGTACTGGCCATATGTAGGCTTTTATGAACCTTGTCTTTGTTGTGATGTTAATATCATGACTTGTCAAAACATTTCTATATTTGTGAAAGGCGTCTCTTACCATTTCTATCCGGCATTTAATTTCTTTGGAGTTATCCCACTGATCATTTATTGAGAACCCGATATATTTGAAGCTCGACACTCTCTCGAGTGGAGAGTTGTGAATTATTATATTCATGTTTTCATAATTGTTTTTTTCTGCTTATTATCATATATTTAGTTTTCTTGATGTTTAATCTTAATCCATATCTTTCACTACACGCAGTTAGTCTGGTGACAAGATTTTGTAAACCTGATAGGCTGTCTGCTGTTAGTGTAGTATCGTCAGCGTATCTGATATTGTTTATATAAGCATTATTTATGAGGATTCCTTCTTTAGCGTTATTTATTGCTTCTTTGAATATTTTTTTCCGAATAGATATTAAACAGTAGTGGGGATAGAGTACAACTCTGTCTTACTCCTTTGGATATAGATATTTCTTCCGTCATTTCTCCGTTGATATTAACATGTGCGGTTTGGTGCCAATACAGACTTTTAATGCATCTAATTTCTTTTCCCCCTATACCAATTGACGCCAAAATATCAATGAGCTTGTCATGTTGTACGGTGTCAAATGCCTTCTCGTAGTCGATGAAGCACATAAAAACGTCTTTATGGACACTTCTACATTTTTGGACCAACACTTGCACGCAGAATAGTGCTTCTCTGGTTCCTTTTGCTTCTTTAAAACAAAATTGTGTTTCGCCCATTTCTTTTTCGCATTTTTCGTATATCCGTCTATGTATAATTTTCAGAAAAATTTTTAAGGCGTGGATCATCAAGCTAATAAGTCGGTAGTCGTTGCACCTTTTGGGGTGAGATTTCTTTGGAATGGTTGTAAATGTGGACTTCAGCCAATCCTCGGGGTATTTTCCGGTGTCATAAATATAGTTAAATAGTTTCGTTAACAGATCAATATTGTTATCATTTATCATTTTTAGTATGTCGCCAGGTATTTCATCAGGACCCGTGGCTTTTCGTTCTCGCAGGGATTTTATTGCATCTTCAACTTCGTTGTTTGTTATTGCCTCGCCTGTCATTTGCTGTGATATCCGGTAGTCATAATCAGATCTAGTAGGATCTTTGAATAAGTTTTGAATATATTCTTTCCAGATGTTTTTCTTTTCAGCGGTTTCAAAAACGGGTTCATTATTGTTATTGTAAAGGACTGATGAATTATTATTTCTGTATATGACGGCTGCTTCTTTCATTTTCTTGTGTAACTGAAAGTCGTCGTGCAGTGTCATCAGTCGTTCAATTTCTTAGCATTGACTGTTAAGATAGTTGTTTTTGGCTATACGCACTTCCCTTTGAATTTCCCTGTTGATTTCCCAATACATCTCGTATTTAGACAGTATCTCTTCAGTCATCCAGCTTTTACTTTTTGGTTTTGTGTAGTTTCCAAGCGTGTTACGTGCAATTGAATTGATTGTGGTCTTCACACTGTTCCATATATTTTCCACGTCATTCCTGTCGATATTGATTAATTCTGTGTTGACTTGAGAAGAAACGTCAGACCTTATTGTAGGATTTCCGAGTTTTCCGATGTCAATTTTTCGATTTCGTGTTTTTTTTTTTTTTTTGATTGACGTGCTAGTTTTATGTGGATTTTTGCCATCAGAAGATTGTGATCAGATGGTACATCTGCGCTAGGGTATGTTGTGACCCTTCTTACAGATGAGCAGTGTCGCCTGTTTATAAGTATGAAATCTATTTGATTCCTTATCACATTGCCGACTCTATCTTGGGGGGATTTCCAAGTATATAACCTTCTTGGCGGTAGGGTGAACAGGGTATTAGTAATTTTCATTTTAAATTCCTGACAAAATTCGATGAGTCTGTCACCTCTTTCATTTCTGTCTCCTAGACCATATCTTCCTTTTACTCCTGCAACTATATCGCTTCCTACCTTTGCATTGAAATCGCTTTGGATTATGGTTATTTCGTGCGGTTTTGTTATTTTAATTAGTTCTTCGACTTCAGTGTAGAAGGTTTCAATCTCGTCATTACTTTTGTCTGCTGTAGGTGCATAGACTTGAATTATATTAACGTTGACTGGATTTGCTGATATTTTTATTATCATAGTTATGTCAGATTTTGGAATGAATCCGATGACACTTTTGGCTATATTTTCTTTCACTATAATGCCAACTCCATTCCGATGATTTCTATCCGAGTTACCTGAAAAGTATATTTTGGCATTTTGTGATACAAAATCTCCAGAGTTTGGCCACCATGTTTCACACACTCCCAGTATGTCCACATTGAGTCTGTCCATTTCAGCTATCGTATTGTTTAGTTTACCTGTTTGATATAAACTTCGGATATTCCATGTACCAATATTAAGTGTCTTTTTGGTTTTACCTCCGGGGATTCTAAGCACCCTCGAGTTACCGGAGATTGAGGGCTGTGTATTTTGTTCTGCATTCATTGTTATATGGTTTCAAGGGATAAGTACATCAGTGATTTCCCCTTATCTTCTGATGGGTTTATAGTTTGCCGTCTTCGTTTCAGCCGCTCTTCTTAGAGTACAGACGCTGTTTGCAGCCGCCCACTGTGGAAACAGACACCGCTACCCGATATGTTGACGAATTTTGTCATCAAAAACACGAAAGAAATAACAAAAAAAAAAAATATTTATCTCACAGGACGTCCCGCAAATGTGGGCAGCTCCACATGTCTGCGAGGGAGCAGTTCATGTTTAGACAATGTTTAAGTTACCTCTACAAACAAGAAAAATAAAAGAACCTTTTGGTTTTAAGAAAATAAACAAAAATGGTTATAGGAACATCCGAACTTTATATGAATGCGGAAAACTACAACAACTGTCTAAAGAACGGATAAAAACGGGTTAGATATTTTGGGTATAAGCAAATGTTGATGGAACGGCGCTGGTACCTTCACATCGCAGTCCGGGACTGAAAATTAGAAAATTATATCCACTGCGATAGAGTGAAATATTACGATTGTGCAAGTATAAGCAGAAACAGAAACATCAACAATCGAAAGTAAGACGGAATTCTATAGCGAAATGGACCGCATCCTATCGGAAACTCCCAAAGAGAATATGCTGATTTGCATGGAAGATCTACAGTGCCCGGCATAATTATTTTGACAAGTTTGAAAAAATGATGTGTTTGGTTTTTTACCGGATTAGTCTTCTACAAAAATATGAAAAAATATTCTGGCTAATCCTTTACTGGAGTACTTTTAATTAGTAATAAATTTTATCAATTTAAATTTACGCTTCCACTTTTGTGATGTAAATAGAATTTCACTGCGTGGCATAAGTATTTTGACAAAATTGTTTTATTGATTTTTAGACCTCAACAATTAAAAATGTTTTATTTATACTTATGATTATTATTAGTTACGGTAAAAATAATATGCCTCACACACATCTGTACCGCTATGGACCCATTTACGGATCGATGTTTCAAGGATTTAGGGATTTATCACTAAACAACATTTTCGATGATTTTCTCCCATTATTTTTCCACATTTCTACTTTTTAATGAGAGTAAGAACATTTTTCCCTTACAAATGTGATATTTGAAGGAGACTACTTTAAGTTTGAACCCGAAATACGCTCCAAACTTGCTCCACAAAATTCAGGCTTACCATACTAGCAGTGTTCTGCAAATGAGAGTAAGAACATTTTTCCCTTACAAATGTGATATTTGAAGGAGACTACTTTAAGTTTGAACCCGAAATACGCTCCAAACTTGCTCCACAAAATTCAGGCTTACCATACTAGCAGTGTTCTGCAAATGAATACATAACATTTCGATCGGTTTAATACCATGTTGTTATGAAATATTATTTAAAATGCCAAAATATTCATTATAGTCCACAGCATTATCGATAAAAATTAAATATCACAGTATTTTAAATGGTGGATCAACATATTCTGATGCCTGGAAATATTTGGGCATGGCAATAGCATCAGAAGGACATTTATTTCACAAAGATATCAAACTTTTTGGCGGTTTTTTGACTCAAGCATACTAAAAAGGTTATTTTAAGATGAATTATGTCCAAATTTATTTTTTTAGTCCACAATACGCTCTACCACAATGATTGGTGGGGTGCAAGTGATTTTTATTGAAAATCTAATTGAAAATTTTTGTGACTATGATTTATAAATCGAGTGGAATAGCAAAAAATGACTTCAAATTGATTTTTTTTCTAATGTTTAGAGGTTCTAGTCTTAATAGAGAGTTTGCTTTGACATCGAAATTATTCAGAAGATGAGGATTTGTGTGCTAAAGTAAGATTAGATTTGCAATTCTGCTCTATTTACCGGAGAGCAACTTCTGTAATTCCACATTTTCTGCCTAGATCGACCATATTTACAGCGTTTTCAGTATTTTAAGATTTATTCGTTTCAAAATAAATAGATAACTGCAGCAATGTCTAAACAATAGCTACATTTATCACCGAAACTGTAATTTTAAATTTCACTACAATTTTTGACACCAACATTCCCTATTTGAATTAAAAATCTATGACTGTCAAGAACATTTTTTCTTAAATGTTAATAATTTAGCTAAATCAATTAATTTTGTTACCAAAAAGTTCGATTAAGTACCAAAAGTAACATAATTATAGCTTGTCAAAATACTTATGCCGTTTTGCGTTTGCCTCCCTTTTTAAACATTCGCCTACCTAATCACAAATAAAGCTGGAATATTTTTGACCCACTAATTTTTATTTAGCTGAGAGGACAAAGAAAACCCCTAAGCTGTTAATATCCCGTTATATGAATGCTGACAATAATTATATGCCTTTTAAGACAAATGTAAATTTTGTCAAAATAATTATGCCGGGCACTGTATATTGGATATGAATATTACGGGCTTCGAGCATGTATAGGAAGCCACGGAGTCGGACAGAGAAACGAAAATAGCGAATTCTTGTTAGAATTCTTGTTAATCGTCACGTTTTAATTGTTGGTGGAAGCCTGTATAATCACAAACAATGCCACAAAGGCCCATGAGTCGCAAATGGAAGCACAATCCCTGCGATGTCTGAGCTAAACGAAGTGCAGGTATTGGCTGCGCTAACCGTAGTATGACTAGCCATATTACAAAAGAAGGTAAATGCCTGGAAAAAATCCAACAAATATGTCCATCAAAAAATTCGACATTGCTAAACTCTCTGAGTCTCATCATGAACAAACTGTAGCGAATGAAATAAAAAAAATTTGCGAATCATCAATAACCTGAAACCGATGGAATCGAAGAAATCTGAACAATACCCTAAAGAAAAACGAGAATGGATCTGTATGCACTCTAATCGAAGAAAGGAAAAATCTAAAGAAATTAAAACATTATGAATCAAGCCATGCTCGGCGCGCAAAACTGGAGAAACAATTCCAACTAAACAACAAAGAAGTGAGGAATGCTTGTAGAAACGACAAAAGAATATTCATAGACGAGCTTGCGACGTTAGATAATGATGCCGCAAATAAAAATGATAGCCAAACAGTTTACAAACTAACAAAGAAACTTGTTGGAAAGAATATTTCATCAGACCGGCCAATAAAATCTAAATATGGAACTGTCCTTTCGAATACCGTCGATCAAATAATGAGATGGACTCTGAATAACTATACCGATATCTCTTTTATTCTCGAATCCACAGAAGTAACTGTGCCACCTCTCGATAAACACCAATTGTCCAGATGTATCTGAAATTGAAAATGTTATTACGAAACTAAAAAATAATAAATCACCAGGTTACGTTGGCATTCCTATTCACCCACTCATAAAAATTATTTTGGAAGAAGAAAAACTGCCAGAAGGCTGGTTAGTGAGAATAATATATAGTTAAAATTCGAAAAAAAAGGAGATTTTTCTCAGTGTATGAATTACAGGGGAATATAACTTATCAATACCATCAATGATTCTGACACAAATTATTGTAAATAGGATAATTGCAACAATCGTAACTAAACTTCGTAAGCACCCAGGCTGGATTTCGGGCAAATAAATCGGGTGTTGATTACATAAATACACTACGAATCTTAATGGAGCAAAGCAAATACCCACATATATCTAGCCTTCGCTGACTACACTACCGCTTTCGACAGCGTTTACCGCCAGAAAAATATGGAGTATTCCAAACGCGCTTGTCATCCCTCAGCACTTGATCAATCACATAAAATCGCAATACGAAGACTTTAAGTGCAGAGTTCTAAACAACCGTTCACTCCTATGTCGGGTGTAAGACAAGGATGCTTACTTTCATCTGTTCTTTTTCTGCTGGTCATCGAAAAAGTCTTCACTGAGACAATCGATCACAAAATCGACGAATACAATGGACATTAACGGAAAATCTAGAGGACTTGGATTTTGTCCACAAAACATTACGACATGTAGTCAAAGATTAATGACTTAGTAACGCAGTCAACTAGTGCAGGACTTAAAATCAATATAAGTAAAACCAAAGTAATAAACACAAAATCAATAAACTCAAATCCCTTCATTATTGGCGACGAATCGATCGAGTTCGTGGAGAAATTTGGTTGGTAATTTAGGAAGCTTATTTGCAATCGAAAGCGGATCAGAAGCCGACTTCGCAAATAGAATTGGAAAAGCAAACATGGCTTTCATCAACTACGAACCATTTTTCAATTTCAGATGAAAAGATCTACTAAAAAACACTTGTAGTTTTCTTGAAAAACAAATTTTTGAACAAACGTTTTTTGGGACTGCACGACAGGGAACGCAATAAATGTTGCTAAGGTTTTTAGCCGATTTTATCGATATGTGCAAGGAGTAGATATCCATATCTTTTATTATAGAAACTTTTATTTTAATCTGATTTTTAACTGACATGCGTATGTAAGAATGTATCTGTAATGGTTTTGTGTCATCATATATGGCTTAATAGCTAATTTAAACTTCACATACATTTTGTTGAATATAAAACAATTAGCAAATATAATTGTAATGGAGAGTCATGGAATCATTTTGGCATGCTAGAAAGAATAGCAGAATAGGCCCATCTTGTTCCTTCACAGAATTATTTTAAAACAACATAAATCTAAGTTGATATTTTAGAATACCCTTATTTCTCGTTTTCCTTAACTTTCAAAGTTATCCACGTTTGCCATCTGCAAATGTGTTGAGTAACTGTGAAGTGATATTTTGACAGAACACAAGCAAAGTGCTTGAAGCTTGCCGGCATTTGAAGCAAAACTAATGTTAAAGTTATGTAAATTTGAACGAGAAAATGTTTTTGGGGGAACTGCTGCTCTTTGCATATGGATGTATGTAAATTGAATTTTTTTTCTTGTATCGGTATCCGCGTCAGATCTGTGGGCACACATCCCCGTTGTGCGGCATGTTGTTCAAGCATCGATGACTGCTGCGTTTACCGTGTTTAAATTACCACCATGCAGTTGCGTTTAACAGCTTAGGGAAGACGGAACACAGCGTGTAATGAAAAGTAAATAATGCAAATGTATGTCTGTTTGGTGTTGTAGATATATTATTGTGTATTTTGAGCTTCTTTACCCAACAGTCACCACTCTCCCGAAAATTATACAAGTCTGAAGGACATAAAACAGCGACAGTGACAGCCGATGTCTAATGGAAGCCAATCAACCGGCATGAGTGTTTCATTGTTTCAATTCCCTCAACGCTATAAAAACAAACAAAAAAACTAACTTGGAAAAGTCCTTCATTCCCATAACACTGTGCAAATCGGCAGCGGAAAACGATGTGAATCAATTGAATTTTGAATTTTCCTCCAATTTCTAATGCTATTTACTGGCTTTATTTCATTTTCTATATTTGTTTTAACTTTGTTTTCCTTCCATTTCCAAAACATGGGATGAAGATGAAGCGCAACAAAAGAGTTTTCCAGGGAATTTATGTTCATATGAAATGTATATCACGTATTGACAGCAAATAAAAATATACTTCTCAGTTATTTGGTACTGAATAGAGGCAGATGCGTGTAAGCAGGATACTAGGTAGACACACATACATCCATACTATACAGTCTGTCAAGAAAGTGCTCTCTTGCAAAGGTCATTCTTATTACATGAGTATTGTCTTTCTAGTTCTGAGTAACAAAATTGTGCAAGCTATTTTGCATTATTGGGAAATTTTACGGTGACACAGTGGATCCACTTGTAATGCACTGGTTATAGCATTGTGCTGCTGCGAAGATTGTTTTAAGAAACCATGTGCGTGACATTCACTCCTCTTTCCCCTCTGGAGGGGGTATACGTACTGAATTGTTTTATGCTGTTAACACAAAATGTCATAATATATGTACGTTTTAGTCGCGGTACTGAAGACAAAACACACATGCCATCCGCTCGTTGGCAGCTCCTGACCAAATCCGGTAGCCAGCGAGAGACCAGCCTGTCCCCCAACGCTCGTAGCCAGTCAGCGAGAGACCAGCCTGCCGCCCAACACCAGTCTGCTGTCAAACGCGTGGAACCACCCAGCTTAAAGTCAGCCAGCGAGAGATTAGCCTGCCGCCCAACGCTCGGATACAGCTACAGTCTCGTAAAAAGCCGCTTACAGCCCGCTCACCGCTCAGAATCTACAAAGTTCGCAGCTCACCGTTCAGCGCATGGATACAGCTACGTGCTCGCAGCCAGTTTACCACTCAGCAAAGAAAACTTTCGTTGCCATCTCACCGCTTATAGCCAGCCAGCTCGTGACAGGTTATCTTCAGTACCCAGTTACTGGGCCGTAACCAGCTCACCACCAGCACGCGTACTGTACTACAACCTGAACATTTCAACAGCATCCGTGTGAATTCGCCGAACGCACCCGTATACCGTAATTATGGTAATGTACGTGGTCAGATAACAGAGTTATACCGTAATATATCCATGGAAACAATATTTTAGTGGGTGGGCATCATGACTAAAACCATAGGTCAAATTTATGTATATGGACAAAGGACACTAAGAAAACATACAGCGAACTACAATTCCACAGCACTTAAAAACAATATTTTTTATATAGATTAAGGTATTGCCTTTCCTTACAGAATCCGCTAAAGCATTTTAAACACGAATTACATATTTTCCAGATATTTTGAAAATTTGTATTTGCACTTAAAATATAAGTAAAAGTACTCACAACAATAAATTACAAGTCACATGTTCTGACTTTTGGATTCTCAAGAAGTACCGTGGCAATGAAACAACCACAAATATACCTTTGTAAATTTCCATCTCATAGCAGTCAGAGTTATCACATGTTGTAGCAAAAATTTAACATTCAGTTTTATTATTTTCGGCCAATGCACTATGGGCCCAATGACAGGTTTTTGAGGCAACAAATCACTGGAAGCAGCTGGACCTTTCAAATTTCGTTCCGATATTTATAATGAGCATAAAAATACATCTGCAAAATTTGGTAGGAGTATATACATATATCTATATAGAAAATTATTCTGGTCTGCCATGATGTTCGAAATAGAAATCTTCTGAAATGGCTGGACCGAGAAAAAATTTAGTTTGTAGATTTTTGGGTCTTATAATTGATCTTAAGATAGTTCTTATACCGAAAAAATGGAGGGGCGGTGGACCTCCCCCATAATGGGTTTTAGCCTGACAGATTACACTGTGCAACAAAATTCAATTTTTTTCAAAATGATGGGAAAAATCGATTAGATGATGAAAGTAGAGCTAAAAAATATGAGACACGTGTATCGGCGTTTTAAAAGTTTACGTCGGAAAGTAACCAAAATAGGCGGGGCAAGTTCCGCCCATTTTTAATTTTTTCGAAATATTCGAGTTAAGATATCTTTGAATCCTTGCATTTCAGGTATATAGTGTCTTTCGCAACTTTACAGAGGAGTATGTGGGCAATATTTTTGTTAAAAATTTTAACCCTCATGCGGTTCATCAAAGGGGTCTTTTTTGTCCTTTTTTCAAAAATCTTTCAAAAACTCCTTAAAAATGTCATTGTATCAAATCCAAATATTCTACAAAATTTTTCGCCATAAAATTTTACTATAGGTCTCAGAATACACCAAATCTGTAACTCTTGTCTAATCGCCAGGAATCACTAAAAACGAAAAACACGTTTTAGGGTTAAAGTCGGACTTCATCTGAGTTTATTCAAAATTGTCCAACAAAACATAATTTTAGAGGGATGACGTCAAAGACAAAAATATTCTCCGTCAAATTTTATTATAGGTCACTAAAGAAATGAAATGCCTATTTACATTATATATCATAAAAATATCAGTATCAATTATGCTGAAAAAACATGAAAATATTTCCCAATCTTTTTTATGAAAAATTGTTCCTTCTTTTTTCGAGTTTATACATTAAAGTAATATGAAACTTGGTTATAGGTGAAAAGTGTCAAAAGATGAAAAATTCTACACAAAATTTCACTATGAGTTTCAGAATAAACCATATATCTAGATATACTATTTCCTTAAAAAAATTAGATTCCAAATTTATATATATTTGGATGAAATTATATGTTATAATTTTGGACTGTTAATTTTACATAATTCCATACTGGATCAAAATCTAGCAAAATCCTTTACTTTTTGGGAATATTGTTAAAGAAAGAAATGTTCCAAATGAAATTTCATTATGGGTCTCTGAATAAAAGAAATCAGTAACCATAGTATATAACATTCTTAGCATCACTTGTTTTTGATATATATGTTTTAGGGCCATATTTCCCAATTTTCATACAGTTTGTCGTTGTGATTGGATACTGTAAATATCATATTGATGGTTTTTCGTTGTGAATTCATACAGAAGATGTTGTGCGTTCCATTCATAATGCTTTTGAAATATTTGTGGTGCATATATATTTGGAATATAAAAAACCCACATTGGACCTGCCCAAATTGCGTATTTTTAGTACTTTCAACTTAAATTCCGTAGTTTTGATAAGCCATTGGTTTCTTATATTGTAAGTGAAAATACATTAGAGGTCTACGGCTATGGTCAAGTGAAAATATAGGTGTCATATGGGCTCTCACATGCACAATTTGGTGTGGTCCAAAAAACTACAACGATGGGACTATCTCCTACTTTGGTGGCATTGACGGAATACCATAGAAATTGACGTAAATGACTATATCGTAACTGGGTTCGTTATGGTCATTCATGATACAGCTATTTATGTCAAATGCTAGTGTTAATTCCGTAAATGCCACCAAAGTAGGAGTTAGTCCCATCGTTGTAGTTTTTTGGACCACACCAAATTGTAGAATATTTTGTAGAATATTTGGATTTGATACAATGACATTTTAAAGGAGTTTTTGAAAGATTTTTGAAAAAAGGACAAAAAAGACCCCTTTGATGAACCGCATGAGGGTTAAAATTATTAACAAAAATATTGCCCACATACTCCTCTGTAAAGTTGCCAAAGACACTATATACCTGAAATGCAAGGATTCAAAGATATCTTAACTCGAATATTTCGAAAAAATTAAAAATGGGCGGAACTTGCCCCGCCTATTTTGGTTACTTTCCGACGTAAACTTTTAAAACGCCGATACACGTGTCTCATATTTTTAGCTCTACTTTCATAATCTAGTCGATTTTCCTCGTCATTTTTTTTGTTGTCGCACAGTGTTATTAGAGATGTTGGTATACAATACAATAGTAATTATGACCTCCAATATTAATTGATGATTTGGAAATAGAATCCACCGATCGCGTCCAATTTTTGCAAACTTTATACTTACAGGTTAATATTTTTAAATTTACTAGGTTTTTCTGGTGCCACTTACTAAATTTATAGGTCTTGAAGATAAAAGATATCAGTGCTTGATATAACTCTTTTAAGATAACTATCAAATTTGTACTTAAAAACATCCAAATTTGTATGTCTCACACTATCTATTAATAGAGCGAAACAATTTTGTTCTTCTTTTGATTGAATATTATAACATTTTACAATGTTAGATGAAATAAATTTGACAGCCCGGTATGTGATCATGAAGCGTTATCAGGTTGAAATGTTTTTCTTATTAAGTGGTCCAAAGTGTCAATAATAAAATCCCGTTACTACGTTATTCAAATATATGTCTTAAAAAATAGACTTTTTGCCTCAGAAACCTGCCATTGGGCCCATAGTGCAATTGCTGGAACCACTGTGGATGGCCTTGAAAAATATCAGAATGCCCTGAAATCATAACTTTGTTCTTAATAAACAAGTTAATTTATGTACCATTCATTCAGAAGTAAGTTTAGAATAAACCGTTCTTATGTTTGCTGTGTAAAAAGTTTAATATCTTCATTATCTTGGCCACTATACATTCAGAGACCAACACACAGTGGGAAAAAATACCGATCTAGCGTGCAGGAAATCAAAAACTGGACTTCAAAGAAATCATGAAACTTTAGTACAGTATTAAACTAGAGGGTTGACTGTACCTAACGGCATATACAATAACTAGAATTAATTAATCGGAACGGAATAACGGTAATTTGAACATAGATATTTTTTACAGTGTTCACGATGATGTTTTTAGTTGTAAAATTGCGATAGACGTGTTGTCTGAGAACATATTATTTTCGAATATTTTGTATTTTTGGTTTATCGTAATGGTATTTATGTTACGAAATAATTATAAGTCACGTCCATTTTATTCCATTACTGCAATTAAAACAGAGATAAAGTGTAAATTCGGATCAGATTGGATCGAGATTTTTTTATTTTTTATATATATATTGTCTAGAATAGCCTCTCAAATTATTTCCTCCGACTTTTTGCGATTTTTGAAAATTTTTTGATATAAAATCTCTGATATCAGTTGGAACTGATCACAGCATAGCAGATAAAAAAATTGAAAATGTCCGTCCTGCGGTTCCTAGGAAATGGTCGGAAGTCAAAACGTGGACCTGTACCGATAATTCTCTGTTGGAATGTTTTATAATCCCAACGAAGACTAAATGACAAATTTCAGCCATCTTGGTTGGGTAATATGCCAGAAATCTTCAAAATACCGAAAATCAGGAGGTACTATTCTAACGGAGCAATTCCAGAAAAGTATTAAAAAATACAAATTTGCCCAATATATCAATAAATGAAGTAAAATTTTCAATTTAAAACTGTTCTTATCCAAATTATGTATAAACATACAATATAACATCGACTTTTATTTTCTGCACGCTAGATCTGTATTTTTTCTCTCTGTGCTCACCTACTGTTAATAACTCATCAGAGCAAATTTTTTTTTTTAATTTTTCGTAAATGAAAAATTGGCCAAACTGTTACACCGATTGGTTAATTCTTTTTTAATTGTTCGTAGTAATCTAATTTAAGTGTTTGCTGATAAAAAACTTGACAGCGCCCACTCTTGCATTCGACGTGAAGGCTACCGTGGTGCAATAGTATACACACCCACCTTGCACGCTGAATGCGCGGGTTCAATTCCCAGGCTAAGCAACATCACGGTGACAAATTATCCATCAATGTACTGTTGGCGACATTTCCTAAGTATTTCAGCCATGTAAAACTTCTCTACAAGTGGTGTCTTAAGACACGCCGTTCGGACTCGGCGTACCTCCTCCACAAAAGTTGAAAACGCTTCGATAATATTGTGCGCACGATAACTCTCAAAGCAGTAACCGATTTGGTCCATACTTTGCACTTCGTAATATTTGTACGCGATATATGACAGTTTCGAATATGGACTATATAATTCCACACATTCGGTACCTCCCACACAAAACATCAGAAAAGTGCTGTCAAATCGCATATTACGATGGTACAATTTTTTTAGGGGCAAGATCATACTTCCTGAGAAAACAGTCCGAAAGCTGTAAAAGACCCCTACAGTCACCATGTGTAGTGGCTGGTGCGCTTCTCGATCTTACAAACTCTTTCTAAAAATTGTCTTCCGAAATCTGGAAACTTGTTCATAAAAGACCAATATTAAAAACTTCCTGCATAATAATATCTCATTTAGAGAACTTTTCCATTAAAATTTCTAGGAATTCAGTCTGATTTACACCATGAAATTGAGTAGAGAAATATTTAGGTCGACAGACAATGTCAATCCTTGAAAGCTAAAATTCAAACTGTGTCACCACTACACTTTGTCCTACATAGGTCATACACATAGTTGTTGTTGCTTCACCATTGTTTATGGCCTTAAGCTGATTTTCTCCTGCTACTGCCACTGCTGCTGCGTTAGAAAGTCATTTAAACAAATAAAATATGTTTACACCCCTACGCAACAATGTTGTTGTCCCATAGCTGGATGTGTAAGGATTTAGTTAAGCTGCGGAATGAACAAACTTGCAACATATGGTAGCAAAAACAAACACTATTCACTGCATTCTGCACAAGAGTAGTGGAAGGACAATCAAATGACAAATTTTGTTTCCCATCCTCAATGGAATTTATTTTCTTAACAGGCAGCAAGGAGATTCGGTTGTAGGTGGACCAGAAAGGAAGAAAAGGAAAGATCAAATGTCACACATATAATTAAGCTAATTTTGAAAGCGCTATGTCCAAGTCTGTGTAATCTACCTGATTAAGTATGTACTCATTTCAAACTTTATGTCGAAAATCGATGGATACATTTTATATTGAATGTCAATAGTGCAGCTTTCCGAAATATATTTGAATATTGGAAACTAAGGACTCCAACACAAAACTGGAAACTGCTGAAAGTCTTCCTCCTAGTTCTGGAAGTACATTTACATACAAATTTGTATGTATATTTAAAGCTCTGTGATAAACCAAAGTTGCAGAGATATTCCAAGACTTAACTTTGTCTTATACAATGCATGTTTTCGGCAACATGTTATAAGCTATTATCTACTTTTTGGCATATGTATATAATATGTATAGTTGACCGTATGAAGTCGTTTTAAAAGCCCACCACATATCAGGACTACGGTATGTGATCCGCTCTCCAACCATTGATAATACACGTTTATGTAATTTATGCAAATTCCAGACTATCATATGCACGCGCTGCAAAGGAGACTAGGGTCGTAATGCATAGAAATATGTCACATACATTTATTCGCCCATTCGCCATACGGATTAATATTTATGAAAATTTAGCATTGCTTTGACATGCACTGACTGTTAGGTGGATGCAAATTGTGTGTCAACAGGTCATGCGAGTACAACGATTCGGAGGGCTACGCAGCACCAACACCACTAAAACTACTCGTGGTTTTGGAAAGGACGAAACAAAAACCAATTTATATTAAAATTATGCCATTGCATGTGAAGCGGATGTAAATCTGAATGAACATTTCAAAGGAGTGCACACACAAACGGTGTGCAGTTATTTCTCAGTTGGTCACCCGCCGAATTTAATAGAGTGGTACTTTAAGTTTCTTCTAAACCGAAGCGATAACAAGCCCAAACGCATGTATAAAAATACATGTATGTATGTATGCCTCTTCCAATGTACACCGAACCGGCATTCATCGAATTGCAAATCAATTAATGAGTTCGGCACTTTTCTCTGCTCATGACCAGCAACAATTCGTTGAATTCCCATCGAATGGCATGTCCAATAATTCATGTTCTCCACTCCACCCAAATAACAGTGAATAAAGGGTGTCAACCACAATTACGAGTCCCAGTATGCTCATTCGTTAATATGCAACGATCAAACAATTATGCGCTTATTTATGGCTTAATAAGTGGGGTCGGTATAAATTCCTCTTTTTTTTACCGCCCTTTACGCCACCAATATCGCCACAATTATCACATTTGCTGTTACAGCTATAATTGCGAGTGAGTGAATTGAAAATGGACATCGACAAGTGGAACAAACACATCATTGGGATGTAGGGCAGCTTCTTTTGTTCTTCAGCAGAATAGCAATTGTTCATTCATGTGCAAACATGTTGGTCTCTGGAACCTGGTAATCATTAATAGAACAGATCAATATTTAGTATAGATTACATATATGTACGAATTCATATATAATTTTAGATATAAAAACAGAAAATCACACTGCTAAAGTTTTAGTTAATAAATCGCTTTTCAGAAAAAGTACAGCCACTTACTACATAGTGTGTCGAGACCAATTTTCAAGACAAAAAAACATACATACATACACTTGTCACAATTTTCGTCGCTGCAGTTGATGTCAGGCAAACAAATAATAAATATTGTAAAAAACCACAAAACACTCACTTCGATGCACTTCCGTTTCCGACTAATTTCTGTCGCCATTTTCAATCAATTTTAAATGGCAACACACACACACACACAAACAAACTGACAACAGCAAACTAGCCAGAGAAACTATGACAAAAATTCGGCTGAACATGGCAAATGATGGAGGATGAGAAATCATTTGGAAATTGAATGAAAAAGCTTCTAGAGGAACTGGAAGCAGGAAAGCAACAAAACTGAAATGACATGAATGATGAATGACTGACTGAGTGTCAGGGCTGGATGGGAGAGTGGAAGCAACAAATGAGTAAATCACAAAAATCCATTAGAAGGCGGAAATAAAACACAAAGACCTGCACAGGAACAACATAAGGCTCCTTCTAATAAAGGACTGATTGTGGTTCGTATTGTCAGGCCAAGGTGAGTTTGTCGTACGACTGCATAGACGCCAAGTATTTGTCAACACTAGCGGCACAAAACAATCGACATATTCAGGCATGGAGGAGCTTTTTTCCGAAATTCATCAGCTGTACACCCTAATGTCTGCACTGACTGATATTCTCTATCAAACAATTAGTTTTGGAAATCACCACAACTGCAACAAGAGCATCACATTTTCCGAATATTTATCAACTCGTTAATGTATCTGTACAACGAGAAGTACATCTAAATGCAAAACGGCATGGAAGTGTAGCCTTTCCCCACGTCAAGTACGCGCCACTGTGTGTCTTTGGGTGGCGTGTGAGTGTTTGTGCTCGTTTGTGAGAACTATTCATTTAGTGGGCCATAAAAAGGTTAAAGTGCTGCTAACTGGTTAAATGTCGAACACATTACATTTTGGCAACAGCCAGACATGCAATATTTTGCGGCACTGAAGGTTACTCTTGGCACTTGACTTGCTTGGCTTCGATTACATGCTCGAAGATAAATGACAATGAGTGTGGTACAATGCGATAGGAGGTACTCGTTTCCAAGTCCCTCCTAGAATTGAGCATTTGGGAAGTTACGGCCGTTTTGGGACTAGTTCAAATGCAAATCGAGGCACAGATAGAATGGAGAAAGTGAAAAACCGTTGTCCAAAATGAGTTAAAAGTGGCTACAAATCTCCAACAGCTGTGGGAGCCCTACATATGGTTAGATAGTTGCTTAGAGCACACAGAAATCATTACCAAACAAATCTGCATAGAGTAAAAAATCAAAGTTCATACACTTATCCATAGATACATACATATGTACATATACAGTACTTTAAAGAACTTCAATTGCCGCCATGATATGTCAGAACCACAAAAGTTAAAAGACAGCAAATGCGCTTTAAAACAGAAAATGGACAATTCGAAAAGCAAGCTTTAAATCTGTCCATGCCCACAATGTGCTCCTTCCTACCCCTCTTACCATCCGTCCTGTGGAAGCTTTTTGCAATTGGGCTTTGCCACTGCTACTCTGCAGTAAGTAATAATTCACACCAAAACCACGTAGTAAATTATGTTATTTTTTAATAAATGGATGACACCTTGAACGCGAATACAAAAATAACAGAAATTTTTTTCGACACAGCCGCGACCATAACAGTGGACAATAAAACGATCAGCAGGAGGAGAAAATGAATATGTCTTGTGTGGGTGGAGGCGTACTAATACCACCAACAACTATTTTCGGTACGGAAAAAATTTAATATGCGGCCACAAGGATTCTGAGGGAATATAAAAATGTGCCATAATAACGAGAAATGTTATTTTTGGGGACGAAAAATATTAACATATTTCAATCCCAAAGTGCAAATGGAAATTTATCTCATACAGAAGACTGATTCCCTATCTAGATTTTAACACAACGGTATGGGATCTCCTTGTTATAGGCGAGTCCACATTACGTGACAAATATAAATTTTACACAATTAAAATACTCGGGAAATGTAGCCAACATGACACGGATGAACTTGGGCATTGCATCACAGTGGCACCCGTTCTGGACCAAAATTAATTATAATATTGGCACGCCTTTTAAATGTGAGTTGTTGATTCTTCAGATTCCCGTTGCTCAGTCACTTAACACGAAGTGATAATTTTTAATTATTTATTTTGTGCACCGAACGAATTCTCGAACAACCTCCAATTAAGAAAAGTCAATAATTGGTGTGGTGTCGCTCGGTTATCTTTACAAAACTGACATATTATCTACTATATACACATGCATACAGTTTGTCAAGAAAATGTTTTCGAATAACGAAAACCAAAATTTTTTGTAAATTTCGCAACTATTAACTATCAACTATTAAAAAATTAACTATTAACAAGTATCAACAATACTTGGTATAGAATATCCCCACTAAGAGAGTTACCATCATATTAGATGTAAACAATACCTTTTAGATCTCAAACCGCGAATATCTGAAAAACTGAGACTTTTTATGACTTGTTTAGTTCACGAGGAGGGGGGACTGCCATCAATTGATATAAATTTTACCTTAAGAATAACTCTATCAGTAGGGTTACCAGATCGACTATAAACGTAAAAGGTCATATTAACAATAAGTAAGACCACCTTAAGCTATAACCAGAGCCTTAAAATGGTTTATTTAACTGAAATTTAATTAAGGGATTGGAATATTTCTTGGAACGAAATGTGACAAAAAATTTATAAAAATAAACCTTAGAAATGCATATGTCAGATATTTCCACTTTATTCTGATTAGATCCCGCTCAGAGGATATCTTTTTTAGGCTTTCGTTGTAGTATTATTATTTCGCTTCGTCGATTAGAAAATATATTACATTAGTACTTCAGAGTACGGGAAATGTGTCCAATAACATATAATAAGCATTTCTGAAATTTCCGAACTATGAGGTACAGAGTACATTTCTAATGAACGAATATTCGATTGTTTCATGAAATGTACACAGAGTACAAAATTTGGTACAATTTGGATTTGGATGAACCGATAGAGGGAGAATCCTGAAATTTGAAATTGAGATTACTGTTGGAGTGTAGGATTGAAAATGAAATTTGTACTTATGTACCAAATGGTATTGAATGTGATACAAATTAGACTTGGGTGATAGAGCTCGAATCCTGGAATTTGGAATTAAAATTCTTTTTTACGAGTATTTGTACGAAAGGTACTAAATGGTACTGAATTTGATATATGAATTGAGGTGGAATCCGGAAATTGTACGAAAAGTACGAAATGGCACAGAATTTGGTCCGAAATCTTATTGTGTAAAGGAGAACAGCTGAAATTTTGAAATTCGCCATTAGGGTAAACTTTGACGTTTTGTGTGGAGATAAGAATGCGCAACTCTCTAAAATTCGTACTTATGTAACCAAAAGTACTAATATTTTCGTATTCCATACAGGGATATATACAGCTGGAATCTCGAATTTTTGTATTAGGATCAGTGTTTGTGTTTCGATAAGGAGTTTTTGAAATGGATACAACACTACTAAAGTGCAATACATTTGGTATTGGGCTAAGGTGGAATTCGGATTTATTTATTTTTTTGCCATGTTCACTGCTAGAGGTGGTCGTACAATAAGTGCACTAGTAGTAAACTTTGAAGCACTGGTATTGAGTGAACCGATAAATGAAATTTGTTATGAGGATTACAATAGAGATTGGATCAAAATGTTTATGTAAATCCGCCTTTAAATGTGTTAATTTTATATTAACGCGAAGGTGTGTATCTAAAATGGAATTAAATACTGTGCTGTATTTAGCAAACGGTTAAAGTAATAACTCTGAAATTTAAAATGTGGGTCGCTGTTGATATTTAGGAGAAAGGCATGGTGTTTTTTTTATACCCTCCACCATAGTATGGAGGGTATATTAAGTTTGTTTTTCCGTTTGTAACGCATTGAAATACTCATTTGCGACCCTATAAAGTATATATATTCTGGATCAGGGTAAAATTCTAAGTCGATCTGAGCACGTCCGTCCGTCCGTCTGTGGTAATCACTCTAGCATCCACAAAAATGGAGATAGGACGCTGAAAAAAAAATGCGTCTTTTGTTTGCAGGCAGGTCAAGTTCGATGATGGGCCATATCGGTCCACGTTTTGGTATAGCCCCCATATAACGGTACCCCCGATTTGCGGTATTTTCACGTTTTTAGCTACATTTTCAGACCGATGTAGCTATAATTTGACATTTAGGGTTCTTTAATGTCAATAAACTTATATAACAAAAGTTGTGGACATAGGTCCACGTTTTTGTATAGCCCCCATATAACGGTACCCCCCGATTTACGGTATTTTGACGGTTTTAGCTACATTTTCAGACCGATTTGGCTATAATTTGACATTTAGGGTTCCTAAGTGTCAATAAACTTATATAACTAAATTTGTGGACATAGGTCCACGTTTTGGTATAGCCCCCATATAACGGTACCCCCCGATTTACGGTATTTTGACGTTTTTAGCTACATTTTCAGACCGATGAAGCTATAATTTGACATTTGAAGTTCTTAAATGTCAATAAACTTCTGTGACAAAACTTGTGGACATAGGTCCACGTTTTGGTATAGCCCCCATATAACGGTACCCCCCGATTTACGGTATTTTGACGGTTTTAGCTAAATTTTCAGACCGACTTAGCTATATTTTGACATTTGGGGTTCTTAAGTGTCATTATACTTATTTAACAAAACTTGTGGACATAGGTCCACGTTTTTGTATAGCCCCCATATAACGGTACCCCCCGATTTGCGGTATTTTGACGTTTGTAGCTACATTTTCAGACCGATTTAGCTATAATTTGACATTTAGGGTTCTTAAGTGTCAGTAAACTTATATAACTAAATTTGTGGACATAGGTCCACGTTTTGGTATAGCGCCCATATAACGGTACCCCCTGATTTACGGTATTTTGACGTTTTTAGCTACATTTTCAGACCGATGAAGCTATAATTTGACATTTGAAGTTCTTAAATGTCAATAAACTTCTGTGACAAAACTTGTGGACATAGGTCCACGTTTTGGTATAGCCCCCATATAACGGTACCCCCCGATTTACGGTATTTTGCCGTTTTTAGCTACATTTCCAGACCGATATAGCTATAATTTGACATTTAGGGTTCTTAAGTGTAACTAAACTTAGATAACAAAAGTTGTGGACCTAGGTCCACGTTTTGGTATAGCCCCCATATAACGGTTCCCCCGATTTACTGCATTTTGACGTTTTTATCTACATTTTCAGACCGATTTAGCTATAAATTTACATTTAGGGTTCTTAAATGTCAATAAACAATTAGAACTAGTGGACATAGGCCCATGTTTTGGAATAGCCCCCATATAACGTTACCGCCCGATTTCAGGTATTTTGAGAATTTTACCTACAAGTTTTAACCGAATTATCTGTAATTTGAACATTTGACATTTGAAATTCTTAGTGGTCACAACACCTCTCCATCAAAAATTGTCAACATAGGTCCATGTTCGGATATAGCTCCCATGAAACGGTACCTCCCAATTTTCAGTAATTTGGCAATTTTAGCTACAATTTTTAACAGAACTAACTGTAATTTGACATTTGAAGGTTGTAGGGGTCACCACACATCTGCATCAACAATTTTCAACATAGCCCCATTATAACGATACTTCCCTATTTTCGGTACTTTGAGGATTTTACTTAAAATGTTTAACCGAACGTAGGTCCATGTTTTTGTATAGCCACAAAACAAACCTCCCGATTTTCTGTACCTTAGCTTTATTTTTTGGACGAACTTTCTGTAATTTGTTCATTTAAGTTCATATTTTCGTATAGCCCACATACCTCCGAACTAGCTGTTAATGACATTTGAAGTTCCCACGTTATGTACCGATTTTCGATATTTTGAGGATTCTAACTAAATTTTTTAACCGAATTAGGAGCTATTTGACATTAAAGGCTCCCATCAAAAACTGTCAACATAGGCCCATGTTTTATTATATATAATTGTTCCACAAACATCCCATAAGGGACAAGGGAGACTTCTCTCATATCAATGAGTGCACCCCGATTCATATTAGCTCAATGATATGGGACCTACAGTTTATCGCCGAGTCCGAACGGCGTGTCTAAGACACCACTTTTGTAGAGAAGTTTTACATGGCTGAAATACTCAGGAAATGTCGCCAACATTACTGAGGGGTATTTTGCCACCGTTGCCTGGCCGGGGAATCGAACCCACGACCTTATGTGTGCAAGGCGGGTGTGCATACCATTGCACCACGGTGACACCCCTATATATCAGTACCTCCCAATTTCTAGCCCACCAAAAATTGTCAACAGTTAGATATAGGCACCATAAAAAAGGACCTCCCGAATGAAGCATTTTATGCACATTATCTGATATTTTAACGTACTCACTTAAAGTTGGGGACAGGAATGAATATTTTATGGTGGAGGGTATGAAAAGTTCGGCCCGGCCGAACTTAATGCTTTTTTACTTGTTTATTTTTGAAATTTCAACAACAAAATTTCAGTGTTTACCATTTCTATATTAACAAGTAAGAACGTTTCAGTCAGCTGGGCTGACGGAGATATACCCTCAACCACCAACCAAAAAAACAAAACAGTTTGAATACAAAATTTTGAAAAAGTACCGTTGTAAATGAGACCGCTAGAACAACCTACTTAAAAAGGAATCAAAACCATGCGAGATGAGCTCTTAAAATTCACTTTTTCGGAATTTTGTGTGGGAGGTACCCGAAGGAGTAAACCTACATATATAGTCCATATTCCAACCTGATACATGACTGGATGAAATATTGCGATGCGAAAAGTCTGCACCAATCAGAAACTAACTGCAACAATCATGTATGCATATAATATCTATTCCCAGCAAAATTTGAGGGAAGGGGTTCCATGCGATGCCGTGATTTCATGGCATCTTTTGCATTGGTTCAAACAAAGTCGTGAAATATCCGATCTTTTCATTAGAATATGAACCAATGCAAAGGAAGTCGTGAATGATCCGATCTTTTCATCAGCATTTGAACTCATGCAAAGGAAGTCGTGAATGATCCGATCTTTCCATCAGCATTTGAACCCATTCCATCGATCCAATGGGGATGAATTTTGTGTTTTTATTTATACAATTTTTTCTCAATATATAAGATTAATTATTTACAATAGGCTTGATGTTGTCGGAGACTCGGAGTTACAACCAACGTTGTTGAAACTCTCGTCGTAATGATAATGTCATTTCAAAGGGTTGGTGAAAATTACATGCAAAAGCATTGGTGGAAATGGCATGCCAAAGCATTGGTGAAAATGACATGTCAAAGCATTGGTGTAAATGACATGCTTTGGATCCAAAAATGAATAGCATCTTATGGGGTCCACGCTCATATAAAATTCATCGGCTCTACATGTTATATTTGGTTTCGGTTCGAAAACATTACCTTAACAAACTGTATATTCAAACGTATTTATTACATATGCCAGAATGTATGTACGTACATATGTACATATTCACATCATTATAATATGCACATAACAAAAATAAGCCGAGGCATAAAAAATAGTTATGTTATCTATCCAAAACTGACGCACACGCTGACAGTCAATTACATTCGTTTGAAACTGCCCAGGCATCGTATTACAATGTTTTCATGGCACACTTAATTCCTTAATTTAAATATTCCGTTCTATCTTTGGACTGCACAAAAGTTCTATTATTTAATTTCATTCTGTTTACGAGGTTCAGACACTCGTACGCACACATGCTCGCCGTTCATTGTGGACTCTGTTTGCGAGGACAACCTCCTAAATATATTCGGATATGAAGCTAAAATAAAGTCAGTTATCAACAAGTACCTTTCACTGGTTGAGTTATTGTTTTTCATTCCTCCTTGCACTCGTCTCTGGGACAGCATTCGGGAACGGATTAAATTAGCTCAAGTGGAAAATCTAATTTTCCTGTGTGTGTGTGTGTGTGTGTGTGTGTACGTTGACCATGTTTAGAATTCGTTCCCATCCTTTTGCTACTAAAATGTTTGGCAAATTGCACATAGAATTACAAGGGATACGCCGAAAAATGACTGGCAACTGAATTCAGTTGAGTTTTTCAGGAAAATCACAAATTCTTTAATAGTAACACACCAAAAGACATTTTAACCTTTTTACTGGAACACCACACCATCCCAACAGAGGATACTGTGGTATATCCTTTTTCATTCTTTTTGCTTAAACTTGGCATTAAATTTGATGGAGAGTATCTTTAGATGGAGGCATGGAAAGCCTGGCCAGAGAAGATTTATTGCGGCAAAAGATTATTCATCCTTGCTTCTCCGTGTCCATTCAAATAGTTGGTTGTATTTGTATTTATGCGGAGCACGAAATAAGGTATTGACAAAGAATGAGTGTACCTACATACATGTGTACTTACATATTTAAAAATACCCCCCATACCAAGTGCGGATATTATTCGAATGTTCGGCACAAGTTTCGAAAACGATATCACATTCGAAGAATTGGCAAATGTTTTTCGGGTGTACACAAGCACGTTGTTCTTTTGTTCGTCAAAAGTTTAAAAACGATATCGTTTTCGAACATTTGGTGAATGTTTTTTCTTCACAAGAAAAATTGTTTCGAGAAACATTTTTACTTTGAAAATTTTTTTGTTTCAAAAAAAAAATTTAGTTTGTTTGTAAAAAATTCCCATTTGCTTTTTTCAAATAATTTCGATATAAATGCTACGTATAATATAGACAATAAGTGTTGATAAAGACAACATATGGGTAGGTTGCCAAACACAAGACAACAATGTTTATCAACAGTTACATATCGAGTCGCAAACATAAAGAAATAAAAACGGAAAAGGTACATAACAGAAACATCAAGAAACACCACAAAAATGTTTTTCGCCACTATCGTAAAAACTATCATCTTTCATTCGCTAATAATATTATTAACGATATTCGAATTCGAAGATTTTCCTGCCACAAACTGAGCGACGAGTGAATCGTTTTTAATTCGTTCTCGTGTGTCGTTTTCGAACAAAATATCCACAAAACTATCGAAAAACATTCGAAAACGAATCGTTTGCGATAGCAATGGTATGGGGGGTAATGTGACGCATAACAATAAAATGAAATATTAAAGCCTGTGTAGAGAGCGGCGATTGACTTAATGCTGCTCTTTGTCTAACTTGGAAGTTTTACTTGATAGCTATAAGACAATGGTGTGTAAAATAAATTTGAGAGAGTTTTGCGAATGCCATTTTCTCTATTTTTTCTAATTTATTTCAGAGGATGCTATAAGGTTTCATAGGCGTATATTATACTTATGAAAACCAAGCCTACATGGACCAAATTAAAGACTCATCAAAAACATATTTAAACTGTCACATTCCCTCTGGTGCAAATATAAATTGTTCTCAGCAAGGTTGTGTATAGGTCTGGAAGTTAACATAACGCATATAATCACAACTGAGGATTAATCTAGTCTAATGATCATGATGGGTTTTTTTACATCAAACATATTTTGTGAGAATTGTGCAAACTGTTTTGCAGTTTCAAAATTGCAGTTGCTTGATGAAAAACCTGATTATAATTTTTGTTCTTTTAAAATATAGATATTTTAAATTATTCATTCGAAAAAGTGTATGCCGATGAAAAATGAATCTGCATTACAAAAATATTAAAATAAACAAATGTGTAACAAAACATTAGCCAAGGGGTTTCTACACGGTATGTTTTATACGCTGTCACTGTTTTTCGCCCATATGTAATTCATTCTGCACGGCAAAATTTTCTTTTTCATTCGTTTTCTGTTATTTTCCTTATTTATGTTGTGAACAAACAAAACAGCGGTGTTCCTTTTGTATATAATTTCACCTCAATGCTTCTAAAAATAGAACGTATGCTTTTAATCTTTTTTCGACTACCGGTATGTGGTTAAATATGTACTTAAAGTACTTCCATCGTACGACATCCCAATGTAAAAATAATGACTTGTACGGCCAATTTGTAAGCAGTTACTACAGCCAAAATTTACTGAATAAAATCATTACTTGGTAATGATTTTTTTGCTGGCAATAATCGAAAAATTCATCACACTATAACTTGCGTTTTTCTTTGTGGGTCCCTTTAATTGAATTGATTTTCCATGTCCTATTTTTCAAAGTTTCATGAGTGGCAGTATTTTATACGAGGGCTACTACATAAGTTTCTGACCCAGGACACACCAGATGTTGGCAGGCGCCATTTGATATTTCCATTGGAAAGTTTGAAATTTTTTACAGTAACATGAAGAAATCAATTTGCCAACAAATGAAATTTACTTCTGAACTTTTTCGTCCGATCATTTTTCAGCACTTTCGATGTGGATTATCACTTCGAAAGTGCATCGTTAAAATTAATATTTGTATGGCTATGAGGCATAATCCTATAGCACTGTGAAAAACTGGTTTAATGAATTCAATCATGTCCGACTCTCAGGGACGAAGGTTGTCATGTGACATACCGTGAGATAGAGGCATCCTTTAGCATTTCTTCCACCAGCATACATTCGACATTGCATGAACACCTGGCCACAAAAAGGTTTGTTCTTGTGCAAGAATACATAAGTTTATAAGATCGTCGCAGGTGACGAATCATGAATCTATGCGAATGAGCCCGAACCAAAAGAGCAATCACAAGAATATGCTATTGAAGCGTTCTAAAATCACGTTATGGTGTTGTCTCAATCGGAGTGCAAAAAGTGCCTCAAAACATGGTTTGGGAGCATGCAAATGTTTATAAATCATGCTGGAGAATACTTTAGAAAACAATAAAACTTTTTTCTATGTTAAATATTCGCGTTTTAATTATATGACCAGAATCTTAAAAAGTACCCCTCGAAAATGGTTATAACCCCACTGTACACCTTAAAAAAACCTTTTGTTTATTTTATGATAAAAACAAAAACTAAACAAACAACAATAATGGGCAAACTTCTAGGAAACCCTTCAGATTCTAATGAAAAACTTTATGCAAATTAGTAACGTCTGCAATGGGCTTATTTTGCGGCTAATGTCTACTTAACGTGTTGCGGACTATTGTCAGTCAGAACGCTCCATTAAATATCCATCATTATTAAAGGCGCATTACACTTCAATGTAAACGTGCCTACTCGTATCTATATTGTTCTACACAAGACTCCCATGTCAGTGACGAGGTTGGGTTTTCTGCATTGATATTTTTCGCCATGGCATTAGCAGAAATATTCTAAATTGCAAAAATGGCCGCAGAGGTGTATCACATTTTAAAGAAAACAAGGGAAACAAGATTTGTGCCATGAAGATCTAATTAAAAATGAAATTGTGAGAAAAACGGGATGCGCACCTAACGCAAATAATAACATCCTCCATCAAACAAACTTGTTTGAAGTAAACGTTCGCCCATTCTCAATCCTGGTGTGGGGAGGCGCAAAAATGTGACATGAATTGACACATGAAACAGATGCTACGTTTTTGAGAACTCTTTACAGTGCCAAGAACCGATGGCCGACGACGAGCCAGTTTGGTAGACGTGCCCCAAATTCAAGTCACGTTCACATTTCCTTCTGTCTTGCGACAACAAACAATGAGTTCAATACTTGACTTTGTATCGAACACACATTTGTTCGTCGATACGATTGACTGAGAAAGGAGGAAGCAATCTTTTTTTTCAGTTTTTATAGCCAGCAGTGACTGAAGTTACTGTCGAATGGAATTTCGAATAATATGTAAATATTAAACTGTTTTATTGTTGCACCATGAACATCTAAGTCAAGGATGTTAGGCACATTGAATACTTGAACGTAATGTTAGCATTTTTATCAGTTTTCGCATTTAAACGGAAATCAAATTGCTCTTTTTAGAGTCTTCAGAAACGTCATTACAATTTCAATTTCCACCTAGCGTTATTGTGGCCAATTTTAATTAACATCAATTAAATTTGGACAAATGAGAAAAGGTGTATGATTTCCAAATCAATTTACGGGCATTGCAGCAAATTATGTCCTATCATGTTCTTTCATGGAATGAGGTTGCACATAAAGGTGCACCATGGAGCAGAAAATTCTCTGGCTACTATTCACCTGGAATTGTAAGAGTGATTCATTTAGCGGACAATCGAAGCAGCTTACTACGCCCGGCATTTAAAATCACGCATTCCCTGTGTCTCTAATGTCGACTTTTCAAAGTATGTATGTTTATTGAGAGTTTGTGGAAACTAATCGACAGATGTTCCTGACAGATAGGTATATTTTTATATATTGGTAGATAAGAATACCTATATTTGCCAAAACATCTTTCCTCCTGCCATAAAAGCAAAACAAAAGACTTCACAAACATGACCTAAAACATTTACCAAAGGTATTGTCATCCCAGAAAAAAAACTTATTCCTATTTAGTAACATATCGCTTATTTACTCAAAAAGTGGCATAACTAAAAAAGTGGGGTTTTGGAGTTAGCAATTTCTATTTTTTCTACTACTTCTACTTTATCTTGTGTAAAATTTTTAAGTTGAGATATCCAAAACTCAACGAGAAACATCTTATTTTCTAGGAGTGTGGCATAAATTATCAAAAAAGCTTTTTCTTGCACAAAATGTATCACTGATACCTGGCTAGCACTTAACAAAAGGTGGTTTAAGTACTTATTTTATTTTTGGTGTAATGGCCTCTTTAAGGGGTGACCCCCAGTTGTAAAGCCATTTTTCATATTTTTTTTCCAAGAAAACTATGGAACGTTTTTAGTAGATGATTTTTTCATCTGATAGAGCGCATTTGAATCTACCTTCTGCATTTTTCTTGTTGAAAAATATTATGTAGTTTTGTGGCAATTGACCGTCTACCAAACCCTGTTTTTATACCCTCAGCCTTAAGGCTAAAGAGGGTATTTAGACTTTGATACGACCAAAAATGTGCCTCATCGAAATAATGGTTTTAGAACCCAAGTATGTTTGTACGATATCCGTTTCAGACAATTTTGAGTAGATCTAACAATGTCCGTCCGTCCGTCTGTCTGTCTGGCTGGTGCGCACGATAACTCTCGAACGGATCAATCGATTCGGTTCAAATTTTGGGTATCGAAATATTTTGTCTAGATTCGATTTAAGTTCGAAGATGGGCCATATAGGTCCACTCCTTCAGGTACCTCCCCCACAAATGTTCAAAAATTGTCGCAAAACTTGTGCACACGATAACTCTTGTAGGGAATAACCGATTTGGTCCATACTTTGCACATCGTGTAATTTCTACCAAAATTAGATGAGGTTCCAATATGGACTCAATCGATCCACTCCTTCGGGTACCTCCCACACAAAATTTCGGAAAAGTTCAGTTTAGGACCTGGTCTCGAATCGCTTTGATTTTTGTTTACGCAAGTTATATTCGCCGTCCTCTATACGACGCTGCAAGTTTCATTAGGGGCAAGTCCATACTTCCTGAGAAAATAGCCTGAAAGTTAAAAAACCCTATGACACCGTGTGTAGTGGTTAGAGCGCAAGATAACTCTCGAACGAATCTACCGATTCGTTCCAAAATTTGGCTTTCGTAATATTTTGTCCAAACATAGTTTAAGTTCAAAGATGGATTATATCGGTCCACTCCTTCCGGTACCTCCCCACAAAAGTTCGAAAATGTTAGGAAAATTTGTGCGTACGATAACTCTTGAAGGGAGTAACCGATTTGGTCCATACTTTGCACATTATGAAATTTCTACCAGATTTAGATGAGGTTCCAATATGGACTCAATCGATAAACTCCTTCGAGAACCTCCCACACAAAATTTCGAAAAAGTTCAGTTTAGGACCTGCTCTCAAATCGCCTTTGTTTTTGTTGTAACATCTTGTATTCAGTGTTCCCTATACGAAGGTACAAGTTTCCTCAAGGGCAAGTCCATACTTCCTGAAAAATAGCCTGAAAGTTGAAAAACAAACGCTATGACACCATGTTTATAGGTGGAAGGGCAAGATAATTCTCGAACGGAAATACCGATTCCGACCAAAATTTGGCCTTCGTAATATTGTTTCCAAAATTACTTTAAGTTCGTAGATAAGCCATATCGGTCCACTCCTTCAGGTACCTTCCCCACAAAAATTGTGCGCACGATAACTCTTGATGGGAGTGACCGATTTGGTCCATACTTTACACATTCTCATAATATCTACCAGATATAGATCAGGTTCAAATATATGGGCTATATTTGTCCACTCCATCCCGTACCTCCCACACAAAAGTTCGTATAAGTTCACTTTAAGACCTGCTATTGAATCACTTTGATTTTTGTTGAAGCAACTTACATTCGTTGCCTCAATTACGATGGTAAAAATTGTTTCAGGGGCAAGTCCATACTTCTTGAGAAAACAGCCCGAAGGTTGTAAAAACCCCCTACGGCACCACCATGGTCTATGTCGGTCCATTCCTTTAATTACGTTTTCCGCAAAATTTTTTAATTTTAATCCTAATCAACATTTTTGTCGGTTCATGCGACCAAAATTTTGAAACCCCTTAAATACATAAGTTTTTTGTGAAAAAGTGTTTCAATTTGCACAGGTTGAGAGTATATCTCTGTCGGCAAAGCCGACTGATATTTTTTACTTGTTATTAAAGCGTTTTGCGGTGCCAACTCTAGCTTGAAAACTAATGAACCGATCGTCATATATTTTTGTGTGCTTATTTAGAACATAGAGATCTGGTCCTTCATTGATCGATTTTTTAAAAACATTAGGAAATTATGGACCCAAAAATTCAAAATTTAAATTTTTGGCTTAAAAAACTGACATTTTCTGGTCATGAAAAAGACAAAAATTTTTTTTAAAAATAAAATCAATCAATGAAGGACTTGTTTTTGATGTCCTTCATAAGATCACAACATTATATGACAATCGGTTCATTAGTTTTTGAGCTAGAGTTGGCACCGTTTTTAAAATGTCATTTCGAGAAAAACATGTTTTAAATTTCTATGCTACATAAATCACAATGAATTTCCCCCCTCCTACACTCATATCTCAGTCAATTTTGCTCCGATTGACTTGAAAGTTATAGCACATATTCTATGCTACTTATGCTTTAAAATAGGCCAATAATTTTTTTTCGAGTTTCTAAAATTTACAAGTGGTGGTCACCCCTTAAGATAGGAAATCCAAATTTCAATCGGCAACTTAAAACGCGTTTTTCTAGGAGCTTGATTCTTTAAGATTTGTCACTCTTTGAGTAAATGAGCGATATACTCGTATTGTCCATATATGCATTGTAGTAATGTGACTCTAAATGATGCAATTAAAACGCACGAATTTCCCTCTCAGCAGTTTACTTGCAGTAAAGTAATTTTCCATATTTCCATAAAGGAGTTTTCCACAAGGTAAAGTTGTAAAGAAAATCAAATGTGGGAAGCCGTTTCGCAAAATTCCATGATTATTGTTAAAAGTCTCAATCGGCATTCCTAACATAACAAACATAGCAATTGCTCGAATTCATATCCAAATACGATGTCATTCATCCGACGAAATGTTTGTGCGGCTGTAGATAGGCGAGACAACGTTGAAAAAGTGATATCTTGTTTTCGTTTCACTGAAGTTGACGAAAATGGGTAATGAAGTTTCAGCAGCACCAGTGCATGCACATAAAACGAGAAAGCGAAGAGGAAAGTTGAACGCCTTCCTCTTTTTACCACACCAATGAGAGGGAAGACGTAGTCCTTTATCCCATAGATTTGATAGCGATAGATATTTGTAATAGCTCTGTAGATGGTAACAAATATGCATTCCCAAAAAGGGATATTTTCTAAATATTTCCGCCCTTGATATGAACGATAATGGAAGCGCTCATCGAATTAGTTAATGCTGCAATAGTTTATGACGTTGATGAGCACTAACTGACCTCTTTATGTATGCTGCTTTTGAGGTAATTATTTTTAAGTTCCACCAAAAAACTGAGCTCATCACACATATGTATACCCTGTAGTTTGATGTTGATGTAAACCCCACAAATAAAACATCTTCCTGTGGCAATGGTGGTCGGAATAAATCCAACTGACCCTAACAGAATGGAAGCAAAACTAAATTAAACAAGCACAACATGAATTTATATAATGTTTTTAATTGTAGAGCATGTGAACGAACGGGGTTCATCCATATAAAACTACGTGTTCACCCATTGCTTCTCTCCCACTGGTCATTGCTCTAATCTGGCCCATAAACACAGATTAGGTCTCGCAAATTCACTGCTCTAAATCTCCAAGACACAGTAACGTTCACAGCTCATCTCGATATTGTATTAATTGCGTTCGTGTACGTTGTACGAAGTACAACATTCATAACAAGCTCTTCGTAAATACGGTTTTCCAAAGTCCTTTTCAGAGTCATATCTTTGTATCGTTATTAATGTGACTAAACAAAATCTGAACGTCTCATCGTACAGGATTCCAGCTGCTTCGTAATTTAGCTGTTTAAGTAAGCCACAGAACTGCAAACACAAAGAGCTATGGAAACAGAACAGTCGTGGTGGCTGGTTGAGTGATAAATACGTGTAGCATCCATTTGCATAAGCTTAAAAAATGTACAACAATTTATCAACAAATATCAAGCTGTAGCACAGTGGTCGCAGTTGTATGTGGAAACAGCGGCCAAAAATGCTTTGATCACAGCATTATAATGGGGTAACAACAACTCTTGATCTATGGACCAATCTGCGTTGACGACGAATATCGACGTCGTATGAACCGCGACGTCGTATAAACGTATCGAGATACAACGATTGCGTTGGCTAGGCCATATAATAAGTATGAGCGATGATGAACCCGCTAAAAAGGCGTATAAATACGCGCCGCATGGTGGTGCACGCAGAATTGGCAGGCCAAAGAATGGATGGCGTAAACAAGTGGATGAAGAGATGACAAGGCTCAGTATTCCAGGAAGCGAAGCACTAAACAGAGGGAGTTGGAGATCTTTTTTTAGTTCGGCTTATGGAACAAATGTTCTGTTATGGGCCTACAGAATGATGTGGTCGGTCCATGATTTTCTACTCATATTGATATTAAAGACCCTTGTGCAGAGAAATGGCTAATACCAGAAGTATACGTAATATATGGGCAGGGTTCAAAACCGCTCTCACATATTTATGAATAACATGTTGCTATATTTGACTCCTATGTACATCGTATCACTCATTGAAGTCTCTAGACTTCAAATCCATTGAGTACTTGGCGAAAAAATTCAGCAGAAATTAAAAAAGATCAACTTTAATTTGGCGCTTCAAATTTTGGATTGTTTTGGTAATCGTCATGTATTCCCAAATGAAACATTGGAAGGGCCTAATATTTTCAGGATTTTAATTCGCCACTAAATACTTAGAAAAGTCATTATGTTTATATTTTATATTATAATTTCCCTGTGTCGGTGTAATAATGTAATTAAGAATGGTTGAAAGGTGTAAAGTTTATTTTGACTCTCACCGCATGTACTTGGATTTTCATAAAAATGTTTACTTTTTTCATAAAAATGTTTACTTAACCAAGGCAAATTCATAGAAGGTATATGCATGAACTACAACAACTAAAAAATTTACAAAAACAACAATTGTCAAAGATAAATATTGAGTAATAGAAAAAACATAAATGCGTTTTGAAAATCATCTAAAATAGAACAAATTTTAATCAAAATGTAAATATAACGCATTCAGAACCCTCGTAGGTAATTTTTATTACACGTTTATGATGAAAAGAAGTATTTTTGGTAGAAAATTTCGAAGTTTCAAATTTCATGAGTAGAACCTATTACATTTTGAAAACCAAATTTGTCACTTCTACCTTCTATAAATTTGCCTTGTACTTAACCATTAAACTCGAGATTTATAGGGTGTATGTAGACTTTATTCTTTGACTGTATGTATTAGAATTTTGTGAATTTGGGTATTTATTTATTTTTTGTTGTTTTTTTATATATAAAAATCAATGTATCTTCGCATATAAAAAGTGTGAACTTAAGGTTGTTTATATGTTTGTTTGTCTTCTGTTGTTATTATTTTATTAATTTACTTTTTTTATTGCTAAACAATGTCTTCGGCATCGCTCACTCGCCTCCCCTGCTTCCATTGTTATATTGAATGCTATTATGACTAGTCATAATAAGTGAATATCGCATTTACTTTTTGTGCTACTTCTGCTCTCACTCATTGAGATCCACACCATCCATAATTTGCAGCTTTCGAGCGTGACTTGTAAATAAAGGCAAAAACTCTGCTGTCAGCGCAGAGTGTATTGCGTTAAACATGCACGCCAGAGATTTCATTGTTTTCGATTTCGATGTCTTCTTCATCTTTCTTTCTTTCTGTTTGTGGTCTTAACTGATGTATGCCCAAATCAAACTGGCTTCTTCGCCAGCTGATATCCGTCACTCTGTCGGCTCATTACGTCCATCTTCTGTTTTCAGTCATCACTGTCCATTAAAGCCATTGTTAAGAAATGTGTTTTAATTTTTTTGTTTGTTATGCTATGAACGAATTAATTTGGTTAATTGATCGGTAAGATTGGTAACAATCTTCAGCATATTGTTTACTTTCAATTTCAATTCACGATTTTTGCCAACGAACGTTTAAAGCTGTAAAATACACAACAATAAACAGTCGGGTAGAAATGCAATGTGGGCTTACAGTACAAGAGGTCTGCTGTATAAGGTGAACTGATTATCAAAATCGTCATGTGACGAACTGTGACATAGAGGTATCCTTGGACATTTCTTCCACCAGCATACATTCGATATTGCATGAACACCTGGGCGCAAAAAAGGCTTGTTCTCGTTGGATCCTGTGACGATCGGTTCTTCAAAAGACGTTTATATCATCGTCACAGGTGACGAATCATGAATCTATGCGTATGAGCCCGAAGCAAACAGCACTCGCCAGCACATGCTGTTCAATCGTTCAAAAACCAATGGAAGTGGAAGTGGAATAACAACAATTGGTCTGAGCAAATCCATAGGTGTATAAACAAACCTTGCTGGAAATACTTTGGAAAACAATAAAACTATTTTGATGATAAATATTCGCGTTTTCATACGAGGTTGATGGTTCAACCAGCTGAGAAGTCATCGTCTTCTTTGGTGAAGGCTGTGGACCCTCGGAGGAACGAACGCGCTTCACAGATTTACTCTGCGGGGTATTGTTCGTTCCTCCAGAAGACGATGTTTCCTTAGCTGGTCTAACCATCTTCCTATCGAGACCAGCATTTGCAGCCGCTTCACCCTTGCCCTTCGGAGCAGAATCGGGCTTTGAGGCAGAGTCCTTCACCGGTTGGTCATCACTAGGGGTGCCTGTAGGTTTGGGGGTGCACTCAATAGCCTTTTCCTTTACCTGTCGGTTCGGGTTAAGCTTCTGAATAGGTTTCGGCGTAGCACATTTGCCAGAGGCAGTAGGCATAGCCGGCTCCACTACTCTATCCGGGAGGAAGATCCGTTCCACCTGGAGCTCGCGATGAAATTCATGCGCGTAAGTTCTCTCGTACTTCCTTATGGATTTCAGCTTACCCCTGATGAGGTGGACCTCCCTCGCCGAATGCAAGTTCGCATCTCTCCCTACGAACTTGCGAATATAGGATACAGCACGTTTGTAGTGCTTCGCATCCGATGCTTCTCGTGCAGATGCAACTTTCGAGTCGCTGCCCGTTGTCGGGGTCTCGTTAGATTCCCCGTCGTCGGACATCATTTCTGTTGCAGTCTGCCTTTGAAGCCTATTGTCGGCAGGTGCCGGCACAGGACCAGTAGGAATCGGACCTGCATCCGGTTGGGTATCAGAGTTCGCACTCCCTTTGTCAGAGTCACAACAACCTTCCTGTGTAGACTTGGCCGGGATCACCGTAGTGTCCAGCTCATCATCAGTCAGGGTTAGATTGTGTAACAGTTCCTCCGGGAGTGTGTCCTCACAATGCTCATCCGGTACAAGCCTATCCAGCTGGTCGATGAGTTCCCTACTTTGCCTCTCTAAACTGTCATGAATAGTTCTGAGGGTCCCGTGAAGGTCGTCCCCGCCCACAACTGCGGTCCTGTCTGCCGTAGACTGGCTTTTACCAGCCCTGGCTAAATCATGTTCCTTTTGAATTGCCGGGTCGTCATCTAATTTGGGGGTTGGAATTGATGCACTTGTAGCAGGTACAGCTGTAGGTGCCAAGGCATCCACACCTAGAACAGCCGGATCACAATCACTTGATCTCGACGACACATGGCTTGTGGTCACACCAACGCTTGCCGCCGGTACTGGGTTATTAACTCCCTGCACCGTAACTTTATTTCTCCTATTCTTTCTACCCATTTTAGTTAATTTATTTAAGAGAACTACCCCGATACATTTTTTGGTCCCCTCTAACCCCTCAGCGATATTTTTAAACAAGTAGTAGCCTATTCTATAGTAGTCTATAGTATAGTATTTTCAAAATACCAGGTGTCAGTTTCTGCCTTTTTGGAACTTGTTCTCAAAATACTAAGCATACCATGGAAGGTTTTTTTGCAATTTTTCAAATGTGCAGGTGATACATTTTAGCATTTTAAATATATAGTAGAGAAATTGTGCGGAGAAGTTATATGGAGGTTATGTCCAAATGTAGTCCTCAATGTAAAATTTCAACAATTCAACCATTTTAAATGAATGATACGGCTAGAACCCTAAAATTCCGATCTATGGGGAAAAGATCAAAGTGTGTACCTACATATATCGGAAATACACATATAACGAAATTTCTGAAGGTTGCCTATCTATAGAATAGATCAAGTGCCATTTTGGCCTTTTCGAATAACTGAAACTTCAAAATTCCGAAAATTGGGCGGTACCGTTCTATGCGGGCCTATCAAAATTTGGACCTACTCCAAAATACCGATTTCCAAATTTTACGAATTTCATTGAAAGATGTGGCCAAGACCCTGAAAATACCAGAAATCCGGGGGTACCGTTCTATGTAGGCTGTACCTAAAGTTGGACCTATGTTGAATTTTTTGTTTTTTACATTTTTATATTATTTGTCTTGCTAAACAACCTTTATTGCAATATTCGTATTGATATCTGCACAGAAAGTATTTTTGGACGCTCTTCCCATACAAGTCCGACCACAGTGCATTGTTCCGGATTGTTACTGAGAGAAGAGAATTTTTAGTGGGTTAAGAAAAGTGCGATGCTATGCGGAACGACACAAAGTCAAAATCAATATTAAAAATAACGCTCACAAGCAAACCATAAATAAAAAAATTTGGAAAATCTCCCTTCCCTTGGAAAAACCATACTAACAATTTGGTCGCAATCATACAATGGGACACTACTCCCTCAAGTTATCATATGATGGTTATGGGCTGATATACATAACTGGCTATTTTGTATGAACAACATTAATTTGTTGCTATGTTCGTCAAATTGTTGCGATACACGTTTCAAATGATTCAGTTGTATTGTACAAAGTTGGTTTTGATATATTTTTTCGGTTGAATCTAATTCATATTTGTCACGACATCTTTGCAATGAAATGCTTCTATATTTATTATTCATATTTATATGGATGTAGTTTTTAGTACAACCACACACACATAGCTGTTATAATTTCTACGTCATTGGCGTCTTAGTGAAGTCAACGGCCTAAATTAATTGTTAATGCTTGATATTTGGTATCACTTTCTAAGCGAAGAACTCACAGTACAACCTGAAATTATTCATTTCATTAATGTGACACACACGTAAGTGAAGAACCAACCTTTTTTAAAATTATTACTGGCGCTGACAGTCCCGACCAAAGACAATGCTTGCTTATGCCCTCCCATATGCAGTGTACTTGGTGAAATGAATTATTGTCAGAACATTTCGCCATGTTATTTATACTCCCATTGTTCTGCAGCATTTGTTCATTATGAAAATGTTCGATGTTAAAGAAGTTTTTTTTTTGTATTTTCTCCTTGCATTTTCAGAGTATTAAATGGCCAGTCCATAGAAAACAACACTGCTATTGTTGCATCATTTGGTTGGTTCTTGTTTTGATATCAAAATGAAAAGGACACTTCGCGGAAAAAAATATTTTTTGTTGATTTCGAAAATTCCATGCCGGAGGAACGGGATTTAAATGAAAATATTGCTAAAAAGAGGGTGGGAATTGTGTCATTCCACGAACGTCAAGCGTGCCTGTGTGTGTGACTAAATCGCAATTATTTTATTGGGCAACATGGAAAGGAAAAGAGAATATAAATTGAAATATGAATATTTGTAATGAAAGTGGAAATTGTATAAAACGAAAACAAAATTCGAGTAATAACGGGTTCACAGTAGTTTTCATTTATGTATGTATGGCGTAGTTCTTTTGTAAGTCAGAGCTCTATTTATAAACGACAAGTTTTAGTAACAAAAAAAAATGAACAAAGGCTCCCAACAAAAAACATCATTACTAAATAATGGGTTTTATTTTGAGGTGGAATTTGTTTTAAATTTCTACACACTTCATATTTATACCCTATACCACAATGTGGAAAAGGGTATAATAAGTTTGTTTTCCCAAAAATTCATGTAACGCCGCGAAATATTCGTCGTAGACCCCTCATGTGGTATACCAAACTTCATATCTCGACGAGATAAAGCGATTTAGCGATGTGTGTCCGTCCGTCCGTCCGTCCGTCTGTCCGTCCATTAAAAATTGTAATCAAGCTAGAGGCCGCAATTATGGACCGATTGTCACGAAATTTAGTATGGAGGTCGGGTTTGGACCAGAATAGAACTGATTAGTTTTTGGCGATGATCGTGAAATGTTAAAGGGATGAAATGGACCAAAAACAAAATTTTTGCTCGATTTTGTAGCCGCTCTGTAGGTCGCAATAATAGTCCGATCGGCGCGAAATTTTAAACGTAGTTTTGGTTTGAGATGAAGAAGTAGCGTGCAAGTCAACGGTATGATCGGATAATATTTAGCGGGTTAAATTGATCAAAACTTTTGTGTGAAAATTGGTAAAATTTCTAATGCACATCTTATAACAGCTAGCCCGGAAAGCTAGTGCACAGGGATAGTGGTATAGGGTATCACATGGTCGGCCCCGTCCGACTATAGTCTGTTCTTACTTGTTTTATTTTGCTCTCGGCTGGATTCGATCATTCGAACTTCAGATTTGTTGCCGGGCACACACGCTCTGTGCCACCGTACTCATTACTTAGTAAGGAGTGAAATATATAGTTTCGGCTTGATACATTACTTTGCAATGGGTTATATAATGACTAACGAATTTAAAGATCAGATTTTCCGCCATGGAAATAAAATTCCACAAATTGGAAATTGGGATACTTGAGTGTCTTGGGTTCAATTGGGATCAATTTAAAGCTTTGAATGTCTTCTTTTATATTGGTTAATTTTGTTGAAATGCGCCCAAAAAAATGGGATGTGTCAACGACTACTTGAAGTATATCCGTTGTTTGACCACCTATGTCAACCCACTTTGCATCATTGTAGAGTTGAGATTTACTACTTTAATTGTCAGGCTTTGCTTTTGCAGAAGGGCCCCGACCCCTGAATATTATTCGACCATCACCACAACCAATAGGCACTAAATCCTCCTTCTCTCTTGAATCAACCCTCCAAAATTTCGTGCAGATCCGATAAAATCAGATCGAATCAGCACGTTGAGACATTTTCATCTCCTGCGCGACTTCCAAGGGAATGCGAATATAAACCCATCTATGAAAAAATAAACCATCTATGAAATATTGCATCTGACAATATCAAATTTTGAGAAGTGGATAGAGCATGTGTTCGTATCGCGTGAATTGAATTGAACTACAACAGCCTAACCATATTGAAATGTTAATTTTACAAATTCACGGTATTTCTGTGTTTCTTCTGTAGCCGACATTGCTGATGCTTCTGTAAACATGAGAGCAAATATCCTTTATTCCGTTCTTCTTACATGTATGAGAATGGAAGAATGAACGCACTCAAACGTACACCGCTAATGGCCCAGAGGTTTCCACCTATTGACAGACAAGTGACAAGTGCCACACTTGTATTTTGCACAGTTTCGTTCCCCGTTTTTGTTCTCTACCTTGCCATTGTTGATGTTGGTGCAGCTGCTGTCAACCTCTAAAGAACTTATTTAGGACGAATATGCTTCAGCGTGCACTTTGCAAATCTGAATAACCCACTTGTGTCAATGGCATGGTTTACATTTAATATGTGCATATTTTAAATGCTTTAAAAGGCGTTTTAAACCAACAACATTTCTTTTCTTTTCTGGGACGTAGAAGCATTGTTTGTCTTATAGCCCGGTTATCGCTTTGGCGTATTAGGTACACGTTCACCTGATTGTTTTAAAATCGTTCATTTGTGCCAAAACTGAAGGACGTAATGTCAGAGAGCAGGCTTTTTGTTAAATAGTCTCAATAAGCCATAATGCAATCTTTTCCTGGATTTAAAAATGCATGAAAACTTGCCACTTCCTGTTTAATACACGCAGAAAAATATATGTTAGAAATATGTTTGGATCCAAACAAATATTTGTTTGGGACTGGTTGCAAGACGCAGAAACTTTGGCCAAACACGTGTGTTTCGTGTTTTGTTGTTGTTAACCAATGTAGCAAGCGAAGAGGAAAAGAAAAAAATTAATTATGTTGTTCTTTTTTTCAGTTGTCTTAATAAAATCGTTAAGTAAAGACGGAAGCGTTCATCGGTGTTTCTACGTATATATTTATTTCTTTTTAAAAGTGTAACATTTTATAAATTATTTCATTCCGTTTATCTTTTATTCCATGCGTTTTAATAAACAACCAGATATCCAGTGAGCGCTTATTGAGAGCAAGTGAGCATACATTTCAATGTGTTCTACATTGAAATTTACGCTCCCTTGCTCCTTGCTTCCAAGGTTAAAATTTTTAAACATTGCACTTATTCAACAAAACGGCAATAACTTAAAATTTTGTGATGTTCAGCGAAAACAAAACACTAGTTAGTTGTGTTCTAGAACCTGCAAAATGTTACTAAATAGTATGATTTTCCGTTCCCGTATATTTTGAATAAATTTCTATGGTAAACAAAAATGTTGACAATTTGCTGGTTTGCTAGCTTTACCATTAAAAAGTAGGGGAACAAAGCCAATTTGTCTGTTCCAGTTTTAACAACGAAAACATTTTTTCCTTTGTGACACCGAAAAAAAAAACTAAAAAATAGTGGATTCTTGAAGTTCTGGTAAAGACCTATTGTTTGCGGAACTGATGAAGAAATATTTATTGAAAAAAAACATTATATACGACTTTGCCAGATTCTTCAGCCAGTGGTGAACGAATATTTTCAATTCAAACTGCTACTAAGATGTCTGTTCCAGAATCTGCAAATTTTACTACGACGGCATTTCTCCTTTATGATATCGAAAAAATAGTAAAAAAAAATCTAGAACAGAACTAAAGAAAAAAATCGTCTAAAGCAATAAAGTCTTTCAAATCTCATAAGGACGAATGATATTCTTAATTCTCGCTGTAATTAAATTCCAGAAAGTTTTCTTAAGAAATAATATGATTGTACAATGAAAAATAACTTCACAAAATATACATTTTTTTTTAATTTTGCCTGTTAAGACGAAGATCATTTTTAACGATTTGTATTCATTTTCTCGTTTAGAATTATGATTGATGATCGGAAATTTTTTGCAAGTGAAAAGGAAAGCCAGGGAGTCGAACCCACACAGTCACCAAATTACGTGACCTGGTTTCGCTGTTAGTTGAGCAGCTCTTCAGACGTATCGACTGTGGAATGGCTTCTCTGTCCTAGAACTTTTCGTTTTTCAAATGTAAATGTGTTTTTGTACATTAACGGATATTTGGCCGTTGAAATGTATTTCTTCATGACAAACGCTATTTTGCGCTCCCTTTAAAGTTATGAGTTTTGGCTTTGAACGCTAACACGCCGTGACAACATTTTTGATAAGTTTTCAAGGACGTGCGTTCAAATCCCATTTCAACGGCCAAATATCCGTTAATGTATAAAAACACATTTGCATTTGAAAAGCGAAAAGTTGTAGGACAGAGAAGCCATTCCACAGTCGATACGTCTGAAGAGCTGCTCAACTAACAGCGAAACCAGGTCAAGTAATTTGGTGACTGTGTGGGTTCGAGTCCCTGGCTTTCCTTTTCACTTGCAAAAAATTTCCCATCATCAAGCTTAACACTAAACGAAAAAATTAATAAAAATACAATTTTTTCATTGTTGTCTTATTAGGATGAAGTTCACTATTTATGACAGTTTTTAATTAATTGAGCTATAATGTTATCAGTTTGTTTTGAAAAAGTGAATTCTTGTGAAGTTTGATTCCATAGATATATACATTTGGTTTTGTTTTTTTAGTTTATCTTTAAAATTAATGAACAATAACATTTTCTCCGAAAAAAATACCATTTTAGTACTTTTTGAAAATTTTAATTTTCCATCCCTGGTGCTGTGCCAATGTCCCCGTCTATTAGTGTGGACGGTAAACGGGTTTTGACCAGATGGTTGCACAGTCTTGCCATTGGTCCATGACGATAATTTATCCATTTTATGACACTTATTTACACCGTAAACACAGCAAGCTTTGCAATGAACTTAGCGCGGTATGCGTGGAATGGAATGATAATTTCACAGGCTCTTCAGGTAGGAAACAAATTTGTAACAGAGTTAAAGTGCATTTAGAAGTAGTGCTGCCAGCAAAATGTTGGTGCATCTTTATTCTCATTAACAACAACCGCAGCCGGACATGGTTTATTGTAGTGCAAGTGCAATTGGGCAAGCAAAATAAACATTGAAGACTGGACAAACGACCGCCAACAAGTTTATTGTTAAAGCGGCGTTTACTTGTTTGTGCGACTGATTGCATGACTTTTCACTTTCGAATGCGAATGTTTTGCTTTGCAACGCACGTCGAACATCGAATCTACAAATTAAATGGCAAAACATGAAAATGTTACAATTTCATTCAGTTTTGCTGAAGTTGGGGTATACCTAGGCAACATTCAACATCTTGACTGCAGCAAAATCGCATGAATGCACATGGCAGTGCAAATACGGCTGCCCCATGGTCCGTGACGCACCAATACATTTAATCGTTTGACACATCAGCAGCAGACAATGACTTTCGCTTTGAGGAGGCAGCAGCAGTCTCTACAAAGTAAGGCATGGCCAAATGAAATTTTGATGATATTCGTGGCAATGACCGATGATCGTTGGCTTTATTGATGCTGTTAAACAATGTCGGCTGTCTTTGCTAGTTTCTTCTACCGGAAGTTACATCTCTACTTCTTTTAAGAATAGTAATTAAAAAATCTTTAAAATGTTACAAACAAGAGCTTTTGCTATGAATAGTTCTGTTAAATGAGTTCCTTTTTATGAATTGATCCGTTCACGACACTCACAATGCCTCACACTGAACTACAACAACTCGTTGTATTTACAACAGCATTCGGCACACAACAACAATAATTTGAGCAAACACTGTTGTCAGTGCATGGTTTTTCAATGAGTGAGTGCTCTCGAGTAAAGAGGTGCCGAATTCTGATTTACAATCATATTTTTATTACTAAAGTATTGGCTAATTGCAGAGTATGGCAGAATTCTTTAGTGGTATGAATGGCTCATCTGAGTCGCAATCGGTCCCTCATACATAGTTTTTATATGCTACGCATCAGAACTAATTTGACCTCACTGTCATTGGTTTGTTTAAACGAGTAGGACCCTTAATTGGTACAACGTTTTTCTTCTGTATAAGTCAATTGCGGTGCCCCTCAGTTGTTGTACCAGAAGGGGTTATTTGCGTAGTAACATTTCTTCATATTTTCCATTAACTTAATAATAAAGAATTGTCACTGCATCTCGGCCTGACTGTTGGCTCATTCATTAATTAATACAACCATAGATATGTATTATGTACAGTGGGTCATAGATAAAGCTAACAATCTTTGTGAGATACAAAGTTTTACATTAATAACATATAAAAAAGGATTATATGAATATCACGGTGTGGCTTAACTAAATGTAAATGGAAGGTGCTTACACCTGGGAAGTTTTTGCAGATTCTGAAACTACAATGCTCACAGATAAGAAATATCAAGATTTTCAAATAAATCGCGATTTTAGTTTACATTTTAGGGGTTCTTTAGGTTTTCACGATTTTGCTTGGAAACTGCGAGTACTATGTAAATGGGCCTGAGGAAAATGTTGTAGCTGTTGTTGCTTCTCCACAAGATTTTCCTTTATGATATTTCCGTAGGTTTTACCGTTTTTGAGATATAGAAGTTCAAATTGAGAAAATGCACTGACTGTATCGCCTCCTTATAAAACAAATGTTGTAGCTGTGAAAATTCTCTACAAGACTGGATGATTTATATTTTTCCTAGGTTGTACCATTTTCAAGATATAAAAGTTTTATTTGGGAAATTGCACTAATGACACTTTTTTATAAGGAGGCGATACAGTCAGTGCATTGTCTCAATTTGAACTTCTATAACTCAAAAACGGTAACACCTACGAAAGTATTATAAAGGCCAATCTTGTGGAGAATTTTCACAGCTACAACATTTTCTTTAGTTTCGAAACAAAATCGTAAAAACCTAAAGAACCCCTAAAAATGTGAACTTAAATCGCGATATACATATTTGAAAATCCCTCCGGCGATTTATTTGTTTCTTGATATTTCTCATCTATGAGCATTGTAGTTTCAGAATCCGCAAAAACTTCCCAGGTGTAAGCACCTTCCATTTAAAATTCGTTAAGGCGCACCGTGACATGTCAAGAATATTTTCATGTTTGATTGGCAAAGACAACACTTCCTTGCCAATATTTTAAAGACAACTAAGAAATGATCGTTTTGAGAAATTACAGTAAAACTGAACAACATTGCTAAAATATCAATTCTAGTTCTTCTGAGCATTCAATTCAAAAATTATTAAACAAACAAATCAGTATTGACTTATACATTAATAAAATTCAAAATAACAAACAAGGTATCAGACAGCTGCGCAGACGGAGATATACCCTCAGCATTAAAAATAAGCAAACATAATAATTATACAATGGTATGCACCACCGACGTAGCCAGGGTGGGGGCCCGGGGGGCCCGGGCCCCCCCCGAAATGATTTTAATTCCCATAGGATATTAGCTTATGTTACACATTTTTTTATTTTTGGGTAAAATTTTAAACTGTTTTAAATTGTTCAAGAAATATGTAAAGTAGTTGGAAGCATTACAGAGAATTATTTAACTACATTGGTATACTTATTGTCCAACATATTTGAAAATATAAAAATAATGAACAAGTTTTTGAGCAATCTTATGCATAGTTCTTGTTAAGTTTTAAGGTGTTGTTTAAGCGTTTAATCGCAATTTTAGGCTGACTGTGTTACTGAGTTCAGAACAGTACGTTTATTTGTATTTATTGAACGTTTGTAACATATTAGGCCCAATACTTTGGCTTATAAACAACATCCAGACAAACAATTTTTGCGATATTTTGCTTTTGAAATTTTTTAAAAGAGCAATTCAACAATAAAATGTGAAACCGTTGCTTAATCTTAGAGGTTTTAAGTGTTTGTATATATTCTCTAACACGTTTTTATAATGAACTATTTTGAAATTCATAGCAATTACAAATTCTTTATTATGTTTGAAATTTGCAATAAAAAAAACTATGTATATCAACCATTTTTTATGATATAATTTCAGTTCCACCGCAGTGTTGTAAATGTCTATTGACAAAAGGATTTTTCTGTCGAATTTTTATGTTTTGTTCGACCTTTCGAATGTTAATAAAATCAATATTATTGAGCTTGAGGTCAATGTTTATATTTTACTAGCTGAATCCGGTGCGCTTCGCTACCCCGAATAAGGAAAAATATATTTTGACAAATTTATTTGTAGGCCAATTTTCGTCACTCATTGCAACTTTCATTAAAATCGGGTATATAAATAAAGCGTGTTTAATGCATAAAATACATGAAATCGGCCGAAAATATATATAGGCGCTGTATCCAAATCTGAACCGATTTCAATTCTAGACCATTTTAGTCCGATTTATTTCTAGACCAAATTCCTGCACACATCCAAAATTCGGAGACATTATCTGTTACCTATCTATAGATACTTGCATAAAAAATCTAAATTTTTTGGAGGTACCTCCGATTCTGATGCTTTATCTCCGGATCAACGAGGAATTTCAGAAATGTTTATAGCCTATGTTACCTTCAGGCCATGTAGTGATATACTCTGAAAATTTCAGGAATATCGGTTCAGCGGTTTTTGAGTCCATAAAATTCAAACACACAAACGTACAAACATTTTTCTACTTTATATGTATTGATGATTTATTACATATTATTTCCAATATTTCAAAATAACAATGAATTTCATCTTCAGAGATTTTTCTGTCGATCACTCTTTGAATAAAACCAGAAGAAAACGTCGTAGAAACCCACAGCAATTGTATTTTGGGAAGTACTTTCAATGGATGCACATTTCTAGAAATGTTAATTTTTCCTGCTTCGGTAAATTACTTTGTGACGACAAACAAAATCTAAAAACTGATCGAAAACAGGTTCTTCTTCGTCAAAATCTCAACAAGTGCCACTCAACTTTGCGGACAGGAATATACCCTGAGCCTGTGTGAATTGAAACTTTCATCTATAGACAGATCGAATAGCGGCTATATAGCCAAAATCCTTAAACCCAAAAACTATGCATTAGGAGATTTTCAGAAATTTGGAGCCATTTTCGGACGTATGAACTTGCAAACAAAATATGGATTTGTATCATTGATCACAAGTGTTGCGGATGAGATATGGAGTAATGGACCGGACCGACATAGTTCATTTTTGGAGTAGATCTTATTTTGGGAGTCATTCCTTTTAAAAGATATTGCGCCCACCAGTCATTTCAGTTCGCCACAGTATAATTTTCACCTTTTGACTTTTATGTCGGGAAATATGGACTTGCCCACGAAAAACTTAATACCGCTCTAAACTGCACTTAAACAACTATTGTGAAGGTTTGTGAGGGAGGTGCCCCAGTATGGCCCATTTTCGAGCAAAAACTAAGTTTGGAAAAAACATTACTAAATCCAAAGTTTGGACCAAATCTGTTGCTCCGTTCAAGAAAACTCGCGCATACCACTTTAGCTAAAATTCTTGAAATTTGGGGGGAAAATACCAGAAGAGGTAGACCGAAAAGCACCATCTTCGAATTTTGTATACATAAGGCTCGCTGAAATATTGCGATAAACAAAGTTTGGACCAACGCAGTATCCGGTTTGAAAGTTGTCGTGTGAACTAGCCACTACACTTGGTTGCCTTAGGTGTTCTTTACAGCTTTCGGGCCATTTTCTCTGGAAGTATAGGCTTGCCTCTGAAATACTTGTACGGTAGTAATAGGAGCCTCGAGAACACTTGTTGCAAAAAAGCAAATCGTTTCCAGAGAGTTTTTTATTTATTAATTTATTTATTTCATATTTTTACTTATAAATAATTTTTTGCATAAAGGAAGCGAAGCCATGACCATTGAGGTCTTAAGCTTACACAGCTTATCTAAAGAGGTCTTAAACTGCACTTCGCTCAAAATTTTCGAAATACTCTGCGGTAGTTTGCCGAAAGAGTAGATAGATCAAAATATCACGAAGTCAAAATTTTGGACCGAATCGGTTGATCTGTTTGAGAATTATCGTGCTCCCTAGGCTGCTACCCAGACAAACGGACATAGCTAAGTCGACTCCAAGTCTTCTGAAACAGATTTAATCCAAACACACTTTGGCCCTAAAGCCATTATTTCGATGAGGCTAAAGGCTGAGAGTATAAAAAATATAGATTGGGAAAAATTGTGTTTATGGATTTTTGCTAAAAGAATGTATACACGTATAGACCTTAGATTGGGAGATATAATTTCATTTTAAACGAAGTTAAGACTGGATTGCAGAGATTCCCTTGTTTCTGATAAATTTATGAGAAGATCCAGAATTCCTATAAGTGAAGTCCGACGATTGGACGCCAAAATTAGTCTATTGACACGTTTTGGCGACCGATTTTGTCATTTACATAACCGCGATTAGGTGCTAGAATTTCTTGATGGATAGACTAACTATTGCTCTGCCTTAGTTCTCGGCCTTCAGAAATTCTTTGCGATATGTAGACATCGGATTTTTGCATATATTTGAAAATTATAATGTTAAGATATTTTAAAATTAGTTGTTATGATATTTCTAAGGTTTTCCATTGTATTCGGTTTCTTTTGGCCTTACCGAAGTGATATCACTGAATTTCAGAACATTTACTGTAGTTGTGAATTATGGTAACATAGGGCGCCTTCGCCACTGGGGCGGGTACGCCAGCGCCGATTTTCTCACAAAATACAAGTGCTAGAAAAAAATCCGTTAAATACAAAATTGTGAGTTTAATGAATATCTATCATCTCCCAAAAGTTGGCAGTTGTGTCATAGGTATGAGAGCGGACGCACGCTGTTTTGTGTTTTGAGGGTATTGGGAAAAATCATCAAAAAACCTTTTGTGATACCAAAAACATATTTTATACCGTTAGAAGACAACTACTGAAGAATAGAAATCCCAATAATATGCATGAAAAAACAATATAAAATTGGCCAAGAAGTCTTGCACCATATGAACAAAAAATAGTATTGAAAATTATTTCATCAGTAGAATAAGACTAAAATAAGGTTTACATCTTTGCTAAATAAGAAATTTTCACTAACATGAACTTTCAAAAATTTTGGTCAGGTGGGCCCCCCCCCCCCGAAATGAAATCCTGGCTACGTCCCTGGTATGCACACCCGCCTTGCACGCAGAAGGACGTGGATTCGATTCCCCGGCTAGGCAACATCAAAACACTCCTCAACGGTGGAAAAATGCCCCTCCATAATGTTAGCGACATTTCCTGAGTATTTCAGCCATTTAAAACTTCTCTGCAAGTGGTGTCGTAGGACACGCCGTTCGGACTCGGCGATAAACTGTAGGTCACATATCATTGAGCTAATATGAACCCGCCTGGGATTTTTGTGGAAAAATTATTATATTATATAATAATTATGCAATATATTTTATTATTGATTTTGGAACGTGAGTTTGCTTCAAAATAAGTCGAATCTGTAGGTACTGTAATGTTGACACATACCAATCACATTTAGTAAGCAAACTACTTCTGATTCATAGAGAACTCCAACTATTAAATTACGTCAAACTAAGTTTTGAAGAATTTTTTGAAAAAACTTTGATAGTTATTTGTACATAAGCCATTTTAGTATGTTCCTGCTGAGTTTATGGAGCTTTTGGATCATTATCTAGGAAGTATGGACTTACTCCGAACAAGAATGGTACCTTTGTAATAGGGAAGGTGAAAACAACATCCTGCAGAATAATTTCGAATATATCCGAGGCTAGTCCTCAAATTTCACTTTTCCCAAATTTTGTGTAGGAAGCACGCGAAAGACGGGATCGATATAGTCCATTTTCCAGCTTGATACATACATAACTGGATGAAATAATACAATGTGCAAAGTTTGAACCGCAAGGACAACCTGCTGAAAAAAATTCAAAACTTTTTCACTTTTTCCGAATTTCGTGTGGAAGGCGCCCGAAGGATTTGACTGATATAGAGCATATTCGCACCTGATCTATATTTGGAAGGAATAATACGATGTGCAAAGTATGGACAAATCGGTAACAGCCTCCGTGAGTTACCGTGCACACAATTTTATCGAAATGTTTCGAACCTTTATGGGAGAGGTACCCGAAAGAGTGGACCGATATCATCCATCTTCGAACTTAAACTACGTTTGTACAAAATATTACGATGGCAATTTTGAACCAAATCGGTCTATCCATTCGACAGTTATGGCGCCAGCCAGTCAGACTGACAGATAGGCGGACAGACATTCCTATGTCGACTCCAAATTGTCTGAAACGGATTTCGTCCAAACAAACTTGAGGTCCGAAACCATTATTTCGATAAGGTGTATATACTATGTATGAACGTGTATATACCATCTTCAGCCTAAAGGCTGAGGGTACAAATCATAGAATGTGTAGACGAAGAAATCCTCTCAGTCAAATTCTCTCACTCAATGAGAATTGAGTCAGTTTACGAGATACTCAATTTTTTAAATGGCAAGAACTATACATTTTTAAACTATTTTTGATGGTAAAAGACAATATGTGGGTAGTATTTGGCCGGATCTACACCCTCATATAAAAAAATCAAATACATCTTGCAATTTACCCTAAAACAAAATGCAATTGAGTGAACGCACAGCATATTGGTTGTAAGAGCGACCCCTACAAAAAACAAGCACACTACAATTTCTCTGTTTATTCTTTTATTTGTCTATGGTAAAAATATAATCAAACATCGTATTGTTAAAAATGAGATATCAGGACGATACAATTGTATCTTTACATTCGAATTTTAAATTTAACTAATTTTTCTCCAAAAAAAAAGTCCTTTAACATATATTGCGGGAACATAAGCATCCAGTTCCCTCTAATAGGCGTCTAACCTCACTGGATCGATGACATTCCTTTGGCAATCATGTATATTTTTAGCCAAAAGTGGGACTGCGGAATGCTCGAGTGTACTAGATTTAATGTGGTATCTTCATGTTTATATGCTTTATGAAAATAGGATCATTTGTGAAAAATTACATTTTAAAAATCGTTTTAATTATTAAACCTAAACTTTTATCTAAAAAATGTGGCTAACATTCAGTATCTTACAAACAATCGTCGACACAAGGTATAAACTTCGCAGATAAAATGCGAAATTCTTAATTAATGACTTTGTCTAACTACAACAGAAACACATACAGCGGATGTAGCAACCGAAAACATTAGCTACGCTCTTCCCTTTCCCTGTATTCGTCAGAGACTACATGGAAGATTCGATTCGTGTGCCTCGCATCAATGACAAACACCTCCATTTAATTTTGGCTAATTAAATACTCATGAAGAAAGTGCCCAGCAGTAGCATCGAAGACACCACACACTCCACGAACCAATTTTATGCAATCAATTAGACAATCGTTCTTCGCTTTGAAAATCGTATTTCTTGTCTTTAGGTAGTTTGAGTAAATTTTGAGCCCAATTCGATTCTTATCAATTAGACTGAATTGTGACAAATGATCTATTAAAAATGTCCGTGATTCCAAAAACATTGAATGTTCCAGACACTTACAGTGGGGTTTAGATTTTTTCAACGAAACTGCTACGACGTTCTCAAAGTTGATCGTTTTCAATACGAGGACTGCACGATAACACTGCTTTTTGCCAGGCGCCATTTGACATTTCATGGATAGTTTGGCAGTTTTTAGCCTAAACGTACACAGGAGAGTTTTACATAGGACCATGTGTTGTGTTGTTGACTGTGACAAGAGAAAATCACTTTGCAAAAAAAAATGGAATGGAATTTACTTGTGAACATTTTCGTCCGATCATTCTTCCCAACTTTCGACGTACCAGAATAAAATAAGCTGTGCGTGAACGGCTTGAGGAACGTAGGACGGTTATTCTGAGTGGTACACTACAGTTTGTTTGCCTGAAGTCTCCTGAGAAAATCGAAAAACGAACAAGAGAAGACGAAACGTTGTGCATCATGTTCGTTTTTGTTAAATTTGTAAGTGGACATAACCCCTCAAAACAATTATGTTTTTCTTACTACTTCGAATTAAGAAAAAAATATATTTACATGTCTCTATTGAAAAATTTAAATAATGATTATGTATACAACAAGTAAGAAAGTATCAGTCAGCTGAGCCGACAGAGATATATCCTCAGCCACGTACCCGAAGAAAAAAAGGTAACACAATACTTCTGTAGGTTTTTTAGCTGTTGGGAAAATTTTCCAGAATGGAAAGGGCCGCAAAAAACTACATGTTGCAACAAAATTCAGAATGATCCAAAACGAGTGCATTTTTTCCAAACTTTGGGTAGGGTGTACCCATAGGAGTGATCCGATGTAGTACATATTCGGACCTAATACAAATCTGTAGGACTTTTTCTTTATTAGTCTATGGATATTTTCCTTACAGACAATATAATTAAATATGTTGTACTTAATTTTCTGAATTTAAATATATTACAATTTTACTTTTCAATTTACAAAGTTTGAGCTAAATCGATTTCTCTCTTAAAGGGTTATTTTACACATTAGCCAGTTTAGGTGGTGCCGGTAGGATTTTCTGGACCTTTTTGGGTCATTATCTCAGGAAATATGGACTTTCCCACGAAAAAAATTATAACGTCGTAACAGGGGCCGCAAGTGCAACCTGCTGCGTCACAAATTAATAAGATCAGAGAGGAGTTGTTAAACTATACTTTTTCCAAATTTTGTGTGGAAGGTACTCAAATGAATAGACCGATATAGTCCATATTAGAACTCGATCTATGCCTGAAAGTAATATTACCAATAGCAAAGTTTGGCCCAATTCGGTTATTCCCTCCTAGAGTTATCATGCCCACAATCTTGGCGAAAAATTTTGAACCTTTGTGGGGGAGGTACCGGAAGGAGTGGACCGATATGGTCTACCTTCGAATTTAAACTAAGTTTGGACAAAATATTAAAAGACCCAAAATTTTAACTAAACATGTTGATCCGTTCGAGAGTTATAGTGCACTCCAACTACGGTATTATATGGGTTGTTTGCAGTTTTCGTGCTGATTTCTGCGGATATATGGACTTGCTCCAGAAAAAAATTATATCGTCGTAATGGGGGTAGTGAATACAAGTGGCTGCAACAAAAATCAAAGCGATTTGAGAGCAGGCCTTAAACTGCACTTAAGCAAAATTTTGTGTGGGAGGTACCCGAAAGAGTGAACCAATAGGGTCCATATTGGAACCACATCTATGTCTGGTAGAAATGTCACGATGTGCAAAGTATGGACTAATTCGGTTACTCCCTTGAAGAGTTATCGTGCGGACAATTTTTCCGAAGATTTTTGAACTTTTGTGGGGGAGGTACCTGAAGGAGTGGACCGATATGGCCCATCTTCGAACTTAAATCAAATCTGGACAAAATATTTCGATACCCAAAATTTGCACCGAATCGATTGATCCGTTCGAGAGTTATCGTGCGCACCAGCCAGCCAGACAGACGGACGGACATTGCTAGATCGACTCAAAATTGTCTGAAACGGATATCGTACAAACATACTTGGGGTCTAAAACCATTATTTCGATGAGGCACATTTTTGGCCGTATCAAAGTGTAAATACCCTCTTTAGCCTAAAGGCTGAGGGTATAAAAAATGTCTTCGTCGAATACCGTAGTATAGTAAAACTTCTCCGAACTGCTATTCACATAATGTCGGGCATAATTTCGTTTTTAAAAAATTTTATGAAATCAGGAGGATTTTGTGGATACTTCGGCATTGGTTGGCACTTAGGCCTTCTCAAATGTACATTCTTACTACTACTCGAACTACTATAAAATTTATAAAAAATTGTATAATTATACATTTCAAAATTAAGCAATGAAATAACTTCGAAATTAAGAAAAAAATCGTTGGTAGTTATATCCGCAATTTTTTGGGAGATATGTCCGCTTTGCTTCACGGACATAACTCCAAACGAATTTGGGGAGTTATGTCCGCAAAGCAAAGTGGACATAACGCCCAAAATCATTTTGGGAGTTATGTCCGGGCACCTTCTACATCGATATAGCCATATGTTCACCCGTCTTTCCATCTGTGGAAATCACCCTAGCGTCCGAACGAATTTAAGTAGGTGAAAAACATTTTGGCCAAATGTATTGTAGGTCCTTACACCTCTTGGTATTGATAAGTGAAATCATGATATCACATGGAACCACTTCCATTTAATATTGCTGGATTTGTCATCGAACATTTCGCTGGGATGTTAAATTCAAAAGCCATTCATTTAAGAATATTAACAATGAAATGTCCTATCTTGTTTATTTAATTATGCCATAGTCATAATCAATACATATTCAATTATTGATAATGTTCAATTTGGCAAACATTTAGTTGCCTAACTGTATTTATATATGTCTGTGTCGATTCTTGCACGACCATGAGTCATTTCATATATGTATGTATATAATTTTGTTCTTATTTCTACCGCCCGAGGTATTGTGTAACATTCCCTGTGGTTTTTGTTGGCTGTGACAACAACAATTCATTACAGTTTCTTGTTTCAAAATCGTTTATCTCAATTTAAGCTCCCCTTTATTTCAGTTTCGCTTTCAAAGTGAACTGAAATCGCAAGTAAGCAAACACCTCAAATCGATCAGTGTGTTCGGAATTTGCCACAAATGTAACGTTTTAAATTGAACAATGTTAATGAAAAATAAAAGAAAACACACGCACAACACAGAGATGGACAGAGAAACGAAGAAGGCCGTTTGCTTGAATTGCTTAAGCATCAGCACCGGCTGCAACAGCGAAAGTTGTTCCAGCTTACAATCAATCCAACAAAATGAAAACGCTTCTATTTTCTTCAAGGTACGGAGCAGAGCACACAAAGAAAGCGCCCCCACCCCAAAGCCACATTCATCATTTCAAAAAAGTGAGAAGAGGAAACAACAATGCATGTGAGACGGAGGCGAGAGATGCCATCAATACTAAAGCCATTAAGCGTAACTGTTGACCCAAATTACCAATTATTTTATTACCAAAAACGTAATCGTGTAAAATATTTACAAAACATAGGCGATAATAGCGAATGCTTTTTAATTGTTCGGTGCGTCTTCGATTGGGTAAAACAACAATTCATTTGTGGGAGTAATTTTTCGCCCCAACGGCATTTTATGTTGCGACATTTATTCATTTTATTCGGACGCATTTACGGCAATTATCGTCATCAATTGCTTTCTAAGATTAATTGTATCCTACACAAATACACAGCTGCAGTAAAATAGAGATTTTCTTCCTGTTACAGCTATGACCGGCCTATCGACTGGATTGCAAATGTTGTAGTCTTGATGTGTGATTTAGAGATAGATACATACGTATATGTAGGTACCCTGCCTTTTCATTTTATTTTCAAACACACAAAATCACTTGACACATCACCTCCTGAAAATATAGAGCATACTCGGAAACCATCTCACTGATGCACGCAGCATATCTATGCACCTTGGAAGTGTGTCAATTGGTCATTATTCGATTCAATCTTTTTTATATGTAAGAACAAACCGTCGTTTGTAGATTCTGTATATGTGTATGTACGTCTACTTATATCCCAGCCAACAATTTTTGCCGATGGCTCTGATATCAGATTTTTTTCCGAGATTTCGTAACCTTCCTTTCCGATTATTTTCCGAGTGCTCTGCACAATCTCGGAAGGGAAATTTTGATTTGTTTTCTTTCCGATTATTTTCCGAGTGCTCTGCACAATCTCGGAAGGGAAATTTTGATTTGTTTTCTTTCCGATTATTTTCCGAGTGCTCTGCACAATCTCGGAAGGGAAATTTTGATTTGTTTTCTTTCCGATTAGTTTCCGAGTACTCTGCACATAATCTGAAAGAATTTTTGATCTGTGTATTTTTCTCGCGAGCAAAAATCCCGAACTCTGGTTGAGAGTTAATTGTATACAAACAACGCCAGCGGCAAGGGAAATTTCTTTGCTTTGTTTGCATGCTGTACCTTGTTTTTTAGTTATTTCGCAGCAGTTAAGTGAGTAAGACGTAGCGGAACAAATTATTGTGTGTTTTAAAACAAATTAAAATTGGAAGTTTGCATACACATTTTGTAAAAATATGTTTATAATAACAAATATTAATAATTCTATTTTAGATACGCCAAATAAAGAACAACATCGTGATGACACATGGAAACTTTATTAGGAAAAGTTGTGTTTTATAATTTTGCAAACACACAATATCAGCGGGCAGCAGCAATGAATACTATTAAATCCAACTTGTAAAGATGATGAAATAAATAATAAAAAAATTCGCATTAAACATCCGAACATTTTCCGAAATATAAATCACCGGAATTTTTTCCGATTTTCAGATAAAACATTACGAAATTATTCAGATTTTTTCCATATATCGGATAAAATATCCGATAATCTTCCGATTTTTTTCCGAATATCGGATCAAATATCCGATAATCTTCCGATTTTTTTCCGAATATCGGATCAAACATCCGATAATCTTCCGATTTTTTTCCGAACATCGGATCAAACATCCGATAATCTTCCGATTTTTTTCCGAATATCGGATCAAACATCCGATAATCTTCCGATTTTTTACCGAATATCGGATCAAACATCCGATAATTTTCCGATTTTTTTCCGAATATCGGATCAAACATCCGATAATCTTCCGAATTTTTTCAGATTTTCGAATGTTCCTTCCGAGTTTTTTCCGAAATTGTGTAGATAATCGAAAATTCCCTTAAAAATTTCCCTTTTTTTTATTCGAGTTTTTTTGCGAATTCGTTCAGAATTCGGAAAGAAACTCTAATATTCCTTCCGATTTTTTTCCGATAAAACTTTCCGAATTCGTGGGCACCTTCACACAATTTTGTTCCGATTTCTGAACGAATTCGACATCAGAATCGCATACTTGTGCAGAGTTTCGTTCCGAATTCGGAAAAAAATCGGAAAAAATTGTTAGCTGGGATCCCATGGACATAACACAGACACGCTGACAAACAAACAGTTTCTTATTAAAACCGCAAAGTAAGCGTGTTGCAGACAAAAGGCACTTCCATTGTGGCCAGATATACGTTGTAACCACAAGCTCCCACGTCTACTCTGATGTGGGAAACTACGACCAATGTTCGCGTCACAGATAAAACCGACATCCCCATTCATAGAAGATGAATGACGATCCCCATTAGAATCAATTCGTTTGACAAAAATTGCGTGATTTACTCAACATATATATGTATGCCCGAAGACGTAACCCATATGGAAATCAAAATTCGTTTTTTGATGGAATCTAATACATAAAGCTAAAATACATGCTCCGGCAAAATTTCAAACTTCTGCTTTCACAAATAGCGATTCTATTCAACAAATGACATTTCGGAAAATGGCATAACATTGCATATGTTGTTGTAATGACGGATCCCAAAACCAAGCGTTTTCGCGGTTTTAGTTTCATTACTTACTCCCATTTGTACATGATTGATAATACCCCAAATACTCCCCCTCAAAAGATTGATATTCTATAAAAGACTTTTTTGTTTTATAACGTTGGCTGATTTCCGTATTGCCAGTTGTTTTGTGTTGTTTAAACTTCGTCAAAATATTTCAGTTGCACACTCATACATTGTTCCTCGAAAATGCAACTAAATATATCAGAAATAAAAAGGACCCATGTTTGCTTTTTACCTGTGTTGAAAATGTGAATTTTTGACGTTTCGAAACACGTAGCTTCGCAGTTATTAAGTTCAACGGCGTTAAGAATCATAATACCTCGCAGATTTTCAGTCATTTGACGATACGGAAGTCAGTCGTTGTTTGCTTCTCTTGTAAACTTATATTATGTGACGATATGTAGATAGCCATGGATTTATAATCGACATAATAGGAGTAATGTCGTATTATATATAATTCCGTTTGCAACATTTCGCAATATTCATCTGACTATGCTTAATTCTCCGCCCGTTTGTCTCTCCAATTTTTGAAATATTCTAGATGGCCAAATATCCGAGATGTGCTGTCCCAAGATAATATAAGACATTCACCTTATCTAAGATATAATATATTCACTCTATTTGAAGTCCAGTATGTTTCCTCATAGAAGAATCCTGTGGCTAAAATATTAAGTAAAGTTTTCAAGCCCCTAACTTCAGTATAGATCCAAAAATTGGGCCGATAGTGCTTTCTTCTTTCAATAAATTACATCAATACATTTTTCATATACATACATATGTATGTCTGAAATATAGATGTACCCATTTATTACATTTATAATCATTTAATTCCAGATGCCGATTTCCCGCTGATGATTTCAACTTTGAGGAAAATGTGTTTATTTCACAACTAAGGAGAAGCGTTCTCGATGTTTCTATATTAGGCCGGGGCGATTTGAAAACCTTAATGGGCCCTTCGCGTTTCTGATTCCTGGGGTTGAACTGAGCAAAAAAGTCTACTGGACCATATATCTACCGTGAAAATCGAGCCTCCCGATTTTGACTTTAAGTTTTTTATTGACGTTTTTTGGATATTTTGGCATATAACACCCAAACCATTGAGATTTTCGATCCAACACAAAGACAAACATTGTAGCCAAGGCAGTAATTGAAAACTCTCTAATACATCGCAAAAGCATTGGAACGCTCCTTCAGACAGTTTTGGCCATAAGAATGTGCAAACTTTTCGGAAAATGTCGATAAATGACATTGTGCTACAAAATTTGACCCGAAAAATATTCAAGTGTTCTGATGCAAAATTATATCGTGTTGGGATCCATGGACAACGACAATGCATTTATTTCGTTTGGGTCACTTCGTTTTATTTTTTTATAACTGTAAAAGTAGTGAAAATCTGGGTTTCTTACATTTTCAAATTTAAACGGGCATATCTTATTTTTTCCACAACGGATTTCTTTTGATCCTTCTTCCTATTAAAGGGGTGAATAATGTCTTTTGAATAAGCTATTATTGTTTTAAATCGGTTAAGAAATGGCTAAGTTATAGTGGTTTATGTCTGAAAAACCCCACAAAAAACCTATAAAGGAATTTCTCATAATTTTCAAAATAAATATTGAACAAAACAAAAAAAACATTATATTTTTGAAAATTATGAGAAATTCCTTTATAGGTTTTTTGTGGGGTTTTTCAGACATAAACCACTATAACTTAGCCATTTGTTAACCGATGTAAAACAATAATAGCTTATTCAAAAGATATTATTCACCCCTTTAAAAGGAAGAAGGATCAAAAGAAATCCGTTGTGGAAAAAATAAGATATGCCCGTTTAAATTTGAAAATGTAAGAAACCCAGATTTTCACTACTTTTACCGTTATAAAAAAAATAAAACGAAGTGACCCAAACGAAATAAAGGCATTGTCGTTGTCCATGGATCCCAACACGATATAATTTTGCATCAGAACACTTGAATATTTTTCGGGTCAAATTTTGTAGCACAATGTCATTTATCGACATTTTCCGAAAAGTTTGCACATTCTTAAGGCCAAAACTGTCTGAAGGAGCGTTCTAATGCTTTTGCGATGTATTAGAGAGTTTTCAATTACTGTCTTGGCTACAATGTTTGTCTTTGTGTTGGATCGAAAATCTCAATGGTTTGGCTGTTATATGCCAAAATATCCAAAAAACGTCAATAAAAAACTTAAAGTCAAAATCGGGAGGCTCGATTTTCACGGTAGATATATGGTCCAGTAGACTTTTTTGCTCAGTTCAATCCCAGGTATCAGAAACGCGAAGGGCTCATTAAGGTTTTTTTCCTTCCACACAAATCGCCCCACCCTATTCTATATAGTTATTTCTTTTAAAAAGTGTAACTTTTTATAAATTATTTCATTCCGTTTTTCTTTTACTAAAGTCTGTTATCTATTTCTATGGAATTTTTTATGTACCTATGTGTCTGTTGTTGCTTATTTCTATGCGTTTGAATAAACAACCACTATTATTTATAAATGTGTGTATATGTTACAGATATCCAGTGACCCTCCAAACATTTGGAAGTTAAATATATCATCGCTCAGCAAATGAGTTTCCTAAAAGTGTCTGAAAATGCAAAAAGCGACTGTTGTCATTTTACAAAAACAATTTCATTGAACCAGTCTCATTATCTCATTCTAACTTATTTTAAACCTTGTGTAGAATTCCTTGCGTACTTTACTTCAGATAAAAAAGCGATTGTTTACCTTTATTTATTTTGCACAACATTGAGCATATAAAGGCCATTAGTCAATCTTAGTATTACATATAACGGTGGTGCAATGGATAGCATGCTCGGCTGGCATTCTGCATACCCGGGTTCTAATTCCGGGCCAGGCGACTTCAAATTTTGAAAGTGGTAAAATTAATGTTGTCGACAATTCAGATGAGTATGTAAAGTAAACTATATGTAAAAAAATAAAATATGAAAAATAAAACAATAAAAAATAAAATAATAATAATATAAATAAAAAATCATAACTATAGGTGTCTATTCTGGTTTTAAGCTCGATTCAACATTTCGTGACGATCCACAGTGGATCCACCCATTAGCCAAAAATAAAAAAATGAATGTCAAAATATTGGTACAACATCTGGCAACACTGACAGCTATGACATGGACCTTTTTAAATATATATTAGTTTTTGTTTCATTCGAACGCGAACTTCTCAAGGAAGCTTCAAAAGTCAGAACATTTGAGTAATATTTTTTTGTTGTGAACACAACCTAAATTTTAAGTGCAAGTAAATATATTCAAAATATCGCGAAACTAATACGTATAGCAAAATATTATAGTGGATTTTGAAGGAGGAGGTAATAGCTTAATTTTCATTAAAAAATAGTGTTATAGCGTGTTGTGAAATTCTAGTTAGCTGCATATTTTCTTAGTGTATTTTGTAATGCCAATTCGATCATATACTTAAATTTGACCTAAGGTTTTAGTCATGATGCCCACCAGTGCCCACCTCGGGAATAATTTTCCAAAGTAGGTCATGGGTTTAAGATTATTCAGTATTAAAATCAGCTGCCATCTAGTGCCAGACCATAAATGGTGGGTCGCTCACTAAAGCTGCCCTAGAATAGGGTTTCTATGGATATATTAGCGTATAACTCAGTTATCTGACCACGTACATTAACATAATTGGCATCAGTGGCAAGATGAAGAAATCTTCTTCCAAACTTGTCTTACGTTGGTGGTACGTGCCTTCCAGGAAGAACGCTATAAGATCTATATTAAACATTTTACCAGTTTTCAGACAAAAAATTTTGATTTTTTTTAATCCTCTAAATTGATTGGATTTTATGTTGTTTTGGAGACGGTTTTGTTTCCCTAAGCCTATTTTTGCATCAAAAGATAATCGGGACCTTTGTTCATGTCATTTTGTATTAACAGCATAAAACAATTCTTACCGTATACCCCCTCCAGAGGGGAAAGGGGGGAGAATGCTACGCTCGTGATTTCTTAAAACACTCTTTGCAGCAGCACAAAGCTGTAACTGGCGCATTGGCTTGATTTTTACACTCTAAATATTTTTGGCCACTTTCTCAATACAAGTGGATCCACTGTGCGATCGGACCATAATTGCGACCTGGGCGGACTGACACACAGACACTAATCGCTTTATCTCGTCGAGATTTGAATTTTGGTATGCCACATGGGGGGATCTACTATTAATATTTTGCGGTGTTACATTAATTTTCGGAAAAAACAAACTTATAATATCCTTTCCAATCTGTGATGTAGGGTATAAAAAATGCATGGAAAAACACATCTTTTTACTCATATAATTTCAATAAATTTAAAATTTATAGACTAAAAAGGATACTCTCAGGCATCGTTCTATGGTAATTTGTAATAATTGGTTCTTAAAACTATGACCTACCTAACTAAAAACCAGTAAGGAAAGGATCATAGTCGGGCGGGGCCGACTATATGATACCCTACACCACTGTGAATATGTAAAATATAGGAGATATGTATCAATTTGAACTGATTTATATACATATATATACACATCCCAAATTTCATCAAAATTAGACAGAGCGGGCGAAAATATACGTAGGAGCTATATCCAAATCTGAACCGATTTCGATATAAGTTGTTACACTTATTTCTAGACTAAATTCAGTCACACATTCCAAATTTCATCAAAATTGCACGTAAATAGCGTGTGTTCAGCAAATACGTCAAATCGGCCGAAAATATATTTGGGAGCTATATCGAAATATGAACCGATTTCGATGTAGTTTGGGACATTTATTTTGAGACCGAATTCAGTTACACATTCAAAATTTCATCAAAATCGGACGTATATAGCGTGTTTGGTGCAGCAAATACGCCAAATCGGCGGAAAAATATATGGGAGCTATATCCAAATCTGAACCGATTTCGATATAATTTGGTACATTTATTTATAGACCTAATAAATTTAAATGTCAAATTATAGCTACATCGGTCTGAAAATGTAGCTACAAACGTCAAAACACCGCAAATCGGGGGTACAGTTATATGGGGGCTATACCAAAACGTGGACCTATGTCCACAAGTTTGGTTATATAAGTGTATTGACACTTAAGAACCCTAAGTGTCAAAATATAGCTAAATCGGTCTGAAAATGTAGCTAAAACTGTCAAAATACCGTAAATCGGGGGTACCGTTATATGGGGGCTATACCGAAACGTGGACCTATGTCCACAACTTTTGTTATATAAGTTTATTGACACTTAAGAACCCTAAATGTCAAATTATAGCTACATCGGTCTGAAAATGTAGCTAAAAACGTCAAAATACCGCAAATCGGAGGGTACCGTTATATGGGGGCTATACCAAAACGTGGACCTATGTCCACAACTTTTGTTATATAAGTTTATTGACACTTAAGAACCCTAAATGTCAAATTATGGCTATATCGGTCTGAAAATGTAACTAAAAACATCAAAACACCGTAAATCGGGGGGCACCGTTATATGGGGGGTATACAAAAACGGGGACCTATGTCCACAACTTTTGTTATATAAGTTTATTGAAACTTAAGAACCCTAAATGTTAAATTATAGCTACATCGGTCTGAAAATGTAGCTAAAAACGTCAAAATACCGTAAATTGGGGGGTACCGTTATATGGGGGCTATACCAAAACGTGGACCTATGTCCACAAGTTTTGTTATATATGTTTATTGACACTTAAGAACCCTAAATGTCAAATTATAGCCAAATCGGTCTGAAAATGTAGCTGAAAACGTAAAAATACCGTAAATCGGGGGGTACCGTTATATGGGGGCTATACCAAAACGTGGACCGATATATCCCATCTTCGAACTTGATCTTCCGACGGCTAAAAAAATTGTATTCCCCAATTTTCAGCGAAATCGGTCAACAAATGCGACCTGTATGTTGCGAACGGACGGACGGACGGACGGACGGACGGACGGACGGACGGACGGACATGCATAAATCGACTCAGAAAGTGATTCTATGTATATCCCTAGAAGGAACTATGGGTCTATCTCGCTTCCTTTTGTATGTTACATACAAATGCACTAACACATAATACCCCTTACCACATAGTGGTGTAGGGTATAACAATGAACACAATAATATCTGTTATAGTTTCCGAAAAACATATATTTCTTTCTACTGAATTTTGCAAAAAAAAGACGATTTTTTTTTTTAAATTGTGAAAACTTGTCGTTTTTAGGAGCAGGCCACGCCACTCCCATATCTTCCAATAGTTTGACCTATTTATTAGTTTATTTAGTTTCAATATGATTACTATCGAATCTCACATCGAAATTAACAATCGGTGACGACAAAACATTGGGCTTTTGACATGGAAAATCGATTTCTGAACCATTGCCCACACTCAGTCAAACATCGGCAAAAATAATTTAGCGCTGCCACATAAAACAAGAGTGCAAACTTCTAGTAAAGCATGTATTTTTCGAGCATTTCTACTCGAGAGTAAAATCGAGCAAATTTGAGCTTGCTTCTGGGACATTATCACATTATTATATAGCAATTTCCAGCTTACTTGCTACCAGTAACCGCACACTGCCGCTCGCGGAAGCAAATATTTGCCTAATGTAACCTTAGCTTTATTTATTGATTATTTTATTACTTACTTAGCCCCGAGAATTTTTTTATTTTGTGGGAATACTTAAAATTTTGTATGAAAATGATATTTTTGAATCTTTTTAAGCATTTTCAAACAATTAACTATTTCTTATTTATTTTACTTAAAATTGAAGAAGTTTTTTTGAATTTAGTTTTTTTTTTCATACATTGGTGCCAATGTTTTTGTTTTGGTAATCAACTGTTATCTTGCTAAAGTTTGCTAAATGATATCTTTTTAGTTTTTTTCTCTATTTCCGTATAATTGCTCTCACGCCCGTACCTATTATTCAACGCGACGTACTAAAATAATTCACCATCTACCACAACAGTGCCCTTGAGCGTTCGTATTACCCAAATACGTTATGACCGAAATCCTGTTTAAAACACAAAACCGCGATTAAAACATATTAAAACTTTTTTCATTCGTAGACACAAATATAATTGCAATATATTGATTTTCATTATTTGTTTGGCTTTTATTTTCAAAATACAAAACATACACAAACAACTTAAACTTAAAACTTAAAATACCCTCGACGTATTTCGGTAGTGTTCATAAGAATACATGTGTTCTACTTTTTTTCACCACAAACGCTTTGGGAATACGTACGTATTTAGGCATGCGCCTTACTCTCTGAAAACATTTTAGTCCATTTCCAACTTAGGCAATTTTCCTTGCGGCAATTGTCAGCTTGATGAAGAGAGAGGTGAGGCATATAATTGCTTAATGTGGAAATGGACTTACTGAATAAACCTTGTGAATCAACGCAAAGTTTATTTTGGAATTGGCACGTCTGACGTTACCTCAATAATTTGGCGGATAGGTAAAAAGAGAATGCAATTTTACTGGGGATTTTATTGTGCCGACACTGCCCTAAGCTCCTCGTCACTCATCGAAAAATATGTCTCGGTTAAACTAACCTGGGGTACTTTTCTCAACAGGTTGAAAAAATTGTTAGTTACAAGTGCAATATTCTACAACTAACAACAAATAGGTGAAAAAGTCATATATAGATCAACCAGATTGAACACTAAAAATGGACAACTGACATCTCTTCATTACTTTTCAATCAATCAGTTTGAAAATAGTAAAAAAATTATATTTTAAAATCATCTAGAAATCAACCAGTTGAAAACGTTCAATGCTAATCACGGTGGTTTCGGCGCAAATAATTCGCATATACACATTGATAGACTCGACATACGGAGGAACAATAAGGAAACATAACTGAGAAATAAACCACTCGTGTCAAAATAAAAAAAGAAAAATGAAAAATAAATAAAACAATGTGTTTTGTTCATTCTCTTTAAGACAAAAACAATATTTTAAACTGACTATAAAAGGTCAAAAAATAGTTAGATATGAGCTGTGTTCCTTTACTTACCTAAGGTTACAATTTTTGCCATTTGTTACCATTTTTTACCTGCAAAGCGTTCCTTAACCCCAGAAAGTGTAAGACTGGCAGCAATTTTTAAGAGAGTGAGAGAGGAGAGAGAGCACATATGCCTTTCTCTTCTACCACAGGCTATCAGCAAATTTTCTGCAGGTAAAAAATGGTAGAACTGATTTTTCGACTTTTGTTTGACGATTATTTCACAATGAAGAAAAATATGGACGAAAAACAGGAGAAAAAGTCGAACGCTGACAAAACTAAATTAAAAACTGTGAAAAAAACGAAAATTGATTTTTTATGTTTCTTTTTGACATTGCTACCAGATCTACCATTTTTCCGTTCCTTTGCTTTTCTGGTAAAAATGTTCATGAGAGAGCAATTGTGAGAAATTTTGACACTTTTCTCTTTTACCACTTTTACCATTAAACAAATAAGAAAAGCGTTAAGTTCGGTCGGGCCGAACTTTTTATACCCTCCACCACAAATTTCAGCCATTTCGGTGGATTAATGTGGCCACTACCTTCAAAATACCGAAATTCGGAAGGTACCGTTCTATGGGGGCTATATGATGGCGTGGACCTATACCTACAAATTTCTGGGGGGAAAGTTTTATACGCCTAAAGAAGACTAAATACCAAATTTCAGTCATATCGGTGTGATAATGAGGCTAAAACGTTCAAAATATCAAAAATCGGGAGATATTGTATTATGGGGGCTATATCAACACGTGGACCTATATAAACATTTTATGGTAGAAATGTTTCTTAGCCTCTGGAAACACAAAATACAAAGTTACAACCGATGCTTTGGTCAAATGGGTCTAATACATTCAAATTAAAATGACGCGTGCTTTATATGGGGCCTTATATGGGGGCTATACCAAAACGTGGACCTATGTAACCCAACTTTGGTAGGAATATTTTTTGGCCTGTGGAGACACAAAGTACCAAATTACAACCAATTCGGTGGTAAAATGGGCCAAATATCTTAAAAATTCCTTAAAAAGAATACGCGTCACGCGTCATTTTGTATGGGGGCTATACGAAAGCGTGGACCTACATAGCCCGCTTTCAATACCAAAAGTCCTACGTAAATATAACATATTTTCCCAAAATTTCATCAACCTACGTCAATCCGTTCGGACGCTAGAGTGATTTCCACAGACGGACAGACGGACGGACATGGCTATATCGATGTAGAATTGCACGCTGATCAAGAATATATATACTTTGTGGGGTCTACAATGATTATTTCGAGTAGTTACAAACGTAGTGACAAACTTAATATACCCCCATCCTATGGTGGAGGGTATAAAAAGTAAGGGAACAAAGCTATAAATTAGTTTCTATAGATCAACCAGATTGAACACTAAAAATGGACAACTGCATTACTCTGCATTACTTTTCAATCAATCAGTTTGAAATAGTTTGAAAAAATTATATTTGAAAAACCATCTAGAAATCAACCAGCTGAAAACGTTGAATGTTAAACACTATGGTTTGGACTCGACATACCAAAAGAGGAACAATAAGGAAACATAACTGAGAAACAAACCACTCGTGTCAAAATAAAAAAGGAAAAATAAATAAAACAATGTGTTTTGTTCATTCTCTTTAAGACAAAAACAATATTTAAAGCTGGCTATAAAAAGTCAAAAAATAGTTAGATATAAATTAGTTTCTATTCATTTTTTGTAATTTTTTAAATTGACTCTAATCCGGTCAAAAATAGTTCGTTTATAACAAGGCATCGGATTTTTGTATGTTTTTCTTATCCGATTGAACTCAAATTTTGGATCTAGGCGTTTCGATATTTGGGGTCATATCAAAACATGCAAAAAATTTGCAAAACATATGCAAAATATATGCAAAAATTATGCAAACAGTTTTTGGCCGAAAATCGTCATAAAAGTCGTAAAATTTTCAATTAATTAAAGTTGGAAAAATCATCAAAAATATTCCAAGTGTTCTAAATTAAAATTGTTGGGCATTTAAAGTCGATTTTTTAGCAGATTATTATGTTATCGAGACCTCTTACGACAGTATGGTGTAGGTTTTAAAAAATGAAAATATGCAAAAATGTAAAATTTGACAAAAAATTTCAAATGTTTTATGTAAAATTCAATATTTTCCTTGTTTAATTTGTAGCATTGGGCTGGTCTTAACTCAATGGGTGCAAATCGACGTAATTTTTTTTTAGCCGCGGGTGCCGCATTAACATTTAAGGTTTGTTAGATTTGAAGATTGCCAAAGTTTGAGCACAATTGGAATATTTTAACACGTGCTACTGGGGCCTCGAAGTTATGAAAATCTCGATGTTTTGGCTATTTGGCTACTTCGGCAACCCATATCTGTGGAACGGTTCAAGCTATTTGCAGGTATTATGCATTAAATTCTGTTCATTTTATGTTCAAAAACAAAACAGGTAAGTATTACTGAATTCAATATAATAAAGCCAATTTCCCGATAAACGTGACTATGTACGCCTTAGGGCGAAAATGGAGTCTATTAAAAAAAATATTTTTTCCTTTTTTATCAAATTTTGGAATGAAATCAAATGTCTTTTACATTTTATCGTAATTTAAATTTATTCAAGCGTTGACATCATGTGGTTTTGGAACTATCTGGGTACGGCTGACTACTTGGAGAACGCATTGTTTTAGTTGTTCGTCCTTTGTAAATAATTGGTGTTGTAAACTCTGATGAGCTCAACACCTCGCTCCTCCTGAAAATTCGTTTTTAATGTTTAATCTCTGTTGTTGTTGTTGTTGTAGCAACTAGAAACCTACGTATAAGCATAGGTTTTTTGCTGGATTGGCAGCCGCTGGCCGAAACACAATGGTTTCGGGTCAATCCGGTACGAAAGAACTCGCTGCCGTGGGATTGGTGAATCTCTTGACAGGTTTTAATTACGCCAGGTAGAACTTTTTCTAGGAATTTCGGCAGCTTGTAAGTTTGGATCGGATATTTTTGGAGAAATTTCCATCTTTGTTTTATTAAGATTTATGTCGCCTTTTGGCTATTTACGGTGGTTTGCACTGTCGGATCAAACAATGCCAGGTCAACAAGTTTAGGTCTAAGATACCACAGATTATTTATCAGTTTGTTATTTTCTTTTTCTGATATTTATTTGTCAATGTTTTCGTATTGTAATAGATTTTCAATGAAGTCTAGGTCTTGTTTTGATGCTAAACGCATCGTTGAATCTGAAGAACCATCTGTCCCGAAAAGAATCAAGCGTGGCTTCAAGAAAATCCTAACCACTATAAAACACTATAAAAATGGACCAATATTGGTTTTGATTCCATATTCACGTATTGTAATCTAAATCTGAAAAGTGTGCAAAATTTCAGTTCGATTAGTCAACTGCAACTGTGTTAAAAATAAGTTACCAGATTTCAATTAAACGGACATCAAAGCAAGTTAAATAAAACACTGTAAAAATTAATATGAGCTGTTCTACAATTTTTGTTTTTGCATTAGATTTGTTGCCTAACTGTATGTAAGTCCCGGGCCACACTAAGAGTAATTTCACTGAAATTTTGACATGAAAGCAAAAGAAAATGTAAAATAAAACGGTCTGTTTGTTTCATACGAATATTGCAACAAAGCAAAATTGCAGAACACATGAAACCGTGTACAATAGTTTCTTGAAATTATGATTTTTTCCCAAAAAATGCAAAGTTTCATGTCAAAACTTCATTGAAATTACTCTAGTGTGGCCCGGGACTAAGTAAAAAACACATTAATGTGTGGATACGCATAACAACGAAGGCAAAACATTCGATAAACACCAGTAAGGCTTTTTCTTTGCAGCGTGTCATCACATTTTAATTCTAGCATAGTTCGGATAAGCAACAACAACACTTTGCCCGTTTTACAATATTACAGCAATTGTTTCATTTGTTTCCATCGTCTACATTTACGATCGGTTTTTTGGCTAACCGTCATAAACATAATTATTCATAAATGGTAGAAGAACGCCACATTTATTCAAAGGCTTGACCTTTTCCGTTATGGAATAATTTCGTCTTTAGCTGCGGTACTCAATCAACTACTACTTGCCAACAACTACTTTATCATCTTCATGAAATAATCGCGGCAGTAAAGGCATACCATTCTGCATATTAAAACAACAACATAAAGCCAACACCACCAACTTTGCCGACGCCAAAAGCCATGTATGTATGTCAAAATTTTAGTCACTAAAACAATGACGTCGTTTCATTTTACCACATACAAGTCGTCATTAAATTCAAATTTTGTATTTATCGACCGGCCGAACGATCTGCCATAGATCATAAGGAACGCGAGTCTAACAACGAGTCCAAGTCAAAGTATTTGAGCAGACACATCATTCAATGTGAATGTCAAGTGCATGCATGGCTCAAACGAATGGTCGGTCATATTCCCCAATGTTAGTTTAACGGATGGTTGGAATTTAAATAAGAAGTGAACAGGAAATATACAACACCTAACAACAATTAAAATGGCAATTACAGAAACGTGTACATACAGACTTACGATTTCATAGGTCTAGTTGATTTTTGTATGAATGTATATGTTTATTAGTCAAGACCTTGATCGCGTAAATATGGTTTAAAAGTTCACAACACTCAAATCAACTAATGACGACTATAGCCTCCAGATGAGTTCATCTAACATTCTAAGCAATGATAAGTACATACATACATATGTGGGCACAGAAATAGCGTATATTTCTAAAGAAATTCAACAAAATTTAAAAACTTCAACACTTCATATTTTGTATAATTCGGAAAAAATCGAGTAGGAGGTTCTGTTCAAGCGAGCGGTAGTGTATATGTACATAACTTATTGAAGAAAGGAAGCAAACATGGATTAATTTTTAAAATTCATGGTAAGATTTTTGATGGTAAATTTTTTTTATATTAATAAGAATGTTACGCAAATGTGTTTTATTTATATTGGGTATTTGAAGCTATACCCGTTAATAGATGAATCTCATGCTCTATGCCATACTATGAAATGTAAAGAAAGTGCATATGGCCACTGCATATGTCACACTACCATCTCAAAACTTTAACTATAGAGGGCAAAAAAATCATAGGATTTTATCTGTTACTTAACAGATTTAACTATCGATAGCTACTAATAAATTAATTTGACAGAACGCTTAATATTTTGTCCAGCATAGAATTGATTTAACTATGCGACAGACGCATTTGTAAAAATTGTCGTGATTTTTGCCAATTTTTGGTTTTAACACCACCGGTTTGTTGCAACAGTGCAGATATGCCCATTATTGATAATACCAGAAATTCTCGACCTCAGAAGATTATTATTCTTTCTATAAAACGGTTTTCATTTTATAACGTTTTTGTTTTCTTATTCTGTAGACTTATGCTTTTTTGAGTACGTCTTTGAGTTAAAGTAAAATCGTTGAATTCTGCCCCAGTCTCATGCAATTACCATCTGATGTGGTCAACATCTACCTTTCCACATGAAACAAAAACACAAATAACAAGTAAAAAAGTATCAGTCGGCTTTGCCGACAGAGATATACCCTCAGCCTGTGCAAATTGAAACACTTTTTTCACAAAAAACTTATGTATTTAGGGGCTTTCAAAATTTTGGTCTCGTATGAACCGACAAAAATGTTATTAGGATTAAAGTTCAAAAATTTTGCTGAAAAGGTACTTAAAGGAATGGACCGACATAGACCATGGGGGTGCCATAGGTGGTTTTTACACCCTTCGGGCTGTTTTCACAAGAAGTATGGTCTTGCCCCTGAAACAACTTTTACCATCGTAATTGAAGCAGCGAATGTAAGTTTGCTTCAACAAAAATCAAAGTGAAATTATCCAAAATTTTGTGTGGGAGGTACGGGATGGAGTGGACAAATATAGTCCATACTCGAACCTGATCTATATCTGGTAGATATTATGAGAAAGAGTTATCGTGCCCACAATTTTTCCGAATATTTTTGAACTTTTGTGGGGTAGGTACCTGAAGGAGTGGACTGATATGGCTTATCTACAAACTTAAACTAAGTTTAGAAACAATATTACGAAGGCCAAATTTTGGCCGGAACCGGCATTTGCGTTCGAGAATTACCTTGCGCTTCCACCCATAAACTTGGTGTCATAGGGTTTGTTTTTCACCTTTCAGGCTATTTTTTTAGGAAGTATGGACTTGCCCCTGAGGAAACTTATACCTTCGTATAGGGGACAGTGAATACCAGATGGTACAACAAAAAACAAAGCGATTCGAGAGCAGGTCCTAAACTGAACTTTTCCGAAATTTTGTGTGGGAGGTACTCGAAGGAGTTAATCGATTAAGTCCATATTGGAACCTCATCTAAGTCTGGTAGAAATTTCATAATGTGCAAAGTATGGACCAAATCGGTTACTCCCTTCAAGAGTTATCGTACGCACAAATTTTTTCGAACTTCTGTAGGGGAGGTACCGGAAGGAGTTGACCGATATAATCCATCTTTAAACTTGAACTAAGTTTGGACAAATTATTACGAAAGCCAAATTTTGGACCGAATCGGCAGATCCGTTAGAGAGTTATCTTGCGCTCCAACCACTTCACACGGTGTCATAGGGCTTTTTGTAACTTTCAGGCTATTTTCTCAGGAAGTATGGATTTGCCCCTAATGAAACTTACAGCGTCGTATAGAGGACAGCGAAAACAACTTGCGTAAACAAAAATCAAAGCGATTCGAGACCAGGTCCTAAACTGAACTTTTCCGAAATTTTGTGTGGGAGGTACGCGAAGGAGTGGACCGATTGGGTCCATATTGGAACCTAATCTAAGTTTCGTAGAAATTACACGATGTGCAAAATATGGACCAATTCGTTTATTCCCTACAAGAGTTATCGTGCGCAAAAGTTTTGCGACAATTTTTGAACATTTGTGGGGGAGGTACCTGAAGGAGTGGACCTATATGGCCCATCTTCGAACTTAAATCGAATCTGGACAACATATTTCGATACCCAAAATTTGAACCGAATCGATTGATCCATTCGAGAGTTATCGTGCGCACCAGCCAGCCAGACCGACAGACAGATAGACAGACAGACAGACGGACGGACATTGCTAGATCTACTCAAAATTGTCTGAAACGGATATCGTACAAACATACTTGGGGTCTAAAACCATTATTTCGATGAGACACATTTTTGGTCGTATCAAAGTGTAAATACCCTCTTTAGCCTAAAGGCTGAGGGTATAAAAAATATGTGGGCACAAAAATCGATTGAAAGATACATATGTAAGTAAATTCTATTTAGCAGCTAGTCTTAAAGCACATCTCATCTTTCAAACCCTTCCATTTGCATTTTGATAATCGATATCACTAAAATTGCAACCTCTAGAGTGAGTACAAGGTTTAGATGGACACCAGACGGACGAACAGGCAGAGCTAAGTCGACTCAGAATTCGGAAAGAAGTCGATCGGTATGTTACAAACTTTTGGGCTAAAACTAACTTATTATACCCTCCCCACGTAGTGGTGGGTTGCAGCATAAACTTCAAAATAATTGAAAATTTCGGCGCCAACTCAAAACCTGTAACAACTGCCAAAATGCTTATTCTTCATTGTTCTAACTCAATTCTTTACGTCGCGAAAGTCTACATAAACACATATTTCGAAACTACTACAACCAGATTGAGCTCCAACGATTACAAATTTTACGTCCGTAGAATAAATTATTAATTAATTTAATTTTATTTGAAACAGATATTGACGTACTATGGTGTACGTATGCCAATAATAGTACGTTTAGACTATGGTGGATTTAGCAAATCCAGTCGATTTAAGTTATTATTTTCATACAATATGTTTATGTCAAATAAATCGAAATAATGCATTTAAAAATTTTATAATTGTATAGTCTAATACTAAGTATACGTCAAATAAATCCTCATTAAGAAGGTTAACCCGACAAAAACCTATTATATAAACTGTGTACGTACACACAGAGAACAAAATAGGATTGATCCAACAATATTCGAAGAGCAAAATATGAATAGTAAAAAATATTGTTAGATTTTGTATGTAGTATTGTGACTCCAACAATCGTTTTTGTGAATTACAACAATTGTTTTTGTCAACTGGACAATATTATTATCTTTTCTTCGACTATTTTATTCTCTACGTTGATTTGATGGTTCAAAAACCAAAGAGAAATTGACATCAACTTTAAAGCACCCGTGTGCACAGGCATCCACTGGTGGCTGCTGTAAGATACTCTTACTGTAAATAATTCAACAACACTTGGACGTTTAAGTATTTTTTGTAATTATTATTTAATAATTAATTTCAAGCACGATTTTAGATTAAAATTATGTCTTCACAATTTGGAAAAACCATGAAAATCGACAAATGTTTCACCATAGACTAATGAAAAGATAGACGACGGAATGCTCTCACCGAGTATGTTCGAATTGAGTATGCTGAAAGCGCAACTCAAAATAAAATGCCAAAAAATACAAGTTAATAAATATTTTGTTCTGGCAAAAGGCAACTTGGGGTTAGTTTTTGATGGGAACAATATCCTCAGACAAAAATATCCTTAAAAATATTTCCATTTTCCGCAAAAATCGTCTTCGAACTTTTTTGAGTTTTCGTGTTTGAGTAGGTTGACGGCGCAAAATTGAGTATTCCTTCGTCTATCTTTTTATTAGTCTATGGTTTCACCATTGCTTTAAAGTCGCCTAATGCTCATGACTGATGTACACCATGAGATCTTGTTTTTATTTGTTTCTTCTTTCTCATTCTTCTTTTGGGTATTTATGCTTGATTTATACCGGCACAATCTGAGAAGTATTTTTGGGAGGAAACTTATGCCTGGTCGTAATTTGTGTTTTCATAGTTGTTATGTTCTTTTTTATTCCTTATGTTGTGGTGGTTTGCTTTGATGAGCGCAATGGAGTTGTTCTGTTTGTCTTTGTTGTCAGTTAAAGCATTAAAACTTGACCATGTATTGAGCTGATCAATACTCGCACGTGACATTTTTATCAAAGTTATGTGAAAAGAATCTAGGCCTATAGAAGGTCGGCCATTCAGAGTTCTAACAACTCTTGACAACAAACATAATAGATTTTATATTATTGTGATTTGAGTTTCTTTGTAATTTAAATCACAATAATGCTTTTGACAACAAACATAACAATCAGGTGGGCTTACTGTCCAACTGTATAAACTGTGATAAGAATTATATTCAATCAAATCAAAATTTTCATTATCAGGTTTTCAGGGCTGACAATAGTTTTTGTAAAAATTCTAGATCCTGATAGTTCCTACTATCGGTATTGTTAATGATTATTACAATGTTGCGAAATTACGCAAGTTGTTTTTGTTTTTTATGTTTGGAGCAAAAGATGGTATTTTTGGATTTGCAATTGTAATGCTTGAACAAAACAAATCAATTGTCGGAACAAAAATATTTTTTCTATGCGTGTATGTAAGAAGAACAAATTACATTAAACCAATTTTTTCAGATTTGAGCAAAAATCTGTTGGACTTTATGTTTCACAATCGATAAAGCTGAGTCGTCGATATTTCCATCAAGATATGCCAGTTGTTACCGACCAAAATTGGTAAAAATAATACACGACACTTTGAAAGAAAAGTTTCAATACAAGCTTACAACGCTGTTTCTGTCGCTAAGTCTTACCGACAAGTTTATACTGGTCGCTTACGTACCGAAAATGTTCGTCAGGTAGTTGTTAATTCTGCAATTAACTTTCGAACTTGTCGATAGGGAATGCAATTTTCTCCGGCTGCCCATATCCAACCCTATACATAAAAACAAAATACTTAAAATTTACATCTTCCATTTTCTTTTTTGTTTCTCTTTTAATACCATACAACATAGTATGGAGGGTACATTATTATTTCATCAAGAAAGAACTTTCAATTTAAACCCGTCTGTTAGAACAACAACAAAATTAGCCACTCTATGGCTACTATAGCTTTAATTAAACTTAGTTTATTTTAGGCTTATAAAACGCCCTTCTCACAAGCTAATTTCTTTTGTGTTGTTGTAGTTCCAGCAAAATGTGCCTTTAATGGGTTTCAAACATGAACTGACGAATTAAAAATGCATAACTTGTATTGCTTCCATCCATATACAGACAGAGAGACAGACAACAACAATGTCAGATAAACCACACAAATGGATGTTCCCGACATGTACTTAGTTACGAACTTATTCACCATCGTCAAGAGATTTTTATCAAACACTGAAGAAGTAGAGGACAAAGCAGCTTGGCCGCCTTTGATTCTATGGGGTTGTACGGCGCTTGCGTGTGTTTGTGAACACAAAGTGTTATTGTAATTTAGGAGTCTCAATCAAAATGTTGAGCAATGAAATCATCTCCGATTTAAGGCAAATTCAGTCATTGACCTCATAATGGGAAAACCGCCGAACAAACCAAACAAATAATTTAAAACTGGCACCTTATGACTTTTGTAACCATCTTCGGATACCAGTTCTAGGAAAATCAAAAAGCAAGCTGTTTTGAAAGTTGCACGCTCATGTTTAAATTGGAATTTTCGTGAATAGAAAGAAGCAATAAGAAAAGGTAGTTGTAGAAACGAAAAACCTGAAATGTGAAGCGATACTCGGCTGTTACGACAACTGGTTTTGACTGCAATTGAAAAAGAAGCAGTGTGGTAGGTTATGGTTAAGTTATTATTATATTCATAAAATCCCGTTTACGTCAAAGCTGGTACAAAAGAAAACTAAAATGAAATTGTTAAGTAGAACATTAAACTACCATTACAATAGCAGGATTAGTAGCGATAGGAAAATCAATTAAATGTTTCCTCTAATCTAGATATGTATATGTACATACATTAATACTATTTTTTCCAATTTTGGGCTAGAAACCAGTTTCGAGAAAAACACGTTTTAAGTTCCCGATTGAAATTTGACTTCCCAAATTAGAAAAAAAATACTATTTGGACCATATTTTGTAAAGAGCTAGCCAGATATTAGTGCTAAATTTCTGAGCAAGATGAAGCATGATTTGAAGTGTTTGTTCAACATTTGTGTCTAAGTGCAGTTTAGGGTCTGTTCGAAGATCCCTTGGAAATGTATACCGATGCGCGATATCTATCGAAAAGATATGACTCCCAAAATAAGATCCAATTCCATACTGGACTGTATCGGTCCATTCCTTAAAGTACCTCCTCCGTAAGACTTTTGAACTTTAATCCTGATCCACATTATTGTTGGCAAGTTTAAATGTCCAAAAAGGACCACAAAATTCTGATAAGACCCTAAATGCATTCTATCTGTCTGTAGATGAAAGTTTAAATTAAGTTTATATAAATTTCAACAAAAGTTACCAACGAAAAATTGTCTATATCGAACAAATTCTTTCAGGGTTGTGCTAATTGAATTGTTCTTAATAAAAAAGTCCATAAAATTATAAAAAAGTCAACAACACGTTTTCGATTTTTGTCCACTGCGACACGATTGTGTGTCGTAGACGTTTAACATTATGAAAAACTATATATGTATTAGAGTGGGGCAATTTAAACACCACCACGGGCGCCTGCAGTTTCTGATTCTTGGGATTGTACTGAGCAAAAAAGTAAACTAGACCATATGTCTACGGTGAAAATCGAGCCCCCGGATTTTGACTTGAAGTTTTTTTCTCAAGGACTTTTGGATACTTTGACATATATCAACCAAACCACTGAGATTTTCTATCCAACACAAAGACAACAATTGTAGCCAAGGCAATAATAAAGAACTCTCTAGTACATCGCAAAAGCATTGGAACGCTTCTTCAGGCAGTTATGGCCTCGAGAAAGTGCACATTTTTCGGAAAATATCGATAAATGACACTGTGCTACAAAATGGGACTCAAATTCAGTGGGTGGAAAATCCCTTTCGAAGATGAAAGCCCTCGGTGAGTGTACTAAGAACCCTAAAGGAAATTTTCACCATTGATTAACTTTCCGAGATATTGCGTGATTAATGGTTTAATTTTGGCCCCTTAATTTGTGAGAAAATAGCTTTATATCTCACTAAAGCGTTATTGTAGCTTCATTTTGATATTACATGTCTTCAGTCAAATCGAATGGTGAATCTTTTTGTAGAATATTTCATCCCTCTAACTCCATTCCTTTTATGTCCTTTTCGTCCTTTATTTTTTGAACCGTAGTAAAAGTACCAGAAGACGAGATTTTACAGCATCCAAATATTCTACAAAAATGTTGTTCAGAAGATTTTAGGTACGGTTCTCATTGATGACCAATCGATATTTCCCCGTTTTCATGGTCCTTTTTGACATTTACCCGGTTTTTGTTGAGAAAACTATGCTTTGTTTTTATGTATATTCGTTATTGGTATGTGGTGCTTTTGAAATACTTACCATAAATAGCTCTTGTAATGACGAACACGTTAATAACAAATTTTATTGAAGGATAGATCCGGTTATCTCAATTTTCGAACCGGTTATTCTGATATAAAAACCGATTTTGGAACCGGTTTTAAGTAACCGATTAACCGTATATGTATATCATTAGAAAGCTAATAAAATGGTCAATCAAATGACAGCAAGTAGCTGATTACAACTTTGTTGGTTCCGAAGCATTCTTAAACCGATTTTGATGTAAAATATCACTGGTTTCAAAAATTCTTTTTGGAGATGAAAGTCGATTAAGATAGTATTATAACTCTGGAAAGACAGTTATGCCATAGGTAAAACTTCTGAGTTATGGTGAGATGAATTTGTGTTATGTTGTTTTTTTATCATGCACTTAAAGTTCATCAAGAACTCAGAAGTTTAAACCACGTCAACTCAGTGATATTTTACATTTTTTTCTATCTTCGGAACCAACAAAGTTGTAATCAGCTACTTGCTGTCATTTGATTGACCATTTTATAAGCTTTCTAATGATATACATATACGGTTTTGATATGAGAATAACCGGTTCGAAAATTGAGATAACCGGATCTATCCTTCAATAAAATTTGTTATTAACGTGTTCGTCATTACAAGAGCTATTTATGGTAAGTATTTCAAAAGCACCACATACCAATAACGAATATACATAAAAACAAAGCATAGTTTTCTCAACAAAAACCGGGTAAATGTCAAATAGGACCATGAAAACGGGGAAATATCGATTGGTCATCAATGAGAACCGTACCTAAAATCTTCTGAACAACATTTTTGTAGAATATTTGGATGCTGTAAAATCTCGTCTTCTGGTACTTTTACTACGGTTCAAAAAATAAAGGACGAAAAGGACATAACAGGAATGGAGTTAGAGGGATGAACTATTCTACAAAAAGATTCACCATTCGATTTCACTGAAGACATGTAATATCAAAATGAAGCTACAATAACGCTTTAGTGAGATATAAAGCTATTTTCTCACAAATTAAGGGGCCAAAATTAAACCATTAATCACGCAATATCTCGGAAACTTGATCTGTGGTGAAAATTTCCTTTAGGGTTCTTAGTAAACTCACCGAGGGCTTTCATCTTCAAAAGGGATTTTCCACCCACTGAATTTGAGTCCCATTTTGTAGCACAGTGTCATTTATCGATATTCTCCGAAAAATGTTCACTTTCTCGAGGCCATAACTGCCTGAAGAAGCGTTCCAATGCTTTTGCGATGTACAACAGAGTTCTTTATTATTGTCTTGGCTACAATTGTTGTCTTTGTGTTGGATAGAAAATCTCAGCGGTTTGGTTGATATATGCCAAAGTATCCAAAAATCCTTGAAAAAAAACTTCAAGTCAAAATCCGGGGGCTCGATTTTCACCGTAGACATATGGTCTAGTTGACTTTTTTGCTCAGTACAATCCCAAGAATCAGAAACTCCAGGCGCCCGATAACACTTTTTTCCTTCCATACAAATCGCCCCGGCCTAATATGTATATATACTACGAAATTTGTTGTGTTTATAGCATTTTTAATCCATTAAATATCGAATGAAACACATTTTTCATTCCTAGGACGAATTTTTCGGGTTAAAGTTACCATTTATTTTTAGATACGTTGTAATATGATAAAAGGATCGACCGATTTTAAACGACAGCATATAAAAACAAGTGAGCAAAGGGTATAGTCGGGACGGGCCGACTATGATACCCTACACCACTACACCTGTACATAAGCTTTTCACTCGTAAAGATTTCTTGTAGGCAGATACTAAAGTTTTCACCTATCTGGCTTTTATACCAAATGACTTAAGGCGAAATGAACCAACATAATAGTATTTAATTTTATATTTGGATCAAACGAAGTGTTTTTAATCATAGCTCAAGAATGTGGCGAATAAAGTTTATTTGCGCGGAAGCTATGACCGCGTAAATGAATAAAAATAGGTAAAAACACGGTGAAGCAAACGAGTTTTTTTACGTTGTTATTCGATTGGCGGTTAAACCGTTTAAATTACGGATTTCTGTCCAAAGTAAAAGTAGAGCACTTCTAATGTATCACATTTCAAAATCTCCACTACATCCACCTTTTATGGACGCTGACATTTTGAAGCCAGATTTTAGGTGTTTTTTGTATTTTTGATCTAACTGCGACGCGTATTCGGATATTTCAGAAAGCATATAAAAGAATCAAAGTACTCGCGATTGCGCATAATTTGATATGTATATTGACCAGAGATGGTCTGTATGACGATTTTTTAGGTTTTCGACTGTAGGAAAGTTGTAAACGTCGAAAACGTCATATACCCGTAGAAAACGTATAAAAAGTAGTAAATGTCATAAATCTCAAAAAATTTATGTTACCATCATATTTTTCACTTAATATTAATTCTGCAAGCCTGTCTTTGTTATTGAAGAGGCTCCGTACCTTTTTTGAAAATAACAGCATATTTTTATTAACATTTTAATTTTTAAAATAACTGAAATAATTGAACAATAAATTGGATTACGCACTTAGTACGCCATCTACAATATATTCCGAACACTACCACTACTTTACGTAGATTCAAAGAATTTGCGGGTGAAGTAATAAACAAACATATGTGTAATGCCCATATAATATAAAAAATATATATAAAATGTACATTTTAGAGTGAAATCTTTTTATGCATGTTTTGTAATAAAACAGGATCTCAAAAAAATAATAATAAAATGAGTTTTATTATTATGGAAAAACATCGATTTTTAGGATATAAAATTCGTTTGTTTATTCTGTCAAAAACCTTGTTTATTTGGCTAGGTTTACGACGTTTCCGACGTATGTAATATACGTCAGAAATGTATGTCATATACGTCATCATTGTAGACAGACCATCTCTGATATTGACTATGTAGCCCAGACAGCATCACTGTAAGCCACTGCCAAAGGGCAAAATTTATTGCGATATTTTTTCGAAAAATCCTTTTTTTTTATTGGGAACAGTAATTACAATATACTTTTGATTGTGCTGTGACCCCAAGATATTTTAGTTTTCTGACGGCCCGGATCATATAAATCATAGATCGTGAAAATCCATCCACTAGAACAGCGAAAACAGCAACTGCAAAAACCGAAAAATGTGCGTAAAATGTTTTTGAAAATATCGCGGATTCAATCGCGTTTTCTGTGGATCGTTTTCTTTTCAATGGAGAAACTGACACATTACTCGCGTTTTTGCGAAAACAGTGGTTTAAAAAATTTAGTGGCATCCGATTTATCCCAATAGTGTGTGATGCTACATCCACGGTTCTTGATGGATTTTATCGAAATACGTTTAGATCGATGTATTTTTTCATGGATGATAGTGAAATCGGATGCGCATAAAAAGTGTATGCACTTTGTGCAAATTATAAGCGTTATACAGTTTGTTGCACACTAAACTGCAGACGATGCTACATCTTCGTGGCCAAAGTAAATCCTGGCAAATGTGTACAAATTAAAAGAGAAGAATTCGCTGTATTGGTAAACCGCATGCGCATCAAGTGATTTTGAGGATTTCGCGATTTACACGCATTTCAAAATGAACATTACCCGATACAGTTTTATTTCAAGATTATACCCCACTTAAAGGAACCCAACATTTATTTGAAATATACCCATATCTTCTGTGATTGTTTGCGTGAAATATAACTAAAATAGGAGAATAACTCAGACCAATTTTTTTACATTTTCTACAACTAACTCACAAAATAAATTTTAATATTTTCTCTTACAACAATTTTATAAATTTCCTCAATATATATATATATATATATATATATATATATATATATATATATATATATATTTTTGTTTTTTGGTATAATATGCAAACCGCTAAACGGATTTGTATACATTTGGTTTCATTTGAATCTTCGCGATGTTTAGATTACCTACATGTTTTTATATATTTTTCAGATGCATACACAGCTTGAATTTTACTAAAACAAGTTGCAAACTACCAATTGTTTTGAATGCTTTCCTAATTTCCGCGAAAATTTTCAACTTCTTCACTAAAGTTATGGAACCTCAGTAAACATATAGTATATAGGAAGCCATAAATTAACAATGTTTCTCGATATTAGTCCGGTCAAAATAGACATGCGTATAAGGGGGAAATAGCAAAAATTCCCACAAAGCTGAATTTTGGTGGAGAGCTAGGGTTGGCCATTAGAAGCAACGTCCTAAAAGTCCCCATCGACCCAATGTGTGCAAAACATGTTATTCGGGGTCAAAGGTCATTTTTGGAGGCATTATTAAGTTTTTTTAATTTTTCTCAAAAACGGTAATACTTAGCAAAAGCCCGCTAAAGTAAAAGTTGTAGATTCAATAATTGTCTACAAGATTGGTCTTTATGATTCTTAAAAACGACTTACCATTTTCGAGATATCTCGATCCAAATGTCAATTAAAAAATTAGCCGCGTAAGTACATTATGAGGAGAATCGGTTAAAGTAACGACACTATGTGTTCGATACTTCCGTAAGCTTTCAAACGATATCCACTTTGCAGTAATCGGTTCAGTAGAACTGGGTCTAACCTGGTTTCAAAATTTGGCCCTTCGGGTCTAATAACCGGCGAACCGGATCCGCAACTGTTGAAAATTATACATTTCCGTAATCAGCGCAACAAACCCTACCTTCGGACAAAACTTGAAAAAAATCGGAGAGTTTTTGTTGGGGTCGTTCCCGTTGGGCTTTCGATTATACATGTGGGTTAAATGGGCTATTTTTGCATAAAATGACTCTAACATTGAATAACTCTACTAAACACACTCCGATTTGGTTGGAATTTTTTTAGAAGAAAGGTATAATTTCACTCTTCAAGAAAATATATATTTTTTGGGGGACAGACCCGATTACTTCGCTTATTTTAGCCGGTTCGTCTGAATATGTGCATATTTCCCTTATAAGTGCATAAAAATCATGTGTTTTTTAGAACAGCTATATCTCAAGAATGGTTCCTTCTAAGAAAAACATTATAAGGGTCAAACTTGTAGATAATTTTTCTGTCTACAATATTTACTTTAGTCACTTTTTGATTAGATCAACCGTTTTCAAAAAATAAATCCGAAAACCTAAAAACCCTTAAATTTTGACCTTTGACCCCGAATAATTTTTTTGCACACATGGGATCGATGGGGACTTTTAGGACGTTGCTTCTAATGGCAAACCCTAGTTCTCCACCAAAAATCAGCTTTGTGGGAATTTTTGCTATTTCAATGTCTATTTTGACCGGACTATATAATGAATATCGTTTTTATAAGATTTTTTCTAATGATCAGAAGCGAAACCGCCATAACTTTTGCGCGCAATATCCAAAATTAGTATCTCGAACAGATTTGAGAATGGAAATTTTTTCTCAATGCATGAACCAAAAATCGTTCATGTAGCGTCAAAAACAAATTTTAAGTTTTTTCAAATGGAATATTAAAAAATTCTGACTTTTCCTCATATACACTTTCATACGGGCAAATTGTGCCTCATCGAAATAATGGTTTTATACCCCAAGTATGTTGGAACGAAATGTGTTTCAGACAATTTGGAGTTGATTTAGTCATGTCCGCCGTCTGTCTGTCGGTCTGGCTGGCTGGAGCGCACTATAACTATCGAACGGATGAACCGATTCGGTTGAAATTTTTGCTTTCGTAATATTTTGTCCAAACTTAGTTTAAGTTCGAAGATGAGCTATATCGGTGCACTACTTTCGGTACCTCCCCCACAAAAGTTCGAAAATGTTCGGAAAATTTGTGCGCATGATAACTCTTGAAGGGAATCTAGGTACTTCTTTGCGGAATCTAGGTACTTCGTTTCGGACTAAAGACCCGACCACGCCCAACTTTTAGATATGTATGTTAATCTCCAAAACCACTGAACCGCTTTTCATGAAATTTGCTGAAAATGTTCAAGGTTTGCATGTCGGTACAGACTATTCTCTACGGGAATGTTTTAATTTCTCAATGAAGACTTTATATAAAATTTCTGTTATTTCCGTTGGATAACTTTCAAAATTCCGAAAATCGGGAAGCTATATGGTGATTATATAAAAACGCAGGTCTATACTAGCCCTGAACCTTTTACCTGTACCCTATTAATTTAAAACGCTATATTTGAAAAAATTGTGGTCGCATCTCAGAATCTAGGGACTTAAGTCCCGACTACGCCCACTTTTTAAATATCTCCAAAACTACTGAATCGTTTTTCATGAAAAAATTCAGAAAATGTTCAAGGTTTGTCCGTGGGAAAGTATATTTTTATGAATATCGGAGGAGGTGGGGCACCTTATCCACGTCCTGTTTTTTGAACTTTATATATGCAAAACGTATGGCCGTATCGATTTGATCATTAATTTTGGGAGTCCATGGTGGTTGTGTCTCCAAGGTACTCTAGGACTTATTTTGGCGCAAAAATAATATGGCCGCCTACTTCTTTAAATATGTCATATCTTAAAAACTGAGGATTTCGGTACATTTTCAAAACTTATGAACGCATCGGTTTGCAAAATGATTTGCGAGACAAGTGGTTGTTTCCCCGAACAAATGTTCTTATATGTATGTTATGCTATACATTTCAATTTTGTGTAATACATATCAAAAACTAAAGAACCGATTCCCATGGAATTTTCAGAGGTAGAACGGTACCTCCCATATAGAATAGAATGATACATTTTCAATTTGTGAAAGAGTATATGAAATTTGTAAATGTGACCTGCGTAGGAGTACCTATAGTCGGAAAGTAAACTCTGTTGCGAGCAGCGGCGGTGCTTAAACTACAACAGCTGGATGTGACGGAGTAGTCCAGAGTAAGCCGTGCGATAGAGCTATGATAGTGGCGCTTGATTTATCAAAACCCTTTGATACTGTCAAAATTATATGTGTGGACGCCAGTTGTACGTAGAATTTAGGGTCAAGAAGCCCAAGAACCGTAGAGTGAAACATGGAGTTGTCCAAGGTGGGGTGATATTGTCGGAACTGTCTAACCTATACCTCTCGTGAATTCCAACCGCTGCACAGTGCGAAATATGAGCCCTTTAGCGGAACTTTGCTAATAACTTTTAAAGGAATGGGCGTAGATTCCTAAAATTTTGCAAAAATGTCTCTTATATTAGTGGATAGTGTTTGGCTAAAATTGGGCCACATAGGCCCGCGGTTTCCCGCGTAGTTAAGCGGAAGGCTCAAAATCTGCTCGGTAAATCCAAAATATAACAAAAGAGGGTGACGTAGGGGATGGAAGATACCAAGGAACGGTCCTGACCGGTTTTAACATGGCAAAGCCCAGGATTTATCTTGGTCCCTCTTTCATCTCAAGTGGACACTGACCTCCCCGTGGTGTCACCTGGGGAACTGCCTTTAACACCCGTTAAAGGTAGTGAGCTAACATGTGCCGCGCGTTCACCCATAAGAACGTTAAAAACTTGGGTTTGGGCGTCGGGTTAGTAACCCTCCCCTAGAAAAAACAGTCTACTATGAAAAAACGAAAGAAAAGAAAAACAAACCCCTCTAAAGTTGACGAACCCCGCAAACGTTTTAAGGACCATGATCTGCGAATCTGCACCTGGAATGTTCGCACTCTTTATAGAGAAGGTGCAGTTTACGCGCTGGCAGATGTACTTGAAAAGTACAAGGCCGACATTACTGCCATACAGGAAATACGATGGACTGGCAAAGATGTCACAACAACACCTAAAGGTGACACACTGTATTATAGCTGCCATGACACAAAGCATGAGTTTGGTTGCGGATTTGTAGTTAGTCGGAGACTAAAACATCTGGTATCCAGCTTCACTCCAGTGAATGAAAGACTTGCTACAATTCGATTAAAAGCAAAATTCTTCAACATCAGCTTAATCTGCGCTCATGCTCCAACCGAAGATAAGGACGAACAGACCAAAGATATATTCTACGAGCGCTTAGAAGAAACATATGACCGTTGTCCTGCCCATGACATTAAAATTGTTCTAGGCGATTTTAATGCCAAAATTGGAAAGGAGAATATCTTTGGACAAACAGTCGGGAAATTCAGTCTACATAGTGAAACATCAGACAATGGAATGAGGCTGATAGACTTCGCAGCGGCAAAAAACATGGTAGTTAGCAGTACCAGATTTAAGCATCTCGATATTCATAAGGGCACTTGGCTGTCTCCAGACCAAAGAACAATAAATCAAATTGATCACGTTGTGATAGATGGAAGACATTCATCGAGCGTGTTGGATGTACGATCGTTCCGAGGAGCAAACATAGATTCGGACCATTACCTCGTTGCAGCAAAGGTACGTACCCGTCTAAACGTCGCAAATAAAGCACGGACAGACACAACACGAAAGTTGGACATCGCCAAGCTGCAAACACAACAGATAGCCACAGCATATTCCACTCAACTGACCCACATGCTTAATGAAAGCGCTTCTCGTCCCGATAACATATCAGCACAATGGCAAAACATTGCCCACTCCATGCAAACAGCCGCAAAATCAGTACTTGGATACCAGAGACCTCCACCAAAGAATCCATGGTATGACCAGGAGAGCCGTGCTGCTACCGAAGAAAAAAATGCGGCATTTAGGGCTACTTTACAATCAGTAGCAACGCGTAGCGCACGAGAGAGGTATCGGGAGAAAAGGAAAGAGGAGAAACGTCTTTTCCGCAGGAAAAAGAGAGAGATGGAGAAGAGGGAGTGTGAACAAATAGAGATGCACAGGAGACATAACGAAGTTCGAAAATTCTACCAAAGAGTGAAGCATCAAACTGATGGCTTTGGTACAGGCATGTCCTCCTGTAGAGACCAACAAGGAAATTTGGTAACTGATACAGATAGTGTGCTCAGGATATGGAAATAACATTTTTCCAAACTGTTGGTATCCGATAGCAGTGAAGACGGCGAAGATACCACAGATCCAATCCCAGAAGATGGTATTGAATGTATACCGCCCAGCCAAGATGAGGTAAGGACAGCAATAAACCGGCTGAAGAATAATAAGGCGGCAGGAGCAGATGGCCTACCAGCCGAGCTGTTCAAAACCGGAGGCGACAAGCTGATAAGGTGTATGCATCAGCTAGTTAGCACCATCTGGCAGGAAGAACGCGTACCCGACGATTGGAACGTGAGCATCCTATGTCCAGTCCACAAGAAGGGTGATAAGACTGTGTGCTTCAATTACAGGGGCATAAGTCTGCTCCCTATTGCATATAAGATAATATCTTGCATATTGTGTGAGAGACTAAAGCCTATGGTCAATGAAATTATTGGACCCTACCAGTGCGGCTTTAGACCTGGCAAATCCACCATTGACCAGATATTTACTTTGAGACAAATCCTGGAAAAGACCCAAGAAATGCAGATCGACACCTTCCATCTTTTCGTCGATTATAAAGCAGCATTCGACAGCCCTATACGTTCAAAGGTGTTCCAAGCCATGTCTGATTTTGGTATTCCTGCAAAGCTCATTCGGCTTTGTAGAATGACATTAACTGAGACGAGATCCTCAGTTAAAATAGGAAAGAACCTCTCCGAAGAGTTTATTACCAAAAGAGATTTCAGACAAGGAGACGGCCTGTCGTGTGATCTATTCAACATCCTGCTGGAAAAGGTCATACGAGACGCGAAGGTCAAAAGAAATGGAACGATATACACGAACAGCCATATGTTACTGGCTTATGCCGACGACATTGACATCATGGGTCGATCGGAAAAGGAAGTAACTGACACCTTTGCAAAAGTCGAAAGAGAATCTGCTAAAGTTGGTCTGGCAGTAAACGGCGAAAAAACCAAGTTGATGGTATCAACGCGTAATATGTCCACAAACCCCGCACCATCTGTGAATGTTGGTACCTACAATTTTGAGGTAGTAAAGGACTTCGTAAATAACATCAGTTGTGAAATACGAAGAAGAATAGTGTTGGCTAACAGATGCTACTTTGGGCTGAGTAAGCAGTTTAGGAATAAAGCCACCTCTCGTCAAACAAAAGTAACACTTTACAAAACACTGATACTACCCGTGCTAATGTATGGTTCCGAAGCATGGGTACTTGCTCAAGCAGATAAGGCAGTGCTTGCTGTGTTCGAGAGAAAAATTCTTCGAAAGATCTACGGGCCAATCTGTGTTGACGGCGAATATCGGCGTCGTATGAACAACGAGCTGTATCAACTATACAATGACATCAATGTAGTTGAACGAATCGAGATACAACGATTGCGATGGCTAGGCCATGTTATAAGAATGAGTGATGATGAACCCGCAAAAAAGGCGTATAAATACGGGCCGCATGGAGGTTCTCGCAGATCTGGAAGGCCAAAGCTTCGTTGGAGCGAACAAGTGAAACGAGATATCAGAAAGTTACATATCCCAGATTGGGAAAATACAGCAGCAAACAGAGAGGATTGGAGATTTTTTCTTAGTTCGGCTTATGGAACAAATGTTCTGTAAAAGGCCAGCTAAGTAAGTAAGTAAGTAAGTATAACAAAAGAAGACTTGTAATAATGGGGGTAAGCTTGACTTACCTACAAATAGTAAGCAAAATTTATATTTTTTGCTGTAGCTATTCGGCCATCTATGTACCTTATTAATTGTACCATGGGTCTTATTCCGCAAATTAAGAAGAATTAACAGTAACATTTGTGGACTCAATTTTATAGTACAAAATGTTAACATAACAGTACTCACTCTCCCAAACTACATTTCAAATAATAGTCTCTGGTCTCTGGTGCGTGGTTGGCCGATGTTAAATCGTGATGTAAAAGAGAGTAATGAGCTGTTAAACGAGTGTTAGTTGTACGCCGGCATTGTGGAATGGAATCCAATCGGTGGGAGAGTGAGAGCAAAACTCAGGTTTTCAAAAAATATAATATTTAGTGTACATTTCATGTTGTTAAGATGTTACTGTTACGCCGGATTTTACCGAAGAAAGACTGTGGCTGTGGTCTCCGCGAATGAACGAATGAAATGACCGCGTCCAAAGTGATTTCGTGAACAACAATTTAAAAATACTGCTTGAATAGTTTAACAAAAGGAATGTATAAAATGCATGCAAGGGACTAGCTAGCGAGCAGCACCTAAAAATACATTTCTAATAATACCTGAATAGTGAGTGGTGCAGTAGAGTGTGGTTGCATTCTTCGATATTCTTCGACAATGAAATGAAAAGCGCAACAATGCAGCCTACGGATATTTGCAAAGTAAAACTAGTCCCCTAATTGAAAAAAAATCTGCCAAGACAAGTTTTTGAATAAATAAACCAAAACGGCTATGGAAAACATAACAAAAAAGAGAAAGATAAAGGAAATAGCATAAGAAAAAAAAAACAAATAGTAAAACAAGTGTCAAATGGGAAAACAACAATTATTCTACTTAAAAACCACATTGAATCGAATCGATTTTTAACTGGCCTCGTAGAACCTTTTTAGAATGTGCCTAATTTATTTAAATTATCAAAGCCATATTGAGTTGTGCTGTGAATATCGTGACATTTCCGCGGAATTTCTACAACAATTGTCTCGTATTTTAGAGGAATTTCGGTAACTTTTGAACAGAAATTTATTCCAAAATTTTAACAATACATTCATCAATTCCGTTGCTTTGCACACACACACGAACATACCTTGTTGTTGTTGATTGCTCTTGGCTGCTGCTGTTTATACAATTTTACATGCACACACTGACGTTATTGTTGGTGCTGCTGTTTCTGTTAGTTTTTTTTTTTTGTGGAGAGGGACTTTGTCTCATAAACCGGATTTTTATGAAAGGAATTATTCAACAGCTTAAACATCGAAGGGAACCAAAACGACAGAGCAAGCGAACAGACATCAGAGCAGAATTCAAAACACAAGCATGCAATGAACATCCATAAACAATAACAACAACAAGTTATTTTCTCACAGCATTTGTGCAGAGTTTAACAACGAAGAGAACACCACCCAGTGATGTTATTGAGTAAAAAGAGTGCCACAGCACCAAATGAGGAAAACAAAGAGAAAACGAGTGAGAAATAAGGAAAAAGAATGATTGAGAGGTCGAAATATTTGGGATTTATGATGTTTTCGATGCTGGTAATAATGTTAAAATGCCAGTGTTTTGGTTTCTAAATGTGTAAAGGAAATGCTGAAATGCTCTTCTTGGGGGACGGAAAGATGCACACAAATCCCCATAAACTGGAATTTGCTAAAGTGTATAGGGGCATAAATGTACAAAAATATCCAGTCGCAAAGCAGCATAAAAGCATGTTGCCCTCTTCATCGAAAGACCAAAAGAAAAGAACAAAATAAGAAACCATATTTGTGCATAATCGAACAACTATAATTACCCAGCGAACCAAATTTTGTATGTCGTCTGAACATTTTCGGAAGCAAAATCGTTCCGTAGTAGGATTCTGTAACTCATTTTTGCTGTTATCGATAATTGTCGGTAAAATTAAAATGCTTATAATTTCGATAATTAACGAAATTTTTCGATAAGTTAACGATGAATAAAAAGTTGTCAGTTGTCGCTAGCCTCTACCGACACAAACAGTGATTCCAACTTTTTTATGTTTTTAGTCATAATTTTGCGATTTAATTTTACCGATTTTTGTCGGTAACAGCAAAAATGAGTTACAGAATCCCACTACAGATTTCTAAACGATTTTTCGTAAGGGATTTCGTTTCGAATTCGAGCGAAATGTCATTTCGAATATACCCATGCTTTTCTTCCGATTTCGGAACGAATTCGAAGCGAAATGTCGGAATCAAATTTCCCTTCGCACTACAACCACCACACACCGCCACTTTGGCTGACTTCGAAGCGACAGTTGCGTTGCAAATGTCTTAAGTATTGTATTTCATTACGCCATAATACTTGACAAATGCGATGCTATGTAGTATTTGACTTCCGAAACGTCATAAAACTGCTTTGGTCGTGCATTGCAACGGTATTTTAAAATACATACCGTTGCAAAATCTACCTACTGCATCAGTTTTCTATCTGATGCTTTTTATGTGTGTATTCTGCGTTTCAAATGCGCATCAGTGACGTTATGGAATAGGATGCTTAAGACATTTACAGACATTAACAAAGCAAATGAGGTTACAAAAGTCAGTCTATTTAACAACTTACAAAGCAGAAGGGGTTGGTTTCGTTTTATTTTTTCGTCCCAAAAACAAAGTGATTGCTCATCAAGTTCGCACAAACAATTTTTCATTTTTTTTAATATATGGTAACATGGGGCGCCTTCGCCTCGTTTTTTTCAAAATGTTCTCATATCGACATCATTAAAGTTTTTCCAAATATCATTTTTGGTAAGAATATTAGCTTGTCTTGACTATAAGTTTTGATATATAAATGATTATAATTTTGTTTTTAAAATATTATTTTTTAACATTTACAAAATGTCTAAAAAGTGGCGAAGCCTCCCCACCCATGGGGTAGCTTCGCCATCGACATAGGACATATATCAATGGACTCTAAAACTGGCATTTACCATACTTCCTCCCCAAATATCAACATTATGCATAAAAGGAACATGTTTTCTATTTAATAATCAAAAATGATTCCAAAATTTACAAAAAGAAAGATATTCTAGCCGTTAATTGAAGTAGGTACCTTGAATTTAGGCATAAAAATGAAAATTTTGCCAAATTAGATAGGTTTAGCACAATATTTATTTTAAACTTCACATTATAGCGTGGTATATATCAATAGCATAAACAATTTAAGTTAAACCTGACATATTTCTCACATTAACCCACAACACCCCTATCATGGCGGAGCCGCCCCACCCCCTACATAGTTCATAATATGAATATATTGACGTTTATAATTACTTTTATCATGCAAATTATTTGGATTTATATTCTTCAGTAGTTGTCTATTAACGGTATAAAATATAATTTTGATATCACAAAAGGTATACAAGATATTACAAAATATACCTACCATAAATATTTTTCGCAATACCCCAGAAACATGAAACCGCGTGCATCAGCAATCATATATTTGATAGAAATGCCAATTTTTGGGAGATGAAAGATCTTCGTTAAACTCACAATTTTTCCTTTAACGGCATTTCTGTAGCAGTTATAATTATCAAGAAAATCGGTGCTGGCGAAGGCGCCCCAGTGGCGAAGCCGCCCCATGTTACCATATGTATGCAACTTATAATAATTCAAGCTAATGCTGATAGACTCAACATATTCGTACACAAAGTTCAATATTGTTCTATTATTGTTACAATCTTTAAATAAAAAAAACATAATAAAGAAAAATTGGACAACAAAAACGTTTCGGGGGGAATTTTTTCCTTCGATATTCATGCGGCAGAAAAAGTTGCCCTTCCGAATTTCCCAAGGATTTCGGTGCGAAATTTTGTCAACCACTTCATATAACTTTCGTTTAGATATCGCTACGATTACGGATCCGACATCGGACGTAGCGTCCGAATTTCGTAGCGATGTCAGAACGTATGGTTTGCTGGGTATTTACAAACATACATATGTATGTTCAGCTGACATACATACAATGTAGGCATTAAGTTTACAAGTAATCTACATTAAAAACATTCTATTTTTGTGTTATTCTTTTTAGAAAGTGATAAACTCGCACTCAATCCGGAAAAAGTGCGGATATCGATAGCAAAAAAAAAACTTACAAAAAGTATTAAAGTATATTGTATTTGTGTTAATCAAATTAGCAGTTGTAACGATCGAACGGATTCAAAATATGTATAATCACTGTGTTAAATCATTCACTAACGCCTGAATACAAATCGACCAAAACAAACCCAAACACTTTCGAATTGGATTATTACTGCTGTTGTCATCTACTTTGGTAAATGCCCGGTTGCGGTCGTTAGAAAAAAAGGATAAATACCAACAGAAATTTTAATTTTTTAGGTAAGTGTATGTACTTCTGTGAAAAAAAACAATTGTTTTTTTGCTGTCCAAGAACCACGAAAATTATTGCGGATACCTGACTGATAATTGACTGAGAGATGTGAATAGTCACTCTAAAGCATAGAACACAATGACCACCAAAAATTACCGTCATCGGGCTGTATTTCGTGAATGTCAAAGTCTATCTGAATAATTAATTTTCTAATATTTTTTACATGTTGTATTACAAACATTTTAGCTAAACAAATGTTATTAACTGCCTAGAAATTGTCCTAAAAGTACGTTGAGTGCCATTCTGATAGTATGGCACTGATAGTAAAACCATTTCACAATCCCACGGCAGCGGGTTCTTACGTACCGGATTGACCCGAAACCAAAAGTGTTTCGGCCAGCGGCTGCCAACCCAGCATTATATGCTGCTACAACAACAAAAACCATTTCAGTATATTGAAATGTCAAACATTTTATTAAGAATGTATTCATAAACCTATTAGTAAAAAATCCATAAAACATTCACATTTTTTCAGTAATTATTTTCTTTTCCATTTTTTTGTTTTAAATTACACCATATTTTTTTCACATCTTATAGGTAGTAAACATAAACTGCATAATAAGTTTTCTTTTTGGCTTTAACTTCCAATTTTAATTTTCTTGCATAGAACTGGGTTTTGCTCAATAACAGACTGAGCTATACCTATTAGACCGATAAAACCGCTGGTTGTATAAAAAAATTGTCCGTTTTCTTCTTACCAATGTAGGCATCAGTAGCTCAAGCTGTAATTGTCGTGAGATTTAAGCTTTCGTAAACACGTTTCTTTTACAACTGTGAATACTATAACAACCCTGTGAATACTTGGCGAGCAATGCCAAATTTTCCAAACATCAAAAAGCGAGTAGTGAACTAATGGGTCGATTCCGTATTGCGACGCGAGTCATGTTGCGACGTCTATCGTCTCTGCGACAAAATTTAAAAATTATACTACGTAAAGCGATAGAAAATTATCGTCGATAAAAAGTTATAGTTTTCTAAAATGAAAGTGGAACTATTTTTTGATGATAGTGACGAAAATATAGTTAACATAGCATCTATCAGACTACACATAAGAGATAAATCAAATCCTTTGGAATTGCCATCAGTATTGTATGTTTGGTTTCCAACATTCATCAAAATAATTGTTAATATTTTAGGTTTAAAGAATATTTTCGGCTTCCAAAAGACGCTGTTATTTGTATAGTAGAGGCATTAAAAAATTACTTAAAAAACCCACAGATCAACAGCAATACAGCCACTCCTTGAAGTGTGTTCTGCTTTAAGGTTTTTTTGCAGAAGGAAGCTTTCAAACATCCCATGGCAATGATTTTACCCTCGGGATGGCTGAACCCCCATTGTCAAAGGTATTAAGCGAAGTTCTGGAGTTAAAAGAGGAAAAACTGTGTAAAATTTGGATTGTTTCCAAATTAACAGAAGAGGAAAAACGTCAAAATAAAAACAATTTTTATCCAAAAACACATTTCCGGGGCGTTATCGGATGCATTGGCGGAAGACGTATATATAATGGGACCAAAGAAAGATGTTCGCCATTTATATCTGAATAGAAAAGGATATTTTGGTTTAAACGTTTTGTTGGCAAGTAATATTTCACCAATTCGGAAACAAATCCCAAAGTATTAATTGTTGTTTGTTAGGTTTGCGATTGTAAAATGCGAATCAGGTTTGCTGACGGCAGACATCCTGGTTCTACTCACGATGCCTTCATATGGATCAAGAGTTCATTGAAGCAAATGATCGCTGCAGATTTCGGGTCCAATACGTGGTTACTAGGTCGGATCTTAAAATAAAAATTTGTTTGTCTTGCAGTTTATTTCGTTTCCTGCAAATGGACCATACGTTGTCAATCTCTACTTCATTTTGATGTCTTTCATTTTCTACTTCAGCAGATTGTCCAATTTCATTGTTATTATCATCCCATGTCTCTTCAATCCCATAGATTGCACCTGCAGAAACCATATTATTTGAATTTTAAACTAGAGATGGGCGCGTGCCTAAAAAATTAGGCACGAACATGCACGAACACGAACCAAAATTTTTATGCACATTCACGCACAAACACGGGGTTTTTCGAGAAGGCACGAACACGCACACTCACGCACGAAATTACAAAACCAGTAAGGAAAGGATCAAAGTCTGGCGGGGCCGACTATATAATACCCTACACCACTGTGAATATAAAAAATATATATGGAAGCTAAATCCAAATCAGATTTTGATATAATTTTTCACATTCATTTGTAGACCAAATTCCGTCACATAGTCCAAATTTCATCAAAATCAAATCTCAAATCTGTCTAAAATATATATGAGAGCTATATTCAAATCTGAACCGATTTCGATATAATTTGGCACACTTGACACACTAGGCCAAATTCCGGCAAACATTCCAAATTTTATTTAAATCGGGCATATATAGCGGACATATATAGTTTGGTGCATTAATACCTAAAATCGGCCGAGATTATATCGACACCTCCAAATAATAGTATGCTAAGTCTAAAAAGTGAGTTTGCAGGAGAAGCTCTCAAAGTTTGGAAATTTTTTTGAACTTCAGTACTATGCTAAGTCAATATTTGTTTATAACTTCTGTTCGGATTGACCGATCATTACCAAAATTAGACAGAATTTCAGTTAAAGGACGTTCGACACCTCCAAATAATAGTTTGCTAATTCTGAAAAGCGAGTTTTGCAGGACAAACTCTAAAAGTTTGGAAATTTCTTTGACCTTCAGTACTATGCTAAGTAAATATTTGTTTATAACTTCTGTTCGGATTGTCCGATCATTACCAAAATTTGACAGAATTTAAGTTAAAGGACGTTAAATATAAAAATGTAAAGAACTTGAAAACATGCTAAGTCGACTTAGCATACTATTGTTTGGAGGCGTCGATATATGTATGGGAGGTATATCCAAATCTGAACCGATATCTATATAATTTAGCACACTTATTTCTAGACCAAATCCCGGTAAACATTTCAAATTTTATTGAAATCGTACATATATATCCCGTTTCGTACATCAAATGCCTCAAATCGGGCGAATATTTATATGGGACCTATATCCAAATCTGAACCGATTTCTATATAACTTGGCACACTTATTTCTAGACTAAAATCCGTTCCACATTCCAAGTTTCATTGAAATCGGATATACAGTCTGTCGCAAAAATTAGTATACACCGTTTAAACCAAAATGTATTAGGGATAAATATCACTATAACTTATTGAAAACAACAAACAATTAGTTTTATTTGATAGACAAGAAGGTTGTCTTCCGTAATAACAATTAAAAGTGCGCAATATTTGCATACATTAGCAAATGTACGGTTCGAATCCCAAAAAGACCAAAATTTATGTCGCAAAAGTTAGTATACAACGGAGAATCCTCCTGGAACTGTGTAAAAAATTCTTGATATTTTTGAACAAAATGTAACTAAATCAGTACTTAAGATCATAAAGAGTATATTAAATGGTTTTAATGACAGTTATAGTACTTATAGTGACAAGTCCAACGTACCGAACCGAAACCGAAATTTCTTGAAGGAAATCCATACTTTTGAGGCCATTGTCCTTTTGAAACATGTAATAATCTTTAATCCTTACACATAAGGACTTTCCTTTTGAGTCAATTTTCTCACAAATGTTGCCCCTTTTCATATCCCCACCAAAAGTAAATAGTAGGAGAACCTCAAGGTCCGTTGTAAGCCCTACAGTTATACTGTCCTACCGGACATGCTTCTTGTATCCCTAGTGTATAACTTACTACTAATGCCTAATGAACTTCTTCTAACTGATCCATTTAGTTGTATTTTGGTCCTAAGTGAAGCGAACACAGCTTTTCAGAACGTTTTTGCACAATCCATGCGTTATAACAGCAGAGAAAGCTCTGTATTAAAATTTTAAATTAGCTATCATATCCTTCTGTGGTGGTGGAGTATCACTGTAGAGCTTACACCAGAACTTGAGGTTCTCCTACTATTTATTTTTGGTGGAAATGTGAAAGGGAACATAATTTGTGAGAAAATTAACTGAAAAGGAAAGTCCTTTTGAGTAAGGATTAAGGATTAGTACATGTTTCAAAAGGACAACGGCCTCAAACGTATGGGTTTCCTTCAAGAAAGTCCCGTTTCTTCAAAAGGGACAAGTCGAAACTCAATCAAGATCACCCCATATTGAAACTTTAGAGCCTTTCTGAGCTTTTCATGGCTTTAGAATTCATAAACAGGACATAACACTCGGAATTTTGCCGAGACCAATTTTTGTGGATTAATATGCTCTTTATGATCTTAGGTACAGATTTAGTTTCATTTTGTTCAAAAATATCAAGAATTTTTTAAACAGTTCCAGGAGGATTCTCCGTTGTATACTAATTTTTGCGACATAAATTTTGGTCTTATTGGGATTCGAACCGTACATTTCCTAATGTATGCAAATATTGCGCACTTTTAATTGTTATTACGGAAGACAACCTTCTTGTCTATCAAATAAAACTAATTGTTTGTTGTTTTCAATAAGTTATAGTGATATTTATCCCTAATACATTTTGGTTTCAACGGTGTATACTAACTTTTGCGACAGACTGTATATATAGCATTTTTCTTGCACCAAATGCCTTAAGTCGGGCGAAGACATATGTATACAGATATGTATTTATATGGGGGCTATATCCAAATCTGAACCGATTTTTACCAAAATAAATAGCGTTCGTCCGTTCTCCAAAAAACTATCTTTCCCAATTTTCATGCTAATCGGACAATAAATGCGACATGTACTTTGTTTACAAAAATGCATGGGCAGACGGACAGACAGACGGACATGCGTAAATCGACTCAGAAAGTGATTCAATGTATATCCCTAAAAGGAACTATGGGTCTATCCCGTTTCCTTTTACATGTTACAAACTAATGCACAAAGACATAATACCCCTTACCACAAGGTGGTGTAGGGTATAAAAAGGAGAAATCGACATAGGTGTACATTTATTTGTTTTTAAAAAATATTCATATGTACTTCTAATTTTTCTATTCTTATTTAAAAACATTAGTTTGTCCAAGCTAGAACTCAAAAGTCTAGTACGCCTTTCGTTAAGAATATTTCCAGATGTAGAAAAAATCTCTCGCTCGATGCTGAGCTGACGGGTATAGCCAAAAATTTCCTGGCTAATTGTTCTAAATATTTTAGATTAGACTGTTTCCAAAAGTTTAAAACATCAGTCGTGCAAGATACGGCACTCGATAATATGTATCAATTTCTGTATCAAGTGGAGACTTTTTCATTTTTCGTCCTTTTGCCAGTTTGATCCAAAAACTCTGATAGTTAGTGTAAATGTGGCATTGTAATTTCCTGCTCATCATATGTTCTCAATTTGTATATCAAGTAACATTGCTTTTACATTAGCTAATAAAAAATCATCTTCTTATAGGCCATTTAGATATGACTTCATTAGCCGGATAATGCCTGATAATGCACTAATATCAGGTTTTAATTGCTAAATCCGGTCAAAGTCTACCAGATTTCCCATACAAAAATAAATCCTGGTATTGGGTGGATTTATTTTAAATCCGGCATAAATCCTCGTATACAACTCTGCTAGAAAAACATGTTGCTAGACTAATATTGAGACCTACAGAGCCGCTACAAAATCGGGTAACAATTTTATTTTTGGTCCATTTCACCCGCTAAATATTTCACGATCATCACCAATAAGAATAGGGATATATTCTGATCTGAACCCGACCTCCATACAAAATTTCGTGACGATCGGTCCATAATTGCGGCCTGGAGCGTGTTTAAAATTTATAATGGACAGACGGACGGACACACATCTCAAAATCGCTTTGAAGATTGGTATACCACATTGGGGGTCTACGACGAATATTTCGCGGTGTTACATGATTTTTTCCAAAACAAACTTATAATACCCTTTTCCACATTGTGGTATAGGGTATAATTATTCAGTAAAAAAATCAAAAACGAAGTCTTATATCTATGAAATCTGAAGAATGTTGCACAATCGTATATATTTTTATACCATACTGGAGTCATTTGTCATTCCGTTTATAACACATCGGAATATTCGTCGGAGATCCTATAATGTAAATAACCACGCCCGTCCGTCTGTTTAAATAAAGATACAATGTACAATCGCAATATTTTAATTAAACTCCTAGGATGTTTGGTATTTGAAATGGACTCTATCGGTTCACGTTTCGATATAGCCCCCATACAACTGTACCTCCAGATGTTCGTTATTATGAATGTTTGAGCCACATTATCATACCAAAATTGTTGAAATTTGGTTTTTAGTTTTCGTTGGGCCTACGAAACTCTCCCCAGAAATTTGTCAGTGCAGGTCCACGTTCTGATATAGCACCCATAGATATCGATATTTTAAATGGTTTAGGTTTAAATTAGGTATTTTATATTGGATATCGGTCTAAAACATCCCTATAGAGAATTGTGGGAATAAATACACGCTTTACTATAGCCTAGAGCTGGCAAATTATCGATAGTGCTACTATGCTTTTGATCGCTGCCGTAAAGCTTTGTTAACATTGAACTCTAAAAAAATTTTTAAATAATTCGTGACAGTCAAAAAATGTGTTGGTGGTCGACGAAAACATTTTTTTACGTCAGTAATTAAAATTATAGTCGGATTATCGATATTTTAGCAGCACTAATTTGGACCCCTAGAAGAGGTATCGATTCTTAAATTGGAAGGTACTACGATACCGCTCGATGCGAAACATTTTAAATGGTTAGTCTACTGTAGTAACTGTAACTTGGTATTTCGGTTTATCAATGCCTGGAAGAGCGCCACAAAGAAAATGAGCAATATAGGTTAATATTTTGGTATATTCCCAAAATGAAGGAACAACCAGATTTTTTAAATTTCTACCAATTTGCATGAATAAAAATTTCAATCGTGGAAGCAAAGTGTGAATTTGGCATTTTCATTTCTACATAAAATTTTTCTAGAAATGGTACTGAATTGGCCGCGGGGGTACTTCGGTACCTTTTATAGTGAGATGGTACTGAAAAAAGTACTTTTGTACTGAATTTTCCATCCCTGACCCTCATAGTAGTTTTCGTATTTGCGTCTCTCATGAACAAAACAAATGGCAAACAAACATAATCTTTTTTCACTCATACTCTGGCCTCTCCATAACAAAACGGCAATAAGCACCAGACTACAAAAACGAAGCAAATAATTTTAGGAATATTTTGGTAGGTTTCCTGTTCGATGTTCGTGTTTAGTAAGGTATCTTGCACGACTTCTAAAGGGAGACCAAAAATTTAGCACGATCGTGTCACATAGTGCAGATAGTGTTTAGTCGTGTCGTGCAAAACCGTGTCGAACAAAAAAACACGATCACGCACGGCCAAAAATGCATTCCGGCACGACACGCACAAACACGGCGTTTTTCGAGTAGGCACGAACACGCACTACTCACGGCACGACACGCGCCCGCCTCTATTTTAAACCATATTAATTTGCAGTAAGTCTGCTACCGCTTGCTCCATTGACGACAAAGATATTTCTTGTGATGGTCCACCTCCTGTAATGTTCTTATTTTGAGGCATTTTTTCTTTAGTTTGGATTAAAAATGAGTCCACACTCTGTGCCATTCATCTGGTGTACGGGTTGGTGGACCACAACTATTTAATTGCTCCGCAACATCCTTCCACACCTCAAAAGTGACTTTAGTTTCGCCAAAAAGTCTGACTGCCCGAGCTTCGGTTGGGTGGGCTTCCATTTTTTCAATCAGCATTTCAAATTGCTGTTTTTTAGTAATTTTTACCATTATAAGTACTGAAACACCAAAAAACGTATATAATATTAAATAAATTCACTTAAAATAAATAAAAATGTTACTTACCTTTAAATTTTTCGTTTTTATTCGTTTGTAAAAATGAACGTCAACTAAAATACTGCAAGACTATTGATCGGACTTGACCAACTTTAATTGACTAATGAAACATCAAGAAAAATGTGATTTCACTTCTGAATTGGCATAAGTCGAGTTTAGGGCCCGGTCTCGGATCTTGATGATATATATACCGCAGATAGCATCTGGGGTCATGAGTACAACGATATAAATTTTGTCTTGCACAATTCCCGGCCACCCCCTTATGCTTCTAATTATTAAAGGAAATTTAACAGCGGGCTTTACAATGAAACACATTGCATTGGTTGGCTGTTAAAGTGTGAGAAATGTCATTGGTAATTGTGGAACTTTGAAGGTCCATATCTCGGGAAGTATGAGAGGAACTCTAAACTCGTCTTCTTCCAAGACAGTATCATGCGGGATCCCACTGCGTTGTTTTTGTATTTGCTTCTCTTCCTGGCCTACATTTTACGTGGACAAAAACAAATGATAAACATTGCTTAGGTCTTGAGTATTCCCCCATTGGCTTAACTTTATTATTACTCTCCATCATAGAGAGTAATATTTACAAAACGCACTGACAGCCTTGCAAATTTTAATGATCGCTACCAATATCATGATTTCATCCCGGCGAAGGGAATTTCCAATTGGTTTCTCAGTTTTTGAAATGATGATTTTTTAGTGAAAAATCGTACTCTTTAAGTATAGAGTATTCTCATGTAAATGAAAATGATGCTCACATTTCGTCTTTCCCAGAACAAAATATTTGCAAGTTGTCAGCACGAATCAACTAAGAACTCATCGAGTTCTGAATCTTCAACAATAACAAAACAAACAAAAAAACAACAACGGCACGCGCAAGGGCATTTTTTTTTTCAAGAAAACTACCAAACTTTTTTGTTAAATTTGTTTTTCATCAGAAAGAGCACATCTGAATTTTTTTGTTGAAAAATTTTATGTGATTTTGTGGCAAATGGCCGTCCACGAAATCCTCTACTCTAGCTCTAAAACTAATTACCTGATCGTCATGTATTTTTGTGGGCTTATTGAGAACATAAAGGTCCAGTTCTTCGTCGATCCATTTAAAAAAATATTGGATTTTACTAAAATGTAGGGCCAAATAATTCAATATTTTAATTTGTGGCTTAAAAAACTGAAATAAAAGGGGCGTTACATTTCCCTCATATGAAGCTCGCTGCAAATTAATAGATTTGCCACTGCTTTACAATTGTAAATACTTACAATCTATAATGTTTTTGTACAAACTTATTAATAGTTTGATTGATTGTCCCCAACTTCTGGAATTAATACGTTTTAATGCTCCCATCCGTTCTCTGAGGAATACTGAATATTTTTATATACCTTATCATAGAACAATGTATGCAATGAATGAGCCAATCTTAAAAATCCTTCGCGAATTTAATAGAATTAATGTACAGTCAAACTTAGATTTCTCTGATACTATTATAAAATTCAAAAATATGTTAGAATTAATTTATTTTTAATGCATTAGTCTGTAAGGAATTTGTACTCCATAGACGAAAATAAATAAAAAAATGTTTATAAATGAAATCGATCGATGAAGGACTCGATTTGTATGTCCTGGAAAACCTGACGAAATTGCATGACAATCAGTTCAAAGTGTCATTTCGAGAAAAACACGTTTTTAGTTTCTATGTTGCATACAAAAACACAATAATTATTATATAACTAATTAACCGATTGTCATATATTTTTGTGAGCGTATTAAGAACATACAGATCTAGTCCTTTTTCGATCCAAAAATGCAAATGCATTTATTCCAGACTTTATAACTAACAATGTGGGGTTTTTCACCTCTAAAAAATATTAAAATAATCACGGGCATGCAGTGTGTATGGCGGGGGTACTTACTATTGCAGCGCGATGGCACCCATAAACGCAATAATAGCCCCTGATATAATGCAACCAAATTCATTTTCTGAACAAATACTTCGTATGTCGTTAGGTCCTGAATAGAACATGAACAGAAACCATTTGTAATTCATATAGATATTAGACTTTAGCCAGTATATGTATTTGGAATAAGAACTACTAATTATGTAATTAAATTAATGAATTTCTGTTTTACTGCGTCGTAAAGCATCGCCAAAAATGAAGAATGAACTCTACATTTAATTCTATATGAATGCAACAAAATATGCACGATTTTGTCACGAACAACTCCCATCGAAGTGTCGTACAATTACCCAGAGTCAGCGCATTCACATGCAAAACAGATTGTCAAATGCCAGAACGGCACGATTTTGTTTCATTGAATTATCGACTAGCTTTGAACGCACTGGGTAAAAATTGAACGTGCGCTTAACAATTTTTGCTTCCTAATGGCGTGACAATTTTAAAAAAAGCATTTATTCGTCATGAACAAATTCGCTTCCGTAGCACTTTGCTCCGAATTATTTACCTGTATGGCGGATATGATGGAACTTATTATGCCAACTTTAGTGTATTTCTAACATATTTGAATTTGGAATTTATTTTATTATTTGTATTGTGAGTGAATATATTTGAAAGGAGAATTAAAAAAAATAACACCAACTAGTGTACCATCCATTTTAAATGTGTAGTTCCTTTAAAAGCCAAATAGTCAATACGCAATGCATTCTTCATATACTAAGACCCACAATTTATACAGTGGGACACCAATCCCAGCTGATTGTTATGTTTGTTGTCAAAAACATTATTGTGATTTGAAATACAAAGAAACTCAAATCACAATAATATAAAATCTATAATGTTTGTTGTTAACAAAACTCTAAATGGCCGACCTTCTATAGGCCTTCCTAAGACCGAAGGATAATCATTGAAACCACAGTCTATACAGTCGGACACTAAGGCCACCTGATTGTTATGTTTGTTGTCAAAAACATTATTGTGACTTAAAATTCAAAGAAACTCAAATCACAATAATATAAAATCTATAATGTTTGTTGTTAAAATTTGTTAACAAAACTCTAAATGGCCGACCTTCTATAGGCCTTGATTGAAACGATAGTATTTCAAATGTTTTTACCAATAGAAGCTAGAACGTTTACTTTATTGCTGCACAGACTTGTATATATTAGCCTGGGTATCATACTTTGTTCCCCTAAATATTATCTTTTAATAGAGTTTTTAAAAGCAAAAAATAATTTTGGATGGGAAAATATCTGATTGTATTTGTTGTTGCACACCCAGCTAACATTTTTTTCCGAATTTGTTTCGAATTCGGACAGAATTTCTGAAAAAATATCCGATTCTGATGCCGAATTCGTACCGAATTTTAGATTTTCTGACAGATTTCGGTCCGAATTCGGAAGAAAATTCGATGAAAAATTTAGATTTTCTTAGGAAAATCCGTACGAGTTCGGAAAGAAATTCTGGAAATATTGGAGAAAAGTTCAGATTTTCTGAAAAAATCGGAAACAACTCTGACGCTGATGCCTTTGATATTAACACAACACGTGTCGTACTGTACAGAACAAACCCCACAACAAGAGACAATTTTCTTTTAATGTGCTATTTATAGAAGATTCTAATTTCAAACATTCTAATGATTGTGCCTGTTGTTATCATTTTATGATTAACAGTAGAACAATGTGCAGAAGCATGTTGAAGCTATCAACACTTGAATTCAAGCTTGAATTACTATATGTTGCATTTATATTAAAAAAATTTAAAATTATATATGCGAATTTTATGACCAGTCATTTTGATCTTCGACACCAACCGAAAAAAAATTCCCTTAGAAATCGGAACGAATTCGGAATGACGATTCTTAAGATTTTTTAGAAAATGCGCAGAGATTCTTAAAATAAACTTATAGAAAATCGGTCAAAATTCTAGGAAAATATTGGAGAAATCTACACATTTCTAAAAAATATTCAGAAAAAAATCTGATATCAGAGCCGGAAAAAATTGTTAGCTGGGCAGTAATTAGTGTACCATATGTCAAGCACGCACACATACATGTGTGTATGTTGCTACCCAGCAAACCAATCGTACCGACATGTCGGATCCGAAATCGTAACGATATCTTAACGAATGTTGTATGAAGTGGTTGACATAATTTCGGAAGGCAATGTCGGATCGATTTAGGTTAGAATTCGGAACGAAATCGGAAGAAACTCCTTGAGAATTCGGAGGTCGAATTTTTTTTCCGGATTTTCGTACAAATTTCTGAACGATTTCGGAATAATGTCGTATGAAAATCAGAGGTACCTTCCGAATCTTCTTAAAGATTTCTGAACGATTTCGGAATAATCTCCTATGAATATCGAAGGAAAAATTTTTTTCTGACGCCTTTTTTATTGATAAAATGTTCTTTTTTTTAATTTCTCTTATGTTTTGCTATCATTTTGTCGTTACAGTAGAACAATGTTGAGTCTATCAGCACTAGCTTGAATTATTATATATTGCACTTATATTTAAAATATTTAATAATTGTATATACGAATTTTATAACCAACCACTTTGTTTTTCAACAGGAAACTAAAATGATATCAGCCCCTTGCTGTTAGATACATAGAAAAGGTGGTTGTTGTGCGAAGGGAAATTTGTTTACGGCATTTCGCACCGAATTCGTACCGAAATCGGAAGAAAAACATTGGGATATTCGAAGGGAAATTTACTTCCGACAATTTGAACGATTTTGCTTCCGAAATTGTTCAGATGTGTCGGACAGCCGACATTTGGTTTGCTGGGTAGTGTCAGTCACACTCAAAAATGTGTATGAATGATGCCTGCATACATGTCCTCATCAACAAGTTCTCTGTGCTTACCAGCGGGACTATATGCGCTCCATGGAGTACATCGACGCATCCATAAATATCATAAGTGAACTTACAGCACAGTTTCGATAGTCTATTTATAAAACGAAACATGTGTGGAGTCGTTACAAATCATACACCAACAACAACGTATCGTGCGTGTGGGTCTGTAAAAGGAATAACAGCATTTCTTAATAGAAGAAAAAGAAGAAGTTTGGTGTTGTGTTTCGTTGTTTAAATACCATCTTCACAATACAGACAGATGTGTTGCATGTAACTGGTTGGGAGACGTTTTCCAGTTCCTCCCATCATCAAATGTGTGCAACATGTGTGGTTGCTATTCGTATTTCCATCATCTTACCTACCGAATGATTTACGAAGAGTCAAGATGATTTTTGTCATTCGCACATAACGGGAACCCAAATCAACAATTGGTCATGTTTCACGGTGCTCTTGAAGCAACTTTAAATGGAATGTGCTTACACCTGGGAAGTTTTTGCGGATTCTGAAACTACAATGTTCATAGATGAGAAAAATTAAAACATAAAAATCGCCGAAGCGCTTTTTAAATAATCGCCATTCAAGCTGACATTTTTAGGGGTTTTTTAGGTTATCACGATTTTGCTTGGAAAGCGCAGGTACTATTGAAATGGGACCAAAGGGAATATTGTAGTTATGGAAATTCTCTACAAGATTGGCGTTTATGGTACTTCATAGGTTTTACCGATTTTGAGATATAGAAGTTCAAATTGGGACAATGCACTGACTGTATCGTCTTCTTATAAAACAGTGTCATAACTGCAATTTTCCAACTTAAACTTATATATCTCAAAAATTGTACAACCTAGGCAAAATATACGAAAGTCAACCTTGTAGAGAATTTTCACAGCTACAACATTTTTTTCATTCCCATTCCGATACGACTTCCGGTTTTCAAAGAAAGACCTGATAAAAAACTGAATCATTGATCTGAATATCTATATCTCAAAAACGGTAAAACCTACGAAAATAATATACAGGTCAATTTTGTACAGATTTTTCAATGCTGCAATATTTTATTTAGTCCCATTTCGATAGGACTTGCGGTTTCCAAGCAAAATTGCGAAAAACCTTAAAAATCCTAAAAAATGTGAAATTTGACCACGATTTATTTAAAAATCCCTCCAGCGATTTTTTATTGTATTTCTGCTTCAAAATCAGCAAAAACTTGCCAGGTGAAAGCGGTTTTCACATAAAGTTAGTTATGTTGTAGTTTTAGAATCCGCAAAAACTTCCCAGGTGTAAGCACCTTCCATTTAAAAAATAAGTTGGAGAATCGCACTACAGGTCACGTAAATAGCACAATAACAACTCTATTTTTGCCGAAAATTCTTCAATATGTCAAAATGTTTGTTTACATTTCATAGAAATGATTCACAATAACAAAAACATTTACATATTGAAACCAATCAGCTTGTCGCAAGGCCTATAGAAGGTCGGTCATTCAGAGTTCTGTTAACAACTTTTGACAACACAAATAATAGATTTTACATTATTGTGATTTAAGTTTCTTTGTATTTTAAATCACAATAATGTTTTTGACAGCAAACATAACAATCAGCTGGGCTTAGTGCCTTAGTGCCAACTGTATAAATTGTGGCTTGTTGTTTTACGCCACCTTATAATTTCATCATGAAATGTTAGCATTCATATTTGTCATTTTTATAAAATAAAAACAAAAACAAATAAAAGTAAAGAATCAAATTTTAGCTACAAAAAACGACGTTTATGATTTCTATGGAGAACAAATGGGAAACAAACGCAATTTAAATTGCTGTGATCTATTCCAGTAAATTGTTTAGGGGTAGTTTACACTATATGTAAATGTCATATGACATGAAATTTTCCATCGTTATATATTCGCTAATATGTGCAATATTGGAGATTTTCCTTACGCCATTTACTCTGTGGGCCCACACCAGCAAAAATGTAAAAAAAACTACGTCTCCACATTGCCTCCGTGGGTAGATATGGAATGTTTTTATTTCGTGTCATATGACATTTACATATAGTGTAAACTACCCCTTAGCCATCTATAACCAAAACTTTTGGAAAATACATTATGCATGTCCGTGTACTCGATAATTTGTAATAATTATAACAAATGTTTGTTTATGAAACCTTTTTTGAGCATTTTATACAAAAAACCGAAAAATGAATGAAGTGTCAAGGTTTCTCCATATAATCGAATTGTGGATATGATTAAATGTTTATTCCAATGCAAAATCGAAGAATTTCTTTCACAAAAAGGCTGACCTCCGTATCCTCAGTTGCTTGGCAAATGACTAAAAATATATGAAGTGTTATGTTTCATAACGCCGCAGTACTTAACAACTGCGAAGCTACGTGTTTCAAAATGTCAAAAATACGAATTTTAACGCAGGTAAAAAGCAAACATGTATCATTTTTATTTCTGATGCATGAGTTTGCAACTGAAATATTTTGACGAATTTTAAACAACACAAACCAACTGACGATACGGAAGTCAGCCAAATGTCCTTAAAACTATTTTAAAAATCATTGAAATCGATTGTTTTAAAACTTGTTTGGCATATTTTTCAAACAGTACACATACATACACAAATTGTGTATGTATGTATATTCCCATCATACTATTGCTATCGAAAACGATATCGTTCGGGAGAAAGACACACAAGAATGAATTGAAAACGATTCATTAGTCGCTCAGTTTGTGGCAGGAAAACCTTCGATTTAGATTATCGTTAATAATATTATTAGCGAATGAATGACGATAGTTTCTACGATAGTGGCGAACAACATTTTAGTGGAGTTTCTTGATGTTTCTTTAGACTGATATCGTTTTCGAACTATTTACGACCTAAAGGAAAACACAAGAAAACAATTTGCCAAATGTTCGGAAATTATATCGTTTTCGAAACTTATGGCTAACATTCGAACAATATCAGCAACTGGTATGTTGGGTTGTTTTCAAGTTTAGGAACACTTCCAACAAATTTTAATTGGCAGGTTTCTTTAACATACTTCCCTAGTTCTACTGGTATGTTGGGTTGTTTTCAAGTTTAGGAACACTTCCGAAAAATTTTAATTGACAGGTTGCTTTAACATACTTCCCTAGTTCTACCATGGTGGGGGTATAAAAATAAAACTCGGAATGACAGCCATGTTTAGAGAATTTAATACTCATGGTTCACAGTTTCTTCACATCGTAAAAAAAAATTCGGTAATGCGGATTTTTTTGTAACAAATAATTATTTTTGTATGTTACCATCAGAACTGGGCTTCGTTAACTTTGAAAGGCTTATCTAATCGCAATTGCCTTATGATATATGTAGGTGGGCTTTATCAGAACAAGTACTAACTAATGTAGGCACATCTATCACTAGAGTAAACACCATTTCCATTAAAAAGAAAACACATTCATGCAAAATAATAATGCCAGGCACATCCCAGCAAACCAATCGTACCGACATCGGAACAAAATTCGGACGCTACGTCCGATTTCGGATCCAAAATCCTAACGATATCTTAACGAAAGCTGTATGAAGTGGTTGACATATTTTCGGAAAGAAACGTCGGTCAGAATTCGAAACGAAATCGGAAGAAAATCTTTGGGAAGTTCGGAATGCGAATTTTTTCCTCCGACTTTTCGTACAGATTTTGGAATAATGTCGTATGAATATCGAAGGAAAAAATTTTTCTCTGACGCCTCGTTTTTATTGTGATCAATTTTATTTATATTTAAAATATTTAAAAATTGTATATGCCAATTTTATAACCAACCATTTTGTTTTTCGACAACAAAGTAATATTTTGATTGTTAGATATATACAAAAGGCGGTTGTTGTGCGAAGGGAAATTTGTTTCCTACATATCGATCCGAATTCGTACCGAAATCAGAAGAAAAACATAGCATATTCGAAGGGAAATTTACTTTCGACATTCTCTCCGAAATCGGAACGAATCCCCCTACGAAAAATCGTATAGAAATCGGAAGGAAATCTGAACGATTTTGCTTCCGAAATTGTTTCGATGTCGGACATCCGACATTTGATTTTCTGGGATTTTGTAAATCACCCTTTGCGTATAGTGGAACTTTCCCACAATAAAGCAAATTATTAGAAAGCTTTTAAATCCCGTTCAATTTCGATTCAGAATGGGTCGAAAACAAAAATTGTTGCAAAAGGGAAACAGTGTGAATAAATTGTCAGCTCTTGCCGTCCAAGGTTTTTGATAGCGATTTGTTTGTTTTACTCAATTGTAGATAAAATGCCTACTTGACTATGATTATGACAAAAATTCTACTAATTAGAAATATGCTTGAAGATAGGGAGGTAAATCATGTCACTTGATTTCACATCAAAAGTAAAAACAATTCACTTCTGTGATACGACAATGAAACTGGGTGCTTCTAATGGAGACCAATTCAGTTTGAGCCTTAGGGAAACTTTAAGTATAAACGGTTTTTGATGAAGTTAAAATTTCTAACTCCATTTTGTCGTCTGTATTCAGTGATTTTTAGAGATATGACTTATCATCGATTGGTATGGGAAAACACAATTCAAAATAAGACTATTTTGCACCTAAGCAAAATAAAATAAAAAACATTTAGCGATTATAAAAATAAAACTATTGTTATTCTATGTTACTCTTGTGTCAGACATTGAAAATATCACATGCAATATTTTTAGCTTTTAAGACATGGTTGAGGAGGAGGAGGAGTTCCGGTTCTCCATTGGGGTAAATATAAACTCAAAAAAAAGTTTTTTTTCAAAAAAAAAAAAGTTTTTTTTTCAAAAAAAAAAATTAAAGTGGTTTGTGCGGAACCTTTTTTATAATAAAATGGAATGAATGTTTTTTTTCTCATTTTTGAGAAAAAATGTCAAAAGTCATAACCCTATTCAGTATGACATCATATAAACATTTTATGTAAATTTTTTTCACAAAAAGGAAGTATATTGGCCACTATACGAGTATAAAGAATAGCGTATTCTGGAAGCCGAAATTAAGATTTGAAGCAAAAAAATAAACAATTATTTTGATGAATGTTGCAAACCAAACATACAATACTGATGGCAATTCTAAAGGATTCGATTGATCTCTGAAGTTTTTTCTGATAGATGATACGTTAACTATATTTTCTTCTCTATCATTAAAAAATAGTTCCACTGAGCTTATCATTTTAGAAAACTATAACATTTGTGTACAACTTGTTCCGATATTTTTTCTCATTTATTCAAATCAATACAAAAAACGCTCCGCTACGTCGCCGATAACTCGTTATTTCGATCGCTTTACGTAATACAAATTTTACGTTTTGTCGCAGAGACGACTAACAATGCGACTCGACTCTTGTTGCAATACAGAATAGACCAATAAATTTCAATATAAGTTACCTAAGAAAAATTGTCTACGTTTGGGGAGCAATAACTTTATATATTGACAAAATTGGGCCAGGATTGTCCTACTTGAAGTGTTTTCAATAAAATAAAATCATAAAATTATAAAAAAAGGTAACAACACATTTTTCGATTTTTATTTTATTCCCAACCTTCGACAAAAATCGAAAAATCGATATCAACAAATTTCAATGACAATTCAGCAAATTATCTGTAAACATATCATATTTTAATTTTCCAACAATGTTTTTGTAACTTATAACGGTACCCAGCAAAAATTTGGATCCGGTAGTCATTACGTAACCCATTCCAAAGTAATGTAAACAAGCTTCTTTTCACATTACAAGTAACCTGAAAAGTAATGGGTTACTTCTTAAAAAAATTACAAGGTAAACCTACTTACTTTACTCTTCACTAAGTAATGACGACGGTGGCACAGTGAGTGTGTGTCCGACTATAAATCCTAGGGTTGTGTGTTCAACGCTCACCGTCGGCAAACAAGTTTTTATACCCTACACCACTATGTGGTAAGGGGTATTATGTCTTTGTGCATTTGTATGTAACATACACAAGGAAACGAAATAGACCCATAGTTCCTTTTGGGGATATACATATAATCACTTTCTGAGTCGATTTATGCATGTCCGTCCGTCTGTCTGTCTGTCTGTCTGTCCGTCTGTCCATGTATTTTTGTTCGCAACGTACAGGTCGCATTTTTTGTCCGATTCAGCTGAAAATTGGGGACTACAACTTTTTTAGCCATAGGAAGAACGCTATTGCTTTTGGTGAAAATCGGTTCAGATTTGGATATAGCTCCCATATATATGTTCGGCCGATTTCACGTATTTTCTGTACCACACACGCTATATATGTCCGATTTCAATGAAAATTGGAATGAGTGACTGACTTCGGTCTAGAAATAAATGTGCCAAATTATATCGAAATCGGTTCAGATTTGGATATAGCTCCCATATATATGTTCGCCCGATTTCACGAATTTGCTGCAATAAACACGCTATATACGTCCGATTTTGATGAAATTTGGATTGTTTTACTGAATTCGCTCTAGAAATAAGTGTGCCAAATTATATAGAAATCGGCTCAGATTTGGATATAGCATCCAATTATATTTACGGACGACTTCGCGTATTTGCTGCTCCAAACAAGCTATATAAGTCCGATTTCAATGATATTTGGAATGTGTGACTAAATTCGGTCTGGATATAGCTCCGATTTATATTTTACATATTCACAGTGGTGTAGGGTATCATATAGTCGGCCCCGCCCGACTTTGATCCTTTCCTTACTGGTTTTTTAATTAAAAAATAACAGTTTGTGGTGCACATGTGCATTGCACATTTAAGTTCTTAAGCAACCCTTAATATTCGTTGTACGTGGCATAGTGTGTAGTGTCTTTGGCTAGAAATCAGAGGGTTCGTGGGTTAAATTCGGGCAGACATCGAAATAAGATAAAGTAAAATAAAAGTAAGATGTGTGATGAAACTAAAAACAAAATCTCTACATCAACTGTCTAAAAATAGAATTTTTTCAACTTCTAGTGGCCACAGAATAACTGTACAAATTATTCGTAAAAATGTGCTGGAAATTAAATTTTTTAAACTACCTTTTTTGTGGACTTATTTCCGTTGAGTTTTACTATGCCATAGGATGTCACTCTCATTTATTTATTTATTTTTTTGAATGTTCGATATTGTGTTAAGTATAAAAAAATTTAGTTCCAGCTGCATATTATTTGCATTTCCGTGTGTGACATCCAAAAAATACTAATGATGCCGCCTCTGGTCGCTTTAGTGAGTATGCTATTTTTTGTGTTTTAATTGATTGTATTGGGTTTTAGATATTGTTTTTAGGTATCTACTTGTGAGTGTATTTTTTCAAGCTTGTACATCTTTGATATATGATTCTCTATGCAAAGTGAAAAACAAGAAAAATGTTAACTTCGGCCAGAATTATTTTATTTTCCTGTCTACAATATCAGGCGGAGACGCTTTCTGACTACTGAGAGCCTCATAACCAAATTACAGCCAATTTAGTCTGAAAATGAAGGGGGGCAACACAAAAACTTGCACCTATGTCCACACTTTTTTGTTGGGAAAGTTTCCCGGTCAATAAGAACTCCAAATACCTGAAATCGCGAGGTACCGTTATATGGAGGCTAAACCAAAACCCATGTCCACAATTTTTGGTGCAGAAGGTTTCTGACTACCGGGCCGAATATATGAGAAAAGCTTCAAAATACATGAAACCGGGTGGTAACGTTATATGGGGGCTATAGGAAAAACTGGACACATATTGATGATTTTTTTGGATAAAGTATTTTTAATTATTTTAAGCATTTACTGAAAAAATAGATCTATCAGACGATTAGAAATATTTTTGTCGCACCTTCCCTGTCTCCTCTGGGATGTTTGAGCAGGGATGCCAACTATTCCGAGGTAAAAATCGCTACAGACCGTAGATCTTTTTTTACCTCATAATAGTTGACATCCCTGCATAAACAGTTGTTTTTTCGTCAAAAATCACCACAAGTAGCAGGAAAACTACCAACTTGGCATCCTTGGTTTGAAGAGTAATTATTATACTCAAATTCATTCAAATTTGGTTTGAGCAGACTTTAACATCAATCTACTTTCGGCAACATCGCTCATATTGGGACCTACAATCAACGAGCAAACAAAAGACCCCCAACGATTCTAGCTGCGTTACAGCGGTCCTTGTTTGCTTCCACAAATAAAGGATAAAAACGAGCGAACGAACTATGCTGCTGTTTAAATCCAGAGACACACACATATTCAGACGCACTGTCCAGCATTATACCAAGGAAATTGAAGATGAGTCACAAAAAACACCAAGATCAGTATACCTTGAAAATTCATCTGTCTTGTCTAAATTTATTTGTGGGAATCTGTTAACGGTCCACAATTCACAACTCCAATTTGACAAATAAATCGATATCACATTGGCAGCTTCACAATTTGAATTTCTTTAATTGCTCCACAAATCTCGAACGAACAATTGGATGGACATTGGCACCGTTTTCACTTTGTACCATGTCAACCTTAATGAATCTTTTCTAATGCTCCACCGGAAAATAAAACAGACCTTTCGACATGACACATTTACGCTGAGGTGGTGGCATCTGTGCACTGTGTAGTTGTTTTCTGGGGCAAATAAGATTCATTCTGGGCAGACGGAGCAATGTACATGAATTGGATATGACACGTCGTCTGGGTAAAAGCAAAAGTAACAAAATGCAACAATAATCATTGCATTACTCAGAACCAGCCCAGAGCAAAGGTCTACTTTTGCATTCGCTTTGTGGGGAAACATTAAGGCTAATCTTGATGAAATCTGGAGGCGACACGACATTACATATGTAAGAGACACATATTTTTTTATTTATTGCTTCCAAATAGGAATTTATCTGTAATTTGTGAGACCAAATGTCATCGAAGTAACTAAAAGCAGTAGTTTTATTCTTTTTGTTGTACATTAGGTAAAATAACAAATTTGGGTAAAGGTAAGCAAAACATAATAACGAGAAGAAAATATAATAAAGAGCCTACTCTAAGGAAATGACGTTTTACAACAAACATGATTGCAATTTATTATTATATGTGTTCCAAAAATATTTTAATAGTAAAATATGTATGTAAGAAAGTATCAACTGTGCCGACAGAGATATACCCTCAGCATCGGACGTAAAGAAAATTAGTAAACATAATACTTCTGACCTCTATATGGAGGTTTTGGGCCAATTTATAAGGGAGTATGGACTTGCCCCCGAAAAAACAAATTGCATACACAACATGTTGCTAAAAATTTAAAAACAATCTCAAACAAGTCCATAAACTGCACTCTTTCTAAACTTTGTATGGGAGGTATCCGGAATCTAGAATCTAGAAACAAATCTTAATGATCTTGTGGAGAATTTTTACAGAATTTTCGTTATCCCCATTTCGAATGAATGAATGACGTCATAATGTAGAAGCAAGGTTCAATACACATTTAAAATATAAAGTATGTATGTTAGACTGGGGCGATTTGAAAACCTCAACGGGCGCATTGCGATTCTGACTCCTGGGATTGTACTGAGAAAAAAGTCCACTAGACCATATGTCTACGTTGAAAATCGATTTTGACTTGCAATTTTTCATCAACGTTTTTTTTTTTTTTTTTTTTTTGATATGTTGGCATATAACAGCTAAACCATTGAAATTTTCATCCAACACTAAGACGTAATTTGTTGCCAAAACCATAAAGCAAAAGCATTGGAACGCTCCTTCAGACAGTTTTGGTCTTGAGACAGGGCATTTTTTCGAAAAATGTTGATAAATCACACTGTGCTACAAAATTTGACCAGAAAAATATTCAAGCGTTCTGATGCAAAAATTATATCGTGCTGGAGTTCATGCACAACGAAAATACCGTTGGCTTTTATGGGTCACTTCGTTTTTTTTTTTTTGTTTTATAACGATAAATGCAGTGAAAAACGGGGTTCCTAAGATTTTCTAGTCTAAACGGACATAACTTCTTTTTTCACAGCGGATTTCTATTGGCCCTTTTCCTTTCAAAGGGGTGAGTATTATCTTTCGAACAAGCTATTATTTTTTAAATCGGTTAACAAGTTGGCAACCCTGTTCTTGTGAAGTCGAGTTTTTTATTACATATTGATCCTTGATAAATTAAATATAAATATTTCCAATATTAGAGACATTACCGGCCTAAAACCCGATTGTTTACAAAAACGAACTGTGGTGTAACCAGTGTTAATTGAAATATGCCGCCAACAAAAAGACGCAGTGTCGTAGAGGAAATAAGTGTAATAAAGTGCGTAGAATGTAAATTGGAAGTAGAAGAAGAAGATGATAGTATCGATTGCGATAAGTGCAAAAACAGTTTTCATGCCGTTTGTACGAAACTAAACAAGAGACAATTCAATCACTTGGTGGCTCATCGGAGTGAAGTGTTTGTTTGTCATGTATGTGACACCAGCAATGTAAACAACAACAACTCATCAATAGCGGCTGAACTGAGTGCGATGCGAATAGAGTTGAAGAAATTAGATGAACTGAAGGAAATGCGAGAAACAATGGTATTTATGTCGAAGCAGTACGATGAAATTATTAAAGGTATGGGCGAAAATAAGAAGAGTATTGAATTGATCAAAAAAGAAAATAAAGAATTGAGAGCCGAAGTGAGTACTCTAAAAGAGACTGTAACTTTTTTGAACAATCAAAGGGTGCAGAACGATTGTTTGATAACTGGAATCAAAACAAAGGAGAATGAATCAGCTGTTGAAGCTGTGATGAAGTTGTCAGCTAATGCCGGCGTTGAAATGAAGGCTGATACCATTTCTGATGCGTATTTTCTAAGGAAGAAGAAGAGCGATAAACAGACGGTGGTCGTTAAGTTCAACTCGAAGATCGCCAAATCGAAATTAATGGCAGTTAAACCCAAATTGAAAGATAATGAGGAGACTAAAAACGTTTTTGTTAGTGATTTCTCAAGTAGGGAGACAATGAACCTATTTAATTATGCTAAATCTTTGAAGAGTATTGGTTTCCGTGCTGTTTTTACATCGAACAACAAGGTTTTTGCTAAGCGAACCGAATTGTCAAAACCACGGCATATAAAGAATCAGGATGATGTGGATAAACTGTTATCTGAGGCAGCAACGCATCAAACTCAGCGACGGAGGTCCCAACAAGTCTTAATAAATGTAGAGGAGTCGGATAACGAAAATGATTATGAGTCTCCAGAATAAATGGAACTCTGTTATTTAACTCAGTACTTTTTTAATATATAAATTCTTATGAATACTAAATATATAAATAACTTTTCTGAATTTAATAAAATTCAATGTCCAAATAATAAACTTTTTAATATATTTTCTGTAAATGTCAGAAGTATTTCATCAATTAACAAATTCAATAGATTTAAATCAATGATTGCCAGAATTTCTATTTTACCTGCGGTAATTGCGGTACAGGAGACATGGTTCAAGAGTGACGTTGCTGATATATATAAGATTCCAGGCTACAAATCTATACATTGTTGTCGATCAGATGGTTATGCTGGGACATCTATATTTGTGAAGGAAAATTTGCAATTTACTCTTTTGGAATGTAAAAGTGCAGATTTTATTGATTCAATTGTTCTGAATCTGACCGACGTTAAAATAGGCATGAAACCAGTTACTATTATTTCATTTTATAAATCACCGAAATGCACATCATCGAAATTTGTTGATTATTTGGAGCGGTCACTCTATCATTATGGCAGAAAGCCTTGTATTATGGTTGGTGATGCGAATGTTGATGCTTTAAACAATATGACCTTTAGTGATGTTTACAATATACTTCTGAATTATGATTTTAACAACTGTCACAATTTAATTACAAGGCCTGTGAGTTGTACTTCCATAGATCATGTTTATTCTAATCTTTTGCAACCAATGTCAATTTTCTCTGTAGAATGCACATTAACAGATCACAATTTTATATACTGTCAAATAGATATTGATACTCAGTTTAATAATTCGGATAGATGCAACTACTCCTTTTTGGACTATGATAAACTGCGAACTTATGCAAATACGCAATTTCAAGATTTTTCACTCCTGGGGACGCCCACGGAAGACATACATAATATTATTACAAACATTCAGACAGCCATAGAATGTTCCAGAGTTACGAAATGTATGAAGGTGAACGAAAGAAACGCAATCATACCATTGGTTAACGAAAATTTACTAAATATTATCAATTATAAAAAACGTCTGTTGAAATTGAGAAGAAAATATCCCAATAACATAAAGAATCAGTTGAAAAGGATCAGTAAAGTTATTCGCAGTTCAACCAGAAACTCTATGAATAATTACTATATGAACAGTCTTATTAACATTCAGAATAACCCGAAGAAAACGTGGCGTTTCTTAAATGAAACGCTTGGCAGAGACGTAAAAAGTCAGATATCGTTGGAAGATGATGATGGCAATCCTTTAATGGATAACGAAATTAAGGCCAATTTATTCAACAATTACTTTTTGCAATCTGTTGAAAATCTTAAGAATGACATGACTGAGGACCCTTAATAATGTTCGAAACACGCTTAGTTTCCGTTTCACCACTAACAGTGAAATAGAAAACGAAATTTCTGTGCTAAGATCGAATAAAAGTTGTGGTCATGATAATGTGTCTCACAAAGTTCTTAAAGTTTGCGCTAATAATGTAATTCCTTATCTTGCAAGCATATTCAACAGCATAGTTTCGTCGTCGACTTACCCAGATGTTCTTAAAATACATAAGATTATACCCATACCAAAGGCTAAAAATTCTACAAGTATTGAAAATTTTCGGCCAATTTCTTTATTATCATCTATAAACATTATATATGAACGTATTATTTACCACCAGTTGTGTAATTTTTTGCATGCGAATCGAATTATTACAAAATGTCAATATGGCTTTCGAAAAGGATGTGGAACAGAAGAAGCAGTTATTAATGTACAAAATTACATATGCAAAATGTTAGACGAAGGTAACAATGGAGTTGCAGGGATCTTTTTTGACCTGTCAAAGGCTTTCGACATGATTGATCATGATATTTTAATAGAAAAGCTAAAATATTATGGAATCCGTGGACGTGAGTTATTACTATTTGAATCTTATTTGGCCAACAGGAAACAGTTTGTCCAAATCGAAGGTTGTAAAAGCGGGTTATCCTTAATCAAACATGGCGTACCACAAGGCAGCGTTCTTGGTCCACTACTGTTTCTTATCTACATAAATGATGTCAGCAACTTAGAATTACATGGAAGATTATTTATGTATGCCGACGACATATGTCTTTTTTATCCCTTCAAATCAGTAACTGCAGTTAGATGTTACATGGAACGTGACTCTGCATTGATTATGGAGTACCTGCGATTAAATAAATTGTTTATAAACAAAGGAAAAACCAAACTGATTAGATTCAAGCCACACCCAGGCTCAACTTTGGACTTTAGTATAATGGTGGATGGGGAGCCCATACAAGAAGTCAGTACTGTTAAATACTTGGGAATATACTTACAGTCGAATCTTACCTGGAACCAGCATATAAATCTTTTGAAGTCGAAGATCTCACCAGCAATTGGTTTATTGTATAAGTTCAAGTATAAGTTTAATGAAGCAACAAAATTTTTGATTTATCAAACCCTAATACAAAGTCACCTTAACTATTTGGCTGTCATCTACGCTTGCAAAAATACTACGGCATTGAAATCACTGCAAAGACTTCAGAATAGAGCTTTGAAAACTATAGCGAATTTACCTATGTCTTTTCCCACTGTTGCATTATATAACAATATTTTTCCAACGACTTTACCAATTTATGGAATTTACAAGTACCAACTTCTTTTGTATGTGTATAAGTGTATACACCATATTGGATACCATACAATTGAATTTAATGTAAACCAAGTTTTGTTCAATACTCGAAATAATCAGCAGCTACGAGTTGCACTGTGTCGCTCAGAGACGACTAAGCAGAAAATATAATATTCTGGCAGCCATGAATACAACAATTTACCAAATGATGTTAAATATAACCGAATCTCAGTTTTTAAAAAATCGCTAAAAAGCTACATTAAATCTCAAATTGAAACAGTTTTGTAAACAACATTACTTACTTCTGATATATTATGAATAAATTTTCTTTTACCTGAAAACTTAAATGTTTGAATTATGTATGTATGTAACTTGCCAGCAAGCCTCTCTAATGCCTAATGGCGCTGAGGCGTTAATGTAAATGAGTTTTAAGTTTTATAACGAATAAAGAAATATTATAAAAAAAAAAAAAAAAAAAAAAATGGCTAAGTTATTTAAAGTGCTTGAAATGTGAAAAAACCCCACGAAAACTTTATCTGAATTTTTCATAATTTTCAAGCTGCGTTTCCAGACCGCATTAGCTATAATTCCGCACTCGGAGCCCTCAATGATCAAGAAAAGCCTCCACAAATAATTATTGTCATAGGAACACGTTTTGTTCTAAAAACGTCAAAATACCTGAAATCGGGGACCATAATTTTTATACCCTCAGCCTTTAGGCTAAAGAGGGTATTTACACTTTGATACGACCAAAAATGTGCCTCATAGAAATAATGGTTTTAGACCCCAAGTATGTTTGTACGATATCCGTTTCAGACAATTTTGAGTAGATCTAGCAATGTCCGTCCGTCTGTCTGTCTGGCAGGCTGGTGCGCACGATAACTCTCGAACGGATCAATCGATTCGGTTCAAATTTTGGGTATCGAAATATTTTGTCCAGATTCGATTTAAGTTCGAAGATGGGCCATATAGGTCCACTCCTTCAGGTACCTCCCCCACAAATGTTCAAAAATTGTCGCAAAACTTGTGCGCATGATAACTCTTGTAGGGAATAACCGATTTGGTCCATACTTTGCACATCGTGTAATTTCTACCAAACTTAGATGAGGTTCCAATATGGACTCAATCGGTCCACTCCTTCGGGTACCTCCCACACAAAATTTGGGAAAAGTTCGGTTTAGGACCTGGTCTCGAATCGCTTTGATTTTTGCTTACGCAAGTTGTATTCGTTGTCCTCTATACGACGCTCTAAGTTTCATTAGGGGCAAGTCCATACTTCCAGAGAAAATAGCCTGAAAGTTACAAAAAACCCTATGACACCGTGTGTAGTGGTTGGAGCGCAAGATAACTCTCGAACGGATCTGCCGATTCGGTCCAAAATTTGGCTTTCGTAATATTTTGTCCAAACTTAGTTCAAGATCAAAGATGGATTATATCGGTCCACTCCTTCCGGTACCTCCCCCACAAAAGTTCGAAAATGTTCGGAAAATTTGTGCGTACGATAACTCTTGATGGGAGTAACCGATTTGGTCCATACTTTGCACATTATGAAATTTCTACCAGACTTAGATGAGGTTCCAATATGGACTCAATCGGTAAACTCCTTCGAGTACCTCCCACACAAAATTTCGGAAAAGTTCAGTTTAGGACCTGCTCTCGAATCACATTGGTTTTTGTTGTAACATCTTGTATTCACTGTCCCCTATACGAAGGTACAAGTTTCCTCAGGGGCAAGTCCATACTTCCTGGAAAAATAATCTGAAAGTTGAAAAACAAACCATAAGCCATATCTGTCCACTCCTTCAGGTACCTACCCCACAAAAGTTCAAAAATGTTCGGAACAATTGGGCCACGATAACTCTTGATGGGAGTGACTGATTTGGTCCATACTTTACACATTCTCATAATATCTAACAGATATAGATCAGGTTCGAATATGGACTATATTTGTTCACTCCATCCCGTACCTCCCACACAAAATTTTGGATAAGTTCACTTTAAGACCTGCTATTGAATCACTTTGATTTTTGTTGAAGCAACTTACATTCGCTGCCTCAATTACGATGGTAAAAGTTGTTTCAGGGGCAAGTCCATACTTCTTGAGAAAACAGCCCGAAGGGTGTAAAAACCCCCTATGGCACCCCCATGGTCTATGTCGGTCCATTCCTTTAAGTACCTTTTCCGCACAATTTTTATACCCTCAGCCTTTAGGCTAAAGAGGGTATTTACACTTTGATACGACCAAAAATGTGCCTCATCGAAATAATGGTTTTAGACCCCAAGTATGTTTGTACGATATCCGTTTCAGACAATTTCGAGTAGATCTAGCAATGTCTGTCCGTCCGTCTGTCTGTCTGTCGGTCTGTCTGGCTGGCTGGTGCGCACGATAACTCTCGAACGGATCAATCGATTCGGTTCAAATTTTGGGTATCGAAATATTTTGTCCAGATTCGATTTAAGTTCGAAGATGGGCCATATAGGTCCACTCCTTCAGGTACCTCCCCCACAAATGTTCAAAAATTGTCGCAAAACTTGTGCGCACGATAACTCTTGTAGGGAATAACCGATTTGGTCCATACTTTGCACATCGTGTAATTTCTACCAAACTTAGATTAGGTTCCAATATGGACTCAATCGGTCCACTCCTTCGGGTATGTCCCACACAAAATTTCGGAAAAGTTCAGTTTAGGACCTGGTCTCGAATCGCTTTGATTTTTGTTTACGCAAGTTGTATTCGCTGTCCTCTATACGACGCTGTAAGTTTCATTAGGGGCAAGTCCATACTTCCTGAGAAAATAGCCTGAAAGTTACAAAAAACCCTATGACACCGTGTGTAGTGGTTGCAGCGAAAGATAACTCTCGAACGGATCTGCCGATTCGGTCCAAAATTTGGCTTTCGTAATATTTTGTCCAAACTTAGTTCAAGTTCAAAGATGGATTATATCGGTCCACTCCTTCCGGTACCTCCCCCACAGAAGTTCGAAAATGTTCGGAAAATTTGTGCGTACGATAACTCTTGAAAGGAGTAATCGATTTGGTCCATACTTTGCACATTATGAAATTTCTACCAGACTTAGATTAGGTTCCAATATGGACTCAATCGGTAAACTCCTTCGAGTACTTCCCACACAAAATTTCGGAAAAGTTCAGTTTAGGACCTGCTCTCGAATCGCCTTGGTTTTTGTTGTACCATCTTGTATTCACTGTCCCCTATAAGAAGGTACAAGTTTCCTCAGGGGCAAGTCCATACTTCCTGAAAAAATAGCCTGATAGTTGAAAAACAAACCCTATGACACCATGTTTATGGGTGGAAGCGCAAGATACGAACTTTACATGCTAATGGTGCGTCATTCTTTTTTATTTGTATTTACCTTCATGTAGGACGAGGAATTTATTATGGATCATATTTATATACCCCTACATGATTAGTAGGAGTAATTATTTTCGAACGGAAATGCCGGTTCCGGCCAAAATTTGTCCGTCGTAATATTGTTTCCAAACTTAGTTTAAGTTCGTAGATAAGCCATATCGGTCCACTCCTTCAGGTACCTACGCCACAAAAGTTCAAAAATATTCGGAAAAATTGTGGGCACGATAACTCTTGATTGCAGTGACCGATTTGGTCCATACTTTACACATTCTCATAATATCTACCAGATATAGATCAGGTTCGAATATGGACTATATTTGTCCTCTCCATCCCGTACCTCCCACACAAAATTTTGGATAAGTTCACATTAAGACCTGTTATTGAATCACTTTGATTTTTGTTGAAGCAACTTACATTCGCTGCCTCAATTACGATGGTAAAAGTTGTTTCAGGGGCAAGTCCATACTTCTTGAGAAAACAGCCCGAAGGGTGTAAAAACCCCCTATGGCACCCCCATGGTCTATGTCGGTCCATTCCTTTAAGTACCTTTTCAGCAAAATTTTTGAACTTTAATCCCAATCAACATTTTTGTCGGTTCATACGAGACCAAAATTTTGAAACCCCCTAAATACATAAGTTTATTGTGAAAAAAAGTGTTTCAATTTGCACAGGCTGAGGGTATATCTCTGTCGGCAAAGCCGACTGATACTTTTTTACTTGTTGGTTGAGAAGTTTCCCAGCAAAAAGTTTGCCTCCAAACATGCAGTTAAATCATATGTGCAAGTGATTTGGAATTGCATCAAATTATGTATTTTCACTCATGATTTTTACAAGACTACTGAAAAATGCACTGCTTAATCTGGCTATGGGTCAATCTCCAGTTCCAGGAAAGTGTTTTATGTACTTGTAGGGATCTCTAACAACTGCTAATAAAATGTAACGAACGGAATGCCTTTTGCACGACTCCGTTTGAACTGCAGCGGGATGCTATTAAAATGTGAGAAATGGATGTACATCATTGGATTGCATCCGAATGGGGTTAAAATGTAAGGAATTTGAGTGCATTTTTCACTACTCTGATTGAACTGCATCCGGATGCAGTTAAAATGTGTGAAATAGATGTCATTCGTTCGTTAGAACTGCATCAAAACATGCCGTAAAAGAACTAGTCTACATTGCTCATAGAGCAAATCCAAGATAAAGCAGATCTTTGCACAACGATGTCTGCAGTTATGGTTGCAAATTAGATGCTAAAGTCAGGAAATACTGAAAACATACATAAACATGCGAAATACAAAATTTAATGTTGGTACTACTTATTGTAGAATATAGGTAAATACAGACAATTCCTGATACGGATAAGCTCCCAACACAGGTATGACGAGCGTTGTTACACGACATTGAAAGTAATTTGTTTAGAGTTTCTAGTCTAAAGCTTAGGCCTGAAATGTTTTCTTCGTTGATGATACAATGTACACATCTTCTACGTACATATGTATGTGTATTTATGCAATTGGAGAAAATACAAATTTTTACTATATTTGTGTTTCAGAACCTACAGATAGTACTATTTTGTAAGATATCACTATTTTAGTAGCATGTTCGTTGTGGCACCTGATTGACCGATAAGTTGACTTGACATTCCAACTACCGTTCCCGTACTTTTTGAACCAACTTGCATGTGAAAGCGATTTTCGACAGATTGTTATGAAATGAAAATTAAATATGAAAATTAATCCATTAAAAAATGAAAGCATATACTTGCATGATTCTACATTCATTATTGAATCATGTTTGCTCATATTTGCTTCAAAATTTATATATTGTTTTCCATTTTTTGCTAATTTCAGTTAGGTCTCATATCAATAAGCTAATATGAATCGGAATGCTCTCATTGGTATGAGAAAGTCTTCCTTGTCTCTTTTGGGATGATTGTTGGAACTATTATTATATACGAACAGTGGTCCGAGCCGCTTTTTAATCCACTGCAGTGTTCTGTATTAATTATTTGCTAGATATTGGCATACGCAGGATTTGCTTAGTTTTACTTTATTTTTCTACACACATAAGCATTGCATGTATTGCGAATATTCCGACGACATTCTTCAAACGGAAACACTTTCATATCCTTTTGAAGCATGAACGTATATCGATGTCTCGTCCACAATAATATATTTCATAGCTGCAACAAAAACAAAGCGTAGCAAGGATTTTCAAGGGTGGTAATTAAATTAAAAACTTTTTATTATGCGCAAATCAACTTTCTGTCTGTTGAATTTGTTTTGGTTTTTTTGGTAGTCTATAAACTATTAATATCACTTTCCACAGATTTCTGAATGCGATCTAAGTGACGACCAGATGACAAGCAAATAAAAACTTTGCATTGCCATGGGAAAGAGATAAACTTTTTATGTGGGCAAGGCATCGTGAAATAAACGCCCTACATCCGACGCGATGGTACAGCTTTATGTATTCCATATGTGAATTTACTCTACCAATTGGCAAAGATGAACTGCATAATGTTGAACACCAAGTCCTTAATGAGAACTACAGATCGAATGTTTATAAACCTTATTCATCACGAAAGGAACGTCATCGAATTCGACAAAAAAAGTTACATCGATATAACATGTCTGCCGTTATTGTTGCAGACTAATAATTCAGTCATTAATTCCAATTTTTGGTACAAATCGTTAGATTTCAAACTACATACATACAGTTAGACAATAAATGTATTACAAAGATCAAAATTGTCAAAAAATGTCATATTAATTGTTCGTTTATGGCAACGAATTATGTAAAAGCTATACTGTTTTTTGTGCAAGGGGTTGCTCTGGACTTGTCCACGTGAGGGACTACGACAGGGACTATTTTCCTGCAGGCTGCGTGAATACAGTCCCCAGTGAGTCGTCATCGGATTACGAAACTCCCTCGTCGTCTGATTATAAGACTCCCCCGCAGTCCCCTCTACAACAACCGCACATGCAGCCTTTAACACCAGCCGTTGTTGTCCCAATCCCGGAAAATGCAGCCTTTTGCAATTTAATTGCAATGGACTCCGAGGTAAGATCCGAGGTAGTATATTTCATGAGTCGGAGGAATATCAAGGTGGCTGAGGTGCAAGAAACCAAGCTCAACAGCAACTGTAGCGTACAACGTGCTGAGGAAGGATTGCACCAAAAGTGGGGGTGGGGGATTAGCTTTCCTGTTGCACCAGTCTGTCCAATACAGACCTATTTCGCTTGAGCCTGTCTCTAATGACCCGTACATGGAATATATGGGGGTAGCAGTCAGGTGTGGAACTGCCGAGATAGAGTTGCCGAACGTATACATCCCGCCGAGAAATAGCTGTATCTCAGATTACGAGCCCGACATTAGCCCGCTTTTGGAAGGATATTCCTCTGGTCGTGGGTACTTTAATGCGCATCATTAGATGTGGCATTCGGCCCTCGGAAACGACCAGAGGCGTACAGCGCTGGCTGAGCAGATTGATAGCTCTACGTTTTAGAGGAGAGTGTCACAGTTCGCTAGACATAACCATCGTGTTACCTGGTCTTAAAATAACGTTACCTGGCAACCCGTCATTTCCCTTGGATCAGACTATCTCCCCATTATTGTCTCCATTAGCAGACCACTCATCACCTCTGAACACCGCACATTCGTCAATCATAAGACAGCTGATTGGCCGAGTTTCAGAGAGTACACCAACCACCGCTGCAGAAAAATGTCCAATCCTTCTGATGCTCGGGTAGCGGAAAGGACGTTCCGAGACATCATCACTGCTGCAGCCGCTCGCCGTATCTCTGCTGGCCGAATACCCGAAGTAAAACCAAACTTCCCAGCAGAGGCGACGGGATTAGCAAATGAGCGTGATGAGCTTCGTCGAGACAACCCCAATGACCCCAGAGTCAGGGAGCTGACACTGGAGGTCAACAGGCTGGTCGGCGAGCATAAGCGGAACAAATGGTTAAATCATCTGAAGAGTTGCAACATTGGAACCGGTATAGGTGAATTGTGAGCAACGGTTAAGTCACTCTCGAACCCTGGAAGAAGGGAAGAAAGGACCTCAGTCACGTTTGGCGACGTTACGTCGACTGACCCGAAGAGGTGCGCAAGTTATTTCAATCGACAGTATGTCGAGCACCCCGAGAGTGACAGGGCGAAGACAAGAGTATTACGTCGCATTAGATCTCTTCCTGCCGAGGATGACCCACCACAGTTTACAATGGATGATGTTGCCAATGCCATCAGGAACGCTAAATCATCCAAAGCGTTGGTCCCTGATGGAATCTCCATGGTAATGCTGAAGCAACTGGATGAGCCGGGAGTCAAGTATATCACTAAAGTTCTCAACTTGTCGCTAGCCACCCTCATTGTTCCCGAAGTCTGGAAAATGGGCAGGGTGGTCCCACTACGGAAGCCAGGCAAGGATGCCAGCAAAAGTGAATCGTACACGCCGATTTCGCTTTTGTCGCCCGTAGCAAAGACCCTTGAGGCCTTAGTCCTCCCCAGTATCAGAATAGCTATCAAGTTGCCGATCATCAGCATGGATTCCGTAAGCAGCACATCACGACAACAGCGCAGCACGCCATTACCACATATATTTGTCAAGGGCTCAACCAGAGACCGCCGTGTGATAAAACAGTGATGACGGCGCTTGACTTATCAAAAGCTTTTGATACAGTCAGGCACTCCACGCTGTTTGAGGACATTGAGCAGACAACCCTCCGGCCAAGCTTGAAATGTTGGATAGTCAATTATAAGTGCGGACGCCAGTCGTACTTGAATTCAGGAACAAGAATTCCAAACCCCGTAGAGTGAATCAGGAACTGTTTAACCTCTACCTCTCCTGTATTCCGCCCCCTCCAGACGGCCTCGAGATCGTAACGTATGCGGATGATTGCACGATCCTGGCGTCAGGTACCTTCCCTGATGACATCTGTCATCTTCGTATATTTTGACGGAATATTGTTTTGAGGACCAATAGCAAGAGATTTGCACTAAAAACCGAATAATTTTTACATAATTTGTTGCCATAAACGAACAATTAATTTGACATTTTTTACAATGTTGGTCTTTGCAATTATTATGTTGTCTAACTGTATATTCTAAAAACATAGAACCGAACCGACTGGCGAAAGAGTATAGTAGCTACCTCACAAACTATTGATATTGATTTGTCGGTGCTGTCAGTATTTACATTAGTATGCACTTCGCTTCGCTAAACGCAAATTCAGCTTTGTTGCTTTTATTACTATCGATTTGATGCGAAACATTCGCATTCACTTATTCACCGGCCTCTATAGCGTAAACACTCAGCTGTAGCCGAATCATGCGGCGACGCTGAAATACCATAAATGACAAAAGTGACTGTTTTGTCGCCAAATGTCCAAAACTCAAATATTTTACTACATACTATTTATATGGCTCTCGGCTAAGCGTCTGTTTGCGGCTCAAAGTAATTAACCTTGAAATTAAATACTTGGCTGGTCTTGAACAACGATCAAGGTCAGCAATGCCTTATTGAGATACGAAACAATGGTATAAACTATCCAAGGAATGCAATAAAGTTCAATGTCGAATCGAAGGAAAAGTTAAATGTATTTCGCCGGTTTCTTTATTTATTCAGTAATATGAAAGCCTTTAAGAATTTTCACAGCTACAAAATTTTTTATAGTCCATTTCGATACGATTTGTCGTTTTCAAGACTGGCGTAAAGAAGAAAACTCCTGAATTTATGAATTTGAGTTTTTAATAAGTTTTGCCAACCTTATTTCTGAATTTTGGTTTTAATGGATTCTGCCAACCTGCCACGATGCGCTTTAATTAACTTTAAATAAAAAACGATTACATAAATAGTTTTTGTCTCTATTGAAAAATTGAAAAATTAGTTGAACAATGTTTTTTGTTATGGGTGATGTGATTTAGTCTGAATGAAAAAAGAACAAAGCAATAATGAACAAAAATCTAGCCACTGAACTTGTATGATTATATGTTGGTTCCAGTTCCATGCAACACTACTAAACAGATTGTTCACTTCATAAATGCAACATTGTGTTGTCATATAATTTTGAAGTTCAAATTATTACATATTTATGAATACTTCTCACTAATACGACATTTTAAATAGAATTCTTCGTCAATATCAGGTACAAATGTCATTCATAATACAAGACAAATGAAACACTACGCAAAAGTGTCCAATTAGGTAAAAAAAAGAGTACCAAAACCGACACGAACACAGCAGAAGAACGCCAGCTTCCAAGGCAAACACGAGTGGTTTTAGCCCAGTTAAGATCCGAACGATATAGTCGCCTCAAATCGTATCGGACCCGAATTGATGCCCCGATACCCAAAACCTGACAAACAGATATTAATTTAAGCTAAGAGTTGTTATGACTGATCACCACAATTTAAGACTCATTTCTAGCTGATTATCGTAGCTTTTAGAAGAACTAATGCTGTGTTTGTTTTATGGTTAGTCAAAGGTCGCACAACGATGATGGCTTTGCGGATGATGAACCCAAAATGTTCAACTACGGCGTTTTTTATAACAAAGCGTGAGTGTTGTTGTTCTGTGTTTGTCTAAAATCCAGCTCACTATCGCTTGAATGAAAGATAAAAGATTGCCATCACAAATAGGTTTGTACGAACGACGATGATATTTTTGTGTATTTTGCTTTAGGCGATACAAACTCCATAATTAATTATACAACAACAACACCTTTCCTTGGTAGAGAATGAACGAAGAATCCATGTTCAGTTAAATAATATACATATGCATGTATGTATGTATATGAGAAAAATATGAGAAATTAGAAAATAATTTTTTCCCAACTGGAAGCAAAAATTAATTTTATTTTTATTTCCATCTTGGAGCAATTTAAATATTTTGGCAAGTGAGTGCATATTTAAATGGATGGATGGATGGATTACAGATCCTACGTGGTATAAGTCTGATGTGATGAACCCTTGAAATATACACCATTAAAACATTCTGTATAATTTCGGAACTCTACAGAATTTAAAAGCTCCTATTGTCAGTGTTGAACCTGTATTGTTTGGTGTTTTAGTATAGGCTGTCCCAGCGATCCGCAACGTGAGAGGAAATATGTATTTATTCTGACTACGTCTCATCATAATGGAGTAATTATCCAATCGCCCAACCACCCAAAGTCGCTATTCATCGCTTGAAGACCTTTGTGTCTTCGCTTGTCAATGTTGTGAAAATGAAAAAAAAACTCACATTTGATGATCTCATCATTAACAAAATTAACAATGTACATAATTATGAAGCCCGCTTAAATAAAAATAAATATTTGATTTAATAACCAACAACAACAACATTAACACAATGTCTGGACTCACAACACAATGACAGAGATATGGTAGAATATAATTGGGAAATCTGTTGTGACATCAGAATTTCGATGTTGATTTTGTAATTTGGAATGCTGAATGCTGAATATTCAACAACAGTTACACCGTCATATTGAAATAAAATACAAATAATCCACCGCTTAATCAAACATCTATCATTGGAATCGAGTCCACTTGAGAATACCATTGAAATGTTTTCAATGAAATGACCTACAAACGGAACGAACCCATTTGCAGGTTTTTGATAACTAAACACTCATAATGCCAGTTAAACACCTACCAATGTCTCATGGATTTGTGTTTCATTCTTTCATGCAAATCATTGTAGACAAACACCCACAAACGAGTTGAACGAACTTTGAAATTCCGTCTCCCTCAGCCAAAAAGGGGAACCAGAAGATCCAATTACACTAGAACACCATACAAGCAAAAATCTTAACCACAGGGCCATGCTGGCAAACACAATTGATATTCACAACTCGTTTAGACAGCGGTAAAACCCACAGTACATGAATACTTAGACAATACCGAGAAACTTTCTAAATCACTTCAAATTGGGAATCCATCATACTGTCAGAAGACAAATCTACAGTAGCCAGATTGCTGGAGTATTTGGTGTGACCTACAACAGCAAAGCAACCAGCCACAAGCAATAGACAAACAAATTGAGGTGCTTTTGGTACAGCGGGCATACATCAGTTTGACCCACTTTTACTGGGAGAACAAAAGCCGCAAGTGATCGACCATTGTCGATAATGGAATTCGTGAGATCTTATCGCAGGCGCAAAGTATTAGCCAACCACAAATCTAATGTGGATGCATGCCGCCATTGTACAAATTATTTTATGGAAATAAGTGACTGTACTTTTGGCAACGACTCACTACGTCGCAGTTAGCAATGGAATCAAGAATCAAGCCACATTTTAAAACTGTCTATAACTCGGGATTGCCTATTGAACAGATTATTTATTACTGTTTACATGTTTTAAACATAAAATAAAATTAATTAACACATTATATTTGTGTTTTTAATACAATTGAATATGACCGGTCATCCGAATAGAACATTAAAATTCTTGTTATAAGCTATTATATGTATCCCATACCGAATGAATCTATGATTTTAATTTGGTAGGAATTTTAGGTATGTATGATGTTCCGTATCAAACACAGAAAAAATTGTTTTTCTAGCCTTTTGCGATAAGAACATTTTTCCAAAAGAACTATGACAAATAGTTTTCCATTTCACATTTCCAAACCTTTAAACGCAAACATTTGCAAACCTTTAAACCTACTGTTATGCCGATATTATTTTTATTTTCTACAAATTTATGCCATTTCACGCGGTATTTTAGAGACTTTCTTTCTAGGAAACTCATTAAAAAATCATGTTTGATCGACTGAAATAATAATAATAATAATAATAAAAAAATAATAATAGGCGTTAATATATCGACAAAATAGCAGAACTGTTCTATCCTAATTACCCAAAATAAATGCCTATTTTTTAACTTCAACGTTTAGGCTAAAGTATGTTTGGACGAAATTAAAAAAATTTGGAGTCGATTTAGCCATGTACGTCCGTCTGTCTGACTGGCTGGTGCGCACGATAACTCTCGAAAGGGTCGTTCCAAAATTTGGTATTCATAAAATTTTGTCCAAACTTAGTTTACACTGTGCAACACTGGAAATGCAAACAACTTCTAATGGGCATTTTCTGAAAGTACATATTGAGACTACAAAAACCTTAATTGGGTTTTGTGTTCTTAGATCGGGTTTAGATTTTATGGCCTCATTTAAACCGACCTAAAATGAGCCTTTTTTCCAGTGATCGGACCTTTATCTCCGAAACTAATAAGAATTTTGCTTTGCAGTCTTCAGCAATATTGTAGCCCTAAAGTAGTACAACTTATGTGTCAAACAGATGAACTAAGAAAAGCTGCATCTAGCGCATCAAACTCGTTAAAATATAGAAAAGTTTACATAATTTCTGAAATTCTGGTCAGTAACAACTAAACTGTTGGGAGTTGAAACAAGTAACCATTCTAAAAATTTTCCAAATAATGTGACCATCAATTCATCAGAACATTCTGAAACTCTAAAATGGTTATTTCACGTTGTTTAAGAGGTATTTTATAACATACTTTTTACAAAACTTATTTCAAACAATGTTCACACAGGCTGTTTATTCTCATGTTGGGGAATTCAATGAATTATTGAAATATTTACCAAATTGTTGTTGAAAATTTTGCTATAAACAAGACGATAGAGCCACTTTACAACAATATAATGTTCTGAAGAGTTGTGTATTACATTCCAGAGAATATTTTCCCGAGAGGTAACATTAAGAAGAATTTAACATTTTGGGAGATACGCTGCGAAATATACACAAATTATAGAATTTTTAGATATATTATAAAATTTGAGGCAATAAATCCAGTTTTTCGAGTTCACTATTCCTCCAAATATTTTCTTCTTGCTCTTATCTACAAGTTTGCTGCAGATGTCAAAACAAGATTCGTATTGGTTTCAGAGATACAGCCCCGATTTGTTTTAAAAATTCGATCTTTTACCATGTTTAGATGAGGCCATAAAAACCTAACCCGATCTAAGAAAACAAAACCCAAATATGGTTTTTGCCTATTGGTCCTCTACTTTCATAAAATTCTTGACAGAAGTTGTTTGCACGCGATTGGCTCAAAAATGTTGCACAGTGTTATGTTCGAACATGGGCAATATTGGTCCAGCACTTCGGGTACCTCCCACCAAAAGTTCAATTTTTCTGTAAAATGGTGTGAACGACAACTCTCAAACTTTGCACATCGTATTATTCCCTCCAAATATAGATCAGGTTCGAATATGAAATATATCGGTCCACTCATTCGGGTACCTCCCACTCAAAATTCCGAAAAAGTGAAGTTAAAGATCTATTCGAAATTTTGTTCACCATTTAGTTCTTAAGGTCCCCTTTACGATGTTACATGTTTCAGGGGCAAGTCCATACTTCTTGAGATAATGGCTAAACTCTCCAAGAAACCCTGACGGCACCAACTAAAATGGCGAATCCACAAGTTAACTTTCGCAGGGAGCTTCTGATTGGTCCAAACTTTACACATCGTCTTATTTCATTTCATCCATTCATGTATCAGGTTGGAATATGGAGTATATTTGAAATTTTTTGCAGAAGGTTGTTTTCACGGTCCCTATTACAATTTTTTTCAAAAGTAGTATTTGGTATAGCCTCTCATTACGGTACCTACAGATGAAGCAAACTCGTGATACAAAGACAATATATTTTATATACGGTATAATTGTTGTGTTTACTTGTCTTTTTAGTCAGAGGTTGATGATATACATATCTCCGTCAGCACAACTGACTGATACTTTCTTACTTGTTTACAGTACTTTCGGAAAAATGATTCACAAAATCATTTCGCGAAAGACTAGAAAAAATCTTTTTCTGTGTTAGATGCGAAACATCATAGGGATTTTAAATCATTACAAAATTTAAATCATATATTCATTCGGTATGGGATACATACGCTAATATTAAGAAAAATTTGGATGTTATTTTTTGATGACCTGAAGTGTATGTAAGAGCCTTTTATACTGTGTTTCTATTAGATAACCACATTATATATTTGTCGGAAGTCCTATTATGTGTTAACATAGACCAGAAGAATCATAAAGATGTTGCCATATTTCCCTACAATATCGTTAAAATATACCAAAAATTATCAAATTTTTTTGCCACTCAAAATGGTTTGGCGGCATGGGCAAAATTGATCAAAATTACTATGGTTGTGGTTTTTAGATAATTTGTTTAATTCATAAAGTGGAACATTTCTGTAGAAACTCTTGGTCTTGGTTCGATATTCTACATAAAAAAATTTATATATATATCGCCGAAACCGTCTAACCCACATATTCAAAAAAATCCAACTGATTACATTAACTGGAACCGTTTGAAATAAATACCAAAAAACTCCATATTACATTGCTTTAGGAGGTAGTATAACCTATTGTTATACAAAATAATGAGTCGTTTTTTAGTATTTATTTCTAAAGGTTGCGGTTAGATCAATATAGTCAGTTTGATTTTTTGAACATATGGGTTAGGCCGTTTTGGCGCTGAGCGCCTCAATTGAAAACATTACACGCTAAAATTAGATTCGATTGTAGAGATCTAATATACTTCCCATTGACGATCACTAAGTAGTGTGAGTTTGAAAAGGTCTCCAGGACCACTAAGTGAAGGGTTAAATGGTGTGGTGCATCCTCGCCCATGTATAACAATGTTGTTGTGTCGGCGAGTTCCAAATTCAAGAATTTTTATAAACTACATTCTTCTGTTCTTTCCTCAATTACAACATAAGAAATATCGGCTTCGGTGCTTTGTGTAACCTGCGACATTCAAAATTTCCAATATTAATTGCTCACTAATGACTGCATGAATTTTTATCAGGGTCGAAAAATGTCAGAGTTGTGTAGCGATATTATTGTAATAATAATCAGCTGTTCGAAGAATGAGAGCTGTGTCGTATCAGGACATCTGTCTCAAACATTTTAATCATAATGTTATCCTTGAATCATCTCCCAGCCGTCTGCTTGTATGAACCGTCATTTACCACCATTTTAGTGCATGTATGTATGTATGTATGTACATATGTGTATCACAATAACTGTAGAATATATTCTATTGACTGTCAGTGAATGAGAACGTACAAACAAAGGCTATTCAAAACAACAACCATCGGGATGGAAATTGATATCAGACAATTTGTTTTGGCAGGAACGGGAGGCTCGCATTCTCACAACGTAGAAATAGAAAGACGATATGTCATTCGAAAATTAGAAGAAGTTGTACTACTGCTCCATGGTGAGTGACGGTAGGGAGAATACAATATTGTGACAAGGATTTATTAGCACACCGCTCATTGGGACTCCCCCCGCTGGTATTTTCATTAAACATAGGTAGAATTCTCCGACATTAGGACAATACGGGAGATCGAAATGTATCTGTTTTCAGTACTATGTATGGCATGTCATAAACATGGTGTGTTCTCGCTTACGACTCTCCCAATCCGTAACAAGTCCTTTACAAGGGGTTGCACATTTTAAACTTATTCAATGTGTACAATTTGCTCTGCTCGATTTGATTTGATGGTAATGTTGTTGGGCGAATTCTTTAAATGGGAAACAACGTCATAAATATTAAAAGGGACTAACTAACAGCAGGAAGCGTTCTTTCATTTCCTCTTCTCAATGTGCCACCTAATATATTTGTTCATTAATCGAACAAATCACAGAAAAAGCGAGAGATTGGCGATGCAGAAGTAACTACTAATACATTAACTTAATGTCACCAGGAAACTATCACATACCATTAACAACACAAGACTGCAATATAGACTTCTTTCAGAACTGACATAATGTAATGTATTTTTCAATTTTTATTTAATTTTAAAAGGCTTTACAAGTTTCTTGTACTGACCACACATGTGATAATCTAGTGAGATTTCAAGACCACATATTTTAGATATATCCAAATGCGTTATTATTCCTCTTACAACACCCAAAACCATTCAACACATCAATTCAAATTTATCTTTTCTTTTTGCAGAACTAGGAAAGTACAACATCCGGTCGACGGTGAGCCGTGGCGCAAAACGTAAGTAACTACCCCTTCCTAAAATACCAATTAAGTTTTAATTTATTTACATTCGAAGAAACCACCGAACGAAGAATGATCTTTTTCATTAGCGATGAAATTTTAAAATGTATGGGAATGACTTATGCGTAAAATATATGACTAAAGGAGATAGTACGCTTCTAAAAATAAACTTGTTGAAAGAAAAAAGCAAGATTTGTTTGGCATTACACCTGATTATTTAAAGAATCCTCGCCAATGCAGGTTATACGGGTGTATCCTTAATCAGGAGGGATATACTTTTACTGAAAGTACTTCGTTTTCAATATAGAGTGTATATGCATCGATATTCTATTACAATCTTTCTGTATTCCCAAGTTTTAAAAGGGCGTTCTATTCAAATGAGCCACATTTTTTACTTTATTTGGTTTTCCTTGCATAATTCTTATACAAATTGGATTTGAATGCAAATGAATGACTATGTTTACTCCAAACAAATGAAGCAAATTATAATAAAACTTAAAATTGTCATATTTTGTATAATTCGTAAAAAATGGAGGTTGCAAAAAATTTTGCAGGGGGGTTCTATTCAAGTGAGCGGCAGTGTATATATTTTGTTTCATGAATATTATTCTTAAATATTCTCTATCCAATAAATTAATGCACTTGTTTCTGCCATATCTGTTATAAATAACGATTTTACTCATATTTGAAGGTTGTTCGAATGGGAGTTTTGCATATAGTACGTTTCCGATCTATAATACACGCGTATACAAGGAACATAAGCTTCGACGCATAATTAGAGCAACATATATTTCTTTTGTAGTATATGATCGAGAAATCATAAATCGGTATGTTTGGTCGACGAAATAGCCATTTTGGACCACTGTTTGTAACCCACGTTCTTGCACTTAGTACTCCCCTTCGACATGGGATCGCGCCATATTGTCCCAGCTGCTTAATGTGGGAGATTTATTTCTCTTAAATCTTCTCCAGAATTTGGCGTAAGGTCAACATCTGGCCACTTCTGGATTTACCAGGTCTGAACACGCATTGATATCCATCGCACTGGTTAAAATTTTATAAGCGATGGGTAAGACGTATGCACCTGTAAAAATACGATACCTTGTTGGAAGACTCCGGACACCATTTTTGTTCTTTTCGTCGTTTGGAATGCCTGTGCTGTAGAAAAATGTAAAAATAACGATATTGTTATTACAAATTTTGTATGAATAAAAGGATGGAAGAACATTCGAAATGCAATTTACTCCCGAATTTTGGACGAAAATAGCTACCAGCAGTCCTTCTGCTACAATATTCGAGGTTTTATATGAAAATAAATGTTGCCATCGTTTGGAAATGCAACGAAACTTAATCCGGGCTAAGGTAAAAATCGCAAGTCCCGTTTTATATTTGGCACAAACTGTGTTGAAGTTTTAGAATACGGTTTCAAAAATCATTTTATGTCGAAAACTTTGAGAAATTATGAGTAACAATTAAACTATGCAAGACTTCGTACTGCCTGCGTACGACTGGAATTCTACGCTTACTATGAACAAGGTTATGACTTACAACATTTCAAAAATAATGGTTTTTACTTCTAGAAAATGCTATTTCTTTAACGGACGGTCCAAAACTAATATATAAGTTTCAAAGGAATGAAGTAAGTTGGCCAGGAATGAACGTGGAGTAACCTATTGAAGAAATGCATTAATTTCGAGGAAATTGTGCAGTAATTTCCGATATGTCGTGACATTACACGATTTTTAACTGTATTCTAAAATTACAATATATTTTAGACCAAATATATAACGAAACTTGCGATTTTTACGACGTAGATACCAAAAATGTCTACGTTACCTTAGACCGGATTACGTTTCGTCGCTGGCAACATTTATTTTCATATGAGAACTCGAATATTGCTGCAGAAGGGTGCTAGTAATTATTTTCGTCCAAAATTCGGGAATAAATGGTCATTGTTAATCATATTTTTCCTAAGTATTTCGAATGTGGGTCCGACTTTTTATTCGTGCAATTTTTTTCAATAAAAATATTGTAATTTCTACATTTTTCTACAGAACAGGCCTTCTAAAAGACGAAAAGAACAAAAATTACCGGTATTTCGCTTAAAAAATAATTATATACCACAAATAATTATATACAAAAAAAAAAAATATAGTGCTTCTAGGTGTACGAATACGAACTTTGCCGCCCACACAGGCGCCATCTATACCTAAATGACGGAATAAATTAAAAATTTGTTTTTATATTTTTAAATCTTTCTTCGTTATGATTATTCCCGTCAATTGTTTTTATTTGCATATGAAATATGACATTAATAACGATTTAATTCATTTTTGAGGTGTCAGGGTGAAATTATGAGTCAATCTATTCATTTCCGTCCGTCTGTTGGGATCCGTCTAGTATTCAGACAACTTTTGAGAGGACAATAACATTTAGCACACATAGACGTCTCTTTTGTTTGCCGGCATGTCAAGTTTGAAGATGGGCTATATCGTCCCACATTTTAAAATAACCCCCATATAACGGTTTTCCCGATTTCAGGTATTTTGAATTTTGTTTCTTACCAAATTAGCTATAATTTGGCATTTGACCAATGGGAGCCCTTAATGCCAAGTTAAGGCTAATTCGGTCTGAAAATGTAGCTAAAACTACAAAAAACCTGAAATTGAGCCGTACCGTTATATGGGTACAATTCCAAAACTTGGATAGAGCCCATCTTCGAACATGTCCTGTCTGCAATTAAAAGATACATACATACGAGTATTATCTCAATCTGTTTAGAAACTAGAGTGATTACCACGGATGGATGGACATGTAAAAGATCGACTCGTTATAGGGTCGACATTAGTGACATACGAAAAAACAAACTTAATATACCTTATATGGTGCTATGGTGTAGGTGATAAAAATATATTTAGTCATGGATTTTTTGTGCAAATTTACTTTTAATTGTACAATTTTAATTAAGTATTTAATCTCTCATATAAAAAGAGGACATTTCGTCGCCATGTCGCTTAGTCAAAAATAAAAAACGGTCACATAATTCGGTGGTTGTGTTGGTTCGAATCTTCGGCTTTCGTTTTTCACTTGCACAAAATCTTCGATCATTAAGCTCAACTCCAACAAGAAAAATTATTTAAGATTCGCCACGTTTGGCAAAAGATCGCCATATCTGACAACACTGATGCTGTTCCATGTTGTTTCATTCACGAACGAAACAAAATTAATCGTTTTCAAACGTTTGCTGTGCGAAATGATCAATGCCACAGTCATACACACACACACATTTGATTGTTTAACAACACAATAAGTCCCGGTCCACACTAGCGTGAATTTCATTAAATTAGGCGTTGAGAACCTTTCGCTTTTCGTTTTGTTCACACTCACGAAAGTAAACAAAACGAACTAAACACCGAGTTCGGTCAACTTGAGCTATCTCTTATGTTACACGCTAAAACTTTCATACGAAACTTTCCCATTATTTTGGCGTTCATAGATCGAGTTCCATACAAAAGTAATTTTATGAAATTACTGTAATGGGGAACTCGACCTTAGAACGCCAAAATAATGGGAAAGTTTCGTATGAAAGTTTCAGCGTGTAACATAAGAGTATGTTTCGTTTTGTTCCTACGAAAAATACGAAACGATTTCAAACGCTTATTTAGAAAGCAAACCAAACTGCCAGAAGTCGGACCGGAATCGGCCCGAAACTCTGCTCCTTCCGGTTTCGGATCTAAAATAGCACCGAAATCTGTACGATAGTTATATGGAGTAGTTGACAAGTTTTCGGACCTAGACTTCGGAAGGAAATCGATTGTTTGTTCCGGCATTTCGTTCCGTAATCGGAAACTTTCGAAGTTAATTTTTTTTCTTTCTTGTCGTATGAAAATATAAAAAATGTTTTTTCGCCGACGGTTTTTTTCTCTACACACAAACCAAGCAAGAAAATTAACCCATCATGGTGTAAAAAGTATGGTGTTTGCATGAATTACAAAACCTAAACAATTTACAATAACAAAATTGTTTTATGAAAACCAAATTGTCATTGACAACATTTGAATACTAGGGTCTTTCAAAAATAGTTCAGTAAAATTTATAGGAAATTAATGGAAATATGGCAAGATTTAAAATTTCGTCTTAATTGGCTTCGAATTTACTCTATACATAATGCGATACTTGCTTTACTTAATTTTTATGCTACATTGAAATATTCTGGGTAGATCCAAATAAATTCTGACAATTTAGTTTATAAAAAAAATCGAAATATTGGTACAATAAAAATTAAATAAAAAACAAACCCACTGTTTTTTAATCATTCTGACCTAAAGCCAAACAAAAAGCAAAAGTTTAAACAGTCCAAAGGTCAACTATAACAAGTAAAAAAGTATCAGTCGACTTTGCCGACAGAGATATACCCTCAGCCTGTCCAAATTGAAGCACTTTTTTCACAAAACACGTATGTATTTAGGAGGTTTCAAAATTTTGGTCGTATCAACCGAAAAAATTTTGATTAGGATTAAAGTTCAAAAATTTTGCGGAAAAGATACTTAAAGGAATGGACCGACATAGATGGTCTATGTGGTGCCATAGGGGGTTTTTACACCCTTCGGGCTGTTTTCTCAAGAAGTATGGACTTGCCCCTGAAACAACTTTTTCCATCGTAATTGAGGCAGCGAATGCAAGTTGCTTCAACAAAAATCAAAGTGATTCAATAGCAGGTCTTAAAGTTAACTTATCCAAAATTTTGTGTGGGAGGTACGGGATGGAGTGGACAAATATAGTCCATATTCGAACCTGATCTATATATGGTAGATATTATGAGAATGTTTAAAGTATGGACCAAATCGGTCACTCCCATCAAGAGTTATCGTGCCCACAATTTGTCCGAATATTTTTGAACTTTTGTGGGGTAGGTACCTGAAGAAGTGGACCGATATGGTATCGAGAATTATCTTGCGCTTCCACCCATAAACATGGTGTCATAGGGTTTGTTTTTCAACTTTCATGCTATTTTTTCAGGAAGTATGGACTTGCCCCTGAGGAAACTTGTACCTTCGTATAGGGGACAGTGAATACAAGATTTTACAACAAAAACCAAGGCGATTCGAGAGCAGGTCCTAAACTGAACTTTTCCGAAATTTTGTGTGGGAGGTACTCAAAGGAGTTTACCAATTGAGTCCATATTGGAACCTCATCTAAGTCTGGTAGAAATTTCATAATGTGCAAAGTATGGACCAAATCGGTTACTCCCTTCAAGAGTTATCGTACGCACAAATTTTCCGAACATTTTCGAACTTTTGTGGGGGAGGTACCGGAAGGAGTGGACCGATATAATCCATCTTTGAACTTGAACTAAGTTTGGAAAAAATATTACGAAAGCCAAATGTTGGACCGAATCGGCAGATCCGTTCGAGAGTTTTCTTGCGCTCCAACCACTACACATGGTGTCATAGGGTTTTTTGTAACTTTCAGGCTATTTTCTCAGGAAGTTTGGACTTGCCCCTAATGAAACTTACAGCGTCGTATAGAGGAGAGGGAATACAACTTGCGTAAACAAAAATCAAAGCGATTCGAGACCAGGTCCTAAACTGAACTTTTCCGAAACTTTGTGAGAGAGGTACCCGAAGGAGTGGACCGATTGAGTCCATATTGGAACCTCATCTAAGTTTGGTAGAAATTACACGATGTGCAAAGTATGGACCAAATCGGTTATTCCCTACAAGAGTTATCGTGAGCACAAGTTTTGCGACAATTTTTGAAAATTTGTGAGGGAGGTACCTGAAGGATTGGACCTATATGGCCCATCTTCGAACTTAAGTCGAATCTGGACAAAATATTTCGATACCCAAAATTTGAACCGAATCGATTGATCCGTTCTAGAGTTATCGTGCGCACCAGCCAGCCAGACAGACAGACAGACGGACGGACATTGCTAGATCTACTCAAAATTATCTGAAACGGATATCGTACAAACATACTTGGGGTCTAAAACCATTATTTCGATGAGGCACATTTTTGGTAGTATCAAAGTGTAAATACCCTCTTTAGCCTAAAGGCTGAGGGTATAAAAATAAAAATAAAATAAAAGAAATGAAAAACCAACTGATTGTCACTTACACCTGTTGTTACATTACTAGTAGCTCTGAAGACATGAAGAGTGACATAACGGTATTTTTGACAAAGGAGTACACAAAAAATAATGGGAAATTTGTTAAGGTGGAATTAGACGTGACATAGCCATAACGCCATAACCATAGAAAACCAAAGCCCAATTGGTTTCTTATGGTTATGGCATTATGTTATGTTATCACTAATCGAGTACATTGATTTCCATAGGTTTGGTTTAATCAGCTGATTGATATGGCATTATGGTTATGTCACGTCTAATTCTACCTTTAGTGGGTGGAGTTGAGCATTATGTATCGTTTTTTAATAAAAAGTGAAAATGTAAACATTTTAAGTTACTACCCTTTTGTTGATTTGTTTTAGGCCCATTGCCTATGCACTTTAGTGCATAATAACAGCCACATCACTATGAAGAAGAGTGTTCATATTCTCACATACCACATTATTTATCCTGTTATTTCTTTAAATTTATTTTGATTTCCATCCATGCATCTATTTGCAAGCGTTTACTAAATTAGATAACGTAGAAACAGTACTTGAAATTTTCAGAGATGATAGATCTTCAATGGACAATGGTCCCCTTTCTACCCAACGTGCAACAAAGTCAAATGCTAGATTTTAAGTAGATGTGCAGGTGCATGTTGGGGAGGGACCTATCACAACCTTTTTAGATTATTCGTGGAGATCACATAAGTGTTAATTTTTAATATACACAGTTTGTTTATAAGCAATATGGCTAGATACAACAGCTGAAAATCTATGAACAAAATACTAAACTCCACCGCTACGAGCAATCAATTGAACATAAAAAAAATCATTTTGAAGCTTGACCGTGACTCTATTGACTAGCTGTGTACTTTACCTTCACTCTGTATGTCCGTCCATCCGCCCAATTGTGGATCGTCACTGTCATGTGGCTGATGCTTATTTTCAGAGTTTCATAATTAATAAAAATATTACCTCATTAAATGCTTTGTGTCATGCGTTGCTTGTTTACTTTAGCATTGGAGTTTGAACGGATGAATTGACGAATGACGAAGGTAGAATCGTACTTTTTGCATTGGAGCTGACATCACTAAAGGTACACGAAAAGCTACACTGCTACACACATGTCATTTAAAGCAAATGTTAAAATAAATACCCGCCCGCTTACAACCATTAATAAATGGCATGTAATATTTTCTAATTTGCTAAATGGCAAAAAGGCCAGTCTACCTAAACGTATAAAGAGCACCAGTCCAGAACTGAAATGTCATACGACCGAAGCATTTCTCGGCAAATGTGTCTTCCGATGCGCTGTTGATGGATATGATACGCAGCCGATTCCCATGAAACCGAATATCCCAAAGCATGGCCAGACTTTAAATAACACCACTTGTTCAAGTTTTTGCTCTTTTTAAGCCCTACGCCAGAATCATTAACACCATCAACTGGCGACTGTTAGAAACGCGATTCGAAACAGATGCAAGAAACTGCAAACAAGCATCGCCAGCTCATATTATTTACCCAACATCTTCTGTTTCATTGTTTCATTACGGTAAATAGATATTTTTTTTCGTCATTTTATTCTTAGAATTATTGCGTATGTTTGTTTTGTGGTGCCCAACAACTGTCTCAGTTACAAATAGCTGCAACTGCCATAAATGAATTACAATGTTATTCATCCCATAGCGTGGAGTAATTTCTCAATAACTTCCTACACACTCCATGGATTGAGGAGACCTTTCTAATATTTATTAGATTGGTCAATCTTTATGTTTCTTTTGGAATTCATTTCAGCCTTTGTATTCAGGAGAAATGGGCAAAAATCGTTCGAAGTCACTTTGTTACGTTGCACTATAGGCAGTGTTGCCGAATTTGACGATTTATCGTCATTTTGACGATTTGTTGGTATCGATTTGTTTTTATCGATTTCTCACTGCCCAACAACAATGTACCGACGGCCATACTACCAAGCATGGCGGAATAACAAGGTGTTAAATCGATAACAATAATCGGGCCATTTACCACTCCAAACGTCAACATTTGTTCGCAAATTTTGACGTTTGGTCTGGTAAATGGTCTGATTATTGTTATCGATGTAACACCTTATTATTCCACCATGCTACCAAGCAAGCTATATTTGAGCAAGCTGTCATTAAAAACTGGCAATATGTACTCGTACCCAGCTTTACCTTGCTGCATTACTGCAAACTCGATAACTGAAAGGAGATTGGGTTATATTTATTGTTGTGGGTTGCATATCGATTTCCGTTCATTTTCTTAGCCATAGGAAAAACTCTATTGCTTTTGGTGAAAATCGGTTCAGATTTGGATATATGTAGCTCCCATTTTACTTATTTGGTGCATCAATCACGCTATGTATGCCCAATATTGATAAAATTTGAAATGTGTGACGGAATTTGGACTAGAAATATTTGTTTCGAAAACGGTTTAGATTTCGATATAGCTCCATATATGTTCGTCCGATTTCATGTATTTGGCGAACCAAACACAAAATTGGAATGACATTTTGATGAAATTTGGAAAATGTGACGTAATTTGGTCTAAAAACAATACCGTAAAATTATATTGAATGGTGGTGACGCAGGGTATCATAAAGTCGGCCCCGGCTGCCTTTCTTGCTTCCCTTAGTGGTTTTAATATACAGTAGAAATCGCTTTGCACTACAGTCGAACTTCTCTATAACGAACTTCCTTATAACGATTTTTTTCTATAACGAATAATATAACGTTTTTTTGGCAACCCTTTTTATTGATTATAGGTCTGTCTGGTTACTTTCCCAGCAAGAATTGTCCAGCAACAACTTTCTCTGAGAGTAAGAAGTTTTTATACAATGGTGAACAAAACAGTACTCTAGCGTCAATTTCATTTCGTTTGTTTGTTTATTCTTTTGCACTCAGTCGTTGGTTTGCATACAAGCACGGACGTACGAACTGTTTTCTTTATGTTTTAATTAAACAGTGTTTGTACATTAGAATTAACACTTGTAATTTATTGTTTGTTATTTAAAATGACTTCTTTAATCTGACCATATCAAACAAATAAAGAAAATCTATTAAAAATAAAATTTTTAAATTTTTTGTGCTCAGTTCGCCATATTATCTTGAAAGCGGTTCAGATTTGGATGTAGCTCCCAAATATATTTTCGGCCGATTGTACAGAAATTTTGATTAAATTCGGAAGATGTGTCGGAATTTGATCTAGAAACAACGGGCCAGAAACGCAGACCCGGTTAACCCACTTAAAGTCACTGGTCGTTTAAACGCCACCAAAAATGGTTGCAAAAATTGACGTAAAACTTGGATATTTTCGTATATTTTTGTGTGTGTGTTTTTTTTTTCATTTTGTTATCTGTTATCTGTTGTTCTACGTCTATAAGATTACATTTGTCCTATACATTTCCCCGCATTTGTTCTAAAACGCAAGCAATTCAAAAAATCGACTTTTTTGTCATTTTCGACTTTTGATGAAAACTTTAAATATACCATAAAAATTATCCAAAAATGATACATTCATACATTGTTGGGAATATAATAAGAGTATTTTCTCAATCAAAAACCAAGGGATTGTCATGTAAGAATACGCCTATATAACCCTTCCAAGTTTTCGGTACTTTTAAAAGGAAGCCCGATTGCAGGAAAACTATTAGTTTTAGAAAAAGTTATTTTTTAAGAAATGCTTAAAAAGTCTCAAAAATACAATATTCATACAAAAGTTTTAAGTTTTCTCGCAAAAAAATTCTCTGCGCTAAGTGGGTTAAGCTTGTTAATTTTGGAATATATTGAATTAAGAGAAAATGTAAATATTTGAATATAATTAAAGATGACGTATGTCTCACGTCGCACAGTGGGAAAAATGCAGATCTAACGTGCAGAAAAAAAAGTCGATGTTTTATTCTATGTATATCCATAATTATGATAATAGCCTTAAATTAATATTTTTACTTCATTTATTGATATATTTGGGCAATATATATATAATAACAATTGTTCCACAAACTTCCCATACGGGACAAGGGAGACTTTTCTCATATCAATGAGTGCACCCCGATTCATATTAGCTCAATGATATGGAACCTACTGTTTATCGCCGAATCTGAACGGCGTCTCTTAAGACACCACTTTGTAGATAAGTTTTACATGGCTGAAATACTCAGGAAATGTCGCCCACATTTCTGAGGGGTATTTTGCCACCGTTGAAAATGTTTATGTTGAATCGGGAATCGGACCCGCGACCTTCAGCGTGCAAGGCGGATATGAATACCTTGCACCACGGTGGAACCCCAATTTGGGCAATATGTATTTATTATATATTTTTGGTATAACTCCCATAGAATTGATAATATTGATGATTTTAGCAGAATTATCTAACTGAAATGGCTGAAATTTGGCATTTAGTCTTCGTAGGTGGTATAAAATATTCCGACAGAGAATTGTGGGTTTAGGTCCACTTTTTGATATAGCCCCCATAGGACAGTACCGCCCGATTTTAGTAATTTTGAAGATTTTAGCCACATTATCCAACTGAAATGACTGAAATTTGATATTTAGTTTTTGTTGGTGGTATAAGAATTGTCGGAATAGCCCCCATAGAACGGTACCGCCCGATTTTAGTAATTTTGAAGATTTTAGCCACATTATCTAACTGAAATGGCTGAAATTTGATATTTAGTTTTCGTTGGTGGTATAAAATATTCCGACAGAGAATTGTCGGTACAGGTCCACTTTTTGATATAGCCTCCATAGAACGGCACCACCTGATTTTCGGTATTTTTAAAATGTTACCCATATAATCCATTCCAAACGGCTAAAATCTGATTTGAGTATATATGGGTGGATATTACGAAAAGACTGGTTTCTGTGTCCCCAGGCATTTAGGGTTAAAAATATTGAAAACAATTTAATTTTTAGAAACGGAATAAGTAAAACAAAATGTTCTTTAACGAGGTCCGAAAATCAAAATAAAATATTTTACATATTTATATGCAAATAATTGGTCGGAAGGCGCGAAACGTCATTACCGTGCCGTGTCCCCAATCGTTTTGTTTGTTTTTTGTGCATGTTCCCGAAAATTTGTCATTCCCATGCGGAGCATTTTTTTCCGTTATTTATGTTATAATTTCCAAATTAATGGTATGTGTATGTTAATCTTTTTAATCTGCATTATATTATTTTAAATTTTATAAAAAAAATAAGATTTGCACATTTAAATCCAAGAATACTCACGTTTCCATCATTGCAGTGTCGTCATTACCGTGCATAATTTCCAACTACGGTAATGACAAAAATAAAAAAAATGGCCCATCGCTAATTAATCCATAAAATTGCCTTATAAAACAGATTTAAAATTTAAAATTAAAAAAATAAAAATAAATATATGTTACAGTGTTTGATTTATAAATGCACTAGAAACTGGAGAATAATTTTTCGTTTAGCCTCATTAAGCATATTCTTCATGAAGGGATCTCTCAAATAAAACGCTTGCCATTTAAGTTTGTCACAATCAAATGCCAAGTTACAGTTCGGGCTAAAAATAAGGATAAAATCATCAAAATACCTGAAATCGGGTAGTACCGCTATATGGGGGCTATAGGAAAAAAATGGACCCATTTTGGTTTTGATTTCATATTCATGTATGGTCATCCAAATCTGCAATGTGTGCAAAGTTTTAGTTCGATTGGTCAACTGTAACTGTTTTAAAAATTATATTTGAACTAAACAGACGGACAACAAAGCAAGTTAACGCAGATAAAGCCACTGGTCGTTTAAACGCCACAAAAATGGTTTCAAAAATTGACGTAAAACTCTGGTTTTTCGAATATGTTTTTTTCTTTTTCATTTTGTTATAGTATTTTCTGTTATCTGTCATTTCACGCTTATAAAGGTTTATTTGACCAATGCAAAATTTAAATATGCGATAAATTACCTTATATGTGCCTATATTCGTGGCACTTTAAAAAGAAGGCCCGTTTGCAGGAAAGCTACACATTTTAGAGAAAAAGTTTTTTTTTTTTTTAAATGCTTAAAAAGTCTCAAAAATATAATTTTTAGAACAAATTTAATGTTTCTCGCAAAAAAATCTTGGCGCTAAGTGGGTTAAAAAAACATTGTAGAAAACTACTCGGGTTTTAATAAAACTCATACAAAAACTCATTTATATCAAAAATGTTCATTTGTGTAAAAATGCTATAATTCATATGGGAAAAGGGTAAGAGAAAATGCACATTTTTACCGACGTATGTAGATCGTTTCGGCTCTAAACGATACCTTGAATTTGTGGACCAAACTAAAATTACAATACCAAAATTCATTAGTTGTTAATCTTTCCAATTTAATAATTCTGCTAATTGTCTTTTAACCATTCTTTACATGCAGGTTCTATCGTACAAAGTGACAACTTGTTTGCCTCAAATCCGTCCTGTATCTTTGTGGCCCATGTATACAAGCTATTCCTATAAAGCTATCTGAGATAACCAGCTAAACAAGGTGCTGCATAACAAAGCGAGATTTCAAACGACACATTTGTCATAATGGCGCGAACAAAGGTTATTTTGAAAATCCTATTTACGCTCTGCGTCTGGTCTTTTGTGATAATAGGCGTTTTCAAAATGCACGGTACCAACATTGTGCCGCAAGAGTATGTATCTGTGCCATTAAGTGGTCGCATACTGCTGCAGAAGGACGTTCTTAGATATGCCGAGACGACATCCACAACAACAGACAGATTCGATCCGTCTGAAATACTGATTGATAATAGGACCGGTAAGTAATTCACAGCTAAAATCGAAACTCATCCTTAAACATAAGTATGTATGTACAGTTGCGAAAACAATAATAGCACCACCTTGAAGAATTTGTTTGCCACTACAAAAACAATCATGATTGTTGTTGTTTCCACTAAAGATGTTGTTAGGTGCATATCCTAAGGTGTCCCCTGTTATAAAAAAGTAAAATGTATATTCACATTATTATAAATATTTGTTTTTGGCAGCTCTAATAAAAAAATATCAAAAAGAGGCGAAAAAAATAATAGCACCACTTACATTTTCTGACATACCACCTAAAAATAATAAAAAAGTTTTAAATTAAAATAGGTCATAAAAGGGCCTACAGTGCAGAGAAGCCCAAAATAATGAACAGCACCTCTGTTGATAGCAAAGTTTTACAGATAAGTTGGCATATTTGTTTGAAAATCTAAGAAAATGATTCATCACGCTATTAACTGTAAAGAAAATGCGTAAAGTAGTGGAATTAATTGATTCCTGACATAACATCAGGTCAAAATTTTCATCTGAAATGCAAAAAGGTAATATTTCAAAGGTCTTAGTAGGCTATAAAAGGACCATATTGTATCGGAAACAGTACAAGAAGTTCGCAAATATCTCAGAGAACATTATTTAAAAGCACACAGTTCCTGGAAACCCCATAATTTTAACGAATTACACGATACAGAGCCGAATAATAATCACAATGACATTTTACATTTGCCAGACCAACTGTGGGGCAATATTTTATGTAGTTGTGGCTCTAAATATTTATGTTTGGAGGAAAATAATTCATTTCTCAGTTACATGTTCTCAAAAAACTCTGAATAGAACCAAGAATATATAGCAAAAACCATTATGAAAGGATTGTTTATAGAGCTGATTTTGTCGTTAGAGACTAAGCCCTATACATGGCAAGAAAACTGTAATGAATTAACTTATTATCGATGAAATCCTAGAAAATATGACTCTATTTCATTTAGAAAATAAGATGCCACTAGTTTGGTCCTTCCAAAAGGATTTGAACAGTAATAAACTGGGTTATAAACTGGAATAAAGTCAAAGAAATTGTCTTTTGGAAGTTCCTTGGCCATTCTCTAAGGTTGTGCGTTGTCCCTGAACTATGACACATCAACAAAGTGTTAGCTAAGGTCAATAACGCAACTACAGCATCAAAACCAAAGATCAGAAAATCATTTTGGATAGTTATTTAGGGGTCCTTTAAGAATAATCCTGCGAAAAATACCAGAATCCGCTTGTTCGATACCAAGCCTATCCTGAGGCGTTACTATCGAATTCAACTGAACAATAAATCTATAGGCACTTGTTTCTCTTGATGTACTACTATTCTTGAGCAATAAAGTGAAAATATTTGTCCAATTTCTATCATTTTAAGAAAATTTTCAATGGTGGTGCTATTATTTTTTTGCCCTCTTTTTGGAGTTTTTGTTAAATTTGGTTAATTTTTTTAAAGAGTGTCGAAATTAATTGCGATTGTTGTTACTTTTATATTCCTTGGAGTCGTTTTTTTCTAAAATCGCATGAAACGGTGAGTCATAACCATTTTTTTAGGAGGTGGTGCTATTATTTTTTTCGCAACTGTATGTACATATGTACTTAGCAAATTGTTATCTTAGTATATCGTCACTATAAATGCCCGAAGACGTAACCGACATGAAAATCGAAATTCGTTTTTTGACGTAATCTGATACATAAAGCTAAAATGCATGCTCTGGCAAAATTTTAAGCTTCTACGTTCAAAAACAGCGATCCTATTCATGAAATAGCATTTCGGAAAAATGGGATAATATTGCAGATTTTGTTGTAATGGAGGATCTAAAAACTAAGCAATTCAGCGGTTTTGGTCTCACTACTTATTCCGCTTCGTATATGATCGATAATATCCCATATACTCGCCTTCATAAGATTAATATTCCGTAAAACAGTTTTTAATTTTATTAAGTTTTTTGCTTCTCCTGTAAAGTTTTGATTTTGTGGGTTACGTCTTCGGGCATTTATGGTGACGATATGTAGCTGCTTTTCGAACGTTTGTCAGGGGACGTATTTATTGTCGATTATGGCCGAATAAATGACATTTTTAAATTGAAAAATTGTATTTCGGATCAATTCTGCATAAATGATTATTTTCAAAGTTGATAAAATATTTGAATTTTAAACAAATCTTGTCATGGCACTTTATGTAATTTGGCCTGTTTTTGAGGCAAAAGTTAATAACGGTGCATTTAAGGGTTTTTTATACATTTTTAATGATTTATATGCAAAAGTGGACTAAAACAAAGAGTTATACAGTAGAATTCGGTCATAGCGAACTTCGGTTATAAGAAACCACGTTTATAACGAACAAAGTTTTTTGTTTCCGTAGAAGTTTCCTTAAGATTTACACACACATCCAACTTCTTAAAACAGCCACAATTATAACGAACAAAAAATTTTAGTAGAATTTCCTACAATGTGTTAGGATTTGCAGGTCTGCTTTTGATCACAAGTCGATCACAAGTCACTGTTTAAAATATTTTAATACATAATAGGCCTGTTCGATAACTTTGCAAGTAAAAAGTTCTTGCATGTACTTGCAACTATGTACTTCTCAATTTGAACAAACTTTTGTGTTATCGAACAGACCGAATATTTAAAAGTAGGCTGATATAAGAATTTCGCAGAAGAACACGATTATAATGAATGCCGGATATAACGAACAAATTTTGTTGTTCCTACCCCCTATTCTTATTTTATCTATTTTATTGATTCCAACACAATAAACGTGGTCAAATCGAAAATATGATTATAAAAAAACTAAGATGTTGATCCGCTAAAAGATTTTTATACACATTGATATGTTAAAAAATGTTGATTCGCGAAAAGTTCTTTATAAACGTTATATGTTGAAAAGGACCAAATAAATCGTGTAAACATGATCCCTATGTTGTACGTATTACAGCTATAATTAACACAAAATTTGACCACGACACGTCTGTCCATTTTTTACAACATATGGTGAATATTTCGTTAAAGAGAATGTCTTTTTAGTTCAAAGCGGAAGCTTTTTTGTATTTAATATTTCCTTCACCAAACCAAAAATTAATAAAATATTTTTTTTTCTGTGAAGTCAAAATCTTTGGGAGTAGACTGTATTCCGATTGCCTTCATCAAAATAATTGTTCCTTATTTGTCAAATGTTATAACAGATTTGGTTAATGGTATTCTAATGACATCATCTTTTGCTCAGGCTTGGAAGATAGGTCGGGTTGTTCCCATTACAAAAACCAAGAACGTAAGTGGACCTGATGACTTTCGGCCGATTTCGATTCTTCCGGCTATCTCTAAAATTATTGAGCACGTTATGAGAAATCAAATAGTTCAACACTGTTCTAGTTTGATTTGTCATTCACAATATGCTTTTAGACCTGGGCACAGCACAACACATTTGCTACTGAGTCTTACTGACAAAATTCGGGAAAATGCCAATGTTGGAAAACTAAGCATGCTGATTTCTCTGGACTTATCCAAAGCGTTTAATTTCGTTAACTATAATTGATTGATTGCTAAGTTGAACCAACAGTTTGGGTTTTGCTATACTGCTTGTAAATTTATATATTCTTACCTGTCTGGAAGGACTCAATATGTGACTTATAATGGACTTCAATCGGATTTTGTATCCATTTTCTCGGGAGTTCCCCAAGGATCAGTTTTGGGGCCCCTATTTTTTATATTATATGTAAATGACTTGCCAATTCACACAAGTTCTAACGATTGTGATACCTTCATGTTCGCAGATGACATGTTTCTGCTCTTTAGTGGTTGTCCGGATTTACCTGATGTATGTATGTATGTCAAACCAACATTAATGACTGCTTGAGGAATGTTGTTAGTTGGACCAGCTGCAACTCATTGTCTATTAATTCAGCTAAGAGCAAAGCCATTTTGTTTCCTGCATCAAATCGCGTTATTCCACAGTTTGATATTTTTATACAGCATGACAGGGTGCAGGTTCTAGACCGACACAAATGTCTAGGTATAATAATCGACAGTGAACTTTCTTTCACACATCACATTGATGCGTTATCAGGTAAAGTTGTATCTTCGTTGCGTAGGATTTATGGTTGCAACATGCACTTACCTTTCCATATAAAATATAAGATTGGCCATGCCTTACTTATGTCACACATTAACTATGGATTTGAAGTTTTTACTGAATAGAATAAAGCGGCTAGTAAATGCAATAACCCGGTTGGTCTACAACATTCCTAGTAGAAATCATGTGTCAAGTTACGTCATAAGATTTCTTGGATGTACGTTCAACAGATATGTGCATTTTAGGAATTTGATTTCATTCCATAAAATAATAAAGACTGCTAAACCAGTCTCTTTATATAGTGGTTTTAGCTTTGGTCGCTCGTTCAGAAACCCGCAAATTCCTATCCCAAGAATATGGAAAAACGTATTTAGAAGATCATTTTTAGTACGAATAGCTCGAAGCTGGAATCGTTTACCGTCAGAGTTACGGCCCGGCCAAACTAGCCGGGCTAGGCACTTTGATTTTTATGACTACTGCTGACTAGGACTTATTACACTGTGCAACAAAATGGAGCTCGAGGTCTGGGGGTGGAAAATTCCATTTGGGGGTGAAAGCCCTTGATGAGTATATACAGAACCCCAAAGGGCAGATCCGCCGTGAGTCCAACTTTTGAGTTATGGCGTGATAAATTTTTCACTGGAGACCCTATAAGCCATCAGAAATTAGCGTTCTATCTTTGTTCGCTGTTGCTTTGCCTTATTTTTGATATGACATGTCTTCAGTCAAATCTAATGAGGAACTTTTTCGTAGAACATTTCGACTTTCTAACTCGCTTCCTTCCATGTCCTTTTCGTCCTTTATTTCAAGAACCGCAATAAAAGTACCAGAAGATGACATTTTTCAGCTTCGACATATTCTGCAAAAATGTCGCTTAGAAAATTTTAGGTACGGCTCTCATTGACAACTAATCGATATTGTCGGGTTTTCATGGTCCTTTTTGCATTTACCCTGTTTTTGTTCTCCAAAAATGTCGCTCAGAAAATTTTTTCCAAAGCAACAGCGAACAAAGATAGAACGCTAATTTCTGATGGCTTATAGGGTCTCCAGTGAAAAATTCATCACGCCATAACTCAAAAGTTCGACTCACGGCGGATCTGCCCTTTGGGGTTCTGTATATACTCATCAAGGGCTTTCACCCCCAAAAGGAATTTTCCACCCCCCAAAATTTCGGTTCACAGTGTTATTTGATTAATAAATTCTTTCTCAAATTTTATGGTTGGGGAACCATATTTACTCATATTTACTTATATTCTTTGATGTTTAATTTTATAATCTTACTCTTTTATTTGATTATCTTACTCAGTTGAATTATACTTTGTAATGTTTTTGGCCTTGATGGCTTGTATTACAAAATGAATTAAATAAATTAATAAATAAATATAGCTCAAAAAACGCAAAAAAACGCAACATGGTACATTCAGTAGTTGATTCGGAACCCTTTTCTGAAGATATTTCCGGTGCAACGTGCGAAATATGGGAAGTTTATTGGAACTTTAAGGAATTTTGAAGTACATAAAATTAATTAAATTTTTATTGAATTCGTTAGTTAAGTACTCCACTGCAAATGATCCATACTCAGTTTGGCGATTTACTCGGCGAAACGACGTAAAAATTCACTTAAAGTTGCACTTTTGTTTCATAATCTTAGTCAGTTGCCATGATTTTTTTTTTCTTATTATTTTACAAAACAATTATGATATTTTACTCTTTAAAAAATCCAAAAAACTCTTATTGTTTTCATGCAATTTTAATAGTAAAGAAGTGCTTTTTTGAAGTTTTCAAAATTATTTTTTTTATTTTCCGTGGATATTTCAAAAGTGAGTTCCGTACATTTCCGTGTTAATATATATATTATCTGAATGTTTGGGGTCTCCTCTGTTCGCAAAGCCATAAAACAGTTGCGGAAACGTGCGGTCTTGGGTTCAGGTTTTTTAAATGACTTCGGAAATTTCATTTAATTGCATTTTCCAATGTGGAAGGTTAACGCAGCAATGAACGCCATTGTTGACTAACAAGTGACGATTTCTGTTAAATTAAGAATCCTCTCGCAATTTTTCATAGTTTTGACCTGCAAATGTTGGTGATTTATAAATAGTGCAACATTTTTGGATGCTGTGGTACAAGTACCCATATACGTTAAACATTGTAATGCATTTCCAACCTGAACTTGATCTGAGAGACATTATCAGGGCAATCATAAATATTTCCCTCGGAATTTTCCGCACGGAAAATAATTTTTAAAAATGAAATTCTTTTAAAATCAATATTCTAAAACGTTGAAACCTACTAGATTCACTTAATTATGGCGTACTCTAATCGAATCGACAAAAATATTCCCTTTTTGGTCATAAATAAGAAAATAAAAAATTGTGAAATTGGGGAAAGGGAACAAATTCCGCACGGAATTTTTATTCATGATTGCACTGTATTAATAAAATTAATGGTACAGACCTGCTAAATAGACCAATCAACATCACAGCTACAAATGAAAACAAAAAATATTGACATTTTACTCCTTAATGCATGTGTAGGATTGTTGGGCTTCACCCAGAAGTGGACCTATGTTGACCGATTTTATGTGAGGAGGATGTTTATTCGCTAATATCTTAAAATTTACATTTGCATCAAAGTCGGTTGCAATTGTTGTCTTCAACATTTAAAATAAATACCTAACATGAAGGAACCCGTCATGTGGGGGCTGTACCAAAAACGCGAACCTATATTGAAAATATTTTGTACATAAGTTTTCTATCCGCTGAAAACTGAATATACCAATTTGCAGCAAAATCGATTGAAAAATGAATGTAAAACGTAAAAACGGTAGCCGGCGTTACATGAACGCTACGGGAAACCGCGGACCTATGCGGCCCAATTTGAGCCAAACACTATCCACTAATATAAGAGACATTTTTGCAAAATTTTAGGAATCTACGCCCTTTCCTTTAATAGTTATTAGTAAAGTTCTGCTAAAGTGCTCATATTTCGCACTGTGCGGTGGTAGAATTTCGGACAAAGTCAGATAATTTTGTGAAAGTCTAAAATATCTTATTATATAAAAGAGCTTAGTGATAAGTGAGTGAGTGACAGATCATCGCCCAGACGAAACGGCTGAAGCTACAAGCTTGAAATTTCGAGTGTGGGTTGCTGCTTGTGTGTAGGGGTAAGATAAGGCTGGGTTTTTGGAAATTCGAACTGGAAGGGTACGAAAAGTACTAAAAGGTACTAAATATGGTACCCTTTGTATTGGGCAGAGCTAGAATTCTGAAATTTGGAATGAGGGTCACTGATGGAGAGCTTGAAAGATGTACCAAAGGGTTTTTGGAAATTCAACCTACAAGTGTACGAAAAGTACTAAAATTTACTAAATTTTGTATCAATTGTATATTTTTAACGGATATAGCTAGAATCTTGAAATTTGGTATGGGAATCAAGGTTGGGAAGTAGTTTTGATGTAAAAGAGCTTAGTGATAAGTGAGTGAGTGAGTGAGTGACAGATCATCGCCCAGACGAAACGGCTGAAGCTACAAGCTTGAAATTTCGAGTGTGGGTTGCTGTTGGTGTGTAGGGGTGAGATAAGGCTGGGTTTTTGGAAATTCGAACTGGAAGGGTACGAAAAGTACTAAAAGGTACTAAATATGGTACCCTTTGAATTAGGCAAACGGTAAGAGCTAGAATTCTGAAATTTGGAATGAGAGTCACTAATTGAGAGTTAGAAAGATGTAACAAAGGGTTTTTGGAAATTCGAACTGCAAGTGTACAAAAAGTACTAAAATTTACTAAATTTTGTATCAATTGTGTATTTTTAACGGATATAGTTATGTATACGCAAAGTTCTAAATGGAGGTAGCTTTGGCTAGTCGTACTTATGTGTACGAAAAGTACTAAATGGTACTAAATTTAGTACAACTTGGATTTGCGTGAACTGATAGAACTAGAAAGCTGAAATTTGGAATTAAAATTGCTATTGGGATGTGGGATTGTGGTAGTTATGGAAATTCGTACTTATGCGTACGGAAAGTAATAAATGGTACTAAGTTTGGTACAATTTTGATTTAGGTGAATGGATAGAGCTGGAATCCTGAAATTTGGTATTATGATTACTTTGGGAGTACAGGACTGAGGATGTTTTGGAAATTCATACGGGTACGGAGCGTACTAAATGATTCTAAATTTGGTACAATTTTTTTTTCTTGTACTTATTGGTATGAAAAGTACGGATAGAGCTCGAATCCCGAAATTTGGAATTAAGATTACTATGGGAGTGTATGATTGAAGATGTTTTGGAAATGTGTACAAAAGGGGACAAAGCGTACTTTGGTACAATTTGGATTTGAGCGAACGGTTAGAGTTAAAATCCTTAACGTTCGATTTAAAATTACTGTTGGACTGTAGGATATAGGAAGTTTTAAAAATTCGAACTTATGGGCACGAAACGTACTGAATAGTACTAAACTTGGTACAATTTGGATTTGGGTGAATGGTTAGCGCTGGAATCCTGAAATTTGAAATTATGATTACTGTTGGCCTTGGGAATGAAGAAGTTTAAAAAATTCGTACTTATAGGTACGAAGAGTACTAATTTTGGTACAATTTGATTTGGGTGAACGAATAATGCTGCAATTCTGAAATTGGGAATTAAGATTACTGTCGGAGTGTAGGATTCATGTAGTTTTGGAAAATCCTACTTATGGGTACGAAGTGTACTAAATGGTACTAAGTTTGGTACCATTCGGTATTGGACGAACGGATGCAGCTGGAATCCTCATATTTGGAATTAACATTAATTACTGTTATTATTTTGTATTAAAGTCAGTGTAGGGTTGAGATACATGGTTGTCGAAATACATAAGTATACGAAAATTACGAAATGATAATCAATTTATTGTTGGGTGTAGAGACAGAGCTGGAATTTGTATTTTTTTCGAGTTAGGGTGAGTATTGGTGTGTAACGTTGGTACATGGACGTGTTTTAAGAAATAAATTTACGAACGTACTAAAGTGGTCTAAATGTTGTATCGGGTGTAGGAACAGAACTGGAATTCTAAAATTTGTTCTTAGAGTAACTGTCGGTATGTGTAGTTAGGATATGGAGATGTTTTTTTTTTGAAAAACATGCTATGAAAAATACTAAATGGTACAGAATTTGATATAAATTGTTATTGTGTAAGGGTTAGCAGGAATTTTTGAAATTTTCGGAGGTGCTTTCCGAAATTGATACTGTCGTACTGTATTTATATTTAAATTACTATTATTGCGTTTGGAAAAACTGAAAGAGCTAGAAATGAGATTCCCGGTTGTTATAAATGGTTGATATAAGAAGGTAATTTTTTAGAGGTTATACCCAGGTGTATGGAAAGTACTAAATTGTGTAACATTTTGTTATAGCGTGAATATAAGGAGTTTTTTTAATGTTTACAAATTCTGAAATTTGGTATGCGGGTCGCTGATGGCTGAAATACTACTACTATTAGGCTACAAAAAGTACTAAATGGTTCTAAAATTGGTCTTGGGTTTATTTGTTTACAAGCATGTGTTACCTTCTAATAAAGTACCCTAATTAATATGCCCCAAAAAATGTGACTCGCTGTTGATGTGTAAGTGTGAGATACGGCCGATTTTTTTTTTTTTTTTTTTTTTTTTGAAAATGGTAGGAAATTTACTTAATTAAATTTAATACACTGTGTGTAATTTTATGAGTCATGTTTTATTAACCATATTCTGACTCCACAGTGTGATAGAACACCAAAAATGAGAAGACATGTGTCTCGCCGTTTTTCCCTATCTCATCAACTTTGCGGTTATAGGCCTCCAAAGGTTTGAGGCTTCGATTTAAAAAGGGTCATTTAGTCAGGACTTTATCTTCCAAACCGTTGGGAAATTTAAATTTATATCATAGGCAAAGTTGTAACTCTTGCCTTAAAGAACAAAAATTGTGAACACATATAATCCATCAAGCTTCACCTGCAAGGTCAAATTCGCCATGGTCAAATTTCTTTTAAAAATTTTCTCAAGTTTTGCAATGCAGATTTCAAACCGATCAAATTTGAAGCAAACAACCAACTACAAAAATGTACCTCAGATCTCAATAAACATTTTTCTAGAATATACGAACCCTGAAGGAACACGTCTTAATGGTAAAAATAGCAAAACATTTGTGATTTTTATCCTCTTTTCTTGGCTTTTGCTCCATAGATATTAAACCGTTCAAAATTCAAGAAAACAATCAACCACAAAAGTGTAGCAAAGGCTTGAGTAAACAACTTTCTGGAATATGCGAAATGTCTATGAACGGTTCTTAATGCTAAAAATAGCAAATAGATTTTGAAAATATCGAATTTTTATACTTTTTTCTCCGACTCTGGTCCAAAGATACGCAACCGCCCAAAAATGAAGGATACCGTCTACCACAAAAATGTACCTTAGATTCCAATAAACGACTTTTTCGAACATATGAAGATTCTAGGAATGATTCTTAGGGCTGAAATTCACGAACAATTAAATGTTTTTAACATTCTCCCTGCTCAGGTTTGGAAATATCGAACTGTTAAAAACACAAGGAAATTTTAAAGGTTTGTTATTTACGGACCTGAACAGGAGAGAATGATCTAAAATAATCGAATTTTGAGGTTGAAGAATCGTTCCTAGAATCTTCATTTGTTCTAGAAACTTGTTTGTTGAAATCTAAGGTACATTTTTGTAGTTGACTGTACCTTTAATTTTTCGGGCGGTTGCGTATCTTTGGACCAGTGTCAGAGAAAAAAGTATAAAAATTGGATATTTTCAAAAGATTTTTGCTATTTTTACCATTAAGAACCGTTCATAGACTTTTCGCATATTCCAGAAAGTTGTTTATTGATGCCTTTGCTACAATATTGTGGTTGATTGTTTTCTTGTATTTAAAAAGGTTTAACATCTATGGAACAGAAGCCGAGAAAAGAGGTTAAAAATCGCAATTGTTTTGCTATTTTGACCATTAGGATGCTTTTCTACAGAGTTCGTATATTCGTATTGAGATTTGAAGTAAATTTTTTTTTGATTGTTTGCTTCAAATTTGATCGGTTTGAAATCTGTATAGCAAAACTTGAAAAAAAAATTTACAAGAAATTTGACCATGGCGACTTTGACCTTGCAGATGAAGCTTGATGGATTATATGTGTTCACAAATTTTGTTCCTTAAAAAAACAAGAGCTACAACTTTGCCTTCGTGATAAATTCAAATTTCCTAACGGTTTAGAAGATATAGTCCTGACTAAATGACCCTTTTTAAATCAAAGCCTCAAACCTTTGGAGGCCTATAACCGCAAAGTTGATGAGATAGGGAAAAACGGCGAGACACATGTCTTCTCATTTTTGGTGTTCTATCACACTGCTGTGTCAGAATATGGTTAATAATTTTCGTGTTGCACAGTGATATTGATTAAAATTGGTATTAGTGCAACAAAATTTGCAGTGTTCGCCATTTCCAAATATTGTTTATTTGTTTTTTATATTCTTTCCGCAGTAGCGTGCACTTTGCTAGTAAAACTATAAATTTGCAAAAGAAAAAATTCTTAGGTTGTATCGTATATGAAAAGTTTTTCCACAGTAACAAACATTTTAAAGAAAATTGTATCTTAAAACAGAAAGTACATGTCGTCGGTGTCATGCTTAAGTGTTCCATACGCCATTTTTTACTTTTTGAGATACAGGTTGTTTCTAGGGTTTTCCGGTACGCTCTTTCTGAATTTCTAGTCGGCTTTCTCCTATCTTCTCCAGTTTCCGAGATATCCACGCATCGACGAGAAATCTTAAACTTTTTCCAGTTATGAAATTAATATTTTAAAAACTTACAAGTTTAAAAACACATTTCAAAAATCAAAACATTAATTTTCGGTTTAGTGGTATTTAATTTATTGAGGCAAAGGTGAAAAAATGTTTGTCACTTTGTTCCATGTGATTTACAATATATCACATTTATGTCATAAGTGTGTGGAACAAATCGACAAAAATTCTTTTTTTTTTTAATCTATAACTTTTATATTCCAATACATATTCCTTTATATTTTTGCAAATATGTTCTATATACTATTTTTAATATTTCAAGTCAAAAATATAAATATTTTCTTTAGTCAGCTCCGCAGTTGTGACGCAAAACATTAAAATGTGATTATCTCACAACTGGCAAATGGCGTATGGAACACTTAAGCATGATACCGACGATGTGTATTTGGTTATTACCAAACGCTTACAATTTGCGTTTAAATTCTGCTCTGATTTTTAATCTTTTTCAATATTTTTTACTTTGCCTTCTAAATTTTGATTTTGGGTTCGAATTATGCAGCGAGTTTTCAATATTTTTAAAAACAAATTGCATATCCCTATAATTTGACATGTTCTTTCTTCAAAACAAATTAGAAAACTAGCGTTATTAAAAGTGCAAAAGTCGAATTTTGGCCTAAAAACCAGTCCAAAAAATTATTGCATTTTTTGATTGGCAAAATAACAAAAAAAAAAAACCTTTATCGGTACAATCATCTTTAGAATTTGGCAAATTTTTTACATGCACATTCATACATACATATGTAGTTTCTTACACATACCTGAATATCAATTAAATGTTGTTTTTTATTTCTTTCAGCTATGGATGACGATCAGCTGGTGAGAGATGTTGAATCAAGGATACCCTCATTGCCTATTGCATACTGGAGCAAAAATAAAAATTTTCTCCAACAAAAGTCGTCTACATGTGCAAAGTACCCATCGATATTTGAGCTGGAATTCAATAATATCTATTGGCAAACGATGCGAACCAGTAATGGCACTTTTCAGCTGTTTGGAGCCTACTACGATATTCGGAAAAATTCACTATTGGGTCCCACCGTTCGAATTCTGGGAATGATCGACCGCATCGAACCGAAAGTGAAGACTTATTGCCAATTTTGGTTCGACGGCCAAAAAGAGCCATTCATTGTAAAGACGTACGAGTACAAGTATATCTGGTACAACAAATGGGGTAATTACAAGCAGGGCATTTACCAGCCATATTTGATCGCATGTCAGATTCCTAAGCCCTTCCACGGTGTGGTACCTAGTTCTGTATCGATGGTCGAGAAAGAATGCGACACAGCCACAAACAATTTAAGAGTTATCTACAATAGACCCCCCGATGATCAGAAGAAAGGCTTTGCCGTCTGTGTCAAGGGCTTGGACTTCCTATACGACGATTTGTCTGTGCGACTGATCGAGTGGATTGAACTTTTAAACATGCTGGGAGCTGATAAAATTTTCTTCTACAATCTACAAGTACATCCAAATATTTCAAAGGTTCTCAATCACTACGAGCAGGAGGGCAAAGTGAGAGTTATACCCCTAACATTGCCGGGTGGCCAACCTAACGTGCCCGGTTTCCAACATCTCTACTTAACTAAGAAGACTAATCACAAACGACAGAACGAAGTTATACCCTACAACGATTGTTTATACAAGAATTTATACCTTTACGACTATATTGCGCTTCTCGATATAGACGAAGTTATAATGCCAAAAGGCAACTTTGTTCTGTGGTCGGAGTTGATGGCTAAGGTAGTTCCAGATTCCCTAAAAGTACGACCTGAGGGATATCATAGTTTTAATTTCCGCAACGTATATTTCTTGGATGACCAGCAACATGAACATGGATGGCACAAGGATATACCGAAATACATGCATATGTTACAGCATGTCTACCGGGCGAAGAACTACACGAAGCCCAATCAGTATGTCAAATGTTTCCATAATCCCGAGAAGGTCCTGACTCTGCACAACCACTTTCCCTTAGCGTGTTTAGGCGGTGTGTGCAAATCCTATCCTGTGGATACAAAAGATGCTCATTTACAACACTATAGGGCAGACTGTGTTAACACCTTAAAGAAATCTTGTGAAGAGTTCAGGGAAAACTCCGAAGAGGACAAGACAATATGGAAGTACAAGGATGAGCTGATTCGACGCACCATTAAAGCACTGGATACGCTGGGATTCTTCCGGCGTTCTTCGAACACATACGGCAGTGGATATGGCTCAACAACGCACTCTTCAGAACGGTGATTACCGAATTCCTGGTGGTCTCTGACCATGCCAGCATGGTGGGGCATTCTACGGGGGGGTAAAAAGCTATTTAGCGAACCAACTAACGCCACAAGTGTGGCTAAACTAAATAGGAACCGTAACACCAGCAATGGACAACTCAGTGCTAATCCGAAAGAAAATTGTAGCAATCTATCTCCAAGTATTGTTAGTCCAAAACAAACCAACGCTACAATCCAAGAAACCGTAAAAAATATTATTGACGACGTTGCTAACAGAATATCCACAGCAATTCGTTACAAAAGATAATGAATGATACCTTAAGTTTGAACATCTGAAATAGCTGCCAAGTAGCATACATGCCCAGTAAACGATTTGCACGAGTCCCCTATTAAGTTTACCTAAATGTTGCCATTAATACCAAATGCGAAGATCAGCCTATGTGCAAATATTATATAACTCTTTATGCGGTTTTCTAATGGTAACCAACGTTTTTTGGGGAAATCACTTCAATTGGTATTGGTTGGTCCATCCTAGCCACACTTCTAGTTAATTTCCAAGTATAATTCTACATCGTGAAAGTAAAACATAATTTTAGGTACAACCAATAAGATAAAATAGAGTAGCATAAGACAACAATTTTTGTTTATTTCGAAATGTGCCTTGTAAGTCAGAATTACGTTCATAGATGGAGAGATAAGCATGAAAAAACACAAATCGCCAACTCATTGTAAGAATATAAGTTTGAACCCTAGATCCGGAACCAATGTGTAAAATTGAAGGCCGTTGTTACAAGTTACATTTACTATACGTATGTTGGATTTTTCGAATGGGTTCATGTTATCAGATTACGTTAAAGTTAAAAGTGAACTTTATGTCTGTGTTATGTCTGTTAATACCCAAACAATAATAAACGATAGCTTGTAATGATGTTCTATAGTAGGCCTAGTATTTGGTTTTAAATGGGCAGAAAAAACTACGAAGTTGATTGCAAATATTAAGGATTTCCAAAGTGTAGAAAACTACGTATGGGAATCAAAATCTCGCTTCCGGAACGAATGAAATATCAACATTGCAGTTTTCCAAAATATTCGGAACTCCACACGGACGTGAACTGTGCATTAAATCGCGTGAATATCCACAAATATTTACTATGCACTTTTTATATTCATAAAGGTGTCTATCCGATAACATCCCAACAATCCAAACAGCAACGTACATATGTTATATATTTTTCGACTCTCCTCAAATCGGTCTAATGTACTGGTTCCTCGATTTCTTCACAAATCAGATTAAAATTTGTTTAAGAAAAGTTAAGTTAAAGACTGAAATTTTAGAAAATTGTTCTTTAGTGTTATGGCTAGTTAATAAATACAAATATATTCATACATAAATACGCAAACATGTATATATACTGATAAGGAACTATGTAGCGAATGAATTATTAGATTTAATTAAAACAGTAAGGGGGTTCTTGCAGAGTAGCGGCAAATGATATTCATCAGATTAATATTTTATCGTTAAAGAACTTTGCATCCGAAGGTGTGTAGTAAAACAAAAAGTTGTACATTTGTTTTGAAAGTGGTGTTTACTTTGGATTTAAAGTACAGCATATTCATTTAAACCCGAAGACTCAGCTAATTTGGTCGTCTTAAATTTTAATTCCGGTGAAACGCGCTAGCTATGAACAAATTATATTTGTTCGGATTTTTGGCATAAAGCGACGGAAATGTTGGTTCATTTGAAGAATTTAAATATTGATTCCAATACCCAAAAATTTGATTTTCCATTATTGCAGTCAATCAACAGTCATTATAAACAACCCCAGTAGTGTAATTCTGTAACTCATTTTTTGAGTTACCGACAAAACTCGGTCAAATTAAAACGCAAAGTTATGAAAGGAAAGCTTTAACTAAAGTTGATAGCACTCTTGATTCGGTTGAATTTAACACTACTACATTTTAGTCGCTATCTTACCAAAAATTGTCGTCAATTACCGAAATTATAAGCATTTTAGTGTTACTGATTTTGTCGGTAACTCGAAAAATGAGTTACAGAATTCCACTGCTGTTGCGGGATTCTTGTTCTATAAAAATTTATAATTTTTTTCATTTGACAGTTTTTTTCCTTTATAAACGTTTTCATTTCACATTTTCATAGAAACAGAATTGAGCCCCTGGTCTTGATATCTGCATAAATACTTCAACTATAGAGTTAGGAGAAAGAGTAGGTTAATCGTCCTCAATTGGCTACATAGATATGTACAACATCTTATACCGCTTTCAAAAGAAATGTTACACACTCATTGAACATGCAAATGATCAATCGCTGGCTACTGAAATGAATTAGAAATTGAAAATTTTTCATTTCATGTAAATAGTAAAATTCAATGGAAGTCAGTTTATCTTGTACATACCGAACATGTTTTGATTTATATTATTTAACTTTTATTTAAAATATTTACTTTCAATCAATACTACTGTACTTAAGTTGGTAATTTTGGCATTATTTTTAATGTTCTTATATTTTGGTTTTGTACCGACATGAATGAAATTTATTTGTACAGAAATAATGCGCGAAAATATATATGTGTATGTATTAAGCATGTATTAAAACACTTTAAATATTTAATAAAGAATATAATTGAATAATGTAGTTTCACTTATCAATTTGGAATTATGTATGTTAGTTTTGTTATATTTTAAGATTGCCAAAGTTTGAGGACAATCGGAATAAGTTAACACGTGCCACTGGGGCCTTTTTCATAGAAATTTGTATGGGGCCAAATGTTAATTTTCACGAAATTGGTCTAAAAGCCGCAATCGATGGCAAAATTTTACCAGTTCATTGCTGTGGATAGAAAACGAATTATACAAAAAATTATGAAGATCTTTTTTATTTATTATTGTCTTTTTAGGATGAAGATCGCTTATCGGTAACCCATGGTGCAAGAAAGAAGGTGATACAATAATACCAACTGATGTCTTCATTTGCTGCCAAAACATATTTTTAATCAAAAATAAATAACAAATATTTCTCTTTTCTGCCCCGACTACGATAAAATATAATGGAATGCATAATTATATTAACGTTTTTAATATTTTAACGAATAAATATAGGAGATATGAAGGCGTTTATATATGTACCTATTCAGGGTTGTTATGGAGCTACTATGGTATTTTTGTATGTTTCAGGAGGTAACACTCCTCCGAAAGGTTTTCTGCCTACAAGTATTCCTAATGATTTAGATATATCATAATAAAATATAAATCTTAAGAAGTCTCTCAAAGATATGATACTTAATAGCTGTAGCCTTGGTCAATTCCTTCCCAACTATAGGGTGTTTTTTAAGCTAGATAGAAATTTAAATTGTAAAAAGTAACACAAAAAATTAAATTTTGGTGAAACTTTTTTTTATTTGTTTCAGTATACTCTGACAAATCATCATGAATAGACTCACGCTTGAACAACGCTACGAAATTATCCAAATTTACTTTGAAAATCAGTCGTCGATTCGCGCAACTTATAGACGACTTCGTCATTTGTATGGCGTACATAATCGTCCATCTAACTATCGCATTTTTGGCTTAACGGGTTTGTTAATAAGCAAAATTGCCGCATATGGAGTGAGACCAATCCACAAGAGACCCTACAGACTCCATTACATCCAGAAAAATGCACCGTATGGTGCGGTTTTCACGCTGGTGGCATCATCGGACCTTATTTCTTCAAAAATGAGGTTACGGTCAATGGAGATCGTTACCGCACCATGATCAATGATTTTTTGTTTGAAAATATGGATGACATTGATCCGGAGGAGATGTGGTTTCAACAGGATGGCGCTACGTGCAATACGGCGAACGCAACCATCGACTTATTGAAATCAAAATTTGGCGATAAGTTGATTTCGAGAAGTGGACCTCTCAATTGGCCTTCAAGGTCGTGCGATTTGACACCTCTCGATTATTTCCTGTGGGGCTACGTGAAGTCACTGGTTTATGCTGATAAACCAGCAACAGTTGATGCCTTGGAGGCCAGCATTGTTCGTGTTATTCGTGACATACGGCCAGCAGTGCTCGAAAAAGTGGCCAAAAATTGGACGTCCAGAATGTACTTCGTCAAGAACAGCCGCGGTGCCCATATGCCCCAAATCATTTTCAAATGTTAATGTCACGTATTGGTCTTTCGAATAAAAAAATTTTGATTACAATTTAATTTTTTGTGTTATTTTTTACAATTTCAAGTTCTATCGGGCATAGAAATAGCATGAAATTGACCGAAAATATATATGGGAGCTATATTCCTATATGAACCGATCTCGATATAATTTGTCAATTTTATTTTTAGACCAAATCCCGTCTCACATTCTAAATTTCATTGAAATTGAACATACATATCGTGTTTTGTGCATAAAATACAGAAAATCAGCCGAAAATATATATGGGAGCTATATTCAAATCTGAACCGATTTCAATATAATTTGTCCCATTTATTTCTAGAACGAATAAAATACAGAAAATCAGCCGAAAATATATATGGGAGCTATATTCAAATCTGAACCGATTTCAATATAATTTGTCCCATTTATTTCTAGAACGAATTCCATCACACTTTCCAAACTTCAGTGAAAGTGGACATATATAGTGTGTCCAAATCTGAACCGGTCTCGATATAATTTGGCACATTTATTTTTGAAAATTCCGTCAGACATCCCAAATTTCAGCGACATTGGACACATACGAGTATATCGTGTTTGATGCATCAAATACACAAAATCGGCCGATAATATATATAGGAGCAATATCCAAATCTGAACCGATTTCGATATTATTAGGGTAACCCTAGTACTACCACATAAAATGCAACAATCTGGCAGCATCATAGCAGTGTTGCATGCATCAGTAGTTTAAGTTATTATCTCTCTCTACTCATTGTCAGTACACAGTCAGTCAGTTACTTTGCAACCACCAATTAATAGACATCTCATCTGTACATATTTCGTCATATTTCATTGTTCCTCATAATTAATACTTTATTTCAACTCATAAAACAACTTAAAGTTTTATTCAATAAATGAATTGATTGTTATGTTTAAACATCGTCTTTCATTCAATCGACCACCTCCGTAAGAACATAACAATTTGGCGACGAGGATTTTGGAACAAAGATGTATGTATTATTCTCGCTAACAATTTGACGACGAGGATTGTGAATTGAAAACAGCACTAAGTAACAAAAAGAATTTCGCAATTTTATCAGAACTTTCAACAAGGCTGCGTAATAACATCAAGACATCGCACACAATAAAAGTTGTGGCAGGAAGATTTTCAAGGAAAACATAAAAACGCACAGGCGCAAGTTCATCAGGAATATTCTAACAAGAATTTTCAAGAAATCTTCAGCGATCAACACTCACACAAACAACAGTTTGCAGTCTCACATATACAGACATTTTTTTCAGCTCAACACACACACCACTACAACGTTGGGAATTTCATCATTTTTGCTGTCAACACACACACCACTACAACGTTGGGAATTTCATCATTTTTGCTGTACTCACATACAGATATACAATTGCAGCGTCTCAAAAAAAATTGTAACGGCTGAAAACACACAGACTCTAGAACATGTCGGAACAAGCGAATATTTTACAAATACTTGCGAATCAACAGGATTTGCTCAACAAACTCACACAAATCATCGCTGGACAACAAGGTGCAAACACAGTTTCATCATCAATTCAGGTGAATCATCAGTGGCAAAAGCTCACCTCATGGAATCTTTAGCTAATTCCATGACGGATTTTCACTATGAGCCTGACAGTGGTTTATTATTTGAATCGTGGTACAATCGTTTCAAACACATCTTCGACAGGGAAGCAACTGCACTGGACGATGCAGACAAAGTAGGACTTTTGTGGAGAAAAATGTCCAATCACATTCATGAACGATTCAAGAATTTCGTGTTACCAAAACAACCTCAAGAACTTTCATTGGCAGACACAATCAAGCATCTTACAAGACTATTTGGCAGAACAGAAACACAATTAAGTCTACGTTACAAGTGTCTCCAAATCACAAAGATGGAAAATGAAGATTTTAAGGAATACGTCAGTCGTGTAAATCTCCAATGTGAACTTGTTAAACTCGATGTTGTTATGTTGTTGTTGTTTAACAACAGACCAGTTCAAGTGTTTAATTTTCATACTTGGTCTTAAATCATCACAAGACAGTGACATCAGAATCCGTTTATTAAGGCATCTCAATGAAAGTAAGGAAGTAGTCAACCTAGAAAAGCTAGTTGATGAAACACAAAACATTTTGGATTTGAAAAGTGACACAGCACTAATTGAGGGAAGCCAAAAACAGTGCAACAAAATTGGTAAGCCTCAACGAAAACAGAAGATACCAAAAACAACATGTTGGTATTGTGGAGATATGCATTATGCTAAGTATTGCCCCTACTCCAAGCATAAGTGTATAAAATGTCAACAGATTGGCCACAAAGAAGGATTTTGCAACAGCATGCACAGGCAGAGCAAATCAAAACACAACAACGACAAACCTCAACAGAGCAAAACCAATCATGATCAAAACTCAGAACAGAACAATGTGAGTCATCAGAATTTTAAAACCAACAAAACAAAATTCAGAACAAAAACAGTATCTACAACAGATCCAGTCAAAATCAAGCAGGCAAGAAAATATGCTACAGTGAGTATTAATTCAAAGCAAGTGAAACTACAGTTGGACACGGCATCAGACATTACCATAATTTCTAAATCAACGTGGAAAAGAATCGGAAAGCCGGATGTATTTGAAACCACAGACACCGCCGAAGATGCAGGTGGCAATAAACTCACATTTTTTGCAAAACTTTTTCCAATAGAAGTGTCAGTTGCAGGAAAATCAAAAATTGTGGATTGTTACATTTCAAAATTGGAATCATTAAATGTCCTAGGCATAGACTGGATTGAGAAATTTAATCTATGGGATATTCCAATAGCGAAATGGTGTCATCAGATCAAGTTCACAGGAACTAAGTCATTTAACAATGTTTATCAAGTACTCAATGCTCACTTTCATCCCAGACCAAATAGACAAGTCAAAACAGCACTCAAAAAAAGGGAAGAGGAAGGCGCGACCGCAAAAGCATCTTCAAGAAGAAAAACTCACAACGTATTCAACGTTTATAAAAATCTATGTTCATCAGTCATGGACAGAAATCAGAAAAAGGAAAGTCAGTATAATTTCAAACACGGAAGTCGCATCAAGGTACATGCAGATAAACTTAAAACAAAAATAGGCGATACTTCTGCTTCATCAAACAAATTATCACCTTTGGATATATTACTTCGAGAATTCAACATTAAATTACCGTATACAGATTCTACAGCTACAGATGAATCATCCACAGAAGACAACCAGTTGAAGTAATATCCAGAACCCAGGTTCAAACTTAAAAGGGGAGATATTAGGGTAACCCTAGTACTACCACATAAAATGCAACAATCTGGCAGCATCATAGCAGGGTTGCATGCATCAGTAGTTTAAGTTATTATCTCTCTCTACTCATTGTCAGTACACAGTCAGTCAGTTATAGACATCTCATCTGTACATATTTCGTCATATTTCATTGTTCCTCATAATTAATACTTTATTTCAACTCATAAAACAACTTAAAGTTTTATTCAATAAATGAATTGATTGTTATGTTTAAAAAAATTGATATTTTATCTCAGGAAAGTGAATGCAAATCGCTGGGTTCCACCCAGTTTCGTTGTCTGTGGACATCTATAGGTCCAAAAAATAAAGAAAATCCCACCGCCGAAATCTTCATGTCACCATCAAATCCTTGGAATTTCAAAAGGTTCTAAGACATTTGGTGTGAAGAAACAGCTTAGCGATAGGGGAAGGCAGACGTTAAGTTTCTCTAAAGGAACGAGTTTACTCATGGTAGAATGATAAAAGGTAGTCGCATCTGTCACATACACGTAAATGCAACTCTGTATGTCTGTACAGGAGCGTGTCAAATCCATAAGAACAACAATACTGCATGACATTTCATTACAAAAACAAAACAGTTTGTTTATTTTTGAGAAGCAGTGGACAATCAAAACAAACAATTTTTGTATTTTCGTGCCAGAGGTATTATTAAAGTCGATAATCAACATTTTTTATCAAGAAAACCGAAGTAACAGCGTGATCTTCCATCTCGGAATATCAGTAGAAGTCTCCACAATAAGATACAATTTGATGCAGCCCTCGACGGATTAAAGTGAGTGCTTCGGATTCATATTGGATAATTACGCAGTTAAGAACAATCGTGGACACCATAATAAAAAAAAACATTGAGTTCAGAGTCAACATATTAGCTCAATGATAATGGATGGACGTGTCCGAATTTCGTTACTGTTAAATATGCCTGACAGGGGCATCAACCACGACATCCGTTGAAAAAAAAAAAATGGCGGAATATTAATTAATTCCGTAGTCTTTTTTAAGTGCTGCTTAACTGTTTAATACAAATTTTGTGGTTCATCGAAATAATGTATATTTAGACGAAATCCGTTTCAGACAAATTGGAGTTGATTTAGACATGTCCGTCTAGCTCACAGGTGTGCACGATAACTCTCGAACGGGTCAAGTGATTTGGTTCAAATGTTGTGTACCGTAATATTTTGCAGAAACTTAGTTTATTTCAACAGAACCAGAACATCAAAATTATCGCCGTAGCGAATCCCCTAAACGCAATGTCGGCTAACTTTTGTTGTTGTAGCAGCATATAAACCTACGCAGAAGCATAGGCTTGATGCTGGATTGGAACTCTTCCGTGAAATTAAAAGACAAGAGACACTACAAATCGACGTAGTGGCATGAGAGAAGTCTATCTTCCTATCTTCCTACCTTCGGTGATGTTGTCGGAACACATACATACATATGTATTTGTTACGTAGTACAATTTCTATACTTGCTAAGAATTGGGCACAGCTCACAGACAATAAATAAGTTTAATTTAATTAGTTATGTTTAAGGTATTAAAATCCGAATAATTTATTTATAAAATATGTATACCAAAATTAAAAAAAATGCATTGATTAAAGAACTTACGTTATGTTCCAATATTAAATGATTCATTTTGTTATTGTTTGGACAAAATAGAAAAATCGTATACATCAAAAATTTAGTTTTATTAGTTTAAGTTCAGCTTACTTTAAACATATACATTATTTGTTGAGAAGATGCAACTTGTAATAACGCCATAATAGTAAGTTTAGATTTTCGAAATCCACACGATTTCAAAAGTCATTTTCATAGCGTATATGTCCAAAAAAAATCCACAGTGTTAAGGAACAGGATTTGCATCTATGTTCAAACTGGACTCTGAAGATGTCTGTGTCTACTCTGTAGCCATATATTCAAGGGTATCTTCAAGCTGGTAAATTTCTCGAAATTGGTGTCCTGAAAAATCTTCAACTTCGTTACCAACTTCCAATGGGTCACTAATATTTGCATCTATGTTCGCACTGGCTCTCCCTGTATCCATTCGGTACAGTCATGTTTTACATTGCTAGTCTCTCTCAAAATTTCAGTATTTCGTGCTAAAATATGAAATATATACTTCGAGATACGCAAAGAAAATATGTGTGTTACGGAATAACTTACCCAAACATGGCCATGATACCGTGAGAAATGTTAAGGCCTGCGTACATAAGCTGCTTTGCCTGATTGCCTTGCTTACCTGCTTCATTTCTGACGTAATAAAAATAATAGAATAAAGACGAAATTTCGAACTGGGTTGCCATCAGTTGGAAATTGGGTCGGCCTTCTTTGTTCTTTTATTTTTTATTGAAGCAGCAAAGCAAGGCAATCAGGCAAAGCAGCTTATGTACGCAGGCCTTTAGACACTTCTTCATTGTAATGGAAATCACATTCCTCTTCATTCATCATATTAATTTGCCTACTGCAAGTATTTGGTATTGATAATAGTGATCCACTTCTTCTTGTGGCCACAAATGGAACAGCGTTCGACAATAAGCATTTGCGTTTAGAAAAATGTATTATGTCGGATGGCAAAAAGTGATCCACGCAAATGAATTCTTTTCCATTGAAATTTATTTTGATTTTGACCACGTATCACGAAGTTTTTCACACTTAGAAACACTGAAAAATGACCAATTACAGCCAGCCACAATTCTTCTCTTTGCACAACACACAAGATCTCATGTTAAAATACAATTGTTTTTTTTATTCAACAATTCGAATTAAATTTTTGTTTATTTTGTAACTGTCACATATACAAATGTAGGTTTGTATGTATGTGTATGTACAATGTTTACTATGTCAAACTACAATTTGACAATGAACGTACTTCAAATTCAAAATTTGAAAAAAATTTAAATCAGTTGTTAGCATGAAACTACCTTTATTCTTGTACCATGGATTTTACTTTTGATGGTTATTTTGTTCACACAACTTTTACTCAAGGTATAAGTACCGAAAAAATATTTCTGACCCGTTATTATACAAAAACAAGTAAGAAAAGTCTATAGTCGGACGGAGCCGACCATGGGATACCCTATACCACTATCCCTGGACAATCGCTCTCCATGGAACTTCTTTTCAATGATTGTGAAAATTTAATTATCAAATATCAGAGATGTAATGTATAATACTTATGACCAAAACCAAAAAGTTATCTAGCATGACAAAGACATTTTTGTAGCAGGAAAGGAAAATTTAGTTCACACAAACTAAAATGTAATGAAACCCACTTATGTAGTACTCATGGCACAATTACCCAGGTAGTGGCATCGTAATATTTTGAATATGTTATGTCAAAACTTTCTTTATGTTGTTGGAGAAATTACAACAAAAATAATTTTTTATAAAGGGATTTGACTTTTCATATTCGATCAGCTGGTGTGATACCACTACCTGGTAGTTCTGCCATGATAGTACTACTACTTCCGTTGTTTAACCGCTACGTTATTGAAATTTTTACCAATTTAACACAAAAGATTCAGTCCATTTAACCCGCTAAGTATTATCTGATCTTCACGGTGGTTTGTACGCTTCTTCTTCATCATAAACTCAAACTTTGTTTAAAATTTTGCGGTTTATTATTTTGACCTACAGAGCCGCTACAAAATTGGTTAAAATTTTGTTTTTGGTCCATTTCATTCCCTGAACATTTCACGATCATCACCAAAAACTAATCATTTCTATTCTGGCCCGAAACCGACCTCCTTAAAAAATTCGTTACAATCGGTCCATAATTGCGGCCTTAAGCATGTTTACAATTTTAAATGGACGGACACACATCGCTAAATCGCCTTATCTCGTCGAGATATGCATTTTGGCATACCAAATAAGGGGCTAGGACGAATATTTCGTGGTGTTACATAAACTTTTGGAGAGACAATATGTAGCATGGGATAAAAATGTGGTTCTCTACACAGAACCCAGTATATATTAGACAGTAGGCCCGTTATCTAGCAAACACTTAATTGCAATTTACATCAGAGGAAAGGTCAGTAGTTGTTTCCCATATGTAGGCTACTTTGCGAAATATATATGTCCTCAAGGAATTAAAATATCGACCAAAGAAAAAAATATATTTTTCATACAAAAGTAATGGTCCATTTCACCCGCTAAAGAATATCAGATCATCATTCGAAATTGTAGGCATTATTTTCGACCTATACTCGTACCCGGTGCAAAATTTCGTGACTAATAATTGTTCCACAAACATCCCAGACGGGACAGGGGAGACTTCTCTCATATCAATGAGTCCACCCCGATTCATATTAGTTCAATGATATGGGACCTACTGTTTATCGCCGAGTCCGAACGGCGTGTCTTACGACACCACTTTATAGAGAAGTTTTACATGGCTGAAATACTCAGGAAATGTCGCCAACATTACTGAGGGGTATTTTGCCACCGTTGAAAATTTTGATGTTGACTGGCCGGGGAATCGAACCCACGACCTTCTGCTTGCAAGGCGGGTGTGCATACCATTGCACCACAGTGGCAATGATGTATAATTGCGACTTCTAGCGAGTTTATTATTACACTACAAACAAATAACGGGATATATTAGGCTGCAACTCTGTTATCTTATCATGCACACCAACATAATTGGCATCAATTGAAAGGTCAAGCGTTCCACTTTCAAGTATATCTCACTTGTCCGGAATGTCACTTCCAGGAATTAAGATATAAGCTGTATATTAAAATTTTTCACAATTTTCACACAAAAGTTTTGGTCCATTTAACCCTCTAAATATTATCCGATCGCCATCTCAAATTGCAAGCTTCTCCTTTGTGATATACATACTCTTACCTTATTTAAAATTACGCGTTGATCGGACTATTATTGAGACCTACAGAGCCGCTAGAAAATTGGATAAATATTATGTTTTTGGTCTATTTCACCCGCTAAATATTTCACGATCATCACCAATAAGAATAGGGATCTATTCTGATCTGAACCCGACCTCCATACAAAATTTCGTGACGATCGGTCCATAATTGCGGCCTGGAGCGTGTTTACAATTTATAATGGACAGACGGTCGGACGGACACACATCTCAAAATCGCTTTATCTCGTCGAGATATGAAGATAGGTATACCACATTGGGGGTCTCCGACGAATATTTCACTTTTTACCAAAACAAACTTATAATACCCTTTTCCACCTTGTGGTATAGGGTATAAAGAGCGCCTATGTTTCTGTGCTTTTCGTGCCATGCGATATCTTCTAAATCAAAGCACTTGATGTTGACATGAAGCGTTCGGCGGTGGGATTTTCTTTATTTTTTGGACCTGTAGTCCACAGCCAACGAAACTGGGTGGAACCCATCGGACTTTATTTATAATTATAAATAGTATTAAAACATGCTAATATTTTGAAATTTTTTCATAAAGCGAGTAAAAAGTACCGTTAAAACGCATATGTGAAACATGTTAGGTATTGAAAATGTCGGCTACTATATACTCTACATGTCCACAAAAATATCATTTACAATTCCTCTCCTATCGTCAGATATAACGGTATTTGTAGGCAAATATTGGCTGGTTCTATTCAGATGAACCGGAGTGTATGATAACTACGTATATGAAGCCTTTACCTACCCTGTAGGGACTGTGGCCGATTTAAAGCTCACATAAAGCTAGCTTTTTTTTAAACATAAGTGGCATTTTATCGATTATTTTGCCTTATGCCAACTGACTAATTTTACAAGGCGATGAGCGCCTGAGTAGTCAGTATTGTCCAACGCCAGATAACTTTTCGACTGATAATAAACTAACTTTTTTTTGCCTATTTTTAGTCAGTTTAAAACATAATGTGAAAAAAAAAACAATTTTTGTTTCTGTGTGTTTTTTATTTTTGACTTTTCATATTCTCTCTCTCTCTCTTTGTCTCTCTCTCTCTCTTTTTTGTGAGATAGAAGAAGGGGCAAATTTGTATATTTCCTTTGTGTTCCTTTTTAATTCCAGAATAATATGAGTAATATGTACGAATATGTTCAGTCCATCAACACTGTATTATATAACTGGATGCTGCATTTATACGAAGAATATTAAGAAAAAGCAAGTGCGAATTATTTACACATTTGTGCCTTATTTCTTCGACAAACACAAATACTTTGCAGACGGTACATGTTTCTGTTTTCAGAGTGGTTAATCTCTAGATAACTTTTCGACTAACTTTATATTGGTCGAAAAATTATCTAGACATGGACAATTGCAGAAAATTTTTTCTGTTCAAAGTGGTTCATCTCTAGATAACTTTTCAGCCAGTTTTTAGTCAGTTTAAAAATTATCGATCTATTATCAATCATTTTATCAACTGGTTAATAAAAGTCCGACAGGGTAATTAACTGCGTGTTGCGTGTGCGTGTGTGTGTGTCAAAACAAAAGTTAAATACATATATTTCAATGAATGTTTCCCAAATACGCTGTGCGTTTGAAAAATCAAAGTTGAATATTTCCTACTTTGACAATCCGTATTGTTTTAAAATTATTCACCAGCAACAAACATTGTCAATGGTAAGTAAAATTAAATTTTTTTTTCGTCAAATAATTCTTCGTTTTTTTACAGATGGATAACGAAAATCTAATTGAGTGTGTACGTGGTCAACCAACCACATATATGGAATAAGCAGGATCCTTTTTATAAGGATATTAATTTCAAGGAAAGAACTTGGGAAACAATATCTATAGAATTGAGCTGTACAGGTAAGTCGCCCGCTGCATTCATGGGAACCTTTTGATAAAATTTGTATCTCATTTTAATCAAAGCTTTGCAATGCAAGACACGATGGAGAACGTTAAGAGACAAATACAAGAGAGAGCTTAAATCAAACAATGAACCATCGGGTTCCGGAGCATCGTCCAGGAAGCCTTGGCCACTCATGGAATCAATGAGCTTCCTCCGAAGTTCGATGGAATCAAGAAAGTAAGTTTATTTAGTACTTTAGAATGAACCGCACAAGCTAAAAAGGATACATATTATTTCAGTACTGTTTCAAACTTGGATGACTCCAGTGGCGAAATGGACATTGAAACAGAATCAGGTAAATTGTGCATGCACAGAAAACATTTCAAACTATTCAAAATTATTTCTATTTTAGGAACTACACAGAAAGTCTGTAGGAAGAGGAAGCAAAATGAAGACTTGCTACTAGATGTCCTTACTTGTATGAAAAAAAAATATGAAGCAGCATCTGAACAAAAAAACGATTATCAAAGTTTTTTTGATATGTTACGGAACAATATGAGAGAATTGCCCCAAAACATTATAAACCAAACACAGATTGAAATTTTGCAACTTGTTAACAACAAAAAGAATAATAACTAATAAGATGTATATACGTTATATTGTTGCTTTACTCCTTTTTGGTACTAATATTTGGCAGCATTCGCATAGTACAATGACATATAATATCCAGCTCAACGTACGATATTGCTAAAATATTCCGTACATACATATTTTAGCGATACTGTACTGAAGCACAATGATAATCGCACTACTCCACTTGCTGGTATACTGGAAACATTTGTTACCACAGTCGGAACTCAAAAAATTGGAGTTCGACTAGGATTTTTAGTACTCCGTCTCTAGTACTCAACGTTTTTAGTATACCAGCATGTGGAATATTACGACTATCGATGTGCTCATAGTCAGTGTTGGTAGGACTATTTTAGTCAGGGCTGGTAGGACTATTTCGTGATTATACCAAAAAGAACAGTGCGATAACGCAGTGAAGTATATAGGTTTTTTACATCTGTTTCTGTTTTATTGTAATAGAATAATTCTACATATATAAATAGTTAGATTCAACATTGTTTAAATAATCGCATAAAATATTTCTATTTGATATAGCCGATTGAGATGCGTTATTCGAAACGCGTGTGTCCGCTCGTTCTATACTCCTTAGTGAACTGCTATCATCTTGAGTTGCAGCATCAGTTCTACTAAGACGCAGGAAATTGTGTAGCACAACAGTCGCCAAGACAATCTAAATTATGTATAGCATTATAAAAGCACATTTTGTCTGAAGCATTTTTACCTTTGTGGCATTCTGCGGCCAAAAGCCAATTGGAGTGTGAAGTACTCTCCACTTCGATGCCAATATTCCGAATGTCATTTCTATTTTTACCCTAGCTCCACAAATTATTTTATTGAATTTCACCATTTGTTCATTGTTGACCCTCGCATAAGGCTTAATAATGTTATTTGTTAGAGGAAAGGCAGCATCTCCTACCAAGTAGTGTGGGAAATAAATATGTGAACCCGGGAGTCTGCGTGGAGGTGGAAAATTGAAAGCCCCATTTACTATTTGTTGTCCGAATTGTGAATTTCGGAAAACTCCTCCGTCGCTAATACTTCCATAGTTTCCAACATTAATCAATGTGAAACAGTAATTTGCATCACAAGCTGCCATTAACACCTTGGGAGATAAATACACATGACTTTAAATGAATCGTTTACGTGGTGGATATTACTTACAATACTATTATATTTCTTGTAGTTGTAATATTGAGATCCTGAGTTTCGAGGACATACAATTCTTATGTGTTTTCCGTCGACTGCACCCATACAATTCGGTAAACCACAATTATTTTGAAAACCTTCCGCTATGTCCAGCCAATCATTTTCCGAAGGAGGTTGAATATAGAACTCTCTTAAAGTTTCCCATAAAACATCGCATGTATTTAAAATAATTGTTCGTGCAGTCTCAAGACCAATGCGGAACTTCATGCATAAGGTATGAAGGCTGCATCCATGGGCTAAATAGCTAAATTTTACAGAATAGTTTACAGTAATGTTTCCTTTATCAAATGCGTATCATGTCTTCACTTACTATAGTGTTATGTATAGCCGATTTTCAGATTCTATGGGTTTTCTGTGATATGAATTTTTTTCTAGAGCGAAACCAATTAGATTATGCAATGCCCGGAAACTATGTTTGCTCATTCGGATAGATTTTTCAAATAGACCATCATTCTCGGCTTCTAATATATTGACGCCAGTCAAATAAAAACCATGCTCCTCTCTGGTTCCGAAAAGTTTTTTGTTGCATCTTCTATATGATGAATTTTGTATGACGTCGTATAAGAGAAGTACATTCTCCATATCCTCCAATATTTCGTTTTCCATTTTTCTATAAAATTTTTTAATATGTGTAATTGTATTTTTATATTTTTTGTCAAAAATTGAAATAACGTATTTGGGTAATACGTCCGTATAGATGACTTAACCATGCGTAAAAAGGTGAGTATTATTGACACGCACACACGCAATTAATTAGGTAAGCCCCATATACATATCAAGATATCGTTTCACCTGACACATGGTACAATAATACAGGTAGCATTATCATGCCAGCTAATGGTAACATAATGTGTCAATTGCATTGAATTGATGTCAAATTTTGACATCTTATGTTGCCAACAATTGCCGATGCGGCTACCTGTGTATTTGTACCATGACCTGACACACAAAATATGCCACACCAACCAACAAATAAACACCACACAATTTAGGCCTGGGGGATGACATGAAAACGGAATCGTGCCAGAGTTGTCGTCGTGTAATGCGAATGACAGCATGAAAACGGAATCGTGCCAGAGTTGTCGCGTGTAATGCGAATGACAGCAAAATCAGATGATTTCGATTTGGTTTAATTTTACCGATATTTGTCGGTAACAAAGTGTTGTGAATAATTTTTGTATGTCTCGACGTAAGTTAGTCCCAATTTACATTAGGCGAGTTTACTTGCGGCAATTGTCAGTTTGATGGAGAGAGAGGTGAGGCATATGGTAACCCTTTGCCTCTCAGCCCCCTCTCTCACCTACAAACTGTAAATTGGGATGTAAATTGGGACTTAGGTATGACTGTTACATACATACAGTGAGTGTCAAAAATATTCGGTTTTCAATTTCACCAATAATAACACCTCAGTATTTTAGAAGCCCATGCCCAATATCCAAAAAACCAAATACTTAAATATATGTTGGTCCTGTGGCAATTAAAACGTGTATGTAACATGGATCCATGGCAACCCTATAAGCGAGAATAACAAAGAAAACGTTGTTAACCCTGTTTTCTATGCGTCAAAAATATTCGGTTTTTATAACTTTTGTTAATTATTTCGCCAAAAAACAGGTCATTATCGGACTTTTTCTGCAATATTAGTATACATTTTAATAACTGCGAACAGATGTAGCAACCGCCTGTGTGTCCACCGTCATCATTCAAGTACCACCGGATATTTTTGATGTTTTGCTCGGCTGTCGGTAGATGGCGTTAAGTTCTAGATACTATGAATGTGACACGGCTGTTAGCAAAAAAAATAAAAACAAAAGCTAGAAGCTAAAACTGAAACCTGGCTGAAACGTACTTGGGTTGAACTAGGAATATTTAGAAGTTAAACGGAGCACCACCAAATGATAAATCCAACTGACTGTTGTGTCTGAGACTTTTTTTGTTTTCCCTAGGAACGATAGATGAATAAGTTCCTGGTCACCCTCCCCAACCATGGTATCTCTTAGACCATTTTAAGGATACCCCTAATCGACTACACTGACGGTTTTTCACCCACTCACTTACCCGTAATTCTCTCTATTCCATGTTTACTGAAAACACTATCTATTTTTGGAAAACGTTATAATTCATTTCTTTATTCATGTATTCTTAAGCTAGCCTAGCACAGTGTGAATTAAAATTTGGAAAACTAAATCTAAAGAAGGTTTAGAGAAAAAAAAAACTAAACAAGAAAATAAAAAAAACTATTTGACATTGGAAATTAACTGAAATAAAAAGCTTATTTACATGTCGCAAATTGAGCGAGAAAAAAATTAAAGCAATATAAATGAAATAAAAAAAAATACAATAAAGTTAGTATGTTAGAATGTTATATTCGACAACATTAAGTTCAAAATATGTTTTAAGATAAGGTAAGTTTTTTTTAATTTCTTTTTAGATTCAATTGATTTAAATTAAGGTAAGTAACTTTTGTTTTCTTTTCTTTCAGGCTTATTATGTTATCTTTCAGGTAAGTATAAATCGAAGGTAAGTTTGAATAAATCATAGGCAAGTTTGGATAAATTAAGGGTAAGTTTATATAAATCGATGTAAGTATGATATGATCAACTTTCCTATCTTTAGCAATCATATTGACGGGATATTTAATCTTTGTTCAAGCGAAATTAATCCTTATCATGCATGGAAATAAAAAAAAATCGATCGACTTTTCTCGTGGGGTATGCAATTTATACAATATTTATGCAATCTATTTAGAATTCACAAGCAAAATCAAATTGATTGCTGTACAGTTATCAAAAAGAGGAATAATCTATTCAGGATCTTAAGTAAATGTTAGTATTTATAGTTAAATTCCATCATTAAATATTTTCTTTGGTTATAAAATGGATTTTTATAGAAGGTAAAATAACTTCCTTTAAATTTTCAACTTGCTCATTAAATATTTATGATCCAAATGCTCTCCTTAATTGCAAAGATTGCTTTAAACATTAGGATAACTAAAAGGCAAAATAAACCTACTCAAGAAAATCCATTCAATAATAAAAGAAAAGTTTTAATAATGATTCTAGATCTAATAAATATAATTAAGAATGTAAAGATCTGGCCTTGTTCGGTTCCTTAATGTTGTCAGCAGGATGGTTTGATGCTTTGTGCTGCAGATTTGTTTCTCGGCATGATGAGCAGGATAATGTGTTGACAGGATTATGTTTTGGCAAGACGGATAAGACGGATGAAGTAGATAAGTTTTTGGTGATTAATTTCTGACGCGAGGTGGCTTTGGGTGATTTTTGGTGCATTAGGTTTGTATTGGACTTATTTTTGTTTGTTTAATGTTTATGATTTTCATTTAATGGTTTATAAGGTAATAATTGTCTCACTCCACTTTCTTTAAGTATTTCTCTCTTTTCAGGTAAGTTATCTTTTTATCTCTTTTCACTAAACACTTTAGGTTAAACTTCTTTTAAGTTATGTGTTCTATCCTTTTGTGTTTTTCTTTTAGATTAGGTGAGTTTTATCTTTTCTTTTCAGGTTATGAGAACTTTCCTTTTCAGGTTATGTTAACTTTTTTCACGTTAAATGCATTTTTTTACTTTTTTAGGTTATGCAAAATTTTTACTTTTTCTCTTTTCAGGTTATGTAAGTTTTTACTTTTTAGGTTATGCCAAAGTTTTACTTTTCTCTTTTCAGGTTATGCAAATTTTTACTTTTTTTCTTTTTAGGTTATGTGAATTTTTTTCCTTTTTATGTTATGCAACATTTTTTTACCTTTTCTCTTTTCAGGTTATGTAATTTTTTTTTGTCTCATTCCAGTTTACACAATTTTTTCCTTTACTTTTTCTCTGTTTCGTTCTGTTTTTGAACTTTTCACCACATGTTTGCTGGGATGTATTGATTCGGTGTAAGATATGTGTGTGTAGAGCAACTGACCACACTTTACATGTAAAGCCTGCGTAACCCAGCACACTTTTTATCACTGTTTTGTTTGTATATTATCACCGATTTAATAACAATTATTTTTGGAATATATGGCTGAAGGCAACATATTTTAAAATGTAATTTAACTTTAATAATTTAAAATGTAGTTGTGACTTTTCCATCAATCTTTTCTTTTCGATTAATGTATGCGAACGGTATGTTTTTTTTCTTCTTTCAGAGTACAAATCGATATCATATAAATGAAACACAAATCGGTGTAAGTTTCTTGAACTTTCTCACAAAATTTAACTTTTTCTTTGTCATTTAGTAGGTCATAAACTGGTATTTATGATTTAATACTTTTTTCTTTCTTTTCAGGATATTTGGCGCGTTTACCACTGACAAACCGTGATTGACTTTTTCCCTTTTCGAAATACTTTTATCACTTTCTTTCTTGCATAGTTTAACATTGGCAAACGGTAAGTATATTTTCGCGAAAGTATTTGTATTTTTCTGTTTCCTTTCTTTTGCGAATTACACTTTTTTACAATCTTTCTTAGATTTCTCTAGAATTTTCGCATTTTTCCACTCATTTCAGTTTTATTTTTATTTCAGCGAATGCTATTTGTTTCTTCTTTTCAGGTTATATTATTTTTTTCTTTCAGGTTTTTTATGTTTCTTTTTCAGGTTTTATTTATTTTCTTTTACAGTTTAACTTTGATTAATTTTTCTTTGCAGGTTTAATTTATTTTCTTATTTAGATTTATTTTAATTATTTTTCTTTCAGGTTCTAATTATTTTTCCTGCTTTTTTTTTGAATTTTCATTTATAGTTAATATATTCTTTTAATAAATTCACTTTGATATTTTAACTTTGTTAGCACTGTTCTTTCTTTTTTTTCACGTACACCAACTTTTTCCTTATTCATCACCACCACCTTACCTCGTTACGCGTCCAAAAAAACTGAATTCAAAGAGAGAGCGAGCTTGGGATTTTGCCGCTTTTATAGCTGCTGTTGTTTGGTATTCCTTTTTGAAGGATACCGTTATAATTTTGTCTACTTTATTTAAGCCCCTCCCATTCAGTGTTGCATTTTTGATTGATCGATGTGTCGTTGCCATATCGTTTGGCCGCCGCCATAATTTTTCTTGCCGCCGTTGGTCATACGTTGTACGCTGTGTATTACGGCGTTTACACGTCACAAACCTTACCATCCTGCCGACAACCCTGTCAAAGGATGGGGAGGAACCTATGTCCTATTGTTGTACTCTTATTCTCTTAAGCTAGTTGTATTATCGAAGACAGAACGCTGAGCGATAGTGTGAGATCAATTATAACCGTAGCTTCAGACAAGAAACTAGAATAATCATCATCGGCCATTCATTCAACAAACTGTATTATGGTTTCAGATCTTTCGCATGGTAAATTCCAATAAATTTTCCTTGAAGGTCCTCTATTTCATACATACAATTACCTACGGGCTGACGAATTCTGCATTTAAGGTACTTCTTACAAAGTTTAGCGTTTACAAGATTCCTAAAATCACTATGTTGAAAATTCCGTCGATATACTTCCTGTCCTTGAATAAATTTGATTTCTCTAGCTCTTTTATTATAATTAAGTGCCCTTCTCTCATAAGCTTGGTTCATGTTCTTGGCAATGGTATCACTAATCAGATTTCTGCGATCTTCCTGAGTAACGACTTGTATATCAGAACCTTCTAGTGCCTGTAGTCGACGGATCAACTGATATGCACTACCATGTGTAATCATATTCTGTCCAAATAAGGCAAAATATGGTGTCATACCAGTAGATGCGTGGACTGAGGATCTAAGTGCGCATTCTATTTCAGAAAGATGAACATCCCAATCGCGATGATCTTCATCTAAATATGCTCTAATGGCAGCTAATATCGATTGGTTAACCCTTTCGGAAGAATTAGCCTGTGGTGCATATATGGCAGTCTTCATATGTCTGATACCAAAGGAAGAAACCATTTCAGAAAACTCTTTGGAAATAAATTGTTGACCATTGTCTGAGAATATTATCTCAGGAACCCCGAATTTGTGAAAAACCTCAGAAACTAAAAACCGACAAACATTCTTTGAGTTAGCTTTGGACATTGCCTTAAGCAAAACAAATTTTGAAAAATGATCTAGAACGATGAAGATGAACGAATTGCCAGACTTGGATCGAGTATAAGGTCCTAAGAAATCTATGTATACTTTTTGAAAAGGCCTCACGAATTTCATTTCCTTTCCCATCACTGGCTTACTAATCTGATTATATGGTTTGCATTCTTTGCATGTCTGACATTCGCGTACAAAATTCCTGACATCAGTTGTCATACGTGGCCAATAAAAATATTCTCGAATTCTTGCTAACGTTTTATGAAAACCACCATGACTAACTGTCGGTGGATTATGTGCTCTAGCTATTACGTCTTTCACTAACGCATTGGGTACCCAAATCTTCCATGCTAAATCTTCGCAAACATTGTCACCATTATAAACCGCTGTACGTTTATAAACCAAACCATCTATCACCATAAGATCTGGTAATTGATCCTTATTATCTTCGACTGTTTTAACTATGCCTTGGTATTCTTCATCCTTAAAGTGTTCAGAGTCTAGATCTATTAATGCGTTCATTTCTGTAGTGATAGCTTCAATGTCATAACGAGATAAAGTATCGGGAACAATATTTTGTAAACCTTTACGATGTTCAATCTCAAAAGTGTAAGTCTGTAATACTAAACTCCACCGAGCTAACCTCCCACTAAGATCTTTATTAGACATCAACCATTTAAGGCTGGAATGATCTGTAATAACCGTAAATGGCATTAACTCGATGTAAGGCCTAAAACGTTTCACAGCCAATACTACCGCTAGACATTCTCTTTCTGTTACTGAATAATTTCTTTGTGCACTATTAAGTTTCTGTGAGAAGAAAGCAACTGGGTGTTCGGCTAAATCCTCACCTCTCTGAAATAGTACCGCTCCTACTCCAACATCTGAAGCATCACATTGTACATAAAATCTTTTGGAAAAATCGGGATGCACTAAAATAGGAGAGCTAGTCAACTGTTGTTTGAGTTTGTCGAATGCTTCTTCGGCTGGTTTCGGAAATGAAAAACTTTTCCCTTTCTTAAGTGTTTCAAATATTGGAGCTGCAATTGTCGCATAATCTTTTATAAATCTCCTATACCAACCAGTTGTGCCCATAAAACCTCTCACTTGCTTCGGCGTCTTTGGATATTTAAACTTTACAATCGCTTCAACTTTCTCTGGGTCTGGCTTCAACTTCCCTTCTCCTACTATATATCCCAAATATCTGAGTTCTTTGAAACAAAATTTAGATTTTTCCACATTTATTGTTAAGCCTGCACGACTTAAGGCTTCTGCAACCCTTTGCAATAACTGAATGTGTGTTTCAAAGTCAGGAGAGACAACTAACAAATCATCTAAATACACAAATACTCTATCTCTGAGCTCAGAAGGTATAACCTTATCCATCAGCCTGCATTGCCTCTGTGCAGCATTGCATAAACCGAATGGCATTACGGTAAATTGATATAGGGGGCGTCCGGGTACAGTAAAAGCTGTCTTGGGCCGACTATCTTTATCCAAAGGGATTTGCCAAAAAGCATCTTTGAGATCCACGCTAGATATATAGTGTGTATCTCCCAAACGGCTCAGCAACCCCTCAATGTGTGGGAGTGGATAGGCGTCTTTGATGGTAAGTGAATTGAGCTTTCTCGCATCTAAGCATAATCGATTTTTAGTTCCTTTTCGCACCAAAGTTACTGGATTGTTCCATGGACTTTCACTGAGCTCAATCACTCCCATCGCCAACATCCTATCCAACTCCGCATACATGAGTTGTTGTACTGCCGGAGAAACTGGATAGTGACGTTGCTTTACTGGTTCCGATTCCCCTGTGTCTATTACATGGATTTCTAAACTTGTCTTCCCTAAGCCCTTCTCAGCAAATGATGGAAACTTCTTGACTACTGACTCTAACCTGTGCATCTGGTCTACTTCCAGGCTATGCATCTTCGGGTTAACTACATCCTTGGCAACTTCTTCTCCCAAGAGTATTCCCTCTGTACTCAAACTCTCTACGTTTACTATTAACTTAAAAGCCTTCATAAAATCGATTCCCAAAAACAAAGCTCGCTTAAGAGTCGGCACTAAATAAAATTCAATCTCTTTTTCTAGTCGATTATATTTGATTTTATGACGAAATCTACCCACGACACTGTGCGATCTTCCATCTGCAGTCCTAACATTCGCCGTGAACCTATGGACTGGTATGCCTGCCTTATCGACAAACTCCAAACAACCTTCACCAAGTACTGACACTGTTGCACCACTGTCAAGCAATCCTTCTATTTCATGACCATTAAAAGAAACTCTAGTGTACAGCCTATTGTCTTGACCTTCATACAAGGAAACCATTGAAATCTCCCTACGTTTTTGTCTACGAATGCGATATCTCTCCCTTGCCTTCTCAATTTTAGTTTGTTTACCAAAAATCCTATCTCTGGCCTCAGAATACTCCTTCATCCTTAGATGTAACGGCTTAATTTCTCTCACTACTCTACCGCTATCCTTCTGAATAATTCTCCTATTGCTATTTTGCAGTATCTTGAACTCTCTACTAATATCATGACTCTGCACTTCAACTTCAAGCTTCAAGGTATTGTTGTGAATGTTTACTGGGGTTTGTTGACTACCGGGCGCGCTTCCCCAGTTCGTGGCGTGTCCGTCTTCTGGTTTCCCCGGCATCGAGGACAATTCGGAGAGGTAAAATCATCTAAACCACATCGAAAACAGAAAACTCTGGTAATTGGATTTGGACAATCCATAAATGGATGCCCCTGGGTCTTACAATTCCAGCATATATACTTGTTAGTGGCTGTCACTGCATCGATATTAACATCGTCTAAAGGGAGATCATTGTATTCTAGCTCATGAACTTTCTGAGCTGGAGGTCCCCTTATCGCTGGATATAACTGCCTATGACTCATGAGTAGATTTTCAGCTTTTCTACACTCTTGTTGAAGATGACTAAGTCCACAGAAATCGATCGGAAACACCAATTGTGCAAGTTGAGGTTTAAGATTTGCTTTAATTACTCCAACTAGATTACCTTCAGACATTGGGTTGCCTTGTTGATTCCACAATCGGACTATAGCACTATAAAATTCCTCAAACCTCTCATGCGGTAACTGCCTTCGGCTCACTATCTTTTGTTGTATCTCAAAATCGCTCTCAAATCTTCGGAACCTGTTTGTAATGGCATCACGCAAATCCTGCCATGAACCAAAATCTTGAAGTCTTCTATGTGCCCAATACCACATCCTTGCTTCACCAGTAAGAAGAGTATGAATATCACGTAGTAACTCTAGCCAACTGCATTGGTAATCCTCACGTAAACGCTCAACTCTAAAAATGAAATCCTCAACATTCATTGTCTTATCTGTTCCATCGAAATTAATTCCCCATTTCTCTACTTCAAGTCTTTTAACTGGGCTTTGAACTGGAAATGGATTATAATTTGGTGGGTGTTGTGTCATGAGATTCTGTTGAGACTGGTATGCACGCTGCGCTGCTGATTGCTGCTGACGGGCTGCCTGTGCTAGAAATACTGGACATGTTGGTATATCACATTGTCCACTTTGAGAATGGACGTGCTGTTGTGCTGACTGTGCTCGACCTAGGTATGCACTGGGCCTGTTTTGATTTACTCCCAAAATTGGACGTGATGGTGGTCGTTGGTGAGACCTTTGTGCTGCTTCCCTTTCTGCTTGCGCCAGTGCTCCACCCCATGCATCAACTCTCGCCATGCCTCCTTGCACCTGAGACCTTTGTGAGCTTGCTGCAATCGACCGGATAATTTCAGCTACCAAACGTGGTACCATTAACTGAAGCCTCTGTTCCATTGTTCGTAACATCTGGATTTGTTGCAAACCTTGAGTAGCGTTAACCACATTAGTGTCTTCTTGTCCCATTGTATTTGCACCCTGCATAATTTCTTCGTTAAGTTGTTGAATTTCATCTCTCATGTTTTGTTGAGTAATGCTGGAAAATGATGGAGGAGTAATCGAAGTGTTCGAATCATAAAACGGATCGAGAGCTGCATTTGAATTGTTTTGCCTAGAAGGTACTTCTTGAGCAGTTGTTCTTGTTTCAGTTACTGTAGTCACAATACCTGGCGGAATTCCTTGCCCTGGTATAACGTTGACCGTCGTAGTCGAGGTTTCGGTGTGAGTCGTAGTAGTGAGTGTAGCAGACTGCATGTTCCTACTTTTCGATCTAGTTCCTAACATTGTAAACTACTAAAATGATTTCAAAACCCAAAAATAAACTTTAAGGAAAACTATTAAACAAATTTTCTGCTAATTTTTTTTTTCAAATCTCTAACTAAAATTTTGGGTGTGAGTGATGTGATAATGCCGTCAGTGTATTGAAAACATATGAGTCGAAAATAAATATAGACAAATTTCTACATCAGTAATCCCCATCTTCTTTCTAAGTATTCCTTTAGATATATTCGAGAATAGCTATATGTATTTAATACGCAATTTCTTCCAGCCATGAACGACTTCTACAGAAAGACTATCAACTACAAAATAACTATTTCTCTTTGGCTATTGAATTCTAAACTATTGCATGAGCTACCTAACCAAACTACTTCCATCGCAAGTATTTACTATCTTGATTGACTTTATAAACACGACTTATGGGCAGATTAATTAAGTAACCTTTACTTCTGAAAACAGCTTTGAAATAAATGTATTAAATCCTAACGTTGCACGCGATATTGACCTTGATTGATCTCTCTACCGGGACTCACTGAAAGTTTTTAATAATTTAAAACAAAACTAATTCTCAAAAAAAAACTGAAGTGGAAGAACCCGTGTTCTCGGGCCCCCATTGTTGGGCGCCATTTTTGTAACAACCGCCTGTGTGTCCACCGTCATCATTCAAGTACCACCGGATATTTTTGATGTTTTGCTCGGATGTCGGTAGATGGCGTTAAGTTCTAGATACTATGAATGTGACACGGCTGTTAGCAAAAAAAATAAAAACAAAAGCTAGAAGCTAAAACTGAAACCTGGCTGAAACGTACTTGGGTTGAACTAGGAATATTTAGAAGTTAAACGGAGCACCACCAAATGATAAATCCAACTGACTGTTGTGTCTGAGACTCTATTTGTTTTCCCTAGGAACGATAGATGAATAAGTTCCTGGTCACCCTCCCCAACCATGGTATCTCTTAGACCATTTTAAGGATACCCCTAATCGACTACACTGACGGTTTTTCACCCACTCACTTACCCGTAATTCTCTCTATTCCATGTTTACTGAAAACACTATCTATTTTTGGAAAACGTTATAATTCATTTCTTTATTCATGTATCCTTAAGCTAGCCTAGCACAGTGTGAATTAAAATTTGGAAAACTAAATCTAAAGAAGGTTTAGAGAAAAAAAAACTAAACAAGAAAATAAAAAAAACTATTTGACATTGGAAATTAACTGAAATAAAAAGCTTATTTACATGTCGCAAATTGAGCGAGAAAAAAATTAAAGCAATATAAATGAAATAAAAAAAAAATACAATAAAGTTAGTATGTTAGAATGTTATATTCGACAACATTAAGTTCAAAATATGTTTTAAGATAAGGTAAGTTTTTTTTAATTTCTTTTTAGATTCAATTGATTTAAATTAAGGTAAGTAACTTTTGTTTTCTTTTCTTTCAGGCTTATTATGTTATCTTTCAGGTAAGTATAAATCGAAGGTAAGTTTGAATAAATCATAGGCAAGTTTGGATAAATTAAGGGTAAGTTTATATAAATCGATGTAAGTATGATATGATCAACTTTCCTATCTTTAGCAATCATATTGACGGGATATTTAATCTTTGTTCAAGCGAAATTAATCCTTATCATGCATGGAAATAAAAAAAAATCGATCGACTTTTCTCGTGGGGGTATGCAATTTATACAATATTTATGCAATCTATTTAGAATTCACAAGCAAAATCAAATTGATTGCTGTACAGTTATCAAAAAGAGGAATAATCTATTCAGGATCTTAAGTAAATGTTAGTATTTATAGTTAAATTCCATCATTAAATATTTTCTTTGGTTATAAAATGGATTTTTATAGAAGGTAAAATAACTTCCTTTAAATTTTCAACTTGCTCATTAAATATTTATGATCCAAATGCTCTCCTTAATTGCAAAGATTGCTTTAAACATTAGGATAACTAAAAGGCAAAATAAACCTACTCAAGAAAATCCATTCAATAATAAAAGAAAAGTTTTAATAATGATTCTAGATCTAATAAATATAATTAAGAATGTAAAGATCTGGCCTTGTTCGGTTCCTTAATGTTGTCAGCAGGATGGTTTGATGCTTTGTGCTGCAGATTTGTTTCTCGGCATGATGAGCAGGATAATGTGTTGACAGGATTATGTTTTGGCAAGACGGATAAGACGGATGAAGTAGATAAGTTTTTGGTGATTAATTTCTGACGCGAGGTGGCTTTGGGTGATTTTTGGTGCATTAGGTTTGTATTGGACTTATTTTTGTTTGTTTAATGTTTATGATTTTCATTTAATGGTTTATAAGGTAATAATTGTCTCACTCCACTTTCTTTAAGTATTTCTCTCTTTTCAGGTAAGTTATCTTTTTATCTCTTTTCACTAAACACTTTAGGTTAAACTTCTTTTAAGTTATGTGTTCTATCCTTTTGTGTTTTTCTTTTAGATTAGGTGAGTTTTATCTTTTCTTTTCAGGTTATGAGAACTTTCCTTTTCAGGTTATGTTAACTTTTTTCACGTTAAATGCATTTTTTTACTTTTTTAGGTTATGCAAAATTTTTACTTTTTCTCTTTTCAGGTTATGTAAGTTTTTACTTTTTAGGTTATGCCAAAGTTTTACTTTTCTCTTTTCAGGTTATGCAAATTTTTACTTTTTTTCTTTTTAGGTTATGTGAATTTTTTTCCTTTTTATGTTATGCAACATTTTTTTACCTTTTCTCTTTTCAGGTTATGTAATTTTTTTTTGTCTCATTCCAGTTTACACAATTTTTTCCTTTACTTTTTCTCTGTTTCGTTCTGTTTTTGAACTTTTCACCACATGTTTGCTGGGATGTATCGATTCGGTGTAAGATATGTGTGTGTAGAGCAACTGACCACACTTTACATGTAAAGCCTGCGTAACCCAGCACACTTTTTATCACTGTTTTGTTTGTATATTATCACCGATTTAATAACAATTATTTTTGGAATATATGGCTGAAGGCAACATATTTTAAAATGTAATTTAACTTTAATAATTTAAAATGTAGTTGTGACTTTTCCATCAATCTTTTCTTTTCGATTAATGTATGCGAACGGTATGTTTTTTTTCTTCTTTCAGAGTACAAATCGATATCATATAAATGAAACACAAATCGGTGTAAGTTTCTTGAACTTTCTCACAAAATTTAACTTTTTCTTTGTCATTTAGTAGGTCATAAACTGGTATTTATGATTTAATACTTTTTTCTTTCTTTTCAGGATATTTGGCGCGTTTACCACTGACAAACCGTGATTGACTTTTTCCCTTTTCGAAATACTTTTATCACTTTCTTTCTTGCATAGTTTAACATTGGCAAACGGTAAGTATATTTTCGCGAAAGTATTTGTATTTTTCTGTTTCCTTTCTTTTGCGAATTACACTTTTTCACAATCTTTCTTAGATTTCTCTAGAATTTTCGCATTTTTCCACTCATTTCAGTTTTATTTTTATTTCAGCGAATGCTATTTGTTTCTTCTTTTCAGGTTATATTATTTTTTTCTTTCAGGTTTTTTATGTTTCTTTTTCAGGTTTTATTTATTTTCTTTTACAGTTTAACTTTGATTAATTTTTCTTTGCAGGTTTAATTTATTTTCTTATTTAGATTTATTTTAATTATTTTTCTTTCAGGTTCTAATTATTTTTCCTGCTTTTTTTTGAATTTTCATTTATAGTTAATATATTCTTTTAATAAATTCACTTTGATATTTTAACTTTGTTAGCACTGTTCTTTCTTTTTTTTCACGTACACCAACTTTTTCCTTATTCATCACCACCACCTTACCTCGTTACGCGTCCAAAAAAACTGAATTCAAAGAGAGAGCGAGCTTGGGATTTTGCCGCTTTTATAGCTGCTGTTGTTTGGTATTCCTTTTTGAAGGATACCGTTATAATTTTGTCTACTTTATTTAAGCCCCTCCCATTCAGTGTTGCATTTTTGATTGATCGATGTGTCGTTGCCATATCGTTTGGCCGCCGCCATAATTTTTCTTGCCGCCGTTGGTCATACGTTGTACGCTGTGTATTACGGCGTTTACACGTCACACAGAATCTTTGTTCCTATGTGCAAAAATATTATATTTTATACAAAATTATTAAAATTTAGCGATAAGGAAAAACGTTTGATCTTTAAATTTCTTCTTAAGTTTTTGTTTGGCTCTAGGTCATTTCAATAAAACAAATGGTGATTTTGTTTTATATCTTTATTAGTTTTCCGATATTTCGATCGTCTTCGACGATCATCATCAGGGATTTTTTGTCTTTAAGTGACTTAAAGACAAAAAATCCCTGATGATGATCGTCGAAGACGATCGAAATATCGGAAAACTAATAAAGATATAAAACAAAATCACCATTTGTTTTATTGAAATGACCTAGAGCCAAACAAAAAACTTAAGAAGAAAGATAAGGAAAAACGCTAATGAAATATGACCAGTTTTCTCTTTTCTTGGATAGCGTTTTTCCTTATCGCTAAATTTTAATAATTTTGTATAAAATATAATATTTTTGCACATAGGAACAAAGATTCTGTTCGCAATTATTAAAATGTATACTAATATTGCAGAAAAAGTCCGATAATGACCTGTTTTTTGGCAAAATATTTAACAAAAGTTATAAAAACGGAATATTTGTGACGCATAGAAAACAGGGTTAACAACGTTTTCTTTGTTATTCTCGCTTATAGGGTTGCCATGGATCCATGTTACATACACTTTTTAATTGCCACAGGACCAACATATTTTTAAGTATTTGGTTTTTTGGATATTGGGCATGGGCTTCTAAAATACTGAGTTGTTATTATTGGTGAAATTGAAACCCGAATATTTTTGACACTCACTGTAAGTGTTAAGTGGGGTACACACGATCAGTTTTTTTGTCCATACTTTTAATGGAATCATCTTCCTCAGGAGATAAAGTTGAAGAATTCTTGTCACTTGTTGCTGCTGCCGCTGACTCATATCCTGACTCGCTCCTCAGTTCGCTTTTTTGCGTCCACTTCTCAACCGAATTTGACTTCCTCACTTCCAATCTTCGTGTTATTTCGCTTTCTGCAGTCGATTCGTTGATATTGTTAGTTTCAGGTGCTGGCGACCAAGAGTATCTTGGTTTCCAGTTGTTTGACCTCATCTCGAAATCGGCATCAAATTCCTTTAAAGCACCTTGTTTTCTCATGATCGATCTTTGTACGCAGAAACAACTTGCTTGCGCTTCTTCCAACTGTTTTTCCATCAAACAGTTACCTCCTCCTGAAAATTATATCATATGTTGCTTTAAGTTTTTCCTTATAGCGTTCCAAGGAATTATATGCTCGCCTTAAAAAGAAATCTCCTTCGATTTCTACCAGAGTGAGGTTCGCTGTCGATTTTAGTTGGGTTTTTTGTTATGTTATGTTCTCCTTTTGTTAGAACACACTGAATATTTTTAGTTTGTTCGTCTCGTTGCTTCCGTTGATTGTTGTTGTTTTCTCGACGTCGACCGTCGCAGAATTTTTGTTCTTTTTGGTCGTTCCACTTTCTCCGTGCGTTCTTCTTCCCTTTCGTTTCCGTTTTTTCGTCTTCTTCGTCGTTTCTCTTCGTACTTTGCGAAATATATATGTCCTCAAGGAATTAAAATATCGACCAAAGAAAAAAATATATTTTTCATACAAAAGTAATGGTCCATTTCACCCGCTAAAGAATATCAGATCATCATTCGAAATTATAGGCATCATTTTCGACCTATACTCGTACCCGGTGCAAAATTTCGTGACTAATAATTGTTCCACAAACATCCCAGACGGGACAGGGGAGACTTCTCTCATATCAATGAGTCCACCCCGATTCATATTAGTTCAATGATATGGGACCTACTGTTTATCGCCGAGTCCGAACGGCGTGTCTTACGACACCACTTTATAGAGAAGTTTTACATGGCTGAAATACTCAGGAAATGTCGCCAACATTACTGAGGGGTATTTTGCCACCGTTGAAAATTTTGATGTTGACTGGCCGGGGAATCGAACCCACGACCTTCTGCTTGCAAGGCGGGTGTGCATACCATTGCACCACAGTGGCAATGATGTATAATTGCGACTTCTAGCGAGTTTATTATTACACTACAAACAAATAACGGGATATATTAGGCTGCAACTCTGTTATCTTATCATGCACACCAACATAATTGGCATCAATTGAAAGGTCAAGCGTTCCACTTTCAAGTATATCTCACTTGTCCGGAATGTCACTTCCAGGAATTAAGATATAAGCTGTATATTAAATTTTTTCACAATTTTCACACAAAAGTTTTGGTCCATTTAACCCTCTAAATATTATCCGATCGCCATCTCAAATTGCAAGCTTCTCCTTTGTGATATACATACTCTTACCTTATTTAAAATTACGCGTTGATCGGACTATTATTGAGACCTACAGAGCCGCTAGAAAATTGGATAAATATTATGTTTTTGGTCTATTTCACCCGCTAAATATTTCACGATCATCACCAATAAGAATAGGGATCTATTCTGATCTGAACCCGACCTCCATACAAAATTTCGTGACGATCGGTCCATAATTGCGGCCTGGAGCGTGTTTACAATTTATAATGGACAGACGGTCGGACGGACACACATCTCAAAATCGCTTTATCTCGTCGAGATATGAAGATAGGTATACCACATTGGGGGTCTCCGACGAATATTTCGCTTTTTACCAAAACAAACTTATAATACCCTTTTCCACCTTGTGGTATAGGGTATAAAGAGCGCCTATGTTTCTGTGCTTTTCGTGCCATGCGATATCTTCTAAATCAAAGCACTTGATGTTGACATGAAGCGTTCGGCGGTGGGATTTTCTTTATTTTTTGGACCTGTAGTCCACAGCCAACGAAACTGGGTGGAACCCATCGGACTTTATTTATAATTATAAATAGTATTAAAACATGCTAATATTTTGAAATTTTTTCATAAAGCGAGTAAAAAGTACCGTTAAAACGCATATGTGAAACATGTTAGGTATTGAAAATGTCGGCTACTATATACTCTACATGTCCACAAAAATATCATTTACAATTCCTCTCCTATCGTCAGATATAACGGTATTTGTAGGCAAATATTGGCTGGTTCTATTCAGATGAACCGGAGTGTATGATAACTACGTATATGAAGCCTTTACCTACCCTGTAGGGACTGTGGCCGATTTAAAGCTCACATAAAGCTAGCTTTTTTTTAAACATAAGTGGCATTTTATCGATTATTTTGCCTTATGCCAACTGACTAATTTTACAAGGCGATGAGCGCCTGAGTAGTCAGTATTGTCCAACGCCAGATAACTTTTCGACTGATAATAAACTAACTTTTTTTTGCCTATTTTTAGTCAGTTTAAAACATAATGTGAAAAAAAAAACAATTTTTGTTTCTGTGTGTTTTTTATTTTTGACTTTTCATATTCTCTCTCTCTCTTTGTCTCTCTCTCTCTTTTTTGTGAGATAGAAGAAGGGGAAAATTTGTATATTTCCTTTGTGTTCCTTTTTAATTCCAGAATAATATGAGTAATATGTACGAATATGTTCAGTCCATCAACACTGTATTATATAACTGGATGCTGCATTTATACGAAGAATATTAAGAAAAAGCAAGTGCGAATTATTTACACATTTGTGCCTTATTTCTTCGACAAACACAAATACTTTGCAGACGGTACATGTTTCTGTTTTCAGAGTGGTTAATCTCTAGATAACTTTTCGACTAACTTTATATTGGTCGAAAAATTATCTAGACATGGACAATTGCAGAAAATTTTTTCTGTTCAAAGTGGTTCATCTCTAGATAACTTTTCAGCCAGTTTTTAGTCAGTTTAAAAATTATCGATCTATTATCAATCATTTTATCAACTGGTTAATAAAAGTCCGACAGGGTAATTAACTGCGTGTTGCGTGTGCGTGTGTGTGTGTCAAAACAAAAGTTAAATACATATATTTCAATGAATGTTTCCCAAATACGCTGTGCGTTTGAAAAATCAAAGTTGAATATTTCCTACTTTGACAATCCGTATTGTTTTAAAATTATTCACCAGCAACAAACATTGTCAATGGTAAGTAAAATTAAATTTTTTTTTCGTCAAATAATTCTTCGTTTTTTTACAGATGGATAACGAAAATCTAATTGAGTGTGTACGTGGTCAACCAACCACATATATGGAATAAGCAGGATCCTTTTTATAAGGATATTAATTTCAAGGAAAGAACTTGGGAAACAATATCTATAGAATTGAGCTGTACAGGTAAGTCGCCCGCTGCATTCATGGGAACCTTTTGATAAAATTTGTATCTCATTTTAATCAAAGCTTTGCAATGCAAGACACGATGGAGAACGTTAAGAGACAAATACAAGAGAGAGCTTAAATCAAACAATGAACCATCGGGTTCCGGAGCATCGTCCAGGAAGCCTTGGCCACTCATGGAATCAATGAGCTTCCTCCGAAGTTCGATGGAATCAAGAAAGTAAGTTTATTTAGTACTTTAGAATGAACCGCACAAGCTAAAAAGGATACATATTATTTCAGTACTGTTTCAAACTTGGATGACTCCAGTGGCGAAATGGACATTGAAACAGAATCAGGTAAATTGTGCATGCACAGAAAACATTTCAAACTATTCAAAATTATTTCTATTTTAGGAACTACACAGAAAGTCTGTAGGAAGAGGAAGCAAAATGAAGACTTGCTACTAGATGTCCTTACTTGTATGAAAAAAAAATATGAAGCAGCATCTGAACAAAAAAACGATTATCAAAGTTTTTTTGATATGTTACGGAACAATATGAGAGAATTGCCCCAAAACATTATAAACCAAACACAGATTGAAATTTTGCAACTTGTTAACAACAAAAAGAATAATAACTAATAAGATGTATATACGTTATATTGTTGCTTTACTCCTTTTTGGTACTAATATTTGGCAGCATTCGCATAGTACAATGACATATAATATCCAGCTCAACGTACGATATTGCTAAAATATTCCGTACATACATATTTTAGCGATACTGTACTGAAGCACAATGATAATCGCACTACTCCACTTGCTGGTATACTGGAAACATTTGTTACCACAGTCGGAACTCAAAAAATTGGAGTTCGACTAGGATTTTTAGTACTCCGTCTCTAGTACTCAACGTTTTTAGTATACCAGCATGTGGAATATTACGACTATCGATGTGCTCATAGTCAGTGTTGGTAGGACTATTTTAGTCAGGGCTGGTAGGACTATTTCGTGATTATACCAAAAAGAACAGTGCGATAACGCAGTGAAGTATATAGGTTTTTTACATCTGTTTCTGTTTTATTGTAATAGAATAATTCTACATATATAAATAGTTAGATTCAACATTGTTTAAATAATCGCATAAAATATTTCTATTTGATATAGCCGATTGAGATGCGTTATTCGAAACGCGTGTGTCCGCTCGTTCTATACTCCTTAGTGAACTGCTATCATCTTGAGTTGCAGCATCAGTTCTACTAAGACGCAGGAAATTGTGTAGCACAACAGTCGCCAAGACAATCTAAATTATGTATAGCATTATAAAAGCACATTTTGTCTGAAGCATTTTTACCTTTGTGGCATTCTGCGGCCAAAAGCCAATTGGAGTGTGAAGTACTCTCCACTTCGATGCCAATATTCCGAATGTCATTTCTATTTTTACCCTAGCTCCACAAATTATTTTATTGAATTTCACCATTTGTTCATTGTTGACCCTCGCATAAGGCTTAATAATGTTATTTGTTAGAGGAAAGGCAGCATCTCCTACCAAGTAGTGTGGGAAATAAATATGTGAACCCGGGAGTCTGCGTGGAGGTGGAAAATTGAAAGCCCCATTTACTATTTGTTGTCCGAATTGTGAATTTCGGAAAACTCCTCCGTCGCTAATACTTCCATAGTTTCCAACATTAATCAATGTGAAACAGTAATTTGCATCACAAGCTGCCATTAACACCTTGGGAGATAAATACACATGACTTTAAATGAATCGTTTACGTGGTGGATATTACTTACAATACTATTATATTTCTTGTAGTTGTAATATTGAGATCCTGAGTTTCGAGGACATACAATTCTTATGTGTTTTCCGTCGACTGCACCCATACAATTCGGTAAACCACAATTATTTTGAAAACCTTCCGCTATGTCCAGCCAATCATTTTCCGAAGGAGGTTGAATATAGAACTCTCTTAAAGTTTCCCATAAAACATCGCATGTATTTAAAATAATTGTTCGTGCAGTCTCAAGACCAATGCGGAACTTCATGCATAAGGTATGAAGGCTGCATCCATGGGCTAAATAGCTAAATTTTACAGAATAGTTTACAGTAATGTTTCCTTTATCAAATGCGTATCATGTCTTCACTTACTATAGTGTTATGTATAGCCGATTTTCAGATTCTATGGGTTTTCTGTGATATGAATTTTTTTCTAGAGCGAAACCAATTAGATTATGCAATGCCCGGAAACTATGTTTGCTCATTCGGATAGATTTTTCAAATAGACCATCATTCTCGGCTTCTAATATATTGACGCCAGTCAAATAAAAACCATGCTCCTCTCTGGTTCCGAAAAGTTTTTTGTTGCATCTTCTATATGATGAATTTTGTATGACGTCGTATAAGAGAAGTACATTCTCCATATCCTCCAATATTTCGTTTTCCATTTTTCTATAAAATTTTTTAATATGTGTAATTGTATTTTTATATTTTTTGTCAAAAATTGAAATAACGTATTTGGGTAATACGTCCGTATAGATGACTTAACCATGCGTAAAAAGGTGAGTATTATTGACACGCACACACGCAATTAATTAGGTAAGCCCCATATACATATCAAGATATCGTTTCACCTGACACATGGTACAATAATACAGGTAGCATTATCATGCCAGCTAATGGTAACATAATGTGTCAATTGCATTGAATTGATGTCAAATTTTGACATCTTATGTTGCCAACAATTGCCGATGCGGCTACCTGTGTATTTGTACCATGACCTGACACACAAAATATGCCACACCAACCAACAAATAAACACCACACAATTTAGGCCTGGGGGATGACATGAAAACGGAATCGTGCCAGAGTTGTCGTCGTGTAATGCGAATGACAGCATGAAAACGGAATCGTGCCAGAGTTGTCGCGTGTAATGCGAATGACAGCAAAATCAGATGATTTCGATTTGGTTTAATTTTACCGATATTTGTCGGTAACAAAGTGTTGTGAATAATTTTTGTATGTCTCGACGTAAGTTAGTCCCAATTTACATTAGGCGAGTTTACTTGCGGCAATTGTCAGTTTGATGGAGAGAGAGGTGAGGCATATGGTAACCCTTTGCCTCTCAGCCCCCTCTCTCACCTACAAACTGTAAATTGGGACTTAGGTATGACTGTTACATACATACATAAGTGTTAAGTGGGGTACACACGATCAGTTTTTTTGTCCATACTTTTAATGGAATCATCTTCCTCAGGAGATAAAGTTGAAGAATTCTTGTCACTTGTTGCTGCTGCCGCTGACTCATATCCTGACTCGCTCCTCAGTTCGCTTTTTTGCGTCCACTTCTCAACCGAATTTGACTTCCTCACTTCCAATCTTCGTGTTATTTCGCTTTCTGCAGTCGATTCGTTGATATTGTTAGTTTCAGGTGCTGGCGACCAAGAGTATCTTGGTTTCCAGTTGTTTGACCTCCTCTCGAAATCGGCATCAAATTCCTTTAAAGCACCTTGTTTTCTCATGATCGATCTTTGTACGCAGAAACAACTTGCTTGCGCTTCTTCCAACTGTTTTTCCATCAAACAGTTACCTCCTCCTGAAAATTATATCATATGTTGCTTTAAGTTTTTCCTTATAGCGTTCCAAGGAATTATATGCTCGCCTTAAAAAGAAATCTCCTTCGATTTCTACCAGAGTGAGGTTCGCCAGAGTGAAATTAAATGTCCTCTTTAGGCTTCTTAGCCATCGATTCTCGCATGGCAAGTCGAACTGTACTTCCGCAGCCATGTTTAGTATATGTAGTTGTGCTTAGCTGTCGATTTTAGTTGGGTTTTTTGTTATGTTATGTTCTCCTTTTGTTAGAACACACTGAATATTTTTAGTTTGTTCGTCTCGTTGCTTCCGTTGATTGTTGTTGTTTTCTCGACGTCGACCGTCGCAGAATTTTTGTTCTTTTTGGTCGTTCCACTTTCTCCGTGCGTTCTTCTTCCCTTTCGTTTCCGTTTTTTCGTCTTCTTCGTCGTTTCTCTTCGTAATTTCGCTCCTCTTATTCTTCGTAATTTCGCTCCTCCTTTTCTTCGTAATATCGCTCCTTTTATTCTTCGGAATTTCGTTCGATTTTCGCTTCTCCTTCGTATTCTTTCGTCTTCTCGCTTTCGCCGCCGCACAGAGGACGAAATCATTGATCTAGCGGCGCGAAAGTCAAAAAATCAAAGTATAAAAATGCGAAATGTTTTCCATTATATCGATTAAAGACACTCTGCTGACTAAGATTTTGTTTTTACTTTTTTGTTGTTGTAAATATTCACTCAGTTATTCAGTGTCACGTGCAAGAAATTTTGACGTATCAGATTTTAATAAAATTGTTGCTAAAAACTTGATCTCATATTTGTTTAATTGTTAAATAATTTCGTAATAAAACTAAACAAAGTTTATTTTTTATTGATAGGGGAGGGTTTTAGTTAAATTAAAATAAAATGTTTGGGGCCTGAAGTTACATAGTTATAAAGCAATAAATTTTCAAAAATTATTATTTTTTGTATGTTTTTAGTGCAATATACTTTTGTTGGATGGAGCGTAACTACAAAGGTCCACCGAGGTTCGGTCCAGTTATTTTTTTAATAATTAAATTGGACTCCCTAGATTTCGAATAACCAAAATTTAGCTGCAAATAGCTGCAAATCTTGCTGATAAATGGTCTTGAAAAATAGCTTAAATCCTCAAAATACCCAAAATCTGTCGGTACGGTTATATGGGGGCTATATCAAAATGTAGACCTATGTTCGCAATTTTTGGTGGAGAACTTTTGTGTCCACTGGGAACCCCAAATACCAAATTACACCTAATTTGGTCGGAAAATGTAGCTTTAAATCCCCAAACTACTGAAAGTCGGGAGGTACCTTAAAAGGGGCCTATACCCAAACGTGGACCAATGTCCACAATTTTTGGTGGAAAGGTTTAGTGATCACTAGGAACCCTAAGTACCAAATTACAACTAATTTGGAAGGAAAAGGTGGCTTTAATCCTCAAAATATCGAATATCAGGAGGTACCGTTATATGGGGGCTATACCAAAATATTTGCCTATGTTGTTCATACTTAGTCCATAATTACCCACAGACACAGATTGAGTTTGTGCAAAATTTCAGAAAGATATCTTCATTCGTTTCCAAGTTATTAATTTCGCGCCGCTAGATCAGTGGTTTCGACCACTGTGCGCCGGTTCGATTATCGTCGTAAGATATATTATTTAATCGCTCTTCTCGTCCTCGTTTTCTTCCTCCTTCTTCGTATTCTTTCTTCATACTCGTCCCGCCGCCGGTTTCTCTTTCATCAAAGAGAAGGCTCGATGGACCAAATGTAAAGAAAGATGTTGGCAGGTTGGGTGTTGATGAGACACTCATTTTTTTATTTTCCAATTTCAACTTACATGCTACTTAACAAAATATTTCTTAACCTAAGCAATCACTAATTCTTATCTCTAAATTCTTCATTGTCCCAACCATGCAACCCATTGATCAATGAAGAATTTTCCCACATTGTGTGTGTGTCATAAAAAGGGTCATAAAAACTAAAGTGCGGTCGCTCGTAATGCAGCACGTAATGCACACACAACACTAGTGATACCAGCTACTGATGCATGTGGAATCTTAAACGCTATCTTCTATTTAAAGTGTTCCCGAAATATGAAAACATAATTTACCACTTATGATATGAACTCATAATGGCAATAAAATATTTATTTATTGATTTAGGCTGCTGGAAACTCGAGTTTATTCTTTATTATCAGAATTTCCAGCGCCTCGACACCAGCCAAAAGTATGTACAAAAGTGATTTGAACAGCTGTGACCATTTAGTACATGACGCATGTTATTTGTGCGTTACGCGTGCGCTACTGTTAAAAACCTTCAGAATATCTGAATTGATTACTCAAAAAAGAATTTCCCCAAAGATTTTTCAAATTTCCCCAAAAATTCCGCAATTCCCCAAGACGAATTATTTTCCCCCATTTCAGAAAAAAATTCCCTAATTTGGGGAAAAATCACCAATACTGACAACGCTGTTGTTGTGTACAATGAATGAGTGTGCAACTGAAATATTTTAACAAAGTTTACAAAACACAAAGCAATTGACAATACGGAATTCAGCCATTTAGTTGCATTTTCGAGGAGTGCTTCGACGAAGTTTAAACAACGAAAAGCAATTGACGATACGGAAGTCAGCCATACATTCTACAATTATCACTCACCCTCACCTTTTTTACAGAAAAAATCAGCTGGCAAATACTGAAATAACCTATATCTTCTAACACTATTACGAGCTCCAGTTAATGATCCGTGCCTTTTGTTAACCACTTTGTGTTTATTTTACAGCCTGTTTCACTATGTCGAACGAAAATGAATACGAAAGAAAAACTACTAAACTTGTGTATGATTTTCAATTTTTGTAGTTGCTTCGAAGCAAAAACAAAATCAATATTACTTGTAGGTCTACAAGGAATGTACAAATCACTTTTCCAGAATTACTACAATTTTGGAAAAATCATTTCTTGTTAGGATTGCGCGCATATATAACAATCTTCCACCTTCTCTTGAAGGATTTGATCACTCACTGTCCGCGTTTAGGCGAAAAATCTATAGGTACGCTCAATCTCATGAACTTTAATTGTACTGGTTCTATTCTGTTTTTTTTTTTCGAGTTTCCTAGAGTAGTTTATTTTAAGTTGTTTTGTGTAACTTTAACGGCCTATTGATAAGCTTTGTTACGAAATGTTTAGGTGTTTTTCGTTTGCATTCATTTTCTTTCGACGTAGAGAAACTGGCCCTTATAGTTTATGCTTTACAAACCTTCTGTAATAATGACAAATTGATGTATTAGAAAGGACTATCATATTTTATTAAAATTAATTTGTGTGTCTTAATTTACAAAAATGGATATCAGGAAAATGATTCATACACATCAGTCAAAATGAGTTCTGAACATATAAATGTACATACTTTTCTTTTCCACGAAACAAACCAGTAGGTAATGTTTATAAATGCACTTTTCCATTTTTAATTTGCGTAAAATAAAAAATACATAAATATGTTAATAAAGTAAAGTAAAAACTATATTCTGTTGCCTAACGTTCGCCTTTTTACAGTTCTTCCTCATTAGAGCTAGTCCGCTATAAATTCGTTGAAGAACAAGGTGATTGTTTCGATGGCTGAAGACTGGGGTAATGCCACCGTATAACCCCTACTCAGGCAAATACGGGCGGTAGGGCATTTTTTGAGTTCGTTAAAAGCATCCTGCAATCGTTTTTCTCCAAGCAATTGTTCTCTTCGCTTGAGACAATACTGTTCGCATTACCTTCTGTGGTGGTTTCAGTGTGTGTTGAATCGGCGATCAATGTTGTAGTTATTGGAGATGTCACACCGGGCGAACTACACGAATCGGCACAACTATTGGTAACCGGAGATATAATTGCATTTGAACTGTTGCTGTGAAGTGTTACTACACTTCTCTTCGATGACTTCATTCTAGCACAGGGAACACACAACATAGAAGTATGTTCTTTCATCTTTGTTATGGGATCCAAGCGATATTCATTGACCCACTTAAGCCTTTTATGTCTACTGTGTTTCCCTTGTTCTCCACTTGGAGAATTCATTAACGGATGGTAGGATGGTATGCCTTCCGGTGTGGTAGCTCCACATCGCATACAAATACTGCAACGATTGCAACTCCAACGACCTAATGATAATAATAATACTTTGGGTTTTGTACATCGAACCTTAAAAGAACACTTTCTCTTACCTTCAGGCACTGATTTTATTCCCAGACAATATATGTGAAATCCGCGGTCGCATTGCTCACAATATAGCATCTTATTCTCATCTTGCTTTTGTTTGCATTTAATACAGCACTTGCAATCAGCACATTGCCAATTATAATTACGGACGCGTAGCGACATTCGTCTCGGCATTTCGATACAGCTAGGATGAACTGAAAAATACATAGAATTTACATATAGAAAGGATTTGGTTTATTATTTTTTACCTTTTCGCCTGCATGTGTAGCATTGCACAAACAATTCTGGTATGTTATTCAGATTGCGATTATGCGGGCGCAAACAAACAGCACAAGTAACCGGAGAACCTTCGTCTTCCGAAAGATCTTCAGATGATGATGAACAGGAGGAGGAATCAGAATCCTGGCGACGTGGACATATGATTATTGTTATGGATATGAACAATGTTGCAGAGATAAACTTACACTTTCAGATGATGATTCTTCAGTAGATGAAGAACTAATAGAGTTTCTCGGCGATGTAGAAATACCTGGTATTGGTGGTATTTTAAATTCATTAATACAATTGCTTCCGCACGGGCGACTCAGACGGGCGTATCGTTTGGTTTGTCGTCGTGTTATACTCGTATTCGGACCTTCCAACTCAATTGTATTATCAAGACTCTCGGTAGCAGAATCTGTATCGGAGCTGTTATCTTCCTTTTCACTGTGTTGCCAGAGTTTGAAAGGAAGTTCCAAAACTGTGTTAAGGGGCACATGTCTGCGTAAATATTGATAAAAAAAAAATAAAGAGCTTTCTTATTTGTCTTTATATTTGAAAATGATGAATGCATACCGTAATTCCTGGGCTGAATAATTGTAATACTTTTCACAAAATTGGCCCGGAACCAACGACAATGGATAGTACGAATCTCTTGGTCTTTCTGGCTCGCATATACGAGGTTTCAAAAGGGTAGGTGGCTCCGCAATGTGTTCAGCCTTGGCAGCTAACGCAACAGCATCAGCAACGGACCTGTTAATTATGGTTGTTATCGGAGCAGTGTGTGTGGAGGGTTTATTTACAACTAACGTTTGTAAATCAAGGAATGACAAGCGCTCATCTTTGCGACTGAAATAAGACTTGGTAAATACTGTGGACGTGCTAGAGCTGTGAAATACTTACGTTCTGTTAAAATATGAATTCCATTTACTGGTAGATAACAAGGCTCTTTCACGAGCTTGTAAACCCCGCCCAGCAACGTTTAGACCCAGTGACTTTTGCTTAGCTTCTATTTCTCGTAAATGTTTTTGTCTCACAAAATCTTTATATTCTTCATACTTGTCATAAAAGTCGGTGTACATAATATCCAATATATCGGAAGCCCATACAGCGGTTATACCCAAATCGCACATCTTTTCTGAAACTAAGCCTTTTTCTTGCAACCAATTTCGCTCCTCCATATCTATTTGCCGTCGAGGCAATTCAGGATATTTCCGTTTGAAACTTTTTATACCCAAGTACATGGCAACCTGCTCCTGAATCATGAATGTATCTCTATTTTTTGAAGGACAACAGCCCTTTGGTGGTGGCCAGTCATATTCAGCTATTGAGGCAACTGTAAAGTCCGTACTAAAAGAGATATTAAAAATGTTTTTTACTCTAATTTGGACACAGAAAGTATACACCAACGCGTTATTCTCAGACAAGATACACGTAATTTTAAATATTAAGTGTGTCTTTATACGTGATAATTAGTGTGTCTTTTTACATACTAAATGTTGCTGAAACATTTTTTCAGCAACTTTTTCTTTATACAACTGTCAGTTTTAGAAACATTTGTAATAATTAGCTGTTTCTTTTTACGTGATAATTAGTAATAATTATTACTAATGTTGCCGATTTTGACAGTTGTATAAAGGAAAAGTTGCTGAAAAAATGATTCTGTTAAATTTAGTAATTAAAAAGACACACCTGTTATTACAAATGTTTCTAAAACTGACAGTTGTATAAAGAAAAAGTTGCTGAAAATGTGTTTCAGCAACATTAGTAAAATTTATCAAGTAAAAAGACAAAACTAATACACATACAATAGGTTTGTCCTTACTAAATGTTACTGAAACACATTTTCAGCAATTTCTTCTTTATACAACTTACAGTACGCAGACAGGCATAATTAAGCAACAAATGTATTGCAAAAACCAAAAGTGTAGAAAATTTCATATTAATTGTTCGTTTATGTTTTTTATTAATTGTTATGTAAAAACTACACGTTTTTTTTTTTAAATCTCTTGCTATTGGTCCTCAATACAACATTCCGTCAAAATAGGCAAGTTTACATTCGATTTATAAAATTAAGACAAAAATAAGAATAAATGAAGGTATTGCAAAAATTACCAAATCTATCGTTTCTTGGTGAATTACCAAAGTTGTGTTCCTTATCCACTTGGGACGTTCTTTGGAGCTTAAATGAGCTTAATTAACCCAAAATTAAGACTCGACATGCTGCACTCTAAGGGCACTGTTTCCCCAATTTTTAGCACATCTTTATATTTCGTTGGAAGATATGAAAGTTTTCCAAATATGCAAAAAAATCGTGATAAAGTACAGAAAAATGTTAATAAACGAATTTAATTACTAGTTATAAATAAGAACTCAAATTTCCAGCAGACGATTCATATGAATCATGCTGTAAATCTTATTTTTTCGAAACAAATATTTACATTAGTGTAAGAGTTTAATTTGTAACGTTTATGAAAAAATAAAGATACAATACAAATACAATATATTTCGTTGGAGGATCTTTTTCGACTTGTTTTCTTAACATGTACCAAAAATGTTATAAGGATGGATTTTGGATCTGGATTTTGTTTCGAGGGATTTATCAGGTTAGTGTTTTTATATCACAGCAGCAATTTACAAATAAGGTTAATATGTCGTAATCTGGCTTTTGGAATGGTGGTACTTGAACTTGTTCGAGTTTTTGGATCCCATTTACTGACTTTCAGAATAATGACTATTAAATATTTCCTAATGATATCAGTGGGGATGTCTTCCCAATCATTATCATGTGTCCGTGAACCCAATTTCGCATACTATGTTTCATGGTAAAGAATATAGTACCTACAAATAGGAGTTTAATTTCTAAATTTGATCGGTTTTATTGGATTTGGCGCAATTTTTGCGATTTATTGTGTATATATTTGTATTTGTAAAAACGAAGCCAATCCAATACTATTGAGAGAGGAAATTGTGGCCTGTTAAAGTTCGTTTCAAAATACTGCACTGAGGGTCTATTTTTCCCTATACTTTCCAGAGGTGTTTTTACGTTTTCAAACCGAAAATCAGACTGCTTTAGGCCATGTTTATATTATAGCATTTTGCGGGGTTAACCCTCTTAATGAGGATTTATTTTACGTATACGCAAAGGAATTGACATTTGATATCCAGTGGGTTTGTTAAATCCGGTTATATATATAAACGTACTCTTACATTGGTCCATTTTCCCACAATACATATTGAATTAAATATTTATTCTTTGCATACTTGTCTTTAATCTATTCGTCTTCGTTTATTGCAGAATGACTATAAAAATGTGCAAAAATGATTAGTTTTATAGTACAGCAATACTTTTATTGTCACCTCAAAGTAGTAGATAATTCTTATTTTAGTCTGTATCTGTTATAAATCGAAAATAAACTTTGTATATATTTGGTGTGTCTTTTTACTTACTAAATGTTGCTGAAACAAATTTTTCAGCAACTTTTCCTTTATACAACTGTCAAAATTTGAAACATTTGTAATAATTATTACAAATTATCGAGTACGCAGACAGGCATATTGTTGAATATTGTTTTGAGGACTAATAGCAAGAGATTTGCGCAAAACCGGTATAGTTTTTACATAAATAGTTGCCATAAACGATAATTACTTGATAATTTTTTACTAAATGTTGCTGAAACACTTATTTTAGCAACTTTTCCATTACACAACTATCAAAATTCAAAACATTTGTAAAAATTATTATAAATTATCAAGTACATGGACAGGCATGTTATAACAAATTATCGAGTACACGGACAGGTATAATGGTCTTTTCCAATATTTACAACCGCTAAATAAATTCCTTATGGAACGAAACAGTTCAGCAATTTATTGCGTTACCGTGTAGCGCTCGATGTTTGTTCGTCTTGGGCGGAGAAAATGTTTCATATACTTACTCCTCTGCTACGCAAACTTCCATTTTCTTCTTTTTCATGGGCTTTCTTGCAGCGGAACCACTTTGTGATGAAAATGTGATATTTGAATCCAATATGCTGTTATTGCTGATCACAGAGGATTGGGATTCTTCGTTTGTATAGAAATCCGATTGACTAGAAAAAATTACAATTTATAATATTTGACTGAGCTAGCAATTCTGATTTAAATTGTACCTTGCGTGAAGAGGCGAGGTCTGAGACTGTGTACTAGATTGGTTTAAATCTGCACTCATTCGGGTATCCTCTTCGAATACTTGGGGTGCCTGTAAAATGGAAAAATAAATGTAGAAACTGTAACAACGCGGCATATATTAAGGGCTTAGATGTATAATTATTAGATTTTAAAGCCATTATCGTTATATGAGCTATAAAAATTTTGGACTCTGATTGATAACAAAATGTAGACAAAGTAATTAAAATAATACAATGACATAAGAAGTATCAGTATATAATGATTATTTCCAAACACTGAAAGTGATAGCCCGCATTCACTGATATTTTCTAGGGACACCTAAAATAATACTTTCGAATCGAAACAGATCAAAAACATCTTCCAACAACACATTCTAGAAAAATATATAAGGCCATGTTTATATTAGGTTTGTCCTTTTACGTACTGAACTTTACTGAACATTGTTTCTTCAGTAATGTTTAGCAACATTTCAATTATACAATTGTCAAAACTTTACTGAAGAAAAAATGTTCAGTAAAGTTCAGTACGTAAAAAGACAAACCAATTGTAGCCTTTTGCAGAGTTCACTTCTGTATGAGGATTTATTTGAAATATAAGCATTGGAATTGACATTTCAAACCCAGTCGGTTTATTAAATCCGGTTATATATAAGCGTACTATACGTTTTCAACACAGGCACTATAACCTTGTAAATCAAGACTGTCGAGGCCCTTCATATCACACTAATATAGAAAAAAGGAAAATTCGGATATTTTCCCGGCTTCCACAGCTCCACCAGATAAATAAAAAATTCAACAACAAATGCCAAAGATGCGACATGGCAGTTCTTTACGCCATCACCAAAACACATTTCTACACAACAAAGGATGTATTCAATTTCATATTTTTTTGCAAAATTCCTGTACAATATCTATAACTATTTGTAAATCATTGCGTAGCTATAACCATTGCTGCTAATGATAAGTTTTTCCATATTATTTAACTTATATTAAATATAATTTTTTGGTTGAAACAGGTGTTAGCAATGTTATTCTTAGGTTAATAGCAATGCCATTCTTTCAGAGGACATATTTGATTACATGTTGTGAAAAAGCCGCTGGCATTGATAATAGTGGCTTCAACGAATCGATATAAAGTCGCAGTGTATTCCTAGGTACATCCCGGCAAAATTAATTAAAAGTAGTGCAATGTAGACTAGTTCTTTCACAGCACGTTTTGATGCAGTTAAAACGGAGTCGTGAAAAAGGCAATCTCTACATTTCGCGCATTTGGATGCGATCCAACGAATGACATCCATTTCTCACATTTTAATTTTTTAATAGCATCCAGATATTGAACTGCACCCGTGAAAAAGTCGTGAAAAAGGCACTCCGTTCGTCACATTTTATTAGCAGTTGTTACAGGTCCTTACAAGTACATAAGTCAATTTGTACATTCTTACAAACGCACCGGCATCAATTCTTCCAAAAAACAGAAAAGCATGTTAACATTTTCAAAAATTTGTTATGAAATTTGTTATGTTATGAAGAATTTTTTTTTTAATTTTAACTAGCGATGGGAAGACAATATAAATAAATATAAAAAAGCCTTTAATATACGAAGCCAGAACAATACAGCTTGGATCGAATGGAGAGCGGAGAAAACAAACACAGTTGCGATATGTACTAACATAAGTACACTTCCGAATACCGCCCTGAGAACAGCAGGGTGCCTCCTCATGACTCCGGTGGACCATCTACATGAGGAGGCAAATATTCTTCCAGAAAAAAATGTTCTGTCATATTGGTTATTCATAATTAAAAAACGTATTTTGATGCGTTTGTTGCGCAAAGATTTAAGATGCCAAAAATGAACGTGTTACGAGCTAAATCATAGAAAGAATGAACAATTTAAGAATAATATTTATAATATATCTGTGGTAAGTATCGATATCTATCTTGACGGAATACATTATCGCGTCATTTCATTAAACTTGTCTACATTTTATTTCAGGAACTTTTGAATGATCCGAAGGACACACGAGAAAAACATTCCAAGGACCAAATAAACATAAGTCGCTGTATCAAGTAGTAACGATCTAGTTCCAGTGTCAAGGATCAAGATGGACCTGTCATATCCATAAGTATACAAGATTATATTGTCATTTGTAAAATTTTTGCACACATGCAATAGAATAAAATGTGGCTACAAACATATATGCATTAAGCCATTTATCTGCCTTCAACTTACTAGTAATTTTGGCTATAATTTCTGACTACCGAATTGACTGGTTACTGGTAATGCAATGAAGGGACAAGTGGCTTTCCGAAGACTATCGAATTGACTGGTTACTGGTAATGCAATGAAGAAACAATTGCCTTCACACGACTATCGAATTGGGTGATAACTGGTAATGCAGTGAGGAGACAAGAGGCCCCTTCCTATGACATCCCCATGTTAAATTCACCAGTCTATAACATTGCGAGTAGATTGGGTGGTAACTAGGGGTGTTTACGACAGAGATCATCAACAAGTCACTTGCCTTCGGAAGCCACTTGAGCGCACACAAGTTGTTTAGGCCTTTTGCTTTTTAATGCATGTGTTTTCTTGCACTCTGTATTTTTTCCACCACCACAAAAACAATTACGACGCATCAAGACCACCGTTGCTTGTGCGTAATAAGTAAAACAAGTATCCATCGTATTTTGCACTGTATGCAAAACTCGCAATCGTAGATATTTGGCCAATTGACTTATCAAGTGGAAGCACACACACCACACTACAAAAATAAACAATTGTAATTTTATTTTATTTTTATTTTTTCGTTTGTGTATGCTTTTTTTTGCTTGGAATGTTTTGTGTGTTTTTGCATATTCTTCTAACGTTTGACAATCAGTCATTGGTGTCCAAAATAAATGAGAGAGAATTGTAGGGAGAGTAATGTAATGTCCCTTTGTTAAACAACGGCTGACATGGCTCTCATTTGGATTTGTTATTCTCTGTTGTTACGACAACGTCCAGGCGTGTACATCAACGAAATCAGTGTTAGAAAGTGATCTTAGCTCTCACTCTCTCGGAGAGCACGAGACAATCGGTTGAATTACAAGGGTTGAAAACAATACTTGATGTGCGATGATCAAGAAATTATAACAGAAAATGTTATTGCGTATTTAAAACTACTTGGAAAAGCATACGCAAGTATCAAAAAATATCCATTTTTAAATAACTTATTTTTGAGTGGCTAGCCACACTCGTACATATTTTGAGAATGGCAAGCAACACTTGCATTTATTTTTTAGAGTAGCAAGCCTCACATACTCTTGTTTTTTAGCATGTGGCTTATGAGTGCCAAAATCAGCTACTTATGCATTTCTCTGGTTTACGAGTAACCAGCAAAGTTATTTTCTACGAGTAGTTACCCGAACAACTGGGAAAGTTGGTAATATTTTTGTTGTACACAAATAATAAAAAATGAAAAACAAAATGAAAATTGGACTGCAACCTATTCTACTCTAAAGGGTTAGTTAAAATGCGATTCCAAAGGGATAGTTAAAATGCAATGCCAAAGCGTTAGTAAAAATGCAATGCTAATGGAGTGCATATTTCAGTAGTCACGCTCTTGTAAAAATCATGAATGAAAATACATAAGCGGTATTCACTCATGTTGAGATTTACAACTCTTGTTAATGTACTATACAGTCTGTCGCAAAAGTTAGTATACACCGTTGAAACCAAAATGTATTAGCGATAAATATCACTATAACTTATTGAAAACAACAAACAAGTAGTTTTATTTGATAGACAAGAAGGTTGTCTTCCGTAATAACAATTAAAAGTGCGCAATATTTGCATACATTAGCAAATGTACGGTTCGAATCCCAAAAAGACCAAAATTTATGTCGCAAAAGTTAGTATACAACGGAGAATCCTCGTGGAACTGTGTAAAAAATTCTTGATATTTTTGAACAAAATGAAACTAAATCTGTACTTAAGATCATAAAGAGTATATTAATTGGTTTTAATGACAGTTATAGTACTTATAGTGACAAGTCCAACGTACACTGGATCGTAAAATCCACAAAAAATGGTCATCTATAAATTCCGAGTGTTATGTCCTGTTTATGAATTCTAAAGACATGAAATGCTCAGAAAAGCTCTAAAGTTTCAATATGGGGTGATCGTGATCGAGTTTCGACTTGTCCTGTTTGAAAAACGGGAATTTTTTTTAAAGAAACCTATACTTTTGAGGCCATTGTCCTTTTGAAACATATAATAATCCTTAATCCTTACACATAAGGACTTCCATTTTGAGTTAATTTTCTCACAAATGTTGCCCCTTTTCATATTCCCATCAAAAGTAAATAGTAGGAGAACCTCAAGGTCCGTTGTAAGCCCTACAGTTACATTGTCCTACCGGCCTTTTAGCAGTATCGGACATTCTTCTCGTATCCCTAGTGTCTAATGTACTACTAATGTCTAATGAACTACTTCTAACTGATCCATTTAGTTGTATTTTAGTCCTAAGTGAAGCAAACACAGCTTTTCAGAACGTTTTTGCACAATCCATGCGTTATGGCAGCCGAGAAAGCTGTGTATTAAAATTTTAAATTAGCTAGCATATCCTTCTGTGGTGGTGGAGTATCACTGTAGGGCTTACGCCAGAACTTGAGGTTCTCCTACTATTTATTTTTGGTAGGAATATGAAAAGGGAAATAATTTGTGAGAGAATTAACTGAAAAGGAAAGTCCTTATGTGTAAGGATTAAGGATTATTACATGTTTCAAAATGAGAACGGCCTCAAACGTATGGTTTTCCTTCAGGAAATTCCCGTTTCTTCAAAAAGGACAAGTCGAAACTCAATCAAGATCACCCCATATTGAAACTTTAGAGCTTTTCTGAGCATTTCATGGCTTTAAAATTCATAAACAGGACATAACACCCGGAATTTTGTCGCTACAATTGTTGTATTTGAGATGATCAATTTTTGTGGATTTTACGATCCAGTGTACGTTGGACTTGCCACTATAAGTACTATAACTGCCATTAAACCCAATTAATATACTCTTTATGATCATAAGTACAGATTTAGTTTCATTTTGTTCAAAAATATCAAGAATCTTTTACACAGTTCCACGAGGATTCTCCGTTGTATACTAACTTTTGCGACATAAATTTTGGTCTTTTTGGGATTCGAACCGTACATTTCCTAATGTATGCAAATATTGCGCACTTTTAATTGTTATTACGGAAGACAACCTTCTTGTCTCTCAAATCAAACTAATTGTTTGTTGTTTTCAATAAGTTATTGTGCTTTTTATCCCTAATACATTTTGGTTTCAACGGTGTATACTAACTTTTGCGACAGACTGTATGTACCAGGGTTTTTTACAACGAAGTGTGCATGTCTTTTTTGTGAATATCGTAAACAAATCAAAACATCTTAACGTCGTCGTAAGTCTATCTTTTAGTTTAAGTTTTATTAAATTTTTATTTAAAAGTTTTATTAAATTTTTTTTTTTTTCAAAAAAAAAAAAAATTTTTTTGGCCTCCAATCTTTTATTATTCTTTTTATTTTTCCCATTTTTCGACCAAAAAACAAAACTCCGACATAAACAAAGACATAAAGTAATAAAGACCTGACAAAATGCATGCAACAAAAAAATGTTTACGAAACTTTGTGTAGAAACATTACCCTTAACAGATTGCAGTTAATTCAAAATCGCAACCAAGGAGGAACATTTCATGTAATGGTATCAGAAACGAAATTTATGAATTCAAGGATCTATTCAAGAATAATTCTATGTCAATTGGATCGGTAAATTCGGTTAAATACGTAAAAATGTATAAAAGAAAAAAATGTTATATCACCATATCGTGATATAACATTATGTTAAATTCAAAAGCCATTCACTGAAGAATGATAGCAAAAAAAAATGTCTTATCTTGTTGTATTTATGTCTTTGACATAAAATAATACTCACAACAAAGTGATGGCACAACAATCAGCTGTTGTACACCCTTGTAAAAGTACAATGGAATGTTTACAATACTTTTAGGTCGAGTAAATTAACAACCATGTGGTAAATTAAACTTTCATGTATTTTGTTGTTGTGGTATTGTAAACACTTGTAGATCTACAATATTAACAAGATGTACAAGATCTATAATGCCACTTTACCATCATGAGTGAATACCGCTATAATTTGATGCACTTCCAAATCACTTGTACATATGATTTAACTGCATCTTTGGAGGCAAACTTTTTGCTGGGATGTTATGAATAGCTGTGTCTTTTTACGTAATAATTAGTAATAATTGGACAAATGTTTTATAAAGGAAAAGTTGCTGAAAAAATAGTATTTCAGCAACATTTCTTCTTCTTCTTCTTCTTTATTTGCGGATCCGTTATTCGGATATAAAGCGATCATACAATAGTATACATTACATCAGCAACATTTAGTAAGTAAAATAACAAGATGATTAAGATTATAGGTTTGTCCTCGTCCTTACTAAATGTTGCTGAAACACATTTTTCAGCAACTTTTTCTTTATACAACTGTCAGTTTTAGAACCATTTGTAATAATTATTACAAATTATCGAGAACACGGACAGGCATATTGTATCCTTTAATCAACCGAAATTCGGAACTGAATCTTAACAACAAGTTACTTATATACAAATCTATTTTTCAACCAGTTATGTAGTACTGTGATCCAGTATGGTCTTCATCAGCAAGATGCAATATTAGAAAAATTCAATTGCAAAATAAGCTGTTCAAAATGATTTAAAAACTTCCCTGGCAATAATCTACTAGAAGGTTGTAACTCACTGGGTTCGAATTGGTACAGGACAGACTAAACATCCTGACAAACTACTTCAATGAAAGATGTCAATCGAACCAGGAATTATATTCTTAAACTCTTGTATAAACTAATGTTAAATGTAATGAAATTTTGTATAGTACAAGCAATAAACAAAAAATGAAAAAAGTAAGTAAAAAGAAACACCTAATGAGTAGTTTTTCTATATATGTTATATTTATAGCAACGCATAGTTAAGCTTTTTTTAAATTATTATACATTTTGAGAAAATATCTATTAAAACCGTTAAAACATTTGTTATTATCTCATCAACACTATTATACTTGAGTAGTTTTTTTCTACTTGCCAATCAATCATTGAGAAAATATGTACTAAAAATTAAAAAAAAAAATCATTTGTATTTATCTCATGATAATCATTCTATTTGAGTTGTTCTTTACTTGCCAAACGCTCAGTAACTTATCATAATTAGAACTTATTTTTAAGATAACAATATTTTTATGTATATGTAACTTGGATTAGTTTAATTTGCAATTTAATTATAATCGGCCCTAGGGCTTAAATTTGCATTCACTGAAATAAATAAATAAAATAAATAAATAATGTTGGTGACATAAAACTATTTACAATGCCACAACAACAATTTACTCCACAAGAAACTATTGTCAAAGGGGTCGATCATCGATAACAATTATCGTTGAGTGGAGTTGTCAGTTGTCAAAATTACTTTATGTATGGCAACCTTCAACTGAAGTTGCGAATCTCAGTTGACCAACCGGCTATTCTTTAGCAACCAGTTATTTTCAGTTGCAGTGAATATTTTCGAAGAAAAAAGAAGTAAAATTGAAAGGAAAAAGGCATTTTCTTAACAATTGTTGATTATTTGCATGATTAATTAATTTTGTCTATCAAAAATATGATGAAAATAACAATAAAATAACAGGTTGAAATATTAATTGATAAATTGAGTGCAAATCCAATGTGCACATGGGTTCCATCTATACAGCCGACAACACCAGGGAATTTCGTTTTTGAATAAAAATGATTTTTGTTTTATCTTGTTTCCTCCTCCGACAGTTTCGAAACGATCCAATTTTGACACAATTTATATTTTATCATGTGGACAACTTCCTTCAATACGTTCGACAATATAGGTTGAGCCATGCAATTGTTGTAATCATTGGAAATTTCACTCCGCAAAAAATTTCAACGCAGCGCACACTTTTAAAAGTGTGGGTATTGCTGTTGATCTGTAACTTACTTTGAAGTCATCCTTTAACGTTTCCACAATGTAAACTACGGCATCATTTTCAATCGAAAATACGCCTTAAACCTAAAAAAATTTACTGATTATACAGATCTTTCCATGATGAGCTTCAACTTACAGTGCAGATGGCAATTCCAATGGATTCGACTTGTCCCTCATATTTCTTCTAATAGATGTCATGTCCTGTACATTTTCTTCATCATCAAAAAATAATTCCACCGAACTTATCATTTTTTGGGACAAAAAAACTTGACGATCCGAAGATTCAATGGCCAGGTTATATTCCAATCTTGGGTTGTTTTCCAAATTTGCTCGAAAACTCAGCCAAAACATTAAAATATAGTATTTTTTTTGGCGAATAGAGGTCACAAGTTTGAAAAACACTGATCGATAACATGTTTATCGACCACCCAGTTGAGTTGACATTCATGGTACAACATTTCATCTCAGTCGCGCAGACAACTGACAACGCAACTCAAGTTTAGTGGCAATGCAAGATCGACCCAAAAGACATAAAACTAAAAAGCCCAGACTTAAGGTTTGTCCCCGTACTCTATTATGCCTGTCCGTGTACTCAATAATTGGTGTGTATTTTTACTCACTGTAGTAGAATTAGCTTTAAGCTCATATTTTATTCACGAACAAAACCTATTGTTTTATTACGATTACCGATTATCAATACAATTGAAAATATGTACAACACTGCATTGTAAACGATACATACAAAAGAACGAAGCATCATAAAGCAATAAAAGACGCCACAAACCTAATTTTTACTAAATGTTGCTGAAACACATTTCAGCAACTTTTCTATTGTACAACTGTCAATTTTAGAAACATTTGTAATTATTATTTCAAATTACCTTGTCTTTTTACGTGATAATTTGCAATAATTATTACTAATGTCGCACATTTTGAAAGTTGTGTAATGGAGTAAAAGTAAAAAGACACAAAAAAAAACGACTATGGGATTTTTCAATGTATCTCTTATGCCATAACAGCTTAACTCGAGAGAGAATTAATTAAATAAGCAACACTATAAATGACCTTCGCCTTAATAAGGCAAAAATAAAATAATTCAGAAAGAGGCGGGCTAGGATTCGAACCTGGGTCCGCTACAACTGAGTGTCAAGGTTGCCAGCGTCTTGGCGTTTCGAGCCACCACAAACTTGTCAAATACCAAGTTGGGCTATAGGAAAAGTTTTGATTTTAAAATTAACTAACATAATAGCTGTGTCTTTTTACGTGATAATTAGTAATAATTATTACAAATTTTGCAGATTTTGACAGTTGTATAAAGGAAAGTTGCTGAAAAAATGTTCCAGCAACATTTAGTAAGTAAAAAGACACACCTTATGCCTGTCCGTGTACTCGATAATTTGTCATAATTGGTGTGTCTTTTTACTTACTAAATGTTGCTGAAACAATTTTTTCAGCAACTTTTCCTTTATACAACTGCCAAATTTGAAACATTTGTAATAATTATTACAAATTATCGAGTACGCAGACACACTTATTTATTACAAATGTTTCGAATTTTTTACAGTTGTATAAAGGAAAAGTTGCTGAAAAATTGTTTCAGTAACATTTAGTAAGTACGAGGACAAACCCATAATTACGAATTTGCATTTATCTAATGAATTGGTATATATGTAAAGTTGCCAAGATTAGCCAAAGATATAGAACAAATAGGACTAGACAAAATGTATGCAACAACAAAATGTTTATGAAACAATGTATAGAAAAATTACCCTTAGGAGAAAAATGTAGGTTGCCGGGAACTTAATAGGTTTGTCCTCGTAATTACTTAAATGTTGCTGAAACACTTTTTTCAGCAACTTTTCCTTTATATAACTGTCAAAATTCGAAACATTTGTAATAATTATTACAAACAAAGACATAAATACAACAAGATAAGAAATTATTTTTGCTCTCATTCTTCAGTAAATGGCTTTTGAATTTAACATAATGTTATATTACGATATGGTGATATAACATTTTTTTCTTTAATACATTTTTACGTATTTAACCGAATTTACCGATCCAATTGACATAGAACTATTCTTGAATAGATCCTTGAATGCATAAATTTCGTTTCTGATACCATTACATGAAATGTTCCTCCTTGGTTGCGATTTTGAATAAACTGCAACCTGTTAAGGGTAATGTTTCTGTTATGTTCTTACGGAGGTGGTCGATTGAATGAAAGACGATGTTTAAACATAACAATCAATTCATTTATTGAATAAAACTTTAAGTTGTTTTATGAGTTGAAATAAAGTATTAATTATGAAGAACAATGAAATATGACGAAATATGTACAGATGAGATGTCTATTAATTGGTGGTTGCAAAGTAACTAACTGACTGTGTACTGACAATGAGTAGAGAGAGATAATAACTTAAAACTACTGATGCATGCAACACTGCTATGATGCTGCCAGATTGTTGCATTTTATGTGGTAGTACTAGGGTTACCCTAATATCTCCCCTTTTAAGTTTGAACCTGGGTTCTGGATATTACTTCAACTGGTTGTCGTCTGTGGATGATTCTGGTTGATATGCTGTAGAATCTGTATACGGCAATTTAATGTTGAATTCTCGAAGTAATATGTCCAAAGGTGATAATTTGTTTGATGAAGCAGAAGTATCGCCTATTTTTGTTTGAAGTTGATCTGCATGTACCTTGATGCGACTTCCGTGTTTGGAATTATACTGACTTTCCTTTTTCTGATTTCTGTCCATGACTGATGAACATAGATTTTTATGAACGTTGAATACGTTGTGAGTTTTTCTTCTTGAAGATGCTTTTGCGGTCGCTCCTTCCTCTTCCCTTTTTTTTTTGAGTGCTTTTTTGACTTGGCTATTTGGGCTGGGATGAAAGTGAGCATTGAGTACTTGATAAACATTGTTCAATGACTTAGTTCCTGTGAACTTGATCTGATGACACCATTTTGCTATTGGAATATCCCATAGATTAAATTTCTCAATCCAATCTATGCCTAGGACATTTAATGATTCCAAATTTGAAATGTAACAATCCACAATTTTTGATTTTCCTGCAACTGACACTTCTATTGGAAAAAGTTTTGCAAAAAATGTGAGTTTGTTGCCACCTGCATCTTCGGCGGTGTCTGTGGTTTCAAATGCATCCGGCTTTCCGATTCTTTTCCACGTTGATTTAGAAATTATGGTAATGTCTGATGCCGTGTCCAACTGTAGTTTCACTTGCTTTGAATTAATACTCACTGTAGCATATTTTCTTGCCTGCTTGATTTTGACTGGATCTGTTGTAGATACTGTTTTTGTGCTGAATTTTGTTTTGTTGTTGTTAAAATTCTGATGACTCACATTGTTCTGTTCTGAATTTTGATCATGGTTGGTTTTGCTCTGTTGATGTTTGTCGTTGTTGTGTTTTGATTTGCTCTGCCTGTGCATGCTGTTGCAAAATCCTTCTTTGTGACCAATCTGTTGACATTTTGTACACTTGTGCTTGGAGTAGGGGCAATGTTTTGCATAATGCATATCTCCACAATACCAACATGCTGTTTTTGGTATCTTTTGTTTTTGTTGAGGCTTACCAATTTTGTTGCACTGTTTTTGGCTTCCCTCAATTAGTGCTGTGTCACTTTTCAAATCCAAAATGCTTTGTGTTTCATCAACAAGCTTTTCTAAGTTGACTACTTCCTTACTTTCATTAAGATGCCTTAATAAACGGATTCTGATGTCACTGTCTTGTGATGATTTAAGACCAAGTATGAAAATTAAACACTTGAACTGGTCTGTAGTTAAGTCATCCAGTTTAAAAAGTTCACACTGAAGATTGACACGACTAGCGTATTCTTTAAAATCTTCATTTTCCATCTTTGTGATTTGGAGACACTTGTATCGTAGACTTACTTGTGTTTCTGTTCTGCCAAATAGCCTTGTAAGATGCTTGATTGTGTCTGCCAATGAAAGTTCTTGAGGTTGTTTTGGTAACACGAAATTCTTGAATCGTTCATGAATGTGATTGGACATTTTTCTCCACAAAAGTCCTACTTTGTCTGCATCGTCCAGTGCACTTGCTTCCCTTTCGAAGATGTGTTTGAAACGATTGTACCACGATTCAAATAATAAACCACTGTCAGGCTCATAGTGAAAATCCGTCATGGAATTAGCTAAAGATTCCATGAGGTGGGCTTTTGCCACTGATGATTCTCCACCTGGAACTGATGATGAAACTGCGTTTGCACCTTGTTGTCCAGCGATGATTTGTGTGAGTTTATTTAGTAATTCCTGTTGGTGCGCAAATTGTTCCTGCTGCTTAGCTATTTGCTCTTGCTGCTGTGCAAGTAATTTTACAATATTCGCTTGTTCCGACATGTCTAGATTTTTCTAGTGTCTGTGTTTTCAGCCGTTACAATTTTGTTAGAGACGCTGCCGTCGTATGTCTGTATGTGTGCGCTGCAAAAATGATGAAATTTCCCACGTTGCTATGGTGTGTGTGTTGAGCTGAAAAAAAATTCTGTATGTGTGAGACTGCAAACTGTTGTTTGTGTGAGTGTTGATCGCTGAAGATTTCTTGAAAATTCCTGTTAGAATGTTCCTGATGAACTTGCGCCTGTGCGTTTTGATGTTTTCCTTGAAAATCTTCCTGCCACAACTTTTATTGTGTGCGATGTCTTGATGTTATTACGCAGCCTTGTTGAAAGTTCTGATGAAATTGTGAAATTCCTTTTGTTACTGAGTGCTGTTTTCAATTCACAATCCTCGTCGCCAAATTGTTAGCGAGAATGATACATATTTGTTCCAAAATCCTCGTCGCCAAATTGTTAGCGAGAATGATACATATTGTTCCAAAATCCTCGTCGCCAAATTGTTATGTTCTTACGGAGGTGGTCGATTGAATGAAAGACGATGTTTAAACATAACAATCAATTCATTTATTGAATAAAACTTTAAGTTGTTTTATGAGTTGAAATAAAGTATTAATTATGAAGAACAATGAAATATGACGAAATATGTACAGATGAGATGTCTATTAATTGGTGGTTGCAAAGTAACTAACTGACTGTGTACTGACAATGAGTAGAGAGAGATAATAACTTAAAACTACTGATGCATGCAACACTGCTATGATGCTGCCAGATTGTTGCATTTTATGTGGTAGTACTAGGGTTACCCTAATAGTTTCTATACAAAGTTTCGTAAACATTTTTTTTGTTGCATGCATTTTGTCTAGTCTTAGTTGTATTTATGTCTTTGTTACAAATTATCGAATACACGGACAGGCATATTGTATCAAAAACGAAATATATGAATTCAAGGATCTATTCCACAAAAATTCAATGTCAATTGGATCGTTAAAATCGGTTAAATATGTACAAAACGTGTAAAAATAACATAATGTTGTTTGACCATTTGGTTGAATGTGAATCGGTGAACTCATAATTTTTCAATGCACCTCTTAGGTCATAATAGCTCAAATAAATCAATAAAGAGTGGAAGAAATGCATTTGACATACAAGTAGTTATAATAATAATAAAAAGAATTATACCGACGTTGTAGCATAACAGAGACATGTAAAAAAAACGAAAACAAACGTAATAAAAGGACAAAATATTTACATTAGGCAAATTTTCCTTGCGGTAATATTTAATGATATGAACATAAGCTTTATATCTTTTTTGCACATTTTACAAATATCAATAATACCACCACATAGCCGCGTAGAGTGTGGAAACATTAGCCGTCGTTCCACCCACTAAAATAAAATAGCATAATGGTTGGATGTGTGGGACTTCGGTAGACTCCTAATTTTTCGATGTAATCTTAGGTCATAACAGATCAACTCGAAAGATAATTAATTAATTAAATTAATATCACTAAAAACTAATTTCGCCTTAATAACGCAAAAATAAAAAGGTTTTGTTATATTATATTTCTATGATTGTTTAGGCATTTTAAAGTGGAATATTTCTTAATTCACACTTCGTTATAAAAAATAATACATACATATAGTAGAGCCGTATACAATTTTAAAGATATATACTTACCGGACTATACAATCCCTTTAACCTCTCTGGGTCCGGAGTGTGTTTAAGGGCCCCAACACATCGAGGCCTATTTACAGCTATCGCTTTTGCCGTTGCAGCTGCTCCCCGACCCGCATTATGTAAACGATTGCCTCGTCCGGGTGTTCGTCCGCCACGCCCTCCGCGCATTCGCCCTCTGCCTCGGCTCAGAGTAGTGGATGAACCTGTGGAATCATCTGCAAAACTATCAATCAACAAATTCTTAAGAAAATTATATAACTCAATTTATAACCTTCTGAATTGTCTGCTCCATTGATTTCATCTTGAACTTCTTCACTTTGCAAGTCACTGAATTTTGGTTTGGGATTTGAAGAAAAATGCGACCCTTGTAATTGTTGTGATGCTATTATTGATGAAAAATCGCTCGATTTGAATACGACATCTGGCAGAGGGTCTGAAGATAATATGGTCGTGGGAGGAAGCATGGATGTTGCCTCTACCGTCGTTATTGTGTTTGTTGTGCTGCCATTGCTACTTGATGACGAGGAAGACATTGTCAAGTCTATTTGTGAAGGCAATAAGCTGCTCGAATTACCAGTGTTAGTTATTGTGTTAACGGGGACTGTGGACAAAGAGTTGGAACTTGCAGATGACGCTGACGAATTTGATTCTACGAAATGAATAAAGGCCCTTTTGGATTCTATTTCTTTTATTTTCTTTCTTTCCTCGGACGAAGATATAAACATATTGGAGGCATCTCTTTGATCTTTTTGAAGAGAATTCGGTGTATTGCTTCTTCTTGAGGTTCTCAAAGGAGTTCGAAGACTTCGTTCTCGCTTTGAAGTGTCAGCATTGCTTTGACATTCGCTCAAACCTTCAACACGTGCAAGTAAATCTATTTCAGTAGTACCTGTTATTGGTTGTTCGGCGTCAACCATATCTATAGCTAAACGTTTCCGCAATAGTTGAACTCTACGCGATTTATTGTCAACATTATTTGCGGTTACACTTAAAGTTGTTTCTTCTTTGGTCTTCGAAGATATTGCAGTCACATCAGATTTTCTTGGTCGACCTCTCTTCTTGATAATAGGAGTTGGGCTGTTGTTTACACTATTATCATCATTTTCAGAGTTCGTTTGAATAGTACTGACTTCTTCATCTGCAGGAATCGGTAGTAAATGTTCGTGCTTTTGTTTTCGCGATCGTTGGTGTATTGAATTCTCAGATTGCGAAATCGTTGAATTTGTTACTGGACTATCCGCATAGATAGGTAAGTTGATACTCTGTCCATTATCATGCAAATTTTCGGTCTGGCACAAAATGTTTTCATTTGCAATTTCTGTGAGGCTGGTGTTGTCATCTTGCATTTTTCTTAATTTTGAGGGTAATTCTAGTACGCCATTATCAATTCTTGTATTTAACTGATTCGCCCTTTCTGTATCCAGCGAAGCATGCCTTTTCAAGTTTATATTATTATTGTTAATGGCAAGAAGGTGAACATCTTCTGAATAACTTAACCCGTTTGGAATATCGTCATTACCAATACGAGCACAGATATTTTCGAATTGGGCATCGGAAGAATTTTGAGAGCTACCTTCGGGGGAATCAAGAATTTCTATAGAGTCAATTATATTCTCCACATTATTGCTTTTAGTAGTTTGTACGATACTTTCGGCAGAGTTTTCTGCAGTAGATCCATTGGTCATTAAAGTTGCAGTCAATTGAGGATATTTAAGGGAGGTAGAAGAGTCACCAACAGAACTTGGCAAAGCTTGCAACGATGTATTGTGTATAGGTCCGCTTTCAGTAACAACCTTCTTTATAACTGAGGTCTCTCTTTGCAGTCGTTCCATCAAGATACTTGTGGTAGGCTCTGCATCATTAGATACACCAATAGATTTTTCTCTATCTCCTTCTTCATCGTCATTGTAATCAAATCGGTTGAATTGAGCGGGCGAACTACCTGCAGAAGAAGTCAAATCAACAGTATCAATAATATGTTGAGTTTTCAGATCTTCTTTTAAGGCCATGTTGCCATTGCGTTCCGATTCATGTGTCATATTTGGTGACAAACTTGTATTTTGAAGGCTGTTTTCAAATGTGTATGGTTTGTGATGCATTTTTAGACTTTCATCAATGTCCATATCATCGGAATGTATTTGCATATTAACATGTTCGTCAGTTGCGATGATGTTAGCAGAGCAGTCATTGACAGTGTGATCATTGAATCCACAAAATTCTTGGGAATTACTTGATTCTTCTGCTACATTTCCCACTTTTAAAAGTTCACTGAATTCGTCAACGCCATCAGGAGAATTTGATGCGTTAGCAGTTTTGCAAACTTCAGTTTTTGAGTCCGCTACAATTTTTAATTTGGGTGAACCCAAATTTTTTATTGTAAGTTTTGGTATGATTTTGTTCTGAGTTGTCTGATAAAATTCCTGCTCCGTATAATTGCTAACTTCACTCTCTTCCGTTACAGATTGCCGATTCAATGGAATTTTGATTGAAAAGTCACTTTGGTTATGCGACTTAAATGTCATCTTTGACACACTATTCTTAATATCGGACTGCTTTTCCATTTGATGCGATTGTCTGCTTATCGTTATCTTAGGCACAGTCTGCTGTTTAGGCGAATGCGCATTCATATGATCGTAAACTGTTTCTGGAGCAACTTTTATTTTATTCGCTTTTGATGTGTCATTTGAAACATTGGTTTTTATTGTCAGCTTAGGAATTTTTTCCATAACAACGCAGTCATCTTCTACGCCTGTATCGTCTGGTATATCCAACGACTTTGTTTTAATTGTTAGCTTAGGGATACCTGCTGTTTTCATATGATCATTTCGTTGTGTAATAATTACAGCATGCTCCTGGCCAGTTTTAATGGTGAGTTTTGGAATTTTGGAAAGTGCAGATTCTTCTGAGACGTCGGTACAAAGCATATTGGACTTTATGCAAAATTTTGGTATAGAAGGCTGTTCGTTACCTTTTTGTAGCGGTTTTATCGTCAATTTTGGTAGTGACGTCGTTACAGCTGGAGAGCTAGGGATGACAGGAGAGGTTAAAGCCGAAGAAGATGATGCGGATGTTATTGATGAAGCAGGGGAAACATTGGAAATAATAGATTCCGTGTGTCCGTCTTGCCCTGTCTTAATAGTTAACTTTGGTAGAGGTGGTGTATTCGCTGCCGGCGTACTGTTTTGCGATTCAATTGAGGAGGTAGTGGCATCGTTTATTTTAATAGTGAGTTTTGGAACCACAGTTGTATGCGAAGAGCCATTGTCCTCATTCTTTGACCGAATAGTTAATTTGGGCAAAATGTGAGGGTCAGTATTGTTCATTTTGGAAACTATTTCATCTTCGGCCGATGAAGAACATTCTTCAGAAGACACTAAAACTTCTGTTGTGTGTTCCTTCAGAATAGGCTTTATAGTTATTTTAGGAGTGTGATGAGCATTTGAAGTGTTGTGATGCTGTGTATTAAGTAAATTTATTTTCAGAGGTTCTACTTTTCGTACATCTTCTTCATTCCTTGAAAGATCATGAGATTCGCTAACGGTTAATTTAGGCAATTTAAGCTTAATTTTATTTTTGTCACCATGTGATACCGAACCAACATCATTATTGTTTGCAGAAGTGGACTGATCGTCAAGATCGTTTAAATCAGCATTACAACCTGCAATACTGTTTCTAGAAACTCGGACCACAGCCTCGTCCACGACTTTTGAATTATTATCTTTGGTCCCCATTTCATTTGATTGAGGCTTCATAGATCGATAGCTGTTAACATTTACGCGATTTGGAAGCGGCAATTCGGTTCCTATCCTCACACTGCCAGATGTTGATGGCAAATTGGATTCATCTAAAGAATCTATTACAATTCCATAATTATTTGTGCTGCTACTAATTCTAGCCGAAGATGTAACCTGCGTCTCCAAATCAATAGAAATCTCTTCTCCTTCACCTTCAGCCTGCAAAGGTAATAAAATATCAGTTGATGTTGAAGTTACTAATTGTTCTTGATCTTCTTCTATATGCGATCGGGTATTTCTTTTCGAAGCCGTGGCAGCTTGTCTGCAACTTATATAAGATAACAATTGTTGATGGCGCTGATCGTTATTTGTTTCGAGATCTGCTGAGTTTGTTTCTGAATCTGCCGACTTTCTTCGATTTGTAACACTCATTGCTCAAGTGTGAGAATTTTTTTTTGTTTCTTAGCGTACGTATCCTTAGATTCTGGTTGGACGTAATGTTATATATTAAATCCAAATTGTTATCTATATCAATTGTACAATATTTAAGGTCTATCTCCGAAAGCGTAGCATTTCCACATTGATATTATCTATGGAAATTAACGACGAGCTATAAAAACAGCATATTAAGTATTTAAAATGGGTATACATTTGTATGTCATTGCTACAATCATTGTTACCTGCAAAATTTTAAATGAAATCCACGTTTTAGAGCTTACTTTTCGAGATGCTACTCCAGTAAATCCAGCAATGACGAAAGTTATTCTAGACTTCTTATTGAACTCTCGACTATATGTATAGGACACGTCACTGTAAATAAATAAGAAATCATTATATTTGTGGAAATATCATTAACAAAATAGTTTGTTTACTGAAATATTTATTTTATAGATACATAAGATGCGATAATAACCTATGTAATAATCTGGGAATATGTAAAACATCTTCTATATTAAGCAATTTCAGTTTGCTATAACCTAACGCAATTTAAGTTGGCTTATAAAAATATATATATATATATATATATATATATATATATATATATATATATATATATATATATTACGGGAGGCTATATTTTCCCCATATCTACCTTAATACCGAACGGTTCCATATAATACCATTGATTTATATAATATGCAAATGATCTATGTAGAAGCACGCGATATCATTGTTTAGTAAAATATATGCCAACAATTGACTCCTTTCTTATATATTAAAATTGACTGCTAAATAAATATAAACTTTATAATACATACTGACAATAAAGTACGGAACAAATTTACTTTACCGACCATTCGCAGAAAAAAACTACAAAGTAGCCGGCGTTCGGCGGGGGATTTAAAGCTTTCTCCTATGGACAGGAGCAAATTTCGGCTATACGAACTAATTTTTTTATATCGTAAATTTTTTCCATGTAAATAAGGGAATTTTTGGAATTTGGAGGCCTATATCCCGGGAAGTATACATTTCCGCAACAAAAGATATACATCGTTGGAACGGCATGAAAAACACTATCTGTGATAATTTTTTCCTAATTGTCCGCGGTGTGTCGGTAAAGGAAATTTAAGCGAAATAATTTATTTCAGATCATTCAATGGGAAATATAAGCCCAATTAATACTGTTATGACCGACCCTTTTGTTTTGTTATATGGCACAAACATTGCGATAGATCATAAAAATTCATACAAAACCCTAAAATTACGCACATGGATGGATTAGGGTAGCAAGGCAAAAATGAGAAAACACACTAACATCTTCGCACATTTTAAGCCACACGAATTGGAGTAAACATTTATTTGCAAAATCCCATTTTACAAAAGACATTGCCAATACATATTTAAGATTGTCTGAAAATACAATCACAATTCACACATACCACATCCATTCGATGCGAAAATGAATTGTTCGTGCATTAAATATGGTCGAAAGGCAAAGGAAGAAATGAATAAGCACATAGAAAAAAAAAAAAAAACAGCGAAAAAATACGAAATGGTACGACAAAATGCGAATACCCATTAAAACACACGAGACAATACAAAATAGTAAATTCTATTAACTTTGTTATGGCTTTAACAACTATGGTAACTGTGGTTGGTAATTTTTCACGAAGTTATAACAATTGCACTTCTCTTTTTAGCAGACCTTCCGTCGAGTGGTCAAATATACACTTTACAATTTCGATTGCAATGCATATCTCCCAACCTTTAGATTCGCATCGACAATAGCAACAAATAGTTCCGAAGCCAAAATTTAACAAAATGAAATGACCAACTTTTACACGGGAGAAAAAAATCATTCAATACACCAAGTTATGCCAAACAGGGCTGTCAGATATGGCGATTTCTAACGTGGCGATTTTTCAACACGTTTGGCGACTTAATTTTTGGCTTGGCGACATGGCGATTTTTTGGCGGATTAGAGAAAAGTTGGCGATTTCATTGGCTAATTTTAGGAAATGTCCTATTTTTTTAATAACTAAACAATTTTTTGTATTTTTATGCTGTTTATGAAACGTTAAATACTTAATTCAATTTGTGATATATGACCACAAAATCCATGCATGTGAATATGACTTAACATATTTTTATTACGTCCCAATTTACATTAGGCGAGTTTACTTGCGGCAATTGTCAGTTTGTAGGTGAGAGAGGGGACTGAGGGGCAAAGGGTTACCATATGCCTCACCTCTCTCTCCATCAAACTGACAATTGCCGCAAGTAAACTCGCCTAATGTAAATTGGGACTACCTATAGTTATATAGTATAGAGGATATATTAAGTTTGTTTTTCAGTTCGTAACACATTGGGATAATCATATATAACCTTGTTATAAAGTGGCGTGCACAAATAAGTACATGTTCATTAATTTTAACGTGTTTTGTAAATAATTACACAACAATGATAACACAGTGCATTTTTTCTTTCGAGAGTAAATCAAACTTCTTAACGATTTTGAAGATATGAGCCTGACAAAATACGCGATGCAGTGTCAGAATATGGCATTTTGTTCGTGTTGCTGCACAGTGTTATTATTTACAAAATACGTTTGGGCACACCACTGAATATTCTTGATGCGGGTAAATTCTGAATCGATATATGCATGTCCGACCGCCTGTCTGTGGTAAACATCAGACCATCTGTTTTTAGTATGTTCTGTATCTGTTTTTCAGATCTAAGTTCTAAGTTCTACTCGTCGTGTGATAAATAGAAAAAAAATTTGATGAATCAAAATGAGAAGACAACGCATAGGTACTCTTTTTCGATTAGAGCGCGCTTTATTCTCGTCTGTAAACAGGGAACAGCTGTCTTGTTTGTTTGACAAAACTGTTGTTTACATTTTTAGGTTATGTCATACAAAAAAACAACCACGTATGATAGCAAAAATCATAAACTGTATGCAATATGACAATTATGTTATTTATTTATTTATAGAATTTATCTTATATTTAATATAAGATAAATTGGGAGCTAGTATTGGCAGCTTAGGCCATCAGCTATCCAAATTTTGATTACAGAGTATTTTTGGTATAATGATTATATGTAGTACATATTAAATTGGTATTTTACAATATGAAATAAAGTCAAAAACTGCGTTGATATTTTCAGCTGTAGGAGTTTTAAGAATATCCAATCCTTTATTGTGTAGTATTAGGTTGTGTTCTTGATGAAGAGATGGGCATTCAGAAAGGATGTGGCCAACGGTGCAAACATTATTACATTTTGTACATTTATCATCAAAATTCCTGTTCAGTGGGTGGAAGTGCGTTGAAACTGTATGTCCCATTCGTAGTCTTGAGAATTTTGCTGTACATATGAATTTGCATGTGAATATACAAGCTACATAACATGCGTAAAATAGCAGATGGTCTAATGGCACCTTCAACAAACTGAGATAATACGCCACAATCTTTTGTTTGCAGGCTGGACAAATTCAAATATACTTGTACCGCCTGATTTTTGTAGTTCTAGATACGCTTTCTGACCGAATTAGTTTAGGGGCCCCAGTGGTCAAATCTCAAATTATTGCTAATTCGGTCAGAAAATGTAGCTAAAACACTTAAAAATAACTGAAATCGGTGTGTAGCGTTATATTGGAGATATTCCAAAATATAGGCCTATGTCCATAATTTTTGATAGAGAATTTTCTTGATCATTTGTATTGTAAATGCCAACTTATAGCTATGTAATTCGGTCAGAAAATATATTAAAAAAAAACTTCAAAAAACCGGAACTCGTGCGGTACTGTTATATAGGTGTTATACCAACACGTAGTCCGATATAGCCCATCATCGAACTTGACCTTCCAGCAAAGAAAGGGGGCATCTGTGCAAAATTTTAGTGTTATTAGCATAGACGGACCGAACGGACGTGCAAAGATCGACTCATATATATTTATATATTTTATATATTATATATATATATATATTATATTATATATTTTATAAGGTCGTTACAAACAAAAAAAACTTAATATATCACAAAAACCTAATTACAGTGTAACTTTTAACATAAATTGAAGAATTTTCGGTTTGGTGATTTTCAATAATTGATTTGGCGATTTGTGTCAAAAAAATCTGACAGCCCTGATGCCAACCCAACGACAAACGTATGAATACAAAGAAAATGTAGAGCTGTAGCAAAAACATACACAAACACAAGCAAATTTACAGTTCTTACAAAAGCCATAAACCCGACACAGTAAAACAAGCGTAAAAAGTGATGGCAACGTTTAAAAGAAGAAAAATGCTCAGATGATGATAAATGGTTGGGCTCACATAATTTGTTTCTTGTCAAAAACAATGCACCACAGAAAGATTTGCTCCAGAATATATCAAAAGCTATAACTAAAGTCGAGACTTATTACATTTTATTGTTGTATACTTTGCCCTGCACAAGCACTCTGAATTGATATACACGTATATTTTAATGCAGTCTGGCAATATCGCATGCGAAAGGCGGAGAAATGTGGCGTTCTAGTCTCGCTCTGCTTTTCAAGTAATATATAAAATAAGCTAAATATATACATCCATTCAAGATATTATTGATATTATTTCTCGAATGCATTTTAATATTTTAAATTTTGCGAATTCCTTTTTCCAAATCCTGTGCCTGTAAACAAAAACCCGTTTAACATACATGTATGTAACATTAAACACCGATGTTGAAGACGACGAACAATTAAACACGAACGAAAATGCACAACCATGCAAACGCGGACATTGAATTGTTTTAGAAGATTGAACTTATTCAATTTTAAATAATTATAATCACAGAATTTTTTATGTATTTATCAAACGCAATGAACGCCAAGTATGGACGAACCGATTTTATTTAGTTAGTTGATTTTTCACGTTTTCCCATGATGGTATAGTATTTCATTTTGGTATTGGTGCAACTGTTGTCCCACTTTCATTTATTTCTCGTGTCTATTGCAAAAAAAAAACTGACTTTTTAAAAGGCTTTCCCGAATCTTAACTGACCAGACACACTTCAGTTATTTATTCTTTGTAAATGTTTAAGAAATCAACTTTTCAACAAAAAAAGAAAATACACTTCTTTTTATGACGCGTAAGTAAAGACCACAGTCAATATTCCCAAAAAGTCGGCGGTCGCATTCATAAAGCTGTACGGCGGCAACGAAATAACTTCGTCTTCGTGTTTCTTGTTGTCATTTCCAAGCTAATAACTTCGCCTTTTGTTATCATTTCCCTGAGAATAACCTCGTCTTTGTGTTTCTTGGTGTCATTTCCAAGCGAATAACTTTAGTCTTATGCCAGACTATGAAAATTTTAATAAACATGAAAATGAGTATAGGCAAGAGGTGTGAAGGGGGTGAAACTCTGTACACGAGGTCTTATGCCCGACTATGAAAATTTTCATTGAAAACTCTTTTTTTTCGAACGTTCCCAAAACGCCACTCTTTCCCGCCCATTCCGAACCGTGGAGGCGACCTGCCCATTACGTAGGGATCCGGAGCATGACGGGTAACACGTTGGCATTGAATACCAGCTACAGAATATTCTTCAACAGCTAGTATATTTTATAATATTAGATATGCAATTATTCTAGACTTGATAATAGGTCTGTACGATAACTTCGCAAGTGAAAAGTACTTGCAAGTACTCAGCAAGTTCTCAGTAACGTCTCTCCACCAATTTTACTCTCTCGAAGCTAAAAATTTGCAGATTGTTATCAAACAGCAATTTGCAAAAACTTGCAAGAAGTCAAGAGATGTGAAGAAGAAGTTGGCGGAAAAGATTAAAGCTCTGTTCCAGAACTAAAAAGTTTTTACAATTTTTACCACTTTTACACATTTTGCGTTCCCGTACACAAAATTTATATGAAAATCGTTTACGACTTTTACAATTTTTACGACTTTTACCACTTTATAAAGTACGGGAACAGGCCATAAATAAATAATAAAATGAAAAGTAGTCACCACAAACTACAAAATAAGTTACTCTACACCCCGGTTACACTATTGAAGGTTAACCCACTGGGTTTAATAGATCCAGTGGGTTAATCTTTGCTGGTTACACTTAGCTTTTCGAGGATATAAACTGTCAGCTGATGTTTGTTTACGTATACATACAAAATAACTAATAAAGTCGTGTGTTACACTTTTACAATTTCTCGCATGAGATATCGTTCCCTCTTTGCTCATATCGGTATATTTTACACACAGGGATACATTTTTGTATCATGGTATCAATCTTGCTTTTTGTTAAAAAAGTGTCTAATGAAAAAAATAAATAATTTTATGTTTGTTTTGTTTATTGTTGAAGTTCAATCTCATTTTCGATTGTTTGAGTGGAGTATTCCCCCATTGGCTCAACTTCATTTATTACCCTCTATTACAGAGAGTAATGTTTTTCAAAACGAACTGACAGGGTTGCAAAATTTTACTGATCGCTACCAATATCATGATTTCATCCCGGCGAAGGGAATTATCAATTGGCTTCTCAGTTTTTGAAATGATGCATTTTTTAGCGAAAAACCGAACTCTTTAAGTGTCTAGTATTCTCATATGAATGAGAATCACACTCACTTTTCGGCTTTTCCAAAGAAACACCAAAATCAAAATATTCTGCAACATGTCAGCACGTATCAACTAAGAATTCTTCGAATTCTGTGAGTTGAAAAGAACACCAACACAGTTGCCTGTGAGGTTCAAACAATCGAAAATGAGATTGAACTTCAACAATAAACAAAACAAACAAAAAACAGCCGAGGCACGGGCGAATTGGAGCTTTGTTAAAAACAAAAACAAAATTCCAATAAACAACCTCACAGGCAACTGTGTTGGTGTTCTTTTCAACTCACAGAATTCGAAGAATTCTTAGTTGATACGTGCTGACATGTTGCAGAATATTTTGATTTTGGTGTTTCTTTGGAAAAGCCGAAAAGTGAGTGTGATTCTCATTCATATGAGAATACTAGACACTTAAAGAGTTCGGTTTTTCGCTAAAAAATGCATCATTTCAAAAACTGAGAAGCCAATTGATAATTCCCTTCGCCGGGATGAAATCATGATATTGGTAGCGATCAGTAAAATTTTGCAACACTGTCAGTTCGTTTTGAAAAACATTACTCTCTGTAATAGAGGGTAATAAATGAAGTTGAGCCAATGGGGGAATACTCCACTCAAACAATCGTAAATAATTTTATGATTTCCAAATACATAACTTTAAATTTATTTACTCCATAAAATCTCATGCGACCAATCGTAAACGTGTAAAACACGACAAACTCTGTTGCAAAAACAGTTGCAACTTTTGGTACTTTTTAAGTAGAGTTGGATTTTTTTGCACAAGTACCGAATACAACACTGTATTTTTGGTGGATTTGTGCCGGATTTAAAATAAACCCAGCCATGAGAGGATTTAATTTTTGTATGGCAAATCTGTAGTGGGATTCTGTATCTCATTTTTGCTGTTACCGACAAAAATCGGTAAAATTAAATCGCAAAATTATGACTAAAAACATACAAAAAAGTTCGCATCACTGTTTGTGTCGGTTGAGGCTAGCGACTACTTTTTATTCATCGTTAACTTACCGAAAAAATTCGTTAATTATCGAAATTATAAGCATTTTAATTTTACCGACAATTATCGATAACAGCAAAAATGAGTTACAGAATCCCACTACTGGTCAGATTTGAGCAGATTAAGCATTAAATCCGCAAAAAGCTGTAGTGTAACTGTGCTATTATTTACATTATCGTTTTCCATAATTAATTTAATAACTTTCCCCTTTTTTATTTCTAAATAACCAAACGTTTGTTTATGTTTTTGCCAAGAAGTCCTTCACAAAGCATTCGAATTTAAATCAGCTGATCAAACTTGCAAGTTCTTACAAGAAAATTTTTCCTTGCAAAAACTTGTAAACAAAACTCTCCAAAGCTCTCCAAAATTCTCTTACTATTGTCTCCGAATTCGCTCTCTTTTACTTTACAAGTTTGTTATCGAACAGCATTTTGTAAAAGTTTGTGCAAATTTGTACAAACTTTTGGGCTATCGTCCAGACCTAATATTGATATCTACAATAAAATATAAAGAATTAAATTCATCACACATTCTGAAGAGATAAGGAAATCTGAAGGTATATTGCCATTCAAAATTTTTTTGTACCATAATTGTATTGAACATTACACGTCCACTTTTTAATGTTGGTAATCTGATTAAGTTAAGACATATGTATTTTGTTTTTAGAAGAAATAAATAATATAACAATACTTAAAAACGTGAAATTACATTTTTTGACAGTCTTGCCTACATATTAAATAAAAATACAGAGATCATTCAAAAACACAAGTTTTTTAAAAATCTGCAGGGTACCAAATAGTTGATTTATCATTCATAGTGATCGTACACTATACACATACATATGGCTAGCTGCAACCCATTTACATTCCTTTATTGGATTGAAAACCGGTATCTGTAGTTTTTTTGTTATGTCTACTAAGCATATATAACATATTTTCGAGTCACTTGGTTATATTTTGGATGGGGCTATTGAGTCCTTGCCCAAGATCCTAGTAATAATTAAACGTAAGTAGCCTTTGGTTATGTTGAATTCGGGATCGAACATTACCGTCTACGTTGCTGAACTTATCGTCCTTTTCTAGCAATTGCCTTATTATAGGAACAATGATTTGCTGTGAAAATGGATTAATTGAAAATGCAGAATATATAATTTATATGCCGAGTTTGACGTGTGGTCAAAACTTTTCCATGAAATTCATACGTCACGTTAGACGTGGGGTCACTTTTTTACATAGGATACTTACGTTAGTTTAGAGGCGGTGGTAAAATATTTTCTATGCCACAGTGACAAGAACTTGGACGTGGGGTAATTTTTACACCACCGTAAGCATAACTCCTCACTCGCTACCCATATGGCAACCAAAACATTACTGACTACTTACGTTAAGGAAATATGAAGATACAGAGAAAATTAGACCGATCGCTCAAATCACAGTTAAAGGTTAATCTTGTGAACTACCTCAACAATATTTCCATCCATAACCATGTGAAAGGAATGACTACTCTGAAACTATTATTTTACCACAATTAATTCTTAAACTTTTGCTCTGTTCCAGAACCTGCAAGAATCTACTATTTTTTACTACGATAACAGTTTTTCCTTTATGTTATCGGAAAAAATAGTAAACAATTAGTAGATTATTGCAGTTCTGGAACAGACCATATGATAGTATATTATTTTGATTGGAGTAGTTTAACACCCTTTGCCCCGGTCCACACTAGAGTAATTTCATTGAAAAAATTGCATGAAATTATGCGTCTCTAGATCGAGATACGTAGTAGAGTAAAATCATGAAATGTATGTAATGGGGAACTCGATCTAAGAACACCTAATTTCATGAAATGGTTTCAATGAAATCGCTCTAGTGTGGACCGACTTCCATAGTAGAGACTAGATCGACTTCCATAGTAGAGTAAGATCATAAAATTGCTGCAGTGAGGAATTCGATTTAAGAAGGCCTAATTTCATGAAATTTTTTATTGAAATTCACGCTAGTGTGGACCGGGACTAAAGGCGAGAACACAATGGATTTTTGTTGCTTATTTTTTCCGCCTCGCTTTAAAGCGCAAAAATTAAATTGTACTGTTTTCAATAGGACAGACCACAACGAAGCAAGGCTTCAGGCCACAAAGTTGAACATTGTTGAACTTTTGAATTCTTCGCCTGGCTTCATTTTTGACAATTCGTTTCGACATTCAATTTGATATAAACACGTGTTCAATCTGAAAAATAGAATTTGGCTGTAATTTTTATGTTCGGTAATAATTATCTACGACAATTCATATTAAAAAATCATGGCATAATAAGAGAGGTAAAGTCAGGCAAACATATGATTACAATTTTTTTAAAAATTTGTCTTTGACAACACTCAACTTTCAAATGAAATGAAAACATGCAATTGTCAATTGTGGCAAATAGTATTTATGTATACATACTTTTATGACAGTTAACTTTAAAATTAATATAATTTACAAATTGTGATTTCAAACGAAATATTTTCAATTTTTCAAAATGTGTGAAAAAAAGGACTGTGGAAGAAATAGTTCCTTCTTCCACATCCCAACAGATGAGGTAATGCGCTTGAAGTGGTCAGAAGCATGTGGAATTTATATGCGGAGACCACTTTTTGCCATCTGATATTTTAAAGATTTCCAGAGGATGTTATTTATTACCAACTGCCGTACCATTTGCTGTTACATCCGGATATGACGAGCTTGAGTAAGATTACAAATATTTCAAGAAAAGAAATAATTAAACGAGAATTTTTTGGTATTAGTGAATGTCTTATGGGCGTAGATGAAGAACGTGAAATCTTGGAAAGTACTGAAAATGTTATGGGCTCAGATGATGAACTTGAATTCTTGGAAAATACGGAATGTTTTATGGGTATGAATGGGGAACGTGAATTCTTGGAAAATAATGATACCGTTGACTCAATTGAAAATGGGTAAATATTTATTTAAAACATGATTATTTAAGTCGATGACATTGTCTTCATCGAAACAAACTAAGTCACTATGGCGTATACTAAAATTATATTTCTGCGACTAGCCTTTATTATTTGTTTTCATACGTTACAAACGGAAAAACAAACTGAATATACCCTCCATACTATGGTGGAGTATGGAGGGTATATTAAGTTTGTTTTTCCGTTTGTAACGCATTGAAATATTCATTTGCGACCCTGATTGTGTACCATTACACTTGTTTATTATAATACATCATTCGTCATTTATTATTCCAGCTCGAAATACAGAAATTCTTCAAGAAACTAAAAATGTTAAAAATGACCCCACTGAATTTATGGTTTTAGGATCCAATGATCAGATAAACCAGAATATAATGAATTCCTCTAATTTCAAAGAGCCTGAAAACGAAGGCTTGGTTTTATCTTCAAATAATCAGGTCAATCCCATTGCAATTGATCCCTTGAATTTCGAAGAGGCTGAAAATGAAGATGTTGCTTTATGTTTCAATGATCAGATGAATACTAGTGAAATTGATCCCTTGCTTTGTGAAAGTTCTGAAAACGAGCTGGTGGCTTTAGAATCCAATGTTCAGATCAATACCAGTGCAGTTGATCCATTTATTTTCGAAGGTATTGAAAACGAAATGTTGGGCTTTGAAGATGTACAAAGAGAACCAGTTGAAGATGTCGGGCAACTCCAGGGAGACGCTCTCGAAAAAATGGCTGGGTACGTTATTTGGAAACTGAATTTGAATGAATACGAAGATCACGAGAAAACCGGCTCATGGGTGGATCAAATTTCTTTGGGCTTCCTTAAAAAACCTAATCAAGAGTTCTTAAAATATATTACAAGTCTTGAATACGTCTTTGCATCTATTAATGGCTCAAAAATAGATCATAATAACAATTTACAGCGTAGACTTTTGCAACTTAGCAATCAAGTAAATTTACCAGAGAAGGTAAAAAAATTCTTTTATAAATGCCGAATGCATTTTAGAATTACACATTTAAATAACAATTTAGGAATAGTGAAAGCAAAAAGAAAATTGAAAGGATATTCAAAATTGGTAAAATGAATCTATAATCGTTATTAAATTTATCTTCAAACTACTAAAACTTTTCAAATGTACGGTTTAGGATTTTAAGTTGTCATCTAACGCATAAACTTTACAAATATCCGATATGAAATACTGTTGAAAATTAAATTAAAATATATTGTTCTAAAATGTTATATGTATATAAAAAACAAGTAAGAACGTCGTCAAGTTCGGCCGGACCGAACTTGTTATACCCTCCACCACAAGTTGTATTGAAGTAAAAAGGAATAATTAGTTTCCTTTCGTGTATGAAGAAGACTTAATACTAAATTTCAGCAATTTCGGTAAAACAATGTGAGGCACCATTCTATGGGGGCTATTTCAAAACGTCGATCTATACCGACAAATTTCTGACGGAAAGTTTTTAGGCTCAAAGAAGACTAAATACCAAAATTCCTATATTTCGGTAAGAGAATGTGGCTAAAACTAAAAAAATACCGAAAATCAAGAAGTAAGCTTCTATGGGGATATAGGAAGACGTGGACCTATACTGATAATACTCTTCTGGAATATTTTATAACTCTTGGAAGACGAAATAACGAATTTCAGCCATTTCGGTTGGATATTGACGTCACAATCTTCAGTATTACGAAAATCCGGAGGTACCGTTCGATGGGGGCTATATCGAAACGTGGACCTATACCGACGAATTTTAGTCAGAAATGGGGCAATATGAAAGCGTGGACCTGTACAGACATATTTCTGGCGAACAGTTCTATATCACATTGAAGACTAAATACCAAATTTCAGCCATTTTGGTGGAATATTGAAGACTCAACCTTCAAAATACGAAAAATCGGGAGGTACCTTTCCATGGGGGCTATATGAAGGCGTAGACTATGCCGACAAATTTAAAGGGGAAGTTTGAGTACCCCCAACGAAGTCTTAACACCAAATTTCAGCCATTTCGGTGGAATATGAGGCCACAACGTTCAAAATACCAAAAATCGGGAGGTACCGTTCTATGGGGGCTATATCAAAACGTGGACCGATATATCCCATTTTCAATACCAACCATCCTGCAAGTAATAAAAACTTCTGTACCAAATTTTGACTCTCTATCTTTAAAATTGCGAGCTGTATCTTGATTTCAACAGACAGACAGACGGACATGGTCAAATCGACATAGAATTTTATGCTGATCAATAATATATATACTTTATAGGGTCTCCGACGAATATTTCGATGTGTTACAAACGGAATGACAAATTTAATTATACCCTCCATATGGTGGAGGGTATAAAAAATGTTTCAGTTGGCATTCATTTTAAAATAATCTAAGAAGAGGTACTTGCGTTTGATAATGGTGTCACGCGGTATTAATTTTAAATTCATGTATTTTGTCGAATTTTCATCTACCACGAAATATTCAGACTTCCATTTACACCATACATGTTCGGACATATGGCCTACAGACGTTCTATACCCCCACCATTGAATTAAACTAGTTCTACGAAGATATTTTTATTGAAGTCTCATATAACAGCATATCCATGACAATACCTTGTGTCAAATGTGATTTAAATTTTCAACGTATCGCTCATTCACTCAGTGAGTTTCTTATTTGAAGGTTCTCGAAAATCATCATAAAGAATCGTCAAACAATGCTTAATCTTCTATATATTTAGCACTCATGTCTATTTAGTTGTATGCCATTGATGGCCTGAGTTTGTAAAAGCGAAGTTGTTGTGTACATTAAAACTATAACAAAATACTCTTTCTAGCTCGTTTTCACGTTACCGACATAAACTGGTAATATGATTACCATCGTAAACTTTAAGGAATATCATACACAGTATAATGTATATCTATATTGTCGGGCTTCGGTCCGGGATGTAAGACTTTCTCCTATGGACAGGTGCAAATCTGGGACATGAGAACAAACTTTTCTATTCCAAGTAAACAACGGAATTTTCGGAACTTCAGAGGTACATATCTCGGGACGTATGGATGGAGTTTTTTACTGTTTCATTGTCGCAGTTATCAACCCAATAGAGCTACAAACGAAATTATTAAAAATTCAGACTTAAATGCACTAGATTGACTTCAATTACAAACATCTTACCCCCTAAATAGGTAGAATACCAGAATACCACACATTGCTCATTGTTTATCGCCAAACTTATTTGGTGCAAACATATCTACTGGGTTTTTAATTGCTGAAAACACCAAATACATATTTTAGATGCTTTAAAAGCGATTAATTGCACACCTTCATTTTTTACATGCATATATCACATGTCATACTAATGTTTGTATTATTGTTTGTTGCAAAAAAAAATTTTACTTTCAACGTTATATGACTTGAGCTCCAACAATTTTTATTATTACACACCATTGAAGTAATTGGAGCCAATTTCATACATGATTACATTACAAATTATTTCTGCCAGTATTTTGTTTATTTACAATTGGATGTTGTTTTTGTCATTTCTTGTCATATCTGAAAACGATGACGCATATACGCATGGCTGTTGTATTTGTATTTTTTTTTTTTTTTTGATTGATGAGTTACAGATTTACAGAGTTGTATTGTCATTATTCTAATGACTTTACCTATATTATTATGCCATGTTAAAAAATTTAATTTTATTTGATATATTAAAATAATTATGTTTATAGCGCCCATGAATTTTACGCTTCGATGTGTGATACCAAGAAATAAGCGGCCTAGTGAAGAAATAAGCTAAGCAGGAAAATTAAGCTAAGAGCTGACTGTGTTCTCACCTTAAGAGAAACATAATTTATTTTTCCTTACTTTTTGTTTCCTCGTTTTCATGAGAATTTGAACATACTTATAACACGTGTAACATATATTAAATGAGCAGGAAAAAACACTAACCTTTCCTGCGAATGTATATTTTACATTTAATTGCACATTTTTCATTTATATTTTCCATTAATTTTTTTGGTATTTTCTGTACATTTTGGTATTTTCTGTACATTTTTATACGTTTCTATTTTCAACATTAGGTCTGTCTGGTTACCCTAAAATTTGAAACAATTTGTACCAATTGTTGCTGGAAATCGTCTGTTAACACAAAAAACCAGCAAAAGAGAGCGATTCGAGAGAGACATTTTGACGTTCATTCACTGAGAGTTTGCAAATTCTTGCTAGACAAATTTCTTCTAGCAACCACTAGCAATTCTTCTTCTTCTTCCTAAAAACAGTCAATCATCTGTTTTCAGTTTTTTGTTGATTTATGTTTGTGAAAATTAAAAACAATTTTATTGTGGAAATAATGCCATCTTTATATTAGGCCATGTTTATATTATAGCCTTTTGCAGGGTTAACCTTCTTAATGAGGATTTATTTGACGTATACGTAAAGGAGTTGACATTTGAAACCCAGTGGGTTTGTTAAATCCGGTTATATATAAACGTACTATTACAGCCTTTTGCTGGTTTAACCTTCTTAATTAGGATTTACTTGACGTATAAGCAAAGGAATTGACACTTGAAACCCAGTGGGTTTATTAAATCCGGTTATATGTAAACGTACTATTACATAGTCTAATTGTATTGTTTTATGGAGAACAAATTTGTAAAGTGGAAAATACTTTTTCGTTTCATTTTCTTTTTTATTTTTAATAAAATACAACGTGTTTGCTTTCTTTATTGGTGGACAAATTGTTCTGTTTTGGCAAGTCAGCTGATCGATTGCTGGTTTTTGCTGGGAAGGTGTCTGTTTACTTTTTAAAATTTTCTAGCAAAAGAGAATAAAAACCCCTTACTCTCTAAGAAAGTTCTTGCTGGACAATTCTTGCTGGGAAAGTAACCAGACAGACTTAATATTTGTGTATACAGGCTTTCATGCTTGGTTTACATTTACGAAATCCACTCGATTTCAACTGTGAAATCCATACGTTAAACGTGAAATGAAATCCAGATGAGATTTCATTTGACGTTTGAGCTATCGAATTGACAGTTGAAATCGAGTTGATTTCGTAAATGTAAACTTAGCATCAGGCAGGTATTTGACTTTTATTTCAAAATTTGTACGCGAATTTCAAACAATGGGCAAAAAATGTAACTGCAGTGATAGCATGGCACAATAATACAGGTACAACGGGAAAATCAGCTGATTATCACTCTAGTTGTCAAAATGCATTATTGTGAATAAAATCACATACAAAAGGTAAACAAGCAATTCACGGCAATGCGTTATTGTGAACAATTTTGACGTTTGGTATGATTTGATGTAACACCTTATTATTCCACCATGAATGAATACTAATCGTTGAACCGTTTACTTTTCATACATGTTTTGCAGGTTTTCTAAAAAAGCACCTACATTTTTAAAATTTGTATTTTGTCTGTCATAATTAATTTATTTCGATAAATGCTCTCATTTGTTAGAGATGGGACATATTTTATCGTTGTTCGGAGAGTATTTCTACTTGAACAACCTAGAAAAATCGTCGTTCGTTTAAGGTGGCGTAAAACGGCCAGCTGATTGGTTTCAATCTGTCAAATATTTTGTTATTGTGAATAAATTGTATGAAAACGTAAACAAACATTTTGACATATTAAAGAATTTTCGGCCAAAATAAAGTTGTTGTTGTGCTACTTACGTGACCTGTTAAATGATGGGGAATCAACTAATTTATTCCTATTTGAGGGTCGAACAACGAATAGAGAACGAACGACGTACCGTGGAAAGGGCTATAAATTACTATATTAAGTCATGCAATTTGTTACTTTAAATTCAAATGTAGTATACAGCCCTAAGGTTGAAAGACTGGAAATTATAAAATGAAAATAAATAAAAAAGGCCCACCGTTTTGATTGATTGATTAGATAGAGACGAATGGTTCGTAAAATTTTGAACCAAATTTTGAACGTATACGTTTTAGAACGAACGGTTCGTGTGACAGGCAATCATTTTTTACAAAAACAGACTTGTGTTTGGTTTACATTCGGCGTCGTTTCGTGATTTCGAAGGCGTTTCGTGATTTCACGCGGAATCAAGCAAAGTTTATCATGATTTTCCATACAAAAATGAAATCATCTCATTTCGTGATTTCAGCGAAATCAACATCGAAATCACAGTACACATGATATACAACCCTGTTTTTGCCTAAAAAAGCACCAAAAGTTGCAACACTTTTCACGTGTCAGAATAAACAAGGTAGATGGTCAATTGCTCCAACAAAAAATTTTAGTATCAAAATTTGTAAACAATGTGAAAAAATATTAAATTACTTTGTTACAATGCTATTTTTCTTGTTCTATGAAAATTTGAAATGAAAAATATTTTCTTTATAAAATTTTTCATTTGACATTTTTTGCCTTTATAAAAGTTTTCATTTTACATTTTCAAAGAAACACAAATTTGATCTATCTTACTTACTTACTTAGCTGGCCCATTACAGAACATTTGTTCTATAGGCCGAACTAAGAAGAGATCTCCATTCCTCTCTATTTGTTGCTTTGCTCTCTGGAATACCGCGCCTTTTCATCTCAACATCCACTTGTTTGCGCCATCTATTCCTTGGCCTGCCAATTCTGCGTGCACCGCCATGTGGCATGTATTCATACGCCTTTTTAGCGGGTTCATCATCGCTCATTCTTATGATATGGCCTAGCCAACGCAATCGCTGCATCTCGATACGTTTAACAATATTGATGTCGTTGTATAGCAGATACAGCTCGTGGTTCATGCGACGTCGATATTCACCGTCAACGCAGATTGGTCCGTAGATCTTTCGAAGAATTTTTCTCTCAAACACACCAAGCACTGCCATGTCTGCTTGCGCACATGGTAGAACAAACCAGGTAAAGTTAATACTACAACAAATACAACTCAACAACAACCACAAAGAAATTTGTTTTTGTTTGTAAACCTTAGTGTCAACGTAAATGTAAACAAAATAGGGAAATGTCTATAAATTATTGGAATTTAAAAAACTCATAATTTTTCACATTTGATTGAATATTTTGAAAAACATGAATGAAAACTCGTTAGATTTTCAATTTGAATGTTTCCATATCATTCCACTAAATGCATAATTTCTCGCAGAAAGTAGAATACTTGCAAAAATGTTTCGGGTCGCTGGTAATTCATTGAAAAAAGAGAAGCTGTTTCAATCATTTGCTTTTGAAAACAAAAAAGCACATGTTTATTAGGGCTTTATTCTTTTCAAGTTTAACAAAATACCACACATATTAACAAATATTGTACCGCCTCTATAAGCGGTGTTTTAGAGTGCGGCATGTCGTTCGGACCTGGAGGAGGTTACATGTCAATGATATAAAGCCGTCTTTATGGGAAATAGTTTTTTTTTCTGATGAATAAAATTGTTCTTCAAAAATATGTATCCCTAATATACATCGAACATAGAAATAAATACATAAAATGTCGTATGGAATTTGACACTAACACTACAACCCAGTTCAGTCAGCTGGGTATTGCTGCTACCTTTTCTTGTTCTACCATGGCTTGCGCAAGTACCCAGGCTTCGGAGCCATACATCAGCACGGGTAGTATCAGTGTTTTGTAGAGCGTTATTTTTGTTTGACGAGATGTGGCTTTGTTTTTAAACTGCTTACTTAATCCAAAGTAGCATCTGTTGGCCAATACAATTCTTCTTTTTATTTCACAACTGATGTCGTTTGTTGTGTTGACGGAGGTGCCGAGGTAGACGAAGTCTTTTACTACCTCAATATTATAGGAACCAACTTCCACAGTCGGTCCGAGCTCAATGGACGCATTGCGCGTCGACACCATCAACTTGGTCTTCTCACCGTTTACCGCCAGACCCACTTTAGCAGATTCTCCTTCGACCTTTATAAAGGTATCAGTTACTTCTTTTACTGATCGACCCATGATGTCTATATCATCAGCATAAGCAAGTAACATGTGACTATTGGTGTAGATTGTGCCACTTCTTTTGACGTTTGCCTCTCGTATAACCTTTTCTAGCAGGATGTTGAAGAGGTCACACGAAAGGCTGTCTCCTTGTCTGAAACCTCTTTTGGTACCAAACTCTTCGGAGAGGTTCTTTCCTATTTTAACTGAGGACCTCGTGTCAGTTAAAGTCATTTTACAAAGCCGGATGAGCTTTGCGGGAATACCAAATTCAGACATGGCTTGGAATACCTTTGAGCGCAGCGGACTGTCGAAGGCTGCTTTATAATCGACAAAAAGGTGGTAGGTGTCGATCTGCATCTCTTGGGTCTTCTCCAGGATTTGCCGCAGGGTAAATATCTGGTCAATGGTGGACTTGCCAGGTCTAAAGCCGCATTGGTATGGTCCAATAATCTCGTTGACCATTGGCTTTAGTCGTTCGCACAATATCCCTGACACGATCTTGTAGGCAATAGGGAGTAGACTTATGCCCCTATAGTTAGAGCATACAGTCTTATCTCCCTTCTTGTGGACGGGGCACAGGATACTCAGGTTCCAATCGTCGGGTACTCGTTCTTCCTGCCAGATGGTGCTAACTAGCTGATGAATACACCTTATCAGCGTGTCGCCTCCGGTTTTGAACAGCTCGGCTGGTAAGCCATCGGCCCCTGCTGCCTTATTATTCTTCAGCCGATTTATTGCTGTCTTTACCTCATCTTGGCTGGGCAGTATACATTCAATACCATCTTCTGGGATTGGGACTGTGGTATCTTCGTCTTCTTCGCTGCTATTGGATACCAACAGATTTGTAAAATGTTCTTTCCATATCCTGAGTATACTATCTGTATCAGTTACCAAATTACCTTGCTGGTCTCTACAGGAGGATGTGCCTGTACCAAAGCCATCAGTTTGATGCTTGACTCGTTGGTAGAATTTTCGGACTTCATTCTGGCTCCTGTACATCTCGATTTTTTCACACTCCCGCTTTTCCATCTCTCTCTTTTTCCTGCGGAAAAGTCGTTTCTCCTCTCTCCTTTTCTCCCTGTATCTCTCTCGTGCGCTACGCGTTGCTACGGATTGTAAAGTAGCCTTATATGCCGCATTTTTCTCTTCGGTGGCAGCACGACACTCCTCATCATACCATGGATTCCTTGGTGGAGGTCTCTGGTATCCAAGTATGGATTTTGCGGCTGTTTGCATGGAGTGGGCAATGCTTTGCCATTGCGCTGATATGTTATCGGGATGAGGAGGGCTTTGATTAAGCAATTGGGCTAGTTGAGTGGAATATGCTGTGGCTATCTGTTGTGATTGCAGCTTACCGATGTCTAACTTTCGTGTTGTGTCTGCTCGTACTTTGTTTGCTACGTTTAAGCGGGTGCGTACCTTTGCTGCAACAAGGTAGTGGTCCGAATCAATGTTTGCGCCTCGGAACGATCGTACATCCAACACGCTCGATGAATGTCTTCCATCTATCACAACATGATCAATTTGGTTTCTTGTTTTCTGATCTGGAGACAGCCAGGTGCCCTTATGAATATCGAGATGATTAAATCTGGTACTGCTAACTACCATGTTTTTTGCAGCTGCAAAGTCTATCAGTCTCATACCATTGTCAGATGTTTCACTGTGGAGACTGAATTTCCCGACTGTTGGGCCAAAGATATTCTCCTTTCCAATTTTGGCATTAAAATCGCCTAGAATGATTTTAATGTCATGGGCAGGGCAACGGTCATCTATCAAAATTTATTATTATGATGTCTCAACGATAAAATTATTTTTTATTTTTTCATCTGTTAGTACTATACAAAATTAAAACGATATATAGATAATTTTACGATAATTTTCGAAATAAGGTTGTAAAGTTCTTGTTTTGAAAATTCATGTTCGATCAGCTGCGCATATGCATCCACCTTGATTATTGTGATATGTTTGAAATCAACGAAAAATAAGTGTTAACACGGGGGTGTATTTCAGGATTTCGTGAAATCCAGTGGATTTTGGAGCGCAAGTGTAAACTTGGCATTGGTCTGTTCCAGAACTGCAAGAATCTACAAATTTTTACTATTTTTTGTTTTTGATAACATAAAGGAAAAAATGTTATCGTAGTAAAAAATAGTAGCTTCTTGCAGGTTCTGGAACAGAACAACTGTAAGAGCCTGCAAACGATCATGGTACAATTATTACAATATTATTACAATTATTATTATTATTATTATTGTACCATGGCAAACGATTCTAATCCGAATGATTGAACTGGATAGTGAACTATGAACTAGATTACTGAACTAGTTCAGTTAAAAGAGCTGTAGTGGGATTCTCTAGGGCAGGGGTGAGCACGCCTGTGTGTTAGCACACAGGTAAATTGTGAAAACGTACTCTGCGTACGTTTTTTGTGAACCATAAACAATTAAAAGTTTATGCAATTGTTTATTTATATTTTTTTAATAATTTGCATTGTGGACGATTTTAGACAACATTAATGTTTAAAAATGTTGAAATAAATAATGAAACATCAAGAAGAATTAAATATTAATTCTCCCTTAAATTTGCCTCTCTCTCGATTTTGCTCAGCTCTGCTCTAGGGCATTTTTGGGTTACCGACTTGTTAACCCTTCGTTGGATACCGATATTGTTTGTCAGGTTCGTAACACATGAGTCTGGACAGACCCATATAATTATAAGCCCTGTTCCTTTACGTGCAAGAATCTTCAAGTTTTACAACTTTTTACTCGAAAAGCGTTCCTTTACTTCAGACACCATACAATTCATATGGAAGTAGATTACAACTTTTGCTACTTTTGCCAGTTTTACCATATTCAAAAGTAAAGGAACAGACCACAGTTTATACAGTTGGCCATTCAGAGTTCTGTTAACAACATTTGACAACAAACATAATAGATTGTTCATTATTGTGATTTGATTTCCTTTGTATTTTATGTATTTGACAGCAAACTAAATAGTCAGGGCTAACTAGTTTGGGCTGAATGGCCAACTGTATAAACTGTGGAACAGACCAATAATAATTAATTTATTCAGAATGAATAGTGTCTATTTTATAACTCTACAGCTTATTGCAGCGCAATAACGATAATATCAATAGGTAACTGAAGGCATATATGCTAAGGATTTTCTTCTAATTCATATGGAGATTTCTATATTTGAACAATTCCACCCCACAAAAAGGGCATAAAGGCTACGTAATGGGTTTTATTGGTCCAGCTATGTGTATAATTGTCTAAAATAAATGTGTAATACTATTTGCAAGGGATATTTTTTATGTTGTGGTACATTCACTGATTTCAAACCCATCTCCTACTTTTGCGATGTGCAATTTTAAGGACATGGAAGGGTGAAATGCAACAAATGTCATAAAATGGTATTCATTTTGTCAAATAATGTAAAAAAGATCCAATTTTAAGAAAAATTTCGGAAATTTTTCAATGAAAAATAGGTGGGGTCTGGCCAGGGGTCATGTGCTACGAATGTGATATGTATGTCAAAAAATCCTTATAGCTCCTTTTCTGGCAATCCTTTTGACTTCATGCTTCTTTCGTTAGAAAGGTAAGAAAATTTCCTGAAGCCACCTGGAATCTCCGGTCCATAGCTTTATTGTAACCCAGTTTAAAATGCAAAATAAAATGAAAAAGGCCTGGCCAGACTCGGGTGTCAAACGGAGGGTTAAATAAAAACGCAAAATATGAATGAAAAGTTGAAATAAAAGTTGACATCACTGATGCTATCGGTAGAACTTCTTAAGGGCTGTTTACACCATCTATCAATGTCATATGAGCTGTCATTTCTTTCATCCATTCGACATTCTCTATGTTTGTCAAAATTGACGTCATCCATACAACTTTCAATTTGTGCGTTCATACCTACAAGTGTTATTTTCGTATGACATAACCTATAAATATAAAAACAGCTGTTTTTGTCATTGTTTACATTTATTGTTGAGTTGCAAATTTGCGCAAATTTTAATTTTGGTTAAAGGAGAATGAATATCTAGCATGTTTGTTGTGGTAGAATAGGTTTTTGGGGTTATAGAGGCATTTATGTTTTTGCCACAAAGTAATCATTTCCAAGACTGCTTCTTTCGACCAATCGATCTGAAAATTACATTATAAACACTCTTTGTTTACTTTTCTAAATATTTAAATATACATAACTTTCCATTTTCTTTTTTAAAAGATTTTGTTTTTCTTTTTTTTTTTTTTTGAGAATGCCAGAAAACAGCTGATAAATTTATGTTTACATACAAGAATGCCGTATCAAATAGAGCGCTCCCTAAATGAAATATTTACATATGAGTTGCCAAATCATTTTGATAGATGAAAATTTTCATAGTGGTCACACTATGTGTACAACATTCGCAGGTAGAAAATTTGACATCTCACACGACATTGATAGATGGTGTAAACAACCCTTTATTGGTCGCTTATGCTTGGTTTACATTTACAAAATCCACTCGATTTCAACTGTCAATTCCTTTGCGTATAATGAAAACTCATTGAAATTCATTGGATTTCATTTGACGTTTAAGCAATGGAATTGACAGTTGAAATCGAGTGGATTTCGTAAATGTAACCAAGCATAACTTACCCAATAATATCGTTAATTACCGAAATTATAAGCATTTTAATGTTAACGATTTTTGTCGATAAGCAAAAATGTGTTATGCTTGGTTTACATTCGGCGTCGTTTCGTGATTTCGAAGGCGTTTCGCGATTTCGTGCGGAATCAAGCAAAATTTATCATGATTTCGCATAAAAAAATGAAATCATCTCATTTCGTGATTTCAGCGAAATCAACATCGAAATCACAGTACACATGATATACAACCTTGCTTTTGCCTAAAAAAGTACCAAAAGTTGCAACACTTTTCACGTATCACAATAAACAAGGTAGATGTGCGAATTGCTGGAACAAAAAATGTTAATAACAAATTTGTAAACAATGTGAAAAAATATTAAATTACATTGTTACAATGCTATTTTTCATTGTGTTCCCGTACTTTTTTAATGGCAATGTTGGAAAATAGACCGAATTGTCAAAAATTGTTTCCCCATACAAATTTCGTAAAAAATACGGGAACGGAAAAATGACGGAAATTGCAAAAATTCCAGCAGAAATGTCAAAATCAACGTATCAGCTATAATATTAGATACCAATGAACATATGAACATGCTTGCTGCTAGTTTCTACTAGGCCAAAATTTTATGGCAGAAAACAGGAGAAGAGGGTGTTATTATGCGCTATTTTTGTTTAAAGAGAAGTGCAAGTCTTGCTAGATTTCGGAGTACGGGAACGCATTTTTAGCACTAAATGCATGGTATAAGTAAAGAGGTAGATTTAAATGAAAAAATCTATAGAACCCTTGTTTTTCTTGAATTCCTAAAACTTCAAAATAAAAGCAACAATTGGGTTTGTTTACAATGCATTTTTTGAGCATTTTTTAAAAAACGCGAAAAATGAATGAAGAGTTAAGTTTTCTCCACATAATCGAGTTGTGAATATGATAAACTAATTGTTTCAATGCAAATCTCACCAATTTCTTCCATACAAATGGTCTAAAAACAATTTTAAAAATCATTGAATTCGATTGTTTTTAAAATTGTTTGGCATATTATTCAAACACCACACACACATACACAGTTTGTTTATATTGTTTTGAAGTTTTAGGCATACTCGAATGAAAAAAATTTAAATTCACATAAAGCTTTGGCTAACCTTTCTTATTAAACCATGACTAAATGGAAAAACTCCTGCAAGTACTAATATTTTGCAGGTTCTGAGCAAAACTTTTATCTATCAAAATTTATTATTATGAGGTCTCAACGATAAAATAATTTTTTATTTTTTCATTTGTTAGTACTATACACAATTAATACGATATATAGATAATTTTACGATAATTTTCCAAATAAAGTTGTAAAGTTCTATATTGTCGTATATTTTTGACGATTAAATCAATTTATAAGAAATTGTTTTGAAAATTCATGTTCGAAATCCACTGGATTTCACGAAATCCTGAAATACACCCCGGTGTTTATACTTATTTTTTTGTTGATTTCAAACATATCACAATTATCAAGGTAGATGCATATGCGCAGCTGATCGAACATAAATTTTCAAAACGAGTTGTTGTATATTTAATTAGTCATCAAAAATATACGACAATATAGAACTTTACAACTTTATTTCGAAAATTACCGTAAAATTAGCTATATATCGTATTAATTGTGTATAGTACTATCAAATAAAAAAATATTTTATCGTTGAGACGTCATAATAATAAATTTTGATAGATAATATTTGTGCTCAGAACCTGCAAAATATTATTACTTGAAGTAGTTTGCCCGTTCAGTGCTAAAAATGATTTCCCGTACTCCGAAATCTAGCAAGACTTGCACTTCTCTTTAAACAATAGCAGCGCCGAATAACACTCTCTTCTCCTATTTTCTGCCATACAATTTTGGCCTGTCTGTCTAGGTTATTAGAAACTAGCATCATGTTCGTTGGCATCTAACTACGATAGCTGATACGTTGATTTTGACATTTCTGCTGGAGTTTTTGCAATTTCCGTAATTTTTCCGTTCCCGTCTTTTTTAAGAAATTTGTATGGGGAAGCAATTTATGAAAATTCGCTCTTTTTTCTAACATAACCACTAAAAAGTACGGGAACAAAACAGCATTTTAACAAAGTAATTTCATATTTTTTCACATTGCTTACAAATTTTGATAATACAATTTTTTGTTGCAGCAACTGACCGTCTACCTTGTTTATTGTGATACGTGAAAAGTGTTGCAACTTTTGGTACTTTTTCAGGCAAAAGCAGGGTTGTATATCATGTGTACTGTGATTTCGATGTTGATTTCGCTGAAATCACGAAATGAGATGATTTCATTTTTGTATGCGAAATCATGATAATTTTTGCTTGATTTCGCGCGAAATCACGAAACGCCTTCGAAATCACGAAAAGACGCCGAATGTAAACCAAACATAAGGTAGAAACAGAATCAAGCATCGCTTGCTTCCCAAATGTCAAATTATAAAGGAATGCCAGAGCCTCCTAAAGAAGAACTCAGGCGGATTTGCAAAGAGGCTCTGGCATTCCTTTATAATTTGACATTTGGGAAGCAAGCAAAGCAAGCGACGATTGATTCTGTTCTGGCCTTAAGGAATGCCAGATCCTTCTAAAGGAGAACGCAGGCGGATTTGCAAAGAGGCTCTGGCATTCCTTTATAATTTGACATTTGGGGAAGCAAGCAAAGCAAGCGACGATTGATTCTGTTCTGGCCTTTAGAGAATCCCACTACTGAACTAGATTTTTCAAATGAACTAGATTGTACAACTCTATTAGATTGCCTGGTGAAACATCGTACGCCGCTAAATATACTAATAGTTCGCCTTCGTTATCTGTTGCTGAACTCAAAATTTACTTATTTTGTGCTCTTAAAATTTAAGACCTAAATTCATAATATGACAACTTTAAGGCCTTTTACTTGTGACGATTTGTTCAAATTCAATAATGTGTAAGAAACATCAAATCGGATTATGATATCGACTAAAGAACTCACAATTCTTATTTTCTAAAATATAGAAACTTTGATCCATTGACAGAAACATATGGCCTATCCTTCTATACTCAGTATTTAGCTCGGTGGCCAGAGTTCTTCCAGTTGGCACAGTCTCCCAGTGGTCAAATTATGGGTTATAGTAAGTTCAACTTATTAAAGTTTACTTTGTGCTGACAATTTTGACTTTTTAGTAATGGGCAAAGTTGAAGGACATATGGAAAACTGGCATGGGCACGTTACTGCGTTAACAGTTTCACCCGACTACCGCCGTTTAGGTTTGGCTGCTTTATTAATGAACTTTTTGGAGGACATATCTGAGAAGTAAGTGATGATTCTCGAAACATAAAAAATTATATTGTATTTTTTTTAGGAAACGGGCATATTTTGTCGACTTGTTTGTTCGGAAGAGTAATAAAATTGCAATCAATATGTATACAAATCTGGGGTATATTGTGTATCGAACTATATTGGATTATTATTCAGGAGATCAAGATGAAGATGCTTATGGTATGTAACTTCTCATATGTCGAAGGTCAGACTAAAGAGGTTTCGTCAAAAAAGTTGCGTTTAATAAGGTGTTTCAAAATCGAATTATTCAATACTGAATTTTATGATTTTACTCTAGTATGGAAGTCGATTGTGGAACGCCTAATTAAACGCAACTTTTTTCACGAAACCTAGTCTGACCATCGACTATGCAAATATGAGTTTTTTCTTAATCCAATTTTTGTTTATTTGTAGATATGAGAAAAGCGCTATCTAGGGACATTGAAAGGAAGTCTATAATACCGTACTCACAACCAGTACGACTGGAAGATTTAGATATGCATTAGTTATGATTGTCTTGAGTTTCTGATTTTTATTTAAAAAAGTAAATAACCATATACCCTTTTGTTTTTAACAACTGTTTAAGGTCAGCTTTCTATGAACAGATTGGTATCCATTAATATGTGACAACTCGTTTCTTTTGATCTTGTAAATAACACTTTGTTTCTACTTTCCTATGGTATATTGAAGCATATACAACCCGATCATGAATATCAAATCCCCATTAGTTATCTCACTCTGTCCATTAAGTTTCAACGATAGAAGATCGACATATGCTGTTTGTCAATAGGTCTGTACGATAACTCAAAAGTTTGTACAAGCTTTTACAAAATGCTGTTCGATAACAGACTTGTTCAGTACAAGTGAAGTGAGAAGTACTTGCAAGTAGTTGCAAAAACTAGCAAACACATTTTACTTGCGAAGTTATCAAGCAGGCCTAATATAAGATTGATAAGTTGTACAGTTGTTCAATCATCACTATACCTAAACTATCCATTAACTGCAATATGAACCACAGAACCGTCCCAAAACAATGTAAATAATTACTAAATTCTTATATTCAAATATCATATTTTAAAGGTATGATGCGTTTTATTTCTGTTTTTTTAATTTGTTACTGTCTACCATCACTCAAGTGGTACATATATTAATTTGTTAACCTTTCACAGGTTTCCAAAGCCGAACTACGACGATACATGGAAAGAACTAATTACATATAGAAGGAATTACGGTTTTAATGAAAAATAATAACGTGAACTTCAAGATGGAAAATTATGTAAAATTAACATGTTTGACATTTATTTCTCAACATAAATAAATAGTAAATAAAAAATTAAAAGAGACATATATACCCAGCAAAATTTTATGGAAGTGGTTCCATGAGATGCCATGATTTCACTGGATCTTTTGCATTGGTTCAAATGAAGTCGTGAAAGATCCGATCTTTTCATTAGCATTTAAACCCATGCAAAGGAAGTCGTGAAAGATCCGATCTTTTCATCAGCATTTGAATCATTTTTACAGATCACTACAAAAAAAAAAAAAAAACAAGTCGATTTGTACATCCCTACATGTAGCGACATCAAAACAAAAGAGTATACATTTCCAAAAATTTTGGGCTTAACTGGAGTTTAGCCGCTCAGCTCCGATTTTGATGAATTTTTTTTTTACAAGTAGATTTCACTTCCCTGATCACGAATGTACACATAATTTTTTTGGGAAGTATATACTTCCCGAGATATGGGCATTTGAAGTTCCAAAAATTCCCTTGTAAAAAGCCACTTAATAAGAGAAAATTTTTAAATTAGAAAAAAATTGTGTTCCCTTGCCCTAGATTTGCTCCTGTCCATAGGAGAAAGTCTTAAATCGCCGGCCGAAGGCCGGCCAATTAAAAAAAAACTGTAAATTAAAAAAAAAAAAATTGGGATGAGCGGCTAAACTCCAGTTGCTCCAAATTTTGTTACAAAATTACAAGTTAAATGTAGTTCACGAACTAGAGTGGCTGAGAGTGGACGAAGTAAACTCTGTTGCGGTGCAGCGGCGGTGTTTAGACTGCCACAGCTGGGACAGCCGGAAGTCAAGTTTCTCACTTAAATTTACAACCTGTCGCTTGCCAAACACATCGTTCCCGAAGTCTGGAAAATAGGCCAGCTACTGAAGCCCGAAAAGGATGCCAGCAAAGTTGAATTATTTTACAGGCCGATTTTGTCGCCCGTAGCAAGGACCCTTGTGACTTTAGTTCTTCCACCATCAGAAATAACTTTCGAGTTGCCGATCAATAGCATAGGATATCCATAAGCAGCACAACAACTACGCTGAAGGCCATCTCCATATTAGCCGAAGACTCACTCAGAGCAAGCCGTGCTTATAATCTAGAAAGAGAAGTCTAACGTTACAAGAGAGAACCTCGATCAACAAGCCTTTCAACCAGGTTTAAGTAGCATTCACACGAATGCAGTCGCAGATGCAGTAAACAGTTATCGTGTGAATGCGGTCCTTGGAGAACATCCACCATCTATCGCAGCTGAGAAGCGCCAGCTGTCAGACAAACCAGAGTAGTTTTGGGTCAATACGCTCGGGATGGTGCAGCCGTCAAAATTCCTATAGGGCAAGTACTGATGACACCGTGGAAAACATCTGCCCAGCATACAGCACAGGCCCCCACGACACACTGCTCCTTTTCAATTGCCCTACCAATCCTGCTAAGAGACTTAAGTTTTCTGCCTTGTGGTTACAAACCATATAAATAGCGAAATAGCCACATTCTTACGACTGATAGACCCAGAGTCAGATGAAGCAGAAAAATGAGAATACAAACATATTAACTACTGTTACAACAACGAGAACAAACTGCAAATATAGATGTAAACTTTATGATGATAAATAAATTATAGTTATATCATTAACTCCTTTGAATTAATAAAATAAAAAAATAAAATAAAAATAAAATTTTTCAATACAGCATTTTCCATTTTCCGAACAAGACGTGAAAATTACATGCCAAAGGGTTGGTGAAAATGACATGCCAAAGATTAGTGAAAATGTTATTCTTGGGAATTGGTTAAGATGGCATGCCAAAGGATTGGTATAGATGCCATTCCAAAGAATTGTTGAAGATGCCATTCCATCGAGTTAGTAAAGATGACATGCTTAGGATCTGAAAATGAATTGCATCTTTTGGGGGTCACGCTCTTGTAAAAAGAATGAGTGAAGATGCTGAAAAAATGACATTCCATTTCACTTGCACCCATTCTTGAATAGCATCTTTGGCATCGAACATTTTGCTGGGTATATATATATATATCTATATATATATAAATGAGCTTGGTGATAAGTGATTGACTGACTGACTCATCATCAACGCCCAGCCAAAACGGCTAAAGCTAGGAGCTTGAAATTTTACCAGTGGGTCACTGTTGATGCAAATGTGCGAGATAAGGCCGGGTTTTAGAAAATTCGTCCTGGAACCACAAAAAATAACAACAACAAAAATCCTTATTTTTCATTACTATTACGTACTTATTCACTTAGTTGGCCCTCTGCAAGACATGTGTAAAATTAACAATGCCATAACTTCTTGATATCGTAAGAGATCAAACATAATTTCAAATTTTGTAGTTTACTTCTAGGCGCACTTATTTTATCGTAAACCACTAAATAATAGAAAGACAAGACATTTGTTATTTTCCATTGCAACAGATGTCGTAGTTGGTGATAATGGTGTATAAACATCAATTACGCAAATGAACAAATGAGTTGCTGTTGAAGACAACATTAGGGGAATAAATTCAGAAATCGGCCAGAAATAACAACAACTAATATTATATGATATTATATTTGATACACTTTCCACAACCGTATGTTGACAAAACGCTTTTATTGTTTATGTTTTATGTTAATATATGTTTGCTAATCATGTTTCCGCTGACCGCAACTGTTTCTTGCGATCCCATCAGAAATAGTATTTCTCTCATACTGTTGATGAAACAACATCGTATTGATTATATTGAGATATGTATTTAAAAAATATGATAAAAAGAATTCTATTATATTATTGGAGTAGTCTATTATCTGTCACCTCATTATTTTATTTAATTTCTTCATATTCATAGATTAAATTCAATATCTATATATAAATATAATAAAAACTAAATGTAAAATTTATAAATTTTTTGGAGTAGTTCTCAACCTGTCATATACTTATCCAGAGAGTTTTATCTAAAAAATGTTATTGGAGTAGTTCTCAATCTGTCACATACACATTGTCAAATTTATGCATCGGAGTAGTTTATTACTTTTTTAAACAGACTGTATATATATTTTATATTTTAGTTTTTAAACTTTAAGTTATATGAATTGTAATTACCATATAGTAGTTCAAAATGCAATTGAACTTTAATCGGCCTATAGGCTTATATTGCATAAAATGAAATAAATAAATAAATAAATAAAAACTGTATGGACCTGACTTTTTGGTAATAACTAAATGTTTGCAAATCAATGAATGTGCAATAGAATTGTGCATATTACCACGATTTATTTGCAATTAAGAATTTTATCGTATATGGAGATGTACAGTCATAACTATTCAATTTTCAATTTCAAAATCTGTAATTTGAATGAAATCAATAATAGGCCCCAGGAATATAGGAATTTGGTATGGAAATCAAGGTTGGGAAGTGGTGCTTCTAAAAGGAAACGGTTTGGAAAATTACCAATCATGTGTACGAAAAGTACTAAATTTAGTACAATTTAGATTTGGGTGAACGTAAAGAGCTGGAAACCTGAAATTTGGAATTAAGGTTACTGTTGTAGTGTAGGATTGAGATATGAGGGTAGTTTTGGAAATTCGTGCTTATGTGTACGAAAAGTACTAAATAGTACTAAATTTGGTACAATAGGGATTTGGGTGAACGGATAGAGCTGGAATCCTGATATTTGGAATTGAGATTACTGTTGGAGTGTAGGATTGAAGAACTTTTGGAAATTCGTACTTATGTGTATGAAAAGTACTAAATGGTACTAAATTTGATACAATGGGGATTTGGGTGAACGGATAATAGCTGGAATCTCGAAATTTGGAATTGAGATTACTGGTGGGGTGTAGGATTGGAATTGAGATTACTGTTGGAGTGTAGGATTGAAGAACTTTTGGAAATTCGTACTTATGTGTATGAAAAGTACTAAATGGTACTAAATTTGATACAATGGGGATTTGGGTGAACGGATAATAGCTGGAATCTCGAAATTTGGAATTGAGATTACTGGTGGGGTGTAGGATTGAGGTAGTTTTGAAAATTCGTACTTATGGGTACGAAGAGTACTAAATGGTGCTAAATTTAGTACAATTTGGATTTGAATGAACGGATAGAGCTGGAAACCTGAAATTTGGAATTAATATTACTGTTGAAGTGTAGGATTGAGATATGAAGGTGGTTTTGGAAATTAGTACTTTCGTACTTATGGGTACGAAAAGTACTAAATGGTACTAAATTTAGTACAATTTTAATTTGGGTGAACGTATGTATGTAGCTGGAAACCTGAAATTTGGAATTAAGATTACTGTGAAGTGTAGGACTGAGATATGAGGGTGGTTTTGGAAATTCGTACTTATGTGTTCGAAAAGTACTAAATTTGGTACAATAGGGATTCGAGTGAACGGACAGAGCTGGAATCCTGAAATTTGAAATTGAGATTACTGTTGGATCATAGGATTGGGAAAATTTTGGAAATTCGTATTTATGTGTACGAAAAGTACTAAATGGTACTAAATTTATTACAATTTGGATTTGGGTGAACGGATAGAACTGGAATCCTGAATTTTAAGTATCAAGGTTGGGAAATGGCGTTGAAATAAGGAAATGGTTTTGGAAGTTCGTATTTATGATTACGAGCAGTACTAAATTTGGATTTGGGTGAACGAATAGAGCTGGAATCCTAAAGTTTTGAATTAAGATTACTGTAGGGGTGTAGGATTGAGATAGTTTTAGAAATTCGTACCTTTGAGTACGAAAAGTACTAAATGGTACTAAATTTGGTACAATTTGGATTTGGATGAACGGATAAAGCTGGAATTCTGAAATTTGGAACTAAGATTACTGTCGGACAGTAGAATTGAGGTAGTTTTGGAAATTCGTACTTATGGGTACAGAAAGCACTAAATTCGGTACAATTTGAATTTTAGTAAACGGATAGTGTTGGAATTAGGAATTAAGATTACTGTAGGAGTGTAGTATTGAGGAAATTTTGAAAAGTCGTACGTGTGCGTACGAGAAGTACTAAATGGTACTAAATATGGTACAATGTGGATTTGGGTGAACGGGTAGAGCTGGAATCCTGAAATTTTTGTTTGGGAAAGAAATGGTACTAAATTTGATACAATTTGGATTCGGGTGAATTAATAGAGCTGGAATCCTGAAATTTGGAATTACGATTACAGTCGAAGAGTAGGATTCAGGTTGTTTTGAAAAAGCAAACTTATGGTTACGAAAAGCACTAAATGGTACTAAATTTAGTACAATTTGTATGTAGGTTAACGGATAGCGGTGGAATCCTGCAATTTGAAAGTATGATTATTGTAGCCCTGTTGCGTTGAGGAAGTTTTGAAAATTGGTACGAAAATTCTAAATTGTTCTAAATTTAGTACAATTTTAATTTGGTTTAACGGATAGAGTTTGAATCCTGAAATTTGGAAGTAATATTACTACTAAAGTGAAGGATTGAGGTAGTTTTGGAAAATCTTTCTTATGGGTACGAAGAGTTCGACTTGATACTAAGTTTGGTACAATTTGGAATTGGACGAACGGATACAGCTGGAATCTTGAGATTTGGAATTACTGTAATTATTATGGAATTTACTGTAATTATTTTGTATTAATGTCCGTGTATGGCTGAGATATGTCGTCGAAATACGTACCATAAGTATACGAAAATTACTTAATGGTACTCAATTTGTTTTTGGGTGTAGGGACAGTGCTGGAATTTTTATTTTTTGGAGTTAGGGTGTGTATTGGTGTGCAACGTTGATCTCGCTGTTAATGTGTAAGGGTGAGATACGGCTGATCTTTTTTAAAAACGAACTTAAGGGGTACGTACAGTACTAAGATAAAAATAAATATTGATTAAAATTGGTGCGACCAAATTTTCAGTGTTTATCATTTCCATATTATATATTGTTTATTTGTTTTTTTTATATCCTTTCCGCATACGAAGTAGCGGGCATTTTGCTAGTATATATATATATACTAGCTGAACCCGACGCTACCTCGCAGCACATTCACTTGCATGTATAAATTATATATACAGTATTTCCCGGATATAAGCACTGTGGAAATGCAAGCAAAGCAGTGCATATAAGCGGGGGATTCATATATCGAAATCCCGTTTATAAGCACAATCAGTGCTTATATACAAATCCCGTTATAAGCACTATCGGTCCATATATAAAAATCCCCCATATACAAATCCTCATTAAAATTGCAATTTATTAGTTTTTAATCAACCAAAAAGAAAACTATTTCATTCTTAAGAAAACATTTCAATTCTTCGTGTAGTATTAGGCTCGGATATCAATAGAAGTTACGTATATTTAAAAAGAAGAGGTACTTAATTATTTTTATTCTTAAACAAGTAAAAAAGCGTTAATTTCGGCGAACCATCAAATATTCTGAACTAATATAGAATAATTAGTTTTCTTGCTGTTACGAAAGCACCAATGTCCATAATTTTAGGCAGAGAAGTCTTTTTACCACTTAGAACCCCAACAAATACCTAATTTTAGCTAATTTGGTCAGCTAAAAGTTTGAAAATATCTGCAATCGGCCGGTAACTTTATTTGGGGCTATATGAAAATCATCATATTGAGTATGAAATAAAAAACACAGGAAAAAAGTTGTCACGGCGTGTTAGCGTTCAGAGCCAAACATAGTGGTGGGTGTGTGGGTTCGAATCGTTGGCTTTCCTTTTTCATTTGCATTATAGATCATAAAAAAGCTCGATTAATAAATAAAAAAAAAAAATTAATACTAAAAATGATCTTCGCCTAAAAAGGCAAAATTTTCAAATAGAAAAAATACAGTCAACCAAAAAAGTCTACATACACCCTATAAATCTCGGGTTTTATGGGTAAGGGATCATTTTTATGAAAATCCAAGTACATAGTTCTATCTCATATCCCTAATAAACAATATTACATACAACAAAAATATATTCCATAATACGAATAACGGTAAATTCTATAAAAACTAAAAAATTAATAGGGAAAAAGTGTACATACACCCAATGAAATATTAAGATTACCGTAAAATTTATGGAATAAGCAATGCAAATTTTACATTTAATTGTTTCATCGAATGTCTCGGGTTGTCTATGATATATTTTAGACAAAATAGGAACATATTTGTGGATTAATTGCCGTTATTTAATGTCAGACTTCGCGTATAGCTCGTTAAGGCGGACCCTTGCAGATTTCTTTGAGTTTTTCAGACTGGTAGTTTATGAAACCCTAGGAAATACAGTTGGACTAATTATTTTGAGATCCTAAAGCGCTTTGAAGTTGTTCTTATGGATAATATATGCTCCTGAGCTTCGATAAATATGTGAATTCCTGAGTTTTTTTTATAAATTTTATAGATTTCACAACATTCCAAGGGGCAAATTACATGCAGAAGCCTTCGAATGTTGTGAAAACTATAAAATTTATGAGAAACCTCAGGAATTCGTATATTTAGCGAAGCTCGGGAGCATATATTATCCACAAGAAAAACTTCATAGCGCTCTTGGATCCCAAAATTGTTAGGCCCACTGTATTTGATGGGGTTTCATAAACTACTAGACTGAAAAACTCAAAGAAATCTGCAAGGGTCCGCCTTAACGAGCTATACGCGAAGTCTGACATTAAATAACGTCAATTAATCCACAAATATGTTCCTATTTTGTCTAAAATATATCATAGACAACCAGAGACATTCGATAAAGCAATAAAATGTAAAATTTGTATGGCTTATTCCATAAATTTTACGGTAATCTTAATTTTTCATTGGGTGTATGTACACTTTTTCCCTATTATTTTTTTAATTTTTATAGAATTTACCGTTATTCGTATTATGGAATATATTTCTGTTGTATGTTATATTGTTTATTCGGGATATGAGATAGAACTATGTACTTGGATTTTCATAAAAATGTTTCCTTACCCTTAAAACCCGAGATTTATAGGGTGTATGTAGACTTTTTTGTTGACTGTATATGAGCCACATGGAGTTGAAAATAGGCTCAGCAAAATCGATGTGAATACGTTGCCAAGGTTTGGTTACAGTAGGCTTGCATAGTTGACCTACTGAAGGCAATTGATTTTCGTTTTGGCACATTGCTTTCGTGCGAATATTTGCTTTAAAGTATATTACGGTACTCAGGGTTGGATCAAAAACTGTTTTGTATTTATTGTCTTTAATTTTATAATTATGTGATTCTGTGACACTATTTATGTGTGTAATTTGGAAACCGAATTTATTTAATAAATCAATTCCGGAAATATTTTCTCCATTTTCAATGTTCACAACAATCAATGTCACTTCTTCTTTTTGTCCGTATTTCACTTTAGTATGAATTCTCCCAGGACAGGTATTAATTTCTTTCCGAAACCGTGTAAAATTCTTTTACTTTTTACAAGCGGTGGTTTGTTTAGTTGTTTATATGTGGCTAAATTTATTATTGACACTGAAGCACCAGAATCTAATTGAAATTTTATTGTTTTGTTGCAAATTTTTAATTCAATGTACATTTTTGAGTTATTGTTCAAAATTCCACCATTAATTCCATAAATTGTTGTAACGATGTTTTCTTTTTGCACTGTTCTTATTTTGTTTTGTCCTAGTTGACAAACACACGGGAGAGATACAGTATGCAAAGTTCATATTCGTACAAACTTAAAAATTGAGTGAAATCGTTATTAATTCCATATTTTATATGCAAATATGATACAATTGATGGGGGTTACTATAGCGAAGAAATATTTAAAAATAACAAAACAAATTTTTAATTTATTCCGTCATTTAGGTATAGATGGCGCCTGTGAGGGTGGCAAAGTTCGTATTCGTACACCAATAAGCACTATATATTTGGAGTTTTTAAGAATTTTCAAAGCAAAATACAGCAAATTTTTGTTCTTTTCTTCTTTTGGAATGTCTCTGCTATAGAATTATGTAAAAATAACAGTAATTTTATACAAATTTTGCATGAATAAAAAGACAGACGAATATTTAAAATACCTAAGGTAATTGTGCTAGATATGATTAACTACTTGCAATTTATTCCCGAATTTTGGACGAAAATAGCTAATAGCAGTCCTTCTGTAACAATATTTGAAGTCTAATATGAAAATAAATGTTGTCAGCGTTTGGAAATGCAAAGAAACGTAAACCGGGTTTAGGTGAAGTAAACACATTTTTTATTTGTACTAGGTAAAAATTGTAAGTTTCGTTTTATATTTGACATAAAGTGTATTGAAGTTTTAGAATACGGTTTCGAAAATAATTTTATGTCGAAAACTGTGAGAAATTATGAAGAAAAACGAAACTGTACAAGTTTTCATACTGTCTGCGTACGACTGAAATTCTACGCTAACTATGAACGAGGGTTATGGCTGCCAAATTGGAAATATAATGGTTTTTACTTCTTGAAAATTATATTTCTTTACCGAAGGATGCAAAATGAGTACAAAAATGTCAAAAGAATGAAGTAAATTGTCCAGGAAAGAACGTGGGTTAACCGTTTGAAGAAATGCTTTATTTTCGGGGAAATTTTTTTTAAGTGTAAGGAAGCATTTTTATGAAAATCAAAGTACATAGTTCTATTTCATATCCTTAATAAACAATATCAGATACAATACAAATATATTCCATAATACGAATAACGGTAAATTCTATAAAAACTAAAAAATTAATAGGGAAAAAGTGTACATACACCCAATGAAATATGGATATTACCGTAAAATTTATGGAATAAAAAATATAAATTTCACATTTTCATGATTTAGTGAATGCCTCTGGTTGTTCATGATATCTTTTAGGCAAAATAGGAACATATTTGTGGATTAATTGCCGTTATTTAAGGTCAGACTTCGCGTATAGCTCGTAAAAGCGGACCCTTGCAGATTTCTTTGAGTTTTTCAGTCTGGTAGTTTATGAAACCCCAGAAAATACAGTGGGACTAATAATTTTGAGATCTTAGAAGGCTTTGAAGTTGTTCTTGTGGATAATATATGCTCCTGAGCTTCGCTAAATATACGAATTCCTGAGATTTCTCATAAATTTTATAGCTTTCACAGCATTCCAAGGGAAAATTACATGCAGTAGCCTTGGAATTACCTTGTAATAAGGTCTGATATAATTTTTGGACCTTAATTCAATCAGAAATGTACAATATTTTTCTACAAACCCGATCCTAAAGCTTCCAAAGCATCAAAATAAAACCACCACCAAAGAATGCATGAAATTTGTATGAAATTTACACTGTTAACTACTACGCTCTCGTATTATGATCGTTAGGGTCACTTAAAGCGCTATAAATGTTGGATACTCTCACATTGCTGATTCAGTGGATGCTCGAGGATCGTACCAGACCTTATTACAAGGTAATGCCAAGGCTTCTGCATGTAATTTTCCCCTTGGAATGTTGTGAAAACTATAAAATTTATGAGAAAACTCAGGAATTCGTATATTTAGCGAAACTCAGGAGCATATATTATCCACAATAAAAACTTCATAGCGCTCTTGGATCCCAAAAGTATTAGTCCCGCTGTATTTTCTGAGGTTTCATAAACTACTAGACTGAAAAACTCAAAGAAAGCTACAAGGGTCCGCTTTAACAAGCTATAAGCGAAATCTAACCTGAAATAACGGCAATTAGTCCACAAATGTTTTCCTATTTTGCCTAAAAGATATCATGAACAACCAGAGGCATGCGCTAAAGCAAGAAAATGTACAATTTGTATTGCTTATTTCATAAATTTTACGGTAATATCCATATTTCAATGGGTGTGTGTACACTTTTTCCCTATTATTTTTTTAGTTTTTATAGAATTTACCGTTATTCGTATTATGGAATATATTTTTGTTTTATCTAATATTGTTTATTAAAGATATGAAATAGAACTATGTACTTTGATTTTCATAAAAATGTTTCTTTACCCTTAAAACCCGAGATTTATAGGGTGTATGTAGACTTTTTTGGTTGACTGTATAGTGCTTATAGGTGTACGAATACGAACTTTGCCACCCACACAAGCGCCATCTATACCTAAATGACGGAATAAATTAAAAATTTGTTTTGTTATTCTTAAATCCATCTTCCTTATGATAGTTCCTATCAATTATTTCATATTTACACATAAAATATGGAATTAATAACGATTTTATTCATTTTTTAGGGGTGAGCGAATATGAACTTTGCATACTGTATGTCCCTTTTTATTACACTTATTACAAGTGGCATTTCTAAATTTACACTCTTCTCTTGTATGCGAACGATAACAACCAGAGCACGATTTTAGTTTGTTTTGATTATTATTATTATTATTTCTTTTTGATTTTTCACTGTTTCTGTTTTTTTACTAAATTGACGTTTATGTGATGATCACTGTTATTCTCCTTCATCGCTGCTACTGTTTTAGTTGTTGCTTCGTACGATTCTGCTATCAACAGAACATCTGCTAAAGTTGACTGCTGCTTCTGTAGAGCTGATGCGCGAACTGCATCATGAGGAGTATGAACAATTATGTGGTCACGTATCATCTCATCAACATAATTATGAGACCAATTTTCGGAGTTGCAAACGAATTTACATTCTCTTGCAAGACCTCGAAGATCCGCTATCCACTCTTTGTATGTTTGGTTGACCTTCATTTCACTTTTAAAAAATGCATACCTTGCTGCTGTAACATGATGTGAAATTCTAAAATGTTCCGTTAACTTTGCCGTTAGCTCGCTAAAATTTTTGTCGTCCAGGTTGGATGTACCAAATAAATTTTTTAGCAATACAAATAATTCCGTACCAATCCATGACAAGAAAAATGATTTTTGTTGATCAGGCTGATCAACGTTGTAAGCAGAAAAATGTTGATTTAGCTGCTGCAAATATGAGTAGGAAGGATATGAGCACGCGTTGAGAGTTATTTTGAGACTGTTTTATTTATGCATTGCTTATGACTATCATAGGTGTGCTTACAAGTATGAGAGATCACTTATACTAATAACACAGTTGTAATTTATTGTATGTAATATGTAAAATGGATGAAGTCAAATATATAACAGGATTAATGGATATGCATAGATCGAATCCTAATTTTATAGTGTTACAAGTGATTTTTTCAATGCTTTACAAAGGAAAAACAAAGTTAATACACCCTTCATGCTATGGTGGAGGGCACAAGTCCGTTATTTTTGCCTGTGCGTTGTCTAAAATAGAAGAGCATATTGCCTCTGAAAGAACAGATTTCTTGACGAGTTTTTTCTCCAATTAACTGTCCTTTTCACGTATATGCTTGCCATATTTAACGCCTATGAAAAATTTTACTATCATCTAAATTATTTTGAGCCGGTGTATATAAACCAATGGTGTGCACGGCCATCCACTGGTGGTTTCTGTAAAATACTCTTAATTTAATTAATTCAACAACACTTGGGCGTTTAAGTATTTTTTGTAATAATTCTTTAAGAATTCATTTGTAGCACGATTTTAGGTAACATTAGTGCTTAAAAATGTTTAAATATGTAATGAAACAACAAGAAAAATTAAATATTAATTCTCCCTTAAATTTTCTCTTTTCCTATTTTGCTCACCATTGATATAAACGATTTTTTTAAGCCAAAATGAAAGAATGATGACCAAATTTCAAGTGCTTATAAGAGAGGAATTCGTATAAGCGGGATGCATATACCGAAATAATGTCAATGCATCTATATATATAAAAGAGTAGTGAGGTGAGTGACTGACTGACTGATTCATCAGCGCCCAGACGAAACCGCTGAAGCTCGAAAGTTGAAATTTTGGGTGTAGGTTCGACCTAGAAGTGTACGAAAAGTACTAAAAGGTACTAAATATGGTACACTTTGTATTAGGCAAACGGTAAGAACTACAATTCTGAAATTTGGAATGAGGGTCACTGATGTAGAGATCGAAAGATGTACCAAAGGGTTTTTGGAAATTCGAACTATAAGTGTACAAAAAGTACTAAAGGGTACTAAATTTAGTACAATTGCGATTTGGGTGAACAGATAGAGCTGGAATCCTGAAATTTGGAATGGGAGTCACTAATGAAGAGTAACAATGAAAGGTTTTTGGAAATTCGAACTATAAGGGTACGAAAAGTACTAAATTTAGTACAATTTGGATTTCGGAGAACAGATAGATCCGGGATCCTAAAATTTGGATAGAAGGAGAGTAACAAAGAAAGGTTTTAGAAAATTCGAACTATAAGGGTACGAAAAGTACTAAATTTAGTACAATTTGGATTTCGGAGAACAGATAGATCCGGGATCCTAAAATTTGGATAGAAGATCACTGATGGAGAGTAACAAAGAAAGGTTTTAGAAAATTCGAACTATAAGCGCACAGAAAGTATCAAAAGTACCAAATGGTACTAAATTTAGTACAATTTGTGTTTGGGAGAATGGATAGAGACAAAGAAAGGTTTTAGAAAATTCGAACTATAAGCGCACAGAAAGTACCAAATGATACTAAATTTAGTACAATTTGGATATGGGTGAAGGTACAGAGATGGAATCCTGAAATTTTAAGTGAGAGTCACTGATGAAGAGTAACAATGAAAGGTTTTTGGAAATTCGAACTATAAGGGTACGAAAAGTACTAAATGGTACCAAATTCAGTACAATTTGGATTTGGGTGAACGGATTGAGCTGGAATCCTGAAATCTGAAATGAAGGTCACTGATGGAGAGTAACAAAGAAAAGTTTATAGAAATTCAAACTGTAAGTGTACGAAAAGTACTAAATTTAGTACAATTTGGATTTGGGTGAACGGATAGAGCTAGAATACTGAAATTTGGAATGAAGGTCACTGATGAAGTGTAACAATGAAAGGTTTTTGGAAAGTCGACCTATTAGTGTACGAAAAGTACTAAATGGTACTAAATTTTAGTACAATTTGGATTTGGGTGAACGTACTAAATGGTGCTGTGAACGTACTAAATGGTGCTAAATTTAGTACAATTTGGATTTGGGTGAACGGATAGAGCAGGAATCTTGAAATTTGGAATAAGGGTCACTGATGGAGAGTAACAAAGAAGGGTTTTTAAACGGTTTTATTTAACTCAGCCTGTTTGTTTTATTGGAAATTCGAACTAAAAGTGTACGAAAAGTACTAAAAATAGTACAATTTGGATTTGAATTAACGAATAGAGCTGAAATTTGGAATGAGGGTCACTGATAAAGAGTAAGAAAGATGCACCAAAGGTCGAAAAGTCCTAAATGGCAGTGAGTTTAGTATAACTTGGATTTGGGTGAACGGATAGAGCTGGAATCCTGAATTAAGATTACTGTTACTGTTACTTGGAATTAAGATTACTGTTAGAACGTAGAATTGAGATATGGAGGTAAATTTGGAAAATTATACTAATGTGCACGAAGCAGTACTAAATGGCACTAAATTCGATACAATTTGTATTTGTGTGAACAGATTACTGTTGGAGTGTAGGATTGCGGTTACTTTGGAAATTCGTACTTATGGAAAAGTACTAAATGAAACTACATTGGCTGTAATTTGGATTTAGGTGAACGGAAAGAACTGAGGTATTCGTGTACGAAAAGTGGTAAAGTGTACAAAATTTGGTACCTTTTGGTATTTGCTATATGGTACAGAATTTTGTACAATTTGTGATTTTGTAAAGTGGTAGAACTGGAATTTTTAAATTTGAAATTCAGTATTAGATTAGCAATTGTTGTTTAGAGTGGAGGTAGGGAGGAGGTTTTGAAAATTTGAACTTATTTATACATAAAGTACTAAATAGTGCTATGATTGGTTTCAGGGGAACATACAGTGACACAGAAAAGTATACATACACCCTACAAAAATGCAGTTTTGGCTAAATCGTTGGGTTTTTTACAGCAACAACTGCACTGTGTGACTCCTTGGTGACAAAATAACCATCATTACACAAATTTATTTTAATCTAATGCGTATATTTCATACAATTGAAGAAATTCAATTTTCACAACACAGAAAAGTATACATACACCCCAAGGAAATACGAGTATTATCGTAAAATTTATGGAATTAATAGCAAAATTTATACATTTTTTAGTTTTGGCGAATGTCTCTGGGTGTCTGAGATATATTTTAGAGAAAAGAAAATAATTTTTGGGGATCAAATGCCGTTATTTAGGGTCAAATTTCTTATATACCTCGTTAAAGCTGTTCCTTGCTTAATTTTTTGCGTTTTTTAGGTATTGTATTTTATTAAAAACACAAAATTAGTTTCAGATTGCAAATCTTGAGACCCAAGTAAGCTTTAGAGTTGTTATTGAGCAAAATATTCCTTCCTGGACTTCGATTAATGCACGTTTTTCCTCAAATTTCTCAGGAAGTTAATATATTCCGCTGAATTCCTGGCGCAAATTACATACAAAATGCATTGAATTGCCTTGTAATATGGTCTGATACAATCCTTGGGAATTAATTGAATCAGAAATGAGACATATTTTGTTACAAACCTGTTCCCAAAGCTTCTAAAGCAACAAAATATAAGCACTACTACCAGCATGAAATTTGTACTGTGAACAACGTCGTTTTCGTATTATGATCATTACCGTTACTATAGGCGCGAAACGTTTCGTATAATTGTACATATCTGAGTCAATTGATGTCCAAGGATTGTATCCGACAATATTACAAGGCAATTCAAGGCCATCTATATGTAATTTGCACCAAGAATTCCGCGGAATCTATTCACTTCCTGAGAAATCTGAGGGAAAACGTGCATTTATCAACGTTCAGGAAGGTATATTACGCACAAAAACAATTTCAAAGCTTCCTAGGGTCTCAAGATTTGCCATCTGATACGAATGTTGTGCTTTATGTAAGGTATAATACCTAAAAACGCAAAAAATTAAGCAAGGGTCAGCTTTAACGAGGTATATAAGAAATTTGACCCTAAATAACGGCATTTGACCCCCAAAAATTATTTTCTTTTCTCTAAAATATATCTCACACACCCAGAGACATTCGCCAAAACTAAAAAATGTATGAATTTTGCTACTAATTCCATAAATTTTACGATAATACTCGTATTTCCTTGGGGTGTATGTATACTTTTCTGTGTTGTGAAAATTGAATTTCTTCAATTGTATTAAATATGTATACGTATTAGATTAAAATAAATTTGTGTAATTATGGTTATTTTGTCACCAAGGAGCCACACAGTGCAGTTGTTGCTGTAAAAAACCCAACGATTTAGCCAAAACTGCATTTTTGTAGGGTGTATGTATACTTTTCTGTGTCACTGTATAAAGCTGGAAAACTGAATTGCGGATGGGATATATGTTAAATATAAGGAAGCAAGTTTTGAAATGTTTAATTATGTGTACGAAAAGTTTGGTAACATGTTGGTACCAAAACCATTTTGGTATTGTGTAAACAGTTAAAGTGAGAAGTACCTACTATAGGGGAACGAAAAGTACTAAATCGTACTAAATTTGGTGTTGGGTGTAGGAACAAAGCTTGGATTATATAATTTGGACAAAAAATACGAAATTGAAAAATATTTGTTATCAAGATCACTCTGAAATTTGAGATAAAGTTCGGAGTTTGAAAAATTGTACTGAATATTGTTCCATTGATTTTATGTTAACGCGAAGGCGTTTCTAAATAATGTGCTAGAATTATGCAGTCAAACGTGAAGTATCTTTTCAAAAAATATTTTTTGTTTTTTGTATGACAATTTGGAAACGTGGTCCAATGCGACAATTTTGTTGACTACAAGCTTTTCACCTGATAATAAAAAAGCCTAAATTGAAATGCATCAAAAAATTTACCGGTTACCGGTTGACACACCCGTGCACATTAAGTAAAATTTGTTTTAAAATAGTTTTTTTCCAACCTTTCATGCCACAAGTTCTGAATTTCGGTTGGAAAAATGCACAAAATCTCCAAAATGCTCTAAGTCTTCAAAATATCTCTTCTAATAAAAGTGGATTGAAGTAGACATTTTTTAAGCTTTTATATCCTCTGAGTATTCAAGGTCCAAATGTAAAGAAAATTGGACAGCATAGATTTGTTCTATTTTTAAAACACACTAAGTCGAGGGGTACCGTTATATGGGGGTATATTCCGAAAATTTTACGAACCTATTCGGGTTCTTGGCGAAACTGCTGAAGCTACAACCTTGAATTGTGAATGTGCGCTATTGTTGTTGTGAAGAGGCGAGATAAAGTTTCTCGTAGTGTTTGGAAATTCGTATTGGCAGGGAATGCTGTGTTAGTGAAGGAGTAAAACCAGAAGTCAAGTCTGAAATTTGCAATATGAGTCGCTGTTGGTGTATATCTGTGATATGAGGTCGTAGTTTTGGAAATCCGAAATGAAAAATATGGTAGCTGTGTAGGGGTGTGATACGGCAGATATGTTTTTTTGGAATTAAAGGAATTAAATCAATTAAATGATGGTATTAAAAATGGGTTTTAGTACAACGTCAGTCAATCGTCAATGTTCACCACTTCCATATTAACCCAGATAAAGCCACTGGTCGTTTAAACGCCACAAAAAATGGTTGCAAAAATTGACGTAAAACTCTGGTTTTTTGAATATTTTTGTGGGGTTTTGCATTTTGTTATAGTACTGTCTGCTATCTGTCATTTCACGCTTATAACGCTTCATTTGACCTACGCATTTCCACGCAATTGACCTAAAACCCAACCTATTTAAAAAAAATCGACTTTTTTGTAATTTTCGACTTTTGATAAAAAATTTAAATATGCGATAAAAATTTAATCATAAATGTTAGAATCATATAGGGTCAGGGATTTGTTAGGAATATAGTAAGAGTATTTTCTCAATCAAGAACCAAAGGATTGGCATGTAAGGATACACCAATATTACCCTCCAAAGTTTTCGACACTTTTAAAAGAAGGCCCGATTGCAGGAAAACTATACGTTTTAGAGAAAAAAGTTATTTTTTAAAAAATGCTTAAAAAGTCTCAAAAATATAATTTTTATGAACAAATTTAAGTTTTCTCGCAAAAAAATTCTCGGCGCTAAGTGGGTTAAATATTGTTAATATACAGTGAGTGTCAAAAATATTCGGTTTTCAATTTCAACAATATTAACACCACAGTTTTTTAGAAACCCCTGCCCAATATCCAAAAAACCAAATACTTAAAAAAATGTTGGTCCTGTGGCAATTAAAAAGTGTAGGTAACATGGATCCATGGCAACCCTATAAGCGAGTATAACAAAAAAAACGTTGTTAACCCTGTTTTCTATGCGTCAAAAATATTCGGTTTTTGTAACTTTTGTTAAATATTTTGGCAAAAACCGGTCAATATCGAAATTTTTCTGCAATATGAGTATAAATTTCAATAATTGCGAACAGAATCTTTGTTCCTGTGTGCAAAAATATTATATTTCATATCAAATTATTAAAATTTAGGGCTAAGGAAAACGCTATCCCAGAAAAGAGAAAACTGTTTATATTTCTTTATAAAAACGGCAAAAATAAAGAGAATTTTTGCTTATTTTTGAATATTTAGTCGAATATAGTTGATGTAATGTGCAAAAGTCACGAAAATACAGAAATAATCGATTTCGTGAAACACGTAAGCCAGCCAAACCAAGAACTGGGAGGGAAGGTAGAGGAATCTCCTGAAAAATTACGGCTAAACCGCCCTTAATTTTCTTGAAATTAGTCACCGAGTCCTAAATGAGTTTCAGAAGATAAAAAATATGCACTTACATTCCAAAAAAATCGTAAGGATAAAGCCTTTCATGGCCTTGTAACACATCATAAGTCATTGATAAATACCTGCTCCTAAAAGCTTCTTCGTACTTTTTGTGTTGGAGTACACAGAAAGGCCGGAAACTAGATGGTATACTGATTTTCCTACTTAGGCATTCAAAAGTAACTCCATTTCACCAAGTTTGTGATGTACATCAAGTTTTGAAGGTACATCAAGGCGAAATTTGAACTAGATTTTTGGTTATGTAAATAATGCGATGGTGTGTGATGTGTTACCAGGCCATGAAAGGCTTTATCCTTACGATTTTTTTGGAATGTAAGTGCATATTTTTTATCTTCTGAAACTCATTTAGGACTCGGTGACTAATTTCAAGAAAATTAAGGGCGGTTTAGCCGTAATTTTTCAGGAGATTCCTCTACCTTCCCTCCTAGTTCTTGGTTTGGCTGGCTTACGTGTTTCACGAAATCGATTATTTCTGTATTTTCGTGACTTTTGCACATTACATCAACTATATTCGACTAAATATTCAAAAATAAGCAAAAATTCTCTTTATTTTTGCCGTTTTTATAAAGAAATATAAACAGTTTTCTCTTTTCTGGGATAGCGTTTTTCCTTAGCCCTAAATTTTAATAATTTGATATGAAATATAATATTTTTGCACACAGGAACAAAGATTCTGTTCGCAATTATTGAAATTTATACTCATATTGCAGAAAAATTTCGATATTGACCGGTTTTTGCCAAAATATTTAACAAAAGTTACAAAAACCGAATATTTTTGACGCATAGAAAACAGGGTTAACAACGTTTTTTTGTTATACTCGCTTATAGGGTTGCCATGGATCCATGTTACCTACACTTTTTAATTGCCACAGGACCAACATTTTTTTAAGTATTTGGTTTTTTGGATATTGGGCAGGGGTTTCTAAAATACTGTGGTGTTAATATTGTTGAAATTGAAAACCGAATATTTTTGACACTCACTGTATATTTTATGCCCTTTCCGCATACGAAGTAGCGGGCATTTGCTAGTTTTAAACTAAAAATAACATTTGCACAAATTTCAGTACTATTAACCGGGGAATGCTTATATCCGGGGTGCATATAAGAGGGAAATACTGTATATATATAGTGAATCACATTCAAAAGTATCCACTTCAATTTCTTTCATTAAAACTGCGATTGGTAAGAGTTAATTAATGACAGCGATTTCATTATTTTTTATATTAGGAATTGTGTGTTTAGGGTCAAAGGCCGTGTTTGCTGTACGCAAATTCGTACTTAAAAGGTATTAAATTTGTTACTATTTGGACTTGATTGAACGGATAGAGATGGAATTCTAGATATTGAAAATTAGATTACTGTTGAAGTATAGAATTGAGGAAGTTTCGGAAATTCGTACTTATTGCGTACGAAAAGTACTAAGTGGTACTAATGTTAATTCAATTTGGTGTGCTAAATTTTTTTGAATGGATAGAGCCTGAATCGTGAAATTTGGAATTATGATTACTTTTGCGTGGAGGATTGAGACAGATTTCAGAAATTCGTTCTACAAAATGTAGTTTGTACACATAAGCACGAATTTTCGAACGGTACTAAATATGGTACAATTTGGATTTGGGTACAATTTGGAATGGAGGATTGAGATAGTTATTGAAATTCGAACTTTCGTACGAAAAGTATTAAATGGTATACGAATAACGGTTGAATTCTGAAATTTGGTATTATAGTGACGAGTTTTTCTCCAATTAACTGTCCTTTTCACGTATATGCTTGCCATATTTAACGCCTATGAAAAATTTTACTATCATCTAAATTATTTTGAGCCGGTGTATATAAACGATTTTTTTAAGCCAAAATGAAAGAATGATGACCAAATTTCAAGTGCTTGTAAGAGAGGAATTCATATAAGCGGGATGCATACACCGAAATAATGTCAATGCATTTTAAACTAAAAATAACATTTGCACAAATTTCAGTGCTATTAACCGGGGAATGCTTATATCCGGGTTCAATATAAGAGGGAAATACTGTATATATATAGTGAATCACAGTCAAAAGTATCCACTTCAATTTCTTTCATTAAAACTGCGATTGCTAAGAGTTAATTAATGACAGCGATTTCATTATTTTTTATATTTTTTACATTAGGAATTGTGTGTTTAGGGTCATTTTGCTGTACGCAAATTCGTACTTAAAAGGTATTAAATTTGGTACTATTTGGACTTGATTGAACGGATAGAGATGGAATTCTAGATATTGAAAATTAGATTACTGTTGGAGTATAGAATTGAGGAAGTTTCGGAAATTCGTACTTATTGCGTACGAAAAGTACTAAGTGGTACTAATGTTAATTCAATTTGGTTTTGGCGAAGGGAAGAGCTGGGATCTAGCTTTGGAAAATTGGACTTATGTGTACAGAAAGTACTAAATGGTACTATAATAATTGTTCCATAAACATCCCTGAAGGGATAGGGAGACTTCTCTCATATCAATGAGTGCACCCCGATTCATATTAGCTCAATGATATGGGACCTAATGGTTATCGCCGAGTCCGAACGGCGTGTCTTAAGACTCCACTTTGTAGAGAAGTTTTACTAAATGGTACTATATTGGGCACAATTTGGATTTGGGTGAAAAGTAGAGCTGGAAATTTGGAATTAAGATTACTGTTGAAGTGTAGGATTGGGATATGGAAAACTACTAAAGTGTGCTAAATTTTTGTGAATGGATAGAGCCTGAATCGTGAAATTTGGAATTATGATTACTTTTGCGTGGAGGATTGAGACAGATTTCAGAAATTCGTACTTATGTGTACAAAATGTAGTTTGTACACATAAGTACGAATTTTCGAACGGTACTAAATTTGGTACAATTTGGATTTGGGTACAATTTGGAATGGAGGATTGAGATAGTTATTGAAATTCGAACTTTCGTACGAAAAGTATTAAATGGTATACGAATAACGGTTGAATTCTGAAATTTGGTATTATAGTGACGAGTTTTTCTCCAATTAACTGTCCTTTTCACGTACAGTTAGGCAAGAAAAGTATTGCAAAAACCAAAAATGTAGAAAATTTCATATTAATTGTTCGTTTATGGCAACAAATTATGTAAAAACTATACGGTTTTTTGTGCAAATATCTTGCTATAGATCCTTACAACAATATTCCGTCAAAATATGCAAAGGTTATTTGCGACTTATAACAAATACGGTCAAAAATAAAAATTAACTACTACTCGGGGGTGACAATAAAAGTATTGCAAAGGGAAAATCAGTACTATAAAACCATAAAATGTTTGCAAATTTTTGCGGTCATTATGCATTTTTATGACTTTTGCGGCTAATAATAGAATAACAGTATTGAATGTAATAAAGTTCAGTGATAAAAAATGCCGTCCTGGAGGGTCTTCAGACAGGTAAAAAACGCATGGGACCATATTAACAATAAACCATGACGAATAGGCCACAGGCAAGTAGGCAAAGACTGAATATTTGACTCAATATGTATTGTAGGATAATGGAACAATGCAAAACAGTCCGATTTTGGCTTTGAGAAAATGGAAATACCTCTGGAAAGTATATGGAAAAAATTTACACCGGTGTAGTATTTTGGAACGACCTACGACAGAGCACTATTTCGTCTTCCAATGGTATTGATATGATTTAATTTTTGCTAAGTGGATAGATATTATCCTCTGCTATCATAGTAAATCCAAAAAATTGCGCCAAATCCAATAAAACCCATCAAATATGGAAATTAAACCGCTACTGGAGAAGCTGGAATACCGAATATTTGCGTACTATATTCTTTAACATGGAAAATAGTATGCAAAATTGGGTTCACGGATATAATAATGATTGGAAAGGCATTCCTACTGACATTATTAAGAAATATTTAATAGTCATTAGTCTGAAAGTCAGAAAAATCGATCCCGAATGCTCAAACAAAGTCAACTACCACCATTCCAAAGACCAGATAATTACATGTTAATCTTATTTGTGTAAATTGCCGATGTAACATAACAACACAAAACTCTTAAATGCATCGGACCAACATCCTGATATCAACCCTCATAAAATGTTTGGGTCCAATTTAACAAAAGGCTCCAAAAACATCCTGCAACGAAGGATCAAGATTTACTAAAAATTGGGAACCAGTATCCTTAGAGTGGAACATACGGAGCCTTATTTTTTGGTTAAACTAAGCTCATTAATGCTCAAATGAATGTCCAAAGTGGATAGGCAACTCATTAAAGAACACATCTTTGGTAATTCTCGAAGAAACCATCGATTTGGTAATTTTTGCAATACTTTTATTGTCACCCCCAAATAGTAGTTAATTCTTATTTTTGACCGTATTTGTTATAAATCGCAAAAAACCTTTGCATGTTTTGACGGAATATTGTTGTTAGGACCTATAGCAAGAAATTTGCACAAAAAACCGTATAGTTTTTACATAACTTGTTGCCATAAACGAACAAGAAATATGAAATTTTCTACAATTTTGGTTTTTGCAATACATTTCTTGCCTAACTGTATATGCTTGCCATATTTAACGCCTATGAAAAATTTTACTATCATCTAAATTATTTTGAGCCGGTGTATATAAACGATTTTTTTAAAGCCAAAATGAAAGAATGATGACCAAATTTCAAGTGCTTGTAAGAGAGGAATTCATATAAGCGGGATGCATACACCGAAATAATGTCAATGCATTTTAAACTAAAAATAACATTTGCACAAATTTCAGTGCTATTAACCGGGGAATGCTTATATCCGGGTTCAATATAAGAGGGAAATACTGTATATATATAGTGAATCACAGTCAAAAGTATCCACTTCAATTTCTTTCATTAAAACTGCGATTGCTAAGAGTTAATTAATGACAGCGATTTCATTATTTTTTATATTTTTTACATTAGGAATTGTGTGTTTAGGGTCATTTTGCTGTACGCAAATTCGTACTTAAAAGGTATTAAATTTGGTACTATTTGGACTTGATTGAACGGATAGAGATGGAATTCTAGATATTGAAAATTAGATTACTGTTGGAGTATAGAATTGAGGAAGTTTCGGAAATTCGTACTTATTGCGTACGAAAAGTACTAAGTGGTACTAATGTTAATTCAATTTGGTTTTGGTGAAGGGAAGAGCTGGGATCTAGTTTTGGAAAATTGGACTTATGTGTACAGAAAGTACTAAATGGTACTATAATAATTGTTCCATAAACATCCCTGAAGGGATAGGGAGACTTCTTTCATATCAATGAGTGCACCCCGATTCATATTAGCTCAATGATATGGGACCTAATGGTTATCGCCGAGTCCGAACGGCGTGTCTTAAGACTCCACTTTGTAGAGAAGTTTTACTAAATGGTACTATATTGGGCACAATTTGGATTTGGGTGAAAAGTAGAGCTGGAAATTTGGAATTAAGATTACTGTTGAAGTGTAGGATTGGGATATGGAAAACTACTAAAGTGTGCTAAATTTTTGTGAATGGATAGAGCCTGAATCGTGAAATTTGGAATTATGATTACTTTTGCGTGGAGGATTGAGACAGATTTCAGAAATTCGTACTTACAGTATGCAAAGTTCATATTCGTACACACCTAAAAAATGAATAAAAATTCCATATTTTATGTGCCAATATGAAATAATTGATAGGAATTACCATAACGAAGAAAGTTTTAAGAATAACAAAACAAATTTTTAATTTATTCCGTCATTTAGGTATAGATGGCGCCTGTGTGGGTGGCAAAGTTCGTATTCGTACACCTGTAAGCAATATATATTTGGAGTTTTTAAGGATTTTCAAAGCAAAATTCCGAAATTTTTTGTTCTTTTCTTCTTTTGGAATGCCTCTGCTATAGAAATATGTAAAAATAACGGTAATTTTATTAAAAATTTTGCATGAATAAAAAGTCGGACGAATATTTTAAATACTTAAGAAAAATTTGCTAGATATGAGTAACTATTGCAATTTATACTAGAATTTTGGACGAAAATAGCTAATAGCAGTCCTTCTGTAACAATATTCGAGGTCTAATATGAAAATAAATGTTGTCAGCGTTTGGAAATGCAAAGAAACGTAATCCGGGCTTAGGTAAAGTAAACACACTTTTGGTTTTTACTTGGTGAAAATCGCAAGTTTCGTTTTATATTTGACATTAAATGTATTGAAGTTTAAGAATAGGGTTTCGAAAATCATTTTATGTCAAGAGATATCGGAAATTACGATGAATATTAAAATTTTAAGGAAGAAAATTTCCCCGAAAATAATGCATTTTTTTCAAAAGGTTACCCCACGTTCTTTCCTGGACAATTTACTTCATTCTTTTGAGTTTTTGTACTCATTTTGGATCCTCCGGTAAAGAAATATAATTTCCAAGAAGTAAAATCCATTATTTTCGCAATTTTGGCAGCCATAACCCTCGTTCATAGTAAGCGTATAATTTCAGTCGTACGCAGACAGTATGACAACTTCTACAGTTTAATTTTTCTTCATAATTTCTCACAGTTTTCGACATAAAATGATGTTCGAATCCGTATTCTAAAACTTCAATACATTTTAAGTCAAATATAAAACGAAACTTGCGATTTTTACCAAGTAAAAACAAAAAATGTGTTTACTTTACCTAAGCCCGGATTGCATTTCCAAACGCTGACAGCATTTATTTTCATATTAGACCTCGAATATTGTAACAGAAGGACTGCTTTTAGCTATTTTCGTCCAAAATTTGGGAATAAATTGCAATAGTTAATCATATCTAGCACATTTTTCTTAATTATTTCAAATATTCGTCCGACTTTTTATTCATGCTAAATTTTTAATAAAATTACCGTTATTTTTACATATTTCTATAGCAGAGGCATTCCAAAAGAAGAAAAGAACAAAAATTTGCGGTATTTTGCTTTGAAAACCCTTAAAAACTCCATATATATAGTGTTTATAGGTGTACGAATACGAACTTTGCCACCTACACAGGCGCCATCTATATCTAAATGACGGAATAAATTAAAAATTTGTTTTTTATTCTTAAATCTTTCTTCGTTATGGTAATTGCCATCAATTATTTCATATTTGCACATGAAATATGGAATTAATAACGATTTTATTCATTTTTTAGGGGTGTACGAATATGAACTTTGCATACTGTATGTGTACAAAATGTAGTTTGTACACATAAGAATTTCTGAAATCTGTCTCAATCCTCCACGCAAAAGTAATCATAATTCCAAATTTCACGATTCAGGCTCTATCCATTCACAAATATTTAGCACACTTTAGTAGTTTTCCATATCCCAATCCTACACTTCAACAGTAATCTTAATTCCAAATTTCCAGCTCTACTTTTCACCCAAATCCAAATTGTGCCCAATATAGTACCATTTAGTAAAACTTCTCTACAAAGTGGAGTCTTAAGACACGCCGTTCGGACTCGGCGATAACCATTAGGTCCCATATCATTGAGCTAATATGAATCGGGGTGCACTCATTGATATGAAAGAAGTCTCCCTATCCCTTCAGGGATGTTTATGGAACAATTATTATAGTACCATTTAGTACTTTCTGTACACATAAGTCCAATTTTCCAAAACTAGATCCCAGCTCTTCCCTTCACTAAAACCAAATTGAATTAACATTAGTACCACTTAGTACTTTTCGTACGCAATAAGTACGAATTTCCGAAACTTCCTCAATTCTATACTCCAACAGTAATCTAATTTTCAATATCTAGAATTCCATCTCTATCCGTTCAATCAAGTCCAAATAGTACCAAATTTAATACCTTTTAAGTACGAATTTGCGTACAGCAAATACGGCCTTTGACCCTAAACACACAATTCCTAATGTAAAAAATATAAAAAATAATGAAATCGCTGTCATTAATTAACTCTTAGCAATCGCAGTTTTAACCCAGATAAAGCCACTGGCCGTTTAAACGCCACAAAAAATGGTTGCAAAAATTGACGTAAAACGCTGGTTTTTTCGAATATTTTTGTGGGGTTTTTTGCATTTTGTTATAGTATTGTCTGATATCTGTTATTTCACGCTGATAACGCTTCATTTGACCTACGCATTTCCACGCAATTGACCAAAAACCCAAGCTATTCCGAAAAATCGACTTTTTTGTAATTTTCGACTTTTGATGAAAAATTTAAATATGCGATAAAAATTTAATCAAAAATGTTATAGTCATATAAAGTCAGGGATTTGTTAGGAATATAGTAAGAGTATTTTCTCAATCAAAAACCAAGGGATTGGCATGTAAGGATACACCTATATTACCCTCCAAAGTTTTTGGAACTTTTTAAAGAAGGCCCGATTGCAGGAAAACTATACGTTTTAGAGAAAAAAGTTATTTTTTAAAAAATGCTTAAAAAATCTCAAAAATATAATTTTCATAACAAATTTTAAGTTTTCTCGCAAAAAAAATTCTCGGCGCTAAGTGGGTTAATGAAAGAAATTGAAGTGGATACTTTTGACTGTGATTCACTATATACAGTGAGTGTCAAAAATATTCGGTTTTCAATTTCACCAATAATAACACCTCAGTATTTTTGAAGACCATGCCCAATATCCAAAACACCAAATACCTAAAAAATTGTTGGTCCTGTGGCAATTAAAAAGTGTATGTAACATGGATCCATGGCAACCCTATAAGCGAGAATAACAAAGAAAACGTTGTTAACCCTGTTTTCTATGCGTCAAAAATATTCGGTTTTTGTAACTTTTGTTAAATATTTTGCCAAAAACAGGTCATTATCGAACTTTTTCTGCAATATTAGTATACATTTTAATAATTGCGAACAGAATCTTTGTTCCTGTGTGCAAAAATATTATATTTTATAGCAAATTATTAAAATTTAGCGCTAAGGAAAAACGCTATCCCAGAAAATGGAAAACTGGTCATATTTCATTATAAAAACAACAGAAATAAAAGGAAATTTTGCTTATTTTTGAATATTTAGTCGAATATAGTTGAAATAATGTGCAAAAGTCACGAAAATATAGAAATAATCGATTTCGTGAAACACATAAACTAGCCGAAACCAAGAAATGGGAGGGAAGGTAGAGGAATCTCCTGAAAAATTACGGCTAAACCGCCCTTAATTTTCTTGAAATTGGTCACTGGGCCCTAAATGACTTTCAGAAGATAGAAAATATGCACTTACATTCCAAAAAAAATCGTAAGGATAAAGCCTTTCATGGCCTTGTAACACATCACAAACTATCGGCTTATTTACGTAACCAAAAATCTAGTTCAAGTTTCGCCCTGATGTACCTTCAAAACTTGATGTACATCAGAAACTTGGTGAAATTGAGTTATTTTTGAATGCCTAAGCAGGAAAAACAGTATACCACCAAGTTTGCGACCTTTCTGTGTACTCCAAAACAAAAATTACAAAGGAGCTTCCAGGAGACATGTATTTATCAATGACTTATGATGTGTTACAAGACCATGAAAGGCTTTATCCTTACGATTTTTTGGAATGTAAGTGCATATTTTCTATCTTCTGAAAGTCATTTAGGGCTCAGTGACCAATTTCAAGAAAATTAAGGGAGATTTAACCGTAATTTTTCAAGAGATTCCTCTACCTTCCCTACCAGTCCTTGGTTTTGGCTGGCTTATGTGTTTCACGAAATCGATTATTTCTATAATTTCGGGACTTTTGCACATTATTTCAACTATATTCGACTAAATATTCAAAAATAAGCAAAATTTCCTTTCATTTCTGCTGTTTTTATAATAAAATATAACCAGTTTTCCCTTTTCTGGGATAGCGTTTTTCATTAGCGTTAAATTTTAATAATTTTCTATTAAATTTAATATTTTTGCACACAGGAACAACGATTCTGTTCGCAATTATTAAAATGTAAACTAATATTGCAGAAAAAGTTCGATAATGACCTGTTTTTTGGCAAAATATTTAACAAAAGTTTCAAAAACCGAATATTTTTGACGCATAGAAAACAGGGTTAACCACGTTTTCTTTGTTATTCTCGCTTATAGGGTTGCCATGGATCCATGTTACATACACTTTTTAATTGCCACAGGACCAACAATTTTTTAGGTATTTGGTTTTTTGGATATTGGACATGGGCTTCTAAAATACTGAGGTGTTATTATTGGTGAAATTGAAAACCGAATATTTTTGACACTCACTGTATATACAGTATTTCCCTCTTATATGCAACCCGGATATAAGCATTCCCCGGTTAATAGCACTGAAATTTGTGCAAATGTTATTTTTAGTTTAAAATGCATTGACATTATTTCGGTGTATGCATCCCGCTTATATGAATTCCTCTCTTATAAGCACTTGAAATTTGGTCATCATTCTTTCATTTTGGCTTAAAAAAAATCGTTTATATACACCGGCTCAAAATAATTTAGATGATAGTACAATTTTTCATAGGCGTTAAATATGGCAAGAATATACGTGAAAAGGACAGTTAATTGGAGAAAAACTCGTCACTATAATACCAAATTTCAGAATTCAACCGTTATTCGTATACCATTTAATACTTTTCATACGAAAGTTCGAATTTCAATAACTATCTCAATCCTCCATTCCAAATTGTACCCAAATCCAAATTGTACCAAATTTAGTACCGTTCGAAAATTCGTACTTAAGCATAGTACACACGGTCCAACAAAACTGACAGTCATCGGGGTATATTTCGTTAATATCAAAGTCTAGCTGAATAATTACTTTCCTAATCACAAAATTATACCTTAAATGTTGTATTTCAATCATTTTTAGCTAACAAAAAGTTTTTATTTGCCAGAAAATTGCCGTAAAAGTACGTTGACTGTCAGTTTTGTTGGACCGTGTGTACTATGCTTTATGTGTACAATATGTAGTTTGTACACATAAGAACGAATTTCTGAAATCTGTCTCAATCCTCCACGCAAAAGTAATCATAATTCCAAATTTCACGATTCAGGGTCTATCCATTCACAAAAATTTAGCACACTTTAGTAGTTTTTCCATATCCCAATCCTACACTTCAACAGTAATCTTAATTCCAAATTTCCAGCTCTACTTTTCACCCAAATCCAAATTGTTCCCAATATAGTACCATTTAGTAAAACTTCTCTACAAAGTGGAGTCTTAAGACACGCCGTTCGGACTCGGCGATAAACAGTAGGTCCCATATCATTGAGCTAATATGAATCGGGGTGCACTCATTGATATGAGAGAAGTCTCCCTATCCCTTCAGGGATGTTTATGGAACAATTATTATAGTACCATTTAGTACTTTCTGTACACATAAGTCCAATTTTCCAAAGCTAGATCCCAGCTCTTCCCTTCACCAAAACCAAATTGAATTAACATTAGTACCACTTAGTACTTTTCGTACGCAATAAGTACGAATTTCCGAAACTTCCTCAATTCTATACTCCAACAGTAATCTAATTTTCAATATCTAGAATTCCATCTCTATCCGTTCAATCAAGTCAAAATAGCACCAAATTTAATACCTTTTTAAGTACGAATTTGCGTACAGCAAATACGGCCTTTGACCCTAAACACACAATTCCTAATGTAAAAAAATATAAAAAATAATGAAATCGCTGTCATTAATTAACTCTTAGCAATCGCAGTTTTAATGAAAGAAATTGAAGTGGATACTTTTGACTGTGATTCACTATATATATACAGTATTTCCCTCTTATATGCAACCCGGATATAAGCATTCCCCGGTTAATAGCACTGAAATTTGTGCAAATGTTATTTTTAGTTTAAAAAGCATTGACATTATTTCGGTGTATGCATCCCGCTTATATGAATTCCTCTCTTACAAGCACTTGAAATTTGGTCATCATTCTTTCATTTTGGCTTAAAAAAAATCGTTTATATACACCGGCTCAAAATAATTTAGATGATAGTAAAATTTTTCATAGGCGTTAAATATGGCAAGCATATATGGTAACATGGGGCGCCTTCGCCACGTTTTTGTTCAAAATGTTCTCATACCGACACCGTTAAAGTTTTTTCAAATATTATTTTTGGTACAAATATTAGCGTATCTTGACTATAAGTTTTGATATATAAATGGTTATAATTTTGTTTTTAAAATATTATTTTAGAGCATTTACAAAATGTCTAAAAAGTGGCGAAGCCTCCCCACCCATGGGGCAGCTTCGCCATCGATATTGAACATTCTCCAACGGAATCTAAAACTGTAATTTAGCATGCTTCTTCCTTAAATATCAACATTATTCAAAAAAGCAACATGTTTTCTATTGAATAATCAAAAATGATATTAAAATTCAGAAAAGTAAGTGATTCTAGCGGTTAATTTAAGTAGGTTCCTTGAATTTAGGTACAAAAATCATAATATAACTAAAACAAGATACGTTTAGGATAATATTTGACTTTAACTTCACATTATAGTGTGGTATATCTATGGTATAAAGAATTTATGTTAAACATAACAAATTTTTAACATTAACCCACCGCGCACCTATCATGGCGTAGGCGCCCCATCCCTTACATATTTCATAATATTAATATATTGACATTTGCAATTGCTTTTTTCATGCGAATTGTTGGGATTTATATTCTTCAGTAGTTGTCTTCTAACGGTATAAAATGTGTTTTTGATATAACAAAAGGTATAGAAGATATCACAAAAAATACATACCATAATTATTTTTCCCAATACCCTGATAACACAAAACCGCGTGCGTCCGCTATCATACCTAAGACACAACAGCCAATTTTTGGGTGATGATAGATCTTCATTAAACTCACTAATTTGCCTTTAACTGTTTTTTTCTAGCACTAGTATTTTGCGGGATAATCGGCGCTGACGTAGCCGCCCCAGTGGCGAAGGCGCCCCATGTTACCATACGTGAAAAGGACAGTTAATTGGAGAAAAACTCGTCACTATAATACCAAATTTCAGAATTCAACCGTTATTCGTATACCATTTAATACTTTTCGTACGAAACTTCGAATTTCAATAACTATCTCAATCCTCCATTCCAAATTGTACCCAAATTGTACCAAATTTAGTACCGTTCGAAAATTCGTACTTACAGACAGGGACAAAAGTTTACATACACCCCCTAAATCTCGGGTTTTAGGGTAAGTAAAGATTTTTATGAAATTCCAAATATACAGTTTTATTTCTTCTCGCTAAAGAACAATATTTAATACAACAAAAGTATATTCCATAATACAACTAACGGTAAATTTTACAAAAACCAAAAAATGATGGGGACAAAAGTTTACATACACCCCCAGGAAATATGTTTATTACCGTCACATTTATGGAAATAACAGCAAAATTTGTACATTTTATTGTTTTGCCGAATGTCTCTGGCTGTCTGAGATATATTTTAGAGAAAAGAAACTAATTTTTGGGGGTTAAATGTCGTTATTTGAGGTCAAACTTCTTGTATAACTCTTTAAAGCTGACCCTTTCTTAATTCTTTGCGTTTTTAGGTATTGTACTTTATAAAAAGCACAAAATTAGTGTCAGATGGTAAATATTGAGACCATAGAAAGCTTAGAAGTTGTTTTTGTGCTTAATATATATTCCTGGACATCGATAAATGTACGTTTTTCCTCAGAGTTCTCAAGAAGTGAATAGATTCTGCAGAATTCTTGGCGCAAATTACATACAGAAGGCTTTGAATTGTCTTGTAATATGGTCTGATACAATACTTGGGCATCAGTTGAATCAGAAATGTAAAGTACTCTGTTACAAACATGCTCCTGAAGCTTCCAAAGCATCAAAATATAAGCTGTACTAAGAAAACATGAGATTTGTACCATAAACAGCGTCGTTTTCGTATTATGATCATTACCGTCACTATAGGGGCGAAAAGTTTCGTATAATTGTTCATTTCTGAGTCAATTGATGTCCAAGGAATGTATCATACCTTATTAGAAGGCAATTCAAGGCTTTCTGTATGAATTTTGCGCCAAGAATTCCGCGGAATCTATTCACTTCTTGAGAACTCTGAGGAAATACGTACATTTGTCGATGTCCAGGAATATATATTAAGCACAAAAACAACTTCAAAACTTTCTAGGGTCGCAATATTTACCATCTGACACTAATTTTGTGCTTTTTTATAAAGTACAATACCTAAAAACGCGAAGAATTAAGCAAGGGTCAGCTTTAAAGAGTTATACAAGAAGTTTGACCTGAAATAACGACATTTAACCCCCAAAAATTAGTTTCTTTTCTCTAAAATATATCTCAGACAGCCAGAGACATTCGACAAAACAATAAAATGTACAAATTTTGCTGTTATTTCCATAAATGTGACGGTAATACACATATTTCCTGGGGGTGTATGTAAACTTTTGTCCCCATCATTTTTTGGTTTTTGTAAAATTTACCGTTAGTTGTACTATGGAATATACTTTTGTTGTATTAAATATTGTTCTTTAGCGAGAAGAAATAAAACTGTATATTTGGAATTTCATAAAAATCTTTACTTACCCTAAAACCCGAGATTTAGGGGGTGTATGTAAACTTTTGTCCCTCTCTGTATGTGTACAAAATGTAGTTTGTACACATAAGAACGAATTTCTGAAATCTGTCTCAATCCTCCACGCAAAAGTAATCATAATTCCAAATTTCACGATTCAGGCTCTATCCATTCAAAAAAATTTAGCACACCTAATTGAATTAACATTAGTACCACTTAGTACTTTTCGTACGCAATAAGTACGAATTTCCGAAACTTCCTCAATTCTATACTTCAACAGTAATCTAATTTTCAATATCTAGAATTCCATCTCTATCCGTTCAATCAAGTCCAAATAGTACCAAATTTAATACCTTTTAAGTACGAATTTGCGTACAGCAAATACGGCCTTTGACCCTAAACACACAATTCCTAATTCCTAAAAGTACGAATTTCCGAACGGTACTAAATTTGGTACAATTTGGAATGGAGGATTGAGATAGTTATTGAAATTCGAACTTTCGTACGAAAAGTATTAAATGGCATACGAATAACGGTGAAATTCTGAAATTTGGTATTATAGTCGCTGTTGTTGTGTAGGGTTGAGATAAGTGAACAAAAATTACTAAAATTACAAAATTTGGTTAAAATTGTTCAAATGAAGTTTTAATAAAGTATCGCGGTTAGGATATCGCGATGTAATTTTTGAAATTTTAACTTTTATAAGTACTGAATTTGGTTGTTTGTTGGTGTTCAGATAATGAGTTCTTGAAATGCATACAAATTCTGAAATTAGGTATGGAGGTCGCTAAGGACTGAATTATTGGGTTGGTATTGGAAGTATGCAATAAATTTTATATTGGCTAAGGAGAAGTTGTCAGGTTCAGTGTTAGATGTGGAAGTACAATACGTGTAGTATTAGAAGTATTAAATAGTACTAAATATTGAAGCACTGGAATTGAGCATGTCTATAAAAATCCGCCTTTAAAGTGTATGGAATGTTTCTGCATGTAATACCATGGAGTTTTAAAATTGTATCGAAAGGGTGCTAATACTTTCATGTTAACACAAAGGCGCATTCTAAATATTGCACTGAAATCAAACAGTCAAACGTATCTTTTGAACAAAATTGTTTTTTGTTTATTCTGAACATTTTAAAAAGTACATTCGTAGATCTATGCGACTATTGTTTTATAAGGTTTTTAACCCCTGTGAACAAAAAGGGTTAAATTAAAATGTGTAAAAAATAACTGTTATATAGGGGCCATGTCAAAGCGAGCGTGCGCATTAAGTAGCATTTTTTGAATACGGGTTTTCTTTAAGTTGATATCACAAATGCCGAAATTACAGATACTTCGGTTGGAAATGTGAATAAAATCTTTAAATTCCCTTACCGTTCTAAAAAACATGGACTGGAATTTAAAATGGAAATTTTTTCGAAATTCCAACTATAGGTACTTAAACGAAATTAAATATCAATTAAAATATGTATTAGTACATCAAAAATTTCAGTGTCCACCATTTTCATATTAAATATTAGCTTCGTTCCAGTACTTTTTTAATGATAAAAGTGTCAAAAGAGCAATCGCCTCCCCCCCTGGAAGTAATAGAGACTACTATCTATCCTCAACAGGAATTTGGATTTACTGGGTCTACATTTTTAGAACTACAAAGATGGTTTGAAGGAAAAGCAAAGGAACATCGCTTTTGCGTCTTCAGCTTTGATGCTTTAAATGTGGAGGATGATAGCATCCAAACACAATATGTATTCATGCTTTCAGATCTGCATGGAGAATGGAGTATCGTCGTCGGCATTGGCCAATTTGGAACCATGCCTTCAAATAGTGTACGATTTGGCCAACCGCCTCGATATAATGATCGTCCACACTGTGTGTGATGCTGCTTCATCTCACCTGTCGTTATTCCCGCGGTTTCTAAGTGGTACCAACTACCTCGACGTAGAGCGGCACATCACATGGGGCGTAGACTTACCACACATTTTGTGTTCAACAACTCGAGCATTTACCACAAACCGCACGACGTATGAAGATAAAGTTCACGCATGTAGAAAAATTTGTCAATCGCATTTCAGCATTAAAAGGATACAACGCCTACGAGACTTTCAATATAAACTAATATTTACAGATTTACAACGATAATATTGTGCGCATTTTAAAACGTCGAGAATTGTGACAGCAGTGGGAGAAGCAGCAGGGTGATGAGCAGCAGAGGGTGATGAGCATCAGCGGAATGAGGACACTACTTTGCGACCAACTCGCAAATTTATCAAAAAAATGATCGAACTATGCAAATTGTTCACCGAGGATGAAGTTGAATCGTATGATAACAAAATCAGAAGGCTTATCACTGTAGCGACATTTTTGAAAATTTAAATGTTCCTTTAAATGATTGCTTGTTACATGCGCTGTTGTAGGGAGATCATTTCCTTATGGGGCCCTGGCTAGCCTTGCCGCCTCTCTGGGTGTGGTCCCAACCCGTCACCCCTACCCCTGACATGTAGCAATTATATTATGAACACTATACTGACATTACTACGCTAACACAAAGATGCATCACCCATATAATAAACCCCCAACTGATGACCTATATGATGCCCGCCAAACCATGATCAGTACCTCCTCTTCTTCCACCTACTGACCCCACAACCGCCCACATCCATCACTTACCTCGTCCTTTAGTCCTCCTTTAACTAACTCATCACATCATCATTATGGTCTTAACAAACATTCAAATCATTTTTATTAATATAAATTACTAATACTAACAAAATTATTATTATCAATACTAAAAGTCTTCTTATGATTTTTAATAAAAACTATCACAAAAAAATAAAGAAAATAAATATCAAAAATTATTAAGTAAAAGTTTAAATAATTGTTTTAATTTATCAATAGTTTCCCTGTAAGGAAAAATGAAAATTAAATTTCAACGGCTTTTTGCCAAATTTATTAAAAACGAAAGGTCTTTTGACCAACAAAATACCTAAATCCCTCAATGGGTTAATTTCATATCCAATACAATGAACTTAGACATACAAGAACAAAATTAACATTCGCAAAGCGATACTCTGAATCCACAGTGAATGTGGTTTTTAAACATATATCACTAACGAAGTCAAACCCACCCTAAAGTCTTCAACAAAAGAGCTCTTTTTACGAAGAAAATTGATGGGGAACAAAACTAACAAAATTAACTAGCTTTTGCTGAAATTTAAAAGTATTACATGTAATGAACAAATAATATAAAGAATCTAATAATATAAAGAATCTAATAATATAAAGAATAATAAATTACGTTAATCAAAATAAGTATAAAATAAAGTTCGAATAATAACAATAATGACATGCAAAATGTTTAAAATTTGAATAAGAGTCAAAATATGTATGTCAATAAAATGTTTTTATAAAAATATGGTTCACAAATTTCAAGATTTTCGTCTTCATATCACTCAGGACTTAGTTTCCAAGTTTCTCTTTATATTCATCAACCGTTGTTTTCAGTTTTGTAGCTATAGCTAAAAGGCTTAAATCTTTTCCCTTGGAAACATCAATGTGGCACTAGGTGCGCATTTCGCCTTGGCAGACACGGTAAAACTATTACAGTTTGTTGATACATATGTGGATCTTATTCCGTGTCTTGTATTATTATGACAGTTAATTTTTTTTTCTTTTTTCACGAAGGCAAAAATGGTCTCCCATAAAAAAACCCTCCACGCAAATTTTTTTTCGGTGTACAGGCACGGGGCCTCGCAACATGCTATGCACGTAGTGTCCGAAGTTTTCTTTTGCTGTTGAATCGCCATGGAAATTTGCGATTAATGCGGTTGACAACGCATGAAACAGTTAAGAAGTTCTTTCGCAATATTCGACGCCATTGCGAAGGAAAACCAACTGTACGAACTATGCGATATGCGAAAGCAAGGTCCGATGCGGTCATTGAGTTCGCGAAAATGGATACCGAACTCTATTGGGCGGAATATAACTTCCCTAGATAGAAAATAAATGAATCGAATTTTTTCTTAATATTATTATTTGAATTTAAAAATTATTAAAAATATATAATAACCGAAAAATATATTATAAAAATATTTACATTTATGTTAAAAGTAGAAAATTACAGTGTCGGTCACAATATTAGCACACCCCTTTGGGGCAAAATGATTTCAGTTAGCTATGAGTTTTGTAAGGGCAAATTGAAATATTTTTGTAAACAAAAAACTTTTCTATAATGTATTTAACAGATTTACTGATATAAATGAATAGTACTATCAGTGGTTTTTTGAAAAATAAAGGTTTTGTGAAGACACACAGATTATTAAGGGTGGGATAATTCAAATTAACAGTTATGTTTCAGTTTCTGTATTGCGTTGTATCATTATGCATACTACTGAGTATATATTAGTACAAATACTTTATTAATTCAAACTGCGTTTGAAGATGTTTTTAGATAAAATAAATTTTGGTAGTGGGGTGTGCTAATTGTGTGACCACCACTGTACATCTGTGTACATACATATAAGGTAGGTAGTAGGCACAGAATTAAAATAGTGTTAAAAATTCTTCAGAATGCCCAACGTGCGACTGAAATTAGATTAATTGACATATTGAATTTTTTATTAACATTTTTAAAATCTATGTATTTATAATGTTTTATTCATACATACATTTTATTGGTTTTTTACAGTGCAGCCGTTATGAGTATATTATGTTGAATTCGGCGGGTTATCATACCGCTAGCATTATAGCCGAGAGCTATGTTTTGATACTGAATGGTGTACTTCTCTATATACATAGCCAATTATTTAAAGACATTGCAAGAGACGGTGTATGCGAATTTTCTGTTTCCCTGCCGCATACACCACATCAAATACTGCAAAACATTTCAGATATTTTGCATTTGAGCGACACAAAAATTGAAGCGAGATATTTGCGTCATTTGACGAATGCTTTGCAACGCTTAGAAGTACACTACAATATCTCCGGCAATATATGTTCTGGCGGCAACACTATCAATGAAATAGCCAACATCATTGTTAATGTTACCAATACCACCAATGATGATGTTAATAACAATGTTATTGTTGACAACACTAGCATAGCTGTTGCCAACATCAATGATGATGTCGATAACAATGGTGGTGTTGACAACACTAGCATTGCTGTTGCCAACATCAATGATGATGTCAATAACAATGGTGGTGTTGACAACACTAGCGTTGATGTTGACAACATCAATGATGATGTCAATAACAATGGTGGTGTTGACAACACTAGCATTGCTGTTGCCAACATTAATGATGATGTCGATAACAATGGTGGTGTTGACAACACTAACATTGCTGTTGCCAACATTAATGATGATGTCGATAACAATGGTGGTGTTGACAACACTAGCATTGCTGTTGCCAACATCAATGATGATGTCGATAACAATGGTGGTGTTGACAACACTAGCGTTGATGTTGACAACATCAATGATGATGTCAATAACAATGGTGGTGTTGACAACACTAGCATTGCTGTTGCCAACATCAATGATGATGTCAATAACAATGGTGGTGTTGACAACACTAGCATTGCTGTTGCCATCATCAATGATGATGTCAATAACAATGGTGGTGTTGACAACACTAGCGTTGGTGTTGACAACACTAGCGTTGCTGTTGACAACGTCAGCGGTAGTGTTGTCAACAATGATGATCAGCCATCAACAAGCCGTGGACACGCAACAAAAAAAGGAAACTTCTCATAACAGATATGGACAAAGCGGTAGAGTTGTGCGTTTTTGCCCACAGAGATTGCAGCAGTGTGGCAACGGAATGCGGAGTCCCGTTAAGCGAACTACAAATGCTGGTCGATAAATTGCGGCAAAGTTTCCAAGGTAAGAAGTGTTATTGGTAACATCAAATTAATTGGTAACATCAATAGCTAATGCCACCAAATTTAATACATTTTAGTACCGTTCTACTTCGAATTTCCAATAACTCAGTCTTATCTTACACCGATTTCGAAAAAAACCCTGCCTTATCCGCACCAACAGTTACTCTCACCCTACATTTCAAGATTCTAGCTTTAGTCGTTTAGTCTGGGCGTTGATTATCAGTCAGTCATCATTAAGCGGGGTACACACGATCAGTTTTGCTCAAATAATCGGTTGTTTGCCAGTGTGGCCGCTTACTTTTGTCAGTCATCAGGCAACCACAAAATATTTTGTGGTTGCTGGACTGTTTGACAATAATCTAATAAAGGTATGTTCTATAATTAATCTAGATCGTGTGTACCCGGTTTTACTCAACTCTTTTATAAGTGTAGGTATATACAGTTTATTTCTCTTTTATATCATTTAGATCATACAGATGATAAAAGTATTTCCTGTAATACACTGGGAGATGACGGCGATGAAGAGGAAACAAAAAGCAAAAAAACAAATTTTGGAAGAGGCCGTTACTTATTATAATAAACATGCAGGGCAATGTAAGAATAATTTTTTATCGGTTGCGAGAAAATTTACATTGGCAGGAAACAATTTACTACTTATCTGAAAGGACGCCCTACTTATGTGCCGGCATTCCGATGAACCCTTTCTGTTGTGTGACTGACAAGTAAGCAGAGCCTTCAGTCAATTCTCAAAATCTTCAAATTTTCCTCCAAAATGAATTAATTTGATTTTTTTCTTTGTTCCTCCACAAACATTATTATTTGTTTTTGAAAATTGTGTTAACAACTTTTCAAACTGAATTTGAATATTTTTAAAACAATTTGTCATTTATTTTAAATTATTATATAATATATATATATATGTTCCCTTGTAAATCCGGAGCTGACCACAACTTGACTGAGATTGCTTGCATTTTGCGAACCCAAATCTGAATATATAACGGAAATTAAAATACATTATGAGCATGGATGAAAAATTAAAATATTCCCTTTTAAGAAATTAATTAGTTGATACACAATCGATATGGACACGTTAAATCATTTGCCGCCTCCACATTGGTTAAATAAAACAACAAAACATGGCGTACAATTGCAGCTTATCCAACAACAACTAAACCAGGAAATTTGGAAGTTCTTTTTAAGGCTTTACCTAATTAATTGCGTATTGCGTTCGAAAAAACAAAATACATGTGTTTGTTTTTGTTTTCAATTTGAAATACATGTATTTTGTTTTTGTATTTTTGAACGCACACGCAACACGCAGAGTTATAGGTATAGCTCTTAAACAGGCTAAATACATATTTTGAAAGTGCCTTGGGAGAAATTTCTTTAAAAAATCCACGTTTTGTGTTGTGGTGGTCTTGGGAGAAATTTCTTTAAAAAATCCACGTTTTGTGTTGTGGTGGTCTTGGGAGAAATTTCTTTAAAAAATCCACGTTTTGTGTTGTGGTGGTCTTGGGAGAAATTTCTTTAAAAAATCCACGTTTTGTGTTGTGGTGGTCTTGGGAGAAATTTCTTTAAAAAATCCACGTTTTGTGTTGTGGTGGTCTTGGGAGAAATTTTTTTAAAAAATCCACGTTTTGTGTTGTGGTGGTCTTGGGAGAAATTTCTTTAAAAAATCCACGTTTTGTGTTGTGGTGGTCTTGGGAGAAATTTCTTTAAAAAATCCACGTTTTGTGTTGTGGTGGTCTTGGGAGAAATTTCTTTAAAAAATCCACGTTTTGTGTTGTGGTGGTCTTGGGAGAAATTTCTTTAAAAAATCCACGTTTTGTGTTGTGGTGGTCTTGGGAGAAATTTCTTTAAAAAATCCACGTTTTGTGTTGTGGTGGTCTTGGGAGAAATTTCTTTAAAAAATCCACGTTTTGTGTTGTGGTGGTCTTGGGAGAAATTTCTTTAAAAAATCCACGTTTTGTGTTGTGGTGGTCTTGGGAGAAATTTCTTTAAAAAATCCACGTTTTGTGTTGTGGTGGTCTTGGGAGAAATTTCTTTAAAAAATCCACGTTTTGTTTTGTGGTGGTCTTGGGAGAAATTTCTTTAAAAAATCCACGTTTTGTGTTGTGGTGGTCTTGGGAGAAATTTCTTTAAAAAATCCACGTTTTGTGTTGTGGTGGTCTTGGGAGAAATTTCTTTAAAAAATCCACGTTTTGTGTTGTGGTGGTCTTGGGAGAAATTTCTTTAAAAAATCCACGTTTTGTGTTGTGGTGGTCTTGGGAGAAATTTCTTTAAAAAATCCACGTTTTGTGTTGTGGTGGTCTTGGGAGAAATTTCTTTAAAAAATCCACGTTTTGTGTTGTGGTGGTCTTGGGAGAAATTTCTTTAAAAAATCCACGTTTTGTGTTGTGGTGGTCTTGGGAGAAATTTCTTTAAAAAATCCACGTTTTGTGTTGTGGTGGTCTTGGGAGAAATTTCTTTAAAAAATCCACGTTTTGTGTTGTGGTGGTCTTGGGAGAAATTTCTTTAAAAAATCCACGTTTTGTGTTGTGGTGGTCTTGGGAGAAATTTCTTTAAAAAATCCACGTTTTGTGTTGTGGTGGTCTTGGGAGAAATTTCTTTAAAAAATCCACGTTTTGTGTTGTGGTGGTCTTGGGAGAAATTTCTTTAAAAAATCCACGTTTTGTGTTGTGGTGGTCTTGGGAGAAATTTCTTTAAAAAATCCACGTTTTGTGTTGTGGTGGTCTTGGGAGAAATTTCTTTAAAAAATCCACGTTTTGTGTTGTGGTGGTCTTGGGAGAAATTTCTTTAAAAAATCCACGTTTTGTGTTGTGGTGGTCTTGGGAGAAATTTCTTTAAAAAATCCACGTTTTGTGTTGTGGTGGTCTTGGGAGAAATTTTTTTAAAAAATCCACGTTTTGTGTTGTGGTGGTCTTGGGAGAAATTTCTTTAAAAAATCCACGTTTTGTGTTGTGGTGGTCTTGGGAGAAATTTCTTTAAAAAATCCACGTTTTGTGTTGTAGTGGTCTTGGGAGAAATTTCTTTAAAAAATCCACGTTTTGTGTTGTGGTGGTCTTGGGAGAAATTTCTTTAAAAAATCCACGTTTTGTGTTGTGGTGGTCTTGGGAGAAATTTCTTTAAAAAATCCACGTTTTGTGTTGTGGTGGTCTTGGGAGAAATTTCTTTAAAAAATCCACGTTTTGTGTTGTGGTGGTCTTGGGAGAAATTTCTTTAAAAAATCCACGTTTTGTGTTGTGGTGGTCTTGGGAGAAATTTCTTTAAAAAATCCACGTTTTGTGTTGTGGTGGTCTTGGGAGAAATTTCTTTAAAAAATCCACGTTTTGTGTTGTGGTGGTCTTGGGAGAAATTTCTTTAAAAAATCCACGTTTTGTGTTGTGGTGGTCTTGGGAGAAATTTCTTTAAAAAATCCACGTTTTGTGTTGTGGTGGTCTTGGGAGAAATTTCTTTAAAAAATCCACGTTTTGTGTTGTGGTGGTCTTGGGAGAAATTTCTTTAAAAAATCCACGTTTTGTGTTGTGGTGGTCTTGGGAGAAATTTCTTTAAAAAATCCACGTTTTGTGTTGTGGTGGTCTTGGGAGAAATTTCTTTAAAAAATACACGTTTTGTGTTGTGGTGGTCTTGGGAGAAATTTCTTTAAAAAATCCACGTTTTGTGTTGTGGTGGTCTTGGGAGAAATTTCTTTAAAAAATCCACGTTTTGTGTTGTGGTGGTCTTGGGAGAAATTTCTTTAAAAAATCCACGTTTTGTGTTGTGGTGGTCTTGGGAGAAATTTCTTTAAAAAATCCACGTTTTGTGTTGTGGTGGTCTTGGGAGAAATTTCTTTAAAAAATCCACGTTTTGTGTTGTGGTGGTCTTGGGAGAAATTTCTTTAAAAAATCCACGTTTTGTGTTGTGGTGGTCTTGGGAGAAATTTCTTTAAAAAATCCACGTTTTGTGTTGTGGTGGTCTTGGGAGAAATTTCTTTAAAAAATCCACTTTTTGTGTTGTGGTGGTCTTGGGAGAAATTTCTTTAAAAAATCCACGTTTTGTGTTGTGGTGGTCTTGGGAGAAATTTCTTTAAAAAATCCACGTTTTGTGTTGTGGTGGTCTTGGGAGAAATTTCTTTAAAAAATCCACGTTTTGTGTTGTGGTGGTCTTGGGAGAAATTTCTTTAAAAAATCCACGTTTTGTGTTGTGGTGGTCTTGGGAGAAATTTCTTTAAAAAATCCACGTTTTGTGTTGTGGTGGTCTTGGGAGAAATTTCTTTAAAAAATCCACGTTTTGTGTTGTGGTGGTCTTGGGAGAAATTTCTTTAAAAAATCCACGTTTTGTGTTGTGGTGGTCTTGGGAGAAGTTTCTTTAAAAAATCCACGTTTTGTGTTGTGGTGGTCTTGGGAGAAATTTCTTTAAAAAATCCACGTTTTGTGTTGTGGTGGTCTTGGGAGAAATTTCTTTAAAAAAGTCCACGTTTTGTGTTGTGGTGGTCTTGGGAGAAATTTCTTTAAAAAATCCACGTTTTGTGTTGTGGTGGTCTTGGGAGAAATTTCTTTAAAAAATCCACGTTTTGTGTTGTGGTGGTCTTGGGAGAAATTTCTTTAAAAAATCCACGTTTTGTGTTGTGGTGGTCTTGGGAGAAATTTCTTTAAAAAATCCACGTTTTGTGTTGTGGTGGTCTTGGGAGAAATTTCTTTAAAAAATCCACGTTTTGTGTTGTGGTGGTCTTGGGAGAAATTTCTTTAAAAAATCCACGTTTTGTGTTGTGGTGGTCTTGGGAGAAATTTCTTTAAAAAATCCACGTTTTGTGTTGTGGTGGTCTTGGGAGAAATTTCTTTAAAAAATCCGTGTTTTGTGTTGTGGTGGTCTTGGGAGAAATTTCTTTAAAAAATCCACGTTTTGTGTTGTGGTGGTCTTGGGAGAAATTTCTTTAAAAAATCCACGTTTTGTGTTGTGGTGGTCTTGGGAGAAATTTCTTTAAAAAAGTCCACGTTTTGTGTTGTGGTGGTCTTGGGAGAAATTTCTTTAAAAAATCCACGTTTTGTGTTGTGGTGGTCTTGGGAGAAATTTCTTTATAAAATCCACATTTTGTGTTGTGGTGGTCTTGGGAGAAATTTCTTTAAAAAAACCAAGTTTTGTGTTGCGGTGGTCTTGGGAGAAATTTCTTTAAAAAATCCACGTTTTGTGTTGTGGTGGTCTTGGGAGAAATTTCTTTAAAAAATCCACGTTTTGTGTTGTGGTGGTCTTGGGAGAAATTTCTTTAAAAAATCCACGTTTTGTGTTGTGGTGGTCTTGGGAGAAATTTCTTTCAGAAGCACCCTTATCCATTGGAAAGGGTCTATAGAAGCACCCATTTCCCTTGGAAAGGGTCTTTAGAAGCACACTTTCCCTCAGAAAGACTCTCTAGATGCACCCTTTCCTTTGGAAAATTGTCTTTAGAAGCACGCTTTCCCTTAGGAAAGGGGTCTTTAGAAGCACTATTTTGGAAAACTGGCATGGACACGTTACTGCGTTAACAGTTTCACCCGACTACCGCCGTTTAGGTTTGGCTGCTTTATTAATGAACTTTTTGGAGGACATATCTGAGAAGTAAGTGATGTTTCTCCGAAACTTAAAAAATTATATTGTATTTCTTTAGGAAACGGGCATATTTTGTCGACTTGTTTGTTCGGGAGAGTAATAAAATTGCAATCAATATGTAAACAAATCTGGGGTATATTGTGTATCGATCTATATTGGATTATTATTCAGGAGATGAAGATGCTTATGGTATGTAACTTCTCATATGTCGAAGGTCAGACTAAAGAGGTTTCGTCAAAAAAGTTGCGTTTAATAAGGTGTTTACAAATCGAATTATTCAATACTGAATTTTATAATTTTACTCTAGTATGGAAGTCGATTGTGGAACGCCTAATTAAACGCAACTTTTTTCACGAAACCTCTCTAGTCTGACTTTAATAAGGTGTTTACAAATCGAATTATTCATTTGGAAAATTGGACTTATGTGTACAGAAAGTACTAAATGGTACTATAATAATTGTTCCATAAACATCCCTGAAGGGATAGGGAGACTTTTCTCAATGAGTGCACCCCGATTCATATTAGCTCAATGATATGGGACCTACTGTTTATCGCCAATTTGGATTTGGGTACAATTTGGAGTGGAGGATTGAGATAATTATTGAAATTCGAACTTTCGTTTTAATAAAGTATCGCGGTTAGGATATCGCGATGTAATTTTTGAAATTTTAACTTTTATAAGTACTGAATTTGGTTGTTTGTTGGTGTTCAGATAGGGAGTTCTTGAAATGCATACAAATTCTGAAATTAGTTATGGAGGTCGCTAAGGACTGAATTATTGGGTTGGTATTGGAAGTATGCAATAAATTTTATATTGGCTAAGGAGAAGTTGTCAGGTTCAGTGTTAGAGGTGGTAGTACAATACGTGTAGTATTAGAAGTATTAAATAGTACTAAATATTGAAGCACTGGAATTGAGCATGTCTATAAAAATCCGCCTTTAAAGTGTATGGAATGTTTCTGCATGTAATACCATGGAGTTTTAAAATTGTATTGAAAAGTGTGCTAATACTTTCATGTTAACACGAAGGCGCATTCTAAATATTGCACTGAAATCAAACAGTCAAACGTATCTTTTGAACAAAATTGTTTTTTTTTATTCTGAACATTTTAAAAAGTACATTCGTAGATCTATGCGACTATTGTTTTATAAGAAGGTTTTTATCCCCTGTGAACAAAAAGGGCTAAATTAAAATGTGTAAAAAATAACTGTTATATAGGGCCCATGTCAAAGCGAGCGTGCGCAATAAGTAGCATTTTTTGATAATACAGGTTTTCTTTATGTTGATATCCCAAATGCCGAAATTACAGATACTTCGGTTGGAAATGTGAATAAAATCTTCAAAATACCCTTACCGTTCAAAAAAACATGGACTGGAATTTGAAATGGAAATTTTTTCGAAATTCCAACTAAAGGTACTTTAAAGAAATGAAATATCAATTAAAATATGTATTATGTCAAAAATTTCAGTGTCCACCATTTTCATATTAAATATTGTTTGCAAAGTATTGTAGAAAAAAAATTAATGCAATTTTTATTAAAAAAAATCTTGAATCTAAACCCTAACGCGCTGTCCCCTAAAATTGTATGACGAAGAATAACATAATTTAGAGAAGAAACTGTTGGTAACGATGTGAAGTTCGGATTGGATGATTAAGCGTAGACAGATAGTTCAAAAGCTTTCGCTTGAAAGTATAAGGATGAACAGAGAAATTTTTGAGCTGGTTTGGCAATGAATTCCATAGCCTGCCAACACGAATCGCATATGAACGTTCAAAAACTGGATGCGAAAAACTTCGCAAAAGTATTTGTGTATTTCTTCTACTATTTAAAAACGTAATACTGTTAAAAAGATTAGCCGGTAGCATGGCCCAATTATAAAGGTCCTCTCTCAAAAACACCTGATTTTGATTTGAGCTGTCAAAATTCATATTTGTCATTTGAATTCGCTGTGAGGTAGAGAAATGTCAAACTGTAGAGGAACAGGTAGATGTATATCGAAAAAAGAAAACAAATCAATTTTATGTTGTACATGTAAGATGTCAACATTTGTTGTGTTTTGTATTAGAATTTAATTTACAATAACTTATTTTGGCAGTTAAAGATCGATCAGCTGGTAGTTTCTGTTACGCCAAACAAAAATAACTGCGTCAACAACTTTTTCTCGGAAAATATTATGTGTGCATCTACCTTAATTGACAACAAAGAAATTCGCCTCAAACATATTCCGTGTCGGCGAAAACAAATTGTTCGCCTTTGTTTATGAATTTTGACATTTCAAATCTTTATTTTTGTTTGAATTCGCTTGAGAGAGGGCCATGGCCGGTAGACGATATTTGATAATACAGAAGAGAAAATATACACATCTAAGATTCAAAAAATTTTCGAAAGAGCACCCCAGAAATGCAAAGGAGTAAGACTCACAGTCAGAACGACACCGACTGCATTACCAAATCTTAAAACGCTGTGAAAGCAAGAGGCAATTTTGAGTAAATTTACAGAATTGGTGCCTGTAAAGACTTCTAGACCATACAACATGTAAGGCATTAATAAAGAATGGGCAAGTTTGAATTTTACATGAGTGGTAAAAACCCCATCTAAAGCGTACAAATGTCTTAGCATAAGGTTAACTTGGGAACAGACACGAGCAATATGCCCGGAAAAATTCAAGTCATTATCTATCTCAAATCCCAGACAAGAAACAGAGCTAGTGAAAGCTACATTGCAGTTTTGTATTACAATAGAATGGTCAGAGAGCTCCTACCGAATCCTACCAAACACTGCACATTTTGTCTTGTTTATGTTTATACGTATGTTGTTACGAATGCACCACTCAGAGACACGACCAAGATCATCATCAAGATTATGTATACAGTCAGAAAGAACGGAAGAACTAGACGTAAAAATGTGGAAGTCATCTGCATAAATGCTGAGTGTAGAATTTTGGACAGACGCACAAAGATCATTCACATACAGCATAAGAAGTAGTGGACCTAAAATAGACCCTGAGGAACGCTACAATGCAAAAAAGATGTGTTGGATACATGGTAGAACAAACCAGTAGTGCGATTCTCTAACTCATTTTTTGAGTTATCGACAATTGTCGGTAAAATTAAAATGCTTATAATTTCGGTAATTAGCGATGTTTTTCGGTAAGTTAGCGATGAATAAAAAGGAGTCGTAAAGTTCTACCGATAGCAAGTGTGTTATCAACTTTTATTTGAACTTTTCATTCATAATTTAGGGTTTTAATTTTACCGATTTTTGTCGGTAACTCAAAAAATGTGTTAGAGAATCGCACTACAGGTAAAGTAAATACTACAACAAATACAACTCAACAACAACCACATAGAAATTTGTTTTGGTTTGTAAACGTTAGTGTCATCGTACATGTAAACAAAATAAGGAAATGTCTATAAATTATTGGAATTTAAAAAACTAATAATTTTTAACATTTGATTGAATATTTTGAAAAACATGAATGAAAACTCGTTGTGCCTTGTTCATAATGACGGTAATTCGCTCTCTATTCTTTGTTCGTGCCCAAATTATGTATTAATTATTTATTTATTTGAATATATTTATTATAATTATAAATTATTATAAAGAAAAATTACAAAAAGCACTAGCAATAAAAGCTATCGGCTACTGTATTAATTACTTCATTTTCCATACAATTCTGAAAATAGAAAATTTGAAAAATGTGTTGAAAACACCACAATTTTAAGAAAAAATAGAAAACATGAATGAAAAGAATAGAATTTTAAATAAAATAGATGTTTGAAGGAAAGACAATTATTTTTCTAGTTCATATCAACTAATTTTGCATATCTTTTTTGTTGAAACTTCCTTTAAAATCAGCAAACAAAATGTATGAAAATATGAACTATGTTGGTATGAAGTATGTACCATGTGGTATGAACGGGTTAATTCGTATACGTAATTGTGAGAAAGAACAACGAAATTATGTTACTGGTATGAACATGGCATTAGATTTCCGATTTGAATGTTTCCATATCATTCCACTAAATGCATAATTTCTCGCAGAAATTAGAATTCTTGCAAAAATATTTGGGGTCGCTGGTAATTCATTGAAAAAAGAGAAGCTGTTTCAATCGTTTGCTTTTGAAAAAAGCACATGTTTATTAGGGCTTTATTCCTTTCAAGTTTAACAAAATACCACACATATTAACAAATATTGTACCGCCTCTATAAGCGGTGTTTGAGTGCGCGGCATCTCGTTCGGACTTGGAGGAGGTTACATGTCAATGATATGAAGGAGTCTTTATGGGAAATACTTTTTTTCTGATTAATAAATTTGTTCTTCAAAAAATATATATCCCTAATATACATCGAACATAGAAATAAATATATAAAATGTCGTATGGAATTTGACACTAACATTACAGCCCAGTTCAGTCAGCTGGGTATTTTGCTGCTACCTTTTCTTGTTCTACCATGTGTTGATACATAACCGTTACTAACAACAAATTGCGATCGATTGTACAGAAATGACTGAATGAGATCACAGGACAAAAATGAAAATGAAAACTCATTATACAGTTTGCGAAGAAGGATATTGTAGTCCACGGAGTCAAAGGCTTTACTTAAGTTTAAAATTGCGTGGATACCTACTTTTCCCATATCAACACAATGACGAATTTCATCAGTCAAATGTATTACAAGAGATGTTGTGCTGTGGTGTTTACGAAACCCAGATTGACAGCTGTTTATCAAGGACGACGAATCAAGATGGGCACAAATTTGTTCTTTAATGGGTACTTTACACGGTATGTTTTTTACATATGAGTTGTCACTTCTCCAATACAAAATGTATATGCAAAGTGACAACTCATATGTAAAAAACATATCGTGTAAAGTACCCATAAGTAAAACCTCAAAGACCTTAGATAAAGCAGGCAATATTGATATAGGCCTAAAGTCAGAACACAATGAACCCGAAGTTCCTTTTTTCAAGATGGGAACAACCTTCGCAATCTTCCACCCTAAGGGAAATTTCCGAGTCATAATAATTATATTATAAAAATGTAGAAGATGTGCAGAGATATATGGATATATAATTTTAATAAATTTTATGGGAATAAAAATCAGCTCCCGCCGCATTGGACTTAATACTATTTATTGCACACATTAGTTCATATTCATCAATATTACGAAAGCAGAAGTCATTCTCACGATTGTCACGAGGTATACTTGAGGAGAAAGACATAGAGTTGGATGACACCGATGTGAAATAATCGTTCATTTCATTAGGATTAATATCACAGTTGAAGTTATCGCCCTTTAGGGAACCACATTGTCGAACGCGCGACCAAAAGCTCCTAGGGCTGGTGACTCCAGAGAAAACACGAGCAGTGTGTGACGCCTTTGCTTGTCGAATAATACGACGAGCCAAGGATCTATGTCTCTTAAAAATCTGTTTATTTCTCTCAGAATTATTTTGCACAAATTCTCTATATGCAAGATCTCTATTAAAAATGGCATTACGAACCTCAGCAGCAAACCAACTTTTCCTATTAGGATAAGTAGCCCTGGTAATTTCAGGTGCATGAGTGCTAAACAAATCAGACAATAACACACTAAAGCCCTCGGCACATACGGCGCGTGGAGCGTCGCGTTACAACAACCACATGAAAAATTCACGAACAAACTTGGCATCACTTACACATTTTTCATGTGGTTGTGTTTTCAACGCCCAACGCGTCGCACAATGGAGGGCTTTAAGCCCCCGGCACATACGGTCCGTTTAGTGACACGTTGGGACACGCGTTGTCCCAAAACAGTTAAATTATAGCTTTGCTTCTTTACTTTTTTAATGGTAAGGGTGGTAAAAGAGAAAAGTGTCAAAATTGCTCAAAATTGCTCTCTCATGAACATTTTTACCAGAAAAGTAAAGGAACGGAAAAATGGTAGAGCTGGCAGCAATGTCAAAAATACAATTTTTACGACTTTTACACATTTTACTCGAAAAAGCGTTCCCGTACACAAAAAAGTTGTAAAATGTTCACTTCTCTTTAAACAAAAATGGCGCTGAATGACGCTCTCTTTAAAAACTTTTTACACGACAAATTTGGGCGAGTAAAAAAATAGTAACATGGTTGCCGGCGTCTGATTGGCTGATACGCCGACTTTGACATTTGTTCCAGTTTTTTTGACGTATTTTCCATTTTTCCGTTCCCGAACTATTTCAAAAAACTTGTGTGTGAGAACAAAAAATTTTTGCAGTTCTCTCTTTTACGAGTTTTACCATTAAAAAGTACGGGAACGAAGCTATAAAAAAATCAATTTTCGTCTTTTATTTCACAGTTTTTAATTTTGTTTTGTCAGCGTTCGACTTTTTCTTCTGTTTTTTCGTCCATTTTCTTTTCATTTTCGTCAAACAAAAGTCGAAAAATCAGTTCTGCCATTTTTTACCTGCAGAAATTTTGCTGGTAGCCTGTGGTAGAAGAGAAAGCCATTTTCGCTCTCTCTCCACTCTCACTCTCTTAAAAATTGCTTCCAGTTTTGCCACTTTTCGGGGTTAAGGAACGCTTTGCAGGTTAAAAATGGTAACAAATGGTAAAAATGGTAACCTCAGGTAAGTAAAGGAACACAGCTTTTATAAGCAGTTGCTGTAGAGATCCCTACAGAAAAAGACAGTTGGTTAATAAATTAACCCAGATATGCCCATTGCTTGATCGTGATCATTTTAAAAGTATTTTTATATTATTTTAGAAGCAAATGTGAAATAATAACAGTATGTTTATATGTTTTTTAAAAATTTTTTGAAAAAAGTGGTTTTTGAGGCCACTTTTGGACACAGGGTTCTATCTTATAACTGGGAGTTATGGGACACAAAACATTTGACATATAGTCTAAAGACACCTTTTCGGCATCTAGTTAACGTTTTTTCGTAGTAGGCTCCACATCGTGTATGTTTTCGTTATAAAACTACCCAATAATTAATCGGTCATAACGCAAATCATTGTAAAAACTAAGCGATAGGTGGCAACTTCGATGAACTAGACCTCAAAACTCAAAATAATGGAATCACATAATATCCCAAGAGCTACAGATGTGAACTGAGTATATTACCAAAATAAACGGTACTTTGATAAACATAACATATCAAATTAGCAAGAATTTTGTGTGTCCTATATATAGGACGCTGGGCATATCTGGGTTAAGAGTAAATTGAGAGTAGCTGAATTTTTTTCATAAATTATCTTTGTAAACGAATTAATTAAATTATATTTCTAATTATAAATTTTAAAACCAGAGTAGATGTCATTCAATTCAATTTATTTTTAATTTTAAATTTTTTTAAATTATTGTTAGCATTTAAGAAATGTACATTGTATTTATTGTAGTATACTAGTATACTAGCCACATATGGCCATTTGGCTTTGCTTTGAAATGAATAAATAATAATAATAATAAATAAAAATAAAGAAATAACAACTTATGTTGCGAACGTTTTTGCGGTAATTCACGGAAATTTTTAATGGAGTGGAGTTGGAGTCCATGTCGAAAGCTGAGCTAGTGATGGGAAAGCAACATAAAAAACTTTAGGATGATGAAAGAAAATCAGATGCGCGTGGATTAAATCAAGAACGGAGGAAGTAAGCTCAAATGTGATTGAATTAACCCCCAGTTTTTGTAACTATTTTTTGTTCGTTCGTCTATATTCGTAATAATTTAGGCATCCATATCTCTGTACCCACATGACATACAGAACTAGTTTTTCGTAGGCGCGTTCCATATTTAGTAAAGAATTATCCATTTAAAAATCAGCGCTCGACATGTGCGCTAAGGCGAGTAAATCCATCTACAAAATTTGACAATTCGTGTGAGAGGAATACAATTTTTTACAAAAACTGGGGGTTAATGGAAACTTTTTTAATTTGTGTTTATATAATAAAGTTCTTTGTGTTCTTGTTTTACACAAATAATAAATGCATTTTATTTATTTTGGGATATTTCCATGGTACAATTAGAAAGGTAGATGCCTCAGCCCAGCTGATCGAATCCAAAACGTCAAAAAACTATGAATTCGCCATGAAAAATCAAAACAAAAAACCATATGATTCGGTAAGTAAGAGATAGCATGTCTACACTTTATAGACAAACACAAGCGATAAAAAGAGACAACAAGAGACCATTTGGCGAAAATTTTGACAGTTTACATTACAAAAAAGTTGCTTTGTTGTAGCAATTCGCCGATGCATCTACCTTTCTTATTGTACCATGGATATTTCGCAATAGCTTGCATTTTAATCGCATCTTTAGACTGATTAAAAATGCAATCCGAAGAACGCATATAAATTCAATCCAATGCACTGCATCTTAAGCAGTGATTTGGACCGAAAAGGGAGTGCATCCTAGCTGTGTGCTGTGTGCAGCATCCTAGCTGCGCGCTCTCTTGTAAAATTCATAAAGGCCTGCGTACATAAACTGCCTTGCCTGGTTGCCTTGCTTTCCTGCTTCATTTCTGACATAATAAAAATAAAAGAATAAAGAAGGCCGAGCAAATTTCGAACTGGGTTGCCCTCTTCTTTTTTATTCTTTTATCAGAAGTAAGCAAGGTAAGCAGGCAAGGCAGCTTATGTACGCAGGCCTTAAGTGAATTCATAGGAAAAGATGTACTCCAACGGCAAATGTACCGTACACTTGTAGTGATTCAACTGCATCCGCGGATGCAAACTTTTTGCTGGGTAGTATACCCAAAGTGACTACATACATGTGAAAAAGCATATGGTGTAATATATCCTTAACATATCGTGTAAAGTACCCATTAGCATGGTACAATAATATAGGTAGCATTATCATGCCAGCTGATGGTAACATTATGTGTCAATTGCATTGAATTGATGTCAAATTTTGACATCTTATGTTGCCAACAATTGCCGATGCAGCTACCAGTGTATTTGTACCATGCCCATGAAGTTGCTGGACTTGTAAAATTACTGATTAAACGAACACACCTATTATTTTGGAGGTCTTAGAAGAGTTACCAGATTATGTATTTGTGGATGCATAGTGGAAATGCATTTTATCGCCGACATCTATAAAATGGTCGGCAAAGAAAATTTTACCGATGTGTGTATAGATCCCTGGATAAGCATTTTCATTATTGGTTTAGTATTGTCACGCAGAAGGGAGATTTGTGGTGCCTTTAAATCGTTTCTAGAGAAAATATTAAGCAACGGGAAATACACTTGAAGAATACCTGCTTAGGTAAACGAAAAGAGAACTCAACTCCCCGAAAGATTTTAAGTTTCAAGCCTTCATTATCAGCGATACCAACACAATAGCATACACATAGCCATTTGAAACGAACACATACATGCGAAAAAAGTCATCAGAAGTGCCGCACAAACATCGCAGCTGCCACTAAAATACAAGACGCATATGTTTGTGTGAGTGATTCTGTGATATACAGACAAGCAACCACCACCATCAACGAATTTGTACTAAAGCAGCAGGCAGAAAAAAAGAAGCATTTATCATCGACCGCATTACATCCAAGAGAGCTCAACATTTTAAGCTGGGTAGCTTGATTTTTCTGTGCTTGTCTTCTCTACACAAACTACGAGCCGCCATTAAATAGAAGCAACAACAAACGAATGTAGTTTATATCTTCGTTTGAAAAGCCATCTGTCATTTCGTATTCGTCGTTAGTTTTATTGTACGCTGCCTTTTATTGTCTGTTTGCTTTATTTCGAGTTTGTGTCCTTCTGGTGTTACATATTTTTGCTCATCACTATATTTTGTGTCGTCTATTAAAACAATTTGCAGCAGTGAAATAGTAGTAAACATGGCTAATACCGGCAAAGATACGGCTTCCTTCTTTGAAAATGGCACAACAGAGCAATTCGACTATTGCTACAAATTGTATCCAGAAGTGTTAAAGTTGAAAGCAGAAAAGCGCAATAAAAAACCTCAGGAATTAATTCGATTGGACGAATGGTATCAAAACGTTCTGCCAAAACTTATAAAGGAGCGAGGGAAGGATGCACATATGGTTTACGATGAATTAGTCCAGACAATGAAGTGGAAACAGGCGCGTGGGAAATTTTATCCTCAGCTTAACTATCTTGTTAAAGTAAATACACCTCGAGCAGTGGTACAGGAGACGAAAAAGGCTTTTCGCAAATTGCCTAACTTGGAGCAGGCTATTACGGCGCTATCAAACTTGAAGGGCGTCGGCACAACTATGGCTTCAGCACTATTGGCAGCGGCATGTCCCGACTCTGCTCCATTTATGGCAGATGAGTGTCTTATGGCCATTCCAGAAATTGAAGGTATAGACTATACGACAAAGGAATATCTCAATTTTGTTCAACATATACAATCGACTGTCACACGTCTAAATGCGCAGGCTGGCGGTGATAAGCCAGTTTGGTCACCTCATAGGGTTGAGTTGGCATTGTGGGCTCATTATGTCGCCAATGATTTGAGTCCCGAATTACTGGATGAAATGCCCAGCGGAAAGGGTGGAGGTTGTTCAGCTGCAAAAAAGATTAATGGCAGTTCAGAGAATGTCAATGTGCGAAATGTTGGAAGTGACGATACTAACGATGCTGACGACGATAGTGCAGGTAAGATGAAATTCCCATAAATTTTCTTAATTCCTTATATTTGTAAAGGAATAGTGTTCAATAATATTCATGTATGTCTTTTTATAAGGTCGTGTTGAATCAACCAATATTGCTACTGAATCTGAAAATGAAAATACAAACCCCACACCTCAGGATGGCGATTCTAATTTTGTATCAAATGATTCCTCGCAGGAACCTATTCTTGATGAAAATACTACACAAACAACAGTAACTACAAATTCAGATGATGGAGAGGAAGCTCCTGTTGGAACGCCATTGGCATCCGACTCCGAAAGCAATATGGAACCACCAGTTGCAGTCAAGGCGGTGAAAAATATCTCACTACAACAAAAAGAGGCAGATATTAATAATCCAACAACATCAAACGGAAATGGTGCACTTTTGGTTGCAGCTTCAGCAGCAGGTTTAGATGGAGAAAACAGCAACAGTAACTGCTTGCGTGATTCCGAAGTCGATGATGAAGACACATCATCTCTAACTAATCATCACACAGGTAATAACGCTTTTGGTACATGAAGAAAATATAAGAAACTAATTTCCATTCATTCTTGATTTCGTAGCTAATGATTCTACTACTCATAGCGGAACATGTGCTACTGCTGCCACAATTTTAGGCCAGAAAAGGACACTCAACTGCGCGGATGAATCATCGTTAGAGGATTCGGCACAACCAGAAATGAAGAAAATTCGTAGTGACTAAATAATATTATAGAATTTGCAGAAGTGTTAAATCCGCATCAATAATAATTATACAAAGAACAAAAGTAAAATCAACCAACAGATGAGCGCTAAAAAGACAAAACCGCATACTTAGTTTAGGATAACTATTAAAGCGCTTGTTTATTATAAAGGAAGAAAAAACAGTTTACAACACAACAATCTTAAAACCCCCAATATATTATTAAGAATTTTTATTTTCATTAAAACGGAACAGACACAGCTATCCATCAATGAAATTAAAATAAGCAAAATATTTGTCATCAAAAGAAATATCAACTTTTTTTGATCACGATTGCTAGCGTTGCATTTCTAGCAAAGTTAGGCAAGCGGGATTTGAAATAGAGTTTAATTTATCTGTCTAAATAATGTAATATTTTTTATTTTAGCGTTAGAATCATCTATAATTTTAAATGTTTTTATTTCACACACATAATAGTTTCCCCAAATAAAACAGCAAACTATTTACGATAAGCTATAAACAAGACTAGTTGATATTTATTGAACGGCTTATCCAAATGCACAAGATCGTAGGAAAATAATAGCTATTTATGAAAATATCACACGGAATGAAAGAATGTAGGTCATTTCCACAACTTTCTAAACTATTTCCTCTAAAAGTTTATGCCTTCAATTAACAGTAAGAAAATAGACTAGTTGATATTTATTGAACGGCTTATCCAAATACACAAGATCCTCAGAAAAAATAGATATTTACTAACATATCACACGGAATGAAAGAATGTAGGTCATTTCCACCACTTTCTAAACTATTTTCTCTAAAAGTTTATGCCTTCAATTAACAGTAAGAGAATAGACTAGTTGATATTTATTGAACGGCTTATCCAAATGCACAAGATCGTAGGAAAATAATAGCTATTTATGAAAATATCACACGGAATGAAAGAATGTAGGTCATTTCCACAACTTTCTAAACTATTTCCTCTAAAAGTTTATGCCTTCAATTAACAGTAAGAAAATAGACTAGTTGATATTTATTGAACGGCTTATCCAAATACACAAGATCCTCAGAAAAAATAGATATTTACTAACATATCACACGGAATGAAAGAATGTAGGTCATTTCCACCACTTTCTAAACTATTTTCTCTAAAAGTTTATGCCTTAAATTAACAGTAAGAGAATAGACTAGTTGATATTTATTGAACGGCTTATCCAAATACACAAGATCCTCAGAAAAAATAGATATTTACTAACATATCACACGGAATGAAAGAATGTAGGTCATTTCCACCATACAATGGATACAATGTCCGCAGTACACGGAATATTATAGCTGATCACCAAATTTAGTTGCGTTTTAAAACAATCAACATTCTATAAATTTCTTTATTAGCAGTAGCATGCGCTACCAGTTTATATCAATCGGATATGTGGTGAAAACCGAATCGACTCGATTTGCAGAATCGAAATGGTATATAATAGAGGGAGGGCTTATTGAGTTAATGTATAATTTCCACGGGGCGGATTCGGTTAACCGGTTATTTGACCCGAAAGCCTAGGTTCAAAACCGGGTTAGACCCGGTTCTACTAAACCGATTACTACGAAATGGGTAACGTATGAAAGCTTATGGAAATACCTATCACATGGTGTAGTTACATTAACAGTTTTGTCTCTTACTCGGCTTATTTCTCCATATGTGTAATTTGACTCTTAGGTGACGATATCTCAAGAATGGTAGCTTCTTTCAAAAATCACAAAGACCATTCTTTAAGTTAATTTTTAAAGCAATAACTTTGACTTTAGACGGTTTTTACTGGTCTTACAGAAAAAATCAATAATTGAAATAACTGAAGATGATGACAGAAGACCTATGTCCTGATTTAAATAAACATCTAAAACGCACATATGGAAAACAATATGTTAACCATATGTTAAAATTTGAGGCGTTGATACGAAAACGTGTATATGCTAAAAATTCACGTAGTTCTAGTACAAAGATGTATTCTTTAAAGACGGATACGATTAGGCTGTCAACCAGCCCATGGTTTAATGGAGATCAACTGATTGTCCAGAGAAAAACGCAAATTTTCTGTATTGGTTTACTTATACAAAAAGACAGGAGATCCTACAGTCACTGCGAGCATTGGCTTTTAATCCTAGCAGTATAATCCTCCTGGATGATCCTCCTCAGATGAAAAAAGAAATTTCAACACCTCTGGGGGGTTACTCTGTATAGCGATGCGAAAGTTAAATGCGTTAAGAGTACAATTTGGTACTCTGTATCACAAACGCAAACGCTTTCGCAAAATAAATTGAAAATATGGCAACGCTGGCTGCACAATGTAAACAATAACGAAGAATGAGAAAAAGAAATTTCAAAAAATTGTAAATAAAGAACATTTTAAAAACATTTTTGTTCGGTACGTGCGTTTTTAAAACTTGCTATTCGTTTATAACAAAAAAAAAAAAATAATTATGGATTCGGTGGCGGAACGGAGAAAAAAATGTTTCGTCTCAATAAAGATGCGGTTATGTACATTTAGACAACTAATGTATTGTAAATCTCTTGCTGCTATTGGTCCTCAAAACAATATTCCATTTAACTATAACAAGTGTTTTTATGATTTATAAAAAAACAGTGAAAAATAAGCATTGCCTACTACTTTGGGTGACAAATAAAGAATTTGGAACAAGTGTTGTTTAGAAGCACCTCTCGGATGGATCTGAAATTTTTACCATAGGTAGCCCTTGGTACCCTGATTATAACGATATTTAATTTTCCATAGCTAAGTCTATACTTCCCGAGATATGGGTCTTAACATTTTCACTTGTATCACCACTATAACTAAAACCTATGAAATATGAGACTCGACGAAGAGTACTTTCCAATGCCGTAAATGATTAATAATTGTAATTTGATTTTTTTAATAATAATTTATTAAATTATACGTCAACATTTTAACAACATTTCCCTAAAAGAATAAACAATTCTGATATAAATACAAGCATTTAATTGTGATAAATTATATGATTCGTTTCTTTTGCGTTTGATATTTTGTTAACGCAAGATATTTGCGCTTATCGCACGAGTTTGACATACGCTTTCGTATTACAGAGTGCGGTGATACCAGATTTGCGAAAATTAGATGCGAAAGGAGATGCGAAAACGCATTAGAGAGTACCAATTACTGGATTCGGTACAATTTTTCTTACGCATCGCGATACAGAGTAACCCCCCTGCAAGATTTAAAACGCTTAATTCCAAGTGATTGTCATTACTTTAATGACAACATTCCTTATGACAATTAAAAGTTACATTTAAACTATTACATATCACTAGACATCGGATTTTGCATATTTGCATATTTTTTATTAATAAAGATATGAAAATCCTGATTGGACCAAAATTCGTTTTGAAGAAAACTGAATGTAATGACAGGCTCATATTTTTTATTTTTTTGCATATTTTGCATATGCACAAAATATGCAACAAATTTTTTTGACGAAAATCGTCAAATTAAATTTGGAAAGTCATTAAAAAGTGTTCTAAATTAAGTTTATTGTCGTTAAACGTCGATTTCTTAGCAGATTATTATGTTATTAATTATTATTCCGCCACAGCAATAAATCTGGACTAAAAGACTTAGAAAATGTCCTATAACCCAGCCTTCTTATTACAACATAAGTTGCTTTCTAATACAAATTTGTTCAAAAACTCAATCAGAAATATCAAAATGAACGTATCCAAATATGTTGATAGTTTCTGCTCGGCCAAAATTGTCTGACTGAATAACAAATGGGCTAGAAATTAATGCCTTGTTCAGACTGACGGTAATTCGTTCTCTATTCGTTGTTCGACCCCAAATTACGATTTCTTGTCCATCGTTTCAAATTCGCGTACAAATTTAAAAACAAAAATCAAATTCCTGCCAGAAAGTCTGTATACCAAAAAGTTATTTTGGCAGGTCTCTCTCTCGATAATTTTGAAAATAGAAAAATATTTTTCTTTGCTGAAAACACCAAAATTGTGAGAAAAATAGAAAAGATGAATGAAAATAATGTAATTAAATATTAAATAGATATCTGAAAGAAGGACAAATAGTTTTTCAGTTCATATCAATTAATTTTACTTGTCTTTTGGACGAAACTTTCTTTAAAATCAGAAAATAAAAAGTATGAAAATATGAATCATGTTGCTATGAATTGTGTACCATGTCGTATGAACGGGTTAATTCGTGTACGTAATTATGAGAACGAACTACGTGATTCAAATTCTAGTATGAACATGGCATAAGACTATCTACTAATCTACTAATTTTTACTATTTTTTCCGATAACATAAAGGAAAAAATGTTATCGTAGTAAAAAATAGTAGCTTCTTGCAGGTTCTGGAACAGACCAAACATCTTTCATATTTTACTAAAAACATACAACATATATGGTCTGTTCCAGTACTGCAAGAATCTTCTAATTTTTTCTATTTTTTCCGGTAACATAAAGGAAAAAATATTACCGTAGTAAAAAATAGTAGCTTCTTGCAGGTTCTGGAACAGAGCAATAAAAACATATACAGGGCAATCATACAGGTATGTGATGGAAATCGATTTCGAGCTCAAAACGAGTCAAAAACGAATGCATGTGTGATGCATGTACATTTTCCGACATCGAAATGTTTTCGATATCGGTTTCATATTCCATTTTGTTCTATGGAAAAATTGATGAAAAAGACGTGTGATGTAATTCGATAATCGTTTATTTTTCTCGTTTTGAAAACGGTCATATTTTTGTGGTCGATTTATAAACGATGTAATGAATTTTGATATTTTTTTAGGAAAAAAGCTTGAAATTTAAGCACGGATATAGAATAGATAAATATACATTTATTTGCCTTATATTTAGTATATTTTGTTAAGAAAATATTTTATCAGGTATGTGATGAAAATCGATTTCGATTTCAAAACGAGTCGAAAACGATTGTAGGTGTGATGCATGTACATTTTTCGATCTCGAATTGTTTTCGATATCGGTTTCACATTCCATTGTGTTCTATGGAAATTTGATCAAAAAAGGGTGTGATATAATCCGATAATCGTTTGTTTTTCTCGTTTTGAAAACGGTCATATTTTTGTGGTCGATTTATAAACGATGTAATGAATTTTGAGAGATTTTTAGGAGAAAAGGGTTGAAATGTAAGCTCGTTTAGAGAATAGATAAATTTCGATTTATTTTCCCTACTTTTGGCATATTTTGTTGAGAAAATTTTTGATATTTTGATAAAAAAAGCATAGAACAAAAAATGTACTTTTAACATCTGTGTTTTCTCCAAACTGGTGAAGGCACCCGCTTAATATGTTGTTATGCACTGTTTGTAGTTCTCATCATGTAATAGCACAAGTATTCCCTCACCAAGCTTCCATATAGGCCCATTTAAATAAGAACACACATTTATCTTATTCTTCAGAAAACTTATTTCGGTTTTTGCTTTCGCCACAACAAAACAATTGTATGCCGCTTTCATCTGAGGATTTGGGGTCACTAGTCTGTTTTTTGTTTGGGGGAATTTAATGAAATTGAAACAACGTGGAATTGAAATTCGATGCGGTTTCCGTCACATCTAAATACGATTAACTCGTTTTGGGCAAATCGTTTTTATCCCAAATCGATTCGGAATTCATCACATACCTGTATATTTCGATAAAAAAAACACGGATCAAAAAATCTACTTTGAACATGTTTCTTTCCTCTAGATAGTGAAGACATCCGCTTAATATGTTGTTTGCACTGTTTGTAAAGTTCTCCTCATGTAATTGGACAAGAATTTCCACACTAAACTTCCATATAGGCCAATTTAAACAAGACCACTAATTTATTTTATTTGTTATTAAATTTTTTCGGCTTTTGCCATCGCCAAGACTAAAAAAGTGTTTTTTCTTTCTATTTTTCTTTTTTCAACTCCAGAATAGGGATCACCAGTCCGTTTTTTGTTTGTGGGAATTTAATGAAATTGAAACAACGTGGAATTGAAATTCGATTCGGATCCCATCACATCTAAAAACAATTCACTCGTTTTGGGAAAATCGTTTTCATTGCAAATCGATTCGAAATTCATCACATGCCTGATAAATATTTCCCTCTGAATTTTCCGCACGGAAAATAATTTTAGAAAGTGAAATTCTTTTAAAATCAATATTTGTTAAGAGTTGAAAACTACTAGATTCGCTTCATTATGGCATATTCTAGCCGAATCGACAAAAATATCCCTTTTTGGGCATAAATATGGAAATAAAAAATTGTGAAATTGGGGAAAGGAAACAAATTCGGCACGGAATTTTTATTTCTGATTGCACTGATTACTATATTTTAATACCCTAAGGATATTATGTCTTAGTGAATGAGTTTGCAACATGCAAAAGGAAACGAAATAGACCCACAGTTCCTTTTGATGATCTGCATAGATTCACACTTATCCATCTGGCTATGTCTTTTTGAAAACAAAGTACAGGCCCTAGCGCGATGTCTGTTTATTTTGGTAAGAATCGATTCAGCTTTTGATATTGCCCACATATATACAGTATAATCTCGATAATCCCTACACCACAGGTTTCGGCGGTGTCCGAATTATCAAATTAAATCACTCGTGGTAGTTATATAATAATATTTTTTAAATTCTAATTTCTAATACAGAACTTTTAAATGAAATTAAGAAGTAAAAAGTGCTCTACGTGTAAAAAATAGTGAGATTTTTCTATACGATAATCCGGAGCTAGAAATATGACGTTTTTAAAGTTTACATTAGGATGTAAGCAAAACACGGGACAGATGTGAAATTTCATTTTTTTTTGGAAATTAAGATTCCTTGAAATCGTTGCCTTTTAGGTGTATACTGCCTCTGGCAACTTTAATGACAATATTGCGGCGAATATTTTTCTTCATTTATTTATGTATGTATATCCTAGACGACAAGACTAATGTGTTATAAAAGGTGTCATATCCTTGTACTCGATAATGTTTACTAAATGTTGCTGAAACAATTTTTTCAGCAACTTCTCCATTAAACAACTGTCAAAATTCTAAGCATTTGTAATAACTAGGCGTTTACACACAGACAGTATTGGCAAGACAATAGCAAAGTTACAAACCATTTTCACCAACACATTCATAATTTTCTCTATACATATTTAAAAATTTATAAATGTATTTATTTGTGAAAAAGGTTTGTATTTGTTCTATTGTCTTGCCAATACTGGCATTTGTAAACGCAGGGTAATTAGTACAAATTATCGAGTACACGGTCAGGTATAAATTAATTAATTGTATATACAAAAGGGTTATGACTTTTCGACTGTGTTATCAAAATTGTTTTCCTGTAGCAGGAATGAATGAACTATATTTTTTAGCATTCCAAATGCTTTTCTAGCAGAAATATGTGAGTGGTTTTGCCATGTTAAAGATAATTCGAAGGTTTTTGACTTATTTTACCACTACCACGATGTTGTGTGGTTTTTCTGAGTGATGTCATTTTGCACTAATCATTGGGTGTTCTTCATTTTGCTTATTATTCATCGTGGATGGGTATAACAATAATGCATTACTTTTCGCCGAGGAGTGAACATTTCCCAATTCTACATTAAGCGGTTGTATGCGTACAATATAGATCGATATTATAAAATTATGTATTTTTGGTGCATTAGACTAAAACCACGTCATCAATATTAAAGCGGCAGTTAGAACATTTTTCCAAAGAAGTTTTTTGACCACAAAGAACAAAAATTGCCAATACTGCAATGTCTGCATATACTGAATAAAGGACTAAACACTATAAAATATATTCAAATCTAATATGTGGATATTCAAAACGTATACTTCTAATTATAGTTATAATCCAGAACCTGGAATCGTAAATAGTACTATAGTACTTTTTCTCATTTTGTGCTAAAAACGAACCCTTTTTCCAAAAACTAGAAAAAATTGCGCTTTTATCTAAACAAAAATTGCGATGACTAACTCTAGCTCCTTTGTTGGTCGAGTACAAACTATCACCATATTTGGACACGTTGATTTTGACATTTCTGATTGAGTTTTTGAAATTTTTCCAATACCTACATTTATATAGGAAGCAACTTATGTTGTAATAGGGATGCTGGGTTATTTGACATTTTCTCACCTTGTGAAAACTGATTTAAGTCTTATTAGTCCAGATTTATTGCTGCGGCGGAATATCTGGAGAGTCTCAATAACATAATAGTCTGCAAAAAACTATGTTAAACGGCAAAAATCTTAATTTAGAACGCTTTTTTGATGATTTTTTAATTTTAATTGACGATTTTCGTCAAAAACACCTGGATAATTAGCATATTTATTGCATATTTTGCATATTTTTTGCATGTTTTTGATATGACCCCAAATATCGAAAAATTGACCCTCAAAACGCCTAGATCCAAAATTTGAGTCCAATCGGATAAGAAATAAAAAACATGCTAAAATCCGATGTCTACATATCACTTAATTTATATTAACTATATTTTGTACATAAATGGACTTAAATACAACAATAAATATAATATTCCAGATTTAATATCGTCTAATACAATTGAAATTATAGGTAATTATAGTGATGGTTGGAATAGACAGTTCACCTAATTGTGGTCCATTGAAATATCAACGTTAAGACTGGGAATTGAACCCAACACCGTCAGATTGCTAGTTTAAAGTTCGCTTAACCGCGTAGACCAATAAATCATTTCTAATTTGTTTATAATCTTTCATTTATACTAGTTTCTTCAAATGTATACTCAATAGATTGTGGGTTACGTCTTTTAGCATTTCAGAAAAATACAGTACCAAAAGACGTAACCCACACAGCTTCTAACATTCTGGAAAAAAATTAATTTTTTTCCAAAAATATACTTCTTCTCTGTCTTAAAACACGATACTAAAAAATTTCAATATTTTATAACACCGATTTCATTTTATAACGTTTTTTGCTTCTCCTGTAAAGTTTTATTTTTGTGGGTTACGTCTTCCGGCATTTATGGTGACGATATATAGTTTTGCTTCGCAAACGCCTTTTATTTGAATAATATTTTTAAAATCCATTTTCGATTTCATTAAAATATTCACCAAAATTATAGATATACGATTTCGATTTATGTCAAAACGAGTCGAATCGTTTTCCATCACATACCTGAATATAAATAAATGCTTTAAATAACTTTGAAATCTTACATATACAAACCCTTAAATATATACATATATGTTAAATTACTACATGCGCCTAATAATGCGAGTGATATTTGTGAATAGTATGAGGATGTACGTGCGCATGATTGTGGTCATGTTGAGAAGCTATACTAGCTTGCTGGAAGATATTTTGTATATCGACTTCTGAAAGATCCAACAAATTATTGCTGTAACTGTATTGCTGACGTTGTTTTTGGTTTGCGGAGGGAGCGGGTGGCAAATAACCTAAGCGAATAAAAATACCAATTAAGTACAAATATTTAACATTCTACAAAAACTCACCTTCTGCCGGTATGTTACCGTAAGGAGGCAAAAGTGTGTTTGATGGACGATTAGCTTCACTTTGCACGGATGGAGGTTGATATAAGACTGGCTTCCATGGCTGTTGAGAGGGTTCCGGTTGAATAGTTGGCAGTTCAGGTTCTGGTTTAGTAGCTACTGTTGGTTGCACTGGAATCTGAGGGCTTGCTTCATTGCTACCGAACTCTGGCTGGTTCTGATTTGGTCTTCCACCAACAGGAACAAACATGGGAACTTGGACATTTGGATTATAATTAACAAATGTTGGAGGCTGTTGTGCAATTGGTGGTTGAATGTTAAGTGGATAAAAATCACTTGGAGGTTGTGGATGGGGTGCGACTACCGGCACATTTGGAACAACCACAGGTGTAGCACTCTCCTCACCAACTACGGAAAATGTTGGAGGATTTGCAAACGTTGTCGTACCCTGAAAATGTGGCAGAACTGAACCAAAATTAACCGTAGCCAATTGCGGTACTACACCAATAGAAGGTACCGGCTGAGCAACGGGAGTTGATTCCACATATGTCTGTAAAATTATAAAATTATTAACAATTCTCATTTCCTAACCTTCACTATATATTTCTTTATATCAATAAATTACTTGGACAGCAGGCTGTATTGGTTGTGCTGGAACATGATGTATTGGTTGAATGTTGGTTACAGGATGTGCATGAACCGGTTTAACAATGCTTTTGTGATGAGGGTAATTTACGCTGTAAGACTGCACGACTGCTCCACCAGGTCTGATGACGTATGGCACATTAGCTTGGTGCGAGTGAACTGAACTCAACGCCGACACGGCCGGTAAGACAGTCGAACTTACAGCGGGAACACTAGCAGGGACAACAGCTCTATAATGTATTCCACTGTGATACTTTATTGATCCCGGAACATGAATATGGCTTGCGGCAATCGGACTTACAGCGTACGAAGAAGGCAAATGTACACCATACCCGTAATGAGCAGCGTACGACCTAGGCCATGATGAATGAGAAGCTACCGTTCCATAATGAAATATCCCACGCTTATGCACTTCTTTACCATTCTTGCTGGAGCCCGACTCGACTATATCAGCTTCAATTTTGTCTTCGACTGACTTTGAGTAGTTTTCTTCTAACGCTTCACCTTCACTTCCACCCTTACTAACTTTCTCTGCATTGATACATGCTAATATCACAGTGAACAACAAAACCAGCGTAATCCTCATGATTTCTATCTACAGTTGCACACTTTTAAATCCTTGGTATACACCTGTTGTCGTACCAATTAAAAGTGCCAGAAAACCACCTATACGATGTCAAGGTTTAGCTCCAACCCTTTAATTGTAATAAACAACAGTTCCGCAAATTGTGGTGTATATATAGAGAAAAGCGTTTTTTTAATGTTACATGCTTATCAAAGCAAGAGCACAATTTTATACACCCACCTTTATCGACATTTCTCTCATTCGTTCAAGCTTTGCCTACGCACAAAATTTGGTATTTTGCAACCAGAAGAATCCACTGCGCATAATAAACCAACAACCTGCCGCATATTCGCATACAATATTTACCATTTATCCAACTCTACAATTTTGCCCATTTTCACTCTTTATTGCTACATTTCCAATTCATTTCACGTCGTCTTCTCTCCGGTACCATTGACGCACTGCCTGCATATGAGACTTGCAAACCAAGACTTTTTCGATTCATTTCCCACTTTTCTTGCATTCCTGATTAGCATTCAACTTGCGTACTTTATAGACATTATGATTTCATTAATGGCAATTTATATTTAATTTTACAACAAACAATTTAGAGCCAATCCAAATACTTGTTTATTCGCACGTGATAAACACATTGCATTCAAAGCTACGCTTTGTGTCCAATTTCATAACAGAAACCAAAAATACATTATGTAATGAAAGTTTTTTAGGAAATCGATTAGACGTGAAGAAATGGCTGCAGCTTAGAAATATGTACAAAATTGACCTTCAATGATTACCTAAGTGATACAACAACGCAACCGCTTCAGAGATCTGCCCAATCCTTCTGATGGAAATGACATAAATTGTTTACACGAACATCGAAGTCTAGAAAATGGGCAGGGTGGTGGTGGACTTTAAGTACCTATTACACATCGATATTATACAATGCTCAAATGTTGTACTTGCAATGTTTACAGGGCGTAGAAGACATGGTTTTAGAAATAAGCGTTGTGAGAGCTGTTCATGGATTCGCTTATATAGAATCTAGAAAAGGATAAAGCATTATATCGAAACTTGACATCTTCTTTTCGACGTTCCTATCTTAATCCAAATTGTTTAAAGTTAATCCAAATTGTTTGGGTGACGTAGGGTATGAATGATACCAAGCAACGGTCTTGACTGGCTTTAACATGGCAAAGCCCAGGATTTATCTTGGTCCCTCTTTCATCTCAAGTGGACACTGACCTCCCCGTGGTGTCACCTGGGGAACTGCCTTTAACACCCGTTAAAGGTAGTGAGCTAACATGTGCCGCGTGTTCACCCATAAGAACGTTAAAAACTTGGGTTTGGGCGTCGGGTTAGTAACCCTCCCCTAGAAAAAAACAGCCTACTATGAAAAAACGAAAGAAAAGAAAAACAAACCCCTCTAAAGTTGACGAACCCCGCAAACGTTTTAAGGACCATGATCTGCGAATCTGCACCTGGAATGTTCGCACTCTTTATAGAGAAGGTGCAGTCTTCGCATTGGCAGACGTACTTGAAAAGTACAAGGCCGATATTACTGCCATACAGGAAATACGATGGATTGGGAAAGGCGTCACATGAGGCTGATAGACTTTGCAGCTGCAAAAAACATGGTAGTTAGCAGTACCAGATTTAATCATCTCGATATTCATAAGTGCACCTGGCTGTCTCCAGATCAAAGAACAAGTAATCAAATTGATCATGTTGTAATAGATGGAAGACATTCATCCAGCGTGTTGGATGTACGATCGTTCCGAGGCGCAAACATTGATTCGGACCACTACCTTGTTGCAGCAAAGGTACGTACCCGTCTAAACGTTGCAAATAAAGCACGAACAGACTCAACGCGGAAGTTGGACATCGATAGGCTGCAAACACAACAGATAGCCACAGCATATTCCACTCAACTAGCCCAATTGCTTAACGCGAGCACTCCTTGTCCCGATAACATAACAACACAATGGCAACATATTGCCCACTCCATGCAAACAGCCGCAAAATCCATACTTGGATTCCAGAGACCTCCACAAAGGAATTCATGGTATGACCAGGAGTGTCGTGCTGCTACCGAAGAGAAAAATGCGGCATATAGAGTTACTTTACAATCAGTAGCAACGCGTAGCGCGCGAGAGAGATATCGGGAGAAAAGGAGAGAAGAGAAACGTCTTTTCCGCAAGAAAAAGAGAGAAATGGAAAAGCGGGAGTGTGAAAAAATCGAGATGTACAGGAGCCAGAATGAAGTCCGAAAATTCTACCAAAGAGTGAAACATCAAACAGATGGCTTTGGTACAGGCACATCCTCCTGTAGAGACCAGCAAGGTAATCTGGTAACAGATACAGATAGCGTGCTCAGGATATGGAAGGAACATTTCTCCAATCTGCTGGTATCCAATAGTAGCGAAGACGATGATACCACAGATCCAATCCTAGAAGATGGTATAGAATGTATACCGCCCGGCCAAGATGAGGTAAAAACAGCAATCAACCGGCTGAAGAATAATAAAGCAGCAGGAGCCGACGGCTTACCAGCCGAGCTGTTTAAAACCGGAGGCGACGTGCTGATAAGGTGTATGCATCAGCTAGTTAGCACCATCTGGCAGGAAGAACGCGTACCCGACGATTGGAACCTGAGCATCCTATGTCCCGCCCACAAGAAAGGAGATAAGACTGTATGCTCAAACTATAGGGACATAAGTCTTCTCACTATTGCCTATAAGATAGTGTCAGGGATATTGTGCGAACGACTAAAGCCAATGGTCAACGAAATAATTGGACCATACCAATGTGGCTTTAGACCTGGCAAGTCTACCATTGACCAGATATTTACCCTGGGGCAAATCCTAGAGAAGACCCAAGAGATGCAGATCGACATATTTCACCTTTTTGTCGATTATAAAGCAGCATTTGACAGTCCCCTCCGATCAAAGGTATTCCACGCAATGTCTGAATTTGGTATCCCCGCAAAGCTCATCCGGCTTTGTAAGATGACTTTAACTGATACTAGGTCCTCAGTTAAAATTGGAAAGAACCTCTCCGAAGAATTTTGTACCAAAAGAGGTTTCAGACAAGGAGACAGCCTTTCGTGTGACCTATTCAACATTTTGCTGGAAAAGGTTATACGAGATGCAAATATCAAAAGAAATGGCACAATTTACACCAATAGCCACATGTTACTTGCCTATACTGATGACATAGACATCATGGGACGATCAGTAAAGGAAGTAACTGATACCTTTAGGAAGGTCGAAGCAGAATCTGCGAAAGTGGGTCTGGCGGTAAACGGCGAAAAGACCAAATTGATGGTGTCGACGCGCAAAGCGTCCATAGAGCTCGGACCAACTGTGGAAGTTGGTACCTAAAATTTTTGAGGTATTTAAAGACTTCGTCTACCTCGGCACTGCCATAAACACAACAAACAACATCAGTTGTGAAATAAGAAGAAGAATTGTATTGGCCAACAGATGCTACTATGGTCTAAGTAAGCAATTTAAAACGCTCCGAAGCATGGGTACTTGCGCAAGCAGATAAGGCAGTGCTTGGTGTGTTTGAGAGGAAAATTCTTCGAAAGATCTACGGGCCGATTTGCGTTGACGGTGAATATCGACGTCGTATGAACCACGAGCTATATCAGCTATACAAAGACATGAATATATATATGAATATATTTTTTCTCACACCAATAACTCTTTTCGTTTGAAAATCCTTAGATACATGCAAAGGCTACGTGAACAACAATCCATATATATTTAAAGTCATGTATAATAAGTCACTCTTTGAGTAATCAGCACATGTTGAGTTACTACTCTTTGGACTTTTTTATTGTTTTTTTTTCTTCTTTAACTGTTTTTATGGCTGGGGAGCCGAAGAAATATATCTGCATTTAAATAATAATTATTTGTTATATATTAATGTATTTAAGTAAATTAAATTGAATTTATTATTTTATAACTCAGGTTTTTTTGTCTTGAGATACGTTTAATTGGCCATTGAGGCTTTGTATCATATATGAATTTTGAAATAAATAAATATAGTTAAACGTATCGAGATGCAACGATTGCGTTGGCTAGGCCATATCATGAGAATGAGCGATGATGAACCCGCTAAAAAGGCGTATGAATACATGCCACATGGCGGTGCACGCAGAATCGGCAGGCCTAAGCTTCGATGGAGCAAACAAGTGGATGAAGAAATGGAAAGGTGCGGTATTCCAAAAAGTCAAGCGAAAAACAGAGAGGAATGGAGATCTTCTCTTAGTTCGTTCTATGGAACAAATGTTCTGTAATGGGCCAACTAAGTAAGTAAGTAAGTTTAAAGTAGAAAGCTACAAAGAGAAAAAAACTATCAGAAACGTTTAACAGATAATTTAATTTTAATTTTACAACAAACGTTTTTGAGCCAATCTAAATCATGGGTCGATTCCGTATTGCGACGCGACTCGTGTCGCGTTGCTAATTGCAATTTTTCCATTACGTATGGCAAAAGTCGCCCGACGACGTCAAATGCTGTCGCCATAAAGTTAATTTTGCGGCGACAACAAATTAGCTGTCGCCGTGCATTTTTACAAACGAATAAAAACGAAAAATTGAAACGTGAATAACATTTTTCTTCAGTTTACTCTCAACACTTGTTGTGAACGGTCTACTATTCTAAACAAGAGCGCACAGTAAACCTTCTCAACAACAACAATCGTTATTTTTTTCGTATTTTTTATCCTGCATACAAAACAACTCATAAGTGTTTATCTGCTAGTGTTTTAACATGGCATCCTCCTCTGGGGGGACCTATTATGGGATCCTAGATCCCGGGGGCGGTACCAACCAAAAAGGAAAAAAACAAAAACAGGAACTTTAGCATTAGGAAATTCTTTAGATTTTCCGGGTCTAGTTCAACAAAAAAACAAATTCCAATCCTGTCCTAAATATGTGGTGATGAAAAGTAAACATCCAGAAAAAACCCTGAAATCTTTCAGCATCTTCCGATTTTCACAAGAGACGGAAATCTCCTTTTCTTGACAAGGAATGAGGCTCAAGCTAATCGTTTCATCAAAACAACAAATTTTGCTGGTTTATGTCCTGTGGAATGCGTCTATCATCCAACCTTAAATATCGTTAAAGGATTTATACGTTGCTATTTGCTAACCGACCTTTTCCCAGAAGAAATTGTCAATGGTTTAAAGTCACAAGGTGTTTTTGATTGCCAAAAAATTACGAGATTTAATGATGGCGTGGTAGCAAACACTGCTTCACACATTCCTAGTTTCAACCTATACGAAGTGCCAAAAAGCGTTGATATCGGAATAATAAGTTGTATGGTAAAGGAATATATCCCTAATCCGATACAGTGCAAGAATTGTTTTAAATTGGGTCACACCAAGAAGTTCTGTAAGAACTTAATTACATGTGAAGTATGTGCATCAGCTGTTCACGATCCAATACCCTGTACTAAAGTTCAATGTATCAAGTGCAACCACCAGCATAGAGCAACCAACAAAAACTGCCCAGAATTCCTACAAAGATAAACGGTACTCAAGCACAAAATACAAAACAAACGCTCTTTTAAAGAAGCTCTCACTAATGCCCCAAAATAACTACAACCGATATTCCAACTGAAAGTCTCTCAGATGCAATGGAAATGCGAAACAAGAAAATAGCGTTTAACAACAAAACTAACAATACTCCCTCAAACATGGAATCACAGATCTCCAACAACAACCAAAATCAAACAACACCATCAAAATCAACACAACCCCAACCAAGTACAAGCCAAGCAGCACAACAAGTCAACTCCAAACAAACATCACATACATAACTCAAACCAAGCACAACCTAATGAAAAGAACCCCGAAACAAAAGGAAACAAAACTACAATAACAGAAGCATTAAATGCAGAAAAACAACAATTACTAAATAAACTACACTCAAAAATTGATACGTTAACCTTTAACTGTGGAGGTTGGGGTAAATTTTACCCATCGATCATATTTTGTTAATTACTTTCAAATGATTTGAGCGATCGGTCTAATTTTCTCTGTATCTTCATATTTCCTTAACGTAAGTAGTCAGTAATGTTTTGGTTGCCATATGGGTAGCGAGTGAGGAGATATGCTTACGGTGGTGTAAAAATTGCCCCACGTCCAAGTTCTTGTCACTGTGGCATAGAAAATATTTTACCACCACCTCCAAACTAACGTAAGTATCCTATGTTAAAAAATTACCCAACGTCCAATACGACGTATGAATTTCATGGAAAAGTTTTGACCACACGTCTTACTCGGCATATGAATTATATATTCTGCATTTTCAATTAATCCATTTTCATAAGGCAATTGCTAGAAGAGGACGATAAGTTCAGCAACGTTGACGGTGATGGTCGATCCCGAATTCAACATAACCAAAGGCTACTTACGTTAAATTATTACTAGGATCTTGGGCAAGGACTCAATAGCTCCATCCAAAATATATCCCAGAGACTCGAAAATATGTTATATATGCTTAGTAGGCATAACAAAAAAACTACACATACCTGTTTCCAATCCAATAAAGGAATGTAAATGGGTTGCAGCATACCCATATATATGTGTACAGTGTACGATCACTATGAATGATAAATCAACTATTTGGTACCCTGCAGATTTTTAAAAAAAACGTTTGTTTTTGAATGATCTCTGTATTTTTATTTAATGTTTTGGCAAGAATGTCAAAAAATTTAATTTCACGTTTTAATTATTGTTATATTATTTATTTCATCTAAAAATAAAATATGTATCTTTTGTAGGATTAAAAAAAATTCTGTGAAATGTAGAGCTTAATTTTCTATATAAACAAAAAGCGTGGTTTGATTTGATATTATTTTATTATTTGCTAACACAATGTCATGCAAAAAATGCAAAATATTATAAAAAATAGAAAATATATAAAGAAATATTTAAGAATATGTATAGGGGTAAAATTTACCACCACGTCAAAAAGTACGTCCTAAATTTTCACCTCCAAAGTTAAAGGTTAAAAAGTAACAACACCAATAGTAGTATCTCAAAATCTATAAACCATCCAACCTCAGACATAGATACAACTAAATACATACCGGCAAAAGTAACTGCAAGAAGATCAGCTGTTGACGACGCTGATGATGTCTCCATGACATAATAGTGTTTACATTATTCTTTTATTATTTTCTCTCTAATGATTAATTTCAACATCTTACAGTGGAACATAAAAGGCTTAATCAACAATTATATAGATCTCCAATTATTAATAGGGGATCGACGGCCTCACTTTATATCGCTACAGGAAACTCACATCCCTTACCAATGTCATGCAATAGCCCCAAATTCCTTTACCTCCTACTCTGCAAATCATCAATCGAAGAGTAACTCAAAAAATGGTTTAGCTGTTTTTATAAAAAATAACATCCCTCACAAAAGGATTTACAATTCATCAAAACTTTTGAATATTGTTATGCAAGTGATGTTAAATATACAGCATACATACAGTTTACATACATCCGAATGAATCGTTCGATATTAATGACATTACCTCACTTTTCGAAAATGTTACAACACCAGTTTTGATCGTCGGAGATGTTAATTGCTGGAATATATTATGGGGCTCTACAAAAAATAATTCCAGGGGAATTATCCTTGAACAGGCCCTAAACAGACATAATATGTGTATTTTAAATGATGGCAATCCTACACATTTGTCCACATTTAATTCATTTACAAACATCGATATAACTTGCTGCTCTACAAATCTGCTACCCATTGTATCTAGCGAAACATTAGATAAACTATATAGCAGTGATCATTTTCCTATAGTGACCACTGTTTTAACAAACTCCAACTGGTCGTCCGTAAAACATACTCATTTCAAAAAAGCAAATTGGCAGAAATATGCATCTACGGTCGACAATGAATTAACGAACAAATCTTTCGATAAAAATACAAATAAAATTAATGGCACAATAACCAAGGCTATAAGAAAAGCAGCATCTTTAAATATACCAGTTAAAAGAATCAAAAACAAGCATTATGTGCCGTGGTGGAACCCGCACCTACATGCTCTACGTCAAGATAAAATCAAAAAGTTTCGTGTTTTCCGAAAGAGTCCTTCACTCAACAACCTAATTCTTTATAAAAAATCTAAAGCAAAATTTAGATATGAATCCAAACAATCAAAGTGTATTTGCTTTATACGTTTTATACCCTAGACAGACGGCAGAGTTAATTTGCATTAAAAATTCCTTAATTTGAATTAACTTTTCAACCTGACAGACGATAGTTTCTGCATTTATGAAACAGCTGTTTGTGTTGTTTGTTTGTACCCATTTCATAAAGTTTTACAAAAGTTAGCCAAAATATGCGAAACAAATATACTTTCTGCCATTGAATTTTTCACCACGATAAAGCAAAAATAAATTTAATTTATTCGCTATCAGCCCTATTCTGAACGCATGGGAGTTGGGAATTTTTTCCCATTCCCACATTTTCGTATTCTGCCCTATTCTGAACGCATAACTCATAACTCATGATTTGTCATCGAACATTACATTAATAAAGAAATTATTATTTTATTCAATTCAAAGTTTATTCAATTTCAATTCAATTTATTTTCATTTTATAATACTCAGTCTTTGTTATAATTTGTGTAAGTAAAGAAATTAATATTATAATAAAAATATAATGTTAATAATATAAGTATTAATTAATTACATTAATAAAGAAATTATTTGTGTCGATTAATGTAATCGTACAATCCTGCTGGTGATATATTATATTTTTTGGCTACTTGTCTTCGAGACATACCAGTTTCTTGGGCTTCTATCATCGCTTTATGTTTAATCTCTTTAATCTTTTCTGTTCTGTGTGTAACGTTTTTATATTTGAGATATTTGTATAGATTTTGCATTGTACATTTATATTTTTCAAGTATAGTGGTGACAGGTACGTTGTTTTCGTAGGCTTGTACTGCTTCATCCATTTTGCTGTTATAAAGTTTAGCATTAGATACAGTATTATTTTTCGGTCTTCCAAGCTTTGTTCTTAGTGGAATGTCTTTAGATTTGCGCAGATGTCGGTATAGAGTTGTGCGTGCACAATTATATTTTTTATATATAGTGGCTATAGGTTCGTTGTTTTTGTAGGCTTCCAATGCTTCCTTCACGTTCCTTGATTTGTTTGGTTTGTCGGTTTTTCCTTGGTTCTCCATTTCAATATTATTGACATTATTGTTTATTTCAGTGAAGTCATCGGAAAGGTTCTCAAGGTTCTCTTCTTGCATGATATCTTCAGTTTCAACCGATTTAGAGATTGGAGCAGGAGGAGCTTCGTCATCTTCCAATTCTAATTCGGTGGCTAATTTTTTAAGACATCTTTGGAATTCAGCGTCACGATTTTTATCTGTTTTCCCAATTTGAACCTTTGCTAGTTCAATGTCTTTTGATTTGTTAATAAATGCAGAAGTTCCAGGTGTGTACTCCATTTCAACATTATTGTTTATTTCACTGCTCCATTTGTACTCCATTTCAACAGCTTATAAGGAAAAGCAGCTTCTTCGTAGGATTACAAACAACAACTGATGTATGTCCAATCGACAAACAACAATAAAAATCTTCTAGTCAGTTAAATTTTAAATCACTCATACACAAAAGTCCAAAAAATACATGAGATTGTTTTAAATTATGGAGAAAAGATGCTCTCTCCTCTTGCTACTCTTGAGTGAGAACTGCTAACTGCCTTAATTACTAACTTGTTTTTTTTTTTGCATTTTATTTTGAGTTTCTTTTTCAGCACACTCAATTCGATTTTATATGAGAGCATTAGCTGTGCTAAGCTGAGGCTGTGTTCACTTGTCGCGAACAAAAGCTTTTTAAGCTTTTTATCTTGATTATGTGGAATTTTTGAAATTTGAAAATATAACGAACAGAAAAACAGAGATGAGATTAAAAATAGGGGGGAAAACTGGGTGTAATAAGGGGGAAAGCGGGGTTTGTGAATAGAATTTTTATTGTTAATTAGGGTTCGTGAATTCACTTTTGATTGCTATTTATCTGGATTCGCTTCGCAGAACAGATAAACAAAAAGCTATTATCTGCAACGCAACTTTCAACTTTTGTGTACCTGTGTGTTTGGTATGGTGTTTAAAAAAACGTTTAATGAAACGATGAATTTTGAAAATATAATTGGAAATGAAAATGAGGTGAAGAGATGATGAGGAGTGAGTGAGAAGAGAGTTTGGAAAATGCAATTTTTAAAGTTTTGTTTAGTATGTGTATATCCGTTGAAGACGAAGAAGTGGAAGAAGTAAACCAAAACCAATCTAAAGTGAAGTGTATTTAGCAAAAAGTCATAAAAATCCTCTTTATTGAATATTCGTTTAAATAACATATACTACATATACTCATATACTAAGGTGAGTTCCTATTTCAATGTATTTTTATATAGTTTTAAATTTACTACTTCGTATGCAAGGAATAAAAAACAAAGTCAGCTTTGCCGTCAGAGTCAGTCAGATAGCGCTGGTGGTCTGACACAATACATAAACGCCCTCTATGCTTGAATATTAAAATTATTATTAAAATATGGTATTTGGGTAATTGAGTGAACACAAATTCACGAACCCCCTAATCAACAATCAAAAGTGAATTCACGAACCCTGCTTTCCCCCTTATTATAACCAGTTTTCCCCCCTATTTTTAATCTCTGTTCAAATAAACTCCTGTTTTTCGTTCGTTTTGTTATCAAATTTGCAAATTTGTTATTTCCTTCCGCATACAGTATATAAATAAAATAATGTTTATAATGTTTATATATTTTTATATATTTTCAGATGCCATCAAGAAAGAAATGCTGCATTCTAGCATGTAACAGCAAGGAGAGCTGTTGGCCAACCGGCGATGATAATGGCCTAAGATTTCACTCTGTCAGGCCTGGATGGATTGCGATATTACAACAATATGGGCAGCAATATAACAGCAATTCAAATTTGAGAAAAATTTATATATGCTCTCTGCATTTCCACCCAAATGCAATATCAAGGAAAAAATATTTATATCGATGGGCTACGCCGACTATATTGCCTGCGCCATCTGCAGCCAGTGCCGATGGCCACAATAGTGAAGTCGAAATAAACTGCAGCCTTCCAGCCGAAATGACCTCTTCAGCTGCATCTACATCTACAGCTGCAGTTGAATCTGTCGTCGTCCACAACAATGATAGCGATAACGATGATGTTATGGAAATTGATCTAAATGAATCATACTATCATCGCGATGATGATGACATCGACGACCGGTCACATACTGAAATGTGGATTGATATTCTTACGGGCAAATCAACTTACCCTTTTTCCCACAGAGAAATAAAATTTTTAATGACCAAACTGCTAGTTTCGAACAAAAGCTATAAAATGGAGGAAAAATTATTTCGGTACCCACCCATAGACTATATCGAACTATATCTACCGGACAGTCCAATGGGCTTTGAAGAAAACACAAAATCCATTATTCGTCAATATTTCGATAGCAAACCACCAGCGGAAAAGAAATGCATTCTTTCCTTCGACGGACTGAGGGTAAGCGATGACGGATACAGATATGTATATGCTTTTCTGTTGAGTGGTTTGCTTTCGGATTGGCATATTTTGGTAGGGGTGGCAGCAGAACCAAAATATACCGATGAGAATATTAGGTGCATGCTCCATCAAATTTTTGCAGCTGTGGCAAGCATTAATGCCACAATAGTTCTGGTTACTTGCGACGCGGACTCAATCCATATGCAACTATTGTACCCATTAAGGGTAAAACGCATAATGTTCGAAACTGTTCCGGGATATAACTTAATGTGGGCTATTGATGTTATGCATTTGTTATGCAATTTTACACATGCATTTTATAAAAAAAAAAACATTTTATTTCATGAATCAAAGCCCAACTATACCTACATTAAAACAAAATATAAAATGCAGGCAACATACACATACGAGAATTTCAAATTAGAAAACCTACATTTAAGTATTTATAACAATAACACTGTAGAAAATCTTGCGGCCAGAAGACCAACAGATGATCTACAGTGCACAATTGATTTAGTATCCGGCATGATTCCACTTATGCGATTATTGCAGCATGAGGGGAATGTCCTTATATGAAAAATTTCTATAATAGATACTTTTTGCAATTTTCTTGAAGAATTACAATATAATCAAAAAAATTTATTTATTTCAACCATGAAAGCATGGAAAGTGCTATTGCAGCAATATGGAAATATTTCTTTACTAAAATGCAATACGCATAATACCATTTGTTTATTCGGCCCGAAGCGACCAAATGTTTAGTCCGCACTATAGGGACTTGGGGGGAAACAAGTGTAGCAAGACTCCCCAATGGAGCCAGTACGCCCAGTGCGTACGAGTGGCCGTCAATAACAATGAAAAGAAAGAAGTAAATAAAACACAATAGTTTTAGTAAAAGATTTGGCTCAATTGCCGGTGTTTATTCAATGGTAAACAATATTACCTTTGCGAATAAGAATACAACGATATGTATTTATGCTTACAATAAAGCGCGGGTGTTGCTTGCAAGTCAAGCTGTCGATCGATCCTTTATTGTTTATTTGTTATGTTGTGTGTTGACATCTGCATAGATACTTCAAGAGGGCGGTTGTCAAGTGAATATTCGTTGAAATCTCTCATACTATTACAGGGGTGTAATAAATAGGAATGAGGAGATTTCAACGAATATACCTATGCAATTCATAGGGCCAATTAAAAGTTGTAGAATCAATTCTAACTTAAACATTTGCCGCCTCCCTTGAAACATCTAGATGTTTTAACAAATAAAATGCTAATTTATGTAGAATCACTGTAATTATTAATTATTAATATTCGAAATAAAGCAATGGCATAGTGCAGGCGTGAGCAGTACCTTTTACATTTTTTCTTTCAATTTTTGATTTTTTTTTTCCATTTTAGCATATCATTTTTTTTTCAAAAACATTCTTACATGCTAAACGATGGGCCATGAGGGACCCGGGCCATTAGGGACCCCGCGGTAAATATGGCCATTAGGGACCATGTGATAGTCTTACAAACTAAACGATTGGGCCATTAGGGACCCCGCGGTAAATATGGTCATAAGGGACCATTCAAGCGACTGGGCCATTAGGGACCCAGTAGTTGTGCAGATCACCATAGACCTGGCTAACGAAAGGGCCATTAGGGACCCTGCGAACGATAGTGCAACGTGAGCTAACGTTCGTTATGTTTGTTTGAGCCGCTTTACAACGATTTTCCGTACCATTTACGAAAACGACAATTTATGTGGCAGGGCCAGTAATGATCCACCCAAACGATGTATTTTGAGCGAGCAGTGAACCAGACGAAAGTCGAAGAGAATGATTTTTAATTATCTTCGGGTACAAATCTGCTCCTATCAAAATATCTACGGGACGCGATTCGTCGAATTGAGGATCTGCCAAAACTATATTTGTCAAGTCTTCCTTAAGGTCCGAAGTGACCGAAAATGTTGGAAGATTTCCTGATATGGAATCTACAACCAACGCGGAAGTTTGAAAAATGGACGACCTGTCACCACGACTACGAAGTTTCAATAAACAACTTTTAGGACATGTAGCTGCGACAGTCCCATTAACTCCAAAGATGGTCGATTTAGTGGATTGAACTTGGAGTTTCAGATCCTTCTGAAGTCTTTCCAAAATTAAAGACGACTCAGAAGCCGGGTCGATCAGCGCCCTAGCAGGAAAAGAAGCTCCCTGATGAACGATATTCACCAGTGCTGTTCCCAATAGAACTTTTCTTTTCTGCCTGACGTGGAAGGATTGTCGTACTACATTATCTTCCGATGTCGAAGGAGTGGTAAAAGCTGAGGAAGAAGTACAACTACCATTTAGAGTTCTAGGCCGAAAAGTGGAAGCTAAAGCAGACAACTTCGAACTTCTGGGAGTCACAATTTGACTCGGACTGCTCACCATAGAGCGATCTCTGTGCAACAGAGTGTGATGTCTCTGGTTGCACTTTCGACAACAACGACTAGCACAATTTTTGACTTCGTGTCCCTTCTGAAGGCAATTCACACACAAACGATGCCTTTTGACCAATTTATATCTTTCCAACGGCGTACAATTTACGAACCGCTGGCAAACATTTAATTTGTGTTGTTGCTCTGCACAAAGAACGCAACAAGTCTTGGGCGACGATGGAAGAGGTGTCGAGAATAGTTTGGGACTGGGAGAAGAGTGAGAAGAAGTGCAAGATTTAGGAGACACTTTACAAGTCGAAATATACAAAGTGCCAACACTTCTCATCTCATGCAAACACAGAAGAGTACGAATTCTCTCTGTCAAGAATGCATCTAATTCTTTCCAAGTTGAAAGACGAGACTTATTTTTCACACTCTGCTCCCATAAAGCATAAGTGATCTGAGGCAATTTTTGCAAACAAATGAAAACCACAATCGGATCCCAACTATCCGTAGGTATTTCATAAATTGCCATTGCCGAAAGGCAACTATTGATCCCGCGTTGAATAGACTTAAGTCCAAAACTAGTTTCCTGATCCAAAACAGGAAGCGAAAATAATGATTTTAATTGGCTGTGGACGAGCAACCGTGGATTATTATAGGTGGAATTCAATTCATTCCACGCAAGATTAAAACTCCTATGAGTCAAAGGATACTTCGAGACGATTTCTCGAGCCTCACCACTAGTTTTACTCACCAGATGACACAAGCGTTCAATATCTGTCAACTGGGAGTTATTTATATAAACCGCACTGAATAAGTCTCTGAAAGTGGGCCAATTTAGAATTTTTCCATCGAAAACCTCAATCTCCAAAGAAGGTAACGCAAGATTATGATTGCTACTAAAATTTGGAAGATCAACCATGAAGTTTGGCCCTGCTCTAGGTGTCTCAATATTCGATATTGTAGAATTAGATACCTGGGTACCCACATCACGAGAAGTGTGGGACGACAAACTCAGGTCTTTAACATTTGCATCACACGACAGGATTTTCGAAGAAATATCACCGGGATGCTCCGTTAAGGAATCTACCGAACTATTTTCCAACGAGTACGGGGACATTTTAGCAGAACTACTAAACTTTAACAACAATCTATTTATTATTGACGAACAATTTATACATTTTTGATGCGTCTCCTTATACTTTTCTTGAATGATATTTAGTTTTTCGGGATTTTCTATAGAAGAGAGGCATTTATTAAAAGCTTCCTGTAAGTTCTTTCACAATTTTCCAATTTCTTCACTCCTAACTTCAAGGTCAATAAAGTCAATGTCCTCTTCTTTTAATGCGCTTAGGTTTGCGGCGAAAGTCACGATAGACTTAGAAGCAAGAATGAATAAAGTCATAGGAGTGAAAGCCATATTAGTAAAAAACTACAATCTTTTATTCACAGCAAAAATGAAGGTCTATTAAATATATTACTTTCCACAAAAGGATAAATTCTCAAACTACCAATTGTAGCGTGCTGATTTAAAATCGGAAATCTGAAACAATATTCAAAATCCCACAAATTGCACCAAATTATTGTAACGAAAATCAACCAAAAAAAGCAATTGACAACTCTAAGGGTCTAGGAACAACCTATTTACAATAATAATTTTAAACCAATAGTTTAATATCAAAATTTTTAAAATAAATTTACAAAAAAAAACCAAAAAAGGCGATATGCGATATAGATTGTCCAAAAATATTTAGCACAGATATTTATCCACCAAAATTATATATATAACTACCGAATGTAGCGTATTTGTTTCTAAAAAAATGCAACTGGAAAATCAAACTATATCAAAATTCCAATAAAAATATAGAATTCGCTAAAATATGTGTAAAAACCAACAAATAATATCCAACTATCGACCAAAATTACACGAAATAAATAACGACGGTAGTCTATATTTGTCCAAAAATGCAAAGGGAAATTCGAACGATATCAAAATTCCAGAAAAATAATTACAAAATTACCACAAATAATGGCTAAAATACACTATTCACAAGAAAAGTCCAATTGACCGGTTGTAGGGTGCATGCAATACTAAATTTATACAAATAACCACCGAATGTAGTATATTTGTGTCCAATAATGCAACAAAAACTTCAAACTATATTGAAATTCCAATATATATACAAATCGCAATAAATATTTTTAAATAACGCCCTAACCAAGAAAAGATCTAACTGACCTACTGTAGGGTGCACGCAATTCCAAAATGTCCAAAAATATTATTAAAATGTTCCCTGACACCGATTTATTATATTTACCATAAAATATAATAATATGTGTCACAGTACTAATTTACTGACCGGGTACTGTGTAATAATACACCGGCGGGTTACTGTGCAATAAAAACGGACACGTCAGAAAGAGGAATAACCAAAAATGCAATATTTACGCGTACATGCGTGTGTGTATATATTTGCATGTAACTGACTGGCTGACCGACTAGACGGAACGCCAGAGCGACGATGCTGGAGTATGTATCAATACAAACGTGGGTGTACCAGCACAGAAGGGACCACGAATAGGCCGTGCAGTGTAAATATGTAACCGATGTATTTATGAATATACGTTTGTATATTTACACTGCTAATGCTAGCGAAAACAAATCAATGCAAAATAGAAATATTTTTGGGAATATTTTCAACACCTTTTGCAACAACAATATGAAGCAGGTTAACGACAATTTAGAGGAAAATAAACAAAAATTAAAGCGAAATATTTAGAAGCAAATATGTATTATTTTTGTTTTGATATTTCTATTCCCGTATGTCTGTCCACGATTTGGACTTTGACCGATTAACAAAAAAGAGGGAATCTATGACGTTGTAAAACGACAAACAAACAAACGAACACTTGTTTTTATTTTTATTTTAAAGCTCACTTTGCACTATACGCACCTTGTAATGCAGGCTTAATGGACTGTATATTATTTATTAGGCTTTCCAAAATTAAAGCGATGATCCAATCTGGCTCGAATTGACCAAATGTTTATTCGGCCCGAAGCGACCAAATGTTTAGTCCGCACTATAGGGACTTGGGGGGAAACAAGTGTAGCAAGACTCCCCAATGGAGCCAGTACGCCCAGTGCGTACGAGTGGCCGTCAATAACAATGAAAAGAAAGAAGTAAATAAAACACAATAGTTTTAGTAAAAGATTTGGCTCAATTGCCGGTGTTTATTCAATGGTAAACAATATTACCTTTGCGAATAAGAATACAACGATATGTATTTATGCTTACAATAAAGCGCGGGTGTTGCTTGCAAGTCAAGCTGTCGATCGATCCTTTATTGTTTATTTGTTATGTTGTGTGTTGACATCTGCATAGATACTTCAAGAGGGCGGTTGTCAAATGAATATTCGTTGAAATCTCTCATACTATTACAGGGGTGTAATAAATAGGAATGAGGAGATTTCAACGAATACACCTATGCAATTCATAGGGCCAATTAAAAGTTGTAGAATCAATTCTAACTTAAACACCATTGAAAGATTTTTTGGAGAAATAAGAAAACGCTACATTAACACACCGACTTTAAACAACATGATTTATGTAAAATCGCGTTCTGATGCATCCATACAATGCAGTGGTGGCATAGATAATGACTTATTTTGGAGGGATGAAAAATTTCCACATTAATTTATAATTTAAGTTAGTAATAAAATTTTATTTATAAATTTAATAATAATTAATATTAATGCTAACAATTAATATTATAAATAGATTAATAATAATTAATATTATAAATAGAATATATGTATATATAATAAAAACTCTTAACTGGCGCCCGAGCAGGGACCCTGCAAAGGTCCTTAAAAAATAAAAAGAAAAATTGAAGAAAACTTAAAAATATTAAAAAAACATTGAAGAAACAATATATTGAAAAAGTGAGAATACTTAAAATAAAAAATTTTTTTTTTTTTTGAAAATATTTAAAATATAATAATTTTGGAAAAGTTTAAAATATTTAAAAAATAAAAAAGTGAAAATAATCAAAATAAGAATATTGAAAATATTTAAAAAATATTGAAAAAATTAAATATATTTAAAAAATAAAATATTGAAAAGGTGAAAATATTCAAAGAGGGTGAAAATTTTTAAAAATAGAAATATTGAAAAAATATTAAAAATATTTAAAAAAAGAAAAAAATAAAAATATCCTGCATATGAAACTCTTAATTTTCACGTAAGTACTATTACAATGGAAGATTTAAAGAAGTCAGTTACTGAATTGTCGGGTGCTGTAAACGCCCTAATAAGTAATATCCGGAGCGTAGAGGTACGCCTGGGCAGTATTGAGCAAATGAATGGGCAAAACACTCAAGCCCTGAATACGCTCAATAGTGGGGTCGCAGGCATGTCTCAGAGAGTAGACGGAAAGGAATTATTTTTTCAATGACACTAATTTAACACTTCTATTCCAATGACACTTATTTAATGAGTTTATATTAAGATTCAGACTATCACGATCCACTCCCGAACTCCAATTGGTTCTCCAATTAAAGATACATAAGTCAAATTGAGTTTTTCCACGAAATATAAATAACTAATATAACTATTGCCGACTGTTTTAACATACTACTATTCTACCTCTATATGTTGTTGGAGGTAAGGCGAGTCATTCTTACAAGACCGCTAATGTTTTAAGTAATGAATTTTTAGAAAAAAGGTTTTTAATATATTATTTTTGCTACCGATGGTTTGCTTATCTCGTATTCGAAATACTTTTTATTCTTTTATCCGCATTAAGGAAATATTTGTTAATACAAATTTGTTAAAAGAAATCTCAAGCTATCGTTTGGGTACTCGACTCCGAAACTATCTTTACGGCGCAAGAAAGATTAAAATTTATACAGACTATCAACCGCTTACCTACGCTTTGGGTAATCGGAATTTCAACGCAAAATTGAAAAGATGGAAGGCTCGCATTGAAGAATATAGCCACGAATTGATTTATAAGCCAGGTAAATCAAATTACGTGGCTGATGCATTATCACGTCTGAAACCCCAAATCAACCATCTAACTTCAGGAACAGATACTGCTAGCGAGGGTGCCGACTCAAGAACTGAAACCGCTTCGGAAGGAGTTCCGAGCGATTCAGCAACAGAATCGGCATTCGAGGGTCGCGACGAGAATCAGGCAATTGACAACGAACCAAGGGACAGTGATACTGTAGCAACAATGCATAGCGCAGAAGAAGATAGTTCAGAATTTATACCACACGTGGAAGCCCCCATTAACGTCTTTCGAAACCAACTGATCTTTAGCGGAAGTACATACGCCTATGAAGAACCGCATCCTGGATACACACGCCACTATATCCCCGTCAATAGTCTTTGCAGGGAAGAGCTGACAAAAATACTGAAAGAAAAACCCAGACCAAACATACTTAATGGAATTTTAATGCCAGAGGAAAAACTATCAATTCTTCAAGAAGTATTTCGTGATCATTTTTCAAAATACAAAGTAAGAATTACACAGAGAACTGTTGAGGATCTAAGGAACATTGACAATATTCTTGAGATAATTGCCAAAGAACATAAAAGAGCTCACCGAAATATTGCTGAAAACAGGCAGCAAATTTTGGAAAAATATTATTTCCCCAGAATGAGCAGCCTGATCCGGAAATTCGTGGCAACGTGTGAAATTTGCAAGCTAAATAAATACGACAGGCATCCATCCGTGCCTTTGTTACAAGCCACCCCGATACCGTCATACCCCTGCGAAATCCTTCATATAGACATTTTTGAAATTCAGGGCGAAAAATTCATTTCATGTTTAGACAAATTTTCCAAATTTGCCAAACTCTTCCATATTAAAAATCGATCGACGTTGCATTTGCGTGAAAAAATTATAAAACTACTGCATTATTTCACGGCTCCAAAAGTTTTAGTTACAGATAATGAAAGTGCTTTTCTGAGTCCTATAATTCAAAATTTCATTAAAATTTTGGGAATCCAGCTGTACCGCGCACCAACGCAACGCAGTGAGGTGAACGGTCAGGTAGAAAGATTCCATTCAACAGTCTTGGAAATTTATCGTTGTCTAAAAGCTGAGTATAAAGACCTCAAGCTAAGAGAGCTGTTAAATATTGCAATGGATCGATACAATGACACAGTACATACAACCACTAAGAGAAAACCGAATGACGTATTTTTTAATAGATCCGAAAGGATCAACTTTCAGAAGCTCTTAAACTTCAAGCAAAAAATCAATAACGACCTCTCCACGGAATTGAAAAGAGTACAAAAACTTCAGCTAGAGCGGCATAATGCTAACCGCAAAAGCCCAAAAAAATTCAAAAAAGGGCAAACAGTCTAAAAAAAAAAAAAAATAACAGAAATTTCGATCGAGGTTGCTTAGCTTAACAAGAGCATGCCTGTAAGCGAGATAAATCGTACCTTAGTAGGTTGGGGAAGGCATGCCTGTCCTCGACTAAAACGGAATACTACGATCTCCCCATGGCAAGCTCGAGAAACATGCTAAGCAACGCTCATATCAAACGATATCAAATTCTTGAAAGTTAAATCCTTAGAATCCTTTCCATGTTAAAATTTTATGAATTCACATTATTTTACATAAAAATGTATGAAGAACAAAATCGAAAGATAAAGAAATTCTTATACAAACAATTGGAACTGCACCCGAAAGTGAACTAAAAGCCTCTGCAAGTAATGACAATGTCAATGCCCTGGCAGCTCAGCAATGGCATAAGGTTGAGAGGCATAGGTAGTGACATTGTACATTTAGTCATGCTTTGTTGGAAGTACGGTGACATACCTCAAAAAGAAAAAAATAAATAAAAGGAACCCATCGGGTCACAAATATACATTATTACAAATAAAAGGAACCCATTGGGTCACAAATATACATTATTACAAATAAAAGGAACCCATTGGGTCACAAATACAAAATATAAAAAAAAAACAACAAAAATAGGAACCCATCGGGTCACAAGTACAAAATAAAAAAAGGAACCCATCGGGTCACAAATACAAAATATAAAAAAACAAAACAAAAAGGAACCCAAAGGGTCAAAATAAAAAAAAAGGAAAAAGCCTACTAACCCTTACTAACAAATATCCCGCTCATATAGAAACTTTTCCGCCTTCCCGAAATCCTCTCACTCCAATTAACTAACTACTAACACATTAAAATAGAAACATTTGATAATTTCCCTTACAATATAAATTGTGAAAGGCTAATTTTTCTTTATTACATTTCAATATTAAAATACACTATTGAATAATTAGATTTGAAACATCAAATACCAAACAATTACTAAATGTAATTTCTTATTCATTTTCAAAAATTTACACCAATTTATATTCTTAAATTTGTAGCCTTACGAATATATTGGAGCTCCAACAGTAAAATTTAATATTGTTATTGAGGGATTAGAATTAGAAGGATTAGAAAACATTATTATTCGAATAATTTGCTATAATTTTCATACTTTAATGTGTTTAAATTTTTCTATGAAATAAGATTTATTTACGTAACGTAACATTTTCCTATTTTGAACACTTTTATGTTTTAATTGATACGATAGACTTAAGCCATTAGACTATAATTATTTCTTAGGTTATGCCTCTGTGCAACCGCACAAGCATATGTCGTATTTAATCTGGACTCTCCTCTTCTAACTATTCGTGATGACTATGGCTGGATGATCAATGGACACTTCAAATTAATTCATAACATCGACTTAAAACGTTATGAGAATATATTAAATCGATTAAAGGACGAAAACGATAAGATGAATGAGACAACCGGCATCAAGGATGTTATCAACTTTCACCTGGAAAGAATTCAAATTCAACTTGATGAACTAAAGGGACCTAAAGTCGAGAGATTTAAACGCTCAATTAACTGGATCGGTTCCGCGTGGAAATGGATAGCTGGCTCGCCTGATGCATCAGATTGGGATGAGATTCTGCGAAGTCAAGACACAATTATTTCTAATAACAACCAGCAATACAAAATCAACTCCGAAATTTCCATGAAAACTCAAGAGATCTTGCGAACCCTTAATGGAGCTGTTACTACAACAAATGATATTCTGGGACACAACATTCAGGCCAAGTTTTCACAAGAGTTACAACACAAGGTTATGATTCTGAAGGATGAAGTGGGCGAATTAGTCTTAGCTTGCCAAATGGCCAAGGCTAAAGTTGTAAATAGCAACCTATTGAACAAAGAAGAGATAATCGATTAATAGGTGAAATGGAAGTTCTTCCTTATAGTAATTTTATTGAAGCCATTGAATATAGCGAACCTTCTATTTACACCAATGGTACTACCCTGCTCTACATACTGTCGATGCCAAAAGTAGAGGAAACCAAATTCAACCACCTGATCGTACGAGCAGTCTTAAAAAAGGGTCAGAAAGTGGATCTAAATTATAAAACCATACTGATGAACAAGGACGAAACCTATGGTATCAAGGGCAATTGTCTACGTTTAAGCACAGCCATGGTTTGCAACAAGGAAATGCTTGATCTGTTGCCAGAGGACGATTGCTTACCGCGACTTTTGAAGGGTGGTCAAACAGCTTGCCGCTATGTAACTGGTGGGGAATCAAGGATAGAACTACTCAAAGAAGACACATTATTCCTGGACAACTTTAATGGTAGCATTTGGTCTAACGGAACGTCCCATCACCTAGATGGCTCCTTCATTTTACAAATGGAAAATGAATCCTTGACGATCGACAATAAATTATATTGGAGTATAGCCAGTTCAGGAGTGCAAGTTCTCCCACCTGTACTTACCACCATCACAAAGAAGAGCCTGTCAGTAAACCTTAATCTCATCCATGAAATGGCTTCAACAAATATACAGTTATTGGGGTACCTAAAGGAAAAAACCTCATGGTTTATGACATCTGGATCATTGGCCCTGTTCCTATTAATGGGCCTAATTTTCATAATCTGGAGGAAATTGACAACAAAGACCGACCTCCCTAAACTCAACCTGCGAATACTACAACAAACTTCGTCCTCAAATCCGAATCTGCGGGACGCAGATCTTTAAAGGGGGAGGAGTTAACACACTGCAGTCTTCACGAGCCACTGTCTTGCGATACTTTTCTGCTACACGTGTTGCCGAGTAAGCAATTACGGAGTATTGCGAAAATGCAACATGATATGTTCCCACAGGCACTCAACTTCAACACGAGTTGCATTGTCAACATAATTCACCTGTGGAAAGCATATTTGGTAGAGTAATAACGGCGTCGCTGCCAAGATATGGAGACTTAAAGCTAAGAAGGAGAATTTGGAAACGGCAGTATTGTTCGGGAGTCGTGCGTGTTTAGTTCTAATTTTATACTTAATATACTGATTGTGAAATAATTGTGATTCATATACTGATTGTGAAATTAAAAATCCTTTTTGTAATCTTAAATAAACTTGTGAAATTCAAAAACGGTGTAATTAATTTTCCGTCTGTTGACGGAGTGTTTTTTTTTATTTCGATATTACGAATAAAAACTCTTAACTTCTATTTATTTATTTATCTATTTATTTATTTACTTATTTATTTATTTATCTATTTATCTATTTATCTATTTATCTATTTATCTATTTATTTATCTATTTATCTATTTATCTATTTATCTATTTATCTATTTATCTATTTATCTATTCATCTATTCATCTATTTATCTATTTATCTATTTATCTATTTATCTATTTATCTATTTATCTATTTATCTATTTATCTATTTATCTATTTATCTATTTATTTATTTATTTATTTATTTATTTTTTATTTATTTATTTATTTATCTATTTATTTATTTATCTATTTATTTATTTATTTATTTATTTATTTATTTATTTATTTATTTATTTATCTATTTATTTATTTATTTATATATTTATTTATTTACTTATTTATCTATTTATCTATTTATCTATTCATCTATTTATCTATTTATCTATTTATCTATTTATCTATTCATCTATTTATCTATTTATCTATTTATTATTTATCTATTTATCTATTCATCTATTTATCTATTTATCTATGAGTGAGTGAGAAGAGAGTTTGGAAAATGCAATTTTTAAAGTTTTGTTTAGTATGTGTATATCCGTTGAAGACGAAGAAGTGGAAGAAGTAAACCAAAACCAATCTAAAGTGAAGTGTATTTTGCAAAAAGTCATAAAAATCCTCTTTATTGAATATTCGTTTATATAACATATACTACATATACTCATATACTAAGGTGAGTTCCTATTTCAATGTATTTTTATATAGTTTTAAATTTACTACTTCGTATGCAAGGAATAAAAAACAAAGTCAGCTTTGCCGTCAGAGTTAGTCAGATAGCGCTGGTGGTCTGACACAATACATAAACGCCCTCTATGCTTGAATATTAAAATTATTATTAAAATATGGTATTTGGGTAATTGAGTGAACACAAATTCACGAACCCCCTAATCAACAATCAAAAGTGAATTCACGAACCCTGCTTTCCCCCTTATTACAACCAGTTTTCCCCCCTATTTTTAATCTCTGTTCAAATAAACTCCTGTTTTTTGTTCGTTTTGTTATCAAATTTGCAAATTTGTTATTTCCTTCCGCATATAGTATATAAATAAAATAATGTTTATAATGTTTATATATTTTTATATATTTTCAGATGCCATCAAGAAAGAAATGCTGCATTCTAGCATGTAACAGCAAGGAGAGCTGTTGGCCAACCGGCGGTGATAATGGCCTAAGATTTCACTCTGTCAGGCCTGGATGGATTGCGATATTACAAAAATATGGGCAGCAATATAACAGCAATTCAAATTTGAGAAAAATTTATATATGCTCTCTGCATTTCCACCCAAATGCAATATCAAGGAAAAAATATTTATATCGATGGGCTACGCCGACTATATTGCCTGCGCCATCTGCAGCCAGTGCCGATGGCCACAAAGTGAAGTCGAAATAAACTGCAGCCTTCCAGCCGAAATGACCTCTTCAGCTGCATCTACATCTACAGCTGCAGTTGAATCTGTCGTCGTCCACAACAATGATAGCGATAGCGATGATGTTATGGAAATTGATCTAAATGAATCATACTATCATCGCGATGATGATGACATCGACGACCGGTCACATACTGAAATGTGGATTGATATTCTTACGGGCAAATCAACTTACCGTTTTTCCCACAGAGAAATAAAATTTTTAATGACCAAACTGCTAGTTTCGAACAAAAGCTATAAAATGGAGGAAAAATTATTTCGGTACCCACCCATAGACTATATCGAACTATATCTACCGGACAGTCCAATGGGCTTTGAAGAAAACACAAAATCCATTATTCGTCAATATTTCGATAGCAAACCACCAGCGGAAAAGCAATGCATTCTTTCCTTCGACGGACTGAAGGTAAGCGATGACGGATACAGATATGTATATGCTTTTCTGTTGAGTGGTTTGCTTTCGGATTGGCATATTTTGGTAGGGGTGGCAGCAGAACCAAAATATACCGATGAGAATATTAGGTGCATGCTCCATCAAATTTTTGCAGCTGTGGCAAGCATTAATGCCACAATAGTTCTGGTTACTTGCGACGCGGACTCAATCCATATGCAACTATTGTACCCATTAAGGGTAAAACGCATAATGTTCGAAGCTGTTCCGGGATATAACTTAATGTGGGCTATTGATGTTATGCATTTGTTATGCAATTTTACACATGCATTTTATAAAAAAAAAAACATTTTATTTCATGAATCAAAGCCCAACTATACCTACATTAAAACAAAATATAAAATGCAGGCAACATACACATACGAGAATTTCAAATTAGAAAACCTACATTTAAGTATTTATAACAATAACACTGTAGAAAATCTTGCGGCCAGAAGACCAACAGATGATCTACAGTGCACAATTGATTTAGTATCCGGCATGATTCCACTTATGCGATTATTGCAGCATGAGGGGAACATGTCCTTATATGAAAAATTTCTATAATAGATACTTTTTGCAATTTTCTTGAAGAATTACAATATAATCAAAAAAATTTATTTATTTCAACCATGAAAGCATGGAAAGTGCTATTGCAGCAATATGGAAATATTTCTTTACTAAAATGCAATACGCATAATACCATTGAAAGATTTTTTGGAGAAATAAGAAAACGCTACATTAACACACCGACTTTAAACAACATGATTTATGTAAAATCGCGTTCTGATGCATCTCCATACAATGCAGTGGTGACATAGATAATGACTTATTTTGGGAGGATGAAAAATTTCCACATTAATTTATAATTTAAGTTAGTAATATAATTTTATTTATAAATTTAATAATAATTAATATTAATGCTAACAATTAATATTATAAATAGATTAATAATAATTAATATTATAAACAGAATATATGTATATATTTATTTATGTACTTATTTATTTATTTATTTATCTATTTATTTATTTATCTATTTATTTATTTATATATTTATTTATTTATTTATTTATTTACTTATTTATTTATTTATCTATTTATCTATTTATCTATTTATCTATTTATCTATTTATCTATTTATCTATTTATCTATTTATCTATTTATCTATTTATCTATTTATCTATTTATCTATTTATCTATTTTTCTATTTATCTATTTATCTATTTATCTATTTACCTATTTATCTATTTACCTATTTATCTATTTATATTTATCTATTTATCTATTTATCTATTTATCTATTTATCTATTTATCTATTTACCTATTTATCTATTTATCTATTTATCTATTTATCTATTTATCTATTTATCTATTTATCTATTTATCTATTTATCTATTTATCTATTTATCTATTTATCTATTTATCTATTTATCTATTTATCTATTTATTTATTTATTTATCTATTTATCTATTTATCTATTTATCTATTTATCTATTTATCTATTTATCTATTTATCTATTTATCTATTTATCTATTTATCTATTTATCTATTTATCTATTTATCTATTTATCTATTTATCTATTTATCTATTTATCTATTTATCTATTTATCTATTTATCTATTTATCTATTTATCTATTTATCTATTTATCTATTTATCTATTTATCTATTTATCTATTTATCTATTTATCTATTTATCTATTTATCTATTTATCTATTTATCTATTTATCTATTTATCTATTTATCTATTTATCTATTTATCTATTTATCTATTTATCTATTTATCTGTTTATCTATTTATCTATTTATCTATTTATCTATTTATCTATTTATCTATTTATCTATTTATCTATTTATCTATTTATCTATTTATCTATTTATCTATTTATCTATTTATCTATTTATCTATTTATCTATTTATCTATTTATCTATTTATCTATTTATCTATTTATCTATTTATCTATTTATCTATTTATCTATTTATCTATTTATCTATTTATCTATTTATCTATTTATCTATTTATCTATTTATCTATTTATCTATTTATCTATTTATCTATTTATCTATTTATCTATTTATCTATTTATCTATTTATCTATTTATCTATTTATCTATTTATCTATTTATCTAATAATGTAACTGACAATGGGGATCCCTGTGGGATGCCATTATGCAGTGATACAGTTTCAGAGTGTATATTATTAAGGAGTACTGAAAATTTTCTGTTTGTAAGAAAAGACTTAATAAAGTTGAACATTTTTGGACCAATTTTCCAATCTAAGAGTTTGCGAAGAATAATGTGTATGCCAATTCTGTCAAATGCTTTTATGAAGTCAATGGAAAGAATCGATGTATGCCTTCTTGTCGATTGATTTTTGCGGATAATGTGGTCAATGAATAATAAAGCGTCTACTGTACTAAGTCCAGGTTGAAAACCAACCTGACTATGAGATATAAGTTTATGTTTTTTTATAAACCACAATAGGCGTTTAGATATGATTTTTTCCAGAATTTTACTCAAACATGGTAAGAGGGATATCGGTCTATAGGAATCGATCTGATTGCAGGGTTTGTTGGGTTTTGGAATTGGCAATACAGATGCAGATTTGTAAAATTGTGGTATAATACCTGAAGAGAAAATATCATTGAAATGTTCTAGAATGCGTCCTTGGAAAGAAAAAGGTGTATTTTTGAGCATGGGGTAAGAAATTCTATCTAAACCTGGTGTTTTGCCTTTTGAGGATTTTAGGCTATATGATAATTCATAGATTGTAAGATCATTTTCCAAACACTTTGATTTAGTGGAGCATTGTGAAGCTGGATAGGGATAATGTAGTAGCTTTGATTTTTCGTTGCAAAATTCTGTGGAGAAGCTTGAATCGCTGGAATTTGCCGACCAATGTTGGGCAAATGTTTTAGATATAACAATTGGGTCGGAAGTTGTCGTGCCATTTACCTCAATTGCTTTTATTTGATTTGGTTTCCAGTTACCTGTAAGCAATTTTATTTGACCCCATAGTGATGAAGATGAAACGGAAGGAGAGATAGTTGAAGTAAAGCGCTGGAAGGCGTCTGCTTTAGCTATTCTCTTGGCTTTGTTGAAAATAGCGTTCTTCCTTTTGTAATCTAGTAGATTTTCTCTAGTGATATTGCGTCGGAAGATTTTCCAAGCATTTTGTTTTTTGTTTCTTAGAACTTGGAGATCTTTTGACCACCATGGAACATTTTTGGTTCTTACTTTGTTTTTAGTTTGGGGGATGCAGTTGTTAGCTGCAATACGAATAATTTTTCTAATTTGAGCCGCTTCTTTGTTTGTGTTTTTAGATTTGGGAAATTTGGCTTCTTCTGAGCATACATTGTTGCGAAATTTGCTCCAGTCTGCTCTGTCTGTTATGTATTTGGGTCTATGTACGACAGGATTGTTGGAGTTTATATTCAAAGTTGTCACTGTGGGAAAATGATCACTACTATAGAGATCATCTACTGTGTGCCACGAGCATTTTAGAAGTAAGGGTATTGATACAATAGCAACATCAATATGTGTTAATGTATTATGAGTACTAAGGTGAGTTGGGGAACCATCATTTAAAACTGCCATATTAGAGTTGGTTATAAATGTTTCAATTGTGAGACCTCTGTTATTGGATTTGGGAGAACCCCATAGAGTACTCCAAGCATTTATCTATTTATCTATTTATCTATTTATCTATTTATCTATTTATCTATTTATCTATTTATCTATTTATCTATTTATCTATTTATCTATTTATCTATTTATCTATTTATCTATTTATCTATTTATCTATTTATCTATTTATCTATTTATCTATTTATCTATTTATCTATTTATCTATTTATCTATTTATCTATTTATCTATTTATCTATTTATCTATTTATCTATTTATCTATTTATCTATTTATCTATTTATCTATTTATCTATTTATCTATTTATCTATTTATCTATTTATCTATTTATCTATTTATCTATTTATCTATTTATCTATTTATCTATTTATCTATTTATCTATTTATCTATTTATCTATTTATCTATTTATCTATTTATCTATTTATCTATTTATCTATTTATCTATTTATTTATAATTTTTGATTATTTACTTCGACCTTTATTTTAAATATTCTAATTATATTAATTAAAACGAGCTCGAGGTCTTGATGTTGTTGTTTTTATTTATTTATTATTTTATTCAATATTTCGTCTTTCTTCGAAAGACATCATCAGGATCTACATATGAAAAACATTTTGGTTACTTTTTGTATGCATTAACATGTTGTTGTTTCACTTACAAATAATATTTAAAGCTATTACAACAATAACAATATTTTTGCAAAGCGTCGATCTAGTGCCGCTGCCATCTGTTTCGTCACTGAAGTGTTCTCCTCTTATTGTATTCTGTTTATTTTTCTAATAAGATGTCTATAACTATGTGCCAAATTTTCTGTGTCTGTTTTGTAATTTATACGTTGTGATGTTGGAGTGTTCATGATGTGGAGAGTTTCCAACATAAGTCTCTTTTGGTAGTTGTTCTCACACTGCAGTACTCTCACTTTCTCCAATTCTGGATGGTGTTGTTCGGTGGCACAGTGGGTGGAAAGTGCAGTGTTATTTATTGTGATGATTGATCGATTTTTAATGTCTGATTTATGTCCTGATAACCGCGTTTTTAATTTGTTTTTTGTTGTCCCGATATAATATTTTTTGCAGTTTTCATTTTCATTTCCATTGCATTTTATTTTGTATATTAAATTAGATTTGTCCATAATGTCTATTTTTGATTTTAACTGTGTAAACAATTTTTGTAATGTATTGGATGTTTTTGGTGCTATTGCATGTTTTAAATTGTCATAGCATTTAGATTTAGTGAAGCGTTCCGAAAGACCGGGTATATATGTCACCGATTTATAATTTTTAATGGGCTTTTCCGTTTTTTGTTGACTTTTATTGTAGTATTGTTTTATTAAAATATTTATGACATTCGAAGGGAAACTATCTTGTTTTAATATTGATTTAATTTTCTTTTTATTTTCTTCGTGAAATTCAATGTCGCTAATATTTAGAACGCGATTAATAAAATTTGCTGCGGTATTCATTATTATTGTTTTAGGGTGTTTCGAGTGGAAGTTAACTAATCTCCCCGAAGCCGTGGGTTTTTGGTACCAATTTGTCAATATCTTGTTGTTTTTCCTCGTGATTAATATGTCTAAGTATGGAAGCTGGCCGTTGTTTTCTTTTTCTATTGTAAATTTTAAGCGATTATCGTAGCTATTGAATGTCGTCAGTAGATTATTTATTGCACTTGATTTTATTATTCCAAAAAGGTCGTCAACGTATTTTGTCAGAAACTTAGGTCTAATATCACAGATTTCGATACATCTATCCAATAGCTCTTCCATTACAATATCGGCTACTATCGGAGATGCTGAGGATCCCATGGGCAGGCCTTTCTTTTGTTGGTAAAAGTTATTTTTGTATCTAAAATAACGGTTTTCACAGATGCAAAATTTGAGTATTTTTATAAATAAACTCTTTGATATTTTTGTCACTGGTTCCAGATACTTCCACTTTTCTTCTATTATTTTTAAGGCTAAGTCTACTGGAACGCTTGGGAAAAGGGACACCACGTCTAGTGAAAAGAAGCTCTCGTCCTCATGTATTTCTGTTTCTTTTATCCGCTCTTTGAATTCTCTGGAGTTTTTGACATTATATTTTGAGTTGTGGGTAAGATGATTGAGTATAGACGTTATATAGCTGCACAGTTTCGTCGAGGGTGCGTTAATTGATGAGCAAATGGGACGGAGTGGGTGTCCTTCCTTGTGAATTTTTGGTAAACCATAAATTCTCGGGGCAATAGCCGTATCTGTCTTCATATACTTTTTCTCCCTTTCGCTGATATACCCATTTTTAAATAATTCTTCAACTAATTCGTTGTTTTTCTTTTGTAGCTTGTTTGTGGGGTCCGAATTTACACGTTTATATACCATTATGTCATTCACTATTGTGTCCATCTTCTTTTCATAGTCAGATCTTTCCATGGCAACCGTCGTATTACCTTTATCTGCTTCCAGTATAATAATGTTTTTATTTGCTTCCATAAATCTTTTGGTTTGTTTTAATGTGCGTATGCAATATTTGTCTCTCTCCGATAGATGATGTTTATTCATGTGGTTTTCTATCATCGATGTGAAATTGTTTCTAGCTATCTCCTGGTCCTCTTTGTCTACTATGGTCTTTATGCAGTCTTCACCATCAGCTATGTATTTGAGGAGGGGGAACTCTTCTTTTGTGTGTGGAAGGGCAAACTTTTTTCCATGCGATAGTAGCCAGCTTATTTCATCCGGTATTTCTGTCTCGGTTAAGTTTACGAACCAATGTTTGTTGTGTTTTATTTCTAACTCGTTTTTCTGTTGTTCCTGTAAAGCATGGAATTTCTTTTTATGTGTCTCTCTTTTGTCTTTTTAATAAAATGCAGACGATCTGGTATAACGCCAAACTTTATAAAAAACGCGACCAAAAACATTTACAACATATTTGACACAAATGAAAACGTACCACCAGTAATAAAAACTACATTAGAAACTCATATAAGAAATTTTCATAAGAAGATCCTCAATTTAATTATTAAACAAAAACATGAAATAAAGAAAATAAATAAAAACAAAATAGAAACAACAACGGATTTTATCAAGCGCATTTTGTCAGAAGAGGATGCAAACAAGCTCTTTGAATGCGAAAACAATTTGTCTAAAAAGATATCGGGAGACAAAAGAGAGACACATAAAAAGAAATTCCATGCTTTACAGGAACAACAGAAAAACGAGTTAGAAATAAAACACAACAAACATTGGTTCGTAAACTTAACCGAGACAGAAATACCGGATGAAATAAGCTGGCTACTATCGCATGGAAAAAAGTTTGCCCTTCCACACACAAAAGAAGAGTTCCCCCTCCTCAAATACATAGCTGATGGTGAAGACTGCATAAAGACCATAGTAGACAAAGAGGACCAGGAGATAGCTAGAAACAATTTCACATCGATGATAGAAAACCACATGAATAAACATCATCTATCGGAGAGAGACAAATATTGCATACGCACATTAAAACAAACCAAAAGATTTATGGAAGTAAATAAAAACATTATTATACTGGAAGCAGATAAAGGTAATACGACGGTTGCCATGGAAAGATCTGACTATGAAAAGAAGATGGACACAATAGTGAATGACATAATGGTATATAAACGTGTAAATTCGGACCCCACAAACAAGCTACAAAAGAAAAACAACGAATTAGTTGAAGAATTATTTAAAAATGGGTATATCAGCGAAAGGGAGAAAAAGTATATGAAGACAGATACGGCTATTGCCCCGAGAATTTATGGTTTACCAAAAATTCACAAGGAAGGACACCCACTCCGTCCCATTTGCTCATCAATTAACGCACCCTCGACGAAACTGTGCAGCTATATAACGTCTATACTCAATCATCTTACCCACAACTCAAAATATAATGTCAAAAACTCCAGAGAATTCAAAGAGCGGATAAAAGAAACAGAAATACATGAGGACGAGAGCTTCTTTTCACTAGACGTGGTGTCCCTTTTCCCAAGCGTTCCAGTAGACTTAGCCTTAAAAATAATAGAAGAAAAGTGGAAGTATCTGGAACCAGTGACAAAAATATCAAAGAGTTTATTTATAAAAATACTCAAATTTTGCATCTGTGAAAACCGTTATTTTAGATACAAAAATAACTTTTACCAACAAAAGAAAGGCCTGCCCATGGGATCCTCAGCATCTCCGATAGTAGCCGATATTGTAATGGAAGAGCTATTGGATAGATGTATCGAAATCTGTGATATTAGACCTAAGTTTCTGACAAAATACGTTGACGACCTTTTTGGAATAATAAAATCAAGTGCAATAAATAATCTACTGACGACATTCAATAGCTACGATAATCGCTTAAAATTTACAATAGAAAAAGAAAACAACGGCCAGCTTCCATACTTAGACATATTAATCACGAGGAAAAACAACAAGATATTGACAAATTGGTACCAAAAACCCACGGCTTCGGGGAGATTAGTTAACTTCCACTCGAAACACCCTAAAACAATAATAATGAATACCGCAGCAAATTTTATTAATCGCGTTCTAAATATTAGCGACATTGAATTTCACGAAGAAAATAAAAAGAAAATTAAATCAATATTAAGACAAAATAGTTTCCCTTCGAATGTCATAAATATTTTAATAAAACAATACTACAATAAAAGTCAACAAAAAACGGAAAAGCCCATTAAAAATTATAAATCGGTGACATATATACCCGGTCTTTCGGAACGCTTCACTAAATCTAAATGCTATGACAATTTAAAACATGCAATAGCACCAAAAACATCCAATACATTACAAAAATTGTTTACACAGTTAAAATCAAAAATAGACATTATGGACAAATCTAATTTAATATACAAAATAAAATGCAATGGAAATGAAAATGAAAACTGCAAAAAATATTATATCGGGACAACAAAAAACAAATTAAAAACGCGGTTATCAGGACATAAATCAGACATTAAAAATCGATCAATCATCACAATAAATAACACTGCACTTTCCACCCACTGTGCCACCGAACAACACCATCCAGAATTGGAGAAAGTGAGAGTACTGCAGTGTGAGAACAACTACCAAAAGAGACTTATGTTGGAAACTCTCCACATCATGAACACTCCAACATCACAACGTATAAATTACAAAACAGACACAGAAAATTTGGCACATAGTTATAGACATCTTATTAGAAAAATAAACAGAATACAATAAGAGGAGAACACTTCAGTGACGAAACAGATGGCAGCGGCACTAGATCGACGCTTTGCAAAAATATTGTTATTGTTGTAATAGCTTTAAATATTATTTGTAAGTGAAACAACAACATGTTAATGCATACAAAAAGTAACCAAAATGTTTTTCATATGTAGATCCTGATGATGTCTTTCGAAGAAAGACGAAATATTGAATAAAATAATAAATAAATAAAAACAACAACATCAAGACCTCGAGCTCGTTTTAATTAATATAATTAGAATATTTATCTATTTATCTATTTATCTATTTATCTATTTATCTATTTATTACAGTGTTTTTACAGTGTTTTATTTAACTTGCCTCGGTGTGTGTTTAGTTCAAATCTGGTAACTCATTTTTAACACGGTTGCAGTTGACCAATCGAACTAAAACTTTGGACATTTTTCAGATTTGGATGACAATACACGAATATGAAATCAAAACCAATATTGGTCCATTTTTACACTGTTTTACAGTGTTTTAACTAATTTGCTTTTCAAATCTGGTAACTAATTTTTCACACAGTTGCAGTTGACCAATCGAACTTAAAATTTGCACACATTTCAGATTTGGATGACAATACATGAATATGAAATCAAAACCGATATTGGTCCATTCTTACAGTGTTTTTACGGTGTCTAACTTAACCCCCTTTTCAAATATGGTAACTGATTTTTAAGACGGTTGCAGTTGAGTAATTGAAGTAAATCTTTGCACACTTTTCAGATTTAGATGACAATACGTGAATATGAAACCGAAATCAATATGGTTTTTTCCTATAGCCCCCATATAACGGTACCACCCGATTTCCGGTATTTTGCTTTTCAAATCTGGTAACTCATTTTTCACACAGTTGCAGTTGACCAATCGAACTAAAACTTTGCAAACTTTTCAGATTTGGATGACAATACATGAATATGAAATCAAAATCAATATTGGTCCATTTTTACAGTGTTGCACAGTGCTCAATTTTACATGCTTTTCAAATCTGGTAACTCATTTTTAACACATTTGCAGTTGACCAATCGAATTAAATTTTGCACACATTTCAGATTTAGATGACAATGTATGAATATGAAATCAAAACCAATATTGGTCCATTTTTAGCATTTTTACAGTGTTTTATTTAAATTGCATTTCAAATTTGTTAACTCAATTTTGACACGGTTGCAGTTGACCAATCGGACTAAAAATGTGCACACTTTTCAGATTTATATGACAATACATGAATATAAAATTAAAACAAAGATTGGTCCATTTTACAGTGTTTTAACGGTGTTTTATTTAACTTGCATTTCAAATCTGGTAACTCAATTTTGACACAGTTGCAGTTGAGCAATAGAACTACAACTTTGCACACTTTTCAGATTTTGAGGACAATACATGAATGTGAAACCAAATCCAATATGGGTCGATATTTTTCTATAGCCCCCATATAGCGGCACCACCCGATTTAGTTCAAATTTAGTAACTCATTTTTAACGCAGTTGCAGTTGACCAATCGAACTGAAACTTTGCACACTTTTCAGATTTAGAAGACAATACATAAATATGGGCCCATTTTTCCTACAGCCCCCATATAGCGGTACCACCCGATTTCAGATATTTTGAGGATTTTATCTTCATTTTTGCCCGAATTAGCTGGCATTTGGGATTTCCAATGATACAGGCATTTCCCCACCAAAAATTGTGAACATGGGTCCAGGTTTTGGTATAGCCCCCATATAGCGGTATGGTCTGATTTCAAGTGTTTTAAGGATTTTATCTTCATTTTTAGGCCGAATTGGCTGTAACTTGGCGTTTTTGGTCCCCAATGGTACAGAAACTTCCCCATAAAAAATTATGGACATAAGTCCTGGTTTTGGTATAGCCTTTATATAAGGGTACTACACGAATTCAGGGATTTTAAAGTTTTTATCTAAATTTACGGCCAAAATTGACTATAATTTTGTTCTCAGTGGTCAAAAAATGTATTTACTAAAAAGTTAAAAATAAAAAATAATTTAAAAAAATTAAGTTTCAGTGTTTTATTTAGAAATGCACTTAAAACTAGAAAATAATTTGTCGCTTAGCCTCAATAAATATATTCTTTCTCATGATGGAATTTCTCAAATAAAACGCTTGCCGTTCAATATTGTCACAATTTTTAATTCAAATGCAAGCGTTTTATTTGAGAGATTCCATCATGAGAAAGAATATATTTATTGAGGCTAAGCGACAAATTATTTTCTAGTTTTAAGTGCATTTCTAAATAAAACACTGAAACTTAATTTTTTTAAATTATTTTTTATCTATTTATCTATTTATCTATTTATCTTTTTATCTATTTATCTATTTATCTATTTATCTATTTATCTATTTATCTTTTTATCTATTTATCTTTTTATCTATTTATCTATTTATCTATTTATCTATTTATCTATTTATCTATTTATCTATTTATCTATTTATCTATTTATCTATTTATCTATTTATCTATTTATCTATTTATCTATTTATCTATTTATCTATTTATCTATTTATCTATTTATCTATTTATTTATTTATCTATTTATCTATTTATCTATTTATTTATTTATCTATTTATCTATTTATCTATTTATCTATTTATCTATTTATTTATTTATTTATTTATTTATTTATCTATTTATCTATTTATCTATTTATCTATTTATCTATTTATTTATTTATCTATTTATCTATTTATCTATTTATCTATTTATCTATTTATCTATTTATCTATTTATCTATTTATCTATTTATCTATTTATCTATTTATCTATTTATCTATCTATCTATCTATCTATCTATCTATCTATCTATCTATCTATCTATCTATCTATCTATCTATCTATCTATCTATCTATCTATCTATCTATCTATCTATCTATCTATCTATCTATCTATCTATCTATCTATCTATTTATCTATTTATCTATTTATCTATTTATCTATTTATCTATTTATCTATTTATCTATTTATCTATTTATCTATTTATCTATTTATCTATTTATCTATTTATCTATTTATCTATTTATCTATTTATCTATTTATCTATTTATCTATTTATCTATCTATTTATCTATTTATCTATTTATTTATTTATCTATTTATCTATTTATCTATCTATCTATCTATCTATCTATCTATCTATCTATCTATCTATCTATCTATTTATCTATTTATCTATTTATCTATTTATCTATTTATCTATCTATCTATCTATCTATCTATCTATCTATCTATCTATCTATCTATCTATCTATCTATCTATCTATCTATCTATCTATCTATCTATCTATTTATCTATTTATCTATTTATCTATTTATCTATTTATCTATTTATCTATTTATCTATTTATCTATTTATCTATTTATCTATTTATCTATTTATCTATTTATCTATTTATCTATTTATCTATTTATCTATTTATCTATTTATCTATTTATCTATTTATCTATTTATCTATTTATCTATTTATCTATTTATCTATTTATCTATTTATTTATTTATCTATTTATCTATTTATCTATTTATCTATTTATCTATTTATCTATTTATCTATTTATCTATTTATCTATCTATTTATCTATTTATTTATTTATCTATTTATCTATTTATCTATTTATCTATTTATCTATTTATCTATTTACCTATTTACCTATTTACCTATTTACCTATTTATCTATTTATCTATTTATCTATTTATCTATTTATCTATTTATCTATTTATCTATTTATCTATTTATCTATTTATCTATTTATCTATTTATCTATTTATCTATTTATCTATTTATCTATTTATCTATTTATCTATTTATCTATTTATCTATTTATCTATTTATCTATTTATCTATTTATCTATTTATCTATTTATCTATTTATCTATTTATCTATTTATCTATTTATCTATTTATCTATTTATCTATTTATCTATTTATCTATTTATCTATTTATCTATTTATCTATTTATCTATTTATCTATTTATCTATTTATCTATTTATCTATTTATCTATTTATCTATTTATCTATTTATCTATTTATCTATTTATCTATTTATCTATTTATCTATTTATCTATTTATCTATTTATCTATTTATCTATTTATCTATTTATCTATTTATCTATTTATCTATTTATCTATTTATCTATTTATCTATTTATCTATTTATCTATCTATCTATCTATCTATCTATCTATTTATCTATTTATCTATTTATCTATTTATCTATTTTTTTATTTATTTATTTATTTATTTATTTATCTATTTATCTATTTATCTATTTATCTATTTGTTCCACTTTATTTTAAGGGAAGTATCAATAATAATAATAATAACGAATTATTTATAATTTTTAATAATAATTTTAATTTATTTTTTAGGATTTTTCGGACGGGTAGAGAAGAGGAAGAGAAAAACGCTTTAGTTGGCGGGTAAGTTACAACAACTAAATCATTTTATTATTTCATTTTCTTAATTCTATTTTCTTTTTCATCTTTTCTTACAGCTAACTTCATTAAGGATTACATACTATTTATACTAAAATTTACAACTAAGGAGGAATTCATGAAATTAAACTACATTTACATTATAAAAATTCAAATTTAAATAAAAACGAAATCAAAATAAAAGGAAATTTAAAAATGAATATTAAAAAGAAATAAAAAGCAAAGAATATAAAAAAAGTTGAAATTAAACAAAAACAGACAGCGCATTAAAAATGTTTTACTGCTCCAACATTCTGGCCCCATTGAAGGGCTGCAGGCCTTCAACCCATTGACAGTGGAGCTAGCTTCGCAATTGGTCTTCTATAAATCCCTCTCTTTGTTTTGATGTCCGCCACCCTGACTCTTCCGTCCTTGCCCTCGACGACGCTGACTACTCTCCCGGTTAGCCACTCCTGAGGAGGCAGATTGTCCTCGTGGACCAGAACCAGACGCCCGACCTCTAGATTGGCCTGAGGATGACTCCACTTCGCCTTGTCCTGCAGCTCTAGGATATAATCCCTGGACCAGGCCCGCCAGAACCTCTGCTTGAGAGCGCAGAGCATCTGCCAACGCTTGGAGAACCTCACCTTGTTGACGCTGTCTTCGTCGACGAATTCTGGCGGCAGCGAACGCAGACCCGCTCCGACTAGTAGATGCCCGGGAGTCAGAGCTTCCTCGTCGTTGGGGTCTGGAGACAGCGGTGCTATGGGGCGACTGTTTAGCACCGCCTCTACTTCTGCGAGCATCGTCACCATCTCTTCTTGTGTCAGCAGCACTTTGCCGACAGCTCGCAGAAGCAGGAACTTCGCCTGTTTTACAGCTGCTTCCCACAGGCCTCCGAAATGAGGAGCCCTCGGAGGAATGAAGTTGAACTGCACGCTGCACGAGGCTGCGTATTCCTCCACGGCTTTGTGGCTTGCAAGGAACCTCTCTTGCAGTTCCCTCAGCTCTCGGCTGGCCCCGACGAAATTTGTCGCATTGTCGCACCATATCTTCCATGGGAGCCCACGCCTTGCGGCAAACCTTTTAAAAGAAAGAATAAAAGCATCAGATGACAAATCAGATACTAATTCAAGGTGAACCGCTTTGGACGTAAAACAAACGAAGACGGCAATATACATTTTGGTAGGTGGTCGCCCGCGTATTTTTAATGTAATATCAACGGGACCACAAAAGTCTACGCCTACTATTAAGAAAGGACGTAAAGCTCTCACTCTATCAGTGGGTAGATTTCCCATTACTTGGGTCATCAGCTTTGGCATATATTTATAGCAATGAATACAATTCCGAACTATTCTGTTACATTCTTCACGGGCATTTATTAGCCAAATTCTTTCACGCGACAAAGCTACTAGGGCCTTTGTACCAGCGTGACAATTTTTGAAATGTAAATCTCTCAAATATATTGAAACAAAATGATGCTTTTTTGGGAGTAAAAGGGGAAATTTCGTGTTATGCGGTAACTTAGCATTAAGCAACCTTCCACCCACTCTTAAGAGGGAAAATGTTCTTTTACACTCAGAGAAATCGTGTATAAAGGGCGTTAATTTTTGAAGATTTGATTTCAGGCAGATTGATTTCTTTATTTAAGAAATATCCTCTGAAAAACTGGAATTTTGAACAACTTCGACCAATTTCAGGAAAGACCAATTCAATTCTTGAGCTGTAAGACAGATAGAATTCGGTATCTTTCGCTTCTTTACTCGATCAACGAATCGAAAGATATATGAAACCACTCTAAGAAGCTTTTTGTAAGACGAGTGATCATTTATTAATTTTAAAAGAATGCTCTCAGAACATTCCTTATCTGTCTTACTATCTGACGCCAATAAAACTTTGGATTTTCTTACTTCCAATGATTTTTCTTCCTCAGTCAATTCAAAGTGTTTATTGACTGGCCATTTAGACATATCGTCTAATAGAAATTTAGGTCCTTCGAACCATATTGAAGACTTAAGTTCTTCAACACTGCATCCTCTCGACACTATGTCGGCTGGATTTTGTTTGGTGGGCACATGGCGCCAAATCCCGCTCTCTGACCACTCTTGAATTTCTGCGACTCTATTCGAGACGAAAGTGGCCAGAGTCGAAGGATGGGTTTTTAACCAATACAGTACAATTTCTGAATCGGACCAAAAGTATATATTTTCGACTTCAAAGTTCATCATTGGGTTAATTCGTAACCACATATTCGCCATTAAATGTGCTGCTGATAGCTCCAACCTCGGAAGAGACATTGTTTTGAGCGGTGCTACTTTAGATTTGGCCGTCAAAAGTCGACAAGAAACTCCACTGGAGTCCAAAGCACGCACATAAAAACAGCAGCCATAGGCTCGCATCGAAGCGTCTGAGAATCCGTGAATTTGGATTCTCGAGGAAGTGGTCGTGTTTATGAATCTTGGGATTTGAATCGTATCTAACTTTGAAAGGTTAAATTTGAAGTCTTCCCATGCTGAATTCAAACGCATAGGAATCGATTCATCCCAGTCTAATTTATTTATCCAAAGTTCTTGCAAGAGCATTTTGGATTTGGTTATTATAGGGCACAAGAGACCGAGGGGATCGAATAATCTTGACGAAATGGACAAAATGTGTCTTTTTGTAGCCTTCATATCTTGAAAGCCTCCCTCAATATAAAATTTGAACACATCATTTCTTGGAGCCCAAGGTATTCCTAAAGCTCTTACAGTTTCTGAATCTGAGTGCAATAATTTTTCACTGCAACTTGTCTCATTAAAGTCAGGATGATTTGAGAACCATTTGGTCAGTTTGAACCCTGCAGAACTAAGAATGTTAGTCACTTGGTCACGAATTGTGATCAGACTACTCAAATCAGCAGCACCAGTCAATAAATCATCCACATAAAAATCGTTGCGAATAACTTTAGCCCCAATTGGCAAAGTCTCTTTGGATAAATCGCTTAAATGGCTAAGACAACGTATCGCCAAAAAATGGCGCAGAAGATGTGCCATAAGTGACCGTTTTCAATTTGAAAATTTGTAACGGATCACTATCGTTTGCTCTCCAAAGGATTAAATGAAAATCTCTATCTTTCTCGTCAAGTAAAACTTGACGGTACATTTTCTCAATGTCTGCAGTAATTACATATTTATGTAGACGAAAACGAAGTAGAGTGGAGTACAACTCTTCTTGAATGGTAGGACCAACCATCAAGAGATCGTTGAGCGAAACATGAGAAGAGGTTTTGCTCGAAGCATCAAAAACGACGCGAAGTTTAGTAGTTGTACTTTGCGGTCGGAAAACACATTGATGTGGAATAAAATAATGTGGCGCATTAGGAACTTTATTATTTGTCATTTCCATGTGACCTAAGTCAAGATACTCTTTCATAAAGGAATTATACATTTCCTTGGATGTGTCGTCATGAGAAAGTCTCCTTTCTAAAGAAAGAACCCGCCTTTTTGCAGTTTCAAATGACGAACCTAAACGTTTCACATCTTCCTTGAAAGGTAAAGACACTTGAAAGCGTCCTGACGGTAAACGTCGAACATATTTTTGGAAATGTTCCTCACATTTATTTTGTTCATCAGACCACATCTTTAACGAATTATTTGGAATCTCTTCCAACTCCCAGAATTTTCTAACAATTGCATCAATCGTTTCACTATTCCCTATTGAACTATTTAAATGGCATACACTTGAAGTGGACCCCTTTGACTCATCGTATTTTCCAGCTACGATCCAGCCAAGCGAAGTTTTTTGTAAAACTGGAAGACTCGGATTTGGTTTGATTTGGCCTACACAAAGAAGTTCGAAGAAAACTTCAGCGCCAATTAATAAGTCAACTTTCCGAGGTTCATTAAAACTAGAGTCGGCCAGTTCAATATTTTTGGGAATGTTCCATTCAGAAATAGATATTTTCTTATCAGGCTGAATATTCGTAATAGAACTCAATACCCAGAACTTGGATGAAAATTGGGTTGAATTGAGTCTCGACATCACAGACAATTGAACACTATTCTTTGAGAAAGATGATATCTCAGAAATGCCAGTTAAATTTAATCTGTCACTTTCTCGTTTTACCTTAAGCCTCTGTACCAGGTCCTCAGTAATCAAATTAGGTTGAGAACCGGAATCCAAAAGAGCTCTAGCCAAAATAAATTTCCCAGAACTACTTCTTACTTGAACTAGTGCTGTGGCCAAAATTACGCCTTCATTCGACGCCGAATGGTTGACCGAAGCACTGGAAGTAGAGGGCAGCTCTTGATACGTATTTGAATTTGGATTGTCAGAAGCGTATCGATGCAGTAAGAAATGGTGTGCACCACTGCATACTCTACACTTCACTCCTGAATTGCATTTGGCCACAGTATGACCTTTCTTCAAACAATTAATGCAAGCAGGGACGGCTTTGATAAATTCAAATCTTTGGAGAACTGGATGAAAATTGGGTTGAATTGAGTCTCGACATCACAGACAATTGAACACTATTCTTTGAGAAAGATGATATCTCAGAAATGCCAGTTAAATTTAATTTGTCACTTTCTCGTTTTACCTTAAGCCTCTGTATCAGGTCCTCAGTAATCAAATTAGGTTGAGAACCGGAATCCAAAAGAGCTCTAGCCAAAATAAATTTCCCAGAACTACTTCTTACTTGAACTAGTGCTGTGGCCAAAATTACGCCTTCATTCGACGCCGAATGGTTGACCGAAGCACTGGATACGTATTTGAATTTTCAGAAGCGTATCGATGCAGTAAGAAATGGTGTGCACCACTGCATACTCTACACTTCACTCCTGAATTGCATTTGGCCACAGTATGACCTTTCTTCAAACAATTAATGCAAGCAGGGACGGCTTTGATAAATTCAAATCTTTGGAGAACTGGTACAGCAGTAAAAGAAGTACAATTAGTTATATTATGCTGCAAAGATCTACAGAAGACACACTTTTCTGAAGATTGTTTCTGTTTGGAAACCGAAAGTGAAGTCTTGAAATTCCGTTTAGGCTGATTATCAAATTTGGGCTTGTTTAATTTGGGTCTTGAACCAGACGATTCCTCAGCAGAAATATGCTGGTATCTTTTATTTAATGCAGCCTCGCAATCAGACCATAATGGGAGCTTTTCAAAGTCAAGCTGTTCTTCCCATTTGGATTTAGTGATTGGGTCGACCTTTGACATAACTAAATGAATTAGAATGGCATTTGTAATCTTTTTATCATCTCCAATAGACAACAAAGAATCATAAATGGCAGAAACAGTATCGATCATGCTTCGCAAATCAGAAGCCGAAGGTTTGGTGATCTCAGGAAGATCAAAAAGTTTGGCAATATTATCAAAAAATATAAGACAATCATTGTCGTAAACCTTTTTTAAACTGGCTAATGCCTTGGGGTAATTTTCTTCAGAAATCTGAAAAGCCTTGACAGTGCCAAGTGCTTCATCGGACAAGCATGAAATTAGATGGTTAAATTTTTCTATGTCTGTCAATGTCGGATCTGTGTGAACTAAATTTTCAAAAAGACTTATGAAATTCTTGTATTCGGAATATTTTCCGCTGAACTTTGGTAATTTCATGTTTGGCAGTCTAGATTGATGTGACTGAGCGCAGAAAGAAGTCTCAGGCATACTACTCCTCATATTTTTAGATAAAATTCCTAAAAATAGGGACTTTGCCGACACACATAAATCTTCAAGTTCACCTCGATCATCATTATCGGGATCAAGAATATCTAGTTCGGATTGCAAATGCATTGCCTCATCAATATATTTGTTCAAAATGTCTAATCGACATTCTAATTCAAATGAATTGAAGGAAATTTTCTTTTCCCGGAAAGAAGTCTTAATTCTTTCAATATTTTTTATTATTTTTTCCTGTTGTTGCTTTATATTGGCTATTTCCGTATCAGGATTACTTTGGTGTTTCTTACCACCAGCCATTTTGATATATATCAATAAGTTTAAAGGAGACTTAAGTAACAGGAAAACTCTACACACTTTTATATTTATTAGTGGTAGGTAATATGTTATAGTTTATTAAGGAATAAACTTTCGCTTTCAATGAAAATATAAATTTGTCAGCTCTAAAATAGTATATTTATACTATCTCAATTTAATTAATTTTAGTTCAGCAATTGAACACACACAAAAATTTCAATAATTGGAAATTTTGTAAAATTACGTAGTCTAAAGCACCCTTAAGTATGCACAATTGATCAAATTGAATAACCGAATATGGGTACTCAATTACTCACAAATTATGTGGCACTAATGAAGTTAAATATCAAACAAAGAGAATTTTAGTGGAAATGCAACAAATTAAATTGTAAATTAAAATAATTTGCAAACAAAAACCAAAAATTAAAGAAAAATATATTGTGATTAATTAACTTCACTCGCGTAATATGAATAACAATATTAATCGCGGATTAGTGTGGTGCAATAAAACAACAATTGGTACGGCTGACAAAATGAAGTTTAAAGCGGAATGGGAAAAAAGCAAACTTAATTTGAAGGTAATAATTAAGTTTGTGTTATTTGGCCGCGAATATTTATTGCCAAAACGATTCTCAAAATGTAATTTATGTAAATAGATGCAGCGCAAAGTGATAATTTGTGTGAATTGTGTTAAAAAAACTACCAAAATTTGAATAATTTACAAATTCTCTAACGCTGATTAATTTACAGGTTAGGATTCACACAAACTATGGCCAACGCTGTTACCTGGGAATCAGAATCACTCTCCTGATTATTGTGTTTGCTCCTACAAAGACGGCAGTCACAGAATCGGGGCATCTGGATTGGGGAAACAAACAGCAGTAACAGCACGAATTGAGGAAAGTATATCTTTAATTAATTTTTAAAGATTTCCAAAAAAGTTTTTATTGTTCTTCTTCTTTTATTTGCAGTATCTTTGCAATTTTTGTTTTGTAGTAATTTAACAAAACACAACGTCACTTTATTTCCCGGGTTTCGGCACCAAAATGTTCCACTTTATTTTAAGGGAAGTATCAATAATAATAATAACGAATTATTTATAATTTTTAATAATAATTTTAATTTATTTTTTAGGATTTTTCGGACGGGTAGAGAAGAGGAAGAGAAAAACGCTTTAGTTGGCGGGTAAGTTACAACAACTAAATCATTTTATTATTTCATTTTCTTAATTCTATTTTCTTTTTCATCTTTTCTTACAGCTAACTTCATTAAGGATTACATACTATTTATATTAAAATTTACAACTAAGGAGGAATTCATGAAATTAAACTACATTTACATTATAAAAATTCAAATTTAAATAAAAACGAAATCAAAATAAAAGGAAATTTAAAAATGAATATTAAAAAGAAATAAAAAGCAAAGAATATAAAAAAAGTTGAAATTAAACAAAAACAGACAGCGCATTAAAAATGTTTTACTGCTCCAACACTATTTATCTATTTATCTTTTTATCTATTTATCTATTTATCTATTTATCTATTTATCTATTTATCTATTATTATTATTATTATTTATTTATTATAATTATAAATTATAATAAAGAAAAATTACAAAAAGCACTAGCAATAAAAGCTATCGGCTAACATGTAAAATTACTTAATTATATGAGTATGAAATAAGGTGATATATTTACATATTTATATACAAAAATACAATTTATATTTTATGATGTAGATTTAGGGACTTCAGAAAATTGTAAACGCTGGAGACATTGTTGTGAGTGGGGGTTTTTAGTGCATCCAGAGGGTTGGTTTGTGGGAAACATGTTTCCCTTGTGCGTTGAAGTGACGGACAGTCAATAATGAGATGGTAGGTACTTAAAGTTGTTCTATTGCAGAATTCGCATATTGGCGGGGGTTCTTTTTTAAATAAATATGTATGGGTAAGAAAGCTGTGAGTAAGCCTTAGACGAGTGTAGCATTTATTTTGATGCATAGATGTAGTTGAAGGTAGTAGCAACGGTTTATTGTGGGGGTTAACGGCTTTGTATACGTGATTGTATTCACCCCAAAGGTTTTCGGCTTTTTCATTGCAATACTGAACTGCAACATTTATTGCGTATTTCTTCGTAGAAGGTATAAATGTAAAAGTTGGTTTTGAGGTAGAATCCTCTTTGGCAGCCGAGTCTGCAAGTTCATTACCGTAGATGCCTACATGGCTGGCAATCCACATCAGTTTTGTTTTGGATTTCATAGTTATAAGTTCTTGTTGGATCGATGTTATAATTTCGTTCTTATTCCAGCAATTTGAACAAGAAGTGTGCACTGAACGACTGTCTGTACAAATTAGGGTTTTATTGCGTTGCTTTCTACATAACTCTACAGCTTTTAATACAGCAATCGCTTCTGCATCAAAAATTGTTCCATTTTGGGGAAGAATTCCAGAAGATTGTAAAGAACCATCTTCAGCTACTACTGCAAATGATGTGCTGTGATCAGTTTTGGAGCCGTCTGTAAAGAGGATTTTCCAACCAGCTTTTTTATGTTCATCGAAAATTTGCATTGATAACGTCTTATAGATCTGTGCATTTGACGTGGTTTTAGGATAGCATGTTAAGGAGCCTTCGAATTGAATTTTGTTTAAGTTCCATGGGGCATTTGATTGATTTGCGACTTTGTATGGTCCCAAATTGAGATTCGTTGCTATTTTATACATATTGGATAAAGCGGATGGGTGTTTTAGTTCCGTCTTTCTTTTGCGCAGTAAAGAGAGCTCATAAGATAAGATTCCACATTGAGAACATAAAACTTTATGTACCAATCGGGTTTGTAGATTGTAAGCGTGTTGGTGTATTTTCTCAAAACCTGCTTCAGCCATTAGATTCTGTATTGGTGTCGTTTTGAATGCACGGAGACTGCATCTTATAGCACTTTGAAATATGCTTTCAATTGGGGATATTGAGGTTTTGGGTGAATTTATATAAAAAATAAGTCCATACTCAATTTTGGATAATATAATAGCATTTACAATTCTTAACAGGGAGATTGTGTGAACATGACTCTTTTTAGATGCTAAATATCTTACAATGTTAAGTCTACTTTGTAAATTTATTTTTAGGTTTTGGCAGTGTTGTTTAAAACTATATTTATTGTCTATGTACAAACCTAAAATCTTACACACATTGGTGTTTTGGATGGACTGATTATTATAAGATATATTTATCGGGCTACAATTTCTTTTGTTGCAAATATGTAGATGAACTGTTTTCTCATAGGAAATGCTGGAACCCGATTTATGGGACCAAGTCACTATTTGATGTAGTGTATCTGAAAATATTTGTCTAATGTCTGAATTGTTTTGGCTCTTAGCTATGATATAAAGATCATCTGCATATATGCAATGTACAATTTTTTTATTTGTTGACAAAATTTGACTAAGTTCATCAAATGCTATTATAAATAATGTAACTGACAATGGGGATCCCTGTGGGATGCCATTATGCAGTGATACAGTTTCAGAGTGTATATTATTAAGGAGTACTGAAAATTTTCTGTTTGTAAGAAAAGACTTAATAAAGTTGAACATTTTTGGACCAATTTTCCAATCTAAGAGTTTGCGAAGAATAATGTGTATGCCAATTCTGTCAAATGCTTTTATGAAGTCAATGGAAAGAATCGATGTATGCCTTCTTGTCGATTGATTTTTGCGGATAATGTGGTCAATGAATAATAAAGCGTCTACTGTACTAAGTCCAGGTTGAAAACCAACCTGACTATGAGATATAAGTTTATGTTTTTTTATAAACCACAATAGGCGTTTAGATATGATTTTTTCCAGAATTTTACTCAAACATGGTAAGAGGGATATCGGTCTATAGGAATCGATCTGATTGCAGGGTTTGTTGGGTTTTGGAATTGGCAATACAGATGCAGATTTGTAAAATTGTGGTATAATACCTGAAGAGAAAATATCATTGAAATGTTCTAGAATGCGTCCTTGGAAAGAAAAAGGTGTATTTTTGAGCATGGGGTAAGAAATTCTATCTAAACCTGGTGTTTTGCCTTTTGAGGATTTTAGGCTATATGATAATTCATAGATTGTAAGATCATTTTCCAAACACTTTGATTTAGTGGAGCATTGTGAAGCTGGATAGGGATAATGTAGTAGCTTTGATTTTTCGTTGCAAAATTCTGTGGAGAAGCTTGAATCGCTGGAATTTGCCGACCAATGTTGGGCAAATGTTTTAGATATAACAATTGGGTCGGAAGTTGTCGTGCCATTTACCTCAATTGCTTTTATTTGATTTGGTTTCCAGTTACCTGTAAGCAATTTTATTTGACCCCATAGTGATGAAGATGAAACGGAAGGAGAGATAGTTGAAGTAAAGCGCTGGAAGGCGTCTGCTTTAGCTATTCTCTTGGCTTTGTTGAAAATAGCGTTCTTCCTTTTGTAATCTAGTAGATTTTCTCTAGTGATATTGCGTCGGAAGATTTTCCAAGCATTTTGTTTTTTGTTTCTTAGAACTTGGAGATCTTTTGACCACCATGGAACATTTTTGGTTCTTACTTTGTTTTTAGTTTGGGGGATGCAGTTGTTAGCTGCAATACGAATAATTTTTCTAATTTGAGCCGCTTCTTTGTTTGTGTTTTTAGATTTGGGAAATTTGGCTTCTTCTGAGCATACATTGTTGCGAAATTTGCTCCAGTCTGCTCTGTCTGTTATGTATTTGGGTCTATGTACGACAGGATTGTTGGAGTTTATATTCAAAGTTGTCACTGTGGGAAAATGATCACTACTATAGAGATCATCTACTGTGTGCCACGAGCATTTTAGAAGTAAGGGTATTGATACAATAGCAACATCAATATGTGTTAATGTATTATGAGTACTAAGGTGAGTTGGGGAACCATCATTTAAAACTGCCATATTAGAGTTGGTTATAAATGTTTCAATTGTGAGACCTCTGTTATTGGATTTGGGAGAACCCCATAGAGTACTCCAAGCATTTAGGTTCCCGAGAATAATAATCGGGGATGCTATATTATTAACTAGCAAAGTGCCCGCTACTTCGTATGCGGAAAGGATATAAAAAACAAATAAACAATATATAATATGGAAATGGCGAACACTCAAAATTAACAGCGAGACCAACATTGCACACCAATACCCACACTATATCCAAAAAATACAGATTCCAGCACTGTCCCTACACCCAATAGTACGATTTTCCAAAACTACCTCAATCCTTCACTTCACCAGTAATCTTAATTCCAAAAACAGGATTCCAGCGCGATCGGTGCACTCAAATTCAAATTGTACCATTTGGTATATTTCGTGCCCATAAGTACGAATTTTCAAAACTACTTCCATTCTACCCTCCAACTGTAGCCTTAATTCAAAATTTCCGGATTCCAGCTCTATCCGTTCAACCTAAATCCAAATTGTACCAAATTTAGTACTTTTCGTACCAATAAGTACGAATTTTTAAAACTACATCCATTTTACTCTCCAACAGTAGCCTTAGTTCACAATTTCAGGATTCCAACTCTATACGTTCGCCCAAAATCCAAATTGTACCAAATTTAGTACCATTTAGTACTTTTCGTACCCATAAGTACGAATTTTCAAAACTACTTCCATTCTACCCTCCAACTGTAGCCTTAATTCAAAATTTCCGGATTCCAGCTCTATCCGTTCAACCTAAATCCAAATTGTACCAAATTTAGTACCATTTAGTACTTTTCGTACCCATAAGTACGAATTTTCAAAACTACTTCCATTCTACCCTCCAACTGTAGCCTTAATTCAAAATTTCCGGATTCCAGCTCTATCCGTTCAACCTAAATTCAAATTGTACCAAATTTAGTACTTTTCGTACCCATAAGTACGAATTTTCAAAACTACTTCTATTCTACCCTCCAACTGTAGCCTTAATTCAAAATTTCCGGATTCCAGCTCTATCCGTTCAACCTAAATCCAAATTGTACAAAATTTAGTACCATTTAGTACTTTTCGTACCCATAAGTACGAATTTTCAAAACTACTTCCATTCTACCCTCCAACTGTAGCCTTAATTCAAAATTTCCGGATTCCAGCTCTATCCGTTCAACCTAAATCCAAATTGTACTAAATTTAGTACTTTTCGTACCCATAAGTACGAATTTTTAAAACTACATCCATTTTACTCTCCAACAGTAGCCTTAGTTCAAAATTTCAGGATTCCAGCTCTATACGTTCGCCCAAAATCCAAATTGTACCAAATTTAGTACCATTTAGTACTTTTCGTACCCATAAGTACGAATTTTCAAAACTACTTCCATTCTACCCTCCAACTGTAGCCTTAATTCAAAATTTCTGGATTCCAGCTCTATCCGTTCAACCAAAATCCAAATTGTACCAAATTTAGTACTTTTCGTACCCATAAGTACGAATTTTTAAAACTACATCCATTTTACTCTCCAACAGTAGCCTTAGTTCAAAATTTCAGGATTCCAGCTCTATTCGTTCGCCCAAATCATAATTGTACCAAATTTAGTACAATTTAGTACTTTTCGTACCCATAAGTACGAATTTTCAAAACTACTTCTATTCTACCCTCCAACTGTAGCCTTAATTCAAAATTTCCGGATTCCAGCTCTATCCGTTCAACCTAAATCCAAATTGTACCAAATTTAGTACTTTTCGTACCCATAAATACGAATTTTTAAACCTACATCCATTTTACTCTCCAACAGTAGCCTTAGTTCAAAATTTCAGGATTCCAGCACTATACGTTCGCCCAAAATCGAAATTGTACCAAATTTAGTACCATTTAGTACTTTTCGTACCCATAAGTACGAATTTTCAAAACTACTTCCATTCTACCCTCCAACTGTAGCCTTAATTCAAAATTTCCGGATTCCAGCTCTATCCGTTCAACCTAAATCCAAATTGTACCAAATTTAGTACTTTTCGTACCCATAAGTACGAATTTTTAAAACTACATCCATTTTACTCTCCAACAGTAGCCTTAGTTCAAAATTTCAAGATTCCAACTCTATACGTTCGCCCAAAATCCAAATTGTACCAAATTTAGTACAATTTAGTACTTTTCGTACCCATAAGTACGAATTTTCAAAACTACTTCCATTCTACCCTCCAACTGTAGCCTTAATTAAAAATTTCAGGATTCCAGCTCTATCCGTTGAACCTAAATCTAAATTGTACCAAATTTAGTACCATTTAGTACTTTCCGTACCCATAAGTACGAATTTTTAAAACTACGTTCATTCTACTCTCCAACAGTAGCCTTAATTCAAAATTTCAGGATTCCAGCCCTATCCGTTCGCCCAAATCATAATTGTACCAAATTTAATACCATTTAGTACTTTTCGTACACATGTGTACACTTTTCCTAAACCACCTCCTTATGTCAACCGTACGTTTTAACATTGATTCTCACACCAAATTTCAATCTTTAATCTTTATCCGTTCACAAAATACGAATTGGTACCAAATTTAGTACACTTTAGTACTTTTCGTACACTTATAGTTCGAATTTCCTAAAACCCTTTTGCACATCTTTCCTACACCTCATCAGTGACCTTCATTCCAAATTTCAAAGTTCTAGCTGTACCGGTTCGCCAAATACAAACGGTACCATATTTAGTACCTTTTAGTACTTTTCGTACCCTTCCAGTTCGAATTTCCAAAAACCAAGCCTTATCTGTCACCTTCGGACCAAGAGTGACCCTCACCCAAAATTTCATGATTCTAGCTTCAGCCGTTTCGTCTGGGCGTTGATGAATCAATCAGTCAGTCAGTGAATCAGTCACTCTACTCTTTTATTAATATAGATAATCGAATCAAGAGTGCTCTGGGTCACTGTTTCTTGATTTGGAAGATAAAGTGATGAAAGCGTAAAACGTGTAGCAAGATTTATTTCGATGGAAACACAGCACAGTGTTGAGGTGGAATTAATGCGTTTATGTGGAATATTTTTCTTTATAAGTATGGCAACTCCTTCTTTAGAAGAATTGTATCTATTGAAGAAGTAACCAATATATTTTTTTGGGGTATAAGGAGTTTGATTTTGTTTGCATTTTGTTTCTTGCAGACATAAAATATCAGGGTCTGTATGCGAAATTAATAATTGAAGATTAGAGTAGTTGTTAGTATATCCTCTGATGTTCCACTGTATAATTTTTAATCCCATAGTGATTAAAAATTAAGATCATTTATCAGATAAATGATCTGAGTGTGTTTCCATGGGGATTGTTGTGCCTTGTTTATCTGAAGGCAAATTTTGTTTCTCTTTAGATAAAGAGAAACCAGATGTTGACGGTTGGTCATTGATAGAGTTGAATGATTTTTGTTGTGTTTTGATGTTGTTGTTGTTTATAGAAGAGATTGAGTTGCTAGTAATTGTAGATGAGAGCTGTTTGTCTATTTTTACGTTGGAATGAGTGCTAAGACTGTAGGAAGGTTTGTAGGTGGTACTTGTAGTTGTTGTTGCAATAGAGTTAATTGCAGAAATGGGGTTTGTTGTTGGTTGAGAAGAAGTCGAAATAGGTTTGTTGTTGTTAATTTTTGTTGGTGTTTTTAAAATATTGATGCTTTCTGAATTTGCGGTAGATGATGAAATTGTTGTTGTCTCTTTATTTGTTGACGATTAAATTTTTTCCTTATCTGCCAATACGTGAGAGAAGCTTTTAGAGTTAATGTCTGTTGTTGGTTGATTTTTATACAAACGTACAGCTTCTTTCATTGAGCATTTATTGATTGTTTTAATGGTTATAATTAAGTTTTTGTCGACCTTTGATCATTTTATTATTTTTGTACTTTTTGTTCGGCTTTAGGTCCTCTTTTCAATAAAACAAAATTCTATTTGCTTTTATTTACTCTGTTTATTTCCAATATTTCGGACGTCTTCGACGACCATCATCAGGGATCTTTTTTGATTAACATAAAAACAAGAATATTAATTATATAAATTAATAACAAAATTACAAAACAATATTTACTTTTTGGTTTTTATTCAACTAACAACAACTTTCATCCTATGTGACTGGTGGTGTTGAACTGAAGTTTTTCTCATTTTTCTGATGTTTTTGGATGACGTTTCGATAAATTTGTGCACAGTGTTCTGTGTCTGACTTATAGTTTATTCTTTTTTCTGTGGGCGTATTTATTATATGGAGCATTTCCAATATATATCGACGTTTATAATTGTCCTCCTGAGTCAAGATTTTGACGTCCTTAAAATTTGGAGTGTGCCCTGTTTTGGAACAATGTGCTGCTAAAGCAGTTTTTTGTTCAAGTGGTTTGTTTTTGGCCTTTTGATCAGACTTGTGGCCACTGAGTCTGGTTTTTAATTTAGATTTTGTTGTGCCAACATATACCATTTGGCATATGTTGGACTTGTCTCCATCACATTCTATCTTGTACACTAAATTAGATTTTTCATCGTTTGATATTTTTGATTTTGTGTTGCTGAAAAACTTATTGTTTGTGTTAGTACTTTTTAAAGCTATTTGGTACTGTTCTTTGTTGTACAAATTGGACCTGGAAAAACGTTCTGAAAATCCACGTACATATGTGGCTCTTTTGTATGTTTTTGCCTCTCTTTCTATTTTGTCAGGCTTTTTTGTTTTTGATTGTTTTATTAGTTGATTAATGGTATGTATTGGGAAATCATTCATTTGTAGAATTTTCCGAATCTTTTTCTCATTTTTGGCATGAAATGTATGATCACTAATATTGAAAACTCTGTTTATAAAGTTTGTGGCCGTATTTATCCTTATTTTTCTTGGATGTTTTGAGTTAAAATTAATGATTCTTCCCGAGGACGTAGGTTTTTGATACCAATCTACAAGAAGACGTTTTCCATGTCTCAGTACTACTGCGTCTAGGTATGGCAACTGTTTGTTTGTTTCACATTCTATTGTGAATTTGATTTGCTTGTTGAAGTTATTTAAGGCTGCTAATGTATTTTCCACCTGGTCTTTCTTAATAATACAGAAAATATCATCAACGTATTTTGTTAATAATCTTGGCTTTTCCTTTAATGTTTCCATTGTTTCATTGAGAAGTTCTTCCATTACAATGTCCGCTACAATTGGTGAAATCGGCGACCCCATAGGCATTCCCTTTTGTTGTTCATAAACTTTGTCTTTGTATATGAAGTACCTCGAATCTTTAATGCAGAGTGTTAAACTTTCGATAAAAAGGTTCAAAGGAATATTAGTATGTTTTTCAATGTGTATCCATTTGCTTTTAATTATATTTAATGCCAAGTTGACCGGTACGCTTGGAAATAATGATATTACATCGAAGGATATCAATATTTCATCCTCATCTATGTGCTGCTTGTTTACTTTGCCTTTGAATTCTTCTGCATCTTTGATATTATATACAGATTCTTGGGTTAAAGATTTTAAAATGGAAGATAAATACTTGGATAGTTCATACGTTGGCGACTTTAAGCTAGAACAAATTGGACGTAGAGGAGTTCCCTCCTTGTGGATCTTTGGCAGGCCGTATATTCTAGGCGCTACCGCTGTTTTATTTATCAATCTGTTTTTATCCACTTCATTGATTAATTTCAAACCAAACATCTTCATAACTAACTTGTTGTTTTTTTCCTGTAGACCAGTAGTCGGATCTCTTCGCAGTCGTTTATATGTGCAAATATCCATCAGTATTCTGTTCATTTTTGTTTCATAGTCAGATTTTAACATTGCCACCGTCTTACCCCCTTTATCTGCGTTTAGTATTAAAATATGATTATTTGCTTTTAAAAATTTTGTTGTTTGGCGTACTGTGTCCAACACAAACCGATCTCTTTTTCCCAATTTCATATTTCTCATTTGTTCATTTATGAGATTAACTAAATTAATTCTAGCATTTTCTTGCTCTTCCCGATTTTCTAACGACTGAATACAGTCCTCTCCCTCTGCTATTATGTTGAACAACGGAAAAGTTGTCTTCGTTGTTGGGAGAGAGAATTTTGGGCCCAGAGATAATAACCACTCCACATTGGATGGTATGTCTGTTTCTGTTGTATTTATAAACCACTCCTTATTTTGTTGTATATTGAGCTCACACTGTTGTTGCTGTTTTAATGCATGTAGCTTTTTTATGTGAGTTGTCTTTTGTTTTGTGCTCTGAGTATTGTTGATGATATTTTCGCTCTCCACGAGCGTGTCCAAATCGTCTCTTTCTAATAGACTTGTGAGTCTGTTCATCGTATCAGTTAATGCCTTTTTGTTTTTGAGTAGTTGTTTGTGTTTACAATGTATTAGAAGTTTTAGGATTTTCATGTGAAAGTTGTATAAGTGTGTGTTTAGTTTAATTCTAACATGTGTTGGTATTGTGTTGTTAGTTTTAAATATGTTGTTAGTGTGTTTTGTTGTATTCAAAATAAAGCTTGGTATTGTACCTGTTTCCTTGCATTTTGTTAGGAAAGTTGCTGTTGATTTCAAACGTTCTGTTTGCCTGGTACATCTTGAATATTGTTTTATGACGTGCTGAGTTTCGTCGTTGTATTTTTGTTTTATATTTTTATACAATTGCATGGTGTTTTTATGTTTGGTTTCTTGCGGCGTGCCTTCCGTGTTATGGTTATAATTAAGTTTTTGTCGACCTTTGATCATTTTATTATTTTTGTACTTTTTGTTCGGCTTTAGGTCCTCTTTTCAATAAAACAAAATTCTATTTGCTTTTATTTACTCTGTTTATTTCCAATATTTCGGACGTCTTCGACGACCATCATCAGGGATCTTTTTTGATTAACATAAAAACAAGAATATTAATTATATAAATTAATAACAAAATTAAATAACTTCAACAAGCAAATCAAATTCACAATAGAATGTGAAACAAACAAACAGTTGCCATACCTAGACGCAGTAGTACTGAGACATGGAAAACGTCTTCTTGTAGATTGGTATCAAAAACCTACGTCCTCGGGAAGAATCATTAATTTTAACTCAAAACATCCAAGAAGAATAAGGATAAATACGGCCACAAACTTTATAAACAGAGTTTTCAATATTAGTGATCATACATTTCATGCCAAAAATGAGAAAAAGATTCGGAAAATTCTACAAATGAATGATTTCCCAATACATACCATTAATCAACTAATAAAACAATCAAAAACAAAAAAGCCTGACAAAATAGAAAGAGAGGCAAAAACATACAAAAGAGCCACATATGTACGTGGATTTTCAGAACGTTTTTCCAGGTCCAATTTGTACAACAAAGAACAGTACCAAATAGCTTTAAAAAGTACTAACACAAACAATAAGTTTTTCAGCAACACAAAATCAAAAATATCAAACGATGAAAAATCTAATTTAGTTTACAAGATAGAATGTGATGGAGACAAGTCCAACACAACACAACAAAATCTAAATTAAAAACCAGACTCAGTGGCCACAAGTCTGATCAAAAGGCCAAAAACAAACCACTTGAACAAAAAACTGCTTTAGCAGCACATTGTTCCAAAACAGGGCACACTCCAAATTTTAAGGACGTCAAAATCTTGACTCAGGAGGACAATTATAAACGTCGATATATATTGGAAATGCTCCATATAATAAATACGCCCACAGAAAAAAGAATAAACTATAAGTCAGACACAGAACACTGTGCACAAATTTATCGAAACGTCATCCAAAAACATCAGAAAAATGAGAAAAACTTCAGTTCAACACCACCAGTCACATAGGATGAAAGTTGTTGTTAGTTGAATAAAAACCAAAAAGTAAATATTGTTTTGTAATTTTGTTATTAATTTATATAATTAATATTCTTGTTTTTATGTTAATCAAAAAAGATCCCTGATGATGGTCGTCGAAGACGTCCGAAATATTGGAAATAAACAGAGTAAATAAAAGCAAATAGAATTTTGTTTTATTGAAAAGAGGACCTAAAGCCGAACAAAAAGTACAAAAATAATAAAATGATCAAAGGTCGACAAAAACTTAATTATAACCATAACACGGGAGGCACGCCGCAAGAAACCAAACATAAAAACACCATGCAATTGTATAAAAATATAAAACAAAAATACAACGACGAAACTCAGCACGTCATAAAACAATATTCAAGATGTACCAGGCAAACAGAACGTTTGAAATCAACAGCAACTTTCCTAACAAAATGCAAGGAAACAGGTACAATACCAAGCTTTATTTTGAATACAACAAAACACACTAACAACATATTTAAAACTAACAACACAATACCAACACATGTTAGAATTAAACTAAACACACACTTATACAACTTTCACATGAAAATCCTAAAACTTCTAATACATTGTAAACACAAACAACTACTCAAAAACAAAAAGGCATTAACTGATACGATGAACAGACTCACAAGTCTATTAGAAAGAGACGATTTGGACACGCTCGTGGAGAGCGAAAATATCATCAACAATACTCAGAGCACAAAACAAAAGACAACTCACATAAAAAAGCTACATGCATTAAAACAGCAACAACAGTGTGAGCTCAATATACAACAAAATAAGGAGTGGTTTATAAATACAACAGAAACAGACATACCATCCAATGTGGAGTGGTTATTATCTCTTGGCCCAAAATTCTCTCTCCCAACAACGAAGACAACTTTTCCGTTGTTCAACATAATAGCAGAGGGAGAGGACTGTATTCAGTCGTTAGAAAATCGGGAAGAGCAAGAAAATGCTAGAATTAATTTAGTTAATCTCATAAATGAACAAATGAGAAATATGAAATTGGGAAAAAGAGATCGGTTTGTGTTGGACAAAGTACGCCAAACAACAACATTTTTAAAAGCAAATAATCATATTTTAATACTAAACGCAGATAAAGGGGGTAAGACGGTGGCAATGTTAAAATCTGACTATGAAACAAAAATGAACAGAATACTGATGGATATTTGCACATATAAACGACTGCGAAGAGATCCGACTACTGGTCTACAGGAAAAAAACAACAAGTTAGTTATGAAGATGTTTGATTTGAAATTAATCAATGAAGTGGATAAAAACAGATTGATAAATAAAACAGCGGTAGCGCCTAGAATATACGGCCTGCCAAAGATCCACAAGGAGGGAACTCCTCTACGTCCAATTTGTTCTAGCTTAAAGTCGCCAACGTATGAACTATCCAAGTATTTATCTTCCATTTTAAAATCTTTAACCCAAGAATCTGTATATAATATCAAAGATGCAGAAGAATTCAAAGGCAAAGTAAACAAGCAGCACATAGATGAGGATGAAATTTCCAAGCGTACCGGTCAACTTGGCATTAAATATAATTAAAAGCAAATGGATACACATTGAAAAACATACTAATATTCCTTTGAACCTTTTTATCGAAAGTTTAACACTCTGCATTAAAGATTCGAGGTACTTCATATACAAAGACAAAGTTTATGAACAGCAAAAGGGAATGCCTATGGGGTCGCCGATTTCACCAATTGTAGCGGACATTGTAATGGAAGAACTTCTCAATGAAACAATGGAAACATTAAAGGAAAAGCCAAGATTATTAACAAAATACGTTGATGATATTTTCTGTATTATTAAGAAAGACCAGGTGGAAAATACATTAGCAGCCTTAAATAGCTTCAACAAGCAAATCAAATTCACAATAGAATGTGAAACAAACAAACAGTTGCCATACCTAGACGCAGTAGTACTGAGACATGGAAAACGTCTTCTTGTAGATTGGTATCAAAAACCTACGTCCTCGGGAAGAATCATTAATTTTAACTCAAAACATCCAAGAAGAATAAGGATAAATACGGCCACAAACTTTAAAAACAGAGTTTTCAATATTAGTGATCATACATTTCATGCCAAAAATGAGAAAAAGATTCGGAAAATTCTACAAATGAATGATTTCCCAATACATACCATTAATCAACTAATAAAACAATCAAAAACAAAAAAGCCTGACAAAATAGAAAGAGAGGCAAAAACATACAAAAGAGCCACATATGTACGTGGATTTTCAGAACGTTTTTCCAGGTCCAATTTGTACAACAAAGAACAGTACCAAATAGCTTTAAAAAGTACTAACACAAACAATAAGTTTTTCAGCAACACAAAATCAAAAATATCAAACGATGAAAAATCTAATTTAGTTTACAAGATAGAATGTGATGGAGACAAGTCCAACACAACACAACAAAATCTAAATTAAAAACCAGACTCAGTGGCCACAAGTCTGATCAAAAGGCCAAAAACAAACCACTTGAACAAAAAACTGCTTTAGCAGCACATTGTTCCAAAACAGGGCACACTCCAAATTTTAAGGACGTCAAAATCTTGACTCAGGAGGACAATTATAAACGTCGATATATATTGGAAATGCTCCATATAATAAATACGCCCACAGAAAAAAGAATAAACTATAAGTCAGACACAGAACACTGTGCACAAATTTATCGAAACGTCATCCAAAAACATCAGAAAAATGAGAAAAACTTCAGTTCAACACCACCAGTCACATAGGATGAAAGTTGTTGTTAGTTGAATAAAAACCAAAAAGTAAATATTGTTTTGTAATTTTGTTATTAATTTATATAATTAATATTCTTGTTTTTATGTTAATCAAAAAAGATCCCTGATGATGGTCGTCGAAGACGTCCGAAATATTGGAAATAAACAGAGTAAATAAAAGCAAATAGAATTTTGTTTTATTGAAAAGAGGACCTAAAGCCGAACAAAAAGTACAAAAATAAAAAAAAAAGATTGTTTTAATTTTCAGAATTTCTTTTTGTTGTTTGTATAATTTGCAAGTGTTTGATGATGCTGGATGATCTTCACTGCAATTAGCACAGAGTGTGCGAGTGCAATCACTCGGAGAGTGAGGGGGTAAATTACAATTTACACATGTTGGTGGATTATTGCATCGTTTTATTGTGTGTCCCAACAACTGGCATTGTTTGCACCTCATTGGGTTCGGGTAGTGTTCTCTTACAATTGATGTGTGATAGGCAATTTGTAATTTTTCTGGGAGAGTGAAGAGATCGAAAGTGACGAGAATCACTCCCGTTTTAATTTTTTTGCCATCTACTGACTTCTCATATTTGTAAACATAAACAACACCCTTATCGGAGAGTTCACTAATGATCTCATTTTCAGGGATATTGTTGAGATATGGAGCGTAAATGGTGCCTCTTGTGAAATTGAGTTGTTGGTGTAGTTTACATGTTATTTTGCATACACCAGTCAATTCATTGGTGTCTAAAATTTTGTTTGCAGTTATTTTGTCTTTGACTAACAACAACAAACTACCATCTCTCAGGGGAGAAATGGAGATGATGTTTTTAGTTATTATATCGAATGCTTTTTGAATAGCAAAACAAGAGTAATCTGTCAAGGGTTTTGTTTGATCTAAGGCAGAAACAACTACATACCTTGGGTTTGGAACTGTTTTTGTGGGGAGAGAGGGGAATTCACATGTAATTCCTCTTTCACGTTTTTTACGTTTTCTTTGGGGACTCTCTGCTAAAATAGCAAATTGATTGTCCCCTAAATTGGGGGGCCCAGGGGGCATTTTGCACTATTTAAAAAACAAACTATTTATTTTTTTCTAATGGCACACAGTAAATGAAAGAAAAATGAGTAAACACAAATGAAGCGGTCGAGTGACTGTACGCAATGAGTGCTAGTCGACGACTGTCTATTTATCTATCTATTTATCTATTTATCTACTTATCTATTTATCTATTTATCTATTTATTTATCTATTTATCTATTTATCTATTTATCTATTTATCTATTTATCTATTTATCTATTTATCTATTTATCTATTTATCTATTTATCTATTTATCTATTTATCTTTTTATCTATTTATCTATTTATCTATTTATCTATTTATCTATTTATCTATTTATCTATTTATTTATTTATCTATTTATCTATTTATCTATTTATCTATTTATCTATTTATCTATTTATCTATTTATCTATTTATCTATTTATCTATTTATCTATTTATCTATTTATCTATTTATCTATTTATCTATTTATCTATTTATCTATTTATCTATTTATCTATTTATCTATTTATCTATTTATCTATTTATCTATTTATCTATTTATCTATTTATCTATTTATCTATTTATCTATTTATCTATTTATCTATTTATCTATTTATCTATTTATCTATTTATCTATTTATCTATTTATCTATTTATCTATTTATCTATTTATCTATTTATCTATTTATCTATTTATCTATGTATATATTTATTTATTTATCTATTTATCTATTTATTTATTTATCTATTTATCTATTTATCTATTTATCTATTTATCTATTTATCTATTTATTTATTTATCTATTTATCTATTTATTTTATTTTATTAATAGATGAGATATTACATATTCAATTAAGTTACATTATAAATCTTTTAAAAAATTGCAAGGTGCATATTTATAGAATTCGTAAGGTATGCCATCTTGACCTGGCGATTTCTTGGGCTTTAACCCTTGTGAAACATTGGCAAGTTCACAAAATTCAAACGGAGAATCCAAGAAAGGTTCCACAACGTATGGCATGCACCAGCTTATGAACTGATCATTCATATTCTCCTGAAGTATACTTTGGAAGTACAATCTAAGTTGGTCAGCACTGAGATTTCCTCTAGGTGACTGTACTTGATTTTTTAATGATTTTGCCAAGGCCCACCAATCTTTACTACATTTAATTGAGTCGAGTTTCTTAAGGTTATTGTCGTAGAACTCACGTTTCTTTTCAGCGCAAAGGAATCTATATTTGGCTCTTGATAAAAAGTAGCGTTGTCTATTGACTAGCGTATAGGACTTTCGATATTTCTTTAAATTCTTTTTCATGTTGGATCTCAAACGAAAACATTTCCAATCGAACCATTTTTGATATGGGTCAAATACAGTTCTATTCTTACTGACGTTAGATTCTCTTATCCTTGTAACGACTTGTTCAATCATCTGATTTACACTGAAGTTTGGTAAGTAGCACGAATTTCTTGACAGCGAACTTAAGTTATTTTGATACTGTATTTTATACTTGTCCCTCCAGATAAGTTTTTGTATTGGCTGAAGGCTACTTTCAGCGTTAATTCGGTTGTTATTTTGAATTTTTAGTTCTAAACTTAAAGGCATGTGATCTGAAAAGATTTTAGTATCGACATGTAATTTGGAAACAAACTGTAAAAAGTTATGAGAACATATATAATAATCAATGACTGAACTCCCCATTACTCCGCAAAAAGTAAAATTAGCATTAGTGTCATCAGAAGTTCTACCATTTAAAACAATACCACCGATGTCTTCAATAATTTTTAATAGTTTTCTACCATTTGAGTTAATACATTTATCTTCGGATTGGCGACATTCATTAATATATGGATAATCATCTATAAGGCTTTCGTCTAGAATCTGTTCTTCTCCAATCCTAGCGTTCAAATCACCCATAATGCAAAAATTATTTGAACTGAATTCTTTTAAAAAACTTTCGAAACTTTCGGCATCTCTTTTCCATTGAAATTTGCAGATAAAACCGTGTATCCATTGACATCAATAAATTCAAGTTTGAGTGTGTTTTTAACGGTCTTTTTGAAACCATAAAGGCAACCACCGCTTGCCCTTCCAGCCCTATTTATTCTGGTTGCTTCTACCCAATGAATGTAAAAATTTTTGAAATATGATGAAAAATGTGATGTTTTATTTGACTCTACATGTGTTTCAAACAAGAAAAAAATTTCAAATTTATTAATATAATTTAAAAAGTTTCCAAAATTTAGAGCTTTCTGCAAGTTTGAAACATTATATGCCAGTAAATGGTACGATTCGCATTGCTATTGTGAGTTAGTGGTGTAGGTTTTATTGGTTTTGTGAAGGCTATCTTTGGATATTATATCAAAAATACTGTTCCCAATAATTTCATTTAAAAATTTTGCGTCCTTTTCTGAGGGAGCTATTATTTTTCCTTGGGACCAATAAAAATTAATATCATTTATGAATATCGAAAATTCAGCTAAACGGACTTTTACATCCCCTTTCTTTTTTAAAATTTCGTTCTTAAGTTTACGCATGTTAAATCTAATGCTTTGTTCACTTTCTGTGTAATCGCGTTGTACAAAGACGTTTTTTCCATATAAACATTTCTTTTTTGCTAGTATTTTTTGCGCTTGTGAACACGATCCAAGGCTGAATATAAACATTTTACCCGATCCTAACATTCGTGTGTTAATTATATCTACGTCTACTTTTATATCATTAGAGCATATCTTCATAAATTAATTTTTTGCTATAGCAGCTGTAGAACAAGATAAACCGCTAACTACAACGTTTGTTAGTCGGGATCGCCTATCTATTGTTTCCAGTCTAGAAGTTAGCCTCTTTACGTCTTCTTTAAGTTTAACATTTTCTTCTTTCAACTCACATATCTCGGACTTCAATGCAGCTATATCCTCCTTCTTGGCAACATCATGCAACTTTGTATCCAGCAGCTCTGCAAGTTTGGTCCACGAAAAAACATCTTGTGAGTTTTGGTTCATTTTGCTAATTGCTGTTCGCTTTTGTGGAGGGCTCACTGTAAGTTCAGGCGATGTCGATAACAGAGTTCTCTTTCCACTCATATGGTACTACGAGGCCAGTGTTGTAAAGTGTAGCACAAATTCATCGATAACTCACTTATCGTCAGCTGTTTGATATGTTATTGTTTTGTTTGACTGATCAGGTTCGAAAGAGGAGTGCGACTGTTGTTTGTTTTTTATCTTCAGTGGTGTTGGTGTTGTGCTATTTTCCAGTGGGAGTTATCGATTTTGTTATATTTTTAAAAGAAAAAAATACAATTTTTAGTGCACAGTGATGTATAGTGACTTAATTTTTGTCCCTTGCGCGATGTGATGTGTCTTTCCCGACTCCCAGAAACGGTTCGAGATGGTTGTGTGGCGTATAGCGCTGTAGCAGGCAGCAGAAATGAGGAGCTATAAAAAAACACGTCTCGTATGTATGTCTATATATATGTATCATTTATCTATTTATCTATTTATAGTGACTTAATTTTTGTCCCTTGCGCGATGTGATGTGTCTTTCCCGACTCCCAGAAACGGTTCGAGATGGTTGTGTGGCGTATAGCGCTGTAGCAGGCAGCAGAAATGAGGAGCTATAAAAAAACACGTCTCGTATGTATGTCTATATATATGTATCATTTATCTATTTATCTATTTATCTATTTATCTATTTATCTATTTATCTATTTATCTATTTATCTATTTATCTATTTATCTATTTATCTATTTATCTATTTATCTATTTATCTATTTATCTATTTATCTATTTATCTATTTATCTATTTATCTATTTATCTATTTATCTATTTATCTATTTATCTATTTATCTATTTATCTATTTATTTATTTATCTATTTATCTATTTATCTATTTATCTATTTATCTATTTATCTATTTATCTATTTATCTATTTATCTATTTATCTATTTATCTATTTATCTATTTATCTATTTATCTATTTATCTATTTATCTATTTATCTATTTATCTATTTATCTATTTATCTATTTATCTATTTATCTATTTATTTTATTTTATTAATAGATGAGATATTACATATTCAATTAAGTTACATTATAAATTCAATATAAAATAATATCATCTATATGTGGCTTAGCTTTATAGCTGTTTGCCATATTATATATAAGTTACTTATGTATAGCTTACTTTTTTTAAAACAATACTTCAATAATTACATTAGAACTTATGAATATTCATTTAGTATAAGGTTTCTATATTTAAAACATGATATAATATACTTGTATAGTATGCTAAAATTCGCACCATTCAAAGCATTTAATACCTCATTTACTGAAAGAATATTAGTACCAAAATATTTGATTCTAAAAGCTGAATAAATAGGGCATATACCAATGAAATGCAAAGTGTTTTCTGGTTCGTTCAAATTACAAATTGTACAAAGACCGTTTGAGTTATTATTGCCTGAAAACAATTTCGAATTTAGGTCAAGCATCCCACCTCTAGCTTTTATAATCAAACTTGTTACATGAGCAGATAAATCTCTTGTAAGGTTGCGTATTTCATTATAATCCAGCTGGGCGTATAGGTCATGGGATTGTGAATTTCTTGCGGAAGTACAGAAATCGTTGTATTCTGTAGCATTTAATGATTCAATAATATCCTTCCAATAGCTACATTTTGGTAGATTCATATTGGGAGGAGAATAATTCAATTTTTCACAAATGTTTGACCATTCTTTTGCCCAATAAATATTGAGTTCTATAACCTTTTCTGCAAGTATGGGAGGTAGTCTTTGTGGGTTCAATCGCAGTACTCTATTTACGTAACATAAATGCATTTTTAAAGTATGTGTATACAAAGTGGGAAGACCAGATTCTATATAAACCATATAGTTTGGGGTATTGTTCGGGAGGTACAACATCCGTTTGACAAAAAATCGTAACAGCTTTTCTACATTATCGTTCTTTTGAAACCCCCATATTTGAGCAGCATAAAACATAATCGATCTAGAGCAAGCATTAAAAATTTTCATTTTATTGGTTTTCGTAATTTTTGGATGGTTTATGTATTTAGACCAAGTTGAATTGATGGCCAACTTTGAAGAACTAAGCTTTGATTCTAAATGTGCGTTAAACGATAAGTTATGTGTAAGTTCAATTCCGAGGTAGCAGTATCTGTTAACAATTTCAATCTCTTGATTTGCATAATGCCATTTCAAAGTACCAGATATCCTATTTCCTTTACGAAAAACCAGAATTTTAGATTTCAATAGATTAACCGTTAAACGCCATTTAAGACAATAGATTTCTAAGGCTTCAATCATTTGTTGTAAACCATTTGGTGAGTCGGATAGAATGACTATGTCATCGGCATAAAGTAATACTTTAATATCAATATCTGCAACATTTACGCCTCCAGGCAATGCATCTGGCAGATCATTTAGATATATCGAAAAAAGTGTTGGACTGAGTAAGCAACCCTGTTTTACACCGGAATTTACACAAAACGAGTTTGAGTACGAATTGCCATCCCAGACCTTTGTTGTTGTATCTTGGTATAAACCTTGCAATATTCTAATTACTTTTGATGATAAACCCATACAAGCTAGCTTATAAAAAAGGCTGTTTCTAGGTATAAGGTCAAAAGCAGTAGAAAAATCTACAAAAAATGCATAAGTTGGCTTATTATTGCTACGTTGAAGAGAGACTATATTGACCAGATTGAAAATATTATCTACCGTTGAATACTCTTTCCTGAATCCTGCTTGAAATTCATTAAGAATTTGATTTCTCTCCAGCCAGCTAGTAATTCGATTTAGCAATATATTGTTGAATATTTTAGACATACTGTCTAAAAGTGATAGCCCTCTATAATTTCTAGCAATATTTGGATCACCTTTCTTAAAAAGGGGGATCAATATAGATTGCTTGAACGATGTAGGGATTTCCTCATGTAAGAATATTTTGTTAAAAATCAATAAAAGGTCTTTTAAAAAATTGCAAGGTGCATATTTATAGAATTCGTAAGGTATGCCATCTAGACCTGGCGATTTCTTGGGCTTTAACCCTTGTGAAACATTGGCAAGTTCACAAAATTCAAACGGAGAATCCAAGAAAGGTTCCACAACGTATGGCATGCACCAGCTTATGAACTGATCATTCATATTCTCCTGAAGTATACTTTGGAAGTACAATCTAAGTTGGTCAGCACTGAGATTTCCTCTAGGTGACTGTACTTGATTTTTTAATGATTTTGCCAAGGCCCACCAATCTTTACTACATTTAATTGAGTCGAGTTTCTTAAGGTTATTGTCGTAGAACTCACGTTTCTTTTCAGCGCAAAGGAATCTATATTTGGCTCTTGATAAAAAGTAGCGTTGTCTATTGACTAGCGTATAGGACTTTCGATATTTCTTTAAATTCTTTTTCATGTTGGATCTCAAACGAAAACATTTCCAATCGAACCATTTTTGATATGGGTCAAATACAGTTCTATTCTTACTGACGTTAGATTCTCTTATCCTTGTAACGACTTGTTCAATCATCTGATTTACACTGAAGTTTGGTAAGTAGCACGAATTTCTTGACAGCGAACTTAAGTTATTTTGATACTGTATTTTATACTTGTCCCTCCAGATAAGTTTTTGTATTGGCTGAAGGCTACTTTCAGCGTTAATTCGGTTGTTATTTTGAATTTTTAGTTCTAAACTTAAAGGCATGTGATCTGAAAAGATTTTAGTATCGACATGTAATTTGGAAACAAACTGTAAAAAGTTATGAGAACATATATAATAATCAATGACTGAACTCCCCATTACTCCGCAAAAAGTAAAATTAGCATTAGTGTCATCAGAAGTTCTACCATTTAAAACAATACCACCGATGTCTTCAATAATTTTTAATAGTTTTCTACCATTTGAGTTAATACATTTATCTTCGGATTGGCGACATTCATTAATATATGGATAATCATCTATAAGGCTTTCGTCTAGAATCTGTTCTTCTCCAATCCTAGCGTTCAAATCACCCATAATGCAAAAATTATTTGAACTGAATTCTTTTAAAAAACTTTCGAAACTTTCGGCATCTCTTTTCCATTGAAATTTGCAGATAAAACCGTGTATCCATTGACATCAATAAATTCAAGTTTGAGTGTGTTTTTAACGGTCTTTTTAAAACCATAAAGGCAACCACCGCTTGCCCTTCCAGCCCTATTTATTCTGGTTGCTTCTACCCAATGAATGTAAAAATTTTTGAAATATGATGAAAAATGTGATGTTTTATTTGACTCTACATGTGTTTCAAACAAGAAAAAAATTTCAAATTTATTAATATAATTTAAAAAGTTTCCAAAATTTAGAGCTTTCTGCAAGTTTGAAACATTATATGCCAGTAAATGGTACGATTCGCATTGCTATTGTGAGTTAGTGGTGTAGGTTTTATTGGTTTTGTGAAGGCTATCTTTGGATATTATATCAAAAATACTGTTCCCAATAATTTCATTTAAAAATTTTGCGTCCTTTTCTGAGGGAGCTATTATTTTTCCTTGGGACCAATAAAAATTAATATCATTTATGAATATCGAAAATTCAGCTAAACGGACTTTTACATCCCCTTTCTTTTTTAAAATTTCGTTCTTAAGTTTACGCATGTTAAATCTAATGCTTTGTTCACTTTCTGTGTAATCGCGTTGTACAAAGACGTTTTTTTCCATATAAACATTTCTTTTTTGCTAGTATTTTTTGCGCTTGTGAACACGATCCAAGGCTGAATATAAACATTTTACCCGATCCTAACATTCGTGTGTTAATTATATCTACGTCTACTTTTATATCATTAGAGCATATCTTCATAAATTAATTTTTTGCTATAGCAGCTGTAGAACAAGATAAACCGCTAACTACAACGTTTGTTAGTCGGGATCGCCTATCTATTGTTTCCAGTCTAGAAGTTAGCCTCTTTACGTCTTCTTTAAGTTTAACATTTTCTTCTTTCAACTCACATATCTCGGACTTCAATGCAGCTATATCCTCTTTCTTGGCAACATCATGCAACTTTGTATCCAGCAGCTCTGCAAGTTTGGTCCACGAAAAAACATCTTGTGAGTTTTGGTTCATTTTGCTAATTGCTGTTCGCTTTTGTGGAGGGCTCACTGTAAGTTCAGGCGATGTCGATAACAGAGTTCTCTTTCCACTCATATGGTACTACGAGGCCAGTGTTGTAAAGTGTAGCACAAATTCATCGATAACTCACTTATCGTCAGCTGTTTGATATGTTATTGTTTTGTTTGACTGATCAGGTTCGAAAGAGGAGTGCGACTGTTGTTTGTTTTTTATCTTCAGTGGTGTTGGTGTTGTGCTATTTTCCAGTGGGAGTTATCGATTTTGTTATATTTTTAAAAGAAAAAAATACAATTTTTAGTGCACAGTGATGTATAGTGACTTATTTTTTGTCCCTTGCGCGATGTGATGTGTCTTTCCCGACTCCCAGAAACGGTTCGAGATGGTTGTGTGGCGTATAGCGCTGTAGCAGGCAGCAGAAATGAGGAGCTATAAAAAAACACGTCTCGTATGTATGTCTATATATATGTATCATTTATCTATTTATCTATTTATCTATTTATCTATTTATCTATTTATCTATTTATTTATTTATCTATTTATCTATTTATCTATTTATCTATTTATCTATTTATCTATTTATCTATTTATCTATTTATCTATTTATCTATTTATCTATTTATCTATTTATCTATTTATCTATTTATCTATTTACCTATTTATCTATTTATCTATTTATCTATTTATCTATTTATCTATTTATCTATTTATCTATTTATCTATTTATCTATTTATCTATTTATCTATTTATCTATTTATCTATTTATCTATTTATCTATTTATCTATTTATCTATTTATCTATTTATCTATTTATCTATTTATCTATTTATCTATTTATCTATTTATCTATTTATCTATTTATCTATTTATCTATTTATCTATTTATCTATTTATCTATTTATCTATTTATCTATTTATCTATTTATCTATTTATCTATTTATCTATTTATCTATTTATCTATTTATCTATTTATCTATTTATCTATTTATCTATTTATCTATTTATCTATTTATATATTTATCTATTTATCTATTTATCTATTTATCTATTTATCTATTTATCTATTTATCTATTTATCTATTTATTTATTTATTTATTTATCTATTTACCTATTTATCTATTTATCTATTTATCTATTTATCTATTTATCTATTTATCTATTTATCTATTTATCTATTTATCTATTTATCTATTTATCTATTTATCTATTTATCTATTTATCTATTTATCTATTTATCTATTTATCTATTTATCTATTTATCTATTTATCTATTTATCTATTTATCTATTTATCTATTTATCTATTTATCTATTTATCTATTTATCTATTTATCTATTTATCTATTTATCTATTTATCTATTTATCTATTTATCTATTTATCTATTTATCTATTTATCTATTTATCTATTTATCTATTTATCTATTTATCTATTTATCTATTTATCTATTTATCTATTTATCTATTTATCTATTTATCTATTTATCTATTTATCTATTTATCTATTTATCTATTTATCTATTTATCTATTTATCTATTTATCTATTTATCTATTTATCTATTTATCTATTTATCTATTTATCTATTTATCTATATATCTATATATTGTTACGAGCGTGGTACTATTACTAATATCTTTTGTCGACAATCTGAAGTCAAGGCATGAATGAATATATGATGGCTAGCTCGGCCGTGGTGAGGTTACTTGACCCGGTTTATCGACTCGCAACATTAGAATTTTTCATGCCAATATGAACAACCACATTTTTCAATTATAAAAACAAAAAAAAACAAACTTGTGTATTAGCATGAGCTGAAATAACAAACAAAATTACTGGTGCCTGATGTTTTTGACACGGAAGTGCACTTCTCCCACCCTATTTACACGCCTATGGTAACATGAGCACTCGAAATTTATTTTGTTACCCCTTAAAGAGACCTTCTACCCGCTCACTTTATTTGATCTGACATTTACCTTCATTTACCGGTGAAATAATTAAAAGTTCATTTTAATGTGCTATAAAGTTTATTAAATATAATGTAAAGAGAGAGAAATTTGGCATTGTGTACAATATAAAATATAGTTTTCTTATTAAATATACATACAGAAGTAATTGGAGGGAATTTAATATATCAGTTTCTCTTAACTATTAGTATCAATGTATGCTCATTTAAGAGAGTCAGTCCGGGTGCAATCTTTCAGCAATTCTTAAATTCAGTGGTAGATCTCTCTTAAATGTCATGCAATGGGAGATTTCTCTAACTACTTACGACTATCATACTAATAAAGAGGGGTAATTATTAAATAACAACAGCAACAACGATGATTTGAAGAATAACAGCAACAGTGATGAGATGATGAAGAACAGCAACCATGAGGAATAACAGCAACGATGAGAATATGGTAAACAGCAGCAACAGGGTAAAATTGATGAATAACAACCGCAATGTAGAAATGATGAATAACAGTAAAAGGGCAACATTGGGTTGACACCACGATTTAAGATTCTTCTTTTTTTTTGGAGTTTCGCGAAATATTATTAATGTTGTTGTTTCATCATCGTTGACATTTCACAAGTAGTACAGTCGTTAGGTTTTGTTGTTGGTTTCAACTATTTTGCTATACGCCACATTCATCACAATTTTGTCAAACTTTTAGTTTCTTTCGTTTTATTTTCTTTATTTATTTTTTTTTTTTTTGAATAGCCTGTCTATTATGTTTTGCAAGGCTTTATAAATTGTTAGATCAATTAAAGATGATTTTTAGATTTCGTGCTGAATTTTTGTTGCATACATTCACATGAGGAACAATTCTTAACATGTTTTAGTTCACTTTTTCTTGTGCAGTAACAAAACTTTTCTTTTAAACAATAGCTAAGTTGTTCTCTTTTAATGTATTACATTATTAACTTTGCATTTTAGACTTTGGTGTTATATTTTGTATACAGAACAATTCATGTTGTGGGACAATTAATTCATTTTCTTTGTATGCAATAATCATATAAATTTTTTTTTTCCTTTGTAGTAGCCAAAGTTTTCTCTTTTCCACATATGCCACTTGCGGCGTTTTTCATAGAATTCTACGACGCACACCGTGGATTCAACAACCTCATATGTCTTCGACCACCGCGAATGTCAATTTTCCGCACAACACAATAATTTTCTTCTTTCTTTTCATTTTTGCAACCACACGACTTTATTTAATCATTCAGTTTGTTTAATATTTCTGCGTTGTTAATATTTTCTTTTATTTAGATGGTAACGTTCAAGCAAACACAATGATTATTCTTTTCTTTACTAGGGTGTACAATAAATCATGCGAAGCGAGGCTTTCTTGTGTGTATTCTTCTAATGACTTTTCGCTACTGACTAATGTTTGCCGATTGTTTTGTTCATCATATTTTGTGTCACGTTTTTTTGAGGATCATTCTAGATCTCTGTCTATAGTGTCATATGTTTGTCCTTGTTTGGCAAGGGTTGTCACTCATCTGTCATAAGAACAGAATATACCTGTCATAGGAAAACTGGTGATTTTTGGTGTGTATTTAATAGCGGTATTTTTTTTTTGTATTTGTAAAATAATGGTGCAAAGATACAAAGAAATAACCAGGGTTGACACTTATCTGGGTAATCATTATAGACTAATCACAATAGTGACGATTACTCCTGTTGTGGTGGTATGTCCGTTAATAAAAAATTATATCTTTTGTTTTTGAAAAAAAAACTCAAATCCCTAACACAACTGCTTTGTTTGGAGGTCCTGACGAACAAACAAACAGGAAAAGGATTTGTCTGGGTTTAAATTTTTGTAAATACAAGCAGTGTGGCACGACCCACGAAAGCCGGGCATAAACCAAACATCCAAAATTCTATCAGGGTTTCAAATCATTGGCATGAAATTTGCCTATGAACTTTCCCGTAAGGTCTTCAATATCATACAAAGAGTTTCCAATTCTCTTTCGTACTCGACATTTAATGTATTTTGGGGTAAATTTAGAATTTATACCCTTCTGGAAGTTGCTCAAGGTGTGATTCTTTCTGAAAATTTCTTGACCTTCTTTATACATAATGGGCTTGGTTCTGGTATTGTATGTCCTTGATGATTTCTCATGGGCTCTTTCCAAATTAGTTGCAATTTTGTCCCTTAAATTAGACAACTTGTCCGTCCTTATAACTATGGTATCATCTCTTAACATACCAAGTCTTTCTAACATAGAATATGCTGACCCGTGTAGACACATGTTTTGGCCAAACATAGCATAATATGGGGAACATTGTATTGATGTATGAAAGTCACTACGGAGGACAGCTAAAATTCGAGGTATACATGCATCCCAATTGAGATGGTGTTCTTCATTTTTCAAATAATAACGTATTTTAGAGATGATTTCTCGGTTGGCTCTCTCCGAGCAATTGGCTTGAGGAGAGTATAGTCCCGTTTTAATATGAATGATTCCATGTTGAGAGAAAAAATCTTGCATTTCTGCCGAAACAAATTGTTTAGCGTTATCGCTATGGACGTACTGGGGAACGCCAAAAGTGTTAAAAATATGGTTTTTAAGAAAATCAATGACGTTCGACGAAGTTGCTGATCGAAGAGGACAAAGAAATAAATATTTAGTGAAATGATCTAAAACGATAAATAATTGTGTGTTCTTGGATTTCGAGGCTGGGTAAGGACCTAAAAAGTCACAATACAAGCGTTGCATTGGACGAGCGGTATGGAATGCCTCTCCCATTGGAGGTCTTAGAATTTGATTGGGACTTTTTATCTCCTTACAGTCATCACACAGTGAAACGAAGGCTTTAGTGTCCTTGGTCATAGAGGGCCAGTAATAAAATTGTCGAATCCGAAATAAAGTTTTAACATAGCCACCATGGCAACATGCATCATGAGCTTTTTGTATCGCTGATTTTGTTAAATTTGAAGGAAGCCACAGTTTCCATAAATTTGACTCCTCTTCGGGAATTCCTTCACGAAATTTCACACGTTTATATATGTGTTTCCCCGAAACATGTAAATCTGGAAGTTTGTCATTATCCTTCATTATGGTATCCCTAAGCGAATTATAATCTGGGGCATCAAAATCTTGTGAATTCATATCAATATCTGGTGAGTTAGGATCAATTTGAAGAGCATCCACATCAAAGCGAGAAAGGGTGTCTGGAACGACATTTAAGGAGCCTTTTCGATGCTCTATCTTGAAATCGAAACTTTGCAGTTCTAGACTCCACCTGGCGAGCCTACCATTGAGGTCCTTTAAGGACATTAACCATTTCAGGCTTGAATGGTCTGTAATAATCCGAAATGGTAATCCCTCAATATACGGCCTAAATCGTTGAACACATACAATGGCAGCCAAACACTCCAATTCGGTTACCGTATAGTTTCGTTGACATTTGTTCAACTTTTTAGATACAAAGGCAATTGGTCGTTCCCGGTTTTGGTCATCTAACTGAAAAAGTACGCCTCCGACTCCTATCCTTGACGCGTCACATTGTATGAAAAATTCACGAGCAAAATCTGGTTGGGCTAATACAGGTGCCGATGATAGGGCAACCTTTAATTTTTCGAAACTTTCAATAGCTTTAGGTGTCAAACAAAATTTACCGTCGTTCTTTTTGAGACAATCTGATAATGGACCAGATATGTCTGCAAAGTTGTCTACAAAAGTCCTATACCAGTTACACATTCCAATAAATCTTCGGACTTGCCGAGGTGATTTGGGCAAAGGGAAGTTGACAATAGCCGACACCTTTTCCGGATCTACCTTTAAACATCCTCTTCCAATTCTATATCCTAAATACTTGATTTCACTTTGGCAGAATTTGCTTTTGTTTACGTTAATGGTCAGTTTCGCATCTTTTAAACATTGTGCTACTTCACGGAGTAGAGACAAGTGTTCCTCAAAGGAAGCACTACAAACCAGGAGATCATCCAAATATATGAAAACACGCTCTCTCAGACGGGAAGGGATAACCCTGTCCATAAGACGACTCATCGTCTGAGGGCCGTTGCAAAGCCCAAAGGGCATGACACGGTACTGGTAGAGGGGTCTACCTGGTACCGCAAATGCAGTTTTCTCCTTTGATGATTCTGATAACGGAATTTGGAAAAATGCATCTTTTAAGTCTATACCACTTATATAGTGAGTATCACTCAGACGGCTTAATAACCCATTAACGTGGGGAAGTGGATACGAATCTTTTTTCGTAATTAGGTTTAGTTTACGTGAATCCAGGCATAACCTTATTTTACCTGGTTTTCTTACATTGACAATAGGAAAGCACCACGGCGAATTGGATTCTTCGATGACTCCTAATCCTAGAAGACGATCTAGTTCATCGTATACCTCAGCTTGCCTTGGAGGTGAAAGCGGGTAGTGTTTGCACTTAATTGGTGTGGCATCGCCTGTGTCAATGTGGTGGACTAACAAATCTGTGCAACCCAAACCTAATTTTTCAAATGCAGGGAAATCAAGTATCACACTTTCCAACCTAAGTTTCTGTTCAGCAGTTAAATCATGAAATAGAACTTCGTTTTGTTCAGAATGGTCAGTATCTATGGAATCTACGGCAGGAATGATATCTGGTGCTAAAGCGTATTCACGCCAAAAGTTTAGACCAAGATATGCATTCTGACTTAGAGAAGGAACGATATAAAAGTCAATATTTTTCAAAACGCCTTTGTAAATAACTGGTAAGGTACAATGACCTAAGACATGATTCTTCGAACCGTCGGCGGTTGTAATGTAGGATTTAAAACGTCTAAGCTTAATATTGTTTCTTTCAAGAAAATCTAAACTGCCTTTGCCAAGAACCGACACACTTGCCCCTGAGTCCAATAAACCATAAATATTTTCTTCGAATATTTTGATGTTAGCAAAAGGTCGTTCGTCATTTGTATTACATAGCAAAGAGGATCCTATAACTTTACGAAATAATTTTCTTTTGCTATAGCGAACTCGGCAATTTAAAATTTTCTTGGGAATATATTTGTCAAATCTTGTATTTGAATTAGGGTCATGGTCGATTGTTTCAAGAGATGATAATCGGGAGATTTGTAATCCCGATTCGTCTTTTTTTGGGAGATTCATCTTTTGATCATTTAAGTACTCGGGGGTGGTTTGGTAGAACGAGTGTCCCCGGTAGCCAGCTCGCTCTTCTTCTGGTTTCCCAGATGGTCGTTTTTACAAGTTATGGTTATAACTCCACGTTCTCCACACTTGTAACAAAACTTTTGTCGAGTTTCGTCAGGACAGTAAATATACGAATGGCCAAGTTGAAGACAATTCCAACACTTGATTTTGGAATAATCAGGTGTGGTTCTATTTCGAGAAAATCGCATAGCTGCTATTTGAGGATCAAAATCATCACCTAGTTCACAGTCCTCGGAATTATCAACTTTGATTTCATTAACTTGTCTTAGAGTTCGATTGAGAAAAGGTGATGGAGTTTTCGTTTCGGAGAGTAGTTGCTCAGCTCGACGAGCACAATCCCTTAATGTATTAAGACCTTTTGGCTCAGAATTAAAAAGTAATAATTTCAGATTGGGATTAATATTTCTCTTTATGATGGACATGATTCTACTATCTGAAAGAGGTTCCATTAACCTGCTATTCAGTGATAAAATTGCAGCATGGAAGTCATTGTAAGATTCTTTAGCGCCTTGTTTTCTAGTCTGAAGTTTTACTAAAATGTCATCATCGGTTTCAACGGTCCCAAATTCATCCAAAAGCGACGATTTTAAATAGGCGTAAGAAGGGTTCTTGTTTCTTTGTAGGAACTCCCAATACCATTGCTCTGCTTTATCGGTTAAGAATATTTGGAAATTCGACATTAGATGTTCTTCAGAACAATCATTCCGTTTTCTTAAGGTATCTAATTTAAACAAAAAATCAGAAGCATTACCCACCCCATTATAAGAAATTTTCCATTTCTCTAAATCAATCCTAAATTTGGTAGGTCTGACGTTGTCTAGAGTATTCCGATCAGATGATACTGTTCTAGATTGCTGAGAGGTATTTGGAGAAACGGAAATGTTATTGTTTGTATTCTGACTAAGACCTGATATTGTTTCTCTTACGGCGGATAGTTCTGATCTAAAATCCTGCATTGTCTGATGAACTGCTGCAAGCAAATCTTGATTGACGTTGTTGGGATTAGAATCACCTGTATGTTCAGAATTTGAAGCCATGTTTTGATTTTCTTCAAATCCGTACAATGTTGTGGTACTACTCAAAGAACTTTGAAAGCTATCAGCGTCTGGTATTGCTGTTTGGGAATCAGATGGATTATGAGCTGTTGGGTCAATAATGTCAGTTTTCTGTCTAACCGATAAAGTATCAACTCCTATCGAATCACTTCCAGAATTTTCAAATCTATTTAGGGACAAGTCCTCTAGGGAGAAATTAATGCGTCTTACGCAATTTGTTTCCCCGACGTTTAACGTACCGGAAGTCTGTGGATTATGAATGTTTTCCAATGATGCACTATTTGGCGTATTTAATCGTCTACCTCTACCTCTGGATTGATTTGAAGATGGTTTACTTACTCGAGAAGTACCACTTCGTAGTTCCATTACAATTCGAACGAGAAAAATAATAAAAATTGTGTTGCTTTTTGGTACTCGATTTAAGTATAATCAGAGAAAAATGTTCATGTGGTTGAAAAGATAGAAGTATTATCATGTGATTCTTAAATTTGTAAATGTAGTTTTTTGTTTTTATTAAATAGGTATGTCAAAATCCAAATCCGGTTAATGTCAGATCAATTAGTGGTAAGAAGAGGTCTGTTCTAAAATATGTCCTCTATCACTTTTCCCCAAAGTGGCATGGACTTTATTTTGAACAAAACACAATGTTCAATCGTTTCATTTACTAAATACATAAAACAGAAGCCTATTGTGTTGTAGGTTAGACATTTTCTGATCCTTTTGAATATTTACACAACTGGTTGATAACCTAAATGAATGACTTAGGCCCACAAATTTTAAATCTCCTCCCATTAATCGCAATATGACTCATTAAAATTAAATTCATTGAGCACAGACTAATAAATGTAAAGAAATTTGTCCCTCAACTATGCCCGTTGCCATATCTATTGCAAGGTAATCTTAATGTTGTTGAATTAAGAGAACTGACTCATAGAATGTCACACAACAATGTTAAGAGCGTTGAAGATTCACAAAGGTTCAGAAAGATGTAAACAAAAAAATGTGATTTAGACAATCCTATTCTTCACTGGAAAATCTTTCCTCACATCGGTTAAAATGATGTAATTTTGTTTCAATACAAACTCATGTCAAATTAATAAAAAATTTGCCACACATGTTAAAAACAAATCTTCTTTTAATACTTGACTTTGACGTCAGCCAACTGAATATGTTAAACTCTGCGCTTTAAATTAATCTAATATAGTCCACGTTGGTGGAAATATTGTCTTGTTTTTGTTTCGTTGGGCGCCATCTATGTTACGAGCGTGGTACTATTACTAATATCTTTTGTCGACAATCTGAAGTCAAGGCATGAATGAATATATGATGGCTAGCTCGGCCGTGGTGAGGTTACTTGACCCGGTTTATCGACTCGCAACATTAGAATTTTTCATGCCAATATGAACAACCACATTTTTCAATTATAAAAACAAAAAAAAACAAACTTGTGTATTAGCATGAGCTGAAATAACAAACAAAATTACTGGTGCCTGATGTTTTTGACACGGAAGTGCACTTCTCCCACCCTATTTACACGCCTATGGTAACATGAGCACTCGAAATTTATTTTGTTACCCCTTAAAGAGACCTTCTACCCGCTCACTTTATTTGATCTGACATTTACCTTCATTTACCGGTGAAATAATTAAAAGTTCATTTTAATGTGCTATAAAGTTTATTAAATATAATGTAAAGAGAGAGAAATTTGGCATTGTGTACAATATAAAATATAGTTTTCTTATTAAATATACATACAGAAGTAATTGGAGGGAATTTAATATATCAGTTTCTCTTAACTATTAGTATCAATGTATGCTCATTTAAGAGAGTCAGTCCGGGTGCAATCTTTCAGCAATTCTTAAATTCAGTGGTAGATCTCTCTTAAATGTCATGCAATGGGAGATTTCTCTAACTACTTACGACTATCATACTAATAAAGAGGGGTAATTATTAAATAACAACAGCAACAACGATGATTTGAAGAATAACAGCAACAGTGATGAGATGATGAAGAACAGCAACCATGAGGAATAACAGCAACGATGAGAATATGGTAAACAGCAGCAACAGGGTAAAATTGATGAATAACAACCGCAATGTAGAAATGATGAATAACAGTAAAAGGGCAACATTGGGTTGACACCACGATTTAAGATTCTTCTTTTTTTTTGGAGTTTCGCGAAATATTATTAATGTTGTTGTTTCATCATCGTTGACATTTCACAAGTAGTACAGTCGTTAGGTTTTGTTGTTGGTTTCAACTATTTTGCTATACGCCACATTCATCACAATTTTGTCAAACTTTTAGTTTCTTTCGTTTTATTTTCTTTATTTATTTTTTTTTTTTTTGAATAGCCTGTCTATTATGTTTTGCAAGGCTTTATAAATTGTTAGATCAATTAAAGATGATTTTTAGATTTCGTGCTGAATTTTTGTTGCATACATTCACATGAGGAACAATTCTTAACATGTTTTAGTTCACTTTTTCTTGTGCAGTAACAAAACTTTTCTTTTAAACAATAGCTAAGTTGTTCTCTTTTAATGTATTACATTATTAACTTTGCATTTTAGACTTTGGTGTTATATTTTGTATACAGAACAATTCATGTTGTGGGACAATTAATTCATTTTCTTTGTATGCAATAATCATATAAATTTTTTTTTTCCTTTGTAGTAGCCAAAGTTTTCTCTTTTCCACATATGCCACTTGCGGCGTTTTTCATAGAATTCTACGACGCACACCGTGGATTCAACAACCTCATATGTCTTCGACCACCGCGAATGTCAATTTTCCGCACAACACAATAATTTTCTTCTTTCTTTTCATTTTTGCAACCACACGACTTTATTTAATCATTCAGTTTGTTTAATATTTCTGCGTTGTTAATATTTTCTTTTATTTAGATGGTAACGTTCAAGCAAACACAATGATTATTCTTTTCTTTACTAGGGTGTACAATAAATCATGCGAAGCGAGGCTTTCTTGTGTGTATTCTTCTAATGACTTTTCGCTACTGACTAATGTTTGCCGATTGTTTTGTTCATCATATTTTGTGTCACGTTTTTTTGAGGATCATTCTAGATCTCTGTCTATAGTGTCATATGTTTGTCCTTGTTTGGCAAGGGTTGTCACTCATCTGTCATAAGAACAGAATATACCTGTCATAGGAAAACTGGTGATTTTTGGTGTGTATTTAATAGCGGTATTTTTTTTTTGTATTTGTAAAATAATGGTGCAAAGATACAAAGAAATAACCAGGGTTGACACTTATCTGGGTAATCATTATAGACTAATCACAATAGTGACGATTACTCCTGTTGTGGTGGTATGTCCGTTAATAAAAAATTATATCTTTTGTTTTTGAAAAAAAAACTCAAATCCCTAACAATATCTATTTATCTATTTATCTATTTATCTATTTATTTATTTATCTATTTATCTATTTATCTATTTATCTATTTATCTATTTATCTATTTATCTATTTATCTATTTATCTATTTATCTATTTATCTATTTATCTATTTATCGATTTATCTATTTATCTATTTATCTATTTATCTATTTATCTATTTATCTATTTATTTATTTATCTATTTATCTATTTATCTATTTATCTATTTATCTATTTATCTATTTATCTATTTATCTATTTATCTATTTATCTATTTATCTATTTATCTATTTATCTATTTATCTATTTATCTATTTATCTATTTATCTATTTATCTATTTATCTATTTATCTATTTATCTATTTATCTATTTATCTATTTATCTATTTATCTATTTATCTATTTATCTATTTATCTATTTATCTATTTATCTATTTATCTATTTATCTATTTATCTATTTATCTATTTATCTATTTATCTATTTATCTATTTATCTATTTATCTATTTATCTATTTATCTATTTATCTATTTATCTATTTATCTATTTATCTATTTATCTATTTATCTATTTATCTATTTATCTATTTATCTATTTATCTATTTATCTATTTATCTATTTATCTATTTATCTATTTATCTATTAATCTATTTATCTATTTATCTATTTATCTATTTATCTATTTATCTATTTATCTATTTATCTATTTATCTATTTATCTATTTATCTATTTATCTATTTATCTATTTATCTATTTATCTATTTATCTATTTATATATTTATTTATTTATTTATTTATTTATTTATTTATTTATTTATCTATTTATCTATTTATCTATTTATCTATTTATCTATTTATCTATTTATCTATTTATCTATTTATCTATTTATCTATTTATCTATTTATCTATTTATCTATTTATCTATTTATCTATTTATCTATTTATCTATTTGTCTAAACTACGTTTAAACTTAAAATATGAACAATTATAGATAGTACATCCAACCCTGTAAATTCATTAAAATTTGGCATCATTTTCTTATTTATCTATTCTGTCATTTAAATGTAAAACGTCAAATGTAAATTAATAAAACTCGGCCTCTTTTACTCACTGCCACCGAAGGAACCACATCTCAGCTCAAAGGAAAGTAATAAAACACTAATACAAAACTTACTTGGTATTTCTTTTTGTTCAACCCCGCTAAGGTAATCATTAGCCACAATTCGATGGCTTTTGTAGTGATTCTCCTATCTCTGGAAATTGCGTGCCTACTCTTCTCTCTACCAGGTTTTAAAGTTTTCAAACAATACCAGAAAGTACCCTGCAACTTTCTTCATGGTCCATTCGAGCCTACCTTGAAACAGCCCGTGGTGACACATCCTTCCAAAAAAGGTGCTGTGGTGGATAATTGAGCAAAACCCCAAAGTATTTACATCAATTATTGTAAATACCCAAAAAAAAAAATACAGTCCACTCTCAACCCTGTGCAAAAATTATAACTAAAGTGCATGAAAACAAAATACCCAAAAAGTGCAGTGCTAAAAATAACTAAACGATATTTCAATTCATTTAACACCGCATAATATTAATTTAAAAACCCACAAACTGCAATTATCTTATCTACCGCGTACGTAAGCCGTTGGCGCAGTGCAAACACCATAGTTTCCGGGTCATAAGTACTTGGGTTCAACTCCTATCTCCGCTTAATTTTTTCAATTTCTTTTTCTTCAATTATTATTTTTTTCTCTTAAAACAATGCAAAAATGCAATAATAACTAAAATGCCGTAGTTTTTTTCTCAAAAGCAACAACAAAAACCTATTTTTTTGACCTGGTGAAAAAGTGAAAAGAAAACAAATTCTCAAAAAATTCTGTTCTAAAAATAATGAAGCAGATAACGAAATTGTTGGCACAATTCCCGGTCATGAGGACCGCGGTTCGTCTCCTGTCTCCATCGATTTTTTCTTTTTTTTTTCTTATGCACCTATTTTTTCGTTTTTTTAATAAAAGAAACAAAATATACTTACCCAAACGCAAGTCAAGTTTTCATACAAAACTACAACAAAAATCTCTTAAAGTTACAAATCCCGTCTTTTTCCATATAACTTGTATAAATGGTGGCTCAAAGCAAGCGTTCCCAGTTTCCGGTCATAAAGACCGAGGTTCAACTCCCGCTCGTATCGATTTTTTCTTAAAAACATTTTTTTTCTTTTTCCTCTGTACATTTTTTTCGTTTTTTTCCTGCAAAAATTGTTTTCGCTCACAAAAAAGAAAAAAAGAAATAATCGACCAAACGATAATCCCCAAAAAAAGAAGAAATAATCTTTTTTCTCCCAAAAGGGTTGTTAGCATGCAGTTAGCGTGGTTAACTATCAGGCACAAGGTCTGCGGTTCAATCCCGAGCTCCGGAAAATTTTTAAAAGTGACTTTTTTCATTTTCTATTAAAAATCAACAGAAAAAAGAAGTATATGAAATAACATGTAACTGTAATTCATTCTTCTCCCATTGCTTTCGTTCGGAAAGAATTACCCTGAGAGACGAAAATATAAATATTTCCAAAGTGCAATATAATATGCAATTCAAAAAGCTGTGTTAGCTCGCAATTTAAATTCAAAACTCCTTTAGTTTGAACAAACAAACTCATGTAATGATACAGCTAATGACTTTACCATAGTGTCTGCAGCGTAGAGGATATGTGTCTGGCTGGCATAACCAAGGATTGTGGTTCAAACCTCACTGCCATCGAATCTCACTTCAAGTTTTATGTTTGCAAACATGTTCAAAATAAATATGCAAATTCGATGAAAATTTAAAAGTTATAAAAATAGAACATAAAACTTTCGTAAGATCGTGAACCACCCCAAAGTTAAACAAAAGTTGTTGTTGATAACAAAATCATCATATTCTCTCTATCTTTCATCCCATGAAAGATCACGCCTCGTCTCATGAAAAAAAATGCACACAAGAAAACAATCCCATCTCGCCACGTCTCATGGAAAATGCACACAACAAAACAACTATCCCGTCTCGCCTCAAAAAATGCACGCACAGACAATTTTGAACTCTGCAATTGCTCATATTGCAAACACTTGCTCACTTCAAGTCACTCCCTTGACTTTCTGCAATGCATTTAAGTACATCAAGCCACAAATTTGGTGGCCCCCGGAGGGTTTGCTGCATTTCACACAGCAAAATCAGTTCAATTACAACATTAATAACAATAAAATAAACACAAACAAAATATTGTATCTTTTCTCATTTCTCCCAGCACAATGGAAACACATTAAATACTGGCTTGCTGTATCGTATACATCCATCCCATGGTCTGACCAGGTCATCGCATTAAGTAAATGGAAGCACCTTCTCTTGTTTTGGGTTCCAGTACCAACATCAGCTGTGGACAATAAACTTCATCATAAATAAACTTCAGTAATTGGATTCCTCTATAATCTTCCATTAACTACATCTACTACATAACATATATATTGTCCATTCTGGCCAAGGCGGGGAGCATGTCTAAACTACGTTTAAACTTAAAATATGAACAATTATAGATAGTACATCCAACCCTGTAAATTCATTAAAATTTGGCATCATTTTCTTATTTATCTATTCTGTCATTTAAATGTAAAACGTCAAATGTAAATTAATAAAACTCGGCCTCTTTTACTCACTGCCACCGAAGGAACCACATCTCAGCTCAAAGGAAAGTAATAAAACACTAATACAAAACTTACTTGGTATTTCTTTTTGTTCAACCCCGCTAAGGTAATCATTAGCCACAATTCGATGGCTTTTGTAGTGATTCTCCTATCTCTGGAAATTGCGTGCCTACTCTTCTCTCTACCAGGTTTTAAAGTTTTCAAACAATACCAGAAAGTACCCTGCAACTTTCTTCACTATTTATCTATTTATCTATTTATATATTTATCTATTTATCTATTTATCTATTTATATATTTATATATTTATCTATTTATCTATTTATCTATTTATCTATTTATCTATTTATCTATTTATCTATTTATCTATTTATCTATTTATCTATTTATCTATTTATTTATTTATTTATTTTTTAAATTTTGTCACAGAGACGATAGATGACGCAACATGACTCGCGTCGCAATACGGAATCGACCCATAAATATTTGTTTATTCCCACGTGATAAACACATTTGAGTGAGTAGTTTATGATATTCTCAGTATGAGCATGGCTGGCTTCCGTATTGTTAATTGCTTTACAAATGACAAATAATACACAATGTATTCTGTTTCTTATCGCCGATGTACTTAACAACTACGAAGCTACGTGTTTCTTAACGTCAAAAACAGGTATGTTTAACGCAGGTAAAATGCAAACTAGTATCACATTGTTTTCTGATGCGTTAGCATATGTACCCTGCAACTTTCTTCACTATTTATCTATTTATCTATTTATCTATTTATATATTTATCTATTTACCTATTTATCTATTTATCTATTTATATATTTATATATTTATCTATTTATCTATTTATCTATTTATCTATTTATCTATTTATCTATTTATCTATTTATCTATTTATCTATTTATCTATTTATCTATTTATCTATTTATCTATTTATCTATTTATCTATTTATCTATTTATCTATTTATCTATTTATCTATTTATCTATTTATCTATTTATTTATTTATTTTTTAAATTTTGTCACAGAGACGATAGATGACGCAACATGACTCGCGTCGCAATACGGAATCGACCCATAAATATTTGTTTATTCCCACGTGATAAACACATTTGAGTGAGTAGTTTATGATATTCTCAGTATGAGCATGGCTGGCTTCCGTATTGTTAATTGCTTTACAAATGACAAATAATACACAATGTATTCTGTTTCTTATCGCCGATGTACTTAACAACTACGAAGCTACGTGTTTCTTAACGTCAAAAACAGGTATTTTTAACGCAGGTAAAATGCAAACTAGTATCACATTGTTTTCTGATGCGTTAGCATATGCATTGTAGTATACAATGCATGGATGTGCAAATGAAATATTTCAACTAAGTTTACAAATCACAAAGCAATTGACAATACGGAAGTCAGTCCATATCTCCCTTCATTCAACAGTGCTAAGGATGACATACCTCGAATCAGCAAAAAAATATTTGCAATGCCTTCTACCACCTGTTCTAATAGCTATGGAACACCTTTGGGATCTTAGCTGAAATACATCGAATACAAAAAAGACATCGTGTAAGTGGTCCCTTAACGACCTTGAATTACACAAAAAACGTACACCACACTGCAAACAATCCCACGGCCGGATTGACCCGGGACCACACAACATCAGCGTTCCGGCCAGCGGCTGTCACCTCAGTACATGTGTTTGTATTTGTTTCGTTTTTCTGTGCTGGGAGCGTCATATCCCGGAATGTCTGCTCCGGATTCTTATGGTCCGTGCCGGGACGGAGGAAACCCCAGGACCAATATATTTGTGCTCGGTTTGTCACATCCGCATCTTCAACCATATCCAATCTTCGGTGAGATGCAATAGATGTCAGGAGTGGGTGCATTTAAGGGGTTGCTCTGGACTTGCCCACGCGAGGGACTACGATAGGGACTATGTTGCTGCATGCTGCGCGAACGTCAGATTACGAAACTCCTTCGTCGTCGGATTACGAAACTCCCCCACAGTCCCCCCAACAGCAGCCGCACGCGCAGCGTTTAACACCAGCCGTTGTTGTTTCAATCCCAGAAAATGCATCCTTTTTGCAATTTAATTGCAATGGGCTCCGAGGTAAGATCGATGAAATAGTGGACTTTATGAATTGGAAGAATATCAAGGTCGCGGCGGTGCAGGAAACCATGCTGAACGACCACAGCTCAGTACGTTGTGATGGTTACAACGTAATAAGGAAGGATCGCACCGGATGTGGAGGTGTGGGATTAGCTTTCCTTTCAATACAGACCTACCTCGCTTGAGCCTGCCTCTAATGACCCGTACATGGACTGTATGGGGGTAGCAGTCAGGTTTGGAACTGCCGAGATAGAGTTGCTGAACGTATACATCCCGCCGAGAAATAGCTGTATCGCAGATTATAAGCCTGACATTAGCCCGCTTTTGGAAGGTCAAAATCGTCTGGTCCTGGGGGACTTTAATGCGCATCATGAGATGTGGCATTCGGAAACGACCAGAGAGGTATAGCGCTGGCTGTGCATATTGATAGCTCTACGTTTTGCTCGGTCAATGAGGACGCCCCTATCAGAATTAGAGGAGAGTGTCACAGTTCGCCTGAGCATCGTGTCACCTGGTCTGACAAATGACGTCACCTGGCAACCCGTCATTTCCCTTGGATCAGACTATCTCCCCATAATTGTCTCCATTAGCAGACCACTCATCACCTCTGAACACCGCACATTCGTCAATCATAAGACAGCTGATTGGCCGAGTTTCAGAGAGTTCACCAATCACCGCTTCAGAGAATTGCCCAATCCTTCTGATGTTCGGGTAGCGGAAAGGACGTTCCGAGACATCATCAATGCTGCAGCCGCTCGTATATACCTGCTGGTCGAATACCCGAAGTAAGACCAAATTTCCCAGCAGAGGCGACGGGATTAGCAAATGAGCGTGATGAGCTTCGTCGAACTAACCCCGACGACCCCAGAGTCAGGGAGCTGACACTGGAAGATAACAGGCTGGTCGGCGAACATAAGCGGAACATGTGGTTAAATCATCTGAAGAGTTGCCGGTATAAGCAAATTGTGGACAACGGTTAAGTCACTTTCGAACCCCGGAAGGAGGGATGACAGGACCTCAGTCACGTTTGGCGACGTTACGTTGACTGACCCGAAGAGGTGTGCAAGTTACTTCAATCGACTTTTTGTCGAGCACCCCGAGAGTGACAGGGCGAAGAGAAGAGTGTTACGTCGCATTAGATCTCTTCCTGCCGAGGATGAACCACCACAGTTTACAATGGATGATGTTGCGAATGCCATCATTAACGTTAAATCATCCAAAGCGTTGGGCCCTGATGGAATCTCCATGGTAATGCTGAAGGAGCTGGATGAGCCGGGATTGGAGTATCTCACTAAAGTTCTCAACTTGTCGCTAGCCACCCTCGTTGTTGCCGAAGTCTGGAAAATGGGCAGGGTGGTCCCACTACGGAAGCCAGGCAAGGATGCCAGCAAAAGTGAATCGTACAGGCCGATTTCGCCGCCCGTAGCAAAGACACTTGAGGCCTTACTCCTCCCCAGTATCAGAAATAGCTATCAAGTTGCCGATCATCAGCATGGATTCCATAAGCAGCGCAGCACGACAACAGCGCTGCACGCCATTACCACATATATCTGTCAAGGACTCAACCAGAGACGACCGTGCGATAGAATAGTGATGGTGGCGCTTGACTTATCAAAAGCCTTTGATACAGTCAGGCACTCCACGCTGTTTGAGGACATTGAGCAGACAACCCTCTGGCCAAGCTTGAAACTTTGGATAGTCAACTATATGTGTGGACGCCAGTCGTACGTGGAATTCAGGAATAAGAAGTCCAAACCCCGTAGAGTGAAACAGGGAGTCCCCCAAGGTGGGGTGATATCTCCGGAACTATTTAACCTCTACCTCTCCTGTATTCCGCCCCCTCCAGACGGCATCGAGATCGTAACGCATGCGGATGATTGCACGATCCTGGCGTCGGGTACCTATCCTGATGACATATGTGAGAGACTGAACAACTATTTAACCGATCTTACCATCTTTTTCCATTCGAGGAATATGCAGATTTCCGCCACAAAATCTACAGCCACTCTGTTCACCACATGGACAGCGCAGTTTGGTCGTGAGTTGAATGTCGTGGTCGACGGTAGCAGAATTCCGACCACAAACTGCCCAAAAATTTTAGGGGTCACATTCGACACTACATTCGCGTCGTGCGCACACGCCACAGCTATCTGCGACAAGCTGAAAAGTAGGAACAAGGTCCTCAAGTCCCTAGCCGGCAGCACTTGGGGTGCAGATAAAGAAACCTTGTTGACCACATATAACGCGATAGGTCGGTCTGTGGTAAGCTATGCGGCTCCAGTCTGGTCCCCGAGATTATTTCATACGAATTGGAAAAAGATTCAAACTTGTCAGAATGCCGCCCTGAGAACAGCGACAGAGTGCCTCCTCAAATCTTCAGTGGACCATCTACATGAGGGGGCAAAGATTCTTCCAGTAAAGCAAAACAATGAGATGCTTTCGTTGCAGTACCTGCTTGGATGTTACCGTGTGAGCCATCCCAATCACCATCTTGTGCCGACACATTCAGGCAGATCAGGAAGGATATCCATTAGGCCGGGGCGATTTGTATGGAAGGAAAAAGTGATAGTGGGCGCCTGGAATTTCTGATTCTTGGGATTGTACTGAGCAAAGAAGTCCACTAGACCATATGTCTACGGTGAAAATCGAGCCCCCGGATTTTGACTTGAAATTTTTTCAAGGATATTTTGGCCAAACAATATCTAAGAAACTTGACCTATCCTGAAAATTTCCTTTTGCGTTCTTAGTACACTCACCAAGGGCTTTCATCTCCAAAAGGAAATTTCCACCCACTGACTTTGAGTTAAATTTTGTAGTACAGTGTAATTTATCGATATTTTCCGAAAAATGTGCACTTTCTCGGGGCCATAACTGCCTGAAGGAGCGTTCCAATGCTTTTGCAATGTACTAGAGAGTTCTTAATTATTGTCTTGGCTACAATCTCAGTGGTTTGGCTGTTACATATATGCCAAAATATCCAAAAAACTTTGAAAAAACTTCAAGTCAAAATCCGGGGGCTCGATTTTCACCGTAGACATCTATCTATCTATCTATCTATCTATCTATCTATCTATCTATCTATCTATCTATCTATCTATCTATCTATCTATCTTATTTATCTATCTATCTATCTACAGTATCGGACAAAACATTTGCAACATACACATATAATTTAGTTTTAGAGCTATAATATTTGTAAAAATAATTTTTTTGTTAAATTTTTCAGCACTAAAGTATTCTTCATACTCCAAAGGAAACACCCACAATTAGTTTTTGAACCTTATAACGATGTTCCACTTTTAATAGCGCACTTAAAAGAAATATCCCATATTTCAGCAAGACAAAACAATTGCAACTAACTCCTCTGCTATATAAATAAGACTCAAATTATGATTTCTTACATTAGTTTTGGGTCACATCCAGATTTTTATTAGTTAAGGGTCTCTTTAAGACTGAATACACCAATTTATAAAGTTAGAAAAGTCACATCGTGAATAGGAACAGAATATTTTAATTTAATTTTAATTTGGCACTTGGTAAGTTTGGAAAAGGCCTAGGAAATCGTATAACGGGGGAATATAATCTAGTATTATCCTTCAAAATAGCTTATAGTTGAATACGAAGTTCACTCAAAGTAAATTAAATGCATTTTATCACGTTTTTGAGTGATTCAGTCTGCTGAAGTCCATATAATGAGGGCCTGATGTGAATACAGGCCCCATACCGGGCCCATTTATGGAGGTTCCTTAAAACAACAGAAGTGACAAATGTTGTGTTTGTATCGGAATTAACCTTAGAAAAAGCATTACGATTATATAATAACATTTGGACGATATACAGACTGGAATTGCGTCAGTCTATTTCAGTAGAACGATCTAGTTCACTACGCAGTTCCAATCATCCACATCGTATGTATGAAAAAACTGCGTATACATAATTTCACACGTCATTTTGACGTTACTCATACTTTTTGGAACTAAGACAGTGAACTAGGATCTAGATTGTCCAACTCTAATACAGACACCATCTCACCATTGTCAACTTAGTTATTTGTTGCATTATGCCTGGTGGGAAATTAGTCGCCAGTAAGTTTGAGAATATGGCAAGAGGGGCTTCCATATATAGTCCAAGTGTTTTTATATAATCGTAATATTTTTCTATGGTTAATTCCGATACAGAACTAAGATTTTTCACTTTTGTCGTTTTAAGGAACCTCCATAAATGGGCCCGTTATTCACATCAGGCCCTCGTTATATGGATTTCAGCAGACTAAATCACACAAAAACGTGAAAAAATGCATTTAATTTATTTTGAGTGGACTTCGTATTCAACTATAAGGTATTTTGAGGGATAATACTAGATTATATTCCCCCGTTATGCGATTTCCTAGGCCTTTTCCAAACGTGTCAAGTGCCAAATAAAAATTAAATTAAAATATTATGTTCCTATTCATTATGTAACTTTTCTAACTTTATGAATTGGTGTATTCAGTCTTAAAGAGACCTTAACTAATAAAAATCTGAATGTGACCAAAAAATAATGCAAAAAATCATAATTTGAGCCTTATTTATATAGCAGCGGAGTGAGTTGCAAATGTTTTGTCTTGCTGAAATATGGAATATTTCTTTTAAGTGCGATATTAAAAGTGGAACACTGCTATAAGGTATAAAAAACTAATTGTGGGTGTTTCCTTTGGAGTATGAAGAATACCCTAATGCTGAAAAATTGAACAAAAAGTTGAATTTTACAAATATTATAGCGCTAAAACTAAATTGTATGTGTCTGTTGCAAATGTTTTGTCCGATACTGTATCTATCTATCTATCTATCTATCTATCTATCTACCTATCTATCTATCTATCTATCTATCTATCTATCTATCTATCTATCTATCTATCTATCTATCTATCTATCTATCTATCTATCTATCTATCTATCTATCTATCTATCTATCTATCTATCTATCTATCTACCTATCTATCTATCTATCTATCTATCTATCGATCTATCTATCTATCTATCTATCTATCTATCTATCTATCTATCTATTTATCTATCTACCGATACAGAACTAACATTTTTCACTTCTCTCGTTTTAAGGAACCTCCATAAATGGGCCCGATATGGGACCGTTATTCACATCAGGCCCTCGTTATATGGATTTCAGCAGACTAAATCACACAAAAACGTGAAAAAATGCATTTAACTTATTTTGAGTGGACTTCGTATTCAACTATAAGGTATTTTGAGGGATAATACTGGTCATTTTTCGATTTACAAATCCATCTGGGTAATCATTTTTCGATTTATTGATCTCTCTAGATACCATTTTTTAACTAATACCACATTCATACTATGCTGGATTTAGCTACAAAATAAAAGTCGTCATATCTCCGAAACGAGAAAAGATAGAGCAAAACCGCAAATAATGTAAAACAATTATAATAAAAAAAACAAACAGCTTTGCAAAAAAATTTTTAAAGAATTGCAAAATAAACATTTTTTTAAAAAAATGTTTATAAAAATCGTCATATCTCCTAAACGAGAAGAGATAGAGCAAAAATACAAAGAAATTGAATAGAAAATAAACCAGTTTTCTTTAGAAAGGATCTAACCATCCCCCAAAAAAAATTTTAAAAAAGTGAAAAATAAAATTTTTTATAAAAAATTGTTTTTATAAAAGTCATATCTTCTTAACGAGAAGAGATAGACCAAAAACACATTAAATGAAAAACATTTCTATTACAACAACTAACAACATTGCACAAAAAATTTTTAAAAAATTGGAAAATAAAATTTTTTTAAAAAAATTTTTTTATAAAAGTCGTCATATCTCCTAAACGCAAAGAGATAGAGCAAAAATACAAACAAAATTTTTAAAAAAAATTTTTTTATAAAAGTCGTCATATCTCCTAAACGCAAAGAGATAGAGCAAAAATACAAAGAAATTGAATGGAAAGTAAAACAATCTTATCTAAAAAAGATCTAACCATCCCCCAAAAAATTCATAAAAAAATTGATTTCTTATATCGCCATCTGTTGGTGTGAACGTGATTTATTACAGTAAAACTAATCTCATGATGTGAACCTGATTTATTACAGGAAAACTGATCTATTGATGTGAACTACCTTGTGAACTGTTTTTTGGATGTTGCATTTATATCAAAGTTTTTTAGAAAAAGCGAATGCGAAGTATAAGCAACGAAACCAACAATTGGTCATTTTTCGATTTACAAATCCATCTGGGTAATCATTTTTCGATTTATTGATCTCTCTAGATACCAAAAAACACTTTTCATTCACTGCTACCTTTATATCGACGAATAGTTGCTTGTTCTTTGGGGGGCAGCGTAGATCAGTAGATAGTGTGCCAGACTGCCAGTCGAAGGATGCCAGGTTCGAATCCTGGTGGAGGAAAAGTCTTTCAAAGTAGTTTTCGAATAATTATTAGAAATTGCATACATCATAATATGCATGGTAGAAAATAGCGCCTCCACAGTGGAAAAATGGCAACACAAAATTAGCAATAACTGAAATTTCAGGAAATAGAATTAGACATCAGGCACAGGAAATAGAATTAGACATCAGGCACAGGAAATAGAATTAGACATATCAGGCACAGGAAATAGAATTAGACATCAGGCACAGGAAATAGAATTAGACATATCAGGCACAGGAAATAGAATTAGACGGACAACACCAGAGTAGAGGAAAGTAGCAAGCGACAATAGAAGACGACAATAGAAGATGACGGACCAACAAATAGAAGGTGTACCAGCAGGAACCAACTGGAATAAAAGCGAACATGGTTCCTGCTGGTACAATAGAAGACTGCAATAGAAGAAGATAGGCCAACAAATAGAAGGTGGTGTACCAGCAGGAACCAAGATCGTAGACTACAGGAATAAAAGCGAAGATGGTTCCTGCTGGTAACCATGAAGTGGACGTGCATTGCGCAAAGGAATTAGACAGACAACACCAGACAGAGCAGAGGAAAGTAGCAAAGCGACAATAGAAGAAGATAGGCCAACAAATAGAAGATGTACCAGCAGGAACCAATATCGTAGACTACAATAAAAAAGCGAAGATGGTTCCTGCTGGTGGTAACCCAGGAAGTAAAATCGTAGACTACAGGAATAAAAGTGATGAGGTATAACTAGCACAGAAAGTGGAAAACCATGTACAGCAGCACATACAGAGTGGAAAAGAAAATAGTGGTGAGAGGCGGAGTTGGGATCAAAAATGTCAAAGGAAGCTAGGAGGCCGCAAGGAGAGACAAAAGAAAGTTCCTAGGATTATCTGCAAAGACGACGACAACGCCAAAGCAGAGGAAAGCAGCAAGCCAGGACAACATGAGAAACCTACACCAGACAGACGACAATAGAAAGATAGTCAAACAATAGAAGGTTACACCAGACAGACGACAATAGAAGAAGATTGTCCCACAAATCCAAGGTGTACCCAGCAAAAACCACGGAGTAAAATCGTAGACTACAGGAATAAAAGCGAAGATATCGGCAAAGACGACAACGAACAGCAGAGGAAAACAGCAGGAGCAAGCCAGAACAACATGAGAAAGCTACACCACCAGACAAGACGACCGACCACACAATAGAAGATAGTTCACAAATCGAAGGTGTACCAGCCAGCAGCAGCAGGAATCAACCAGTAAAATCGTAGACTACTGGAATAAAAGCGCGATGAAGAGTTACCACAGAAAGCGGAGTTGGAATCAAATTTCAAACAAAAACTAAAGATAATGGCCCGATTCAAATCAAAATAGGGAGCGAAAACACCAACGCCCAATCACCAATGGGAAAGCATGGATGTGGAGTTGAAAACAATAACGGAGAACGTCTGATAGAATTGTGTCAAACACCCTAGCCACGGCAATATGCGAAAAGATACCAACAAACCAACACCACACGTGAGAGGAAATTACATCAACATACTACCAAGTTCCGGAAGATACACTGAGAGTTGTCGAAAAACAGAGAAAAATTAACTTAACTTCTCAAAGAGTTGAACATAAGATGCAGCTGAAAAACAACAATATCACAAGAGAGCAGTATAAACAACTACCAAAACAAGTGAAGAAAGCTGCAAGAAGAGACAAAAGAAACTTCCTACAAGATTTCTGGCGAAAACAGCAGAGGCAGCAGCAAGAACCAGAACCAAATAATAAACCTACACCAGACAATAGATAGTCTAACAAATCGAAGGAGTACCAGGAACCAATCAGTAAAAGATCGTAATGGTAGACGACTACTAACGACCAATGATGAACAAATTCAAAGATAGAGAAAACATTTCGAACATATAATAACGCCACTGAGAATAACGAAATGTACAACAGCAGTCCAACAGAAAATACTTTCAATATACCGTGTAACACTTGAACGAAATAAAAGAGGCAACAGAACTACTAAAGAGTAACAAATCACCAGGAGATGATGGTTTACCGGCAGAAGCTCTACAGATCGACGCCATAACAGCGGCTGAGTTACTTAGAAGAGGCCTCACAATAACCCCTACTCAACACCATATACAAAGATACTACCAGTCATAATACAAGAATTCCATAGCCCAAACGTTAAATAAATCCTCATAAAGAAGGTTAACCCGGCAAAGAGCTCTAGTGCAAACGCGTTTAAAAACAAATCTCCATAGCATAACCAAGAGGTCGACAAAAAACAGCTGGCAACGAACAATAACTCAAGAACTAAGACAAAACCACCTTACATCGAACTACAAATCGATCTGTTCATCAATACTACCTTCAGTTTTTGGATGTTGCATTTATAACAAAGTTTTAACAATTTTTTTACAAAAATTTTATAAAAGTCGTCATATCTCCTAAACGCGAAGAGATAGAGCAAGAATACAAAGACATTGAATAGAAAATAAACCAGTTTTCTTTAGAAAGGATCTAAACATCCCCCAAAAAAAATTTTAAAAAAAGTGAAAAATAAAATTTTTTATAAAAAATGGTTTTTATAAAAGTCATCATATCTTCTTAACGAGAAAAGATAGACCAAAAACGCATTAAATGAAAAACATTTCTATTACAAAAACTAACAACATTGCACAAAAAATTTTTAAAAAATTGGAAAATAAAATTTTTTTAAAAAAATTTTTTATAAAAGTCGTCATATCTCCTAAACGCGAAGAGATAGAGCAAAAATACAAAGAAATTGAAATTGAACCAATCTTATCTAAAAAAGATCTAACCATCCCCCAAAAAAAATTTAAAAAAAAAGTGAAAAATAGAAAAGTTGAAAAAAATTCATAAAAAATTGATTTCTTATATCGCCATCTGTTGGTGTGAACGTGATTTATTACAGTAAAACTAATCTCATGATGTGAACCTGATTTATTACAGGAAAACTGATCTATTGATGTGAACTACCTTGTGAACTGTTTTTTGGATGTTGCATTTATATCAAAGTTTTTTAGAAAAAGCGAATGCGAAGTATAAGCAACGAAACCAACAATTGGTCATTTTTCGATTTACAAATCCATCTGGGTAATCATTTTTCGATTTATTGATCTCTCTAGATACCAAAAAACACTTTTCATTCACTGCTACCTTTATATCGACGAATAGTTGCTTGTTCTTTGGGGGGCAGCGTAGATCAGTAGATAGTGTGCCAGACTGCCAGTCGAAGGATGCCAGGTTCGAATCCTGGTGGAGGAAAAGTCTTTCAAAGTAGTTTTCGAATAATTATTAGAAATTGCATACATCATAATATGCATGGTAGGAAATAGCGCCTCCACAGTGGAAAAATGGCAACACAAAATTAGCAATAACTGAAATTTCAGAAAATAGAATTAGACATCAGGCACAGGAAATAGAATTAGACATCAGGCACAGGAAATAGAATTAGACATATCAGGCACAGGAAATAGAATTAGACATCAGGCACAGGAAATAGAATTAGACATATCAGGCACAGGAAATAGAATTAGACGGACAACACCAGAGTAGAGGAAAGTAGCAAGCGACAATAGAAGACGACAATAGAAGATGACGGACCAACAAATAGAAGGTGTACCAGCAGGAACCAACTGGAATAAAAGCGAACATGGTTCCTGCTGGTACAATAGAAGACTGCAATAGAAGAAGATAGGCCAACAAATAGAAGGTGGTGTACCAGCAGGAACCAAGATCGTAGACTACAGGAATAAAAGCGAAGATGGTTCCTGCTGGTAACCATGAAGTGGACGTGCATTGCGCAAAGGAATTAGACAGACAACACCAGACAGAGCAGAGGAAAGTAGCAAAGCGACAATAGAAGAAGATAGGCCAACAAATAGAAGATGTACCAGCAGGAACCAATATCGTAGACTACAATAAAAAAGCGAAGATGGTTCCTGCTGGTGGTAACCCAGGAAGTAAAATCGTAGACTACAGGAATAAAAGTGATGAGGTATAACTAGCACAGAAAGTGGAAAACCATGTACAGCAGCACATACAGAGTGGAAAAGAAAATAGTGGTGAGAGGCGGAGTTGGGATCAAAAATGTCAAAGGAAGCTAGGAGGCCGCAAGGAGAGACAAAAGAAAGTTCCTAGGATTATCTGCAAAGACGACGACAACGCCAAAGCAGAGGAAAGCAGCAAGCCAGGACAACATGAGAAACCTACACCAGACAGACGACAATAGAAAGATAGTCAAACAATAGAAGGTTACACCAGACAGACGACAATAGAAGAAGATTGTCCCACAAATCCAAGGTGTACCCAGCAAAAACCACGGAGTAAAATCGTAGACTACAGGAATAAAAGCGAAGATATCGGCAAAGACGACAACGAACAGCAGAGGAAAACAGCAGGAGCAAGCCAGAACAACATGAGAAAGCTACACCACCAGACAAGACGACCGACCACACAATAGAAGATAGTTCACAAATCGAAGGTGTACCAGCCAGCAGCAGCAGGAATCAACCAGTAAAATCGTAGACTACTGGAATAAAAGCGCGATGAAGAGTACCACAGAAAGCGGAGTTGGAATCAAATTTCAAACAAAAACTAAAGATAATGGCCCGATTCAAATCAAAATAGGGAGCGAAAACACCAACGCCCAATCACCAATGGGAAAGCATGGATGTGGAGTTGAAAACAATAACGGAGAACGTCTGATAGAATTGTGTCAAACACCCTAGCCACGGCAATATGCGAAAAGATACCAACAAACCAACACCACACGTGAGAGGAAATTACATCAACATACTACCAAGTTCCGGAAGATACACTGAGAGTTGTCGAAAAACAGAGAAAAATTAACTTAACTTCTCAAAGAGTTGAACATAAGATGCAGCTGAAAAACAACAATATCACAAGAGAGCAGTATAAACAACTACCAAAACAAGTGAAGAAAGCTGCAAGAAGAGACAAAAGAAACTTCCTACAAGATTTCTGGCGAAAACAGCAGAGGCAGCAGCAAGAACCAGAACCAAATAATAAACCTACACCAGACAATAGATAGTCTAACAAATCGAAGGAGTACCAGGAACCAATCAGTAAAAGATCGTAATGGTAGACGACTACTAACGACCAATGATGAACAAATTCAAAGATAGAGAAAACATTTCGAACATATAATAACGCCACTGAGAATAACGAAATGTACAACAGCAGTCCAACAGAAAATACTTTCAATATACCGTGTAACACTTGAACGAAATAAAAGAGGCAACAGAACTACTAAAGAGTAACAAATCACCAGGAGATGATGGTTTACCGGCAGAAGCTCTACAGATCGACGCCATAACAGCGGCTGAGTTACTTAGAAGAGGCCTCACAATAACCCCTACTCAACACCATATACAAAGATACTACCAGTCATAATACAAGAATTCCATAGCCCAAACGTTAAATAAATCCTCATAAAGAAGGTTAACCCGGCAAAGAGCTCTAGTGCAAACGCGTTTAAAAACAAATCTCCATAGCATAACCAAGAGGTCGACAAAAAACAGCTGGCAACGAACAATAACTCAAGAACTAAGACAAAACCACCTTACATCGAACTACAAATCGATCTGTTCATCAACACTACCTTCAGTTTTTGGATGTTGCATTTATAACAAAGTTTTAACAATTTTTTTACAAAAATTTTATAAAAGTCGTCATATCTCCTAAACGCGAAGAGATAGAGCAAGAATACAAAGACATTGAATAGAAAATAAACCAGTTTTCTTTAGAAAGGATCTAAACATCCCCCAAAAAAAATTTTAAAAAAAGTGAAAAATAAAATTTTTTATAAAAAATGGTTTTTATAAAAGTCATCATATCTTCTTAACGAGAAAAGATAGACCAAAAACGCATTAAATGAAAAACATTTCTATTACAAAAACTAACAACATTGCACAAAAAATTTTTAAAAAATTGGAAAATAAAATTTTTTTAAAAAAATTTTTTATAAAAGTCGTCATATCTCCTAAACGCGAAGAGATAGAGCAAAAATACAAAGAAATTGAAATTGAACCAATCTTATCTAAAAAAGATCTAACCATCCCCCAAAAAGAATTTAAAAAAAAGTGAAAAATAGAAAAGTTGAAAAAAATTCATAAAAAATTGATTTCTTATATCGCCATCTGTTGGTGTGAACGTGATTTATTACAGTAAAACTAATCTCATGATGTGAACCTGATTTATTACAGGAAAACTGATCTATTGATGTGAACTACCTTGTGAACTGTTTTTTGGATGTTGCATTTATATCAAAGTTTTTTAGAAAAAGCGAATGCGAAGTATAAGCAACGAAACCAACAATTGGTCATTTTTCGATTTACAAATCCATCTGGGTAATCATTTTTCGATTTATTGATCTCTCTAGATACCAAAAAACACTTTTCATTCACTGCTACCTTTATATCGACGAATAGTTGCTTGTTCTTTGGGGGGCAGCGTAGATCAGTAGATAGTGTGCCAGACTGCCAGTCGAAGGATGCCAGGTTCGAATCCTGGTGGAGGAAAAGTCTTTCAAAGTAGTTTTCGAATAATTATTAGAAATTGCATACATCATAATATGCATGGTAGGAAATAGCGCCTCCACAGTGGAAAAATGGCAACACAAAATTAGCAATAACTGAAATTTCAGGAAATAGAATTAGACATCAGGCACAGGAAATAGAATTAGACATCAGGCACAGGAAATAGAATTAGACATATCAGGCACAGGAAATAGAATTAGACATCAGGCACAGGAAATAGAATTAGACATATCAGGCACAGGAAATAGAATTAGACGGACAACACCAGAGTAGAGGAAAGTAGCAAGCGACAATAGAAGACGACAATAGAAGATGACGGACCAACAAATAGAAGGTGTACCAGCAGGAACCAACTGGAATAAAAGCGAACATGGTTCCTGCTGGTACAATAGAAGACTGCAATAGAAGAAGATAGGCCAACAAATAGAAGGTGGTGTACCAGCAGGAACCAAGATCGTAGACTACAGGAATAAAAGCGAAGATGGTTCCTGCTGGTAACCATGAAGTGGACGCGCATTGCGCAAAGGAATTAGACAGACAACACCAGACAGAGCAGAGGAAAGTAGCAAAGCGACAATAGAAGAAGATAGGCCAACAAATAGAAGATGTACCAGCAGGAACCAATATCGTAGACTACAATAAAAAAGCGAAGATGGTTCCTGCTGGTGGTAACCCAGGAAGTAAAATCGTAGACTACAGGAATAAAAGTGATGAGGTATAACTAGCACAGAAAGTGGAAAACCATGTACAGCAGCACATACAGAGTGGAAAAGAAAATAGTGGTGAGAGGCGGAGTTGGGATCAAAAATGTCAAAGGAAGCTAGGAGGCCGCAAGGAGAGACAAAAGAAAGTTCCTAGGATTATCTGCAAAGACGACGACAACGCCAAAGCAGAGGAAAGCAGCAAGCCAGGACAACATGAGAAACCTACACCAGACAGACGACAATAGAAAGATAGTCAAACAATAGAAGGTTACACCAGACAGACGACAATAGAAGAAGATTGTCCCACAAATCCAAGGTGTACCCAGCAAAAACCACGGAGTAAAATCGTAGACTACAGGAATAAAAGCGAAGATATCGGCAAAGACGACAACGAACAGCAGAGGAAAACAGCAGGAGCAAGCCAGAACAACATGAGAAAGCTACACCACCAGACAAGACGACCGACCACACAATAGAAGATAGTTCACAAATCGAAGGTGTACCAGCCAGCAGCAGCAGGAATCAACCAGTAAAATCGTAGACTACTGGAATAAAAGCGCGATGAAGAGTTACCACAGAAAGCGGAGTTGGAATCAAATTTCAAACAAAAACTAAAGATAATGGCCCGATTCAAATCAAAATAGGGAGCGAAAACACCAACGCCCAATCACCAATGGGAAAGCATGGATGTGGAGTTGAAAACAATAACGGAGAACGTCTGATAGAATTGTGTCAAACACCCTAGCCACGGCAATATGCGAAAAGATACCAACAAACCAACACCACACGTGAGAGGAAATTACATCAACATACTACCAAGTTCCGGAAGATACACTGAGAGTTGTCGAAAAACAGAGAAAAATTAACTTAACTTCTCAAAGAGTTGAACATAAGATGCAGCTGAAAAACAACAATATCACAAGAGAGCAGTATAAACAACTACCAAAACAAGTGAAGAAAGCTGCAAGAAGAGACAAAAGAAACTTCCTACAAGATTTCTGGCGAAAACAGCAGAGGCAGCAGCAAGAACCAGAACCAAATAATAAACCTACACCAGACAATAGATAGTCTAACAAATCGAAGGAGTACCAGGAACCAATCAGTAAAAGATCGTAATGGTAGACGACTACTAACGACCAATGATGAACAAATTCAAAGATAGAGAAAACATTTCGAACATATAATAACGCCACTGAGAATAACGAAATGTACAACAGCAGTCCAACAGAAAATACTTTCAATATACCGTGTAACACTTGAACGAAATAAAAGAGGCAACAGAACTACTAAAGAGTAACAAATCACCAGGAGATGATGGTTTACCGGCAGAAGCTCTACAGATCGACGCCATAACAGCGGCTGAGTTACTTAGAAGAGGCCTCACAATAACCCCTACTCAACACCATATACAAAGATACTACCAGTCATAATACAAGAATTCCATAGCCCAAACGTTAAATAAATCCTCATAAAGAAGGTTAACCCGGCAAAGAGCTCTAGTGCAAACGCGTTTAAAAACAAATCTCCATAGCATAACCAAGAGGTCGACAAAAAACAGCTGGCAACGAACAATAACTCAAGAACTAAGACAAAACCACCTTACATCGAACTACAAATCGATCTGTTCATCAACACTACCTTCAGTTTTTGGATGTTGCATTTATAACAAAGTTTTAACAATTTTTTTACAAAAATTTTATAAAAGTCGTCATATCTCCTAAACGCGAAGAGATAGAGCAAGAATACAAAGACATTGAATAGAAAATAAACCAGTTTTCTTTAGAAAGGATCTAAACATCCCCCAAAAAAAATTTTAAAAAAAGTGAAAAATAAAATTTTTTATAAAAAATGGTTTTTATAAAAGTCATCATATCTTCTTAACGAGAAAAGATAGACCAAAAACGCATTAAATGAAAAACATTTCTATTACAAAAACTAACAACATTGCACAAAAAATTTTTAAAAAATTGGAAAATAAAATTTTTTTAAAAAAAATTTTTATAAAAGTCGTCATATCTCCTAAACGCGAAGAGATAGAGCAAAAATACAAAGAAATTGAAATTGAACCAATCTTATCTAAAAAAGATCTAACCATCCCCCAAAAAAAATTTAAAAAAAAGTGAAAAATAGAAAAGTTGAAAAAAATTCATAAAAAATTGATTTCTTATATCGCCATCTGTTGGTGTGAACGTGATTTATTACAGTAAAACTAATCTCATGATGTGAACCTGATTTATTACAGGAAAACTGATCTATTGATGTGAACTACCTTGTGAACTGTTTTTTGGATGTTGCATTTATATCAAAGTTTTTTAGAAAAAGCGAATGCGAAGTATAAGCAACGAAACCAACAATTGGTCATTTTTCGATTTACAAATCCATCTGGGTAATCATTTTTCGATTTATTGATCTCTCTAGATACCAAAAAACACTTTTCATTCACTGCTACCTTTATATCGACGAATAGTTGCTTGTTCTTTGGGGGGCAGCGTAGATCAGTAGATAGTGTGCCAGACTGCCAGTCGAAGGATGCCAGGTTCGAATCCTGGTGGAGGAAAAGTCTTTCAAAGTAGTTTTCGAATAATTATTAGAAATTGCATACATCATAATATGCATGGTAGGAAATAGCGCCTCCACAGTGGAAAAATGGCAACACAAAATTAGCAATAACTGAAATTTCAGGAAATAGAATTAGACATCAGGCACAGGAAATAGAATTAGACATCAGGCACAGGAAATAGAATTAGACATATCAGGCACAGGAAATAGAATTAGACATCAGGCACAGGAAATAGAATTAGACATATCAGGCACAGGAAATAGAATTAGACGGACAACACCAGAGTAGAGGAAAGTAGCAAGCGACAATAGAAGACGACAATAGAAGATGACGGACCAACAAATAGAAGGTGTACCAGCAGGAACCAACTGGAATAAAAGCGAACATGGTTCCTGCTGGTACAATAGAAGACTGCAATAGAAGAAGATAGGCCAACAAATAGAAGGTGGTGTACCAGCAGGAACCAAGATCGTAGACTACAGGAATAAAAGCGAAGATGGTTCCTGCTGGTAACCATGAAGTGGACGCGCATTGCGCAAAGGAATTAGACAGACAACACCAGACAGAGCAGAGGAAAGTAGCAAAGCGACAATAGAAGAAGATAGGCCAACAAATAGAAGATGTACCAGCAGGAACCAATATCGTAGACTACAATAAAAAAGCGAAGATGGTTCCTGCTGGTGGTAACCCAGGAAGTAAAATCGTAGACTACAGGAATAAAAGTGATGAGGTATAACTAGCACAGAAAGTGGAAAACCATGTACAGCAGCACATACAGAGTGGAAAAGAAAATAGTGGTGAGAGGCGGAGTTGGGATCAAAAATGTCAAAGGAAGCTAGGAGGCCGCAAGGAGAGACAAAAGAAAGTTCCTAGGATTATCTGCAAAGACGACGACAACGCCAAAGCAGAGGAAAGCAGCAAGCCAGGACAACATGAGAAACCTACACCAGACAGACGACAATAGAAAGATAGTCAAACAATAGAAGGTTACACCAGACAGACGACAATAGAAGAAGATTGTCCCACAAATCCAAGGTGTACCCAGCAAAAACCACGGAGTAAAATCGTAGACTACAGGAATAAAAGCGAAGATATCGGCAAAGACGACAACGAACAGCAGAGGAAAACAGCAGGAGCAAGCCAGAACAACATGAGAAAGCTACACCACCAGACAAGACGACCGACCACACAATAGAAGATAGTTCACAAATCGAAGGTGTACCAGCCAGCAGCAGCAGGAATCAACCAGTAAAATCGTAGACTACTGGAATAAAAGCGCGATGAAGAGTTACCACAGAAAGCGGAGTTGGAATCAAATTTCAAACAAAAACTAAAGATAATGGCCCGATTCAAATCAAAATAGGGAGCGAAAACACCAACGCCCAATCACCAATGGGAAAGCATGGATGTGGAGTTGAAAACAATAACGGAGAACGTCTGATAGAATTGTGTCAAACACCCTAGCCACGGCAATATGCGAAAAGATACCAACAAACCAACACCACACGTGAGAGGAAATTACATCAACATACTACCAAGTTCCGGAAGATACACTGAGAGTTGTCGAAAAACAGAGAAAAATTAACTTAACTTCTCAAAGAGTTGAACATAAGATGCAGCTGAAAAACAACAATATCACAAGAGAGCAGTATAAACAACTACCAAAACAAGTGAAGAAAGCTGCAAGAAGAGACAAAAGAAACTTCCTACAAGATTTCTGGCGAAAACAGCAGAGGCAGCAGCAAGAACCAGAACCAAATAATAAACCTACACCAGACAATAGATAGTCTAACAAATCGAAGGAGTACCAGGAACCAATCAGTAAAAGATCGTAATGGTAGACGACTACTAACGACCAATGATGAACAAATTCAAAGATAGAGAAAACATTTCGAACATATAATAACGCCACTGAGAATAACGAAATGTACAACAGCAGTCCAACAGAAAATACTTTCAATATACCGTGTAACACTTGAACGAAATAAAAGAGGCAACAGAACTACTAAAGAGTAACAAATCACCAGGAGATGATGGTTTACCGGCAGAAGCTCTACAGATCGACGCCATAACAGCGGCTGAGTTACTTAGAAGAGGCCTCACAATAACCCCTACTCAACACCATATACAAAGATACTACCAGTCATAATACAAGAATTCCATAGCCCAAACGTTAAATAAATCCTCATAAAGAAGGTTAACCCGGCAAAGAGCTCTAGTGCAAACGCGTTTAAAAACAAATCTCCATAGCATAACCAAGAGGTCGACAAAAAACAGCTGGCAACGAACAATAACTCAAGAACTAAGACAAAACCACCTTACATCGAACTACAAATCGATCTGTTCATCAACACTACCTTCAGTTTTTGGATGTTGCATTTATAACAAAGTTTTAACAATTTTTTTACAAAAATTTTATAAAAGTCGTCATATCTCCTAAACGCGAAGAGATAGAGCAAGAATACAAAGACATTGAATAGAAAATAAACCAGTTTTCTTTAGAAAGGATCTAAACATCCCCCAAAAAAAATTTTAAAAAAAGTGAAAAATAAAATTTTTTATAAAAAATGGTTTTTATAAAAGTCATCATATCTTCTTAACGAGAAAAGATAGACCAAAAACGCATTAAATGAAAAACATTTCTATTACAAAAACTAACAACATTGCACAAAAAATTTTTAAAAAATTGGAAAATAAAATTTTTTTAAAAAAATTTTTTATAAAAGTCGTCATATCTCCTAAACGCGAAGAGATAGAGCAAAAATACAAAGAAATTGAAATTGAACCAATCTTATCTAAAAAAGATCTAACCATCCCCCAAAAAAAATTTAAAAAAAAGTGAAAAATAGAAAAGTTGAAAAAAATTCATAAAAAATTGATTTCTTATATCGCCATCTGTTGGTGTGAACGTGATTTATTACAGTAAAACTAATCTCATGATGTGAACCTGATTTATTACAGGAAAACTGATCTATTGATGTGAACTACCTTGTGAACTGTTTTTTGGATGTTGCATTTATATCAAAGTTTTTTAGAAAAAGCGAATGCGAAGTATAAGCAACGAAACCAACAAATTGGTCATTTTTCGATTTACAAATCCATCTGGGTAATCATTTTTCGATTTATTGATCTCTCTAGATACCAAAAAACACTTTTC